>NW_028318060.1:2167500-3487500 GCF_062004578.1 Staurois parvus
TGGATAGGAGGATATTAGACCATATCTAGCCCTGTTCTGGAGGGTTAGGTGAAATGACACCTACTAGCCTGTCACTGAGGTTAAGCGCATTTTAAATCCTTATACTAAGTACTAAATCAGGAATTTAACGAAGATATCCAAATACATGCCTGTTAAAAGAGATTTCAGGTTCAATTACATCAATGCCACTTCTCTTATTTAATTTTATTTATGTGAAGCAGGGGTAAAAAAAATCTGATTGATAAAGACAACCTGTGAATAAGAACAGAGCTTAAGATTCTTACATTTCTGCTTAAACAATGACAAAAAATGGGAAATAGCCAAACACAATACAACAATTAACATTTTAATAAAACATGTGGGACTTGCTGACCAATATTATAATACCAGATATCTTTCCTATTCGTAATAAACAAAAAAAAAACAACCACACAAACATTTGCAGTAGGCCAAGGAACAGTTTCAATGGACTGTTGATTTAAAAAAAGACATGAGTCTGAAGCACCTCATACCCTACCCTACCCTACCCTAAGTATATTGGCTTACATATTCCTTAACTAGCATGGTGTGCTGATGCAACAACTTTGGGATGAGTTCAATACTGCATCCACAGTAACACTTACTGACATGCCTGGACATCTTTAACTTCTTGCCCTCCAGAGGATTTACCCCCCTTCCTGACCAGGTCATTTTTTTGCGATACATCGCTGCATTATTTTAACTGACAATTGCGCGGTCATGCAACACTTCACCCAAATTAAATTAATGTCTTTTTTTCCCTACAAATAGAGCTTTCTTTTGGTGGTATTAGATCACCTGTGCATTTTTTATTTTTTGTGCTATAAACAAAAAAAGGGCAACAATTTTGAACAAAAACCCCAATATGTTTTACTTTTTGATATAAAACATATCCAGTAAAAAAAATTAAAAAATCAAATTTCGTCATAAATTTAGGCCAAAATGTATTCACAGCAGCATGTTTTTGTTGGCAGGAGACAAGTATTGTTTACACACAGGTCTCTCCCCTGTCAGTGTTACTCAGCAATCTCCGGGTGCGGGCTGTAGCCGTAGCTACATTTGTAGCTGCCAATGGTGGCGTGGGTGGGACAGCGCGCATGCCCCCCACCCGGAAATGCAAATCACACACACACACACATATATATATATATATATATATATATATATATATATATATATATATGACTTTGCGCAGTTGTGCTGCCCTGAAGCAGTACTCCTGCTATAGGGCAAAGGGGAAGCAGTTAATGTGGGTGTTTAACATTGTTCTGAATGGGATTTTTTTCTTTCTCTGACCACTGACAGTACATATAGCAGAAAATAGTGTTCTAGATTTGCAATATAATTCATATACAAACGGCTTACAGATATGTAGAGATGTGGCTAGTTAAACCACAGAAACAACAAACAACACCAGCAGGGTATCAGAAAGAGCACATAAATATAGAATTATGGAAAAATAGCAAAAGCAAATTGACTGCAAATTGTTTAAAACTGGAATGGTTACAAAAACGAGGCCTGAGGCGCTCAAATTACAGTTTCCAGAAGTGCTACTGAATCACTTAATATTTATAAGAAGCTATCCTTTTCTCATTTTCCCAAAGGCGTTCTTTTGCATAATATCTGTAATGAAATCTCAGTGTATAACCAATGAACAAACTGAATCACAATATTTGTAGTCTGAAACAAGGAAACAAAATTGCTAGCTGAAAATTCTACTCAATGCAGCTTTACAATGTAAGCTTTTGTGTATACTGTTATACAACATAGTTAGGAAAAGGTTTTTTTTTTAAGCAACCCTAAACAGTTGAACAGCATATTTTATCCTGGCGTCTTGAGTATACATTTACAGTATTACATTTGTATTCTTCAGGTGATCTGGTTCAACAAATGCTATGTGACTGCTCTAATCTGGTGTGGTATTCATTTACATGTCTGCCTTGGGAAAATTAATTCCTTTCTTTTTTTGTAGAAATTTATTTCTGTATATTTTCCAAGGTGTATAAATATCCCCTTTTAATCATTTTGTAGTAGTGAAGCCAATCATGTCCTGTATTCATATTTGCTAATTTGCTTATTTTCAACAAGTTGACCAAATATTTACAGTATGACTGATTTAATTAAAGTGGACCCCCCTCCCCCCCAACAGTCAAAATTAGTGTAGCACATGTAGCACCGCATGCTGATATTAAATCATACGTAGTAGGGGTTATTTACTAAAACTGGAGAATGCAAAATCTGGTGCAGCTCTGCATAGAAACCAATTGACTTCCAGGTTTTATTGCAAAATTGAACAAGCTGACGTTAGAACAAAAGCACCAGATTCTGGGTGCACCAATTTTAGTAAATCTCCCTCAGTATGTTTGTAGTTTGAAAAGAAAAGGCTTTTGGCAGCTACATTTAGCAAGGGACATTGCACTTCCTGGTGTTTAGAGACATTGGTGACATAGCCAGGGCCACACAGATGCCCCCCAGGAAAGGTTATGTCAGAAGCTATCTGTGAAAAAAAGAATGAATGGGCTTTTCCCTGAATCTCAAAAGCTTTGACAAAATCTTTCTAGATCTTGGAGAAAAGCTCATTCATTCTATTTTATTTTCTATGCAGATCTAGTTTAGACATCATCAGTGGGCTGGCACAAACAACAGAAAAAAAAATTAGCAACCAATGATGATTTTTTCCAAAAATGGCACAAGGGGTGTGGGTCACAGACAGAACATATCCAGTGGTAATGTGTTAGACCATGAAACATAAGGCACTTAGATATACTGTACATACGTTTACTTGTTTTACTAACTACTTTTATGCAGTGTTGGTGGTTTTTGAAAAGAAGAGAACAAAGTTCTACTTTAATATACTCCCTAAGATAACAAGAAGGGAATAGGAAACAAGATCAAATGTTTAAAGATGGATCCTTACTATTTTTGCTGTCACCGACATATGTGATACATTGGTAGCAGCAAGGGAGTGTGTTTATGTTTCACAAGCCAACTTCCTGCTTTCATTGACACACAGAAATGTATCCCCTTGCTCAACCTTCCCCGCAATTCTTCCCAAGCCCAGATGTCACATCTGAGGGCCCAGGATTCACCACCCAAGCACTTAAAACTCTCTCCAAAAAATGTTGAACCTGAAACTGCCACATCCCCATGTATATGGACTTATGCAAGTATGAAAATGTTGATTGCACTACACATTGCATATCACCATGCACATTGGAGTGAGAACAATAATTCTAGGACCATTATTCATGATTAACTGGAAAGTAATGACCTTTAGGAGCTTTCAAAGTATTGCCAATAGTTTGTTTCTTTATGGGCACATGCAATTTTAAAGCTTGACATGCAGGATATCTATTTACTTGATGTAACCTTGTCCTTCACAAAGTACTGTTGTCCAATTATTGTGTCACATAAAAACTTGGAACTACAACTATTTACATTTTTAGGGTCTCTGTTTTCATAAAATGTATAATTTTGTGGCATTTAACTAATCTTCAGGTCTAAAATAATTTTTTAAACTTGAGCAAAAACTCAAACATCTCTGGCAGCAAAAGGAGTCAAAGAAGCACATATTAGCAAGGTGTAGCTAAAGGTACCACCTTCAAATTGCCGAACAGAAAAGGACAAAATACAACATAGCTCACTATAGCAACCATTCTTGTTGAGCTGATTTCATTTTTTTTTTTCAAATATCAACACTTTTTTATCTCTCTGTACTTTTTCCAGTAACAATCCAGTTTTGTTAAATTATAAGTCCAGCCAGACATACTGTAAATGTAAATAGTTATTTTTACTAGCTTAAGGGAATGGCTAGAACCCCTTTCATCCTATTATTTTTTCAGTGTCTTCTTTGCACATAATCCTTCACTTCCTGTCTGCAAAAAAAAAATGTTGCCACTGTAAAAATACCCATCAGAGCCTTGAATTGCAGTAAAAAAATAAGAGAGGTTTTAATCCTTCCTTAGTTTATCAAAAAAAAAGTTTTGCCTGGAAATATCATTTATCTTAGCTATCTCAATGGGAACTTTTTATATTCTTACTAGTTACACTTGGGTTTATTTACTAAAGCTGGAGAGTACAAAATCAGGCTCACGTCTGCATAGAAACCAATCAGCTTTCAGATGTTATTGCCAAATTTTAATTGAACAAGCTGAGGTTAGAAGTGAGTGCAGAAGTGAGCCTGATTTTGCACTCTCCAGCATTAGTAAATGAACCCAACTGTATCCTATAGTATTTGTGAAAGACACAATGGTATCTTAATTACATATATTGTAATAAGTGGTAAACAAAACTATGTATCTAATAAATGAGGTGACTATAAATGCCAATCTGCAAAATGGAATCTGTTTCCTATGGGGGGCACTTATGCGGCTCACTCCTGAGCCCTGCTGTCTTATAGGAACTAGGACTGTTGTAGGTGATGCTTCACTAAGCTGTATTCCTTGACCACTCGTACAAAGGAGACCATTACAGTACAATTGGTTTTGACACAATTGGTTGATTTGTGTGTTACACAAAATGCCATATCTAGTACTTAATCACTCCACACAGTGAAATAGTCTCACACATATGGTATAACCATACTCGGGAGGAGTAGCAAAATGTGTTTTTGGGTGTAATTCTAAGAATGCCCATGCAGCGTGCAAGAAATATATTATTAAATTGTGTAAAAAAAATAATTTTCATTTTCTTTCCTGCATTTTCCAAAAACATGTGGCAATAAAATGAAGGCCATTTTGTGTTTTTTTTTTTTGTCCTGGTGCTTCTGCCTCCAAAAATGTGATAGGTAGGCAGGATATTAGATGTGAAATTTATGTCCCTGAAATGCCTGTAGATGCTCCTTGGATTTTGGGTCCCTCTATATGGCTAGGCTGTGAAAATGTCTCACACATGTGATATCACCATACTCAGGAGGAGAAGCAAAATGTGTTTTTGTGTTTCTAAGTATGTCTATATTGTGTGTATGAAATATGTTATTAATCGACAACTTTGACAACATGCATGCTCACAAAACACGTCAGGGAGAAGCCTTGCCGTACTGACGTCACGCTGCCGAGGCCGCATGGAAGGCCACCAGCCATCTTTGTAAGTGTGCTGCCAATACTTTTATATCCACGTGGATGTCCTTTCTTTACAATTAAAATCTACACTATCAGTACTTCCGGTGTGGCTTGTATTTTGCTAGCCATTTTATTTAAGGTGGAACATATCCTTTTTGGCAACATTTATCCTTGGTGGAGAGGTACTAGTGCAGCTGTCCCTGTGTGCTGTGGGAGTCCAGTGATTGAGGCCTGGAGCTTTTTCATGTGTGCTGTCAGTGAGCCAGAGGAGTTCCTTTCCTGAGCCCAGATGTTCACCGGGGAGGTATTGGATATGTTTCTATGCGCAAAACCATTGCGCTTCTGGTGAGTGAAATCATACAGCAAACCCTTATCATGGAGTCACGTGCACGGAGATTTTATGGAATACTTTGGACTTTTATTTACTTATCAATATTTACAAGTGTATCACCACAATAATGTGTTTGAGACTATTCACTATTGTCACCATTGGAAAGTCCAGTCACTAATTATCTCATCAATATCTGATGAAACACTATATGTTCTGTGGTCACTCAATCATTTTGAACTTCACTTTTATATATTGTCACTTTCATGAATTAAGTGCTGCATTATTTATTTATTTTAGTCACATTTGAGGATATAGGGGTTCATCCTTTGATGCTATCTGCTTGAAAGAATTGTGTGCTCGCTTGTTCTGGTGCTCCAAGTCCTCCAAAAATATGATGGGTAATCAGGAAATTAGATGTGTAATTAATGTGTAATTTATGTTTCTTGAAAGCTTAAAGATGCTCCTTGGATTCTGAGCCCCTCTATGCATCTAGGCAAGTCTCACACATGTGGTATCCATACTTTGAGGCATAGCAGAATTAATTTTGGGGTGTAATTCCAAGTGTGCCCACACTGTGTGTAAGAAATAACTTGTTAAAATGGCTTTTGTATTAAAATTTTTTTTTTTCAAATATCTTAATTTTCCAAAAAAATCCTCACAAAAAATTACAACTTAAAAAAACTCACTATGCCTCTTACTAAATATCACAGGTGTCTATTTTCCAAAAGGGGTCATTTGGGGGGTATTTGTACTGCCTTGGCTATATAGGGCCTCAAGAAATGCGATCATGCATTAGGACTGATCAGTTTTGCAACTCAAGCAGAAACCAGATACCAATGCAAAAGTATTTTATAATTAGCTTCTATCAATGTCGTATTAATAGATACTTTGGATACAGCATAAGCAATATTTTGCCATTCAGACAAATCAAAAGTAAGGTGAAAAGCCCAATTTCAATAGGACCTTTTCACCCTACAAAAATGTGGAAAAGGAGTAGGATTTGCCTTTATAAGTAAATTGTAGGTAGAAAGATAGTTCCGCCTATAGCGGATGTCTCATTGGACTACAGGTGAGGGCAAGGGTTTGAAAGCTCTTCTTTTCTGGATGGTAGCATGAGAATTGTCTGCAAAGATCTGGATTTTATAGCCATCAATTTCCAGATCAGGGTTTTCTCTGGGGTATTGCGTGACCGCCTTCTATACCGCCTTCTATACCCTGAAGAAGTGAAGTTTCACAATGATATATCTAGGCAGCCCATCCAGGTTTTAAAGGGACCAAGGCTGTATGAATGTGATTAATCTCCATATGAATTTAATCAATATGCAGCACTGCAGATTGCAGGAGAGAACATATGATAGACGAGACATCTTTCACCGTTTTAGGAAGGCCTCTGATTCAAAAATGATAACGCCTAGCCCTATTTTCCAGATCAGCAATTTTAGAGTATGCTTCCTGCAGACAATCTTATAATTTAATGATCAGGTTGGAATTGTGAACTACACAATGGACTGTGTCATCAAATTTAATATTGGCCTTTTCTAAGTCCCACTGAAGTAAATCAGCAAAATGGGCAATAAGAACTGAGCCCCCTGGGTATTGTGGAGGAGCAGTGTGAGAGACTGGAGAATGAACAGGGCTATCCAGGTCAGGGTCTTGGATGCAGGTTTGGTTGAGAAATATGTCCCTGTCCAAGGCAGAGGAGGCATGTGAATCATGGCTTGGTGACAAAGCTGAAGCCTGTGATAGGGGTTTAGCAGGGCTCGAAAGTGAGCAGGGAGCATTTAATTGCTCATCCACAGCTAGCGAGATGGTAGAGGGGACACGGTTTGGCTTTCTTGTCTTTTGGACCTTGTTCTTCTGTGTCTTCTTCTTGTCTGCAGCCACATGAGTATGGGAGCCAGTGCCGGGCACCATCTTACCTCCGGGTCAAGCAGAAGTAGCCAACCGGAGTGTTCCCCACTGGTTTGGAGGCCATTGGTTGAGTCACTGCCACCTAGGCTAATCGATCCTAGCCAGTGATAAATCTGGATGTGGTTGGGAGGCTGCTTGTTAAAGCCTTCAGTGCCAAGAGTGTGTGGAGCCGATTAGAAGAACATCCGTTCCGACTGCCTGTGCATGTGCTCTTTTTACAGTTAATTTTACATATAATTTTACAAAAGAAAACAGCATAGCTATATGTAATCAATTTCAGTGTTTTGAACTGATGTCGTAGTGGGCTGGTGTTTTTATAGTGGGGAAGTTTATGAGCATGGGACCTTAGCCATGACACTAGTGTCTATTAATATGTGTGTCTGTCTCCAGTCTGAACCAAGCTTGCCAATTTTGATTTGTTTCAGAATTGTTCCTCTATTGCACAAATAAAAAAGTAACAAATAATAATAAAAAAATTGATGGTATAGTTCAATGGCTTGAAATTCATTAAACTTGAGTTTTGTATTTATAGTCCATATAGTATTTCCTTTGATGGATTATCCATAGTTTTATTTCTAATTTTTAGTACTAAGAGAAATACCAAATAACACAGTTAATGCTACTGTTTATTAAACTATTAAGAAGAAGAAGAAGTAAGAAGAAGATATGTTTGTTAACTTGACCTAACTGACAAGTATAACATAAGCAATACTAAAAGCATAACTATGTATAGGGGGTGTACATTTTCATTTACAACCGTGGATATTTGTATTTATTAGGTATACTGTATTATAGGGAATTTACAACCATGCACATGTTGTCTATGGTTATTTTAAATGCATGTATTATTTTATATTGTTCATTAATTATTTTTGTACTGAACCCTTGATATACTTGCAGATTCCCAAAGGGACATTGGACATGTGCAATAGTATCTGAGTCTACCCGGGGTTGGATTACACTTCACATTATTAGTTTTGTCAGTAAGTTTATTTTAATCATGTAAAAGGATACTTATTTCAGAGTATGTGGAGAACTTATGTACTTGGAATTTTTTTTTGTAGAGTTTTTAGGTGCAGGTAGAGGAATTTGACATATTTTTATTGTGCACCATTTCCCTGTCTTGATTTTTAATTATGAGTGGGTTATTTAAAGGAGATCCAGAATATGATTATGAAAAAGACCCTTAAGGCATATATTTAAACTCTTTCTTTATAAAGTTGAGTGTTATTTCATTTATACTTTAATTAATTTATCTAAAACTAGAAAGAACCAAAGTCCAAAGTACCCCTTTATTAGTTTGCTAAGGCATGAGATAGCAGCTGAATGCATATTGTGTATGACTGGCATCTCAAGGGAAGATGGAAAAGGCATGTTTTTCAGCAACATAAAAAACAACAAAAAACAATTTTCTGAGAGGACTCAAAAATGTATTAAAATATAAGGGCTGCCATTGCTGACCTTCTTTTGAAATGCTGGTTGATGCCTGCTATACTGACACCCTGATCTGATACTTTTTGAATCACTGATCTGGAACAAGTTTGTATATCATTTTAAAAAGTTAGAAAAAGTCAGAATTTCAGATCTAAATTGTGAATTACATTCCAACTTGGCAAGTTGCATTTTAAGAAGAAGCAATCAGTAATGGAACCAACCTTCAAACTCTCTCAAGACAGGTGAATTTTTTAAGTACTAGTTAAATTATTGCTGAAAATGTGTGATTTTCAATATATTAATATTTAATTGTTCTGATTCTAATTGACTTAGAAATTATGGGGCCCTGTATGGCCCGGCCCACCTCCCCCCCTTACCCCCTTAAGTGTCTGAAGGAGAAAAAAAGGATTAGTGAGCACCACAACAAACTGTGTGTGAAGCAAATTTGAGTTAACAGTGGGTGGGACCTAAGTGCTTGGGTGAGAACTATGTAATATTCAGAGTACAACTGGCCCCATGCTTTAATCTAATTTTCTGACATCCAGGTTCTTAAAGCTGGCCCCCAGATGATGATCATTCACCATGGCATGTTATCCAAGAACCAGGAAGAGACATCTGACTCCCTGATAATGTGCTGCATAGCATGCTCTTTAACTACTTGCCTACTGGGCACTTATACCCCTTTCCTGCCCAGGCCACTTTTCAGCTTTCAGAGCTGTCGCACTTAGAATGACAGTTGCGCTATCATGCAACATTGTACCCATATGAAATTTTTTTTTCCAAAAAATATTTTTATTAGAAGAAGAAAGGCATATCAAAGCATATACACCTAAGGATCACAGTCCGAACATAGACACAGCATTTAGCCTCCTGTTTCGCAGACGGGCCAAGGGTTTAAACTGCAATACAGATCAAGATGGGGTATTACATTATATCAAGTGTATATTGCAAAACAGTAGATACAAAAGAATATAATATATAAGTCGATATAAGTATATTGTATACTGACCTATGTGTTAGCGAGCTCTTATGTTAAGGGACTGTGGAGTGTTGGGTAAGGATAGCATATGATGGTGTGTATGTTATGATTTGTGTGTCCATATCAGGAGCATGTGAGATACCTGAAATTAGTCACACCTGTATGAGGGTAAATGCTCTATTTTGTTGGGGATAAATGAATAAGAAGGACGTATAAAAGGTGTGAGGTAAAGATAAGTCAGAAAGGGGAATAGTTAGAGAAAGAAATGTAGAGTGAGGTAGTGGGGGGGGGGGGAGTGGAGAAAAAAAGGGGGGGGGGGAGAATGGGTAAGAGGTAAAGGGGATATAAAATGGGTAATTGCAGATAAAATAGATCACATCATTTTATAATGAAACTTTTATCATTTTTTTCACACAAATAGAGCTTTCTTTTGGGGGATTTAATCGCCGCTGGGTGTTTTATTTTTTGCGCTATAAACAAACAAAGAGCAAAACATTTGAAAAAAAGTTTTTCTTTGTTTCTATTATAAAATTTCTCCATCACTGATGTGTATTGATGAGGCTGCACTGATAGGCAGCACCGATAGGCAGCACTGATGGGCGCTGATAAGGTGGCACAGATAGGCAGAACTGATGGGCACTGATAAGAGGCACTGATAGGTGGCATTGATAGGCAGCACTGATGAGCTGGCACTGATGAGCTGGCACTGATGGGCAGCACTGCTGGGCACTGACGGGTGGCACTGCTGGGCAGCACTGTTAGGTGGCACTGCTGGACAGCATTGATGGGTGGCACTGATGGGGAGCACTGCTGGGTGGCACTGATGGACACAGGTGGGTGACACTGCAGGGCACAGGTGGATAGCACTGTTGGGTGGCACCGCAGGGCACAGGTGGGTGGCATTGCTGGGCACAGGTGGATGGCACTTCAGGGCACAGGTGGGCGGCACTGATGGGTACAGGTGGGCAACACTGATGGGCACAGGTGGGCAGCACTGATGGGCACTGATCACCAGGTCACTGTTCATCAGTGCCGATCCCTTCGCTGACAATTGCTGGTTCTCAGCAGTCTGACAGTGTGAGGAAAGTGCAGTCGTTAAGAGGCAACTGTATTTACCCTGTGATCTGCTTTGTCATTGGACACAGCTGATCACATGGTAAAAGGCCACCGCGATTGGCCATTTACCGCATCACGTGATCTTCTGTGTCTGTAGGACACAGCTATCACTAGCGGCGCTGGGTGCATGCCGCTGGGGGCGCACAGGGGGGCATGTTCTGGAATGACGTTGTCCCAGAACTAGACAACCGCGCTGTAGCAGTCCTTCGGCTATAGAGCAATTGGGAACTGGTTAAAGTACCTTGAGGCCATCTGGGATGCATGATATCAGTATCCCAGGAGACTGTGGGCAACTTGAATGTCATTTTCACCCAGATGAGAAGTGCAAAGAGGTGTCCTCAAAAAAAAAGGTACAAAAAATAAAAGAACTTTCCTCAATGAAAAAAAAAACATGTTCAAAATTTCAAAAAATGTTTCTTGGGAACACAGTCTCAAATGTACACATTCCGCTTTAGCTTTCTCCTTCCTTATACTAATATCGTATAAGCTCGATCCCTGAAATTAAAAAGCATATCCAATCAATTTTCGAAAGGTGACATTGTTTATCAAGGTACCTTCTGCTCACTACGAACAGATTTCTGGCCAAATATCCAGAAGCATATGCCAGAAAATGTCATTCAAGCAGTATATAAAGTATGGTCCAATTCTGCAACCAAAAACAAACAAAAGAAATAATTGGTCCCCATGCTACAGTGTGCTCACTGTCTACTCAATAAAATGTCTGGCCACCTATCAAGAATGTGCTTGTCATTAAACCAATAAGTTACCTAAAAGTAAATCTGGGAGTGTTTACAGCTAAAGGGCACTGATATTTTGCTTTAATGTTTTATGAATATTTATAAGCCTGAAAAAATATATTTTATAAAACTATAATTCTTTATAGTTTTATTGTTTTTCTAAGATTCACAGTTTTGTTTTCTAAATTGATATTCACCTTCAATAATGTACTTTTTCATCTGCAGCGCTGGAATTTACATTCAGACAAATCAATGGAATTATGACTGTTGATCACTAAGTGCTGGTGGTTATTGCATTTTTAAGTAAATATATAAATTTCCCTAAGGAATTTCCCCAAGAACCCTAAAAAAAGTTTGCTGAGATCCCTGAGACCTCTTTGCATCCAGAGACCCCTGTACCTCCAGAGACTCCTGAAACCTACTTGCATCTTGAGGCCCTTTGCTTTACAGAGACCCCTGTGTCTTAGTATACCGTGTGTCCAGTCTCTCCTTTGTTTCCACTCTCCAGTGATTCTTCAGTGATTCTTCAGTGATTCTCCAGTGATTCTTCAGTGACCCCTGTGATCTTGTGTCTCCAGTATCACTTCTATCTCCAGTGACCTAAGTGTCTCAAGTGACCCCAGTATCACCAGTGACCCCTGTATTCCTGTGTCTCCTGACTCCTGTGTGTCCAGTGACCCCATCATCTCCAGTGACTCCTGTGTCTTCAGTGTCCTCAGAGCCTCAGTGATTCCAGTGTCTTCAGTAACAGCAGTGCTGCTGTGTCTTCATTGTCCACAGTGACCCCAGTGTTCCTATGCCTCCAGTGACTCTGTGAACCCTCTACATTTCTATGTAGTCTGGTAACATATGACATCAGCAAGCTGAATGCCGTGGCCATATTGGATGGTTTGTTTCAAGCACTTGTACATCGACTTTATGACAGTGCATTACTTTTAATAGATCATATCTTTGAACTTACTTCACTATGGTTGTCCACTCTACATTATTTGTATGAGGGGTTCTTTCCATCAGTGCTTCTGGAGTGACGGTATATGGCCATAGTGTATGATCGGTTCTGACAGGATGCTTTTGGTGACTGATGTGGAGCCAGGCTTTCCATGGAGTTATTGGGCTTTTATGACCACTTTATTATTTGGGGGTCATATCCATCTGGTATCTGCTTGGCTCTATCACCTGAGGTGCAGTGTGTTTACATCTCCCCACAGAATTGGTGTTGGGATCCTATCCTTTGGATGAAGATTTTGCATCTATTTTTTCTTATTTAAAGACTCGTTTTAATTATATGGATTTTATTACTACCACTTCAGCGCTGCATCAGAATACCCTTTAACTCACCTTTATAAATTCATCCCATGAAGAAAAAAAATATTTTTTTTCATATTTTTAGGAGTGCTTGCTTTTAGGGCCCTTGTGGATCAAAAGAACAATCAGTTATCATTGACATGATAGGAATATACCTTGGAAATAAACCGGGAGCATTCCTACCCCTTTGAAACCAACTATCATGACATGCATACAAAAGATCCTTACTTATTCACTTCATAAATGCAGCTTACCCCTCTAATCTTTTTTTCATTGGAAATACACAACTTTCCCACCATTATCTCTTTGGTTGTCTAATGTCTTAGAAATAAAAAGGTTTGAGGACTTAACATTCTTTCTTCAAGACTGAGAAAACATTCACAGGAAAACCTGGTTTTATTGGCTTCTGTATACTTTCTCAGACGTTTGCTACTCACTTGCTGTAAAGAAAGGGGTACATAATTATCCCACCAGTATCACAGTATTGTCTCCACAAAAAATGTTTTTAAAAAAGGATATTTCAATAAAAATGTCCTCAGAATGAGCAATTGGACTGTACCTTAGCTAAAATTGACTATTTGGAAAACAGACTGAGACGTTATAACTTCAGTATCCGGGGGCTCCCAGAATCTGTTAAGGACATACCCTCGGCTAGCCGTTCCTTTATTAAAGATCTTCTGCCTGATATTTTGGATCATCATCTGGAACTACAGTAGATAGGGCCCACAGAACTTTACAATCTCAATTTCCTGATGGACTTCCTAGGGATATCGTGGTTAAGCCTCACTACTACTCTTTAAAGGAAGCTGCTATGAGAAAAGCAAGAGATACCACTCAGCTCACCATGCAGGGGCACCCTATCCAAGTTTTGCAGACCTGCCTCCTGCTACTTTCACAAAGTGTTATCAAATATCCATGGTCTTTTCCATTCTGTCTCAAGTTTCCTCATCAAAATAAGCCATATACTTTCTTCTCCTTCACGGAAGGGGGGCAACTGATTCTTTGCTTGGGAATTATCTCACAAGGGCCATCTTCTTCTCCATCTTGCAGTGGCACCGGGGCCAAACTCCACTTTGTCCCCTAACTCTGGCACTTTTTGATTATTTTCCTGTTTTTTTATGTTATTAATATAGGCAGCATGTGTTTTGTTTATTTTTTTTACCGCCTTTACTAGGTTGATGGTGATTTGTTAAGAAACGTTTTTGAATGGATATGCACCATGCTTGTATAAACTTTGAGTTTTCATACAGTGCCCCTGGCGTAAATGGGTAACTGGTATTTGATTAAACTTTGGTTGCTCTTGGGGAAGAGGGGGCATGTAGAATCCATAACAATAACCTTCTTAATTTTTTGGGGAGAGGCACCGTCTGCCCGGGCTGTGAATTCCCCTAGGGTGAATCCAAGTGCTGTTTTCTCCTTATTTCACCAACTCATCTTAGTTACATTTAGTGGCTCATAGGCAGGGGTGGTAGTCATGCTCCTCCACCAGCTCCAATGATAAGCTACCCTTCAGACTTTGGAGGGGGGTTTGTTCTTTAGTTGGGACATTTCTATTTTGGTGTATTTCTTTTTTCTAGCTTTTCATTGTTTATGTTTGGTCAAGAGTCCTGCAACATCAATTTCGTGCCCAAATGTATAAGGTATGACATGCAGAGGTTTCTCCTGAGGCACTCATGGTTGGAGTGAGTGAGTAAGTGTTTATTTGTTGACCATTCAGTTCTCTTGAACTGATCCATGTTCAAGAGGGATAAAGTTTCAGTTCCTCTTAGCATTTTCTCTCATACTCATACTCTTGGACTAAACTCCCCAGTTAAAATACACAAAATTTTCAATACTATCATTCTCAGAAGATGTGTTTCTATTTCAGGAAACACGTGTCATTACGGTCCTTCCTTCATCCACCAAAAATATCCTGCCTTTTTTTTTAGCTAATGCTGATGGCAAGACAAGAGGAGTAGCTCCAACATAGCCCTGGGCCAATGTTTTGTTAAATTTCAATTGAAAGGCCCCCAGCTTAAACTCTCCCCTAAACAGAGCATTCATATTGCTTAGCTCCTTTATTCTCACCATGTGGTAGATATCTGGATGAAAATGCATCCATCTAAGCTCTACAGGAGTATTTCCTGCAGAAGGATACAGATGGGGTGTCCCTGGAGACCCTGTGGGCTGCTCATAAGTCTAGTATCAGGGGGAAATTTATCCAATTAGCTTCCCAAGTTAGATGTGAACACCAAATGGAGATTGCTAAACTAGATAGAGAGTTTCAAGAATTGAATAAACTCCACAAAAGGAAGCCCACACAGGACACTATTTCTAAATTAGATTCAAAGAGATTCGCTTTAAATTTAGCCCTGACTACTAAGGCAGAAAAAAGTCTATGGTAGATTGGGGCTAGGTTCTATTACCAACATGATAAAATAGGATCCATATTGGCGGCAAGGTTGACACCTAAGGTTCATACATTTGCTCTCCATCTCCAAATTTCATCTCCGTGCGGTTACTTACACTCAGAATCCTTATCTATTCTTGGAGGCTTTCCATGACTTCTACTCACATTTGTACCATTCTGAGACCCTTGGAGACTAGCGGGAGATTTATGCCTTTGTGGGCAAGCTTCATCTGCCTGAATTGGTGGTTTGTCATCACAATTGCCAATAGCAAAATGATGGCTGAGCGGGACTCTTGTCGATCCGGGTGGGCGTCATATGATGTTCTTCTAGATCTTACCCTGTGGCAAGATCTGTCACCGACTCTGTCCCTCACATCTAATAACAGATCTGTGTACTGCACCATTGCCAGTACCATGTGACCTCTGTGACCAGTCACAGCAGGTAACATGACAATTGTAAACAATGGATGGCTTCCTTTCATGCCATCCATTGTATACAATTGTGCCACTAGCTGTGATTGGTCACAGTAATCACATGGTACAGACTGGGCCAATCACAGCCCATCCATGTCATGTGATTAGCTGTGATCAGTCACAGCTAATCACAAGTTAAATGCTTGCTTATAGCAATTAAATTCTTTGCTATAAGCAATCATAATGTATATATATATATATATATATATATATATATATATATATATATATATATATAAAACAAATACTGATCACTTCCCCAGAGTAGTAGAATGTTACCATGGTAACATTCTACTAATCTGCTCACAGTGTGTTATGAAGAAAAAATCGTAAATAAAAGAAAAAAATATAATAAAGAGTAAAGGAAACTTTTTATTTGTTTTTCCCCTACTGTCACCAGTCAGTGTCCCTGACCACTGCCACACCAGTTATATAATGGCGCTGTAATGCACTGGTGATAGTATGTAAAAAAAATTTCTTAATTTTCCAAAAAATAATGACAAAAAATTATGTCAAAAAACTCGCCATGCCTCTTACTAAATACCTCAGGCTATCTACTTTCCAAAACTGAGTCATTTGTGGGATATCTGTACTGTCCTGACATTTTTGGGCCTCAAGAAATTAGATTGTCCGTCAATACTTCAGGACTGATTGATTTTCAGAAACGTACCATAGTTTGTGGACTCCATAACTTTCCTACAGACTAAATATGAAATACTTATTTGGGTTATTGTCATCAAAGAAATAAGGCAGAATACATCTTAGCCTAAATTAATGAAGAACAATTATTTATTTGCAAAATTTGCAAAAAAATAAAAAAGCCAGTGGTGATTAAATACCACAAAAAGAAAGCTTTACTTGTGTGAACAAAATGCTAAAAATTACATTTGGGTACAGCGTTGCATGGCAGCTCAACTGTTATTCAAACTGCTAGAGCACCGAAAGCTGACAATTGGCCTGGGCAGGAAGGGGGTAAAAGTGCCCAGTATTGAAATGGTTATTAATGGTTATTAGCCTTGAACTCCCAGTACCCCCTCTTGAGTTGGTTGGTTTTTAGGGTCTCTACCATGTCTTGATGTTATGGTGGGGACCTTTGGTTGGGAGGGGATGTGGAAAATGTACTTCAAGCTATGTTTACTCTATTAACGTTGGCTCCCAATGGGCTACGGACATTAATACTTACCGTATTTTGTTAAAGATATGATTACTTAGTACATTACATCTTTGTGACAGTCCTCTGTAACTTTTCTACATGTCTTTGAAAATCTTTCCTTTAATAAAAATGAAAAATGAGAAAAATGTCCACAGCAGTTAAGAAATTACAAAACGTTTCCTTGATCCCTTGAGCTTGTCCAATCCATTCAGTGTCTGCAGTACACAGTACAATGCTTTCCTGCCGACTTATCATTTTTGAAATATGATTGGTAAAAATGTCCATTGGTGTGCTCCACCATGTATTCATTTTCTTACCCTTTCTGTCGCAAGCCACATCTACACCCATCCTTGGTCTTCCCTGACTCCAGTTACACTCCCCAGTATCAGACTGGTCCTCCTCCCATTTACTTGCCTAAAGTGTCTACCTGTCATTCCATATTTCTCATCAAAGTCATCATTTTTCTGATGGACATCAGGAAAGAGCACCGCTTTTCCAACCTAAGGATACATTTTGCCTTGCCTCCAAAAACATTTGTCTCAGTGTTTTCTAATCCATGAAATTTGCCAACATTATGTTGGAGCATAAAAAAATCACTAAAAAGAGCAATCCAGACCACAACAATGTTTAGCCTTCTTCTCAAGTTACCAAATTCTTTCTGTGTTTCATTACTCAAACCTTTGATCCTGAATAGAGTTGGTCATCTCTAACTACCCTCTCAGCCAATCTATCTAATCTAAGCTATTAATCAAGAAAGCAAGTTCAAAGGTTTCATCTAATTGTGGACTCCAAGATGTCTTATGGAAAACTTCAATTCAGTTGACTGAAAGAACAAAAGAACTTCATCCCCAAAGAAATATCCTGGGTCCCAACATCTGATTTGTCTGCTTCTCTCCTGGTAAAGAGGTTTCACCTCCACTTTCCATTGAAACCAGGACCGTGACAAGTGGGAAAAAGGAGTCATATCACAGTCATCATTCCTGGGATGAAACATCAGGTCTCCTCTCCAACACATGGCTGCTGACACTTCTGGGCTCCTCCCAAAGCACCAGCATAGTAAAAAATCAGATTTCAGGAAGACATTAACATGCTAGGAAAAATGTTGCTTGATGATTCAGCAATTCATCAGTACCAAACCTATAATGCCTCTGGTCTCAGAAGTGTCTTCTGTGTGCATCTCCATTAACTATATCCTTGGGTCTCCAGTGACTTATTTGTTTCCCAGTGGCCTCAACATCTCCAGTGACTACTGCACTGCTCTTAATCCAGACTCCAGTGTTGCCTTTGGCCCCAGAGTCTTCAGTGTCCCCTGTGCTTCTGTATCTCCAGTGACCACAGTGTTTCAGTGTCCCCAGTGTTCCAGTTACCCTATTGAACTCATTTGATCCAGCTCTTCTGTGTTTGTCTCCAGCAACTGCAGCGCTCATATCCCTCCAGAAGCTCTGTGACCCCTGTTCATTCCTGTGAATTATTGTGTCACCCAGTGACCCAAAATCAACCTGTGTAATCCTAGGACTTTAGTGCATTTTGATTGCCTACATGAGCCTCGTGATTCTGTGCCTCAGGCATGCTCCTGTATCTCATGGACTGTCCCTCTCCCTGTAGATATAGACTACATTGCAACCTTCTTAGAATGATGTAAGCAGCTTAACAAAATAAACTATAAAATTTGGAGGAGCCTTCTAGAGATGAGCGAATCGAAGTATCCGAAGTGGAATTCGAGTCGAATATCGGAAAAATTTCGATTCGTGCCGAATCCGAAAAATAGCCTAATTCGGACGCGCGAATCAAAATTTTTCAGAAAATGGCGGCTGACATGTGCGGCGACGGAGCGGGGATGTCTGGGAAGGCGCGCAGACAAGGCGCGCTGACCCATAATGCATTCCTCAACTACATGTGATCGCATCAGCCAATCAGCAGCCAGCCAGCCAGCACTGTGTAATGGTCGAGCTATAAATAGCGGCCATTTTGGAATTCTTCATTTGCCTGCAGTTATTGAACAGAGGCAGACCGCTCTGTACTAGGGACAGGGACAGAGTTAGGGCCACAGAAACGATAATTGGGGACAGAGAAAAGTTACTTAGGGACAGAGAACCATTACTCAGGGACACAGACTTGTTAATGAGGGCCACAGAATCGTTATTTAGGGACAAAGAAACGCTAGTTAGGGCCACAGAATTCATAATCAGGGACAGACAGAATTGTTACTCAGTGCCAGAGAATTGTTACTTAGGGCCACAGAAACGTTATTAGGGCCACAGAATTTTTACTCAGGGACAGACAGAATTGTTACTGAGTGCCAGAGAATTGTTACTCAGGGACAGACAGAATTGTTACTGAGTGCCAGAGAATTGTTACTTAGGGCCACAGAAACTTTAATTAGGGCCACAGAATTTTTACTCAGGGACAGACAGAATTGTTACTGAGTGCCAGAGAATTGTTACTCAGGGACAGACAGAATTGTTACTGAGTGCCAGATAATTGTTACTTAGGGCCACAGAAACTTTACTTAGGGCCACAGAATTTTTACTCAGGGACAGACAGAATTGTTACTGAGTGCCAGAGAATTGTTACTCAGGGACAGACAGAATTGTTACTGAGTGCCAGAGAATTGTTACTCAGGGCCCCAGAAACTTTACTTAGGGCCACAGAATTTTTACTCAGGGACAGACAGAATTGTTACTGAGTGCCAGAGAATTGTTACTCAGGGACAGACAGAATTGTTACTGAGTGCCAGAGAATTGTTACTTAGGGCCACAGAAACTTTACTTAGGGCCACAGAATTGTTACTCGCACAGACACAGAATTGTTACTCGCACAGACACAGAATTGTTACTGAAGGCCACAGAACTGTTACTTAGGGCCACAGAATTGTTACTCGCACAGACACAGAATTGTTACTCGCACAGACACAGAACTGTTACTGAGGGCCACAGAACTGTTACTTAGGGCCACAGAATTGTTACTCGCACAGACACAGAATTGTTACTCAGGGCCACAGAACTGTTACTTAGGGACAAAGAAACGCTAGTTAGGGCCACAGAATTCATACTCAGGGACAGACAGAATTGTTACGGAGTGCCAGAGAATTGTTACTCTGGGCCACAGAAACTTTACTTAGGGCCACAGAATTTTTACTCAGGGACAGACAGAATTGTTACTGAGTGCCAGAGAATTGTTACTCAGGGACAGACAGAATTGTTACGGAGTGCCAGAGAATTGTTACTCAGGGCCACAGAAACTTTACTTAGGGCCACAGAATTTTTACTCAGGGACAGACAGAATTGTTACTGAGTGCCAGAGAATTGTTACTCAGGGACAGACAGAATTGTTACTGAGTGCCAGAGAATTGTTACTTAGGGCCACAGAAACTTTACTTAGGGCCACAGAATTGTTACTCGCACAGACACAGAATTGTTACTCGCACAGACACAGAACTGTTACTGAGGGCCACAGAAACTTTACTTAGGGCCACAGAATTGTTACTCGCACAGACACAGAATTGTTACTCGCACAGACACAGAACTGTTACTGAGGGCCACAGAACTGTTACTTAGGGCCACAGAATTGTTACTCGCACAGACACAGAATTGTTACTCAGGGCCACAGAACTGTTACTTAGGGACAAAGAAACGCTAGTTAGGGCCACAGAATTCATACTCAGGGACAGACAGAATTGTTACGGAGTGCCAGAGAATTGTTACTCAGGGCCACAGAAACTTTACTTAGGGCCACAGAATTTTTACTCAGGGACAGACAGAATTGTTACTGAGTGCCAGAGAATTGTTACTCAGGGACAGACAGAATTGTTACGGAGTGCCAGAGAATTGTTACTCAGGGACAGACAGAATTGTTACTGAGTGCCAGAGAATTGTTACTTAGGGCCACAGAAACTTTAATTAGGGCCACAGAATTTTTACTCAGGGACAGACAGAATTGTTACTGAGTGCCAGAGAATTGTTACTCAGGGACAGACAGAATTGTTACGGAGTGCCAGAGAATTGTTACTCAGGGCCACAGAAACTTTACTTAGGGCCACAGAATTTTTACTCAGGGACAGACAGAATTGTTACTGAGTGCCAGAGAATTGTTACTCAGGGACAGACAGAATTGTTACGGAGTGCCAGAGAATTGTTACTCACGGCCACAGAAACTTTACTTAGGGCAACAGAATTTTTACTCAGGGACAGACAGAATTGTTACTGAGTGCCAGAGAATTGTTACTCAGGGACAGACAGAATTGTTACTGAGTGCCAGATAATTGTTACTCAGGGCCCCAGAAACTTTACTTAGGGCCACAGAATTTTTACTCAGGGACAGACAGAATTGTTACTGAGTGCCAGAGAATTGTTACTCGGACAGACAGAATTGTTACTGAGTGCCAGAGAATTGTTACTTAGGGCCACAGAAACTTTACTTAGGGCCACAGAATTGTTACTCGCACAGACACAGAATTGTTACTCGCACAGACACAGAATTGTTACTGAAGGCCACAGAACTGTTACTTAGGGCCACAGAATTGTTACTCGCACAGACACAGAATTGTTACTCGCACAGACACAGAACTGTTACTGAGGGCCACAGAACTGTTACTTAGGGCCACAGAATTGTTACTCGCACAGACACAGAATTGTTACTGAGGACCACAGAACTGTTACTTAGGGCCACAGAATTGTTACTCGCACAGACACAGAATTGTTACACAGGGACACAGAACTGTTACTGAGGGCCACAGAACCGTTACTTAGGGCCACAGAATTGTTACTCGCACAGACACAGAATTGTTACTTGCACAGACACAGAATTGTTACTCGCACAGACACAGAATTGTTACTGAGGGCCACAGAACTGTTACTTGGGGCCACAGAAACGTTAATCAGGGACACAGAATTGTTACTGAGGGCCACAGAACTGTTACTTAGGGCCACAGAATTGTTACTCGCACAGACACAGAATTGTTACACAGGGACACAGAACTGTTACTGAGGACCACAGAACCGTTACTTAGGGCCACAGAATTGTTACTCGCACAGACAGAATTGTTACTCGCACAGACACAGAATTGTTACTCGCACAGACACAGAATTGTTACTCAGGGACACAGAACTGTTACTGAGGGCCACAGAACTGTTACTTAGGGCCACAGAATTGTTACTCGCACAGACACAGAATTCTTACTCGCACAGACACAGAATTGTTACTCAGGGAAACAGAACTGTTACTGAGGGCCACAGAACTGTTACTTAGGGCCACAGAATTGTTTCTCGCACAGACACAGAATTGTTACTCGCACAGACACAGAATTGTTACTGAGGGCCACAGAACTGTTACTTGGGGCCACAGAAACGTTAATCAGGGACACAGAATTGTTACTGAGGGCCACAGAACTGTTACTTAGGGCCACAGAATTGTTACTCGCACAGACACAGAATTGTTACTCAGGGACACAGAATTGTTACTCAGGGACACATAATAGTTTAATTAAAGAGTATGTCAGACAACATGCAGAGGAGTGGCAGAGGAGGCAATGTTTTAGGAGCAAGCAGACGTGGCAGCAGAGGAAGGGGTCGAGGCAGCACTATTCGCAGCCAGAGGCCAGTGCTCCCGGTGTCATCCAGCGGTCGTGTCTCCACCGACAACCCTGCCGTCATCGATTGGTTGGCTCGGTCGTCTTCCTCTTCCCAGGTCACCTCTGACACCTACAGCCAATGGTCGGTGGGTACGTCAGACACAACCGTTAGTTGGCATGGCCCGGGACCAAGCCCACTGAAATCACGTGTCCTCTACCTGCCCCTGTCCTTTGGTGTTCCCTCACCAAGCGAAGTATCGCATGCTGTGGGCTCAGCCCCACTGTACAGTGAGGAAGAGCTAACAGAGGGCGGTCAGGAACGGGGGGAGACATCCGCCTTTTCAGCAGCTAGGCGAAGAAGTAGTGGCGAGGAGAGTGGCCCGGTAGCCGGTCTAGAGACAGGTCTGTCTCCTGACCCAGACGCAGCCGAGGGGGCTAGTAGTGAGGCGGAGACCCTACTTGATGATGAGGAGGTTGATCGCACTTGGCAGCCTCGTCGTCATCAGGCAATTTCTTCCGCATCATCAGGAGAAGAGGGTGGCAGCTTGGCAGTGAGCGAAACAGTCGGTGGGTTGCCCAGGAGACAGCAGCAGGGTCGCAGCAGTGTCAGTGGAAGCAGTGTCAGTGGAGCCAAACGGCCACGGAGTAGAGCACCAGCTCCACTGCAGCCTACCACCACGGCCAGTAGTGGTGCCGGTGTGCACGGAGGAAGCAGCAGTCAGCCAGTGAGGAGTATCGGGGGCAAAGTTTCCTACTCGGCGGTGTGGCAATTTTTCGTCAAGCCGCCCGAGGAAGTAAACGTAGCCGTATGTCGACTATGTGGCCAGAAAGTCAAGCGTGGCCAGGGGGCCCATGTTGGGACTATTTGGGCCATGTTGGGACAATGGGAGACCTCCCATTGCTGCTGTCTCCATCGCCACACTCTGCCATGTGCCACTTTCAGGTCTCCTCACACACTGCTGGTGTGTTGAATTTTTTGACATAGGGTGCTGGCAGATTACGGGCCTCCCATAGCTGCTGCCAGGCCCCTAATCTGCCATAGGCCCCTATATACCGCCTCCTCATGCTGCTGCCAGGTCCAGAGTCTCTCATGGGTCCCTGTACGGCCTCCCATTGCTGCTGTCTCCATCGCCACACTCTGCCATGTGCCACTTTCAGGTCTCCTCACACTGCTGGTGTGTAGAATTTTTTGACATAGGGTGCTGGCAGATTACGGGCCTCCCATAGCTGCTGCCAGGCCCCTAATCTGCCATAGGCCCCTATATACCGCCTCCTCATGCTGCTGCCAGGTCCAGAGTCTCTCATGGGTCCCTGTATGGCCTCCCATTGCTGCTGTCTCCATCGCCACACTCTGCCATGTGCCACTTTCAGGTCTCCTCACACTGCTGGTGTGTAGAATTTTTTGACATAGGGTGCTGGCAGATTACGGGCCTCCTATAGCTGCTGCCAGGCCCCTAATCTGCCATAGGCCCCTATATACCGCCTCCTCATGCTGCTGCCAGGTCCAGAGTCTCTCATGGGTCCCTGTACGGCCTCCCATTGCTGCTGTCTCCATCACCACACTCTGCCATGTGCCACTTTCAGGTCTCCTCACACTGCTGGTGTGTAGAATTTTTTGACATAGGGTGCTGGCAGATTACGGGCCTCCTATAGCTGCTGCCAGGCCCCTAATCTGCCATAGGCCCCTATATACCGCCTCCTCATGCTGCTGCCAGGTCCAGAGTCTCTCATGGGTCCCTGTACGGCCTCCCATTGCTGCTGTCTCCATCGCCACACTCTGCCATGTGCCACTTTCAGGTCTCCTCACACTGCTGGTGTGTAGAATTTTTTGACATAGGGTGCTGGCAGATTACGGGCCTCCCATAGCTGCTGCCAGGCCCCTAATCTGCCATAGGCCCCTATATACCGCCTCCTCATGCTGCTCCCAAGTCCAGAGTGTGTCATGGGTCCCTGTACGGCCTCCCATTGCTGCTGTCTCCATCGCCACACTCTGCCATGTGCCACTTTCAGGTCTCCTCACACACTGCTGGTGTGTAGAATTTTTTCACATAGGGTGCTGGCAGATTACGGGCCTCCAATAGCTGCTGCCAGGCCCCTAATCTGCCATAGGCCCCTATATACCGCCTCCTCATGCTGCTGCCAGGTCCAGAGTCTCTCATGGGTCCCTGTACGGCCTCCCATTGCTGCTGTCTCCATCGCCACACTCTGCCATGTGCCACTTTCAGGTCTCCTCACACTGCTGGTGTGTAGAATTTTTTGACATAGGGTGCTGGCAGATTACGGGCCTCCCATAGCTGCTGCCAGGCCCCTAATCTGCCATAGGCCCCTATATACCGCCTCCTCATGCTGCTGCCAAGTCCAGAGTGTGTCATGGGTCCCTGTACGGCCTCCCATTGCTGCTGTCTCCATAGCCACACTCTGCCATGTGCCACTTTCAGGTCTCCTCACACACTGCTGGTGTGTAGAATTTTTTGACATAGGGTGCTGGCAGATTACGGGCCTCCCATAGCTGCTGCCAGGCCCCTAATCTGCCATAGGCCCCTATATACCTCCTCCTCATGCTGCTGCCAGGTCCAGAGTCTCTCATGGGTCCCTGTACGGCCTCCCATTGCTGCTGTCTCCATCGCCACACTCTGCCATGTGCCACTTTCAGGTCTCCTCACACTGCTGGTGTGTAGAATTTTTTGACATAGGGTGCTGGCAGATTACGGGCCTCCCATTGCTGCTGCCAGGCCCCTAATCTGCCATGGGCCCCTATACCGCCTCCTCATGCTGCTGCCAAGTCCAGAGTGTGTCATGGGTCCCTGTACGGCCTCCCATTGCTGTTGTCTCCATAGCCACACTCTGCCATGTGCCACTTTCAGGTCTCCTCACACACTGCTGGTGTGTAGAATTTTTTGACATAGGGTGCTGGCAGATTACGGGCCTCCCATAGCTGCTGCCAGGCCCCTAATCTGCCATAGGCCCCTATATACCGCCTCCTCATGCTGCTGCCAGGTCCAGAGTCTGTCATGGGTCCCTGTACGGCCTCCCATTGCTGCTGTCTCCATCGCCACACTCTGCCATGTGCCACTTTCAGGTCTCCTCACACTGCTGGTGTGTAGAATTTTTTGACATAGGGTGCTGGCAGATTACGGGCCTCCCATTGCTGCTGCCAGGCCCCTAATCTGCCATTAGCCCCTATACCGCCTCCTCATGCTGCTGCCAAGTCCAGAGTGTGTCATGGGTCCCTGTACGGCCTCCCATTGCTGCTGTCTCCATCGCCACACTCTGCCATGTGCCACTTTCAGGTCTCCTCACACTGCTGGTGTGTAGAATTTTTTGACATAGGGTGCTGGCAGATTACGGGCCTCCCATAGCTGCTGCCAGGCCCCTAATCTGCCATAGGCCCCTATATACCGCCTCCTCATGCTGCTGCCAGGTCCAGAGTCTGTCATGGGTCCCTGTACGGCCTCCCATTGCTGCTGTCTCCATCGCCACACTCTGCCATGTGCCACTTTCAGGTCTCCTCACACACTGCTGGTGTGTAGAATTTTTTGACATAGGGTGCTGGCAGATTACGGGCCTCCCATAGCTGCTGCCAGGCCCCTAATCTGCCATAGGCCCCTATATACCGCCTCCTCATGCTGCTGCCAGGTCCAGAGTCTGTCATGGGTCCCTGTACGGCCTCCCATTGCTGCTGTCTCCATCGCCACACTCTGCCATGTGCCACTTTCAGGTCTCCTCACACACTGCTGGTGTGTAGAATTTTTTGACATAGGGTGCTGGCAGATTACGGGCCTCCCATAGCTGCTGCCAGGCCCCTAATCTGCCATAGGCCCCTATATACCGCCTCCTCATGCTGCTGCCAGGTCCAGAGTCTCTCATGGGTCCCTGTACGGCCTCCCATTGCTGCTGTCTCCATCGCCACACTCTGCCGTGTGCCACTTTCAGGTCTCCTCACACTGCTGGTGTGTAGAATTTTTTGACATAGGGTGCTGGCAGATTACGGGCCTCCCATTGCTGCTGCCAGGCCCCTAATCTGCCATGGGCCCCTATACCGCCTCCTCATGCTGCTGCCAAGTCCAGAGTGTGTCATGGGTCCCTGTACGGCCTCCCATTGCTGCTGTCTCCATCGCCACACTCTGCCATGTGCCACTTTCAGGTCTCCTCACACTGCTGGTGTGTAGAATTTTTTGACATAGGGTGCTGGCAGATTACGGGCCTCCCATAGCTGCTGCCAGGCCCCTAATCTGCCATAGGCCCCTATATACCGCCTCCTCATGCTGCTGCCAGGTCCAGAGTCTGTCATGGGTCCCTGTACGGCCTCCCATTGCTGCTGTCTCCATCGCCACACTCTGCCATGTGCCACTTTCAGGTCTCCTCACACTGCTGGTGTGTAGAATTTTTTGACATAGGGTGCTGGCAGATTACGGGCCTCCCATAGCTGCTGCCAGGCCCCTAATCTGCCATAGGCCCCTATATACCGCCTCCTCATGCTGCTGCCAGGTCCAGAGTCTGTCATGGGTCCCTGTACGGCCTCCCATTGCTGCTGTCTCCATCGCCACACTCTGCCATGTGCCACTTTCAGGTCTCCTCACACTGCTGGTGTGTAGAATTTTTTGACATAGGGTGCTGGCAGATTACGGGCCTCCCATAGCTGCTGCCAAGCCCCTAATCTGCCATAGGCCCCTATATACCGCCTCCTCATGCTGCTGCCAGGTCCAGAGTCTGTCATGGGTCCCTGTACGGCCTCCCATTGCTGCTGTCTCCATCGCCACACTCTGCCATGTGCCACTTTCAGGTCTCCTCACACTGCTGGTGTGTAGAATTTTTTGACATAGGGTGCTGGCAGATTACGGGCCTCCCATTGCTGCTGCCAGGCCCCTAATCTGCCATGGGCCCCTATACCGCCTCCTCATGCTGCTGCCAAGTCCAGAGTGTGTCATGGGTCCCTGTACGGCCTCCCATTGCTGCTGTCTCCATCGCCACACTCTGCCATGTGCCACTTTCAGGTCTCCTCACACTGCTGGTGTGTAGAATTTTTTGACATAGGGTGCTGGCAGATTACGGGCCTCCCATAGCTGCTGCCAGGCCCCTAATCTGCCATAGGCCCCTATATACCGCCTCCTCATGCTGCTGCCAGGTCCAGAGTCTCTCATGGGTCCCTGTACGGCCTCCCATTGCTGCTGTCTCCATCGCCACACTCTGCCATGTGCCACTTTCAGGTCTCCTCACACACTGCTGGTGTGTAGAATTTTTTGACATAGGGTGCTGGCAGATTACGGGCCTCCCATAGCTGCTGCCAGGCCCCTAATCTGCCATAGGCCCCAATATACCGCCTCCTCATGCTGCTGCCAGGTCCAGAGTCTCTCATGGGTCCCTGTACGGCCTCCCATTGCTGCTGTCTCCATCGCCACACTCTGCCATGTGCCACTTTCAGGTCTCCTCACACTGCTGGTGTGTAGAATTTTTTGACATAGGGTGCTGGCAGATTACGGGCCTCCCATAGCTGCTGCCAGGCCCCTAATCTGCCATGGGCCCCTATATACCGCCTCCTCACGCTGCTGCCAGGTCCAGAGTCTCTCATGGGTCCCTGTACGGCCTCCCATTGCTGCTGTCTCCATCGCCACACTCTGCCATGTGCCACTTTCAGGTCTCCTCACACTGCTGGTGTGTAGAATTTTTTGACATAGGGTGCTGGCAGATTACGGGCCTCCCATAGCTGCTGCCAGGCCCCTAATCTGCCATAGGCCCCTATATACCGCCTCCTCATGCTGCTGCCAGGTCCAGAGTCTCTCATGGGTCCCTGTACGGCCTCCCATTGCTGCTGTCTCCATCGCCACACTCTGCCATGTGCCACTTTCAGGTCTCCTCACACTGCTGGTGTGTAGAATTTTTTGACATAGGGTGCTGGCAGATTACGGGCCTCCCATTGCTGCTGCCAGGCCCCTAATCTGCCATGGGCCCCTATACCGCCTCCTCATGCTGCTGCCAAGTCCAGAGTGTGTCATGGGTCCCTGTACGGCCTCCCATTGCTGCTGTCTCCATAGCCACACTCTGCCATGTGACACTTTCAGGTCTCCTCACACACTGCTGGTGTGTAGAATTTTTTGACATAGGGTGCTGGCAGATTACGGGCCTCCCATAGCTGCTGCCAGGCCCCTAATCTGCCATAGGCCCCTATATACCGCCTCCTCATGCTGCTGCCAGGTCCAGAGTCTGTCATGGGTCCCTGTACGGCCTCCCATTGCTGCTGTCTCCATCGCCACACTCTGCCATGTGCCACTTTCAGGTCTCCTCACACTGCTGGTGTGTAGAATTTTTTGACATAGGGTGCTGGCAGATTACGGGCCTCCCATTGCTGCTGCCAGGCCCCTAATCTGCCATTAGCCCCTATACCGCCTCCTCATGCTGCTGCCAAGTCCAGAGTGTGTCATGGGTCCCTGTACGGCCTCCCATTGCTGCTGTCTCCATCGCCACACTCTGCCATGTGCCACTTTCAGGTCTCCTCACACTGCTGGTGTGTAGAATTTTTTGACATAGGGTGCTGGCAGATTACGGGCCTCCCATAGCTGCTGCCAGGCCCCTAATCTGCCATAGGCCCCTATATACCGCCTCCTCATGCTGCTGCCAGGTCCAGAGTCTGTCATGGGTCCCTGTACGGCCTCCCATTGCTGCTGTCTCCATCGCCACACTCTGCCATGTGCCACTTTCAGGTCTCCTCACACACTGCTGGTGTGTAGAATTTTTTGACATAGGGTGCTGGCAGATTACGGGCCTCCCATAGCTGCTGCCAGGCCCCTAATCTGCCATAGGCCCCTATATACCGCCTCCTCATGCTGCTGCCAGGTCCAGAGTCTGTCATGGGTCCCTGTACGGCCTCCCATTGCTGCTGTCTCCATCGCCACACTCTGCCATGTGCCACTTTCAGGTCTCCTCACACACTGCTGGTGTGTAGAATTTTTTGACATAGGGTGCTGGCAGATTACGGGCCTCCCATAGCTGCTGCCAGGCCCCTAATCTGCCATAGGCCCCTATATACCGCCTCCTCATGCTGCTGCCAGGTCCAGAGTCTCTCATGGGTCCCTGTACGGCCTCCCATTGCTGCTGTCTCCATCGCCACACTCTGCCGTGTGCCACTTTCAGGTCTCCTCACACTGCTGGTGTGTAGAATTTTTTGACATAGGGTGCTGGCAGATTACGGGCCTCCCATTGCTGCTGCCAGGCCCCTAATCTGCCATGGGCCCCTATACCGCCTCCTCATGCTGCTGCCAAGTCCAGAGTGTGTCATGGGTCCCTGTACGGCCTCCCATTGCTGCTGTCTCCATCGCCACACTCTGCCATGTGCCACTTTCAGGTCTCCTCACACTGCTGGTGTGTAGAATTTTTTGACATAGGGTGCTGGCAGATTACGGGCCTCCCATAGCTGCTGCCAGGCCCCTAATCTGCCATAGGCCCCTATATACCGCCTCCTCATGCTGCTGCCAGGTCCAGAGTCTGTCATGGGTCCCTGTACGGCCTCCCATTGCTGCTGTCTCCATCGCCACACTCTGCCATGTGCCACTTTCAGGTCTCCTCACACTGCTGGTGTGTAGAATTTTTTGACATAGGGTGCTGGCAGATTACGGGCCTCCCATAGCTGCTGCCAGGCCCCTAATCTGCCATAGGCCCCTATATACCGCCTCCTCATGCTGCTGCCAGGTCCAGAGTCTGTCATGGGTCCCTGTACGGCCTCCCATTGCTGCTGTCTCCATCGCCACACTCTGCCATGTGCCACTTTCAGGTCTCCTCACACTGCTGGTGTGTAGAATTTTTTGACATAGGGTGCTGGCAGATTACGGGCCTCCCATAGCTGCTGCCAAGCCCCTAATCTGCCATAGGCCCCTATATACCGCCTCCTCATGCTGCTGCCAGGTCCAGAGTCTGTCATGGGTCCCTGTACGGCCTCCCATTGCTGCTGTCTCCATCGCCACACTCTGCCATGTGCCACTTTCAGGTCTCCTCACACTGCTGGTGTGTAGAATTTTTTGACATAGGGTGCTGGCAGATTACGGGCCTCCCATTGCTGCTGCCAGGCCCCTAATCTGCCATGGGCCCCTATACCGCCTCCTCATGCTGCTGCCAAGTCCAGAGTGTGTCATGGGTCCCTGTACGGCCTCCCATTGCTGCTGTCTCCATCGCCACACTCTGCCATGTGCCACTTTCAGGTCTCCTCACACTGCTGGTGTGTAGAATTTTTTGACATAGGGTGCTGGCAGATTACGGGCCTCCCATAGCTGCTGCCAGGCCCCTAATCTGCCATAGGCCCCTATATACCGCCTCCTCATGCTGCTGCCAGGTCCAGAGTCTCTCATGGGTCCCTGTACGGCCTCCCATTGCTGCTGTCTCCATCGCCACACTCTGCCATGTGCCACTTTCAGGTCTCCTCACACACTGCTGGTGTGTAGAATTTTTTGACATAGGGTGCTGGCAGATTACGGGCCTCCCATAGCTGCTGCCAGGCCCCTAATCTGCCATAGGCCCCAATATACCGCCTCCTCATGCTGCTGCCAGGTCCAGAGTCTCTCATGGGTCCCTGTACGGCCTCCCATTGCTGCTGTCTCCATCGCCACACTCTGCCATGTGCCACTTTCAGGTCTCCTCACACTGCTGGTGTGTAGAATTTTTTGACATAGGGTGCTGGCAGATTACGGGCCTCCCATAGCTGCTGCCAGGCCCCTAATCTGCCATGGGCCCCTATATACCGCCTCCTCACGCTGCTGCCAGGTCCAGAGTCTCTCATGGGTCCCTGTACGGCCTCCCATTGCTGCTGTCTCCATCGCCACACTCTGCCATGTGCCACTTTCAGGTCTCCTCACACTGCTGGTGTGTAGAATTTTTTGACATAGGGTGCTGGCAGATTACGGGCCTCCCATAGCTGCTGCCAGGCCCCTAATCTGCCATAGGCCCCTATATACCGCCTCCTCATGCTGCTGCCAGGTCCAGAGTCTCTCATGGGTCCCTGTACGGCCTCCCATTGCTGCTGTCTCCATCGCCACACTCTGCCATGTGCCACTTTCAGGTCTCCTCACACTGCTGGTGTGTAGAATTTTTTGACATAGGGTGCTGGCAGATTACGGGCCTCCCATTGCTGCTGCCAGGCCCCTAATCTGCCATGGGCCCCTATACCGCCTCCTCATGCTGCTGCCAAGTCCAGAGTGTGTCATGGGTCCCTGTACGGCTTCCCATTGCTGCTGTCTCCATCGCCACACTCTGCCATGTGCCACTTTCAGGTCTCCTCACACTGCTGGTGTGTAGAATTTTTTGACATAGGGTGCTGGCAGATTACGGGCCTCCCATAGCTGCTGCCAGGCCCCTAATCTGCCATAGGCCCCTATATACCGCCTCCTCATGCTGCTGCCAGGTCCAGAGTCTCTCATGGGTCCCTGTACGGCCTCCCATTGCTGCTGTCTCCATCGCCACACTCTGCCATGTGCCACTTTCAGGTCTCCTCACACACTGCTGGTGTGTAGAATTTTTTGACATAGGGTGCTGGCAGATTACGGGCCTCCCATAGCTGCTGCCAGGCCCCTAATCTGCCATAGGCCCCTATATACCGCCTCCTCATGCTGCTGCCAGATCCAGAGTCTCTCATGGGTCCCTGTACGGCCTCCCATTGCTGCTGTCTCCATCGCCACACTCTGCCATGTGCCACTTTCAGGTCTCCTCACACACTGCTGGTGTGTAGAATTTTTTGACATAGGGTGCTGGCAGATTACGGGCCTCCCATAGCTGCTGCCAGGCCCCTAATCTGCCATAGGCCCCTATATACCGCCTCCTCATGCTGCTGCCAGGTCCAGAGTCTCTCATGGGTCCCTGTACGGCCTCCCATTGCTGCTGTCTCCATCGCCACACTCTGCCATGTGCCACTTTCAGGTCTCCTCACACACTGCTGGTGTGTAGAATTTTTTGACATAGGGTGCTGGCAGATTACGGGCCTCCCATAGCTGCTGCCAGGCCCCTAATCTGCCATATGCCCCTATATACCGCCTCCTCATGCTGCTGCCAGGTCCAGAGTCTCTCATGGGTCCCTGTACGGCCTCCCATTGCTGCTGTCTCCATCGCCACACTCTGCCATGTGCCACTTTCAGGTCTCCTCACACTGCTGGTGTGTAGAATTTTTTGACATAGGGTGCTGGCAGATTACGGGCCTCCCATTGCTGCTGCCAGGCCCCTAATCTGCCATGGGCCCCTATACCGCCTCCTCATGCTGCTGCCAAGTCCAGAGTGTGTCATGGGTCCCTGTACGGCCTCCCATTGCTGCTGTCTCCATCGCCACACTCTGCCATGTGCCACTTTCAGGTCTCCTCACACTGCTGGTGTGTAGAATTTTTTGACATAGGGTGCTGGCAGATTACGGGCCTCCCATAGCTGCTGCCAGGCCCCTAATCTGCCATAGGCCCCTATATACCACCTCCTCATGCTGCTGCCAGGTCCAGAGTCTGTCATGGGTCCCTGTACGGCCTCCCATTGCTGCTGTCTCCATCGCCACACTCTGCCATGTGCCACTTTCAGGTCTCCTCACACTGCTGGTGTGTAGAATTTTTTGACATAGGGTGCTGGCAGATTACGGGCCTCCCATAGCTGCTGCCAGGCCCCTAATCTGCCATAGGCCCCTATATACTGCCTCCTCATGCTGCTGCCAGGTCCAGAGTCTGTCATGGGTCCCTGTACGGCCTCCCATTGCTGCTGTCTCCATCGCCACACTCTGCCATGTGCCACTTTCAGGTCTCCTCACACTGCTGGTGTGTAGAATTTTTTGACATAGGGTGCTGGCAGATTACGGGCCTCCCATAGCTGCTGCCAGGCCCCTAATCTGCCATAGGCCCCTATATACCGCCTCCTCATGCTGCTGCCAGGTCCAGAGTCTCTCATGGGTCCCTGTACGGCCTCCCATTGCTGCTGTCTCCATCGCCACACTCTGCCATGTGCCACTTTCAGGTCTCCTCACACACTGCTGGTGTGTAGAATTTTTTGACATAGTGTGCTGGCAGATTACGGGCCTCCCATAGCTGCTGCCATGCCCCTAATCTGCCATAGGCCCCTATATACCGCCTCCTCATGCTGCTGCCAGGTCCAGAGTCTGTCATGGGTCCCTGTACGGCCTCCCATTGCTGCTGTCTCCATCGCCACACTCTGCCATGTGCCACTTTCAGGTCTCCTCAAACTGCTGGTGTGTAGAATTTTTTGACATAGGGTGCTGGCAGATTACGGGCCTCCCATAGCTGCTGCCAGGCCCCTAATCTGCCATAGGCCCCTATATACCGCCTCCTCATGCTGCTGCCAGGTCCAGAGTCTCTCATGGGTCCCTGTACGGCCTCCCATTGCTGCTGTCTCCATCGCCACACTCTGCCATGTGCCACTTTCAGGTCTCCTCACACTGCTGGTGTGTAGAATTTTTTGACATAGGGTGCTGGCAGATTACGGGCCTCCCATTGCTGATGCCAGGCCCCTAATCTGCCATGGGCCCCTATACCGCCTCCTCATGCTGCTGCCAAGTCCAGAGTGTGTCATGGGTCCCTGTACGGCCTCCCATTGCTGCTGTCTCCATCGCCACACTCTGCCATGTGCCACTTTCAGGTCTCCTCACACTGCTGGTGTGTAGATATTTTTGACATAGGGTGCTGGCAGATTACGGGCCTCCCATAGCTGCTGCCAGGCCCCTAATCTGCCATAGGCCCCTATATACCGCCTCCTCATGCTGCTGCCAGGTCCAGAGTCTGTCATGGGTCCCTGTACGGCCTCCCATTGCTGCTGTCTCCATCGCCACACTCTGCCATGTGCCACTTTCAGGTCTCCTCACACACTGCTGGTGTGTAGAATTTTTTGACATAGGGTGCTGGCAGATTACGGGCCTCCCATAGCTGCTGCCAGGCCCCTAATCTGCCATAGGCCCCTATATACCGCCTCCTCATGCTGCTGCCAGGTCCAGAGTCTGTCATGGGTCCCTGTACGGCCTCCCATTGCTGCTGTCTCCATCGCCACACTCTGCCATGTGCCACTTTCAGGTCTCCTCACACACTGCTGGTGTGTAGAATTTTTTGACATAGGGTGCTGGCAGATTACGGGCCTCCCATAGCTGCTGCCAGGCCCCTAATCTGCCATAGGCCCCTATATACCGCCTCCTCATGCTGCTGCCAGGTCCAGAGTCTGTCATGGGTCCCTGTACGGCCTCCCATTGCTGCTGTCTCCATCGCCACACTCTGCCATGTGCCACTTTCAGGTCTCCTCACACACTGCTGGTGTGTAGAATTTTTTGACATAGGGTGCTGGCAGATTACGGGCCTCCCATAGCTGCTGCCAGGCCCCTAATCTGCCATAGGCCCCTATATACCGCCTCCTCATGCTGCTGCCAGGTCCAGAGTCTCTCATGGGTCCCTGTACGGCCTCCCATTGCTGCTGTCTCCATCGCCACACTCTGCCATGTGCCACTTTCAGGTCTCCTCACACTGCTGGTGTGTAGAATTTTTTGACATAGGGTGCTGGCAGATTACGGGCCTCCCATTGCTGCTGCCAGGCCCCTAATCTGCCATGGGCCCCTATACCGCCTCCTCATGCTGCTGCCAAGTCCAGAGTGTGTCATGGGTCCCTGTACGGCCTCCCATTGCTGCTGTCTCCATCGCCACACTCTGCCATGTGCCACTTTCAGGTCTCCTCACACTGCTGGTGTGTAGAATTTTTTGACATAGGGTGCTGGCAGATTACGGGCCTCCCATAGCTGCTGCCAGGCCCCTAATCTGCCATAGGCCCCTATATACCGCCTCCTCATGCTGCTGCCAGGTCCAGAGTCTGTCATGGGTCCCTGTACGGCCTCCCATTGCTGCTGTCTCCATCGCCACACTCTGCCATGTGCCACTTTCAGGTCTCCTCACACTGCTGGTGTGTAGAATTTTTTGACATAGGGTGCTGGCAGGTTACGGGCCTCCCATAGCTGCTGCCAGGCCCCTAATCTGCCATAGGCCCCTATATACTGCCTCCTCATGCTGCTGCCAGGTCCAGAGTCTGTCATGGGTCCCTGTACGGCCTCCCATTGCTGCTGTCTCCATCGCCACACTCTGCCATGTGCCACTTTCAGGTCTCCTCACACTGCTGGTGTGTAGAATTTTTTGACATAGGGTGCTGGCAGATTACGGGCCTCCCATAGCTGCTGCCAGGCCCCTAATCTGCCATAGGCCCCTATATACCGTCTCCTCATGCTGCTGCCAAGTCCAGAGTCTCTCATGGGTCCCTGTACGGCCTCCCATTGCTGCTGTCTCCATCGCCACACTCTGCCATGTGCCACTTTCAGGTCTCCTCACACTGCTGGTGTGTAGAATTTTTTGACATAGGGTGCTGGCAGATTACGGGCCTCCCATAGCTGCTGCCAGGCCCCTAATCTGCCATAGGCCACTATATACCGCCTCCTCATGCTGCTGCCAGGTCCAGAGTCTCTCATATGTCCCTGTACGGCCTCCCATTGCTGCTGTCTCCATCGCCACACTCTGCCATGTGCCACTTTCAGGTCTCCTCACACAGCTGGTGTGTAGAATTTTTTGACATAGGGTGCTGGCAGATTACGGGCCTCCCATTGCTGCTGCCAGGCCCCTAATCTGCCATGGGCCCCTATACCGCCTCCTCATGCTGCTGCCAGGTCCAGAGTCTGTCATGGGTCCCTGTACGGCCTCCCATTGCTGCTGTCTCCATCGCCACACTCTGCCATGTGCCACTTTCAGGTCTCCTCACACTGCTGGTGTGTAGAATTTTTTGACATAGGGTGCTGGCAGATTACGGGCCTCCCATAGCTGCTGCCAGGCCCCTAATCTGCCATAGGCCCCTATATACCGCCTCCTCATGCTGCTGCCAGGTCCAGAGTCTGTCATGGGTCCCTGTACGGCCTCCCATTGCTGCTGTCTCCATCGCCACACTCTGCCATGTGCCACTTTCAGGTCTCCTCACACACTGCTGGTGTGTAGAATTTTTTGACATAGGGTGCTGGCAGATTACGGGCCTCCCATAGCTGCTGCCAGGCCCCTAATCTGCCATAGGCCCCTATATACCGCCTCCTCATGCTGCTGCCAGGTCCAGAGTCTGTCATGGGTCCCTGTACGGCCTCCCATTGCTGCTGTCTCCATCGCCACACTCTGCCATGTGCCACTTTCAGGTCTCCTCACACACTGCTGGTGTGTAGAATTTTTTGACATAGGGTGCTGGCAGATTACGGGCCTCCCATAGCTGCTGCCAGGCCCCTAATCTGCCATAGGCCCCTATATACCGCCTCCTCATGCTGCTGCCAGGTCCAGAGTCTCTCATGGGTCCCTGTACGGCCTCCCATTGCTGCTGTCTCCATCGCCACACTCTGCCATGTGCCACTTTCAGGTCTCCTCACACTGCTGGTGTGTAGAATTTTTTGACATAGGGTGCTGGCAGATTACGGGCCTCCCATAGCTGCTGCCAGGCCCCTAATCTGCCATAGGCCCCTATATACCGCCTCCTCATGCTGCTGCCAGGTCCAGAGTCTCTCATATGTCCCTGTACGGCCTCCCATTGCTGCTGTCTCCATCGCCACACTCTGCCATGTGCCACTTTCAGGTCTCCTCACACAGCTGGTGTGTAGAATTTTTTGACATAGGGTGCTGGCAGATTACGGGCCTCCCATTGCTGCTGCCAGGCCCCTAATCTGCCATGGGCCCCTATACCGCCTCCTCATGCTGCTGCCAGGTCCAGAGTCTGTCATGGGTCCCTGTACGGCCTCCCATTGCTGCTGTCTCCATCGCCACACTCTGCCATGTGCCACTTTCAGGTCTCCTCACACTGCTGGTGTGTAGAATTTTTTGACATAGGGTGCTGGCAGATTACGGGCCTCCCATAGCTGCTGCCAGGCCCCTAATCTGCCATAGGCCCCTATATACCGCCTCCTCATGCTGCTGCCAGGTCCAGAGTCTGTCATGGGTCCCTGTACGGCCTCCCATTGCTGCTGTCTCCATCGCCACACTCTGCCATGTGCCACTTTCAGGTCTCCTCACACACTGCTGGTGTGTAGAATTTTTTGACATAGGGTGCTGGCAGATTACGGGCCTCCCATAGCTGCTGCCAGGCCCCTAATCTGCCATAGGCCCCTATATACCGCCTCCTCATGCTGCTGCCAGGTCCAGAGTCTGTCATGGGTCCCTGTACGGCCTCCCATTGCTGCTGTCTCCATCGCCACACTCTGCCATGTGCCACTTTCAGGTCTCCTCACACACTGCTGGTGTGTAGAATTTTTTGACATAGGGTGCTGGCAGATTACGGGCCTCCCATAGCTGCTGCCAGGCCCCTAATCTGCCATAGGCCCCTATATACCGCCTCCTCATGCTGCTGCCAGGTCCAGAGTCTCTCATGGGTCCCTGTACGGCCTCCCATTGCTGCTGTCTCCATCGCCACACTCTGCCATGTGCCACTTTCAGGTCTCCTCACACACTGCTGGTGTGTAGAATTTTTTGACATAGGGTGCTGGCAGATTACGGGCCTCCCATAGCTGCTGCCAGGCCCCTAATCTGCCATAGGCCCCTATATACCGCCTCCTCATGCTGCTGCCAGGTCCAGAGTCTCTCATGGGTCCCTGTACGGCCTCCCGTTGCTGCTGTCTCCATCGCCACACTCTGCCATGTGCCACTTTCAGGTCTCCTCACACTGCTGGTGTGTAGAATTTTTTGACATAGGGTGCTGGCAGATTACGGGCCTCCCATTGCTGCTGCCAGGCCCCTAATCTGCCATGGGCCCCTATACCGCCTCCTCATGCTGCTGCCAAGTCCAGAGTGTGTCATGGGTCCCTGTACGGCCTCCCATTGCTGCTGTCTCCATCGCCACACTCTGCCATGTGCCACTTTCAGGTCTCCTCACACTGCTGGTGTGTAGAATTTTTTGACATAGGGTGCTGGCAGATTACGGGCCTCCCATAGCTGCTGCCAGGCCCCTAATCTGCCATAGGCCCCTATATACCACCTCCTCATGCTGCTGCCAGGTCCAGAGTCTGTCATGGGTCCCTGTACGGCCTCCCATTGCTGCTGTCTCCATCGCCACACTCTGCCATGTGCCACTTTCAGGTCTCCTCACACTGCTGGTGTGTAGAATTTTTTGACATAGGGTGCTGGCAGATTACGGGCCTCCCATAGCTGCTGCCAGGCCCCTAATCTGCCATAGGCCCCTATATACTGCCTCCTCATGCTGCTGCCAGGTCCAGAGTCTGTCATGGGTCCCTGTACGGCCTCCCATTGCTGCTGTCTCCATCGCCACACTCTGCCATGTGCCACTTTCAGGTCTCCTCACACTGCTGGTGTGTAGAATTTTTTGACATAGGGTGCTGGCAGATTACGGGCCTCCCATAGCTGCTGCCAGGCCCCTAATCTGCCATAGGCCCCTATATACCGCCTCCTCATGCTGCTGCCAGGTCCAGAGTCTCTCATGGGTCCCTGTACGGCCTCCCATTGCTGCTGTCTCCATCGCCACACTCTGCCATGTGCCACTTTCAGGTCTCCTCACACTGCTGGTGTGTAGAATTTTTTGACATAGGGTGCTGGCAGATTACGGGCCTCCCATAGCTGCTGCCAGGCCCCTAATCTGCCATAGGCCCCTATATACCGCCTCCTCATGCTGCTGCCAGGTCCAGAGTCTGTCATGGGTCCCTGTACGGCCTCCCATTGCTGCTGTCTCCATCGCCACACTCTGCCATGTGCCACTTTCAGGTCTCCTCACACTGCTGGTGTGTAGAATTTTTTGACATAGGGTGCTGGCAGATTACGGGCCTCCCATAGCTGCTGCCAGGCCCCTAATCTGCCATAGGCCCCTATATACCGCCTCCTCATGCTGCTGCCAGGTCCAGAGTCTCTCATGGGTCCCTGTACGGCCTCCCATTGCTGCTGTCTCCATCGCCACACTCTGCCATGTGCCACTTTCAGGTCTCTTCACACACTGCTGGTGTGTAGAATTTTTTGACATAGGGTGCTGGCAGATTACGGGCCTCCCATTGCTGCTGCCAGGCCCCTAATCTGCCATGGGCCCCTATACCGCCTCCTCATGCTGCTGCCAAGTCCAGAGTGTGTCATGGGTCCCTGTACGGCCTCCCGTTGCTGCTGTCTCCATCGCCACACTCTGCCATGTGCCACTTTCAGGTCTCCTCACACTGCTGGTGTGTAGAATTTTTTGACATAGGGTGCTGGCAGATTACGGGCCTCCCATAGCTGCTGCCAGGCCCCTAATCTGCCATAGGCCCCTATATACCGCCTCCTCATGCTGCTGCCAGGTCCAGAGTCTGTCATGGGTCCCTGTACGGCCTCCCATTGCTGCTGTCTCCATCGCCACACTCTGCCATGTGCCACTTTCAGGTCTCCTCACACACTGCTGGTGTGTAGAATTTTTTGACATAGGGTGCTGGCAGATTACGGGCCTCCCATAGCTGCTGCCAGGCCCCTAATCTGCCATAGGCCCCTATATACCGCCTCCTCATGCTGCTGCCAGGTCCAGAGTCTCTCATGGGTCCCTGTACGGCCTCCCATTGCTGCTGTCTCCATCGCCACACTCTGCCATGTGCCACTTTCAGGTCTCCTCACACACTGCTGGTGTGTAGAATTTTTTGACATAGGGTGCTGGCAGATTACGGGCCTCCCATAGCTGCTGCCAGGCCCCTAATCTGCCATAGGCCCCTATATACCGCCTCCTCATGCTGCTGCCAGGTCCAGAGTCTGTCATGGGTCCCTGTACGGCCTCCCATTGCTGCTGTCTCCATCGCCACACTCTGCCATGTGCCACTTTCAGGTCTCCTCACACTGCTGGTGTGTAGAATTTTTTGACATAGGGTGCTGGCAGATTACGGGCCTCCCATTGCTGCTGCCAGGCCCCTAATCTGCCATGGGCCCCTATACCGCCTCCTCATGCTGCTGCCAAGTCCAGAGTGTGTCATGGGTCCCTGTACGGCCTCCCATTGCTGCTGTCTCCATCGCCACACTCTGCCATGTGCCACTTTCAGGTCTCCTCACACTGCTGGTGTGTAGAATTTTTTGACATAGGGTGCTGGCAGATTACGGGCCTCCCATAGCTGCTGCCAGGCCCCTAATCTGCCATAGGCCCCTATATACCGCCTCCTCATGCTGCTGCCAGGTCCAGAGTCTGTCATGGGTCCCTGTACGGCCTCCCATTGCTGCTGTCTCCATCGCCACACTCTGCCATGTGCCACTTTCAGGTCTCCTCACACTGCTGGTGTGTAGAAGTTTTTGACATAGGGTGCTGGCAGATTACGGGCCTCCCATAGCTGCTGCCAGGCCCCTAATCTGCCATAGGCCCCTATATACCGCCTCCTCATGCTGCTGCCAGGTCCAGAGTCTGTTATGGGTCCCTGTACGGCCTCCCATTGCTGCTGTCTCCATCGCCACACTCTGCCATGTGCCACTTTCAGGTCTCCTCACACTGCTGGTGTGTAGAATTTTTTGACATAGGGTGCTGGCAGATTACGGGCCTCCCATAGCTGCTGCCAGGCCCCTAATCTGCCATAGGCCCCTATATACCGCCTCCTCATGCTGCTGCCAGGTCCAGAGTCTCTCATGGGTCCCTGTACGGCCTCCCATTGCTGCTGTCTCCATCGCCACACTCTGCCATGTGCCACTTTCAGGTCTCCTCACACTGCTGGTGTGTAGAATTTTTTGACATAGGGTGCTGGCAGATTACGGGCCTCCCATTGCTGCTGCCAGGCCCCTAATCTGCCATGGGCCCCTATACCGCCTCCTCATGCTGCTGCCAAGTCCAGAGTGTGTCATGGGTCCCTGTACGGCCTCCCATTGCTGCTGTCTCCATCGCCACACTCTGCCATGTGCCACTTTCAGGTCTCCTCACACTGCTGGTGTGTAGAATTTTTTGACATAGGGTGCTGGCAGATTACGGGCCTCCCATAGCTGCTGCCAGGCCCCTAATCTGCCATAGGCCCCTATATACCACCTCCTCATGCTGCTGCCAGGTCCAGAGTCTGTCATGGGTCCCTGTACGGCCTCCCATTGCTGCTGTCTCCATCGCCACACTCTGCCATGTGCCACTTTCAGGTCTCCTCACACTGCTGGTGTGTAGAATTTTTTGACATAGGGTGCTGGCAGATTACGGGCCTCCCATAGCTGCTGCCAGGCCCCTAATCTGCCATAGGCCCCTATATACTGCCTCCTCATGCTGCTGCCAGGTCCAGAGTCTGTCATGGGTCCCTGTACGGCCTCCCATTGCTGCTGTCTCCATCGCCACACTCTGCCATGTGCCACTTTCAGGTCTCCTCACACTGCTGGTGTGTAGAATTTTTTGACATAGGGTGCTGGCAGATTACGGGCCTCCCATAGCTGCTGCCAGGCCCCTAATCTGCCATAGGCCCCTATATACCGCCTCCTCATGCTGCTGCCAGGTCCAGAGTCTCTCATGGGTCCCTGTACGGCCTCCCATTGCTGCTGTCTCCATCGCCACACTCTGCCATGTGCCACTTTCAGGTCTCCTCACACACTGCTGGTGTGTAGAATTTTTTGACATAGTGTGCTGGCAGATTACGGGCCTCCCATAGCTGCTGCCAGGCCCCTAATCTGCCATAGGCCCCTATATACCGCCTCCTCATGCTGCTGCCAGGTCCAGAGTCTGTCATGGGTCCCTGTACGGCCTCCCATTGCTGCTGTCTCCATCGCCACACTCTGCCATGTGCCACTTTCAGGTCTCCTCAAACTGCTGGTGTGTAGAATTTTTTGACATAGGGTGCTGGCAGATTACGGGCCTCCCATAGCTGCTGCCAGGCCCCTAATCTGCCATAGGCCCCTATATACCGCCTCCTCATGCTGCTGCCAGGTCCAGAGTCTCTCATGGGTCCCTGTACGGCCTCCCATTGCTGCTGTCTCCATCGCCACACTCTGCCATGTGCCACTTTCAGGTCTCCTCACACTGCTGGTGTGTAGAATTTTTTGACATAGGGTGCTGGCAGATTACGGGCCTCCCATTGCTGATGCCAGGCCCCTAATCTGCCATGGGCCCCTATACCGCCTCCTCATGCTGCTGCCAAGTCCAGAGTGTGTCATGGGTCCCTGTACGGCCTCCCATTGCTGCTGTCTCCATCGCCACACTCTGCCATGTGCCACTTTCAGGTCTCCTCACACTGCTGGTGTGTAGAATTTTTTGACATAGGGTGCTGGCAGATTACGGGCCTCCCATAGCTGCTGCCAGGCCCCTAATCTGCCATAGGCCCCTATATACCGCCTCCTCATGCTGCTGCCAGGTCCAGAGTCTGTCATGGGTCCCTGTACGGCCTCCCATTGCTGCTGTCTCCATCGCCACACTCTGCCATGTGCCACTTTCAGGTCTCCTCACACACTGCTGGTGTGTAGAATTTTTTGACATAGGGTGCTGGCAGATTACGGGCCTCCCATAGCTGCTGCCAGGCCCCTAATCTGCCATAGGCCCCTATATACCGCCTCCTCATGCTGCTGCCAGGTCCAGAGTCTGTCATGGGTCCCTGTACGGCCTCCCATTGCTGCTGTCTCCATCGCCACACTCTGCCATGTGCCACTTTCAGGTCTCCTCACACACTGCTGGTGTGTAGAATTTTTTGACATAGGGTGCTGGCAGATTACGGGCCTCCCATAGCTGCTGCCAGGCCCCTAATCTGCCATAGGCCCCTATATACCGCCTCCTCATGCTGCTGCCAGGTCCAGAGTCTGTCATGGGTCCCTGTACGGCCTCCCATTGCTGCTGTCTCCATCGCCACACTCTGCCATGTGCCACTTTCAGGTCTCCTCACACACTGCTGGTGTGTAGAATTTTTTGACATAGGGTGCTGGCAGATTACGGGCCTCCCATAGCTGCTGCCAGGCCCCTAATCTGCCATAGGCCCCTATATACCGCCTCCTCATGCTGCTGCCAGGTCCAGAGTCTCTCATGGGTCCCTGTACGGCCTCCCATTGCTGCTGTCTCCATCGCCACACTCTGCCATGTGCCACTTTCAGGTCTCCTCACACTGCTGGTGTGTAGAATTTTTTGACATAGGGTGCTGGCAGATTACGGGCCTCCCATTGCTGCTGCCAGGCCCCTAATATGCCATGGGCCCCTATACCGCCTCCTCATGCTGCTGCCAAGTCCAGAGTGTGTCATGGGTCCCTGTACGGCCTCCCATTGCTGCTGTCTCCATCGCCACACTCTGCCATGTGCCACTTTCAGGTCTCCTCACACTGCTGGTGTGTAGAATTTTTTGACATAGGGTGCTGGCAGATTAGGGCCTCCCATAGCTGCTGCCAGGCCCCTAATCTGCCATAGGCCCCTATATACCGCCTCCTCATGCTGCTGCCAGGTCCAGAGTCTGTCATGGGTCCCTGTACGGCCTCCCATTGCTGCTGTCTCCATCGCCACACTCTGCCATGTGCCACTTTCAGGTCTCCTCACACTGCTGGTGTGTAGAATTTTTTGACATAGGGTGCTGGCAGGTTACGGGCCTCCCATAGCTGCTGCCAGGCCCCTAATCTGCCATAGGCCCCTATATACTGCCTCCTCATGCTGCTGCCAGGTCCAGAGTCTGTCATGGGTCCCTGTACGGCCTCCCATTGCTGCTGTCTCCATCGCCACACTCTGCCATGTGCCACTTTCAGGTCTCCTCACACTGCTGGTGTGTAGAATTTTTTGACATAGGGTGCTGGCAGATTACGGGCCTCCCATAGCTGCTGCCAGGCCCCTAATCTGCCATAGGCCCCTATATACCGTCTCCTCATGCTGCTGCCAAGTCCAGAGTCTCTCATGGGTCCCTGTACGGCCTCCCATTGCTGCTGTCTCCATCGCCACACTCTGCCATGTGCCACTTTCAGGTCTCCTCACACTGCTGGTGTGTAGAATTTTTTGACATAGGGTGCTGGCAGATTACGGGCCTCCCATAGCTGCTGCCAGGCCCCTAATCTGCCATAGGCCACTATATACCGCCTCCTCATGCTGCTGCCAGGTCCAGAGTCTCTCATATGTCCCTGTACGGCCTCCCATTGCTGCTGTCTCCATCGCCACACTCTGCCATGTGCCACTTTCAGGTCTCCTCACACAGCTGGTGTGTAGAATTTTTTGACATAGGGTGCTGGCAGATTACGGGCCTCCCATTGCTGCTGCCAGGCCCCTAATCTGCCATGGGCCCCTATACCGCCTCCTCATGCTGCTGCCAGGTCCAGAGTCTGTCATGGGTCCCTGTACGGCCTCCCATTGCTGCTGTCTCCATCGCCACACTCTGCCATGTGCCACTTTCAGGTCTCCTCACACTGCTGGTGTGTAGAATTTTTTGACATAGGGTGCTGGCAGATTACGGGCCTCCCATAGCTGCTGCCAGGCCCCTAATCTGCCATAGGCCCCTATATACCGCCTCCTCATGCTGCTGCCAGGTCCAGAGTCTGTCATGGGTCCCTGTACGGCCTCCCATTGCTGCTGTCTCCATCGCCACACTCTGCCATGTGCCACTTTCAGGTCTCCTCACACACTGCTGGTGTGTAGAATTTTTTGACATAGGGTGCTGGCAGATTACGGGCCTCCCATAGCTGCTGCCAGGCCCCTAATCTGCCATAGGCCCCTATATACCGCCTCCTCATGCTGCTGCCAGGTCCAGAGTCTGTCATGGGTCCCTGTACGGCCTCCCATTGCTGCTGTCTCCATCGCCACACTCTGCCATGTGCCACTTTCAGGTCTCCTCACACACTGCTGGTGTGTAGAATTTTTTGACATAGGGTGCTGGCAGATTACGGGCCTCCCATAGCTGCTGCCAGGCCCCTAATCTGCCATAGGCCCCTATATACCGCCTCCTCATGCTGCTGCCAGGTCCAGAGTCTCTCATGGGTCCCTGTACGGCCTCCCATTGCTGCTGTCTCCATCGCCACACTCTGCCATGTGCCACTTTCAGGTCTCCTCACACTGCTGGTGTGTAGAATTTTTTGACATAGGGTGCTGGCAGATTACGGGCCTCCCATAGCTGCTGCCAGGCCCCTAATCTGCCATAGGCCCCTATATACCGCCTCCTCATGCTGCTGCCAGGTCCAGAGTCTCTCATATGTCCCTGTACGGCCTCCCATTGCTGCTGTCTCCATCGCCACACTCTGCCATGTGCCACTTTCAGGTCTCCTCACACAGCTGGTGTGTAGAATTTTTTGACATAGGGTGCTGGCAGATTACGGGCCTCCCATTGCTGCTGCCAGGCCCCTAATCTGCCATGGGCCCCTATACCGCCTCCTCATGCTGCTGCCAGGTCCAGAGTCTGTCATGGGTCCCTGTACGGCCTCCCATTGCTGCTGTCTCCATCGCCACACTCTGCCATGTGCCACTTTCAGGTCTCCTCACACTGCTGGTGTGTAGAATTTTTTGACATAGGGTGCTGGCAGATTACGGGCCTCCCATAGCTGCTGCCAGGCCCCTAATCTGCCATAGGCCCCTATATACCGCCTCCTCATGCTGCTGCCAGGTCCAGAGTCTGTCATGGGTCCCTGTACGGCCTCCCATTGCTGCTGTCTCCATCGCCACACTCTGCCATGTGCCACTTTCAGGTCTCCTCACACACTGCTGGTGTGTAGAATTTTTTGACATAGGGTGCTGGCAGATTACGGGCCTCCCATAGCTGCTGCCAGGCCCCTAATCTGCCATAGGCCCCTATATACCGCCTCCTCATGCTGCTGCCAGGTCCAGAGTCTGTCATGGGTCCCTGTACGGCCTCCCATTGCTGCTGTCTCCATCGCCACACTCTGCCATGTGCCACTTTCAGGTCTCCTCACACACTGCTGGTGTGTAGAATTTTTTGACATAGGGTGCTGGCAGATTACGGGCCTCCCATAGCTGCTGCCAGGCCCCTAATCTGCCATAGGCCCCTATATACCGCCTCCTCATGCTGCTGCCAGGTCCAGAGTCTCTCATGGGTCCCTGTACGGCCTCCCATTGCTGCTGTCTCCATCGCCACACTCTGCCATGTGCCACTTTCAGGTCTCCTCACACACTGCTGGTGTGTAGAATTTTTTGACATAGGGTGCTGGCAGATTACGGGCCTCCCATAGCTGCTGCCAGGCCCCTAATCTGCCATAGGCCCCTATATACCGCCTCCTCATGCTGCTGCCAGGTCCAGAGTCTCTCATGGGTCCCTGTACGGCCTCCCGTTGCTGCTGTCTCCATCGCCACACTCTGCCATGTGCCACTTTCAGGTCTCCTCACACTGCTGGTGTGTAGAATTTTTTGACATAGGGTGCTGGCAGATTACGGGCCTCCCATTGCTGCTGCCAGGCCCCTAATCTGCCATGGGCCCCTATACCGCCTCCTCATGCTGCTGCCAAGTCCAGAGTGTGTCATGGGTCCCTGTACGGCCTCCCATTGCTGCTGTCTCCATCGCCACACTCTGCCATGTGCCACTTTCAGGTCTCCTCACACTGCTGGTGTGTAGAATTTTTTGACATAGGGTGCTGGCAGATTACGGGCCTCCCATAGCTGCTGCCAGGCCCCTAATCTGCCATAGGCCCCTATATACCACCTCCTCATGCTGCTGCCAGGTCCAGAGTCTGTCATGGGTCCCTGTACGGCCTCCCATTGCTGCTGTCTCCATCGCCACACTCTGCCATGTGCCACTTTCAGGTCTCCTCACACTGCTGGTGTGTAGAATTTTTTGACATAGGGTGCTGGCAGATTACGGGCCTCCCATAGCTGCTGCCAGGCCCCTAATCTGCCATAGGCCCCTATATACTGCCTCCTCATGCTGCTGCCAGGTCCAGAGTCTGTCATGGGTCCCTGTACGGCCTCCCATTGCTGCTGTCTCCATCGCCACACTCTGCCATGTGCCACTTTCAGGTCTCCTCACACTGCTGGTGTGTAGAATTTTTTGACATAGGGTGCTGGCAGATTACGGGCCTCCCATAGCTGCTGCCAGGCCCCTAATCTGCCATAGGCCCCTATATACCGCCTCCTCATGCTGCTGCCAGGTCCAGAGTCTCTCATGGGTCCCTGTACGGCCTCCCATTGCTGCTGTCTCCATCGCCACACTCTGCCATGTGCCACTTTCAGGTCTCCTCACACTGCTGGTGTGTAGAATTTTTTGACATAGGGTGCTGGCAGATTACGGGCCTCCCATAGCTGCTGCCAGGCCCCTAATCTGCCATAGGCCCCTATATACCGCCTCCTCATGCTGCTGCCAGGTCCAGAGTCTGTCATGGGTCCCTGTACGGCCTCCCATTGCTGCTGTCTCCATCGCCACACTCTGCCATGTGCCACTTTCAGGTCTCCTCACACTGCTGGTGTGTAGAATTTTTTGACATAGGGTGCTGGCAGATTACGGGCCTCCCATAGCTGCTGCCAGGCCCCTAATCTGCCATAGGCCCCTATATACCGCCTCCTCATGCTGCTGCCAGGTCCAGAGTCTCTCATGGGTCCCTGTACGGCCTCCCATTGCTGCTGTCTCCATCGCCACACTCTGCCATGTGCCACTTTCAGGTCTCCTCACACTGCTGGTGTGTAGAATTTTTTGACATAGGGTGCTGGCAGATTACGGGCCTCCCATAGCTGCTGCCAGGCCCCTAATCTGCCATAGGCCCCTATATACTGCCTCCTCATGCTGCTGCCAGGTCCAGAGTCTGTCATGGGTCCCTGTACGGCCTCCCATTGCTGCTGTCTCCATCGCCACACTCTGCCATGTGCCACTTTCAGGTCTCCTCACACTGCTGGTGTGTAGAATTTTTTGACATAGGGTGCTGGCAGATTACGGGCCTCCCATAGCTGCTGCCAGGCCCCTAATCTGCCATAGGCCCCTATATACCGCCTCCTCATGCTGCTGCCAGGTCCAGAGTCTCTCATGGGTCCCTGTACGGCCTCCCATTGCTGCTGTCTCCATCGCCACACTCTGCCATGTGCCACTTTCAGGTCTCCTCACACTGCTGGTGTGTAGAATTTTTTGACATAGGGTGCTGGCAGATTACGGGCCTCCCATAGCTGCTGCCAGGCCCCTAATCTGCCATAGGCCCCTATATACCGCCTCCTCATGCTGCTGCCAGGTCCAGAGTCTGTCATGGGTCCCTGTACGGCCTCCCATTGCTGCTGTCTCCATCGCCACACTCTGCCATGTGCCACTTTCAGGTCTCCTCACACTGCTGGTGTGTAGAATTTTTTGACATAGGGTGCTGGCAGATTACGGGCCTCCCATAGCTGCTGCCAGGCCCCTAATCTGCCATAGGCCCCTATATACCGCCTCCTCATGCTGCTGCCAGGTCCAGAGTCTCTCATGGGTCCCTGTACGGCCTCCCATTGCTGCTGTCTCCATCGCCACACTCTGCCATGTGCCACTTTCAGGTCTCTTCACACACTGCTGGTGTGTAGAATTTTTTGACATAGGGTGCTGGCAGATTACGGGCCTCCCATTGCTGCTGCCAGGCCCCTAATCTGCCATGGGCCCCTATACCGCCTCCTCATGCTGCTGCCAAGTCCAGAGTGTGTCATGGGTCCCTGTACGGCCTCCCGTTGCTGCTGTCTCCATCGCCACACTCTGCCATGTGCCACTTTCAGGTCTCCTCACACTGCTGGTGTGTAGAATTTTTTGACATAGGGTGCTGGCAGATTACGGGCCTCCCATAGCTGCTGCCAGGCCCCTAATCTGCCATAGGCCCCTATATACCGCCTCCTCATGCTGCTGCCAGGTCCAGAGTCTGTCATGGGTCCCTGTACGGCCTCCCATTGCTGCTGTCTCCATCGCCACACTCTGCCATGTGCCACTTTCAGGTCTCCTCACACACTGCTGGTGTGTAGAATTTTTTGACATAGGGTGCTGGCAGATTACGGGCCTCCCATAGCTGCTGCCAGGCCCCTAATCTGCCATAGGCCCCTATATACCGCCTCCTCATGCTGCTGCCAGGTCCAGAGTCTCTCATGGGTCCCTGTACGGCCTCCCATTGCTGCTGTCTCCATCGCCACACTCTGCCATGTGCCACTTTCAGGTCTCCTCACACACTGCTGGTGTGTAGAATTTTTTGACATAGGGTGCTGGCAGATTACGGGCCTCCCATAGCTGCTGCCAGGCCCCTAATCTGCCATAGGCCCCTATATACCGCCTCCTCATGCTGCTGCCAGGTCCAGAGTCTGTCATGGGTCCCTGTACGGCCTCCCATTGCTGCTGTCTCCATCGCCACACTCTGCCATGTGCCACTTTCAGGTCTCCTCACACTGCTGGTGTGTAGAATTTTTTGACATAGGGTGCTGGCAGATTACGGGCCTCCCATTGCTGCTGCCAGGCCCCTAATCTGCCATGGGCCCCTATACCGCCTCCTCATGCTGCTGCCAAGTCCAGAGTGTGTCATGGGTCCCTGTACGGCCTCCCATTGCTGCTGTCTCCATCGCCACACTCTGCCATGTGCCACTTTCAGGTCTCCTCACACTGCTGGTGTGTAGAATTTTTTGACATAGGGTGCTGGCAGATTACGGGCCTCCCATAGCTGCTGCCAGGCCCTTAATCTGCCATAGGCCCCTATATACCGCCTCCTCATGCTGCTGCCAGGTCCAGAGTCTGTCATGGGTCCCTGTACGGCCTCCCATTGCTGCTGTCTCCATCGCCACACTCTGCCATGTGCCACTTTCAGGTCTCCTCACACTGCTGGTGTGTAGAAGTTTTTGACATAGGGTGCTGGCAGATTACGGGCCTCCCATAGCTGCTGCCAGGCCCCTAATCTGCCATAGGCCCCTATATACCGCCTCCTCATGCTGCTGCCAGGTCCAGAGTCTGTTATGGGTCCCTGTACGGCCTCCCATTGCTGCTGTCTCCATCGCCACACTCTGCCATGTGCCACTTTCAGGTCTCCTCACACTGCTGGTGTGTAGAATTTTTTGACATAGGGTGCTGGCAGATTACGGGCCTCCCATAGCTGCTGCCAGGCCCCTAATCTGCCATAGGCCCCTATATACCGCCTCCTCATGCTGCTGCCAGGTCCAGAGTCTCTCATGGGTCCCTGTACGGCCTCCCATTGCTGCTGTCTCCATCGCCACACTCTGCCATGTGCCACTTTCAGGTCTCCTCACACTGCTGGTGTGTAGAATTTTTTGACATAGGGTGCTGGCAGATTACGGGCCTCCCATTGCTGCTGCCAGGCCCCTAATCTGCCATGGGCCCCTATACTGCCTCCTCATGCTGCTGCCAAGTCCAGAGTGTGTCATAAGTCCCTGTACGGCCTCCCATTGCTGCTGTCTCCATCGCCACACTCTGCCATGTGCCACTTTCAGGTCTCCTCACACTGCTGGTGTGTAGAATTTTTTGACATAGGGTGCTGGCAGATTACGGGCCTCCCATAGCTGCTGCCAGGCCCCTAATCTGCCATAGGCCCCTATATACCGCCTCCTCATGCTGCTGCCAGGTCCAGAGTCTGTCATGGGTCCCTGTACGGCCTCCCATTGCTGCTGTCTCCATCGCCACACTCTGCCATGTGCCACTTTCAGGTCTCCTCACACTGCTGGTGTGTAGAATTTTTTGACATAGGGTGCTGGCAGATTACGGGCCTCCCATAGCTGCTGCCAGGCCCCTAATCTGCCATAGGCCCCTATATACCGCCTCCTCATGCTGCTGCCAGGTCCAGAGTCTGTCATGGGTCCCTGTACGGCCTCCCATTGCTGCTGTCTCCATCGCCACACTCTGCCATGTGCCACTTTCAGGTCTCCTCGCACTGCTGGTGTGTAGAATTTTTTGACATAGGGTGCTGGCAGATTACGGGCCTCCCATAGCTGCTGCCAGGCCCCTAATCTGACATAGGCCCCTATATACCGCCTCCTCATGCTGCTGCCAGGTCCAGAGTCTCTCATGGGTCCCTGTACGGCCTCCCATTGCTGCTGTCTCCATCGCCACACTCTGCCATGTGCCACTTTCAGGTCTCCTCACACTGCTGGTGTGTAGAATTTTTTGACATAGGGTGCTGGCAGATTACGGGCCTCCCATTGCTGCTGCCAGGCCCCTAATCTACCATGGGCCCCTATACTGCCTCCTCATGCTGCTGCCAAGTCCAGAGTGTGTCATGGGTCCCTGTACGGCCTCCCATTGCTGCTGTCTCCATCGCCACACTCTGCCATGTGCCACTTTCAGGTCTCCTCACACTGCTGGTGTGTAGAATTTTTTGACATAGGGTGCTGGCAGATTACGGGCCTCCCATAGCTGCTACCAGGCCCCTAATCTGCCATAGGCCCCTATATACCGCCTCCTCATGCTGCTGCCAGGTCCAGAGTCTGTCATGGGTCCCTGTACGGCCTCCCATTGCTGCTGTCTCCATCGCCACACTCTGCCATGTGCCACTTTCAGGTCTCCTCACACACTGCTGGTGTGTAGAATTTTTTGACATAGGGTGCTGGCAGATTACGGGCCTCCTATAGCTGCTGCCAGGCCCCTAATCTGCCATAGGCCCCTATACCGCCTCCTCATGCTGCTGCCAGGTCCAGAGTCTCTCATGGGTCCCTGTACGGCCTCCCATTGCTGCTGTCTCCATCGCCACACTCTGCCATGTGCCACTTTCAGGTCTCCTCACACTGCTGGTGTGTAGAATTTTTTGACATAGGGTGCTGGCAGATTACGGGCCTCCTATAGCTGCTGCCAGGCCCCTAATCTGCCATAGGCCCCTATATACCGCCTCCTCATGCTGCTGCCAGGTCCAGAGTCTCTCATGGGTCCCTGTACGGCCTCCCATTGCTGCTGTCTCCATCGCCACACTCTGCCATGTGCCACTTTCAGGTCTCCTCACACTGCTGGTGTGTAGAATTTTTTGACATAGGGTGCTGGCAGATTACGGGCCTCCCATTGCTGCTGCCAGGCCCCTAATCTGCCATGGGCCCCTATACCGCCTCCTCATGCTGCTGCCAAGTCCAGAGTGTGTCATGGGTCCCTGTACGGCCTCCCATTGCTGCTGTCTCCATAGCCACACTCTGCCATGTGCCACTTTCAGGTCTCCTCACACTGCTGGTGTGTAGAATTTTTTGACATAGGGTGCTGGCAGATTACGGGCCTCCCATTGCTGCTGCCAGGCACGTAATCTGCCATGGGCCCCCGTACCGACTCCTCATGCTGTGACGTTGCAACAAGGTGGAATTCAACCCTACATATGTTAGACCGCCTTTACGAACAGCGAAAGGCCATCACCGATTTCCTGATGTTAAAAGCGGATAAAGGTACTCCCTGTGTAACTTAGATGTCAGCCATTGGCAGCTCATGCGTGACACCTGCGCTTGCTCAGGCCCTTTGAGGAGTCCACGCTATTCGTGAGTCGGCAGGACTATGGGATGAACGACGTCATTCCTCTGTTGCACGTCCTGGAACAAATGCTGTTAACAATGGCTGGTCAGGGTGCGGTAGACGTGGCGCACAGATCTCAACGCCACATGACCCCTGTGGGGGCAGGACAGGAAGAAGAGGAGGAGGTAGAGGAGGACATTGGTGCTCAGGAATTATTGAGTGAAATGGGTGGTTTTTCCACTCAGCGGACAGGAGTGGAGGAGCAGGAGCATCTGGTAGAGGAGGAGGAGACAGAGGACCCAGACGCACCGTGGCAGTATGCTGTGGAGATGGAGGCAGGGAGTCCCTCGCATTCCTTGGCACAAATGGCCCATAGCATGCTCGCTTGCTTGCGTAGCGACAGCCGAATAATAACCATCAGACAGAGGGATGACTTTTGGCTGTCCACCTTGTTGGACCCTCGCTACCGTTCAAAAATGGTGGCCTTTTTCACACCTGCTGAGAGGGAGGCCAAAATAACGTACTATAAAAACCACCTATGTAGTCAGCTGGTCTCTGCCTGTCTGCGCCAACGTCCATCCTCAGACACTGTGGGCCCTGTGCGCTCGCGTTCCGCTGCCATGGCAGCAGGGGAGGGGTGGGGTGGTAGGAGCAGTGGCAGCTCCACCAGCAGCGGCTGCCTCAGTCTGCAGTCGATGATGAGTAGCTTTCTTCACCAGCGCAGTGAGGAAACTACTAACCAGCCGCAGCAGCAGCAGCAGCAGCAGCAGCAGCAGCAGCAGCAGCAGCATCAGGTGGACCTGGAGCAGGACCTCAAACAACAGGCTTAGGCCTACTTGGACAGCACCCTGCCAACCGAGGTAGACAATCCCCTTGACTACTGGGCAACGAAACTTGACCTTTGGCCCCAACTAGCTGAATTTGCCCTTGAAAGGCTGTCATGCCCGGCCAGTAGCGTGGCATCGGAGCGCGTGTTTAGTGCGGCAGGAGGTATTGCAACTCCGCGGAGGACACGACTGTCCACCCAAAGTGTGGAGAGACTGACGTTTGTGAAAATGAATCAGGCGTGGATTAGTCTGGATTTGCAAACCACCAGTTCCTGACACAACTGACTAAATCCGCCATGAATCATGCCCCAAACATGTGCCACTTTCAGGTCTCCTCACACTGCTGGTGTGTTCCATTTTTTGTCATAGGGTGCTGGCAGATTACGGGCCTCCCATAGCTGCTGCCAGGCCCCTAATCTGCCATGGGCCCCTATACCGCCTCCTCATGCTGCTGCCAAGTCCAGAGTCTCTCATGGGTCCCTGTACGGCCTCCCATTGCTGCTGTCTCCATCGCCACACTCTGCCATGTGCCACTTTCAGGTCTCCTCACACTGCTGGTGTATTCCATTTTTTGTCATAGGGTGCTGGCAGATTACGGGCCTCCCATAGCTGCTGCCAGGCCCCTAATCTGCCATGGGCCCCTATACCGCCTCCTCATGCTGCTGCCAGGTCCAGAGTCTGTCATGGGTCCCTGTACGGCCTCCCATTGCTGCTGTCTCCATCGCCACACTCTGCCATGTGCCACTTTCAGGTCTCCTCACACTGCTGGTGGGTTCCATTTTTTGTCATAGGGTGCTGGCAGATTACGGGCCTCCCATAGCTGCTGCCAGGCCCCTAATCTGCCATGGGCCCCCGTACCGACTCCTCATGCTGCTGCCAGGCCCGTAATCTGTCATGGGCCCCTGTTGTCGCTTGTTGGCATATTCCGCTCGTTCAGATGCTCCTTCTCCTGCTACTCCTCTTCACGGATTCCGTCAGCAGTCTTTCTTGGAATCCGTTTCCAAGAGACAACAGTTTGCGAGCACGCACCAGACGGTGCAGAAACTGAACGTCCTCCTGTCCAAGTTGCTGCTGCCAGGCTCGTAATCTGTCATGCGCCCCTGTACCGCCTCCTCATGCTGCTGCCAGGTCCAGAGTGTGTCATGGGCCCCCGTACCGACTCCAAATGCTGCTGCCAGGCCCGTAATCTGTCATGGGCCCCTGTACCGCCTCCCCATGCTGCTGCCAGGTCCAGATTGTGTCATGGGTCCCTGTACGGCCTCCCATTGCTGCTGCCAGGCCTGTAATCTGCCATGGGCCCCCGTACCGACTCCTCATGCTGCTGCCAGGCCCGTAATCTGCCACGGGCCCCTGTACCGCCTCCTCATGCTGCTGCCAGGTCCAGAGTCTCTCATGGGTCCCTGTACGGCCTCCCATTGCTGCTGTCTCCATCGCCACACTCTGCCATGTGCCACTTTCAGGTCTCCTCACACTGCTGGTGTGTAGAATTTTTTGACATAGGGTGCTGGCAGATTACGGGCCTCCCATTGCTGCTGCCAGGCCCCTAATCTGCCATGGGCCCCTATACCGCCTCCTCATGCTGCTGCCAAGTCCAGAGTGTGTCATGGGTCCCTGTACGGCCTCCCATTGCTGCTGTCTCCATAGCCACACTCTGCCATGTGCCACTTTCAGGTCTCCTCACACTGCTGGTGTATTCCATTTTTTGTCATAGGGTGCTGGCAGATTACGGGCCTCCCATAGCTGCTGCCAGGCCCCTAATCTGCCATGGGCCCCTATACCGCCTCCTCATGCTGCTGCCAGGTCCAGAGTCTGTCATGGGTCCCTGTACGGCCTCCCATTGCTGCTGTCTCCATCGCCACACTCTGCCATGTGCCACTTTCAGGTCTCCTCACACTGCTGGTGGGTTCCATTTTTTGTCATAGGGTGCTGGCAGATTACGGGCCTCCCATAGCTGCTGCCAGGCCCCTAATCTGCCATGGGCCCCCGTACCGACTCCTCATGCTGCTGCCAGGCCCGTAATCTGTCATGGGCCCCTGTTGTCGCTTGTTGGCATATTCCGCTCGTTCAGATGCTCCTTCTCCTGCTACTCCTCTTCACGGATTCCGTCAGCAGTCTTTCTTGGAATCCGTTTCCAAGAGACAACAGTTTGCGAGCACGCACCAGACGGTGCAGAAACTGAACGTCCTCCTGTCCAAGTTGCTGCTGCCAGGCTCGTAATCTGTCATGCGCCCCTGTACCGCCTCCTCATGCTGCTGCCAGGTCCAGAGTGTGTCATGGGCCCCCGTACCGACTCCAAATGCTGCTGCCAGGCCCGTAATCTGTCATGGGCCCCTGTACCGCCTCCCCATGCTGCTGCCAGGTCCAGATTGTGTCATGGGTCCCTGTACGGCCTCCCATTGCTGCTGCCAGGCCTGTAATCTGCCATGGGCCCCCGTACCGACTCCTCATGCTGCTGCCAGGCCCCTAATCTGCCACGGGCCCCTGTACCGCCTCCTCATGCTGCTGCCAGGTCCAGAGTCTCTCATGGGTCCCTGTACGGCCTCCCATTGCTGCTGTCTCCATCGCCACACTCTGCCATGTGCCACTTTCAGGTCTCCTCACACTGCTGGTGTGTAGAATTTTTTGACATAGGGTGCTGGCAGATTACGGGCCTCCCATTGCTGCTGCCAGGCCCCTAATCTGCCATGGGCCCCTATACCGCCTCCTCATGCTGCTGCCAAGTCCAGAGTGTGTCATGGGTCCCTGTACGGCCTCCCATTGCTGCTGTCTCCATAGCCACACTCTGCCATGTGCCACTTTCAGGTCTCCTCACACTGCTGGTGTGTTGAATTTTTTGACATAGGGTGCTGGCAGATTACGGGCCTCCCATTGCTGCTGCCAGGCACGTAATCTGCCATGGGCCCCCGTACCGACTCCTCATGCTGTGACGTTGCAACAAGGTGGAATTCAACCCTACATATGTTAGACCGCCTTTACGAACAGCGAAAGGCCATCACCGATTTCCTGATGTTAAAAGCGGATAAAGGTACTCCCTGTGTAACTTAGATGTCAGCCATTGGCAGCTCATGCGTGACACCTGCGCTTGCTCAGGCCCTTTGAGGAGTCCACGCTATTCGTGAGTCGGCAGGACTATGGGATGAACGACGTCATTCCTCTGTTGCACGTCCTGGAACAAATGCTGTTAACAATGGCTGGTCAGGGTGCGGTAGACGTGGCGCACAGATCTCAACGCCACATGACCCCTGTGGGGGCAGGACAGGAAGAAGAGGAGGAGGTAGAGGAGGACATTGGTGCTCAGGAATTATTGAGTGAAATGGGTGGTTTTTCCACTCAGCGGACAGGAGTGGAGGAGCAGGAGCATCTGGTAGAGGAGGAGGAGACAGAGGACCCAGACGCACCGTGGCAGTATGCTGTGGAGATGGAGGCAGGGAGTCCCTCGCATTCCTTGGCACAAATGGCCCATAGCATGCTCGCTTGCTTGCGTAGCGACAGCCGAATAATAACCATCAGACAGAGGGATGACTTTTGGCTGTCCACCTTGTTGGACCCTCGCTACCGTTCAAAAATGGTGGCCTTTTTCACACCTGCTGAGAGGGAGGCCAAAATAACGTACTATAAAAACCACCTATGTAGTCAGCTGGTCTCTGCCTGTCTGCGCCAACGTCCATCCTCAGACACTGTGGGCCCTGTGCGCTCGCGTTCCGCTGCCATGGCAGCAGGGGAGGGGTGGGGTGGTAGGAGCAGTGGCAGCTCCACCAGCAGCGGCTGCCTCAGTCTGCAGTCGATGATGAGTAGCTTTCTTCACCAGCGCAGTGAGGAAACTACTAACCAGCCGCAGCAGCAGCAGCAGCAGCAGCAGCAGCAGCAGCAGCATCAGGTGGACCTGGAGCAGGACCTCAAACAACAGGCTTAGGCCTACTTGGACAGCACCCTGCCAACCGAGGTAGACAATCCCCTTGACTACTGGGCAACGAAACTTGACCTTTGGCCCCAACTAGCTGAATTTGCCCTTGAAAGGCTGTCATGCCCGGCCAGTAGCGTGGCATCGGAGCGCGTGTTTAGTGCGGCAGGAGGTATTGCAACTCCGCGGAGGACACGACTGTCCACCCAAAGTGTGGAGAGACTGACGTTTGTGAAAATGAATCAGGCGTGGATTAGTCTGGATTTGCAAACCACCAGTTCCTGACACAACTGACTAAATCCGCCATGAATCATGCCCCAAACATGTGCCACTTTCAGGTCTCCTCACACTGCTGGTGTGTTCCATTTTTTGTCATAGGGTGCTGGCAGATTACGGGCCTCCCATAGCTGCTGCCAGGCCCCTAATCTGCCATGGGCCCCTATACCGCCTCCTCATGCTGCTGCCAAGTCCAGAGTCTCTCATGGGTCCCTGTACGGCCTCCCATTGCTGCTGTCTCCATCGCCACACTCTGCCATGTGCCACTTTCAGGTCTCCTCACACTGCTGGTGTATTCCATTTTTTGTCATAGGGTGCTGGCAGATTACGGGCCTCCCATAGCTGCTGCCAGGCCCCTAATCTGCCATGGGCCCCTATACCGCCTCCTCATGCTGCTGCCAGGTCCAGAGTCTGTCATGGGTCCCTGTACGGCCTCCCATTGCTGCTGTCTCCATCGCCACACTCTGCCATGTGCCACTTTCAGGTCTCCTCACACTGCTGGTGGGTTCCATTTTTTGTCATAGGGTGCTGGCAGATTACGGGCCTCCCATAGCTGCTGCCAGGCCCCTAATCTGCCATGGGCCCCCGTACCGACTCCTCATGCTGCTGCCAGGCCCGTAATCTGTCATGGGCCCCTGTTGTCGCTTGTTGGCATATTCCGCTCGTTCAGATGCTCCTTCTCCTGCTACTCCTCTTCACGGATTCCGTCAGCAGTCTTTCTTGGAATCCGTTTCCAAGAGACAACAGTTTGCGAGCACGCACCAGACGGTGCAGAAACTGAACGTCCTCCTGTCCAAGTTGCTGCTGCCAGGCTCGTAATCTGTCATGCGCCCCTGTACCGCCTCCTCATGCTGCTGCCAGGTCCAGAGTGTGTCATGGGCCCCCGTACCGACTCCAAATGCTGCTGCCAGGCCCGTAATCTGTCATGGGCCCCTGTACCGCCTCCCCATGCTGCTGCCAGGTCCAGATTGTGTCATGGGTCCCTGTACGGCCTCCCATTGCTGCTGCCAGGCCTGTAATCTGCCATGGGCCCCCGTACCGACTCCTCATGCTGCTGCCAGGCCCGTAATCTGCCACGGGCCCCTGTACCGCCTCCTCATGCTGCTGCCAGGTCCAGAGTGTGTCATGGGTCCCTGTACGGCCTCCCATTGCTGCTGTCTCTATCGCCACACTCTGCCATGTGCCACTTTCAGGTCTCCTCACACTGCTGGTGGTTTCCATTTTTGTCATAGGGTGCTGTATGGCCTCCCATTGCTGCTGCCTCCACCGCCACACTGTGGCTCCACACTCTGGTTTTGGCCCCGTGACTGGCCAAATGAGTGAAGTGTGCGGTGATTCTAAGATCGACGGCACTCATCTGCATGTCATACTGCCTGACAGTATTATTTCTCTTCCCCAGCAGACTCCAAGGGCATTTAAATTAAAGGTACAGTGTTCAGCACTAATATTAAGTCTCTCTGAAGCCTAGAAACACCCTTTTTTAAGTTAAATTCACAGCGAATATATTCGACTCGAATCAAAATTTTTCCACGAATTCGCCGAATCAGTCGAATCGAATTTTTGAATACTTCGCTCATCTCTAGAGCCTTCATACCCTGATGTTACGCCGCCAGATCACGGAGGTCTGGCGGCCACCATATCTTTACCAGCTGGTCAGTGCTCATAGCAACTTTAGGCTGCTTTACTGCTTTTACTGCTTAATAAGGATTTGCATTATAAGGAAATTGCCACATGTATGTTTATTTTTATCACCAAATACATTTAATAAACTTGGATAACAATTTACTACACTATGGGCATTTCCATTGGTTGCTCTTTGGTGAGCCTTTAATCCCCCAGAGCTCCCCCTGGTGACCATCCCTGTATCCAGAAGAGTTTTACACTCACGTCCTTAAAGGGGACCTCCGGGTATAACGCCACCTTGATGTTATTCATCTACCTTGGGTGGTTTCTCCAGTACCACCTTAAAGAGGCATTCCTGGCAGACCTCCATTGATTAATATACTGCACATTATCCATGCATATCTGCTGAGTGCGCATTTTACCTATTTGTTTGCCGCTCACAGAACACTGCTGAATTAACATACTACCGGGAATAACAATTATTTTGATGCATACTTTCCTTTATGGACTTTAACATATCAGGAACTGTTTACATTTAATTTATATACATCAGAAAATTATTTGTTTTTTAGCGCTGCACAATTTTATACATATGTTTAATACAAATAGCACAGTTATTATATCCTTGAAGTATATACTGAAGATTTCTAATGCACCTTGCACATTTTCCATAAAAATGTGAGATTAATCAGTTGCTTATCTTGACACTCCTGAACCTCATTTCAAGATATGTGACAGGACTCTTGTCTTCTCATCTTCTCAGCCACTCCTCCTCCCATTTTTCCAATAGCATGTATTACCTTCAATGTGCATGTACACACACACACACAGACATACCTACACATATTTGTTCATACAAGTAGTTGCAGCACACTTTTGTTTTTATTTGATCCATAGCACATACAACGTAACTATAACTGTAATATGCATTCCATGCTATATGTCATGATGGTTACAAATGAATAAAGCAATACATATGATAATTCTATTGTAAAGGGAAAGGGTACAGAAAACTGTGAATGGTTGGACCAATATGGCTCTCATATCAGAAAAATCTAAAAAAAAAAAAACCACTGCCACCGATGGAGGGGGGATAACCTCTAACTAGCCTATCCCTTGGATTCTATTGAAGTTACGGAAACAGGAATTTCTTCACAAATTTTAGGTCAGACGTTAATCACATTGAACAAGAATCAAAAGAGGTAGAGACAAGAAAATCTATCAATAATGTAAAAAGGTTACCATTTGTTTGTCAGTACCATGCATTCTCTAGAGAAACCTATTCCATTCTACATTTGATACATCTACTTTACATCTATTTAATTTTTTTATGAAAAGAGCATTAAAGTAGAACTATAATTTAAAACAACAAATTGCACTTGGTGCTTCTAAATCAATCAAACACAAATAAAAGCTTCCACAGTTTCACACAAATAAACACTCAATACCAGTGCATAAGATAAGCAAAAGGCAAATAAAATGTTGCACTGTGCCTTAAAAGTGAATCATGCTAATAGGTGTCACCACTATAGCTATTAAACACAATATCAGGTTAAAACAGTTTGTATAACCCAGTAACACCACTTTTTCCATAGTGCAAAAAAGATAACCTCAAAGAATACATAGACAGTACGCTCCACCACCACTACTAACATAAATCAAATAAAGTCCAAAACAGAAAGAAATGTTGAATTCAATTGAGTTCCAGCATCATAACACAAATGTAAACTGTGTTTCCTCCACTTTTGATGACTAGCTATGCCTTCTGTGAATTTCACCACCACATACAGCCTCTTATCAGTTGAGTAGACCCCATGATATTGGTGGTCTAAACAGCATGTTTGAATCAGTGATCATTAATCCACAGATCAGAGACCATCAATGAGGATCACAACAACAGGAGATTCCAAAGGCATTTGGAAACCACAGGGCACATCAGCAGGGATTCATTACCAGCATCATGCATAATATCCCATAAAATAAATAAACAGGCATCTCATAGTGCAACCTGTAGCTTTTGTTTGAGATATATATAGTGTGTAACTACTCCCATATAGATGTAAATCAATCACATAAAACCAGCACTGCTGTCACCTCCAATGGGCTTGCTAATGTCAGCACATGCTCTGCCCTCCAAAAGGACATTTTCAAAGGCAAACCTTTTTGTTTTCATTTTGAATAGAGCAGGGGAGGATTATAACCACTGACAGATTTTTTTAAACCCAATTTTTACTCATTGTGGATATTTCATTTCACTTCTTGTCCCATAGTCAAACAGGAAGTTTGGCTATGGGAAATCCTTGGGGCCCCCAAGGTCACCAGAATTAGTGTTCTTATTGAAAGATTCCCCTCTATTACTTTTCTGGGGACAACCCACAATTTGGGTATTTTTTTTACTTTTACTTTCAATGATTATAGTAAACAAGACAGACAGATGGGGGCACAGACTGCAATAAAAACTGACAGGGTTTCTAATTCCTCTCCACTCTATCCAAAATTAAAGAAAAAGTGTTGCCTTTAGTTATACTTTAACAGAATAAAAAAAATAAATCTTGGGAAATGGGGTGCTGATCATAAGAATGCATAACATTTTCCTCTAGTTTTATCTTGTTTTATTTAGGCATATTTTGTGTAATTTGTCTTTGATTGATAGCTACTACCAACAATATTGAGCATAACACAATACACATGGTACTTTCTGATAACCGAAGGATATGTATCAGCTGTAGCAAAAGTTTGCTTGAAGGAGCAGAAGTAGTGAAGAATAGCAACACTTTGCCTATAATGTTTTATGCACCCCACCCTTCTAAAGATCTATGTTTCAGCTCTCAACTCAAATTATTGCCAGAGGACTGCAGTCAGATAGATGTACAAGACTCCATTTATTTAACTAACCTCCATCTGTGGCAGCAAACCTGGGAAAAAATATCTGTAAGTGGGTGGACTTGAGGGGGCATTGGATCTTTGCCCTTAGGGAAAGGTAATTATTGCACTGGAAAAATAAATGGCAAGAAAGGTCCTACAGGATTTAAAGGAGTTATCCCTATGGCCCCAGTTTCTATAGCACTGGCATTGTGCCAGTTAGATGTTTTGTTACTATTTTAATGCAGGGGGATGTATATTTTTAATTACTGTGACAGGTAATCTTAGTACGCTTAAGTAATACAGAGGGTTACTTAATCAAGCTGAAATTTTTTCATCCAGTTCATTGCTGTTCTCTGCTAAGAGAGTAAAACTAAGCATTGTATCAAAGGAAGGTCATGCAAAGGTCAGATCCATTGCGTATTACCAAAAGTCTCTGCGTATGACAAAGTTTCAACTAGAAGTATTACATTTTCCCAGAATCAGTTTTCCATAAGATTCCGCTAAATAATCTTTTTATAAAAATTATAGTACTAGCATAAACAAATAGAAATAACCTGTACCCTAAAATAAGCTGCTTTGTTTTACTTCAAATCATCTATGTAGCTGTAAAAAGTATCTTTCATATCCATCATTTAATAAATGAATTGTAATGCACCTATAAGATAAAATGGTCTAAAATACATATAATGTTTTTCATAATTACAGTTAATTTAAATAGCCCTTCCACTAAAGGACAACTTGAAATTGCACACAAATAGGTGTTTGAAGCAAACCCATTTTCCTTTCATCTAACTTCACTTTAGTAAATTAGTCCTATGTTCCTTCGTTTAAATATGTATGAATTTTAACATGATTCTTTTATTTTGTAAAAATAAAAAAAGAGTGAATCTGCTAAAGCCAATTTTTCAGTAATGTGTATTGTCTCTGTTTGTGTTATCTGCTCGCAGCAATGTCATATTCCTTTTAACAGCTTATCAAACTAAAATTATACTATGTGGGGAAGAGAAAAGGCTGACTCTATATGGACATGAAAATCTAATAAAATAATTATAAAGTTAATAAGCATTCCTTAATTTTAATTCTGCTGATTTAACTCTTAGTCCAATACTAACCATACAAAGTTTAGCTAAAACACTTCTCACACATGACCAGTTTCCATCAGTACAAAAGACCCGGTTACTTATATTAAAATATTAATTAGAATTAATTTTAATCTGTGGGATTTAGTAATGTACAAAATAGATTGCAAAACACATGCAAGATAATGGCACTACAACTCAATCATGCATTCACGGTTGGCCAGAGCTCTCTGTTTCTACTCAACATGCCTGACTTGTCGTCTCCACCTCACAACACAAGATTCCTTCCATGTAGATTAAGTCGTCAACCAGGTGAGGATGAATAAAATTTCTCTTATTTTGTCTAAGGAGTACAGATATTCCAAACAGAACCAACACTAGTGCATTACAGCTTATCAAGACCGTACTCATAGTTGAAGTATGATTAACCTCCCTAGCGGTCTGATTATGTCAGTATTTCTGTGCTCAAAGCGGTACATTTGTTTGCACGGAAATATGATTTTTTTATTGTAGGCCTGTAATTCTTAGGAATAACTCACTGAAATCTGTCCGAACAAGAGCCTAGTAAACATCACGGGGTATGATAAAATTTGAAACACAAAATCATAAATTATAATATAATAAATAATCATAAAAAGAATAATATAATAATAATAAATGTAATTCAATAATGTAATCAAACCAAAAAAAAAAAATTTGAAATAGAGCGCCAAGTTCGCACATCACTGATCTTAGTCGCAAAATCGTTTTCAGTATCTGATGATGAATTTCCCCACAATTCATTATCACTCAATTCTGCAAGTGGTTCTGATTTACTATCGCTGTTCTCTAGCTGGTTGACCTAAAGGGACGCTTTTTGGATGCCATGGACTTTTCTCAGTTTCCAGGCAGAAAGAACAGTAAAAATGCAGGCAGGGCACAGGTCAAAGCACTAGGGACAAAATGTATGTGAAATGGTTTGATACAGTAATATTATACTATGAGATTTTAGTGTATTGAGTGATTGTCACATTTTAAAATTGTTTAATTTCCCGCCAGTTCCGTCCCCCATATATCCTGTACGTCCCAACGCTCACAGGAACGAAACCCGGAAGACGGGTGCCGGCATCGGCCGGAGGAGATGGCCGGGGACGCTGCAGGGGGGACACCGCAGGAGCGAAGGACAAGGTAAGTGCTGGAGGGAATCCCTAAGCAACGCTGCAGGGTAATCCCAAATTACCGCTTCTGGTACTGAAAGTTAACCCCGAGCTACACTCGGGAATACCACCAGGGGGGTTAAGTCCTTAATAGGCTGAAATGCATTAGTGTTGGCTCTGTTTGGAATATGTCTACTCCTTGGATGAAATAAAGAGAAATGTTATTCATCCTCACCTGGTTGATGACTTTATCTACATGGAAGCTTACAACTTCTGCAGTAACAGCCCAGGCAATATGGAAATATTCAGTTCTGTCATCTTTTTTTTACCTTTTTTTCAGCCATTACCTGTATTTCATAACCATAGGCATCTACAGTAGTTTAAGTTGGCCAATATGTTTTTTTCCTTTTGGGCTGGTTTATTGCATTCATTTTCTAGAGGGTATTCCTTAAGTCTTCCTGATAGCTCTGTATTTCAGAGAAGTCATCCCTTATGCTTTACAGACTTGCCAGCATCACCTTCCTTGGGTTTATTGGGCCCAAAGGATGAATAAAGTCATGTAGAAGGGTCAGTGTTTTGGTTTCGCAAAGGCTTTAAAGCCCAGTCAGTAAGGAATTTACTTAATGTGACTCTGTGGCCAGGCTATGGACAACAAACTATTTATATTGCTTTGGAGCAATGTATCCTCCAATCTCACAATAGAAACACTGAAGTCATTCAAGTAAATCTTTCAATATCTCAGCTCATCTCTCCAAGCATCTGTTCTATGTTTACAGTAAATATTAAAAGACTTCCAAGCCACTGCTGGGAAAGAAGGGAGCAGGAGGAGCTGAGCTGTTAAAATGGTTTGAACAAGAATGAGGGGGCAAAGGAGCTTAGAATGTGTGGTGGTTTATGTAATAATTTATTCTATATATGTAGGGCGGTGTCCTTTCCCTTAAACAAAATATCGCAGTGCCTCCAGCCGTTAAAATACGGCAAATATTTAATGAACCAGTAATTTGGACACCTTAATAATTTGATCACCACTTAATAATATACCTTGAGTTCTTTTAGCCAGTATGATTTTGTACCATATACACAAAAATTGCCTTTTTAATAAATAAATAAATAAATGTATTTATGTACAAAATTTATATATATATTAATACAAACGCAAAATACTGGTGATAAATGTATCCTTGTACATACGATCAAAAATATAATATGCTAATTCTATATACCAAACAATAGATGATTAAAAATAATAGCAAAGAAATTTAAAAATCAAATCTAGTTATGAGTTGTAACCTTGTAGTGCTTTAGGAATTATTTCTCCCATTCCGTGGCCATAGAAATGTAAGAAAATATTCTCTGGTAAATTACACTAACAAAATTACAAATCAGTTAATTGCAATATCTAATTTCAATACCACAATCGAACTTAATAATTATATATAGATCTTAATATTACTACACACACAATACAAACGCTATAAGTCTAGGGAAAATTGGAAATATCAAATAAAATACAATATCCTAGCAGTCTCACCACTCCCAGAATCTTGAGTCTGAGGCTTCCCCCAGTGGGATGTCGTTGGGCCTTCAAATGGTCCTCAAGACAAAATGGCAGCTGGACTCCTTCAGCAAAATGGCCGCAGGGAGCAAGTGAGAAATAGTGCAGTAGTTTGTAGTGTTGTAGAAAAAGTGTATAAGTGTAGAAGTTCAGAGGTTCAGAAGTTTAGCAGAGTTTTAAAAGATTTAGAAGTAGTTTAGAAGATCTTTAAGTTTTTCAGATGGGACAGATTTCAGCTTCTTCAGATTTCTTCAGCTTTTCAGATCTCCTTCCTTTTGTTGGTTGGGTTTTTCTGTTGTTGTGTTTTTCAGCTTTTTCTTTTTTCCCAGCTTTTTTTTTTTGTGAGGTGCATGGCTTTATATACCATCCAAACCTTTGTTTTAAAAGACCCTCCCAACAGGCTTGTTGATTGGCCGGTTAAGAAGTGTGTGTATATAAGATATCTCTCACCTGTCCACTGGGGGGCAGTCAGGGATCACAAAACAATTTGAGTATTAATGATGACTCATGCTTTGATTGGAACCAAGATAACTTTAGGTATTCAATATATATGTCTTATCCAAATGTAGTTAATTTCACTACTAATTCTTGGATAAGAACCATAGAAAGATATATGTTCATTCAGTTCCTTGATATTTCAACTGTTTGAAACATTTGATTTCTGATGGAAATATACAACCGATACCAATTCACAAACATCTTACTCTCCATCATTTCATACTTAATTGAGTGGTATACAATCCCCAACTCTGCTGAATATATTTTTGTGTGTGGAAACATATCCTTTATAAGATCCCATTGAGATCCCCCACATTTTTCTTGGTATTCTTAATTGACCCAGATTTCACCTTGGCTGGATGTATAGTTCATGGGAATGTGACGGAGAACCTTATCCATTGTTGAGTACTTAAAGTACATAGACTAGCCTGTAGTTAGACCTTAATTCAATAGCCTATTGTGACAGTCCATAAAGTTTCCTCTGGGAATTCACATTTTCAAGGTTTTGGTGTAATCTCTTAGACCTTCAGTTTCCTCTCATAGTTGTTGTTTTGGTCAGGTGTGATGACTCACCTGTGGAAGTCCACATAGTAATGTTTGATTTTATAATTAACTTTCCTGCCATTGAAATATCTTTCAGGTCTTTGACTAATCCATATCAGATCCCCCATTGTTTTTCTCGGGGACTTTGTTTGATCACCTGTAGGCATTTCAATAGTGGCGTGTGTTTCATAGTCTTCCAACAAGTTTCTCCCACTCACTGGTTTTTGTCATCTACTAGAACAGTGGTGGGCAACCTTTTTTTTCAACTGAGCCAAATCTCGCCAAAACCACGATTGAAATTTATTTTGAGAGCCACATTTTTAAAACTGAAAATACATCCCCCATATAGTAATTCATCCCCCATAGTAATTCATCCCCCCATAGTAATTCATCCCCCATAGTAATTCATCCCCCATAGAGTAATTAATCCCCCATATAGTAATTCATCCCCCATATAGTAATTCATCCCCCATAGTAATTCATCCCCCATATAGTAATTCATCCCCCATAGTAATTCATCCCCCATATAGTAATTCATCCCCCATATAGTAATTCATCCCCCCTATAGTAATTCATCCCCTATATAGTAATTCATCCCCCATATAGTAATTCATCCCCCATAGTAATTCATCCCCCATAGTAATTCATCCCCCATATAGTAATTCATCCCCCATATAGTAATTCATCCCCCATAGTAATTCATCCCCCCATAGTAATTCATCCCCCCATAGTAATTCATCCCCCATAGTAATTCATCCCCCATATAGTAATTCATCCCCCATATAGTAATTCATCCCCCATATAGTAATTCATCCCCCATAGTAATTCATCCCCCATAGTAATTCATCCCCCATATAGTAATTCATCCCCCATATAGTAATTCATCCCCCATATAGTAATTCATTCCCCATAGTAATTCATCCCCCCATAGTAATTCATCCCCCATATAGTAATTCATCCCCCATAGTAATTCATCCCCCATAGAGTAATTAATCCCCCATATAGTAATTCATCCCCCATATAGTAATTCATCCCCCATAGTAATTCATCCCCCATATAGTAATTCATCCCCCATAGTAATTCATCCCCCATATAGTAATTCATCCCCCATATATTAATTCATCCCCCCTATAGTAATTCATCCCCCATATAGTAATTCATCCCCCACATAGTAATTCATCCCCCATATAGTAATTCATCCCCCATAGTAATTCATCCCCCATATAGTAATTCATCCCCCATAGTAATTCATCCCCCATATAGTAATTCATCCCCCATAGTAATTCATCCCCCATATAGTAATTCATCCCCCATATAGTAATTCATCCCCCATAGTAATTCATCCCCCATATAGTAATTCATCCCCCCTATAGTAATTCATCCCCCATAGTAATTCATCCCCCATATAGTAATTCATCCCCCATATAGTAATTCATCCCCCATAGTAATTCATCCCCCATATAGTAATTCATCCCCCATAGTAATTCATCCCCCATAGAGTAATTAATCCCCCATATAGTAATTCATCCCCCATAGTAATTCATCCCCCATAGGGTAATTAATCCCCCATATAGTAATTCATCCCCCATAGTAATTCATCCCCCATATAGTAATTCATCCCCCATATAGTAATTCATTCCCCATATTGTGTCAATTCACTTACCTTTGCTCCGCGCGTTCCTCTCGCCGTGTTCCCGCGCCGTTCCGGTCTTCAGGGCGGACTGTGAGAGGAGAGGAGTTCGTCACGCTGCCCCGCCTACATCCTGACAGCCAATGTTTGCCACGCTCCGCGGGCCGGATTAAAAGGTCCGCCGGGCCGTAGTTTGCCCATTGCTGGGCTAGCTGCAGAGTCCTGACTTTTGGGGCGGCCGCCCGAGAGGAGGGAGGGGAGCGGGCGCCCGGCACACAGAAGAGCCGCATTAAAGTGTGCAAAGAGCCGCATGTGGCTCGCGAGCAGCGGCTTGCCGACCACTGTACTAGAAGGTCACTTGAATTCCAACCAGGAAATGTTAACCCCTCACAGACAGCTGGGTTTCTTACTTTTGGAATGAAATTATATTTTTAATAAATAGTCCCCCAGAAGTCACTACAAATGCAATACCTCTGATGTGAGCTCTGAAGATGAATTACTCCTCAGTGCCTGCAGCTGCATAGGCCAGTAAATTCAAAACATCCAAAAAGAAGCCTCAAGGTACCTAAAAATATTTACGATCAAACGAAAATACATATTCTGGGAGTCCCTAGACACCAAGCCGATGAGAAACTAACAGAAAATGAACTAGTTGTGGACTCAACCGGAATATGGAATTTGTAAATACTCAAGAAAAATAATTCAAACAAAGGAGAAGGTCATCAGTGGCGCACAAAAACGTCTTTATTACAGACAAAATTAAAAGTATAAAACAAACATAAAAAATTATACCACACTCCACAGGTTCCAAGTAGGTAAATCAGGGGAAAACTCATTAGTAGAAAGTTAACTGTATGGATTACTCATATGTAAGACTCATTTGTAAGCTATAAAAACCTGCCTCATACTCTAAACACCAAGGCATAAAGATCACAACAGCAACTGATCCTAAACATATGTCCACATGTAGTCCAGAGGAGGATGTAAATAATGGTATATGAAAATCCTGTGACCCTCTCAGGTGCCAAGCTGTAGGGCACCATCCTGGGGAGATCCTAACAGGCCACTGTAACCTCCCTCATACATGATCAGATCAAGGACTATGCTGGTGTACTGATGGATGTTCCTGAGAGTAGGTATGCTCTAGAGGTGGTTTTAGATAGAAAGTGCACTCCCTTGAGGGGATGTAATATATAGCAGCCATAGATGAACTAGTACCGTCATTTTCCTCAAATTAAAGGTAATTAGCATAGCCAGTAGACACTCAGAGTATGCAATAACTTCTCAATTAAAGAAACGGCATTAGTTGAAGATAGGCACAGTCCCTTTGAAACATGGAGGTGTGCATAATGAGACTTGTAAGCAATCAGAGTAGGCAATAACTTCTCAATACACAAATTTTGGCATTTATCTGAGGCATAGTCCCTTTGAATACACAAGGGGGCAGATGTTATAGCTTGTAAGCACTCAAAATATGCAGTAACTTTTCAGTCAAAGAAATAGCATTATCTAGAGCACAGTCCCTTTAATTGCACAGGGGTGCACTTAATATAGCTAGTAAGCAATCAAAGTATATTGTGACTCTTCAATCAAAGAAATTACATTATCTGTGACACAGTCCCATTGAATGCACAGGGGTACATATGGTATAACTTATAAGCAATCAGAGTATGCAGTAACTTCTACATCAAGGAAGTAACATTATCCAGGGCACAGTCCCTTTGGATGCACAGGGGTGCATATAATATTGTTTGTAAACAATCAGAGTGTGCGGTGATTTCTCTATCAAAGAAGTGGCATTATCTGAGGCACAATCCCTTTAGATGCACAGGAGTGTAAATAGTGTGGCTTGTAAGCAATCAGAGTATGCAGTGACTTCTCAATCAAACAAATGGCATTATCTGAGGCACAGTCCCTTTAGGTGCACAGGGGTGCACGTTGTGTAGCTTATAAGCAGTCAGGATATTCAGTGACTTCTCGATCAAAGAAATGGCATTTTCTGAGACACAGTCCCTTTAAATGCACAGAGGTGCATATGATGTAACTTATAAGCAATCAAGGTATGTGATGACTCCTCAATCAAAGAGACAGCATTATCTGAGGCACAGTCCCTTTAAGTGCACAGAGGTGCATATGGTGTAACTTGTAAGCAATCAGAGTATACAGTAACTTCTCAATTTAAGGATGGCCACCACACAATCCCCTTTTTAGAGGCAGAATGACACCTTGAAGCATAGAGCCTTGTAGATATCTTCTAAGTCAAACAGAACATAGTGAGTGAGAAGTGGGCATACAGTGTAAAACCAGCAGTCCTTCCAGGTGGTAACAGCATAACAGCATGGAATAGGAGAGTTACAGCCACTAAGAGGAGCACCATAACAGGGGCGGACTAACAACTCATGGGGCCCCCGGGCACTAGGAGATGATGGGGCCCCTGTGTCCTTGCCCACACTCAAAGCACACCCAAAAAATGCCTATAAAAGGTACCAGAGGTATTTCATGGGGCCCCCTACTGACCCCAGGCCCTCAGGCAGTGCCCGAGTGCTCGAATGGTCAGTCCGCCCCTGATCCATAACCAATAAAGGTACTTATCTTGAAGTAAAAATCCATGGAAAGTTCAATGTCAAGACCTGGGAGTGTGGTATTGGGCCATTCCTGACCATTTATTGCCTCAGAGGTAGGCTCAAAAAGTTTGCTTGACAGTTTGCTGGTTGGGCTTGGGCACTTAAAATGGCCGCCCCGTCCATACTAAACATGTGTGGGGCATGGCCACGTCATAACAAGGAGTGCGTGTGACATCACAGGCATGCTCAGTCCGGAGAGGCCAAGACAAAATATACAGGAGAGACCAATCAGTACAGAGCACTCCCTGCTCCATCTAGTGGACATTATCCATAATGCTAGAACTCTGATAAATAACAAGTATCTCCCATGCAGCACAGAGGAGTCAGAGGAGCATAAACATTAAATCATATTATAAAGATTCCCATCTGCCACAAGACCCCTCTTGTTATTATGCCTTTGCACTCTTTCCTGCGTGGAACATGTTATAGCTTACAAATGAGTCTTACCTATGAGTCATCCATACAATTATCTTTCTACTAATGAGTTTTCCCCTGATGGGGATTTACCTACTTGGGACCTGTGGAGTGTGGTACAATTTTTTGTTTGTTTTATACTTTTAATGTTGTCTGTAATAAAGAAGTTTTCGTGCGCCACTGATGACCTTCTCCTTTGTTTGAATTATTTTTCTTGAGTATTTACAAATTCCCTATTCTGGTTGAGTCCACCACTAGTTCTTTTTCTGTTAGTTTCTCATAGGCCAGCAAATGTTCTTTTATATCTTAAAATCTTTAAAAACTCTTTAATTTATCTTTAAAATTCTTCAAATATATTAATAATAAAAAGGTCAGGTCCAAGCATGTAGATACAAAAACATCTAGAATGGGTGACTGGGGACAAAGAGAAGGCAAATTTATTAAATACCTTCTTCAGCTCTGTGAATACAAAGGAGCATGGAGGAGCTCTTGTCCATAATGGGCATGGTATTGACACTCTAGATGATCCACATTGGCTCACAATTGATATGATCCAAAACTATTTAGACAGAATACAGGTGAATAAAGCACCTGGACCAGATGGCATATACCCACGGGTCCTTAAAGAATTGAGCTCTGTCATTTCAAAGCCATTGTTTTTCATTTTTAGGGACTTTTTAATGACTGGCATAGTACCACTGGATTGGCTTAAGGCCAATGTGGTGCCTATATTTAAAAACGGGTCAAAATCTTTACCAAGTAAATATAGACCTGTTAGTTTAACATTTATAGTTGGGAAGATACTGGAGAGCAGGGGCGGACTGACCATTTGGAAACTCGGGCACTGCCCGAGGACCCGGGGTCAGTAGGGGGCCCCATGAGATGCCCCTGGTACCTTTTTCATAGGCTTTTTTGAGTTTTGGCAAGGACACAGGGGCCCCATGATCCCTAATTGCCCGTGGGCCCCATGAGTTGTCAGTCCGCCCCTGCTGGAGAGTTTAATAAAAGACCACATAGATGAGTTCTTGCAGGAAAAAAATATTTTAAGCAACAGACAGCATGGATTCATGAAAGACAGAAGTTGTCAAACAAATCTGATTTCTTTTTATGAGGAGGTGAGCAAAACCTTTGACAGAGGGGTGACTATGGACGTGGTATACTGAATTTTACAAAAGCTTTTGACACAGTTCCCCATACATGGCTAATGTGTAAGATAAAGTCTACAGGCTTGGAAAAATCTGTATGTAAATGGATAGAAACTCGCTAAAAGATTGTATTCAGAGAGTAGTGGTTAATGATTTAGACTCTGAATGGTTTAGGGTTGTTAGTGGTGCACCCCAAGGTTCAGTGTTGGGACCCTTATTTTTTAATATATTTATAAACGATATAGGGTCTGGGATTAAAAATATAATTTCAGTCTTTGCAGATGACACCAAGATTTTCAGTGGAATAATGTCCATACAGGATGTCTCCAACTTACAAGCCAACCTCAATGAACTGTTTAATTGGGCAACTATGTGACAAATGAGGTTTAATGTTATTAAACATAAGATTATGCACTTGGAGGCTAAGAATATGCATGTGTCATACATACTGGGGGGGGGGGGGTACAACTGGGGAATCAATGGTGGAGAAGGATCTGGGAGTTCTGGTAGATGATAAGCTTAATAATGGCATGCAATGCCAAGCTGCAGGTTCTAAAGCGAGCAAAATCCTCTCTTGTATTAAAAGAGGTATAGACTCCAGAGAGAGAGATATCATTTTACCCCTGTACAAATCATTAGTAAGACCTAATCTGGAATAAGTAGTTCAATTTTAGGCACCAATTCATAAAAAGAATATTAGAGAACTGGAGAAAGTACAGAGAAGGGCAACCAAACTGATAAGAGGCATGGAGGAGCTCAACTATGAGGAAAGTTTAGAGGATCTGAATTTATTTTCTCTTGAGAAGAGGAGATTAAGGGGGGATATGATCAACATGTATAAATACATCAGTGGTTCATATAGTGAACTCCGTGTAGAGTTATTCACCCTGAGGTCATCACAGAGGACAAGGGGGCACTCTTTACATCTGGAGGAAAAGAAATGTAATCTCCAAATATGGAAAGTTTTCTTCACAGTAAGAGCTGGGAAAATGTGTAATAGACTCCCTCAAGAAATGGCTCTGGCCAGCTCAGTGGATTGCTTTACAAAAGGCCTGGATTCTTCCTTGGATACATAGAATATAACTGGTTACTAACATTTTTAGGTAAAGTTGATCCAGGGAATATCCGATTGCCTCTTGGGGGATCAGGAAGGATTTTTTTTCCCCTGCAGGAGCAAATTGGATCATGCTTTGCAGGGTTTTCTGCCTTCCTCTGGATCAAATGTGGGTATAGGATTATAATTTTTTTTTTTTTGGTTGAACTAGATGGATTTTTGTCTTTTTTCAGCCATACTAACTATGTAACTATGTAACTATATATCTCAGTTACTGCTTGGTAAGTATATGTTAATAATGTAAAGTTCCTAGCTTGGCCACAAGTTCATTTTAAAGGTTTTCTGTGCAAAAATGTAATTCACTCAGAAGTCCAGAGCTCTGTTAGTGAGATTTCTCCTCTATTTCTGCCCTGTTGGTATAATTTTACCAGACAGGAAGTGATGGGAACTTTCCAGCAGCAATACAGACAGAAATAAGGATTTTTTTTACTAAAGTAAGCAAAGGCTAAATCTGCTTTCAGACTTGTAGTTCTGTCTGAGGCAATGCTGCAGATTTTTCCACACTTCCTGGCTAGCAAAAGCCATTGTTACTGAGAGAAAAAGTGAGGGAAACTCTCTCCAATGGAGTAAAGAACGGACAGGTTTTCCATGCGTTCTAATCTTTCCACACTCTATCTAAAATGAAAAAAAAGTTTTGGGCTTGACATACAATTTAGGTAATTGTCCTGGTTCAGTAAAACTGTGTAATTACTTAACAACCCAGTGGAGAGGTACAAAACTGTCTTCCACTTAAAAATGGAGTTACCAAGAATTTTATTTTCCATTATCTCCTATAGGTCTAATTTTTAGTAGATATGAGCTTTGGGTTTAGGTTGAACGTGAATTTGACCTGAATTCAGCCTTTTAACTATTTGGTGAACATGTGAACAAACTTACTACATGTGGTCAAGTTGCCTGTCTGCCAACTCAAACCTCTGGCTGATACAGCTGAAAGTCTGCAATTTAGAAACAAAATACTATCTCTAAATGACAGGTTCTGCAGATTAGTTTCAAATGGTAAATTGTGATGACCCTATTTGATAAATGACATCACCCAGGTTCCTTGGTGCTGTTATTTACATTCTAGTCGCACTATGGGTCTAAAGTATTGGCAGGGCTGCATCACTGTATCAGCAGGTCTGTGGGCATTGCTCATTGTAACTGATACGGGATCTACATTTCTGGATGATAATTGGGTTTACATGATAGTACATATTTATCCAGGCATGCAGCCTGGCTGGTTAGGAAAGTGGGGTAGAGGAAGCGGGAAGCAGGGGGAAGGGTGAGCATGCCCTTCCCGGTCCTGATAATTACCAGACTCTATGTCACAATTTTGATGGTGACAAGGGCCAGTTGGTGAATGTCAACAAACCTTGCAGGAATCCTGGGTGATGTAATTGATCAAATGCTGTATGTTGACAATTTGGTTACATACAGTTTCTAATGCGAAGCTGTCATTTGTGATGAATAGCTGCAGGAAGAGATCATTGGGGTGATCATCATGTCAGCGAGCGAAAATATTACGTATTTAAATTTTTTTTTGCCATGGTACTTCCCCCGTGGCAGTGCTCCCAAATATGGTCAATACCGGCAGCCAGTCCAGAGTGGAGTAGCCAGTCTAGAAAGCCAATCCAGAACAATGATGTGTAGCCAAGATTGGTGCATGTGAAAGTAGTTAAAAGATGAAAACAAGTGAAAATTGCATTTCATGGAAAAGAAACATGGCAACTGTTTATGATATAAATTACTTTAGCAAACTAAATGTCTACCAGTTATTTTACTTGTTACAAGTGTTTAGTGCTAACAACTTACACAGCACTATGTTTTTCATTCCCTTCAGACCCTGCCTTCAAGGAGCTTACAAACTCTACCTTAAATGCACACATATACATACTTGGGCCATTTTAGACATAAGTCAATTAACCTACTCATAGTGATGGGCCAAACATCCCCTGTTTAGATCGCAGTCGAACATTTGAACAAAAGTTTGGCTGCAAACTTTGAACACAGGAGACAATTCACTAAGTGGTATCTTACCTTTTCTGAGTATGCAGTAAGATTTTGCACAGCTACTAAAATACCTCAAGAGTTATATTATTAAGTCATGCAGTACTTTAGTAGCGAAAACATTCATTAAAAAGAATTTAAAAAGAATTGCTGGCATTGCCTGGCAATTAAAAAAACCAAACAAACAAAACACAAAACATTTTTTAAAAATGGCGTGGGGGTTCCCCAAAATCCATACCAGACCCTTATCTGAGCATGCAGCCTGGCAGGTCAGGAAAGAGGGGGAACGGGCAAGGTCCCCTCCTCTTGAACCATATCAGGCAACATACCCTTAACATTGGAGGGTACTTTGGGGCAGGGAGTGCTCCCCCCAAAGTACCTTGTGCCGATATTGATGGGGACAAGGGCCTCTTCCCCACAACCGTGACCAGTGGGTGTGGGGGTTTGTGTGTTGGGGGCTTATAGGAATATGAAAGCCCCCTTTAGAAAGGGAGCCCCAAGATAACTGCCCTCCCATGTGAATGAGTATGGGGTACATGGCACCTCTACTTATTCTAAAAAAAATGTAGTGTAAAAAATGACAGAAGACAGTCTTTGACAAGTCCTTTATTAAAAACAAAAATAAAAATAATGTCCCCTGAAATAGATCAATCATGTTGCACACCACCAACACCGACCCAAAAAAGAAATGCTCCGCTGTCGACTCTGTCTCCCACCATCTGACAGCTAGGTCGGGATGACAGTTCTTAAATACTGTGATGAAGTCACAAGGGGGGGTCAGCCCATCCCCCTTGTGATGTCATCATACACTGTGATTGACCAAAGGTCAGCTGCATTGCTTTGACCAATCATAATGCACTGTTAGGGGTCAGTGCATTGTGGCGCACGCTGAACACACAATGTGATGTTCAAGCTCAACACTACCTACTAGCATGTCTTTGGAGTGTGGGAGGAAGCAGAGTATGGCCGATGTTCAAGATCAACACTACCTACTAGCATTTCTCTGGAATTTGGGAAGAAGCAGAGTACCAAAAGGAAATCCAGGCAAGTACAGGAAGAATATGCAAACACCATCCAGGTAGTGTTGTGGGTTGGATTCAAACCATAGTGCTACAAGGCAGAAGTGCTAACCATTAAGCCACTGTTAGAGCTTATGTCTTCCTTTAATTATACAACCAATAATTAAAATGTGCAAAATAGCATGACTAAAAATATAGCTCTATGTTAACTCACATCACATTTACACGCAGCCACAGTATTAAGTTATTGCAATGCTCTTGGTGGATTTGACTGATACTTCTGGAAGTTTTACTTTGTCAGATACGATATTGCTGTAAATGACATGATTTTAGCTTTCACAAGTGTCTCAGCATGGAAAGCCAGTGGGTGAAGGACGATGTCTGTGGGAAGCAAGTATTTTTTGACATATCCTAGCAATCATTAGCACAGCACCCCCTAAATTCACTTTTCATTGTCTTCCTCTGATACATCAGAAATAATTTCAGGATAGGGTGAATGGATTTTAGCAGCTGAATATGTACAAAACGTTTCTGCCATGTAAAAGAGTAGTAAGGTACATTTTTAGTAAGAACAAAATAACATAAAATTGTGCAATTATAAATTATTTCACTTTCTATTGTTTTTATTGCCAACAAAAACATTATGTTTGCATTACTGTGTGATGTTTATTTATTCATTTTAATGAATGGCTAGATTTAGGTTCAGATGATCTATTTTGTTTCAATGTTGCTCATTAAGTAACAAGCAACATGTATTATACATTAAATGTAATATGTACTACGTGACAGTCAAAATGCTATTTTACACATTCTGGATAAAAAGATACAACAACACAAATGTAACATATTAAAATTAAATTCCCCTAGCATAAATCACTACATCTATGTATCTATTATATACAGTATTTGATAGTACACTGATTGAAAAACAGCCAGAACTCAATAAAAATAACGTAGAAAAAGGGGGAAATGGTTGCTGTTGATTGGAAAAATGGGTGCCTCCCCAGTTACACCAGTATTAGCTTAAAGAGAATTTGTCATTCAGCTCTGCATGGGCAAAGAGAAAGAGTCTCTTTTAACCCACCCCTGACCTTTTTCATATTTATGAATACTAGTTTACCTGACAAATAATTTTTACAACTGTGCAGTCATTATTGTGATCCCAGCGTAGGTACAGGCAGATTTTTCTACTTCACCTGCAGCAGCAGAACAGCTTGGACAGGAACATTGCTTCAAACCACACCCAGGAAGCTATGTGAACAGGGAACTAGTAGCAGTAAAGTAATGAACTCCTCTTCTCTCTTCTTGTGAGCATGTTCATTATCAATTCTCATGAACTGCTGCAGAGCCTACTCCTACACTATCAATGCTTCTGCACTGTTTCAATTTGTGAGTTTGTACTTCTGAGTATGGGGGGAAATTTGACTGTCCCCAAGAAAACGTGCATGAGAATTTTAGGTAGCTGGAGGCAGGGGCGGACTGACAACTCATGGGGCCCCCGGGCAATAGGGGATCATGGGGCTCCTGTGTCCTTGCCCAAATTCAAAAAAGCCTATGAAAAAGGTACCAGGGGCAACTCATGGGGCCCCCTACTGACCCCGGCCCTCGGGCAGTGCCCGAGTTTCCAAATGGTCAGTCCGCCCCTGGCTGGTGGGATAGATAAGGTAGCAAGTGAGCACACACAAACTAGGAGCAGGCACTGTTATTCACTTGCAATGTGATTTTTTTAATATACAGAATTGCATTACAAACATATTGCATGGTTTTATTAGTGAATACATAACTGCATTAGTTTGTAGTTTTACTCTTTGCTTGGAATTTAGCTATAAAGTACAGAGAGTAGAAAATAAAATAAAAAAGAAGAAACTAGAAAAGAATAATGAGTAAACTAGTTTTTTTAATCACCTTTACGGTATGTGGATGTGAACTACAAGATCCAAAGGAAACACATTCTTTCACATTGCATCTATTTATTACTTTAGATACTGGATAGTGTATGTTTAATCATGATCCAAGAAATTCTTTATTTCAGTAAGTCAGAATTAACTGTAGGACACCTCCAGAATCCAGCAATTGGAATTTAAATTGTTATAAAACATTTAAACATATTTCTGCAAACCTTAGGAATATGCAAGATTGTTCCATGGATAATAGTTACAAAATAATTAATATAAATTAGTTAATTTAGCAGTTTGATCTATGAGCATTTGCTTTTCTATGCGAAAAGACTCTGATCCTTTAATACATTAACCTCAGTATGTGTTGGCACCATAAACCACCTCAACTTGTATTGGCTTCAATTAAAAAAAAAATTAATAGATACTTTGTAGAGTCTAGCAGATAAGCTTTTCCATTACAGCAGCTGAAAGGTTTCCCCCAACTCTTTCTCTCAAGCAGTTATTTAAGGTAGTTTTATTTGAGTTTGGGGATAGAGTTTCATTTATTGATGATTTATGAACTTTGTTACCAAAACCTACATACAGTATGTATCTGAAGGAAGTCAGCAGTGTCTGATCATTGATTTCTACTTTGCAAGTGTTAGACATTTTGATTTCACAGTTCACACAGTTCTTAGAATTGAAGTTGAAAAGTTGTTTACAAGTTTGAGTGTGAAAGTCCTAGAATGAAAACAAATGTTCTTAAGAAGTAAATGATATTGTGTATGACACACATCAGTGCACCTTTGTACTTTTTAGCTGTGGTTTTCAAACTCCTTTTACCAGCACCTTAGGTCCTGTTTAATCTTAGGATGTAATCACAAACCTAAAAAAAAGACCAGTTCCAACATGAATTTGCAAAGCATTTAACAAGCTTCAAACAGACTACCTATAACCCCTAACAATACTTTATCTTTAGTCTCAGAGTATTAAACAAAAGCTGTAAGGAAATGTAGGTTAAAATAAAGATACAGGCTGTCAATGATGCTCTCTCTTTCTGCAAGGTTCTTGTTTTCATTCTAATTGAATGATTACAGGACTTTATTAATCAACGAGCCAGAACAAGCACTAAGTTTAGTTCTAACTTCACTCTGATTTTATGGCGGTGGTGCTTTCGATTGATGCTGAAAAGGCATTTGATAGAGTAGATTGGGGATACATGATGGATACTTTAGAAGTATTAAGGCTGGGAGTTAGGATGAGAGAGTGGATAGGAAAGTTGTTCAGTGGGACCTCCACAGCTATCATGGTTAATGGGGATATATCAGAGTTTTTGGAATGTCAAATGGAACAAGACAGGGATGCCCATTGTCTCCATTATTGTATGTTTTGTCAATGGAATCTTTGTTGTCTACAATAAGGAAGAATATAGACAGGAAGAGAATATGGATAGGAGACATAGAACATAGAGTGGCAACTTATACGGATGATCTGTTGTTTTATGTGGGGAACCCCAGGATAACATTGCCAAATTTAATGAAGATACTGAAGGAATATGGGGAGTTATCAAACCTAAAAATTAATCCAACAAAAACTGAGATCTTCAATATAAACCTTCCAAATAGAGAAAAAGATAAGATACAAAAGGAATTCCCTTCGTATGGAAAGAAAAAGAATTAAAATATCTAGGGATAAAACTCACTGTTTCTTATAAGAATTTATATAAATTAAATTATATTCCATTGTTAAATGAGATTAAGGAGGAATTAAGGAAATTGGGAGGAGGAAACTCATCATGGATGGGACGTATAAACTTGATAAAAATGGTAATCGTTCCCAAAATCTTATATAAATTTCAAATGATCCCAATTAAGCTCCCAGAGGTATATTTCAAAATAATTAAAAAAATGATAACAAGATATATATGGAGGAACAGAAAACCTAGAATAAGTTATGAAATGCTATTTAGAAATAAAGAGAAGGGTGGACTTGGAGTACCAGATTTTAAAAGATATTATAATTCAGTAATAATGGCGAGAATTTTTGATTGGACTCATAATCCAAAAGAGAAAAGCTGGGTTAAAATTTAAAATGTACCAATTTGAGCAGGATCATATGGGTGTCTACACAATAAAGAGGATTAGTAGATAGCACAAGTTTGCACACTTTAAATGTTTTAAGAGTTTGGAATATGTTGCACAAATAGAAGGGATGGGAATTTAATTCACTGTTAATGCCACTAGGGAATACAGAGTTTTTCCCACCGGGTAGGGAGGGTATCACAGGAAAGTGGATTAAGAAGGAGGATGCACAATTAAGGGATATAATGGCGGGGGAGGAAATGGGATCACTTAAGTATTTGGAAAAGAAAAAGGGAGAAGTTTTCACAAGGATAGATGAGTGGCGTTATTATCAATTGAAACACTTTGTAGGAAAGCTTCCGAAACCCTTGAGAACTAGAAAGGATTGGAACCCGTTTGAAAGGTTATTGGAAACATGGGGAGATGGGAAACATGGAATAGCTAATATATATAAGATTCTCACTGAAATAGACACAAATATAAGGCCAATGTATATAGGAAAATGGGAAAGGGACATGGGTGTGGTAATAGATGAGGAAAAACCGAAGATATATAAATTAATTCATGAAAATATAAGTATGCGGGAGGTGGAAATGAACTATAAATGTTTAGTAAGATGGTATATTACACCGAATGTGGCACATAGGCTCAGTGGGGAGAATTCACCATTCTGTTGGCGGGGTTGTGGAGGGAGAGGCATGATGTATCATATATGATGGGAGTGCCCAAAATACAAGAATTTTGGGAGAAAATAGTGCACCTGATTCGGAAGATTACTGAAGTTGACATTATATTAGATCCAGAGATCTGCCTTTTTCACAGTACAGAGTTATCAGTAAATAAATATAAGGAATCTGGTATATAGTATTATTTAAATGCAGCAAAGGGTCTGATACCCACGTTTTGGAGGAGATGGGAGGTGCCGAAAGTAGAGGATTGGGTGGATAGAGTGGATCAGATATGTAGGATGGAGAAACTTTACCATGTGAATGAATATAGGATGGAGATATTATGTGAGATGGAACAAATGGGAAGAATTTAAGTTAAACGTGGAATATATGCGGGTATAGTGTAAAATATTGTGAGTACACCTCTCTCTGTTATATGGAAGATGTGGGAAACCGCAGAGTGGGGAGGGGGGGTGGGAAAAGGGGGGGGGGGTGGAGGGGGGTTGTGCGTACATAGGAGGTTGGGGGGGGTTTGGGGGGGTAAAGACAATTAGGGGAATGATAATTGTACTATAAATGTGCTAATGATTTTAAGAGAATAAGGAACCTAGGAAAAAGAAACCTAGAGAACATGCTACAACTACAATTTCAATAGTTCAATAATTTATTGTGCTTTGTTGTGTTATAGTGGTAAAATATCTCCAGGTATTCAGAATTATACACATATGTAAGTATGACAGCATAGGTTTTAGGGTATGGATACTTTATATTAAAAGGGAATATGAAATGGTATTTCTCTCTAAATGGTTATTTGCTATAAACATGGATTTATGCCCCTAACTTTACACAGGATGATAGCAACTTCCCTCTTAAAAAATACATGTATTAAAGGAGTTAATCAGATAAAACATTTCTTAGAAAATTTGACATGTGGATTTTTTTTACAGTGTACAGTTATTACAGTGATACCTCTGACTATAGATAATGCTATGCAATTATATTATGTATTGTTAAATTGCTACAAAATTTTATCACTCAGTAATAGTGACATTTTTCATAATTATTATTACCTATTCTTTGAAAGACACCACATAAGTGTTATATAGTGATTTAGAGGCATTAGAGAAAAAAGCTCATCTTTACATAATGAGATTGATTACCACACAACTGATCATCCCTCAAAATGGTGCAACATAAAAAATAATGACTTTCACCACTGGTATGGAATGTGGCAAATGGGGTGTAACATGTCATAAATCTCTGCAATAACTTTGTTACCTAGCTAAGACATGGCATTTCTATTGTATGCCTTGTCTGCAATGACATAGAAATACACTTAATAATTATTTTGAAATCAAAATAAAAAATGCAATAAACACAGAAACATTTAACAGATCTAAGATACATTTTAAAATACTGAAACAGCATAGGTTTTTCCTATTCCACCAGTAATTATTATGGACATAATATAAATGAAAAGGGTGATGAGTATTCCTTATTACTCCTAATCTTTCAGGTTGAAAAAATGATTAGATAGATAGATAGATAGATAGATAGATAGATAGATAGATAGATAGATACCCTTCGGACACAAGTATTTAGATAGAGCTTTTGCATATTCATTGCAAAATGAAAGAGATAGAAGAGCTGTTGCCAAACAGGCAGCATCAGAGAAAAAAGTCCAGAATAAGAATCTGGGAGAGGAAGAGCAGACAAGATACACAGTACTATTAAAAGACTAGGAGACTAGAATATATTGATAGAATAAAAACAAGTAACCAGTGGAAGCTTGTCTTGAAGTAAAAGACTAAAGGGAGCCTTGTCTTTTCTAGAGATGGTGTGGATAAAACTAGTACAAACTAAATGACAGAGACTGGGCTACAGAAAACCATGGTGTTAACAGGATTCAATTTTCATATGTTTAGAGTATATCTATAAACAGTGTATTGTTTTTTAAGGTTTTTTTTCTCCAAAGGAAAATTTAGATTTGTGCGATGTTACCTAACATAATAAGGACATCTAACATAACATCCAAGCTCTGTATTTGGGTAGCCCAGTCTCAACTTCACTATGTCACTATGAACCCCTGAAACATAACTAACCGAAAGAGCATTCTTTATAAACATAAATTCTCCAAGTATACTGTTGGATTCTAGACACATATAATACTTCTTCTAGTGTCTTGAGGCGATTATGAATGAAAGAGCCATTGAAATAAAAAATGAAGTGTGATTTTATTCTATCACACAATGGTGTAAAATAACAATGTAAAGTGTATTATGAACAGTTCCATGTAGATAAAACTACTGTAGAAATAACAAGCAAAAGTTTAAAGATAAGTCACCATTATTTTTCATGGCTGTCCTGGCCATGTGCAATTCTCCATGTCCTTGTCCTTCTCATGTCTTTTTGGGAAGAAGCCGGAAATAGACGGAAATGACGATATTGCAGCATGCACCTGTTGCAGCTTCTCAGTCGTGTATGTATGTGTGTGTTATGTATGAAAGAGTGTTGTGTTAGCGTGTGTGTCCCTCTTGTCCGTTGTCTCATGGTCTTTTATGAGGCAAATTTACGTCATAGTTAGTGATCTTAATACCTTCTATGGAAATTATTACTGCTTAGCAAAGCCATTTCATAAAAGGAAGGGGATGCTGTACATATGATGTTTTTGATGGACAGGAACATATGTATGCTGATGTACATAATATTGTAAGCAGATGATGTAACCCTCAGCTATATATTTAAAGAATAATATAGCTTAAGAACATATCAATGTATAATCACTAAACTATATACTGTATGTATCAATGTTAGAAACGTATACTAAATACACACAGATACTATTAAAATACATAATGTAATAGTAAATCTGTAATGAGTTCTCCTAATACCCTTGACATTACTACCAGATACTTTTAACCAGCTATGCCTAAATATAGTCTTCAGCTAGTTAGCTGTCTCAGCTAACTTACCCATATTTTACTGTCTCAGCTTAACTTGTATATCTTTTGGTCTCAGTTATAATTGAAGAATTGTAATACTACCATTTGTCAAAAGACCATTCACACATATTAATATTAATTATGACTAATCATAAAAACCAAATATTTTGCAAGCTTGCCATCAATATAAGTGCCGAATCATAATTTTGATTTCTTAACATATGCAAATGAAGATTCTTAATTCACGTGCACATGCAAAGGATTCCTAATTCAAAAACAAAAGGGGGACTAAAAAGTTTGCTTCTATTCACTGTTCTACAGTGACCATTCGTTGGCAAATGGTCATGAACCTGCCCTAAAAGATACAACAACAAAAAACAAAAAGGTACAGCTGCTCAGACAAAAATGTAAGGGATAACAATTTCATCCAAAACAAAATACTCATTAATATTATCATAAATGCATATCAATAAAGACATTATAGACAAAAAGATGCAGTGTTGCAATGTGGATTTCTCAGGTGGATTGCTGGAAAACGGATTCCTGGCAGATTAGTTGGGATGCCAGGCAATATAAGGATGACCACCAAAGAAAAGATAAATGCATATATGATAATAAATTGCACTAGCTGTGGTACAGTTGATTATTAAAGTGGAGCCTTTCCCCTTTTTCCTAAATTTCACATCAGCATGCATCTCTGTATGCTAATGGAAAACCATTTAGTACTTTTTTCTGTGTTTTTTGCTTTACTTCTCTTTTTCTCTCCCACTTCTTGGTTTCCCTGAAGACAGTTGTGACATAGTCCAAACAGCACAGATAGCCACTGAGAAGGCAATGTCACTTTTAATTCCATTGATACAGCACTAAAAAAAAAACAAAAGCAGTTTCTTCAATCACCCAACAGATCAGTGTATTCAAAAGTTCAATTTTCCCATCACTGACTCATACATGAATAAAAGGGTCCAATAAAGCCTTATCACTCCAACATATTTGTATCTTCCTTATTAATCTCTCTGGTCTCCTTGTGTATTTAAATTTCCAATATTGTTCTCACATGTGTGTGTGATCACGTGTGTTATATCATCAGTGATTCATGACTTCTTCACCCCATCTACCTATATTCTTACTAAACATAAAACTTTAAAACACATATCACTCCACCTGATATTTTCCTCCCATTGACCACAGCCCCTCTCCAGTTCCTCTTCCTCACAATATTCCCCCCCCCAAAAAAAAAAGCTTAATAGTGCAGTACATCCATAAGAAAAAAATTGCTTATCCTTTATGTAATGTACCGTACTTTCCCACACAATGACAGTCATTTACGATGAAACGTGTCAGCAAGTGACATCAGACACTAACACAGGAAACGAAAGTGCCCATTCTGCTATCTTGGATATTGGAAAGACTGTACTTACCTGCCAATGTGAGCATTTTAAGCACAATAAATGCAATTTAGTGGGATTTTCTGCATGATTAGTTTATTTTCTCTTGCATGTCCTGGTTTTACTTATTCATGGGGAAGCCAAGTCTTTTGGATGCTTGAGGAGTGAGTGTATGAGAAAAGTTTCATAAGCGATATCACCAAACTCTTTGTGATAGGGGTTGTTTGGGTACGGTATTTGAGGTAAAGTGCACTTTGATATGAATGAATATGGTCACATTTGGTTATTACATATGGGAGCATGGTATAATGTGAGCACAATTTAAAGGATAAACATTTTTTTAATTTGGCTGTACTGCACTGTTGAGTTTTTGCTTTTTTGGGAAAAGAAGAGGAATTGGAGAGGAGCTATGATCCACTGGAGAAAGATATCAGTCAGAGTGATATGTGTTTTAAAAATGTATGTTTTGTAAGAACAGAGGCAGAAGGGGTGAAGAAGTCACGAATCACTGCTGATATTACACACAGGTGATCACGCACACATGCAAGCAAAATATTGGAAATTTAAACCATATTTTATAAGATATTACACTATATAAGTTTTATTTTTTCGGGGCATACACACAAGGAGAGAAGAAGATTATTAAGGAGGATACAGTGATGTTGGAGTGATAAGGCTTTATTGCACCCATTTATTCACATATGGGTCTATGAATCTGCCAAGAGTCTAGGGGCATGAACTACTGAATACACATATTTGTTGGCTGATTGAAGAAACTGCTCTTGTGTTTTTTGAAGCACTGGATGATTAAAACTAAACCTTGTAACTTAGCTGTGAGGTCTTACAAAATCTCACAGTGTTAATATTAACATACTGTGCATGTGCAAGATAAAGTGCATGACATCATACGTTCCATTTTGTGCATGAAGCATACAAAATTGCATTCATTTTGCTGTTTTTTTCCCCAATAGTGCAATATGGCACATGTCCAAGATGAAGCACATGATGTCACGTGCTTTTTCTCCCACATTCAGAGTATCACGGACATTTTCAGAATGGTGGCATGGGAATGCAGGCAGCATAGGGGCAGGAAAAAAGTAGGTAGATATAAAGAAAAAGTCACAAAGACATACTTAAGTATGATTGTTCATTTTCCTCATTATTGACAGGTTTCTAGAGTTGGAATGGGGGGGGGGGGGGGTCCTTGTTAACAATCTACAAGCATCTGCCTGAAGCAAAGCAGCCTGATTCACTGTGAATGCTGACTCACAAGGATCATTTGCTTATCCTTGCAATTCTGCATATATTATACATGAGGTCTGCATGTTAATGGATGTGTTTTTCATACTCATTTTAAGAGTGGTTACAATTTTAAATAAAATTTGTACTGAAAGAAAATGGAAGCTGCCATAACTGATGGCTTCTGATAATGTAGCTTGAATGGTTTTCAAGCTGATTCAAATATCTAAGTATTTTCTGAGGCAGAGACCTGGTTTGAGTATGCAGCTAAAGAGTTTTCACTCTTGAGTATTCAATGGACTGCTTGCCTGACCCTTCAACTTATTTTGCTGGTTCTTCCTGGATAGCATAATCAGTTTGAGGTTCTGCAAGCAACTTCCTCTGACACATGTTCCTCAGTGCCATCTGTCTCTAACTTTCGGGGGAGTATGAGCTAGTGATACAAGAGAGGTTGCTTTAGTCATTTTGGTTTAAAACCAGATAGGTAACAACCCATTGGACTTTTTGGTGTTCATACTGGACCACTGGCTGGAGCTAGCCCAGTATACAATTGAGCTGATGGCCTGCCCTTAAGCCAGTGGGCTGTAAGAAAAGACATTCAGGGCAGCTGGCAATTTTGTGACAAAGAAACCTGTCCCTGATTCAGTTGCCTAGCTCACTAAAAGGTTGCAGATGTACAAGCTTGCAATGAGTAGCCAAGTATAATGGGTAGATAACCAGTGTGGGAAAGAATAGTAAAAAAAGAACATAGCACAATAAACAAAGGAGCAAGGAAAGATAACACGTTATGGGAGGTCAGGGAAAAAAGGGAAAAGGGAATAGGGGGTGGAACAGGTGATTGGTGGAGGAGGACCTCTGTAGATGATTCTAGAGGATAGAATATTATTATACAGTATTTATATAGCGCCAACAGTTTGCACAGCGCTTTACAATATAAAGGGAGACAGTACAATTACAATACATTTCAGTACAGAAGGAATAGGAGGGCCCTGCTTATGGAGCTTACAATCTAAAGGATGGGGAGGTGGTACAAAAGGTGATAGCTGCGGGGAGATGATCTGATGGAGGTGGCTCAAGTACAGTTCTTAAGTGAAGGTAGGGTAGGCTTCCCTAAATAAGTGAGTTTTCAAAGTTCACCTAAAGGCAGACAGGGTGGGGGCTGACCGGACATGCTGTGGTAGTGAATTCCAGAGGATGAGAGAGGATCTGGAGAAGTTCAGGTGAGCATGGGAGGAGGTGACAAGGGAACTAAAGAGCAAGATGTCTTAGGAGGAGTGGAGCAGGCGATGTGGACGATAACTGCAGATGAGGTTGTTTGTGTAGCTTGGGGCAGTGTTGTGGATGGCTTTGTATGTTGTGGTTATTATTTTGAATTTTATATGTTAGTTGGGTTAGTGGAAGCCAAAGAAGGGATTGACAGAGAAGGGCAGCAGTCAGTGATCAGTTGGTAAGGTGTATGAGTCTAGCAACAGCATTCATAGTAGACTGAAGGGGGGGGGTAACCTGTGTAATGGTAGACCAGTGAGGAGGAAGTTGCAGTAATCAAGGCGGGATATAAACAAGGCGTGGATAAGTTGTTTTGGGGTGTCATTGGTCAGAAAGGAGCGGATTTTGGAAATTCTGCGGAGGTTGAGGTGGCAGGATTTAGCCAGTGATTGGATGTGGGGATGAAAGTAGAGGTCAGAGTCTAGGATTACACCTAGCACCCTGGCATGGGGGGAAGGGCCAATGGTTGTGCTGTCGATCTTAATGGTAGACTCATGAGTGGGGGATTGGGGAGGAGGAAATATTACAAGCTCAATTTTGAAAAGATTGAGTTTAAGATAGTGGTGTGACATCCATACTGATAAGTTGCTTAGTAGATTTGTTATACATGAAGAGATTGAGGGGGTGAGCTGGGGAGTGGCAAGATAAATCTGGGTATCATCAGCATAGAGGTGGTATTGGAAGCCATGGGAGGTTATCAATTGGCCCAGGGAGAAGGTGTAGAGAGAGAAAAGGAGGAGCCCAAGCACAGAGTTTTGGGGTACCCCATGGGAAAGAGGAAGAGGAGCAGAGGAGGAGTTGTTGTATGTAATGCTGAAAGTGCGCTGAGAAAGGTAAGAGGAGAACTAGGAGAAAGCAAAGTCACAGAGGCCAATGGAGTGGAGTTTACTGAGGAGGTGTGGGTGGTTGACTGTGTCAAAGGCAGCAGAAAGGTCAAGGAGTAGGAGTATGGAGAAATGGCCATTGGTTTTAGCAGTTAGTAGGTCAATAGTGAATTTTAGTAGAGCAGTTTCAGTGGAATGTTATAGGCAGAATCCAGACTGTAGAGGATTGAGAAGGTTGTTATCGGTGAGGTAGCTGTTCATACGGTTGTGAACAAGGCGCTTGGAGGCAAACAGGAGCAGGGAGATGGGTGTTAAGTTATTCAAACTGGTGGGGTCCAGTGAGGGTTTTTGATTATGGGGGCAACCAGTGCTTGTTTTTTGCGCGGGGAGGGAAAAGTGCCTGTGGAGAGAGAGAGGTTGAAGATGCGGGTTAGAGAGTTTAGGATAGATCATGAGGGACAGGGTCCAGGGGACAGATGGGGCAGTGAGCCTTGGAAAGGAGTTCAGTAACTTCCTCGGTGGTAACAGGGTTGAAGGAGGAGAGTGCTGAGAGTGGTGTTGGCCCTGGTGTTTTGCTTGGAGGAGGAAGCTTGACACTGGAGATCTCACCACGAATTGTGTCAATCTTGTAGAGTAGAACGGAAGAAGTCTAGAGGTCAATTGGCAAACTAGTAACACCAAGTGTAAGTGAATATGGCATGAGGGTTTCATTTTGCTGGTAAGGCTTTCCATTATCTGATGTCTTCCATCATTCTAAACCACTGGTGGGCTTGTGGAATTCCAATTTGCAGTAATGGATGAATGGGTGCCACTTACCAAATGTCTGAGCACCAAGGACTTCTACATTTTGGTGGAAAAAGAGTTATCATGCTAGAAGAAAAAGGCATGTGATTTAGGGATTACATTTTTGAGTGACCATGTCCAGAAAGGCTCTAAGACAGGACATGACCAAAAAATCTGTAGCATATTTCTTGGGTTCACTCCACACCCGCAGCAAGTATCTGGGGAGCAGGGGAATATGACATGAAGTTTCAACAGATTGTGGTATCAGCAAGTGGTGACTGTATACCTGGATTCCTGGTACTTGCTGTTGATTAAGGATTTGAAGCATTGAAAGGATTTCAGCATGCTTTAGAGGAGAAAAAGTAATGTACAGATTCCTTTCCCAGTGAACATGAAATCCAGGAGGGTGTCTGGAGGCCTCTAACAGTAACGATTGTATGCCCAGGAAAGCATGTGACAGAGTGATGATGTAGATTGGCACTTGAAAGATGTGAAGTCACATGCAAAGTTCTTTGGGGTAGCCCAGCTCACTTTTATAAAAATGAACCAGTTCTGAAAAAGCAATAAGTACAGAGACCCTGCAGCTAACAAATACACATTCTTCTTGGAATATGTCCCCTAAAAACATTAGTACACTTTACAGCATTATTATTTCCAGCCTCACCTGTTGGCCTGGCCCATTAAAAAAAAAGAAGAGCAATGGCTCTCATTTGTCCCACACACTCTTCTCAGAGCAAGGGAGCACTACATGGAGTCCAATATCCTAGTTCCTCACCAAACCTGCAGACACAATCCCGCACCTCCAGCAATCAAGCAGGGGACCATGAGTACCCCTTACGACTTTCTAAAAATGGACTTTAATAGTGGCCTAGAGACTATATATAATAAGCTAACAAAAAATATCAGACAGAGCTCCACTAATACCCTTTTCCAGAAAATTAAATAGGCGTATATATACTACATGTTGAAATGCATTTTTATAGATTACAAAATATCTGAAAATATTTTTTAAAATATATTTTTTAAATATATTCTTCAGATTTTTTTAACATATAAAAAAGTAATTTAAGCTAGATTTTTACATGTATTTGTAAATGCATTCCAAAAATGTAGATTTGTATTTTTAAAGACATACAGTATATTTGAAAATGTATTTTTAAAAATATTTTTCATATAGTTTGTAATAAAAACGCATTTCAGCATACAATATATATATATTTATTGAAATATATTTTGAAATAAATTGAATATGGCCAAAATTGTAGTATTTAAAATGTATGTCAATATATTTGGGAAGAATGTTTTTAAAATATATATTTCTTCCATGTGGGCAGATGCACAAACCACTGTGCCAGAGTTTTAGAAAAGAGGCCCTGGTCCTCATCATCATGTGGAGACAGTGTGCTTTGTCAAGGAGGTTTGTCTCAATGCTAGTCTATTGCTTTTGAATAAGAAACACCTAAAAAAAACTACCTAAAATCCTTCTTTTTGTAGGCTTAAATTAATTGGATTGGAGTTATGTTATATTTAAACCAAACAAAAGTAAAATAATTTATTACACATGCCAAATACATGATAAGGAGAATAAGGTGTAGCTGACTCTTTACTTGAGAATTGTACTGTTTCATACCACAGCCATACAGATTAAAGGCATCTTCTGAGCATGTAGTCTGATGTATGTTTTCTTATGTTGTCCTTGATGCTGCATAAAAAAAGTGCCATCTTTGCTCTGAATGGTATTTTAAGTCTTTGATTTGGTTCCCCATAGCAACGTTCAGCTTTCTGTTCTCTTTGTTTGACAATCCCTTGCCTATTAGCCATGGAAATTGGCAGAATTAATTTACAAGATACATTTTCTGTTGACTTAAATAGAGTTTGGATTAAAGTTTGCAATTTCTGGAATATGATTAGCTTGATGAACAGCCTGCAAATTGAACTTAGGCACATTCACTCATCACTAATCAGCAAAACAAAAAGTATTACAGTCAGAAACAGCCAGGCAATAAGTATATTTAGAAGGAAGTTAACAATGGCAAATCTTAGATTTCTCTCACTCGAAGTTTCCTTTATGGGTAATAATCTAAAACATTTGTTCTCATTTTAGGTAGTTTGAATATACAGTATGTGCGCTTTCACCTTCACATTCTAATCCCACGGCCACAGCTGCTGTAATATTGATATTGAACAGGTGAATTCTTTGTGTGGGCCTTCTCTGTGCAATTGATCCTTTTCAATTATATGGGGCATCTCTTAATGCAGGAGACACTTGGGTGACTATTGACTTCTAAGGCGATAATATAAAACACTATTTTTTTCTTTAATCAAGGTAACCCTTTGTTTCTCCTAATGTCTGCCACAGGGATGAGAGAACTGAGCAAAGTTCAGTTCTCAGGATGTTCAGTGAACCCAGCAAAAAGTCTGCTAAACCCAACAATAGACCCAAACCCATGTGAAGTCTATGAGAGCTGAATCTTGTTATTCTTTTCAGGCCTTTTTTTAAAGTCAATATGCAAGATTTTGTTAAAAAAAGACATAGATAGTTGGATATGCAGTAGGGAAATGCACCAGTGCAAAAAAAAAAATACATTTCGCGGGGGAAAGAGATTGTTAATATGGCTACAAAAGCAACATTACAAAAACAAAAGGCATTTAACATGCTTTAATCACTTGCCACACACAAGTACATCTACCACATATAGTACGTCTACCATGGGCAGGCAGCATCTGCAGGCTAGGTGATGTACCTGTACGGTGCCTAGTACATGTGCACTAGTGAGCCCCATGGGGTGTACAGCGGCATGATCCTGTGATTGCTGTGTCCAATATCATGTGATCATTGTAACCAATCATAACACTCATATAATATTATGTAAGCAAACTGTCATAAATAGCTTTAATTCATGAATAGATTGCCTACTGTTGTGATACTGTGATTGGCCCATGGCTATCACATGGTACCTGGCAGCCTGTACCATGTGATTAGCTGCAGCCAATCACAGCATCACAACAGTAAGCAAGCTATCATGAATGGAAAGCCATTCATGACAGTTAAAATTATTATTTATAACAGTGATCATCACTGTTATAAGCAATAACAGTGTAACAAAAAATCCTAGATCAATGGCAACACTGAAATACGTTGATGACAGGATGGAAAACAATAGTGAAAAAAGAAAAAACTGTGAAAAAAAAAATAAAAAAATTGAATAAAAGATTATTATTCTTTTTTACATACTTATACCAGTCAGTATCCCTGATCACCACCCGTCATATGATGACACTGCACAGCATGTAAAAAAAATTGTAAAAAAAAAAAATTGTATTTAATTTCTTTATTTTCCAAAAAAAATAAAAAAAAATTCCATGGCTCTTATTAAATATATTGGACTGTTTAATTTCCAAAAGGGATCATTTGGGTTATGTACTGTACTTTGTACTGTCCTGGCATTTTAGGGCCTCAAGAAATGTACATCAGGATTGGTAAATTTTCAAAGATGTATATACACTATAGTTTGTAGACTCTATAACTTTTTCACAGACTGAATAATATACACTTATTTATTACACTGGGTTACTTTTACCAAAGCAATGTAGCAGACTACATTTTGGCCTAAATTTATCAAGAAAGATTTTTTTTTTTGCAAAATGTTATAACAGAAACTAAGGAAAACATGTTTTTTTCATGATTTTCTGTATTTTTCATTTATATAGCAAACAATGAAAATCCCAGTGGTGATTAAATACCACTGGAAGAAAGCTCTATTTGTGTTAAAAATGTATATAAATTTCATTTGGGTACAGTATTGCAATTGTCACATAAAGTAGCACAATGCTGAATAGCAAAAAAATGCCCTGGTCATGAAAGGGGTAAAACCTTCCAGATGTCAAGTGGTTAAAGATGCCTTAAAGGATAAGTTCACCTTTTAGACAAAAATAATAAATGCACATTTTTTGCAGGTAAAAAAAATGCGCATTTATTGTGTTTGTCTACAGGAGCCTGGAAAGCATTGCACCAGCGATCAGTAGATCAATAGCACGCTGATGCCATGCAGGTCTCCTTCAGACCTGTCAGAATATCTACTTGCTGTATGGGATGTACGAGCAAGCAGATATTTTGACAGGAAGCTTCAATGAACTACCACGGCTCTCCACACTACTACAAACTACAAGCCAACAGCCACTAAGACTTTTGGGACTTGCAGTTCATTCATTCATGGAGGTCTGTGAATGAATGATGTGGCCGTGTGGGTGGAGCCCTGCACGGCCAAGCTGTTTTCAAATTTGGCAGATAGTATTTCTATCTCTATTTCTACACATACTATCTGTCAGAAGGAGGGGGGCGGCTACGGCTATGGGAACATGTTACATGTTCCACCCTAAAAACGGGTGGAACATGTGTCATGTTCCCAAAGGTGAACTTATCCTTTAAACCTACGCAAGAAGTTATGGATACAGTAGGATGTACTCTTTTGCAAATTACATTTTGGGGGAGATTTACTAATAATGAAGCACTCAGAATCTGGTGATTGGTGCATGGTAGCCAATCATCTTCTAAATTCGGCTTGTTCGAATAAGCTTTCACAATAAAACTTGAAGCTGCAACAGATTTTGCACACTCCAGTTTTAGTTTACATGTTTACAAACACAGAACTAAACTACTGCCATTTTGTGTTTACAAATACAGAAAAGACCTACTGCCTCTAAATGACAGATCCTATTTTGTTTCTTTTTCCCAACAAATCAGGCATCTGCCATTTAGTGGCAGTAGCACTGTCATTACTAGATGACAAATCCCCACCAGCTCCTGTTAATGACATCACCTACAGTGAAGGAAATAAGTATTTGTTACAATACACCTACCATTCAATTTTTAGACCGATCATTTCTTTGTGAGTGGACAAACATTAAAAAGCAGCAAGGGATCAAATACTTTTTTTCCTTCACTGTAGGATCCCCTCCAGATTGTTTACACTGAAAAATCAGTGGGGATCCATCATTTGTGTCAAGAATAGCAGTGGGTCAAGACTTTTTGGGTGCAGTGGGTCATTGTGTGGGTGAGTCATTATGATTGACATGAATCTGCACCACCAGATAACATGACTGATGTAAGATCTACTTCAGGAGACATTGTTTATGACTTTTAAAAATTATTAAAATAATTATTAAAAATATTCTAAAAAAGAATGTTTTATGGTGTGTGAGTTTTTATATACCATTTTATTTTTTTACACACAGTATCCTGTACTCTTTTACCTGGGAGGGCAATATTTGGGTGCCTATTATTCTAAAAGAGACTTCTGAAAAGTCCTCCATGCATGACACTTTTGGGGGATAGGATGTGGGAATGAGGCCCTCACATGGGAACAATGTGCCTTTCAAATGGGATTTTATCCCCCCTCCCTTCAAAGGTACCCAAATGTAGGGGCATGTGGTCTGTGCTGTCAAAAAATAAACAGATCAGTGCTGCAGCTGAATTTCATTCCTGCAAAGAGAACAACAATGGTTAACAATAAAACAGTATTTATTTTTATTTTATTTCAGGTACTTATATAGTGCTGTCAATTTACACAGCGCTTTACACATATATATTGAACATTCACATCAGTCCCTAACCCTCAAGGGGTGTACAATCTAAGGTCCCTAACTCACATTCATACACACACATATTAGGGACAATTTAGACAGGATCCAATTAACCTACCAGCATGTCTTTGGAGTGTGGGAGGAAACCAGAGTACCTGGAGGAAACCCACGCAACCACAGGGAGAACATGCAAACTTCATGCAGGAGGCGCCATGGTCGGGAATTGAACCCATGACCCATTTACTGCAAGGCAGACGTGCTAACCACTAAGCCACTGTGCCGCCCCTACAGTACCGATAAAACAGCAACTCAATAAAACAGCTTTTTATTGAAATATGTGACAAAAATATTATAAAATATATATATGCTGAAGCATACAGGCGATCCACCCAGTGGCCACCCCAGGTCCCCATGCTCAGGCATATATTCTATTTTTTTAACTGCGGATGAAAAATGTCATCCAACAGAGAAATTTTTTTTTACTTTTTAATTTTTGGGTTTTTCTACTTTATTATTTTTTTTTAACTTTTTTTAAACTTCTAGATGGTAGGGTCTCTCAGAATGCAGTTTCCTAACTACCTAACATCTTTTGAGACCCTGTGCATATATGTGCCCTAGACTGTGCCATGCTGTAACCTATGCTAATAGTCCACTAGTCCAAAAAGGAGGGTGTCACAGCTATTTCCATGTCTGCTACAGACAGTAAATATTTTTTGGGGTGTCTTTTGGGTTGGGGTAGCATGATTGGCAATGGAAATTTGGATGATATTGTCTGTGTGAATGGAAGACAGGACAAAAACATTCTGTTTGTTCTTCCACTTCACTGCGAACACTTCATCATTTTTCAAGCAGGCTTTTTCGCCTAAGATGGCTATTTACAAGCTATTGGGGGAAGCCCCAGTGATTAGGTCGCATGGTGCCACATGCACAAATTCCCAGATTGTGTAAATGTCTAAACAGTGGCACACTTGTATAAAAATTGTCCACGTATAAGTGGTACCCCATATGGTAAAAGGGTGACACCAAGTCCCAAACTATCTTGCCACTGCTCCCCATGTAGTCTGGGCATCCGGAGGGGCTCTTTTCCCTGAAATCTGAAAATTACATGTATAGCCTGTTGCTCTTTTACAGGTCTTATACATTTTGACCCCATATCTGGCACAATTGCTGGAGTGGATTTGTATGACTGCAAGGATGCCAGAAAAACTAATGAGGGACTCAACACAGATATTTTGCTGGGGAGTATATACATCTGCAAATTTCTGGTTAAAGTGATTTACAAGGGACCGAATTTTATGGGTCACCCCGAGGATGACAGAGTGTTTTGTCACTGAAATGCATAACTTGCACTATATTCTCAGATCTATGCCTGGCCATGGCAGCAGAGAACACGGGCATTTGATGAATCTGGTCTGTGGACCAATACAACCTCAATTAATTTTTTAGTAATGCCCATGTTGAGGGTTAGGCCCAAGAAAACTTTCATTTCGGAAACCATAATAGGTTTCCATGCGAATGGTCTGGCAAGATTTGAGTTTGGGTTGGCGGCGATAAATTGTTGTGCATATACATGAAATTGCATTGATCCACAATCAATCCAAACAGATCTTCTGTGAAAAGCAGCTCCAAAGAATCAAGGGGAATAGTTACATTTGCTGTTTCCACCTGAATTCCGGGTTGGGCAATGAATGGGGAAAGTGCGGGTAGTGCAGAATTTGTGGGCTGGCAATCAGGATGTACTAGGCTGCTGGTGTTCACCAGTTTACCAAAGGTAGAGCAGCACTAGTACTGGCACTCTGCTGCATATGAGAATCATCATGCAATTGTACCACCTCAGTGACCTGGGATTGGGGTTGGGTACTCATGACCTTAGCAGAGACCTCTACTACATCATCTGAACTATCTGTCAGGGTGCCGCTGCTGTCTACAGGTTTGTATTTTGAGGCAGATTCTGTCAGTCAGGCTTCCCCTTTGCTCTCACCTGACATGGTCAGAATCCTGTGGGCCTCTTTACTAGAGTACCTTTTGTTGGACATTTTGGCCACTAAATTCATAAGTACCTAGTGCAACTCATGGGAAAAAGAGCACCTGGCTGTCAGGGACTGCTTGAACAGCTACAAAAAAAATTACCTGCAAATGCTAGTAGAGATCAGGCCTGAGTCTGCTAACACTGCAGTTTTGTGTGCAGTGTATCTAGTGACAGTGATCTACTGACACTGCACTTTCTGGGGGAGAAGAAGGGGGGTTAATCGTAGGGGCTAAACACAGGTGCTGGCATTTTCCAGGAATGATCCTGCTAATGCTGCATTTTTAGGGACACTACTATTGTGAACGCTGGTATGGTTGTGATCTGATCAAAGATATTGATCTCTTCAGAAACTATACTAGCAATGAAGGTTTATTGAGTATGTGAGCGTGTTCCTAGCAATAAAAGGGTTAAATGTGATGACTGATGCAGTGGCGGGCAAACTGATGCTATCTGCTACTAATGACACTGGTGACATTGCAATGAAGGGGTTAACTGGTTGGTGATCAGGGGGTTAAATGGGACCAAACCGTGCTTTTACTTTAAAAGTGTGCTGTTTTTACTTACATATATCTGCTTTCTTCTTTCTCTGTTACAGAATGTGCCCAGGGAGAGAAGATTGCATCCTTTACTGTGCCTGTGTTCTGTAAACACAGGCATAGGAAGATTTCTAATATGGCAGTAGTAAATCAGCAGATCCAGGCTGAACATCACTGGCCTGATTCTGCTGATTGATCAGTGCTGCACCGAATCATGGAATGACAGGGTTGGAGGGCACGCGCGTGCTCCCAGCCCACAATCATGGCAGGAGCGTGGATCACGCATATATGTGATTATGCGCAAGGAGTCTGTCCTGTAGCAGTAATATTGCTCAAGGGCAGAGCTAAAGTGGTTAATAGTGAATTTAGCAACTAGGGCATTGCAGAAGTCGGTAGAACAGAAATGTATAGATCAGCTGTTCAGCTACAGTGTATGATAGTATAGGACTCAGCCTAGCGATGTTTCTCAAATGGAAAAAAATGCTCTGACAACATTTTGTACATGTGGGTGAAATGTTAAACTAGCATCAAATATCACCCCTAATTTTTTTAATTTATACTGAAGCTCAAGTGCAATACCTTCTATAATTAAAGTGTTACTAAACCCACAACAGTAAAATCAGTCTGTATATGCAGTAAAGCATGCTTGTTATGCTCACTGTGGAACCTAAGGGGTTAATCCTCTGCATTGTGTAAAAAGGCTGTTTGATCCTTTCTCCTCTGCCCCTCCTCTTGTTGAAATGACCACCTAATACAGACTGAATCTTAGTCACATGCATATGCTCAGTTTGGTGTGTATTGCTAGAGAGGTTTTTTTTTTTGCTTGGGAGAGTGCATGTAACCAGCACAAGGCCAATCAGCACTGTCCAGACAGAGGAAAAGAGGTTTCACATCCTCCTAGAGCAGAAAGAAAACTCCTCCTACAAGCTTTAACCAGTGCTATGCTAAAGTCGCAAGACTGCTCTAACTGCTGATGAGTAAAAGTATTTAGCAGTTTATATTTACTAAAGTAATTACATTTCCATGCTGTGTGTACTGTGCGAGACCAGATATAGTGAATGCAGGGTCCTGGGTTTAGTAACACTTTAAGCTGCTAGGACTGGCCTTACATAATTAATGGTGGATACTCAATGAATATCTCACATTTATTCTTGGAGTAGGTTTTGGTCCCTTATATTACTAACAAATGTAGCTCCTACCCTACTATTCCATTCATGTTCCTGTTTATTCATTTTCATGTGTTCTGGTTTAAGTATATACAATTTGTAATTTTGTTCCACATTGTAACTTTATGCTTTGTGCCTTTGGCCAAAACATATTCTGTATACATACAGAGATATTCACTTGCAGAGTTGAATTTTTCATCTCCTTGCTGCCTGCGTGTTGCTCTAAGTGCTCTATTTATGATTTAAACACATCAGTGAGAATAGTTAGTTGGATGGGAGTATGAAAATGCCAATGTCTTTTGTCCTCCTGCTCTGTCCCATCTCTGCCTCCTGCTTGACCCCAATGCCTATATATTCTTCCCTTGTGCAAGAAGCTGGTCAGTTCACAGTAGTAAGAAGAAAACTGCTTCATCCATGACTCCACCAACATACCAGCACAAGAGCAGGAAACAGAGCCTGGGGATTATGGGACATGTAGTCCAATAACACAGGCTAGTATGACAAGTACTGTAGTTTCAACTTTTTGGGAGTAGAAGCTTGATTGATATGGAATAATTTGGGTTTGTGAATCCTCTATTTTTGTTATATTGTGTGTGTGTATGTATATATATATATATATATATATATATATATATATATATATATATACACACTTTTGCTTTTCTTATTATTATTTGTTTTATATCAGGGAGAAGACCACAATACAGTTTAAAACTACGATCATCTATCACAGTGGTCCTAAAGAAGCAGCTGTAATCCATGAAACTCGTTGACCTGTAATTATAAATACATAGTTGTCACATGGTTGATAAAGCTGAATAAAGACACGGGTCCATCCAGTTTAAATTCTGTGTGTGTGTGTGTGTGTGTGTGTGTATATGTATTGTTTTCACTGAGAAACACATCTAAAAGCCTTTTAAGTTATCAATGCTCTAAGCCAGGGGTGGGCAACTGTGGCCTTCCAGCTGTTGTAGAACTACAAGTCCCATGAGGCATTGCAAAACTGACAGTTACAAGCATGACTCCCAAAGGCAGAGGCATGATGGGACTTGTAGTTCACCATCAGCTGGAGGTCCACAGTTGCTCATCCCTGCTCTAAGCTGATACCACTAACTGTTTTAATAGAAAAGAATCATTTAAAGGATAAGCTCACCTTGGAACATGTTACATGATCCCCATAGTGCAGCCACCCCCTCCCTCTGACAGATAGTACAAGTTTCCTGGTATTGCGGGCTCAACCCACATGGCCACATCATTCATTCACAGTGTTCTGTGAATGATTGCCCACAAGTCCAGGCAGCTTTAGCGGCTGTCAGCTTGTAGTTTTCAATTAACTACCACGGCACTCTGGAGTGCCATGGTAGTTCATCGATTCTTCCTTTCAGTATATCTGCCTGCACGAACATCCCGTATGGCAAGCGGATATTCTGACAGGTCTGCAGGCGACCTGCATGGCACCAGTGATCTATTGATTGCTGGTGCAATGCTTTCCAGGCTCGTTTGGACCAAAATAATAAATGCACATTATTTTACCTGCAAAAAAATGTACATTAATTATTTTTGTCCAAAAGGTGAACCACTTTGCTTTCAAATTCATGTTGTAGCTGCATATCTTCTTCCAAGACTTTAGATAAAACATTTTATTACCAATACTACTGCCATCATTTATACATTTTAATACATTTGTATATTGTGATCATATCCTCTTATCAGTGTCTCTTCTCCAGGGAGAATATGTTTAATTTTTGTGAGGTTCTCCACTCAGCTTATTCATTTTCTTGGCTTTTTCTGTACTATCTCTAGTTCAAGGGCATTCTTCAGGATAGGTGACCAAAAATGAGCCGTATACTCAAAATGAGGCAAACCAGTGTTTTGTAAAGGAGCAGAATCATTGATTTACCTATTGAACACTCTTTTTATTGCAAATGAAAGTATTCTGCTAACTTTATTTGCTGCTGCTTGACATTGTATGCTATTGCTAAGTCTATGGCCTATAAAAACCCTCATTTTTTCCATCCTCGATATCCTCAAATGAGTTCCTCCTAATGAGTATCTTGCATGTATATTTATAGTGTATAGACATGTGCAGAACGGATCGATCCATTAAGTTACTAATTTAGTTTCATTACATTAGTAACAAAATTAATTTTGTTTAATTTTGTTTATTCTTTTTTGACCAGATTCTAATGTTTCCAATGAATTTGAAGCATTAGAATCAAATTAGAATCAAATCGACAATACTGACTAGATCTAAATTCATTGTGAAGAATAGCTGGTTCTACTCTATTCAAAATTAAAATTTTTGGAAGACAGCTATATTCTTTCTAGCCTATTCTATTCTATATTTTTGCTATTCTCTTCTCTTCTATTCTTTTCTATTCTATTCTTTTCTATTCTATCCTTTTATTTTCTATTATTTTCTAATCTCTCTTCTAATCTAGATCTTTCTAAATATCTTCCGCACTAATGTATAGTTCTTCATTCCTGTAAATACATTCTGTTCTTTTTATCCAATCTTTTTTCCTGGGGTTCTCTTGGGCCTTCCAAAATTTAGGTATCAACCCTTTTGCTGTATTGATTAAATGGGGAGTCATTGTGTTTGTATACTGTTTCGTTGTTAACTCAGTATTATGAAATAGGCACTCCCATGGGTCTCTCTGTACACTTTCCCCCGTAATCTTGCTTATTTGTTGTAGTACCTCCTGCCAGAATTCCTATATTTTGGGGCATTGCCACCATATATGTGTTATTGTACCCACCATCTCACATTTCTTCTAACAGTACATCGAATTCTCTGGATATTGTATATGTGCTTTACTAGGGATTATATACCATCTTGCTAACAATTTCTAATTCATCTCTACAGTATTCATCTCTACTGCCCCATGTACCATTCTAAGTATTTTCCTTCTCTGTTTCTCGCTCAGCTGCATCCTCAACTCCTTTTCCCATTTCCCTAAGAAAACTGGTACAACCTGATCCAATATCATAGTCAGTATCTTATAAATACGTGAAGTACCTTGTTTTGTGTTCCACTTGAGCTTAAAAGGTGCTGGAATAGATACAAATTTCAATCCTCCCTCAGTGGATGTGAAAGAGATGTAACAAAGTGCTTTAGTTGACCATATCACCAATCATGCAATACATAAAATGTGTCTTTGTTTCAACTCATAAAACGTGCATATTTTCCTATTATTCGTAATATCCTTTAATCTTACGTTCCTATCTTTAATCCAAGTTCCTGCTATGGTATTATTACCTTCCAGTGGTATTAGTGTTGAATTAAACCCCCACCCATTTTGCGTGTGAATTAAGTCCCATGCCTTAAAAACATTTTTTGTTGACGTGCTTGTATTTTCTGATAACATTCCATATTGTTGTGGGACCAATATAATCTTATTTATTTATTGCTTCACTTAACATTTGTTCAATCCCCACCCAACGTTTCCCTTGTGCATTGTATACCCAATCCATTACTCGTGATAATAATACTGCAATATAATATCTTTTATATCTGGCATATTTAAACCTCCACTTTATCTTTACATAATACCTCATATTTCAACCTTGGTTTTTTGTTTGCCCATATATATCTCGTTATCATTCTTTTTAAAACCCTAAAATATGTTTGCAGCAAATATATTGGTAACATTTGAAATTTATACAGGATTTTAGGCACTATTACCATCTTTACCATATTTATTCGTCCTATCCAAGAAAGTGGTCTTTTAGAAATTTTTCTCAGCTCATCTTTTACCTCATTTAATAATGGGATATAGTTAGTATGGTATATATTCTTAAGTGATGGAGTCAACTTAACTCCTAAATAATTAAGCACTTTATCCCTCCAGGTAAATGGAAATTTGTCTTGTAGAGACTGTCTTTCTGCTTTCGGTAGATTAATATCCAGTATCTCTGATTGGAGAGGTTCAGTTTAAAATGTGATAATTATCCATAATATTTTAATAGCTCATGAGATTTGGTAATGTTACTCTGGGGTTCCCTACATAAAACAACATCATCATCTGCATTTGCTGACACTTTATGTTCTATTTCTCCAATTTGTAACCACTTTATATCTACGTTCTGCTGAATCACTGCTAACAAGGGTTCTAAGGACAGTATAAATAGAAATGTTGAAAGTGGGCATCCTTGTCTTGTTCCATTATACATGTCAAAGGGGTTTGATACTGAGCCATTCACCCTCACCACTGCAGAAGGAAAGCTATACAAGGCTTTTATCCACTTGATCATTTTTGGTCCCAGTCCTATTACTTCTAGAGTATTCATCAAAAATTTCCAGTTCACCCTGTCAAACGTTTTTTCAGCGTCTATTGACAGAAGTAATGCTGAAAGTTTCTCCCTCTAACTTTTCTGTAACACAAGTAATGACCTCAGACCATTGTCTCTTCCTTCTCTTCCCGGTATAAATCCCACTTGATCTATATGAATCCATTCATGCATTAAATCTTTCATCCTGTTGGTATACAGCTTTATATCTATATTTAACAATGCTATTGGTCTGTAGCTGGCGCACTGAGATGAATCTTTACCTTCTTTAAGAATGACTGTTATGTGTGCCAGCAAACATTCTTTCCTTATTTGCGTTCCCTCTCCTAATGCATTCATGTACTTACATTTTCGGGACTAATTGTTCTTTGAACCTCCTATAATTAGAGATGAGCGAATCGAACATGGCGAAGTGGAATTCGTTTCGAAGATCAGGAAAAATTCGATTCGCGCCGAATCCGAAAATTAGCAAACTTCGGATGCGCGAACCAAATTTTCCCAAAAATGGCGGCGACATGTGTGGCGACGGAGCGGGGATCTCTGGGAAGGCGCGCAGACAAGGCGCGCTGACCCATAATGCATTCATTCATGACATGTGATCGCATTAGCCAATCAGTAGCCAGCCAGCCAGCACTGTGTAATGGTGGAGCTATAAATTGCGGCCATCTTAGAATTCTCCATTAGCCTACGGTCATTCAAGAGAGACAGACCTGTCTGTATTAGGGACAGAGTTGGGGCCACAGAGACTTTAGGGCCACAGAATCGTTACTCAGGGACACAGAATCGTTACTCAGGGACACAGAATCGTTACTCAGGGACACAGAATTGTTACTCAGGGACACAGAATTGTTACTCAGGGACACAGAATTGTTACTCAGGGACACAGAATCGTTACTCAGGGACAGACACAGAATCGTTACTCAGGGACACAGAATCGTTACTCAGGGACACAGAATCGTTACTCAGGGACACAGAATTGTTACTGAGGGACACAGAATTGTTACTCAGGGACACAGAATCGTTACTCGGGGACACAGAATCGTTACTCGGGGACACAGAATTGTTACTCAGGGACACAGAATCGTTACTCAGGGACACAGAATCGTTACTCGGGGACACAGAATCGTTACTCGGGGACACAGAATTGTTACTCAGGGACACAGAATCGTTACTCGGGGACACAGAATTGTTACTCAGGGACACAGAATCGTTACTTTCTGCTTCACAACCACTATTGAATTAAAGAGTATGTCAGACAACACGCAGAGGAGTGGCAGAGGAGGCAATGTTTCAGGAGCGAGCAGACGTGGCAGCAGAGGAAGGGGTCGAGGCAGCACTAGTCGCAGCCAGAGGCCAGTGCTCCCGGTGTCATCCAGCGGTCGTGTCTCCACCGACAACCCTGCCGTCATCGATTGGTTGACTCGGTCATCTTCCTCTTCCCAGGTCACCTCTGACACCTACAGCCAACGGTCGGTGGGTACGTCAGACACAACCGTTAGTTGACATGGCCCGGGAGCAAGCCCACTGAAATCACGTGTCCTCTACCTGCCCCTGTCCTTTGGTGTTCCCTCACCAAGCGAAGTATCGCATGCTGTGGGCTCAGCCCCACTGTACAGTGAGGAAGAGCTAACAGAGGGCGGTCAGGAACGGGGGGAGACATCCGCCTCTTCAGCAGCCAGGCGAAGAAGTACTGGCGAGGAGAGTGGCTCGGTAGCCAGTCTAGAGACAGGTCTGTCTTCTGACCCACACGCAGCCGAGGGGGCTAGTAGTGACGCGGAGACCCTAATTGATGATGATGAGGCTGATCGCACTTGGCAGCCTCGTCGTCATCAGGCTATTGCTTCCGCATCATCAGGAGAAGAGGGTGCCAGCTTGCCAGCGAGCAAAACAGTCGGTGGGTTGCCCAGGAGGCAGCAGGGTCGCAGCTGTGTCAGTAGAGCCAAACGTCCACGGAGTAGAGCACCAGCTCCACTGCAGCCTACCACCACGGCCAGTAGTGGTGCCGGTGTGCACGGAGGAAGTAGCAGTCAGCCAGTGAGGAGTAGCGGGGGCAAAGTTTCCTACTCGGCGGTGTGGCAATTTTTCGTCAAGCCGCCCGAGGAAGTAAACGTAGCCGTATGTCGACTATGTGGCCAGAAAGTCAAGCGTGGCCAGGGGGCCCATGTTGGGACTACAGCGTTGCGTCAGCATATGCAGCGTCGCCATTCGGTGGCCTGGGAAAACCGTGATAAAGTTACGGCGGTTCTGCCTGCCCCAGCCCCCGCTCCATCACCCGCTCCGTTTCTTGCTCCGTCACCCGACGTCAATCGCCCTCTATCAGCCAGTCAAGGCTCCAACACCTCTGCTGAGGGGAGTTGTCGCTCATTGGCATCTTCCGCTCGTTCAGATGCTCCTTCTCCTGCTACTCCTCTTCACGGATTCCGTCAGCAGTCTTTCTTGGAATCCGTTTCCAAGAGACAACAGTTTGCGAGCACGCACCCGACGGTGCAGAAGCTGAACGTCCTCCTGTCCAAGTTGCTGGTGCTGCAGTCCCTCCCTTTCCAAGTGGTGGACTCAGCACCTTTCCGAGAAATGATGGCTAGTGCCGAGCCGCGGTGGAGAGTGCCAAGCCGGCATTTCTTCGCCAAAAAGGCAGTGCCAGCCCTGCATTCACATGTAGAAGAGATGGTGGGCCAGTCTTTGAGCATGTCGGTCTCTGCCTAAGTGCACGGGAGCGCCGACGTTTGGAGCTGTAACTACGGTCAGGGACAGTACATGTCATTTACGGCCCACTGGGTGAACGTGGTGCCGGCACAGCCGCACCAGCAACTTGGACAGGTCACGCCGCTTTTGCCTCCACGTTTGCACGTCCTTGGTCCAGCAAAGATGTCCGCCTCTACCACCTCTTCTTCCGCCGTGTCCTCAGCCGCCACCCCCGTGCCAAGTCCCATTACCCGACCGGCATATCACATGTGCAGGGCGCAACGGTGTCACGCTGTGCTGCACCTGGTATGCCTTGGCGAACGTAGTCACACAGGGGAGGAACTTCTGAGTGTAATGAACAGAGAAATCGACAGATGGCTGTCTCCGCGCAAACTGAAAATCGGAACCATGTTGACCGACAACGGAAAGAACATGGTGTCTGCTCTGCATCAAGGAAGGTTGTGCCATGCGCCATGCATGGCTCACGTGTTCAATCTGGTTGTCAAGCGGTTCCTAAAATCCACCATCCCACTGCAAGACATCCTTAAAATGTCACGTAAACTTTGCATGCATTTCAGCCATTCCTACAACGCAAAGCACACCCTCCTTGAGCTGCAGCGGCAGAACGGAATTCCACAGCATCGCCTGATCTGCGACGTTGCAACAAGGTGGAATTCAACCCTACATATGTTAGACCACCTTTACAAACACCGAAAGGCCATCACCGATTTCCTGATGTTACAAGTGGATAAAGGTACTCCCCTGTGTAACTTAGATGTCAGCCATTGGCAGCTCATGCGTGACACCTGCCGCTTGCTCAGGCCCTTTGAGGAGGCCACGCTATTCGTGAGTCGGCAGGACTATGGGATGAACGACGTCATTCCTCTGTTGCACGTCCTGGAACAAATGCTGTTAACAATGGCTGGTCAGGGTAGTCGACGACTATCAAGAGTCCAATGGCAGAGTGGCGGAGCAGAAGCAGCTTCAATTGAAGGCCATACACAGGCCTAGGTTTAAAAGTCCCTCACAGTTAATTCCAATAACGAACTCTACTCCTCCGTGCAATCTACTTACGAGACCCTGGGCAGGTCTGGGTCCAATTTGTGGTAGAGACTGGTTTTGTTCAGCCATGCTTGAGTGGCGGAGACTATTAGTCGTCTCCCCACGCTGCTGCTGGGGGGACTTTTTAACATAGGCCTCTGTATGGCCTTCAATTTTAGCTGCTTACGCTCCGCCACTCTGCCATGGGCCCCTGTACCGCCTCCTCATGCTGCTGCCAGGCCCGTAATCTGCCATGGGCCCCCGTACCGACTCCTCATGCTGCTGCCAGGCCCGTAATCTGTCATGGGCCCCTGTATCGCCTCCTCATGCTGCTGCCAGGTCCAGAGTGTGTCATGGGTCCCTGTACGGCCTCCCATTGCTGCTGTCTCCATCGCCACACTCTGCCATGTGCCACTTTCAGGTCTCCTCACACTGCTGGTGGGTTCCATTTTGTCATAGGGTGCTGTATGGCCTCCCATTGCTGCTGCCAGGCCCGTAATCTGCCATGGGCCCCCGTACCGACTCCTCATGCTGCTGCCAGGCCCGTAATCTGTCATGGGCCCCTGTACCGCCTCCTCATGCTGCTGCCAGGTCCAGAGTGTGTCATGGGTCCCTGTACGGCCTCCCATTGCTGCTGTCTCCATCGCCACACTCTGCCATGTGCCACTTTCAGGTCTCCTCACACTGCTGGTGGGTTCCATTTTGTCATAGGGTGCTGTATGGCCTCCCATTGCTGCTGCCAGGCCCGTAATCTGCCATGGGCCCCTGAACCGACTCCTCATGCTGCTGCCAGGCCCGTAATCTGTCATGGGCCCCTGTACCGCCTCCTCATGCTGCTGCCAGGTCCAGAGTGTGTCATGGGTCCCTGTACGGCCTCCCATTGCTGCTGTCTCCATCGCCACACTCTGCCATGTGCCACTTTCAGGTCTCCTCACACTGCTGGTGGGTTCCATTTTGTCATAGGGTGCTGTATGGCCTCCCATTGCTGCTGCCAGGCCCGTAATCTGCCATGGGCCCCCGTACCAACTCCTCATGCTGCTGCCAGGCCCGTAATCTGTCATGGGCCCCTGTACCGCCTCCTCATGCTGCTGCCAGGTCCAGAGTGTGTCATGGGTCCCTGTACGGCCTCCCATTGCTGCTGTCTCCATCGCCACACTCTGCCATGTGCCACTTTCAGGTCTCCTCACACTGCTGGTGGGTTCCATTTTGTCATAGGGTGCTGTATGGCCTCCCATTGCTGCTGCCAGGCCCGTAATCTGCCATGGGCCCCCGTACCGACTCCTCATGCTGCTGCCAGGCCCGTAATCTGTCATGGGCCCCTGTACCGCCTCCTCATGCTGCTGCCAGGTCCAGAGTGTGTCATGGGTCCCTGTACGGCTTCCCATTGCTGCTGTCTCCATCGCCACACTCTGCCATGTGCCACTTTCAGGTCTCCTCACACTGCTGGTGGGTTCCATTTTGTCATAGGGTGCTGTATGGCCTCCCATTGCTGCTGCCTCCACCGCCACACTGTGGCTCCACACTCTGGTTTTGGCCCCGTGACTGCCCAAATGAGTGAAGTGTGCGGTGATTCTAAGATCGACGGCACTCATCTGCATGTCATACTGACTGACAGTATTATTTCTCTTCCCCAGCAGACTCCAAGGGCATTTAAATTAAAGGTACAGTGTTCTGCACTAATATAAAGGCTCTCTGAAGCCTAGAAACACCCTTTTTACACGTTAAATTTGCAGCGAATATATTCGCCTCAAATCGAATTTATTCCGCGAATTCGGCGAATCAGCCGAATCAAATTTTTGAATAATTCGCTCATCTCTACCTATAATATCTAATGGTGTATCCATCTGTCCCCGGACTTTTCCCCGCTTGTGTGCTCCTAAGAACTTCATATATCTCTTCTTGTGTTATTGGTCTATCTAACATTGCCAATCTTTCTTCATCTATTTTAGGCAGTGCCACTTTCTCTAAATATTTCTGGATTTTTTCATTTCTAGTCTCCTCCAATTCTCTTGATTTCTTTAAAGTAAAGGGAGCTAAAATATTTTTGGAATACACTCTCTATTAATTTAGTTGAATATACTAATTTTCCTGTTTTATGTCTAATATTTTATATAGTTTAGTGATTTCTTTTCCTCTCCAGCCTTGCCAGATATTTCCCAGGTTTGTTTCCCCATTGATATTTTCCTCTCTGCACCATATTAAAGGCCCTGTTTGTTTCCTGCTTCAATAAATTACTAAATTTTCTCTTTAAAAATATTTTTTATTGTATTACAGCCTCCATTCTTTTTTTATGTATTTGCTCCAGTTCATGTAATTCCTCTGTTATTTTATTAATCTTTTCCTGTCGTTTTTTCTTTATTTCTGCCTCTTAAGAGATCAGAATACCTCTTATATATACCTTATGGGACTTCCAGATCATCGTCCTAGATGTCTCTTCAGTTTAGTTTATTTGAAAATATTGCTCTATTTCTTTTTGTATTCTTATTTCCATCTCCTGATCTTGTATAATTGTTTAATTTAATTTCCATCTATTCCTCTTATCATAATCCTTCCCCACTTTCAATCTCATTGTAACAGGTGCATGATCTGATAGCGATGTTACCACGATATTGGATTTGATCAGTGATTCCAATAATCTATGTTCCATCACTATATAATCCAGTCTGGAATATTTCACATGTACAGAGGAATAGAACTTTTTATTCCCTTATCCCTGCATGTTTTATTCTCCATACATCTACTAATTGGTATTGATGTAATATCTTTTTTATTTGTCTTAAAAGTCTCCCTCCATCCCTCTGTACATTCGATGTTATATCCAGCTTGGGATCCATGCAGAAGTTAAAATCTCCTGCTACAATCAGTTTACCTTTCTTAAAATCCATCAATTTTCTCAACGTCTCTGTTAGAAATGTAATTGGGTTCTTATTTGGGCTGTAAATATTTGTGAGTGTATATTCCATTTCATATAATTTCCCCCTCAGAAACAAACATCGTCCATTTGGATCCACAAATCTATCTTCTGTGTTGAATCTCACGTTTTTTGCCATTCCAGTAGCTACCCCCTCACTCATCTTATTGGTGAGTCAGCATAATACCAAACCAGGTAGATTTAGATTGTAACCTAATTCTTGTATCATGAGATAGATGTGTCTCTTGTAGAAACACTACATCCATCGAACGCTGATATATTTCCCTTAAGATCTTATGTCTTTTTACCAGGCAGTTTAATCCCTTTACCTTGTAAGTTATAAAATTAAAAAATCAATAAAAGCCGCTATGCACAAAGGTAACCAAAAAACCCTTAGTAAAAGCAATATAAGACAGGTGCAGAGCTAAAAATGATGAATAAACCTAACAAAAACCAAGTAAGTTTCCACAATTGCAGTTCATAAACAGTTCAAAAAGTGATTATAGTGCTCTTTAAGGTGCTTTCTTTCCTGGAGACCGGTGTCTGTGCAATAATAATGTAGAGAATGTGCACTCACCGGACGCGCATATAATATGCGCCTGTATCAATCCAAAAGAGATTCCACCTTCCTGACAAGGAACAATTTACCTATATGCGAATAGCCCATTCACTACACAAAACAAATATACCACTCGAAATAGAAATCCCTGCAACCGCACACCAATTCTATCATAGAATACATCACCCAAAGAAAGGAATTTCAACTTTCTACTCACTTATAACTGAAACACAATTTACCTCATACACTTCTTCCTTAATCAACTGGGAAAAGAATCTTCTTCAAACAACAACCCCACGCACATGGGAAAAAACATTCATTATCACTTTCAAAGCCTCCAAATGTAGCTCCCATTGGGAAACATATCTGAAAATCCTACACCAATGGTACCTAACCCCGACTAAACTATCCTTATTCTACCCTCAACATTCGCAGACCTGCTGGAGACATTGCGGAGAAACGGGATCACTTCTTCACCTACTTTGGGCATGTAAATCCCTCAAATCCTATTGGAACAAAGTTTTTCAGATAATCTCCTCACTCACCGGAACACCAGTAACCCCAAATCCCGCTCTGGCTCTCCTTCACATCGGAATAGATAAATTCCCTGTGAATTCACACACCATTATTATCCACATCTTAGCAGCCGCAAAAACTAACATCAACAAACTATGGAGATCCATCACTGTTCCCCCCTTGTCCCGCCTCATATCTGACCTTAATCTCCAATGCGAGATGGAAAAAAGAACAGCATTTCATAATTCCTCCTACCACAAATTTACGACCCAATGGTCTCGATGGTTAAACAATCCCAATTGCTTAATAACATGATTACTATTAGACGTCATTACAATATACTCCACCCTTACTGATTTGGTGCTTCCCCCCTCCCCCCTTTTTCCTTTACCCCGTGTTCTCCCCATACTTACACCTCACTAGTCTCCTAGAATGGTTCACAGTACACTGAGCATACCTCTCATGTAAATACGATAAGGAACTATAGTTTCCCCGGCCATCTGGCGGGGACCCTCCACTTCTTTCTTAATTCTCCTTTCTATATATTGTTCCTCCCAAATGTGAACCATTTCATGTTGATGATCGTATATCCTTTTTGTATGTTAAAACTTCAATAAAAATATTTGAATATAAGTTATAAAATTAACTGCGTTCCCATCCGCCATCCTTTTTTTTAATTCCTACTTCTTTTCTTTCACTCCACCTAAGTGTAAATTTTAGTATGGCACTATTAACCCAGCAAGACACTACCAGACAAATTGATCTACCTTCTCCCCCTTTTCCCCTGTCCCCCCCCTCCCTCCTCCCATATATATGGGATTATACCCATTATAGATCCCACTAATTGAGGTAAGGTTCTGTCTATGTACGCCCTCCTCCCACCCTTTAGAATGTTTATCTGGGGGTATATTAGCTTCCATTTGACCTGCCTATGCTATACCTTTCACACCTCTACCTCTACCTCTAATCCTCAGTCCTCCCTCCCAACCTTTCCATGCCCCCCCCCCCACTATGTATGGGGAGAAAGATCCAGGGGAGAACAGGACAAGAAGGGGGAGAAAGAGGAGGCAAAACCAGCCCGGGGAGGAAGGAAGGAGCTACAGAAAGAAAGACGAGAAGGAGGAATTTCCACTAGTAAGACTGATTATTATCTCCTTCCATTTTTCAAGTCTCTATTACTGTCTCTCTTTTTGGAACTTAAAGTCCATCTATCTTCATCCGTTTTCCTACTTTCCTTTATCTCAACAGTCCATCCTGGAATTTCTGGTATTTGCAGATCTAATCTTCCACAAAAGTCCTGGAGCTCTTTGGGGAACCTCAGTCTCGCTGACCGACCATCTTTCCATCCTATTAAATATGCTGGGAACCCCCAGCTGTATTGAATATTTTTTTTTCCTCATTGTTCCAATAATGGTCTCAGAGTTCTTCTTGTTAGCGTTTCCGGTGTAATATCTGCGTATATCTGCACTGTCTCTCTTTTGTATTTCATTGAGGATAATCCTTTCATCTTCTCCCAGACCTTTATTTTATCTTCATAATGGTGAAATCTTACTGTCACATCTCTTGGTGTTTCTATGCTTATTCCTTGAGGTCTTATCCTATGAACTCTTTCCATTTTTACTTGTTCTGTAGTGGATCTATCTAATATTAAGTTTACTAGGTTGTTCATTATGGTTCTTAGGTCTTCTCCTTGAGATAGTTCAGGTAGACCCTGGATCCTTAAATATTTTTTTCTACTTCTATTTTCTTGATCTTCTATCCTATACAGCAGTTTTCTCTGTTCACTTTACATTTCTTCCATTTGCCCCTTAATCTTAGAGATTACTTGTGCATGTTTATCTAATCTTTCCTCTGTTTCTTCAACCCAGGCCAGAGCCTGTCCTATATCCTCATGCAGATTTGCCATTTCTTTTTTTATTTTTATTTCTAACTTCACAAACATATCTGCCATTTCTGTTTTTGTGGGTATTTGTAAACTTCTTATTTGTTCTTCACAATTTCTTTTATCCTCCGCACTTTCTATACTTAATCCTTCTTTATTTGGATTCAACTCCATTGTTTCTAATGAAAGTCTAATTTGTTCTCTAGTATTACTTTCCATGTCTTGACATCCATTAATTTCCCATTGCCTCTCTGGGGATAACCCTCCAGGGCTCTTCTCCTGCGGGGGCATATATTTTTTAATTGAACTTATACTTATTTTAGCTGTCTTTGTCCCTCCTCCTTTCATCGATCTACTCCTCATGGTTATTTTCTCTTTTCCCTTCCCCCTCTTCATCTTTTGGCCACTTTATATAAGTGCTTAACTTTTTTTATTTAGATGGCTGAATAGGTATGTTTTCAGCGATGAATGGCAATTTATGTACTGGCATACAGGGCTTTTATCTACCTTGTCAGGTAACCCCTGTTAATTGAACTTCATTTTCTCTCTTAAGGACTTAATGTATATTACTTGTCAGATATCCACACTCCTTATAAAGATTTTTCCAGTCCTCCAGCTCCTTTCTTTTTGGGGATTTCTGCTTTTAATCCTCCAGACACCCCTTATGTCACTTCTCACAGTAAACTTCTGGGCACTACCTCTAGCAGCCACCTCTTAATAACTAACAGTATTCTCAATACTTGACACGAATGATCATTTTATTATACAGTTAATTTCTAATTGTGGGCACTCACCAAACTCCAACATACGATTGTGCAATGTTTCTTCAGCCTACATGACTTCCTAGTGACCAGGGGCGGACTGACAACTCATGGGGCCCCCAGGCAATAGGGGATCATGGGGCCCCTGTGTCCTTGCCCACACTAAAAAAAGCCTATAAAAAAGGTACCAGGGGCATTTCATTCGGTCCCATACTGACCCCGGGCCCTCAGGCAGTGCCCGAGAGCTTGAATGGTCAGTCCGCCCCTGCTAGTGACTGTCAGCAGTGCCGCTTCAATTTTGAGATTGACCAGGGGTGTTAGCCAGCCCCCCTCCTTCCTCTCTCTGCTCATGACTCTCCTCCTCCAGGATCTGCCTGCCAACTGTCGCCGGACCTCTCAGTATCTTAAGGAGACGTCCGACTCCTCCACATGACCCCTTCCACTTTCTGTCCTCCCACGCACAGAGTGCACAGCAGGCTTTGGTCTCAACTCCAACTCAGCTCCGTCTCTCTCGTATGGCTGCTGCCACACAACCACCTCCTCTCTCAACTAGGCAGCTAGGCAATGCCTGTAAGCAGCTCTCCTTTGCAGCAGCCGCTGCCGTCACTTCCATGCACCGCCTCCACCCCACTTCACTGAATGGTATCCACTCTCCGCTCACTCCTCTCTGCCCGCACATGGAGCTTCCTACAATAGTGGGGCTCAACAACCTGACTCACCAGCTCGAGTGGCTCCGGCAGCTCGGGGAGCTCTGACCATAAGGATTCTCACCACCCCAGGCTCTCTAGCATCATCGTCGATGTCAGGAGCTCCTAACACACACCACCGGCTGGCGCCATGTTCAGGCCCCTCCCCCCTTGTATTCTATTCTTTTTGAAATTCGAATTTTGAAAGACAGCTATATTCTTTAAATTTTTTTTCTATTCTATTCAAATCTATTTTATTTTTTATTATCTATTCAAATCTATTATATTTTTTCTATTCTATTCTATTCTATTTTATTCCTTTATTTTCTATTCTATTCATGTATTCAGATTTTTCTACTGTATTTTTTTCTGTTCTATTCGATTCTTTTCAAAATTCGAATTTCGGAAGATGGCTATATTCTTACACTAATACATAGAGAGGTTGATTTACTATAGGTAAATATACTGTGCACTGCAAGCGCACTTCAAGTGCACTGCAAGTGCAGTTGCTTTATATCCAAGGGTAAGCTCTGAAATGAGGCAAAGTTCTGCTGATTTCTTTCATCCAATTATGTGCAAGCAACAATGCTGTTTTTTTATTTTTCTTGGACGTTCCACTCAGATCTAGAGCAACTGCACTTCTTTGAAGGAAATCAGCAATATGTTTATATATCAAATTTGTTTTCAAAAGCAATTAGAATTTCTGACAAAATTTAATTTAGTTATTTCGGATTCGTTTAAATTCAACACTATTGTAATTTGGAAATTCGGATACATCTGAGCCTCCAAATGACAAAAATGTTGTCAGAATTTTGATTCTCAACAAAACGAACTGCACGTCTGCTAGTGTATAACTCTTCAATACAATAAAATTCAATTATTTATTCAAAGCTCTACATCATTTATAAACAAGTTAAAGAGCATTGGTCCAAAGACAGAATCCTGGGGTACACTGCTCACAACCTTAGACCATTTAGGAAAGGAGTCATTTATCACTAACCTATGGATGTTGTTCTGTAACAAATTTTCTACCTATTGTTACATTACGAAAGGCGAGGTGATTAAGGGACACTATGGGGCTGATTTACTAAAGGCAAATAGGCTGTGCACTGCAAGTGCACTCCGAGTGCATTTGAAAGTTAGGGTTGCCACCTCATCCCTTTAAAACTGAACACATATTAATTACACAGGTACTGAGGCCAATTTAATGCAGATAAAGTACTAGGTAAGTTTAATTGCCTCCTTAATCAGCCACAGAACCTGTGCAATTAATATGTGTTTGGTTTTAACAGGATGAGGTGGCAACCCTATTGTAAGTGCACTGAATGTACACTGAAAGTGCAGTTGCTCTAGATCTGAGGATAACATGCAAGGAAAATAAAAAACAACATTTTTGCTTGCACATAATTAGGTGAAAGAAATCAGCAGAGCCTTGCCTTATTTCTGAGCTTCCCCTAAGATATAAAGCAACTGCACTTGCAGTGCACAGCATATTTACATTTAGTAAATCAACCCCCATGTGTCACCTTACATGCCTTCATATGTGGGCAACTAAGGTGGAATCCGGTTCGGGCTTTCCATGCCACCTTGGAAGTGTGGGGTCCGAACTGGTTTTTGCTTCTCACTTGTGACCAATAGCAGTTGGGATAAATAAGGAAGGACTAGAGGAAGAGGTTGCTCTGACCTGGGTCTCAGCTATGCAAAACCATCACATGACGTCATGCCGCCGCACCCGGAGTTCGGAGCGGTGGCCACCTTGGTATGCTTTTATGCATTTAACTCTTTGATGTATCCAAGTGGATTATTTTTAACTATTTACAATAAATACTACACTATATTGCCATACCTTCGGCTCCTGTGGTGAGCTTTTCCCCCTAGGAGGATCCTTTGCTGGTTTTTCATAGCCCTGACCCTGGAGAAGTCCAGTCCCTATTTATGGCTTCCTGAGACCCCACCCCCCCCATAAGGATCAGCATTAACGCTATTATACAAGTAGTGTTCTGGTGAGTGCACATCCATATAAGGTGGTGGATTCCTATGTTGGATGATGAGCACTCTCGAGCATCCCAGCTGGTATTGCTGCACCTTGTAGTTCCATGATCATCAGGCATTGCTATGACCTGTAGTGCCACGGACTATATATAATCACTAATATTGCTAAAAAGCACACATGTATCACTTGGCACTTCTGTGACCTGTAGTGCCACAGACTATTTATATTCACTATTTATGTTCAGATTTTTAGAGTTTTTTATGATTTTATATCATCTGAGACATTTCTATTGTATGAACACTTTTATTCACATAAGTATTCTATGATTACATTTGTCACTTATGCTTTAGTGCTGCACTTACATTTGAATTGATTACAGTGCGTTTGTTATCTTGCCTTTTGTGCTAGCAGCTACCATATTATCTGTGCTCGCCTTTATATCTTGTGTTATATCTTATGTTTTTTTCATAGTTTATTTTAGCTTCCCTGTATTAGTTCTTACATTTCTTGTTGCCTCCCATGTAGTTTTGAAATGCCAGTGATGTACCTTCTAGCTTACATATTTAAGACACGTTTTCTTGGTTATATGTCTTTTACCCCAGAATTTAGCTACTCAGATTGAAATTTTGTATATGTATTTCCCAAAGGAAAACACTTGCAGTGTGTAATGATTAAGCACTGTCTTTAGCGTGAAACGTGTCTACCTGCCAGTCCCCCACTGTATTTCCACTGTCTGTATTGGTTGTATCTTGGTTCAATAAAGTGGATTGTTTGGAGTGCAGCCAATCGGACATCCTTTGTTCTCAAAACACTGGCAGGTGCTGATGTCTTATATATCCTTAAACATATTCCACTTGTCCTTAGAGTTCTTTATTGAGAAAACTTGGTGGACTTCAGGTCACACTTGTGTGACCATCTCCCCATCACTGTACCACCTGAAAATGCACTCACAATATCGTGTTGCTTGGTACTTATATATAGTGGTGCTTGGACCCTGGGGGTAAAACTGATATTGTGTATCTTGAATAAATCAACTGGAACCACTTTTTTTCCCAAAATCAAAGGTCTAAGCTTTGTTGAATGTAGTTAGCTACCAAGTGTGTTTTTCTAATAGTTTCACATTTATATTATTCAGTAAATTAACTGACTGGAATGATAGATATACACATCATTAGGTTTTGGGTCTCCTGCAACTGATGGAAAATCTTTAAGTTAATCTATAGAAGAGAAAAGAGACAGATACAGATTCAACAATGTCCAGCCCTTTGCTGCTACTGCTAACTCTGCTACTCTACTATTTTAACATTAGTATGCAAAAAAGATAAAACACTGTATGTGTTGATGGTTTAAATACTTTAGAAAATACTTTCATCATCATAGCTAACATATTTAGTATAGACATTTGTTTTATGGTTATATTTGATTCATTTACATATATGGTAAAGAGCGGTGCTACCAATAATAACAATTGTGCTAAATTACAATCTGTTTAACACTTGAATTGACTGTTATTATTTGTAGCGTCTCTCGTTCACATGCTGTATTTGTAAGTTTTCCTAGTGCACTTTGGAGTGACAGCTGGGTACACTAAACATCCATTAAGCACAGAAATATATATCTATATTTTATTAATGATTATATGTATTGGTAATACTAGCTACCAAGTCAGATTACCAAAGAATTAGTGTCATGTCATCATAGGTATGTCAAGGCTTTTTTCAATAAGATTCACTTTCCCTTGATGCCTTCATGTGAGCACAAGAAAATGCAAATTGCATTTCTTCTTAAACCTAAACCAAACTTTTTTTTTTTTACATCAGAAAACTGGCCTTTTGTCTATGGGTGTTATGAGACAGACACTGTACCCAACAGAGATTCATTAGTGTGGAGACAACAGCTTATCTATGAAACCCTTAAGCCTATGCATGTTGAAGTGCTTCATTACCTGTTCTCTTTTGTGAAATCATAAGCATTTCTGACCATTGGGAACTTTAGTTATTGTCACGTTTAAAGGAAAGGTTCACCTTTGGGATTTGTAGGGTGGAAAATGTAACATGTTTCCACTCCTGCCTCCTCTCCCCGATCCCCCCATGACAGCAGGCTGGAGATCCTACACCCACTAGCCACATCATTCATTCACAGAGTTGCATGAATTAACTACAAGTATTTACAGCCTTTTCAGCTGATGGCTTGTAGTTCTCAATGGACTGCTGGGCACTGGTGAGCGCTCTCATAGTCCATTGATTCCGCCTGTCATTCTGTAACTGCCTGCCCTTATGACGTACAAGCAGACAGATGCACCAACAGTCTGCAGGAGCCCTGCATTGCACCCCCGAATTGCTGATCGTGGGTGCAATTCTTTACAGGCTTCTACAAAAAAAATGTAAATTTACATGTTTTTATTTGCAAAAAGAGCATTTATTAATTTTATCCTAAAGGTGAACTTAGCCATTAAAAATTAAAAGGTTCAATTCATTTCCAAGCACTGCATAGGGTTGACAAAAACATAAGGGGTTAAGTCAGCTATGGTCAATGTAACTTGTGCAGGCAGTGAATACATTATTCTTCTTGAAATGAAGAGGTTATGGGAATAATGCCTATACTTATACTAACACATGTGTACTAACCTCTATACCCTATACTAGCAAAACTAATAAATACTAAAACAACTTGTTATAATTAGTATTACTACTATTGGTAATATTAATATTATTATACAGAATTTATATAGCTCCAACAGTTATTGCAGCACTTTACAATATGAAGGGAGAAAGTATAGTTACAATACGATTCAAAACAAGAGGGTTAGGAGAACATATTACACATACCCTTACCACAGGGCAGCAATTACAAAAATGTAGTCTTTTAAATATACAAGCCAGTATTAATGAGAATCTTAACTTCCTATCAGCATGAAAACTGACTATCAGGAAAAAAAGGCATTTAAACATGCAAAGAACATGTATTCTCTGGAGGTAACTCAACTGAATCTACGAAAACATGGTACAAAAGATAGGCATTGTTTTGTAACATATAGAGTGTCACTAAGACATCAACACTATAAAATGATGCAAAACAATTTTAAATTAAGTAGTCCACTAGCTCACTAATTATATGGCATTGATCAGTGTACCCATACAAGGGCATGAATAAAGACACCTAGGGAAAGACCTCTAGAAAAAAGAAGATACTTCAAACAATCCAAGTAGTGTGACTAAAAACATGATTTTTTATTAGCACATAATACAAAGTTAAAAAAATTAAAACATTTTGCTTCATATTGGTAAATAAGCCAAATTAAAAAGACCTCTACCTGACACCTAAAAGCTGTGACAACATTGTCACAGCTTTTAGGTGTCAGGTGGAGGTCTATGTAATTTGTCTTTTTTACCAATATCCACAAAATGTTGTAATTTTGTAACTTTGTATCATGTCCTAATAAATAATCATGTTTTTAGTGACACTACTTGGGTTGTTTAAAGTACCTTTTTTTCTAGGTGTCTTTCTTTAGGTGTCTCTTTTGATGGCATGGTTCTGTCTATACTTGCTTCTAAAGTCTACCTTTGTTTTTTTAAATTATTTATATTGGTAGCACACAATATATAAACACAAACTATGTTGTAATACAACAATCCAAGCAAAGTGTTTAATAATGTAAGATGAGTTAAGGAACAATAACAAAGCAATGCATAGGTCAGTGACCCATGACTTTTGTGTGCATGACCAAATCAATAATATTATGCAAGAGAAAGCTGATGAATCTTGTGCTCTGATGTGAATACCTACTGGCATTTTTGACCTTTAGCAGAGCAGCATTATGTGAATGATTACTTAAAGCAGCATGGACAGCCATCAATAAATGCACATGCAAACTGAGGAAGAGTTGCCAACAGTACATCAAATGCTTAATCCAAAAGACCAAGTGCAAATGTCAAGAATATACTTAGTTATTATCAAGAGAAAATTGTAGGGGTAGCCTGGGATATTATCAGGTCAATGACATCCCATGGGGTGGGTTTATCATTCCCATGTACCGAGAGAAAGACTTCCAGCTCTCATTGTGATATAGTAAGCAATAAAAAAAAATGTTGAGATTTTGTAGGCAGACTCAATCTACCAATCAGCATAACTAATAAACTCAGCATAACTAGCAAATCTGCCATTCTCCACCTACACATCACAGGCCTCTATAAGTAACATACTATTCTGGAACACTCAAAAACTTTTTTTTCAGTTTGACGCTTCCTGATTTCTATGTTGTTTATTTAATGGACTGAACTTTGTTTGTCAGACTTCTGTACCCTGCAGGATCAATTCCACAATTTGTCAGCATCTTTACTGTCTTTTTGTCTCTTCTCTGATGTAATTATCGATCAATACTGTAGTAAATGTGAGTAAACTTGTTAAGATTTGGTTTGCAAAATGATTTGCTGGGTCAACAAATAAAACTAATCTTTCAATGTGTACACCTCACTTGACAATACAAAGTTAAATTAATGCTACCAGTGAACTGTACTGTTGCTTTTCAATGTGAGCCAAACACATACTAAATAAAATGATAGCTGAATTGGTCAGATGTTTATTGCTTTGTGATAACTTTTCTTTGAAGCTTAAGGATATAAAGTGTCTTGTAAATTAGCTACCTTAAAAAAGTGGTATAAAGTTGGATGTTAAGATTTTATTGTTATTTGTATTATGTCCATTCAATGCTCTTCCAATCTCCTGACTTCTTGGTTTTGTTCTGCAGAAACAGTTATAGATTTCTATTAAAGCTGAACTCCTGCCGGATATTAAAGGCACACATGAATGTAGCTCTGTTTTCACTGATATATCAATAAATATATCTTTTAAATGCAAGCAGTGCAAGTACCTTAATTTGACCTAGTGTCAGACTCCTGCAATCTACTGTACAGCAGCACTCAGACTGGGAGAGGGAGAAGCAGCACTAGGAGCTGGTCAGTTTTGCTGCTGTGCTAATATACTAACAAGGGGCATGCTGATAGGAAGCAATATGTGGCTTTTTCTCTGAAACCTGTCCTGTTTTAATTGAGTATGACAAAGAAGACAAAGGCTATAGGGTACCTGTAGCCCCTCTGTGGATTAATACCCTACAGTAGATAAAACTGGCTTTCTCATTAAAGTATAATGCTAAATCATCCTAAAGCAAACCTGTAATGAGGGAAATGCTGAAATTGCCATGGCTGAACACCATCTGAAAATGCTGAAATTTTTTTGGATGTTTTCAGTACTTTTTGAAGCTGTAACCCAGATCAGGAAAGTCAGAATAAAGACAGAATTCTTCATCTGCATGCAAAAAATGGGTCAGTGACTCAAAGTATCAAATCCAGAGGAGCAGTAAGACAGGCATGCAACTAGCATTTTCAGAAAGGAAGGTGGCATTGGCAACCTACATGTTTCTTCCCTGATATGTTTCCGCTAAAAAAATTGTCGGCGGAAAAGTTTTATATTTAAGCATTCTGGCCAATAAAGTGCAAAGTGCCCACTTCACAGTAGCACTGTGATATAATATTATCAAAGTGTATGGAAAAAAAGTCCTTATGATAGTCCACAATAAATAATGTATGAAAAGCCTTCCCAAAAAACTACTTCTTTTCCACCAAAACACCATTTGTGCTCATGGAGACTGCTCTCCCTTTTGGACAAACACTCTTCAAATTGCCATACCTCCCGCTCTCATGGTTGGCATGGCTGGCTTTAGAAATTTCAGATCTGCTCTCTATTAACTGTTCACCACACTCCTCAATCCAATCCACCATGTATTATCAACATGAGAAAGAAACATAATATATTATACAGAATTTAGGATTATGCTTGAAAAGAAGCATAACAGTGGATGTAAACTTTATGTCTGCAAATGCTCTAGTCAGAACATTAACTTGATGAGTCATATTATGACTGTATGTACAAATACCCTGTAGTATATGTTACAGTATATAGACACGAAGTGTGTTCAAAATTTCCCCTACTGGATCTCAACAATAAAAGCTTTACTGAAATATTTACTCTTCCTAAGCATATTGAGAACTACCAAAACCGGCTTATATTGGGACTGAATAATCATGCGCAGCCCTGTCCAAAGACATGTCCTTTACATCACAACCCTGAATCCATTTTATCTTAAGGTTATTATATTTTCTTAAACATTCCAGATTTTGCATACTAAGATAAAACTTTTTAGTCTGTATTATTTTAATGTATTTTTTAATTTTATTGATGTTTATCAACATTTGCTGTTTACTGGAAATATTGTTTTTTTCAAGTATCAACAGCATTTACAGTACATGTTTTTAGTTTTGTATGAAAAACATTGTGGAGAAAACAATAGGGTTAATTTAGAAAAAACAAATAAAATGTTCAATTTGCAAGATTCCCTATCAAACTACAACTTCTCTTGCAAAATAAACAGCCTTTTTACCTTAAGAAAATTAACCCTAATGTGTATCTGCACAGGACAGTGGAAACTGGCTTTCTGTAAATGTGCATAGTTCAGATTTGTAATCTTTTGCCTAACAATATTATATAGCTTTAATGGGTGTACATTCATAAATCTTTGTACTAGTATTGTTCCTGATGGTCATTCTCCATGTGAGGGGAAAATATATACAAGATATACAGGAAATGTCAGCAATTTGTTTTGTAGATCGACTTTGTTGAAGTACATAGGTAATGTTAATCATGATTTATTTGCTTTGCATTTACTGAAATACAATTGAAATATTTATAATTACGTTCATGGAGACAGACCTAACAGTACCAACAAAGCATAAAGGCCAGGCTGGGCACTTAAAAAGAAGGTTAACTTTAATCAAATTTCTGCTTGACTCTGACCCTCCTATGTACTTAAAGGACAGTTCCAACATACAGTATACATGTCCTCCTATTGCCACCTTCTGACCAACAATGGGCCCCAGGTAGAATTGTCACTGTTAAAAAATGTTAATTTTAAATGTTATGATATTCATTGTGCAACATTAAAATTGGTTGCACTCCAGTAGCCCAGATCTATAAAGCAGTAATATGAGGACAATTATGCTTGACTGGGTAGTTGTTATTTCTCTTTTCCTAAATTTGTTTATAATTTTTGGTGGAATTGCTGTGGACAGCCATGTTACAGAGTGACCAAAGAGGATCCGTCACCACTAGGTCAATGGTTTTGACAATATAATGTAAAAATAGAATAGGCCAGGATTGTGGTTAACATTTGTTAGTTTTTACTATTAAAAATGAGGAGCAATTAATAGAAGGTAGCTCATATGCTAATTTTAGGATTATATTTGATCCAGTTTGGATTTCATAGATTTATGTTTGGTACCGTTTTTTATTTTAAGCATGGTCTCATCTGTACCAATATAGTCCTGTTTGGTTTTCTTCTTTCTTATGTGTGCATATTTAGGATGTGGTATACACCACTCCCCAAAAAAGAGTGAGATTTTGTAGCTATTTTCTGACCTATGTCACCCAAAATATCAATGTAGCCCAATTTAAATAATTTCCTGGTCTGGGGGAATGTTGATGCTTTTCCAGTATTCCACAGGAATATTCTTTCACTTTGAAAAAATCTGTGCCCAGGACATAGGAGTTTAAGAGTGTCCATTATGGAAAAGGAGAAAAAGCTTTCTGTGGTAAGCTTATGATGTTGTATTAAATCAGCTATTGGCACTGACCCTTTTAAGAGGTTTAATGTATATAAATACAAAAGCTATTTGTAGTATGTATGGCACCATGCCTCGCTGTATGGTGTTTTCTCATGCAAATCTTTTTTTTAATCTCTTGCAAAGTTTCTTACCTGGAGAAACAACTCTTGCCTTTGTAGAATGGCAACACTAAGCCACTGCAGCAATGTCAGTTTGTCATGAACTCCATCAGTTGGTTGTCGGGCTGCCTATTAAGTCTACAGAAGACAGACCTAATAGGCAGTTTAACAGTCAACCAAACAATACAAACCTTTATAGCAAGAAGGATTTGATATACTGTAAATGAACTGTCAGTTACAGTGTAAGGTATAACACAGTGTTGGATCAGACAGTGGGGTAGATTTACAAAAACTGCTGCACTCAGAACCTGGTGCAACTGTCCATGGTAGCCAATCAACTTCTAACTCCAGCTTGTTCAGTTAAGCTTTGGCAATAAAAGCTGAATGGTTTCTATGCAGAGTTGCACCAGATTTTGCACTCTGCTGTGTTGATAAATAATATTAAGAATAGTATAAGGTTGAAATTATTTGATATATTTAAAGATAATGTACATTGAGTTTCTATCTATTGTACATTGATAGCACAATAAGTTGAGAAATAGAGGTTTTGTTATTGTAGCACCTTCCTAGTTAGGCAAATGTCATTTTTGGGCATTTTTGGGCTCTGCTGTAGTAGAGGAGCTGTGATTGTATTTGCCCATCTGGACTCTGCAGCTGCAGGCTTACCTGTCTCCTCGTGTATTTCCCGAAATCTCTGGAACATAGTGGGCGGAGAGGATAAAGTCTGATCTGGCCTTGCATACAACCTCAGCCAATTCCTGGATGGGAAAAGTGAAAAGCAGGGGGATGAGAGAGATATATAAGGGTTAGAGCAGAGAGTAGTAGGGTCTTTTGCATACTGAAGATTGACCCAGCATGGAATTGTTGTTAAACCTTCCAAGGCTTAGGAGGAGCTTAAGAAGTTCTGAATGATTCCAGCTCTTCAAGGAGCAAAAGGATCACCCCAAAGTCGCAGGAACACCAGGGCAACATCTAAAGAGGATCTTCCTGGAATACCTTGTGTCAGAGTCGGCTGAAGTGTAGGAGGCCTTCAGACTGCCTGGATCACATTGAGTAGGCCTCAGAGAATGCTGAAAAAAAGACTGTTGCCTGTACACCCTTTCTAGATAGAGGGACTGTTCCAAATCTTCTGCGAGGGATGCACATTAGAGGAAGCCCCATGTGCTAAAGCAATTGCTACATTTTGTGCGGAAGACTCTGATTAACTTCTGTTAACTGCTTTAAGATAGTGTTCTCATTACAGTTGTTTTGTTCTGTGCATCCCAAAGCTTTTCCCAATTCCTATATCAGTTCTACAAAACAACAAAAAAGAACACTATCTGCTTGGTTACTGCCTAAGTACTGAGTTGTATTTACCACGCCTAGCTGAAAATACTCTTTGCCTTACTCCTTGCTCTATTGAGGGATCAGAACCTAGGTTAACAGCAGGACCAACCACTAGGTTTATTATTATTTTCAGCTATACTATACACTATACTGTATATAAAACCAGTGTAATAAAACAGTACACACTGCAACGGTTGCAGTAAAATAGAGCTTTCTTCCTTTTCAAAAATTTAGTCGAGTCCTGCCTACAATTGAGAAACCTTGCTCGCTCCCTCATGTCTCTACTCTATTACACAAGTACATGACATGCATGTCAGTAATATCAAATATTATTGAAAAAAAGTATATATACATTATTTTGCAAATGTGATATATCTGAGAATATCTGAAAGTGAATTTAAGATATTAAGAAAACTGATTTTAATGAAATCAATTAATAACTTTCAGGTACATGAATTTACATAATAATATGTCTATAAACTCAACAGCACAATTTGTAAACTAACATTACATTGCACATAACTGGAGTGTAAGATATTTGCCAGGAGCACAAATTAAAGTAAAATACTCTTGGGGTAAAAAAGTATGTAATTCTATGATATTATGATATTGTAGCCCTAATTCTACAACATAAACATAATACTACATTTTGTCTAGACAATATAATGAAAAAGAATGTAAACTAAAGATTTGAACTCTTTATTATTATTCTTGAAAATACTTAGAAAACATTCTTTATGGATATTTCATTTATAGTTAAAAATAAATAAATAGTAATGGCAGCATCATAAACATCTAAAAAGCTGCTCCAATTTAATGTATAATATTAAGTTTAGTGAAGCAATTGGAAATAATTATGCTGTATAAATTAAGTTCTATTCTGCAGGAATTCTGCAATCATCATTCCAATCTCTTTATGTTCCAAGGGACCTGACATCTAGTAGTAAGGGGGGATCTTAAAGTCTAGTTCGAGATTTAAGGTTTGGTGACACAGAGGTGAATATAAAATTTCCATCACCCAAACATTCCCACTGATCTTCAATAAACAGATCAGAATGGAGAGGACTAATCACATATTAGGAGAAGAACATGACATAATGTATGAGGTAAAGCATAATTCCAGTCACAAATAGAAAGTTAAAAACAAATAGCCCTTAAAAGGAAAAAATAATAAAGTCAGCTTTTGGTGCAACATTGAACTTCAGTAAAGATTTTCCCCATAGTAATTTTGTCTCACTTGATGTCCTCAGTCTGATGGTCGACAATATTCAACCCATTTCCTCAGTTCCTAGTTTGCCTTGAACCTTCCCCAACCTGTCACTGGACAGTGAATGAACAAGAAGCGCAGTGATGACCTTATCTATTTGTCCCTCTGCCTTCTTTTTCAAACAGCATGCTCATTTTCAAAACATGAACTGATAGCCTCCTTGTACTGTTTCTTCTACTCACACTTCAGCTCTGCTGTATAAGGACTGCAAGAGTCTGTTATCAGGTTAAATTCAGGCACTCACACTACTTGCATTAAAACATTTTTATAGCTGTATTAATGATTAAAGAGATGAAACAATGTGTGCCTTTTATATCTTCCTAGAGCTTGGCTTTAAAGCAAACCTACACATTAATAAATCTTGCTTTTAAACTCCTATACCACAACTGAAACCAATAACAGTCACCTTTTGTTCTGTTCTGGAGTGCTTTTCAACCCCCCTTCTGTCTTCTGCACTTCATTAATGGTCAGTATGGCTTACTTTAATAGTGAAGGATAAATAGGTAGATCTGAGAGGGTTTGCAGCCAAACCATGACTTTTAATAAAGTGTTATAGGTTTCAAGGTCTCCAAGGCACTTGAAACCAAAATAAAAGCTACCTAAAAACATCTGATGGTAACTGCTGTGTTATGGAAGGGGCAGTTTATGAAATATGTCATGATATGTACATTTAAAACCAACATTTCCATAATTCTTTTAACCACTTTAAGCCCGGATAATGTACTTTTATATTGCTAGTTTAAAGTGGTAAACCTAGATGATGCCTGCAGCTACAGGCATTATCCTGGTATCTTTTTTTTTTTAGAGCCATCAAAGTTCTTTCAGGTAAAAGCAATCCAAATGGCACATTAGTTGCTGGATTGCTTTTACAGGTGGCAGAAGAGGGTCCCCCCACTGCCCTCTGCTGCCTCTCCAGGCTCTCCCTTCCCACCGGGGAGCTGGGACTTAAGCCAGTGGTTCTGCCAGCTTACCATAGGGGTAATCAGAAACTGGATCTTCCCCAATCACCTCTATGGTTTTCTGCAAAAGTAAACAAGCCATTTTTGGCTTAGAAAAGCATTGGATCAAACTCATCTAAGTGTGATCTGATGCTTTTAAGGGCAGAGAATGCTTCTGCGGTTTAATAAATGTCTCAGTAAAGAGGACCTGTCACTGCATATTGCTATCACATGGAATATTTACATTCCTTGTGATTGCAATAAAAGTGATTAAAAAAAATTAAAGAGACAGTGTAAAATTACAAAATGCAAATAAAATAAATAATAATTGTAAAACATGTATTAAAGCACCCAACAGAGAACACACGCACAAGTAAACAACAGTTGAACCACACATGTGAGGTATCACCATGAACCTCAGAGTGAGTGCAATAATTCTAGCTCCAGACCTCCTGTGTAACTCTAAAATAGTAACCTGTAAAGGATTTTAAATCATTGCCTATGGAGATTTTTAAGTAATGTAGTTTGGCGCCATTCCTTGAGCTTGCACAATTTTAAAGCGTGACATTTTAGGTTAAGTAGGTACTATGTATATATTTACTCGGTGTAACATCATATTTTATATTATATCAAACAATTGGGTATTATATTGTGTTTTTGTACATTATAATTCATTCAAGTTTTTTTTCTGTTTGAAAAACCTCTGTGCAAATACTGTGTGACATGAAAAATTGCAAAACCCATCATTTTATTCTTTAGGGCCTCTGCTAAAAAATATTCAGTATAATGTTTGGGGGCTCTAAGTAATCTAGCAAAAAAAAAAGATTTTTATATGTAAACAAACCTTGTCAAAATAGTCCTGGTTTTCAAGTGGTTATTCTACATGTTTCACATATGCATGCCAATGTTACTATCCAGGTATTTAATTGGTAAAACATTAATCAAGGCATTTTTAATAAATATTGTAGGGCTCCATATTTATGATTTGTGTGCACAAACAGGTGCACATCACATCACATGGAAGTATAGGTTGAAGTCAGTCAAATATTAGTGTAATCTAGGGTTCTACTATATAAAATAAATCTGACAATGTGCACAGCCTACTTACTAAAGATATACTTTACTGAATAAAGATATTACTATACATTGTATTGAATCTTTTACTCCGAGTTAAGCATTGCAAGAAGATCTTTACATTTTTCATCATAGCGTTCTTGGAAGTCTAAAATATTTAAGTAATTGTCTCAGTAAAGGTAAGCAATGGCTAGCTCATCCTTCTATGCTCTAAACTAGTACAAGTTGTTCTTCAGTGTTTATATTGTTTTATAAAAATTATTAAAACTGATAAGACACCTAATACAGGTATGGAAATATAGTTCTGTTCAAAAGGACATTATCATAATAGCACCACAAGAGAATTTCTTTGTGTAGGCTCACAAGCTAATCTCCCTAATTGCTTGAATCAAATAATTAAAACAACAATATCCCCCAGACTATGAATTCTATATTTCAAGCCAGATAACAAATTAATTTGTGCAAATGATCTTGCATATGCCATTCTGTTTGGGGAATACAAATTTCGCCTTAAGGATGAGTCAAAACATTCCTGTCAAAATGTCTTTTTTTTGTTCTAGGAAAGCAGGGTCTTGTTTTGTGATACAATCTTGCTTATCAGATCATTGCATATTAGTATTTGTTTATATTTTTCTCATATTTCCCATTAGTGAAAGTAGATACTAAAGAGTATAGACAAGAGAAGTCATATTTTTATTATTCACCTACAAAAATATCCCTTTTAATTACTTTGAGTCTTAAGATTTAGATAATAATGTTATTTTCAAAATACTTGCCTAATATAAAAAATATTGTTCTAACCAAATATCTAACATATTACAATTAATCAGTCCTTAGGAGTGGTCCCTGCATTATGTTTTTTTCAGCCTTTCACATTCTGATGAGAAGCCATATTATCAGTAGCAAAAGCAAAATACAATACTGAAAAATGATTTAAAACCTGTAAACCAAATTTATAAATAAGTAGACAAAACTGCATTGGTGGTAATATAACAAGTCTATTTTCATTTGCACAAAACACCAACACATCTCACCAGTTATTTTTTCTATACCACAAATAAACTGAACATAGTCTCATCATAGTATTTTATATACAGTATACAGTAATATACTAGTCATATGCATTAAACATTATGCTTGAATCATCCCAATGTTCCGGGTGTTTTGTCCCTAGTTATCGTTCTGCATTAATATCCAAGAGGATTTAAAAGCAGTACACTTATAGTTTGCCTTTCATCCGGCAAATATTTGCTGCTCCACAGAGTTCACTTCACTGTGATCCCTCTTGTACAACTGCTAGTCAATCGACAACATCTTTTTGTGTCTGCTGCCTTGAACCCAAGGCTAGTTAGTGTACCATGTGCCCCTCCTAGAGAACACTTAAATGGTTCTCAGGCATAATCCAAAGGGAAAGCACAACAGTAGTGCAACTTGTACACATCAATTCCTAAATATAAACAGATCATCACAAGTATAATAGAAATCAAGTTTGAACATGAATCTAGTAACATTTCTCAATTTGCAGAATATACAGGGCAGAAAATGTCCATACAAAACCTGGCATTTCACTGGGATCTCCAGCTTTAGTAAAAAAGATCAAGTAGCTTTTTTTAAGAAAAAGACAATACAGTTTAATGTGAACACATCAACACAAAAACATATGGGAATAATACAAGCTGCTGAAACATGTGCAAAGTGACTAAGTACAGTATCTAATCAAATTATTTACAGAATGGCAGATAGAAATGGCAGAAAACTCAGGGAAACCAAATTAGGCTAAGTCAGGTATGAAAATAGGGTAACAGTAGGTATTCAGTTCAGGCGCAGGACAGTCTGGGTACAGATATTTTAGGATCAGACAGTTTTCAGTTATGGGACAAACAAAAGCACAAAGAAAAATGATGAAGTAAGGAGTGATCAGTATGATGGAGCTAAATAGCTGGGAGACACCTGCTGGTGGACAATGCAGCATTCTGGTCTAGGAACCATATTGACACCATTAGGCACTTAAGCTGACCTGCAGGTTCCCAACATTTATTTTCTTTATTTTTATCTGGTAATCCTGCCAGTAACCCATCATTTGTTCTAGGGTGAGAATGCTCACTCACTGCAATGTATCTATGAACGAATAGAGTTGTCCCCTTCAGACAAAAATAGTTTTAAGACTACAGAACACATCCCTAAAAATTGGAGGGAGGTGTGCTTCATTCATAACACACTTCTGACATGCTTTACCATATTTGCACATTGTTTGATATAACACTGTATAGGATACAGGACAACACTGGATTTACAGTAGTATATGTAACACATCAAAAGCAAGTAAAGAAGAGAAGTCGATTGTTAGACCATACATATACAACCAGTTGCCCTCCAGACGATTTACCCCCTTTCCTGACCAGGCCATTTTTTGTGATATGGGACTGTGTCACTTTAACTAACAATTGAGCTGTCATGCAAAGCTGTACATAAATGAAATGTATGTAAATTTACCACAAATAGAGCTTTCGTTTGGTGGTATTTGATCATCTCTGTGTTTTTAATTTTTTGCGCTATAAACAAATAAAAAAGACCAATAATTTTGGGAAAAAAAACAATATTTTTGACTTCTTGCTATAACACATCCAATATCAATATCCAATAAAAAAAAAATTTTAAAAAGCAAAATGTCTTCATAAATTTAGGGCAAATGTATTCTGCTACATGTCTTTGCTAAAAAAAAATCCTAATTGCATATTAATTGGTTTACATGAAAGTTATAGCATCTACAAATGGCAGTATACATACAGGAATTTTTTTTTTTTATACTAGTAATGATGGCGATCAGCAATTTATAGTGGGACTGCAGGACTGCTGCAGGCATTCTGACACTGGGTGAGAACTGACAAACTGCCACTGACATCCCCAAGACACTAATACAGTGATCAGTGCTAATAAAAAGCACTGATACTGTAGTAATAACACTGGGCAGGAAGGGGTTAACATCTGGGGCGATCAAAGGGTGAACAGTGTGCTGTGTGTATTTTACTGTGTTTTGTTTTACTAGGGAGACATGTCAGCATGGACATGTTGCTTTGTATCTCTTTCTCTGCAAAGCAGAAAGATACAAAGCAGCATGTCCATGCTGACAGCAGAGATAAATGTGTTATTTACACATAGGTCTCTCCCCTGTCAGCTTTGCCCGACAATGATTGACATCCCCAGCCGCCAATAGCAGAAATGCAAATAACATATATACTGTATATATATATATATACATGAATTTACGCAGCCCTGCCACCCTGTAGCAGTAGTTTTAGGACACTAACACTTTTTACTTTTTTTTTTGACAAGCTGTATAAAAGGTATATGAGGTTTAAAAGGGAATAAGGAATTGGCCTTCTTCAGTTGTATAAGGTACATAGAACATATGAAAGACTCAAGAACACACTGGCCTTGTGAAGAAACCACAGAAAGTTTAATAAAGGATAAAAACACTCACGTCTTTACATGAAGTGGAGGATACAAATTTATTACAGCAATGCTCTGTTTGACAAAACTGATTACTATCTGTTTTTAACCTTTATTTATTAACATTTCTACAGATGCTTCACAAGGACATTAAAATTTCTGTAGTTGCTTCACAAGGCCAGCTTGCTTTGGTTTCTTTTATATGGTTTTTGTACCCTATGCTGCTGGAGAATGTTATTTCCTCATCCCCTTTTGTGCTGCTTGGCAGGAGAACAGTGAAGAAACACCCACTGAAGCCAAGGTTTATCCTGAAACATCACCTTTTGCATCAACAACTTCAAATATTTAAGTCTAAACTATGCTTAGGTTTGTGTAACCACAATAAAAGCACAGACCTAATGTTTTAACACACAAGCTGCTGATTAGGCCTGTGCTTTTAATTCACACTGGAAAAAATATAATTGTAGGTTTATATCAATTCTGGTTTGTTCACTTTGTTGCCAGTCAAGCCCTGATGAAGGGGGTCCTTAGACCCCATTGGCTACTTTTTGAATTGTATCCCTGACTTTTAATGGAATAAAGTTGTGTCTGGACTTCTTAGCAGTGGTGTGGCACTTCAAATTCAACTCTTTTTACATCCAGTTAAATACTAGTAAGCGAGGAAAAGCTACTCAACAAAAACACAGATAGCAAGGAAAATCACCTAAACTTTCCACACTTTATCCATAATTAGCACAGCTGTCATTAGTTCTGACCGTTTACATCAATAAGGCAGACTTGTGTTGCTAATTATGGTACACGCTATTTGCTCCTCTTGGATTACAGATTTCAAATTGAGATGAGCTCAGGAGTCAAGCCAGCACCCATGATCTGGAGCTTAAATCAGAGGAGATTGTAGGAATGATGTTGTCAGGGAAGATCGCCACAGCGCACGAATCTGCGCATGCGCAGGATCCCGACAAGGCACACAGGCGGGCGGGCATTAGGACCCAGGCGCGCCTGTCACCAATGATGGCGCCTGACGGGCACTAGAACCCAGGCGTGCCTGTCGGCACCGGGCGCGCTATTTAAACAGACCACTGCAGGATCCAAATTGCCGTATGGTCTTTTCCCCTGCCTGTGTTTCTGACCTTTGTGATTATTCTTTGTTGCCAAATCCAGCCTGTTCCTGACTACTGATCGATTATCTCCTGCCATGACCCCTGGCTTGTCTCTGGATTATTCTCAGCCTGCTCCTGATTGACTGATACTCTGCTGCTGAACCTGGCCTGTGACCCGACTACTCTCCTGCCTGCTACTCCAGCCTGATCTGTCTCATCCAATACCGAACCCGGCTTGTCTGACTCTGCTGCTCGCTCCACGGTGCACCTGCATCCATCTATCCTGCTCGGATCCATCCGCATCCTGCTCTGGTCTGCTCGGCCTCTTCAGGTCAGGCTCACTACTAAAGTACGTGACACTAGCGGTCTCCTCTACCACAGCTGGGCGTAGCTGGGGGCCGCAACCTGGTCTCAGCCTGCTCCAAGTCCATCCCCACCATCAGGGGCTCTGGTGAACAAACAAACTGGGGCTTAGACCCCACGCCCTGGGAAACCCCAAACTGTGGACCTATAGAGCTACCGCCAGAGTCGTGACAGATGTGTTATTTAAGGGAGGAGGTTAATATTTTGCATTGTTTATAAATTAATATGTGATATCATTATTTATGGTTTTACATTTCTATGACATTATATCAAATACAATTTCAGGAATCATGGAGATGTTGTATACACTTGCATATTTTTATTTCCTATTGTTAACTCCAACCATTAAAGAATCATCAATATCTTTACTCTGTGGGAAGGGGATAATAATCAAGGCTTGATAAATCTACTTTTTAGGTTAGAGCTTTGCTGGCAATTACATGTCTTTGCTACTGATTTAACTACTGTACTTGTTGCCCCTTATCCTATTAGCAGCAAATAATTGCAATGTGTAGCAAATGTACAAAACGGAAACAAGTCATTAAATTTTTCAGCAACGAGGTTTAATCACCAATGTAGTCTTTGCTCTACTGTGGGCTGTTTGACCTGTTGCTTCCTGCTGGTAAGCCAATCCGCCTAAGGGATGACCACGGGTCTCCTTATATTTAACCTTGTTTTTAAGGTTATTTCTTCACTATCCAAATAGTAATATTGAGGGCATTGTTCAATAATCCACCCCTGGTAACTGGATTGTTGGAGCCAGTTTATAGGTTATTTTTCCATCTTCTTTTTTTTTTGTATATGATTGCATATATTTCATGCTGTTTATGTTAGCACACTCCAACCAAAGCTTATACTAATGATGAAGTAAGTAACATTGCTCATTCTATTCTATATTTTTGAGTTCCTGAATGCAAAAAGATGAAACAAACTGACAATCTATGATGTGAAAGTGTCAGTTTCTTGTTTTCTCTTGTTCTCCACTTTTCAAGGAATCTGTATAACTTAGGAATGATGCTGGCCAGCAAGAGTCAAGAGAATGGATTGCATTATAACAGCAAGGAGACTCCATTTAAACTTTGGCTCAGAAAGACTTTATGACTTTGTCAGACTGAGGACAAATTTGGACACTTATATTTAAAGATGATGTAAGTTCTCCGCTAATTAAGTACTCAAAATGTAGAGAAATAGACTTTGAGGCCAATGGCCATGTCCCAAATACAGCTAAAGACATTCTTCATATTTTGTTTTACATTTCACTTTGCAAAAGTTGAAAAAAAAAGTAATCAGTGTAACATTGCTAGTGGCAAGGAGCATAGTGGTTACTTGGATTAGGCTAGATATTTCCACAGAGTATCCCAGACATCAAAATTCTTTTTTTTTCTGTAATAATTATGCATTAGTAGACTATTACGACAGCATGATTTGTGAAAAGGATTTTCACAGTCAAGAGATGTAACTATGTTCTTCAAGCTATTTTTTCCCACTCACTAGCTCATTGTCAAAAGCAGCTACAGAGCAGCTTTGTGTGCATTACGAGACATCCAAGAAATTAGTTCTGCCTGACTGGGTGAACACTGCAGCACCAATACTGCCCATTCTCATACACATTTATTTGTTATGCAAACAATGCACATTAACAACAAAAAAGCTGTCTTTTTTTCTTTTCCTGTAAACATTATCCAAATTAATATATGTTTTATAAAACTGCCTTCGAACCATAAATGAAGGGAGGAAAATGTTAGTAATGTCAGGGCATCGGTATTCCATGTGAAACATATGCTGTGACCATGAATAGGTTAGACTTTAAGGGATGAAGCAGGCCAGCAATTTAAAGCAATCTCCTCTCTTTGAATTCATTATTGCATGACAACTGCAGGTCAAAAGAGGGAATTTAATGTTGCCTGGCAACATTTAGGAGGCACTTTAGTTATTAACAAGCAAAACTCTCAGAAAAGAATGTAAACACAATATGATTAGTTTTATGTATAGGAGATGCATTTTATTAGAGAGAAAATACAAGATGCAATTCTTATGAAGTATGGGATAACAAAAAATAAATGCTCTCTCTATATATATATCTTTAATGAGATATGTGCACATCTGCTCAAATTACTCAAAAACATGTGAAAGGATCATAATAAACCTCTACAGTTATCCATTAGAAGCATATAGAAAACATTAGATAAAAACACTGGGTACATGGTAGACATTGTGGAAATTTACCTGAAGATGTTCTTCCTATATTCAATAGAAAATACTACATATGCATTAAATAAAAAAAACTGTAAGCTTGCTAGTAGGGGATAAAATGCATGTACAAAATAAATAGTCACAATACAATGGAACCACAGATAGGATAACGAAAAAAAAACCTGTTGACAGTATAATAAACTTGGGTTCAAGGCTTTCTGTGGTATTTACATTTAATTAAAATGTCGTTACTAGGATGCTACAAATGTGTAGTGAAACAGGGTTATTGTCCTCTTTGAATATTTTCTGTGCAATAAAAGAATATTATAGCATGGGGGGGTCAAACATTTACAGCAGTATTTAGAATTATATTAAGTATGCATTATTGTTAGCTCAGGGGTACAGGTGATCCCATAATGTTATATAGAAATCCTAATATTTGCCTCCAAAATCCTTGCATATGATGATATGATTATACCAGGTTGTAAAAAAGTACCTACTTCTGAATAGTATTTGCCTAATATATAGCTTATATAGTTTGTCCTCTAGCACAGCCTTTTTAAGCCAAGGTGTCATAGCACCCAAGGGTGCCCTCTGGGTTCTTCAGAGGTGCCTTGGCAATATGCTTTAAAACTGCCCATAAATTGTGAGTAAGCCAGTGGGTGGCTCAAGCCTTTTTTTTTTTACGCAAAGCCACAGGTTTTCTTTGCACATCATTACAGTCTTGGGCACTGTACAGGGACTGCAGGGAGAGGAAAAGGGGGAAAAGAAAAACACTGGAATACTAGTCAGTATCAGTGTGTATTTGCTTTTTAAGTATAAATCATCTCTAATTCTGGGTGACCTAAGCTGTACACTTTTCAAGGAAATGTGCACTATGCAAAGGGAATTTTCACTTAGCTTAGTGAATGCATTGAAATCTCAGTTTGTAAAGAATGCCAAATAATGTACAAGAACATTTTTAAAAAAATAATACTTTTGCCTGCACATGATTGGATGATAGAAGTCAGCACAGATTCCCCATATTCACCAAACTAAGGGAAAGTGTCTTTGCAAAGTGCATGTTCCCTTGAAAAGTGAAAAGACTATTTAGCTTTGGTAAATTGATCCTATAGGATCCTAAACGATATGTTCTGTAGGTAGAAGTGTCTTTGAGCATCCTGACATTCATGCTGATCTACTGTATTTCACTTTCCTAAAACAGTTTGCTAGTGCATAGCTAGCCTACCATAGTAGTACAATTCCAGTGACAGACAGGTTAGTAAGCAATGGCTTGCAAAAATAACAGTAATTTCCTTTTCACCTTGAATTATTTCAAAAAGACACTCATCTACAAGTAGGTTGATCACTACATGGATAAAGTAGTTTGACAAAGAATGCCATTGATAGCTTATATGAATACAAAAGTCTTCAGCCATTTTGCCAGTCCAGCTCTCAGTCTGCTAGCATGACAATTTGGGGTTTATAATAAAGCCGGAGAGTGCAAAATCAGGTGAACATTTGCATAGAAATAAATCAGCGTTCAAGTTTTATTTCCAGAGCTTAACTGAACAAGCTGAGGTTAGAAGCTGACTGACTAACATGCACAGGTGCACAAGATTCTGGGTAAACCAGCTATAGTAAATCTCCCCATTGAGACCTGACATGCTTTGTACTTACTAAAACAGAATGCAGCAGTGGCTGAAAAGCCCACTCTCACTCTCCATGACCAGGCTCCAGAGCCCAATTAATGAACAGGCTCTTTAGTTTATTCAAGACCAGCACTGAAACCTATTTTACCATAGAAACTTCCATAACAATGGCAACAATAGATCTCATCCCAGATCAACTCCCAGGCCACCTTGAACTGTTTATTAAACTGCATATAGTGAATATATTTTTTGTGTATAAACCTATATTTTTAATGCACTTACAACTTGATAAGCATTATATCTCTGTACCCCATAATATTACACTTGGTATTTTAATTCTTTATGGGTCATTTTTAATTAATTGAAGCAAAAAATTGTTCTTCAATCATTTTTAAATGGTTGACAAACAGAGGGTGGCTATTCTATAATGATTTAACCACTCACTGACTGTCTGAAACAGATTAGAGAAGAAATAAAAAGGCATATCTCACACCACAAACCAACACTGCGTTCTAACTTCATTACCAGAAATAACATTTAGTTACACTTTTCCTGTAATGCTGAAGATGGTTTGTAGGCTGTCCAAACCATTTCTTCAATTCTAAAGAGTGTCGTGAAAATATGAATAAAAACAGGTAGCACCAATGTTTTAATTCAATTACCTTGGAAACAGACAGAATGAGAGGTGTGCAAATTGTGGAACCACTCTGTTTTGAGTTCATAATCCCATCCTTGGTGTCTAGAAGGCTTCATAAATGTTTATTCTTCAATTTACTGTACGTGGATGAAGATAAGAACTGTTCTTGAAACACTGGGATGGAGATGTTAAAACAGCCTTATATGTGAAAAATAGATGGTGTTGTCACAAACACTGGCACTATTATTAAGCTTAGATGCTCAGAAGGCATTTGATCGATTGGGTTAGCCTTACATGTTTGAAATGTTATGATATGTAGGAATACAGGGGCCTTCTTCTAATGCTATTAAGGCATTGCATTCACAACCCACCGCTCAGGTTAAACTTCCCACCGCTACGTCTGATACTTTTCCTATGCTAAACGGAACTAGACAGGGTTGCCCTCTGTCCCCACTCCTATTTGTGCTATGTCTTGAACCATTAGCGGCGGCAATTAGAGCGCACCCTGATATAGCAGTAGTGATGGTGCAGGGGAGGGAATATAAACTCTCACTCTTTGCAGATGACATTCTCTTGACTATAACTAAGCCTCACTTATCATTGCCTGCTTTGTATAAACTCTTACAAACATTCAGTGATCTTTCTGGTTATAAAATAAACACCTCAAAGACAGAAGCAACGCATATGAATATCCCCTCCCAAGATTTCTTGCTGCTTCAGCAAAATTACCTATTCCACTGGTGCATGTCGACTATTAAATATCTTGGTGTCTATATTACCCCAACCTATGCCTAATTATTTGAAGCTAACTATCCCCCATTATTCCAGCACATATTGTTTGGTTTTGTCCATGGATTGAGGGTCAATGGATCATGGTTCAAACGATATTGAAACAAGTACTTAATGTAGCACTGCCCTAAGACTCTCTACATTATCTTTTTTGCTTGCCCTTCAGGGGTATTCCCAAGCAATACAAAAGTTTAGGAGTACATATTTTGACAGCTGCTAGAAGTGCGATCCCACAATTTTTGAAATCAGTATATACCCACGCAAAATCACCTTTTAAAAGCAATCTCTGAAGTTAGGGACGTGGAACACCTTACAGCTTTAGTGGGTGAACACTCAGGACACTTTCACTCTATTTGAAGGCCATGGGATCAATCTCCCTATGGCAAACTTTCTTCTTCCCCCTCTCCACCCCCTCCACTTATATAGCTCAGATAGTCCAGATTCTTCCCTAAGCAATATACCTTTGACAAATAATGCAATCTAATGATGTGCAGGTTTATGTTGATTTATTCTTCAAACTGTGCAGATTGACATGCTGCTCACTTATGTTCATGATTTTCCTGATTCTGTTTCTCCTTTGCCTACGATAGATTTCTTTCATGGCAATGTTTAAATGTTACTTTTTGTAACTATGTTGTGTTGCTTATTAAAAAACAAAAATTTGGGGCATTGACCCTTAATAAAAAAAAATAGATGGTGTTGAAGGCCCCTACTACTTACTACATATATGACATCTGTCACACCTCTTGCAAACCAGTTGTCCCCTTGGTCCAAAATGTGAACCTCGCTATCCTAAAAATAATGACCCTTTTCCTTAACCACTTCAACACCAAGCCAATTCTGATACTTCTTACATACATGTACAAATAAACATATTTATTTTTTTAGAAAATTACTTAGAACCACCAAACATTATATAATTTTTAAGCAGAGGCCCTGGAGAATAAAATGGTGGGTGTTCAATTTCTTGTGTCATGTTATTTGTGTAGAGATTTTTCAAACACGTGAACATTTTTTTAATGAATTTTAATGTACAAAAACACAATATAATACTTAATTGTTTGATATGATATAAAATACGATGTTACGCCGAGTAAATATATACCCAGCACCTACTTAACCTAAAATGTTACACTTTAAAATTGTGCAAGCTCAGGAAATGGAGCCGAACTACATTACCTAAAAATATCCACAGGCAATGATTTAAAAGCCTTTAAAGGTTATTATTTTAGAGTTACACAGGAGGTCTGGTGCTAGAATTATTGCACTTACTCTGACGTTCATGGTGATACCTCACATGTGTGGTTCAATTGTTGTTTATGTGTGCATGTGTTCTCTGTTGGGTGCTTTAATACATTTTTTTATTTTATTATTAATTTTATTTGCATTTTGTAATTTTACCCTGTCTCTTTTATTGCTATCACAAGGAATGCAAATATTCCAAGTGATAACAATATGTAGTGAAAGGGCCTCTTTGCCGAGACATTTATTAAACCCCAGAAGCATCCTCTGCCCTTAAAAGCATCAGATCAAACTTAGATCACTTCGATACAATGCTTCTCTAAGCCAAAAATGGCTTGTTTACTTTTGCAGAAAACCAGAAGTGACAAAATACTCATCAATTCCAGTTTCTCAAAACATAGAGATGATTGGAAAGATCCAGTTACTGATCACCTCTATGGTAAGCTGGAAGAATCACCGTCTTCAGATTTTCAAATGCAATTTAAAAAAAAATACACTTTAGTTATTTTTTTTTTTAATAATTTTTTTATTGTTTTCATATAAAATGAGTACAAACATGTACAAATAACATGTACAACTACTTTTCCCACAGGAAGTGTGGATTAGTCAAAAGAAGTAAAATAAACTTAACATACACTTAACATTGAGGCACGTTTTGCTGAGTGGTTAAGGCTGTGGCCATTTAATGAAGCTACTTTAACCACTTCAATACTGGGCACTTTTATCCCCTTCCTGCCCAGTCCAATTTTCAGTTTCCAGTACTCTCACACTTGAATGGTAATTGCATAGTCATGCAATTCTGTACCCAAACTAAATGTTCATCATTTAATCACCACTGGGTTTTTTTATTCTTTGGTAAATTAATAAAAAATGTTGAAAAAAAACACATTTTTGTTTCTGTTATAACATTTTGCAAATATATAATTGTTCTTCATAAATTTAGGCCAAGATGTATTCTGCTACATTTTTATTACATTTTTTTCTTTTTTTTCCAATTTGTGACCAGAGTAGTGTAACATTGTACTACGCTGGGGAAGTGATCAGTATATTTTTTTATACATTATGATTGCTTATAGCAAAGAATTTCTTTGCTCTTCCAATTAAAATTCATAAATATTTCATCGTATACCATAACGTGCAAATGTAGTTGCAAATGTAAAGGGATAATATCAACAAATAAATATAAAAAAATTCATAAAAAATTGTTTCACAATCCTTATATCATACGAATCACTAAATAAGGTTGCTGTGCAAATTCATAGTGCAATCAAAGAAATGTGCAAATTCATGTGCAAAGTCCATGCAGATTTCATCCAGCAGGTACAAAGGACAAACAGCAGGTAAGTGTTTCTCCACTCCTCCACCATGAATCACTCAGCATCTTGCCTATGTTGTTTATCTTCTTTCTGTACTGAAAGTATTGTAATTGTACTGTCTCCCTTATATTGTAAAGCGCTGCGCAAACTGTTGGCGCTATATATATCCTGTATAATAATAATAAAAGAGATCAATATGCGCTCAGTATGAATAAGTCTCTATGGACAGCCTGATTACGTCAGTACAGTTCACCTGACCCCCAGCCAGCCTGACTCAAAGGTTTAACAGCACAGTATGTATAACATGATCATCCTACAAATAAAACCAAAGGGAGCTTTTTTTGGCAGAATGAAAGGCTTCTTCCCATGCAGGAGGTGATCAATGTACAGAACTATAGGTAGAGGGGTGATTAGGACCAAGGAATTCACAGCTCATGAGTATGTTGGGAGGACCTCAGGGGCACTGCAGGTCAGGGTTAACGAACACATAGCAAAAGTCAGGACGGTGTTCAAGGGCCACAATTTGTCCAGATATTATAGAATGCATCACAATAGGGATTCCTCCACTCTTAAATTAGTGGGCATTGAAAAATGTAGCCCACATTGGAGGAGTCTTTGTATCCCTGGGATATCTTGGTTAGAGACCTGTTAGATCTATTAACTAAAAACGTTTTATCCATTTGGATTTACCCCAATGTAACACAAATAGGCGGCCTCACAGAACTGGGTTTTTTTCCATGGGGCTGCATATTTGCGTACCTGTCTTTGTGCTGGGAGTGCACTCCCAGCACAAAGACCAGGGTGTCACTGAGAGCCCTGGGTCCCGTTCTAATGATAGGGACCCGGAACCTCTGATTCCGGGTCACAAGATTGCTGTGATAGCCTCTGATTGGCTATCACAGTGATCAGTCACTGTGAAGCCAGCCCCCCTTGTTTCTTTGTCTCTCTGAATGGAGGAGAGAGATACATTGTATCTCTCCCTCTCTTTACTGAGAGAAAAAAAACAACTGTTTGTAAAAAAAAAAGAAGATAAATATTAAAAAATACAATAAAAAATACCTAGATCCAGGTTTGATCTAGTTCAGTGCCAGGGTTAGTGTTTGATTCAAGGTCAAAGGTCAAGTTCAAAGGTCAGGGTCAAAGGTAAGAATTTTTTTTCAGTTGGTATCAGTGTCAATTAGTGTCAGTATGTTTTAGGAAAAAAAAAACAAAAAACAAAATGCGCACTATTGTTTCTGGGCTGTAGTACGGGTACAAACAACAAAAAAAATACACATATATGGTATCGCTTTGATCGTCAGAAGCTGGAAAATTTATTTTGGGTTGTTCTTTGGTGGTAAGTTATGGCAGTAACAAGAAACACACAGCTAAAAAATATTTTTTTTTTACTATTTTGGGCCAGTTTTTCTTTGATAATAAAAACAAATCAGGAGATACCCATTACCATTTACCACCAAATGAAAGACCAATTTGTCCTGAAAAAAACAAGGCATAATCCACCTGAATGTACAAAGTAGTTGTGATGATATGTACAGTTTTACTAACACATAGCAAAGTTGTAACATTTTGCTTAGGCTTTAAGATTTGTTTTACCCCTAGGTGTGAAGGGGTTATATATTAAATGGGACCTTGATAGTTTTATTAATAACAGTTACATTATTAACAGTTTAATGACAGTTACATTTTATGAATATATATAGTTTATTGTAATATGCACAAATATATACAGCGTAACAGATCTTGAAACAGTTTGAGATACAGAATCTTAAAGGAAAAAAAGAATTCCATACGTATTATCCAGTCATACAAAGACATTGCACAATGTGGTGCAGCCAAATGTCCAGTCAAATGTTATCTGCACAGCCATACAGTAAATATAGTAATAAGGATACCATAAGTACATATAGCAGTTTCACATGTATTATTTTGAATGTAGCAATTAGAGGTTGCTGCATAGTAAGAAAAAGAAAGAACTCAAACAATAAGAGAAAAAAAAGAACACAGAAACAAAACAGATTTGAAACCAAACTTTGTGGAGTAAACTCCTACTCTTCCCCTACATGTTAACATACTAGCTTCAATATGACATTATTTACCAGTGCATTAAATAACCTAATTCAACAGTGGACACATAGTCCATATATATTATATAGAATACACCAATTATATCACTCCAGGGCTGTCTTCCACTGTGTCTGAGGATTCTATCCATCTAGACCAGATTTGCAAAAACTTTTTTGGACATCCTCTGGCTTCATATGTCATTTCTTATAGTGGAACATTATAATTCACCAATTTTTTTCCAGGCTACTAAACCAAGGACATATGTTTGAGTCCAATGTAACATTATAATTTATGCACATAAACAAATGTAATCTCAAAAAGTTTCTCGTGGCATTAATCATAATATCATCCTCAATTACCCCCAGGAGGCAAATAAGTGGGCTACAAATGTTTAGAAAATCGAAAGCGTCAGCTATAAACTGGATAACTTGTGACCACAGGTGGGACTTGAGCACACTTCCAAACCATGTGCAGGAATGTTCCCTCAGCCACCAAGCATTTATGACATATTACAGAGTCTCTCCTACCCATCTTAAATAATCTTAGCAGTGTATAATAGGTCTGGTGTAGATATTGAATTTGTATCATCTTATCTTTTAGATGAGATAACAGAAGCTACATACGCATTAAGCACTTCTGATCATCTCTCGGCCATCAGGTCTAGGATAAGAGCACCCCATCATTCCCTGGTTCTATTGTCTACTATCTATCAGAGTCTATGCTGAATAATAGCTAGAAACAAATTAACTATGCTCTGGTCTCAGAAGGAGTGTCTCTAGTTTAGCGTTAGAGAGAGACACCACCTCCTCGCCAAATTGTGTGAACGCAGCATGTTTAAGCTGGACATAATATAAATCCCACAAACCATATATGACCCAATCAATCTGAATTTGTTGAAAGGATTTAAATTTCCTATCCTCATGTAAATGACAGAGGCATTTGACCCCATAGAATGCCCACCTACGACCCTCACCTAGCTTAGAAAAGTCTTCCAAATGTGGATTATACCATAGTGGACCACTTGACGAAAGACCCAGGGACTCATTCAAAATTTGATTAATGCACAACCTTTGTATAGTCCTAGAGACTGCCAAAATGGACTTTCCCCCTTGAGTAGGGACCTCAACTCTATAGAAAACGTTCAGCAATGCCTTGTAGGAGGAGGCCACCGCTGCTTCAACTTCAGTTGCTGCATTATTTACCTAAGGGAACATTGGCCAATGCATATACATCAGTTGAGATGCAAAATAATACATACAAACATTCAGAAGTGCCAGGCCACCCCTTTCCATTTCAAGGGACACCCTGGGTACTTTTGAACCCACAAAAAGGAACTGAGCAGTGAATTAGTGTGTTTACAAAGCCTCTTTGGAATTTATACTGGAGCACTGGAGCGAAGATAAAGAAATTAGGTAATCCTGCCCAACATCGTTAATGGAAGATCCTTCCACTTCTGAGCCCCATCTTTAAATGATCTAATAACAGGCCAAAGTTTATTATCTAAAAAGGAGGATAGTGGGAGCTGAACACGCACCCCAAGATATTTAAACTTATCTTAGACAGTAATGGGACAATGAGAAGGAGGTCACAGATCAGATTGTGCGTCTAAGGAGAATAAAATCGGTTTATCCCACCTAATGCGGTAATCAGAATAATCTCCAAATTCCCAAATAATCGAGAAGGCTGCTGATAGTGAAGAGTCTGGATCATTTAAATATAAGAGCATATCATTGGTGTATAATGACTGTCGCTCTTCAAATTCCCCTAAACATAGGCCCTTGATATTAACATCCTTTCTGAATTTCACAGCCAATGGCTCAAAAGCCAGTGCGAATAAGAAAGGAGATAAAGGGCAACCCTGTCTGTTTCCTCTATAAATCTGAAACAGGTCTGAGATAAGCCCATTGACCCTTATTCAAGCCACAGGGTCACAATAGAGCAATTTCACCCAAGAAATAAATACAAAACCAAAACTGTACCTGTCCAGGAGTGGAAAAAGATATGCCCATTCCACAGAATCAAAAGCCTTTTTTGTATCTAACAATGCAATCACTCTACGGGCTGAATTATCGCGAGTAACCTGCAAATTTAGAAACAACCGCATAAAGCCTGTTTGATCCTCTTCAACTATCTTGGTAATCACACTCTGCAGCTGTTCACATTGATCAAAGAAATGGGGCAATATGATTCACACTAACAGAGGATCTTACCCCAGCTTAGGTAATAAGACATTCAATGCCTCTCTTATAGAAGATGGTAGTTTTCCCTCCCGTCTAGCTAGGCTATATAATTGGAGTAAGTAAGGCACCAGAATTTCCTTATAGGTTTGATACCACTCAGTTGGGTAGCCATCCAAGCCTTGAGACTTGTGAGGGGAAAAAGAAGCAATTGCAGCCTCAATCTTGTAAGTTGGAATGGCCTGACCCAATGCTTCACTACATTCCCTGGGCAATCTAGGTAAAGAAATAGAGGAGAGATACAAGGAGATATCAGAATCCAAAACCCCTCCTTGCGATCTATAAAGAGCTTGATAGAACTGCTCAAATGTCTGTAATTCTCCCTGGGTGTCCTCTACAAAGCATCCCTGAGATGTCTGGAGATGCAAAATAGATATTGGGGTATAGGAGGGTCTTGCCAAAAATGCCAGAAGGTGACCATTTTTGTCCCTATGTTCAAAGATTTGTCTACATTGATGTAATTGATTTTTACTAGATTGTTCTGCTAAGAGCAAACAATAGATTTTCATATCCACAGGCTTTTTGCTGGTGGTATGATTGAGCTCTTAGAGTAATGGATTTTCAGAGGGGTGGGACTTATATTTCCTTTGATATGTTATGGGCGCTTTTCAATATTCTGCTTTGAGAATATTATCGATATGGGCAAATAAGACACTTTTTTAGTTCCCATTTTGGACTGACACCTTTGTCCCCAATCACTTATTTTGAACATATCAGTCGTGAATCTCCCAGGGGTAGGGGTCTTATTTCAGATTTATATTGCTCCTTTTCGAATGACATCTTTTTCTCACCCCCCTTATATAGACAGAAATGGGAGGCTGGTTGCGGTATTACATTTTCAGAAGAGGACTGGGAATGCATGGTGGATAATATAACACTTCCCCAAACTACCTCACCGACCTGATACCCAAATACCACCCAACCCGTACTCTTTGCTCCTCACAAGACCTCCTACTTTCTATCTCCCTGGTCTCCTCCTCCCACGCCCGACTGCAGGACTTCTCCAGGACTTCCCCCATCCTCTGGAACTCTCTACCCCAATCCATCAGACTGTCACCTACCCTCCTCACCTTCAGGCGCACCCTGAAAACCCATCTCTTCAGGGAAGCCTACCCCACCCTCACCTAGCAGCCGATCTCCTCCACTCCTCCTACCACTCCATCCCCCACAGCCACTTCCTCCTGTACCACTATCCCCTCCCTCCTAGATTGTAAGCTCGAAAGAGCAGGGCCCTCGAACCCCTCGTGTATTGTTTTAATACTGTATTGTCTCATGTACTGTCCCCCACTATAATGTACAGCGCTGAGCAAACCTTTTTGGTGCTATATAAATACTGTATAATAATAATAATAATATACGTAGGGGCTCTAGGTCTCTCTCAGTTCATGAGACGGCCCTTAAAGTTTTAACCCGTTGGTATTATACCCCCTGTAGACTACATATCATGTTTCCAGGAATGTTGCATTTCTGTTTTAGGGGTTGTGGCCTTGCTGCTATCCTTGTGTATATGTTTTGGGCTTGCCTTGGTCTTTTTTTGATCAGGCGTACAGTTTCTGAGGTGGCCTCGGCCTTGGCGGATACTCCAGTAAATTTGTCATTGCAAAATTGTTTATTGAGAGCTCCCATTTCGGGGATCCCAACCCATGTAATGAGGCTAATTCATACTGTATGTGTCTCTACCCTATGGGCCATTGCCCTATATTGGAAGTCACCAGCAGTGCCTTTGTCCTCTGTTTTGCGGAGAGTTGATATGGTCATGCTCATGGAACATATTCAATATACATTGCTAGATAGGATGCAATTATTCAACAAAAAATGAGATGGATGGAAGACATTTTGGCATTTATTGTTAGATTGATGGAAAACCTGTGCAATAACCCTGCAAATGGGTTTCCTGAAGTAAAATAATATTGGGTCTATAGTGCTTGATGTAGTCAAAAAACTAAAGAGTGTTTAATTTTGGCATTCAAGCCCCGGACATTCCAGGACAATAATTTTACAGATTGTGTCATAGACCTAATAGTACAAATATCCAGCGTAGCAAATATCGTGCCGCTCGAGTCCCAGGGTCATATTGTCTTCCTATATTTGCATAGTAACAGATAACACTGGTAGTACTAAGTACATGAGGAAAGAGCATAAGTAGGAAATGAACATACTATGAAAAACACAAAAACAGTTCTCAACTCTCCCCGCAACCCCTACATGTTGAGTGCCTTATACGCATAACGTAACAATGAATCGACCTCGAGGGTCAATAGGTCAAAAGGCATAAACAATGTGGTCCAATCCTCCTAGCTCCCAGAGGGATAGAACCTATAGAATTGGCATGTGAGCACTCAAAAAAAGAGAAAAACAAAACAACAACCAAAATTAAAAACCGCTAAATCAGAGCAACAGATAGTCCAGCACAGGGCTGTGCAGAGATCTGAGATGAGAAAAGATATTAGTAACCATTGGACACATGTTAACATGAGAATGACCATTCCAGCAGCGAGTGGCAAGGGCCATCACCTCCCTCAAAAAAATGTATATATGGGAAATAGGTCAGGAAAAGAAAAAGAAAAAAAGGACAAAAAAAGAAAAAAAGGGGGAGAGGGATGGGGGAAAGGGATGGAGGGGAGAGGGGAAAGGGAAGGAGCGGAGAGGGGAAAGGGAAAAACATGGAAAGAAAGGAGAGAAAAGAAAAAAGAGGGGGAAGAAAGAGGGGAATAGGAAGAGGAAGGGGAGAAAGAGGAGAGGAGAGAGATAGAAAGAAAAAGGAAATAAAAAGAAGAAAAGGTAAGATATCATATACCAGCATCCCTATCAATCAACCTGAAGCATGGGCCCCTGAAAAATTATTGGCATCATGGTAGATCAGTCCCACAGAAGTCAAATCATAGTCTAAACCATCCTGAAAATGAACAACAGTCAAATGTCTCTTTGATCAGCTGCTGCTGCTGCTGCAGGGAGTCCTCTAGAATCCAGCCAGTGTGAGGCATCCACCAGAGTATTGAAAAAATGGATCCTGCCTCCATCCACCACCCTAAGCTTTGCAGGGTATAGCATACTATAAATCAACTGACAGTCCCACAGCCTTTTCTTCACATGGACAAAACTAGCACGCTGTTTCTGCGTAGCTGCAGAAAAGTAAGGTAGATGGAAATGCAGTTGCCATTAAACAGGAGCTCTCCAATTGATCTTGCAGCCCTCAGGATATTCTCTCTGTCTCTGAAGTGTAGCACTCATGCAATAAGGGGTCTAGGCTGGGCTCCCGGAGGGGGGGCTCTAGTAGGGATACGATGGGCTCTCTCTATCGCAAATAGGCGAGAGAAGGTGTCATCAGCCATGTTGTCTCAAAGCCATTTTTCCAAGAAGTCTTCTGGTTGTTGGCCTTCCATTCCCTCCTGGAATCCCACAAGCCTTATATTATTTAGCCTCAGTCTGTCTTCATATCATCCAGTTTATCAGTATGAGCAGCCAGTTCTTTTTGAGCAGTCTGTACAGAGCCTTCCAGTGGATGAACTATATCTTCTAGATCACTTATGCGTTGTTCTGCAGCTGAGGCCCTCTCCTTCATCCACTACATGTCCTGTTTCAGAAATGATAACTCCACACTAATACTATCTATGTGCTCAGTGAGTGTGGACTGGCAGAGCTGAATGGCTACCATAATTTGTTTCAAGGAAGGCTCTGAATTTCCTTCGTCTGGCTGTTCACTGTAAGTAGCAGACTGAGAAAGCCTATCCAGGGAGTGTCCCCTTTTCAGGGTGTGATCTCTCTGGGGCAGAGGGCTTATCGCCACAGACCCAGCCGAAGAGACCGGTGTCTTCCTTTTCTGCAGGTCCTCCCATCCTCCACTTGGCCCTGGAATCATTTCACTGTAATGATTATTGCTAGGTCTTCCTTATATCATTGCTCTTGTACTTCTTTGGTCTTATTTATTTATATAATTTTTCCCTTGAACATTTTTGGGGCATGTTTCTCTATTCTTATTATTTGTTTAATACATTGAATGCATAACTTCTACTATCTGCTACTACAATTGGATGTTCATAGCTGTTGTATAAATCATTATTTATCCTATATTTTCCATTTTTTGTTTATTAATTTATCTTCAGAAATTCCCCTAAAAGTTCTTCTTTTCTATGTGATATCTATCCACCTTTGCTTTAGCCTGTACCCAAGACTCTGTTGCATTTATAACTAGGTTTTTTTCAATAGTTTTAAGAAACCTGAATTTTCAGATTTCTGTGACAAATACCCTGATCTTTAGTGAATAATAAAATTTTCTCCTGTAGCTTATTTTGATTTTATTTCCTAGTATACATCGCTGCCTTTTATTGTGGAGCCCAGATAACAGATTAATTTTACTTTTTCATATCTATTCTCTCCAGAACATATTTCTTTCACATTTTGCTATTAGTTCTTTTTCCTTGTCACTATCGTATAGTTGGTCTTCTCTAAATTCTCCTTCGTTCCAGCTGTCTGTTATTCCTGCATCAATTTTTTCATCAACATTCTACACTTTCTATCCTTATTGTGCCCTTACTCTATGCTCTGTGTGCACCATTTTCAGATTTTAGTGGTCCTTGGGGGACTTTTATTATAAAAATATGTTTGTACCAGTCAGACCAAACTGAGTAAAGAAGGAAATAACATTTGAATGAATTGCTTAATGTACAGTATTTGCTCAAATGTGGCTAATGCATACTGACTGGAAATATAAAAAGGTTCATTGACTGTAAGCCTAAGATCTCCTAACTGTACCCTTGAACAGGTGGGTATAGAACATCAATTAATTCAAATATGCATGTATTTAAAACATGACATTGTTGTTAAATGCAGATAATGAACATAACTGAATTTGACTTGGTACCAGTCTCTTGTAATCCTCACCAGAGCAGAAGTTATGATCATTAGGTGAAGGAGGGTCAGTACCCTGAGCCAATCATGTTTACTTTATGCAAGTGTACTGATGATGAATATGCTGACTGGAGTGGAGGGAAAAGAACACATCAATATGCTATTGGTCCTTCATTGTCAAATTACAGTTTGGGGCACGGATGTGACTGTATTACTTAGCTTTTTTATTTTGACGTTTATGTACAGAAAGCAAAACATAGAACATCAATGAACTACTAAAACTTTGCATGTTATGTAGTCATGTAGTACACGGTAGTAAAAGATAACTTCTGGAAAACAGTAGTACAATCAGATCAGTGGTCTACATGAAGCAATCACATATTGAAACATTTACAAGTTGCAAATATAAACATCACATCTGACATGAAAAAGTGCATGAACAGAAGGATGAAATTTGATAGAAAAGAAAAGAGAACAGCCATTGTAAGAGCAGATCCAGTGCTGCAAGCATTGTGCAATTTCCACCAGCATGATTGACACCTCGAAAAGCAGAGAAGTGCTATTCTCCCATCAGCCCGCTATACGTTTCCGAAAAAGTGAAAGCATACCAACTGGACCATAACTTGAGAAATCTGGCAACCATGTAATCAGTCATAGTCAGTGTCCTTTCCAGCTCCTGAATGATGTTAACCTCTCTTATCCAGTCTTAAATTGAGGGGGCATGAGTGGTCTTCCAATCCCTGGGGATTAAGGACTTGGCTGCATTCAAAAGGTGCTGAACCAAAGATTTTTTGTATGAATTCGTTGAGCACTCAGAGATATGGAGGAGACAACATTCAGGGGTTAAGGGTAATTCAGTCTCAGTAATAGAGCATGTCAACTTGCGCACTTTGTTTCAAAATGGCAGCAGCCATGGACATTGCCACCAAATATGTAACAGGGAGCCCTCGGCTGATTCACAGCATCAACATAAGTCTGACGTCTGGGGGAACCTCCTCTTTAACCTATCCGGACTAGCGTACAATCTCTTTAACAATTTATAGGAGGTTTCTTGAGTCCAAGTGCTGATGGAGCATTTGTGAGCAAAAATGCAGGCTTTTCTCCATTGCTCATCAGAGAACTCTACCTGAAGGGTTGATTCCCAATCAATCTGAATATTGTCAGGGGGATCAGATTGAGTGTTTTGAAGCCAAGAATAGGCCAAAGAGGTGGTTTTGTTGATGGGTTTCCCCCTTTAAACAGAGCATTTCTAGGGTTGTGAGGGGCCTGGAAAAATCTTCCTTCCATCTGTGGTTAGTCAAGTAATTGTGTATTTGAAAGTAAGTCCAGTATGAGATAGCAACCTTTGCACATAGCTCCTGGAGTTCTCCTTTGGACCTAACTCTCCCACGTTTGAGGCAATGAGTCACCAACAAAGATAAGCCTGACTCATGCACTGGAATCACTCCAGTCTCCAGCCCAGGGGGAAAATCTGGATTATCAGCTATAGGAGTGAGAGGACTAGGAGAACTAGCAAAGCCCACAACCCTTGCAAGGTCATGAAACGCTTCTAATGATTAAGGGATGTGCTATCAAATACTTTGGATAGGCAAACTTAAACAGCCATGGTAAAAGGAGCAAAACTATAAGAGTTTTCCAGGAAACCCAATGCTTATGTGCGGGATGACCATTCCAGTCTATGAAATAAAATATGTGATTTTTTGTTGGCCCACACCAAGGCACTTTGCGTCTGTTGTAATTTCTTAAAAAAGGTTGAAGGGAGCCTGATCGGGAGAATGTTCATGCAATAAAGAATCCGAGGAAAAATATTAATTTTAATGATAGCTGCTCTGCCAAACCAAGAGAACGTTTTTGCATGCCACATTTTGAGATCTTTTTGAAAAATGCATAGTAGGGGGACAATATTTTTTGTGTACAAGTTGTCAAGATTAGGAGTGAGCCAGATACCCAAGTATTAGAGGGCTATAGAGACCCACCTGAAAGAGCAGTTTCGCTTAATGAGAGCCAGGGAGAAGGAACTAACTGCTAAATTCAATGCCTCTGATTTAGTGTAATTTATTTTCAAATTTGAGAGAAAATGATACTGGTTGATTAAGCTCAGAAGGTTAGGCATAGAAATATGAGGTTGAGATAATAAAAACAACAGGTCGACCGCATATTCTGCAGTTTTGAAAGCCTCATTGTTAATCTGGAAACCATGAATTGCCTCATTTTGCTGAACCAGCTGTATTGAAGGGTTCAAGAGTGAGAATGAACTGAAACGGAGACAGGGGACAACCCTGTCTCCAGGGGCAGACTGACCATTTAGAAACTGCCCGAGGGCCCGGGGTCAGTAGGGGGCCCCATGAGATGACCCTGGTACCTTTTTCATAGGCTTTTTTGAGTTTGGGCAAGAACACAGAGGCCCCATGATCCCCTATTGCTTGGGAGCCCCATGAGTTGTCAGTCCGCCCCTGCCTGTCAAATTCCATTCTTAATGGTTATTGTTTCAGAAAGTGTGCCATCAACCTTAATCTTAGCCATCAGGTTCTGGTGCAAAGCAGAGATCCAAGTCAACATATGAGGTTCTAGCCCAATATGAGCCCACATAGCAAACATAAAATCCCAAGATACGCGATTGAAGGCCTTGTCAGCATCGGTAGAGAGGAGAAGGCCCTCGAGGCCCTCAACTTTCACCCTATGGATTAAAATAAGGGCCTTGACAATATTGCACCTGCTTCCCTACCTGGCATAATGTTCCGGTCCAATGATATCAGATAGATTAGACCTAAGCTGGTTGGCCATTATTTTTGCGAGCAGCTTTATATCAAGGTTGAGTAGGGAAATCGTTAGGTAGCTTGTACATTCGGCAGGGTCTTTGTCCTTTTTGGGGATGACAATGATATGTGCAAGAGAAAAAGAGAAAGGTATAGGCTGTGGCGTGCTCAAAGAGTTAAGTGTCTGCAGCAGAGGTGTAGATAGTAGGAAGCTAAAGGTCTTGCGACGTCAGTCCATCAGGACCTGTGCTTTTCCCCGATTTTAAACTTTTAATAGCACTAGCAAACTCTGACTCCCCAGTAGGGCATTCTAGCAGTTTGACATCTGAACGTTTCAGGGAAGGCAATTTACTTTTCCTAAGAAAATCATTGATTAAATAAAACTTCTCTCCCTTAAGATCTTTGGGGGTGTGAGTGGGGGGAGGTTATACAAGGTAATACTAATGAAATAAGGAGGCAATCACTTTACTGTCATGTTCCAAGGTACCTTTTGAGTTCATGACTCCGTGAATATTTTCATTTAGTTTAGCCTCTCGCAAGGCCCTGGCCAAGAAATGCCCGGTTTTATTTGCTCCCTCATAGTAGACTGTTTTTTTGAAAAATAGGGAACGTTTATAGTTGATGTCTAGTATGGCCTGTAGTTCCAACTGCAACTTCTCAAGTTCGATCACCATGGAATTGGCCAGTGATAGCTTATGCTGAAATTCAAGTTTTGCTATGTTTGTGGAAATATCCGCAATTCTCCTAGACTGCTCCCTTTTCCATCTGGCACCCCACTTAAAAAACACTCCGCGGACAACACATTTGTGTGCCTCCCACATGTTTATAGGAGAGGTTTCTAAACCCTTATTGAGGGTCAAAATATTGTTTAAGTGTACTGGTCATATCGGTCAGGATTTCAACATCAGTCAACAAAGCCGGGTTAAGTCTCCAGTTATATGTCTTAGCTATCTTACTCGGGAGAGTCAAACTAAGCGATAATGGGGCATGATCTGAACAGGATTGTATCCCAGTTTGAACCCAGACCAGCCTGTTTCAGGTGCCTGGTTTTCCTGTACTGTGCTTTAGAAGGGGTTTGCGGAGGCGTAGCAGAGGCGTAGCTTCAATGGCGGGGACTGCTGATGAAAGTCGAAATGTCAGGATTTCAACATCAGTCAACAAAGCCGGGTTAAGTCTCCAGTTATATGTCTTAGCTATCTTACTCGGGAGAGTCAAACTAAGCGATAATGGGGCATGATCTGAACAAGATTGTATCCCAGTTTGAACCCAGACCAGCCTGTTTCAGGTGCCTGGTTTTCCTGTACTGTGCTTTAGAAGGGGTTTGCGGAGGCGTAGCAGAGGCGTAGCTTCAATGGCGGGGACTGCTGATGAAAGTCGAAATATCATTCCGGTAAATGCACGTACGGAAGTTGGAGGTCATCATAGAAATCCTGGATATCTGCAGATAGTCTCAACAGATAGCGTTTGCCATTCTGGGTAGCTTGCAAGGCAAAAGTAAATCGCCATCTATAAGGAATACCCTTCTCCTGCATGATGGCCAGTAGAGGGCATAGTGCTCTTCTGTTTTTCAAAGTAATAGGGGAAAGGTCCTGAAAGAGTGCAAGTTCATCAACGTTAAAAGTAATGAGACTATTTTGTCTGGCTATTTTGAGGATTTTTTCCTTCAATGGAAAATTGGCAGTAGAGCAAATAACTGCCTGGGGGGAGAGCCGCCACCCCCTTGGTCTAAGGGCTCTGTGTGCTCTCTCAAAAGTAATGACAGTGTCTGCGGGTCTCTCTAAAAGATTACTAAATATAGATTGGAAGGCCGACAGGAGTTGTCCAGCAGAAACAGATTCAGGGACATCTCTCCCTCTGATGTTATTCCATCTTCCTCTGTTATCTAAATCTTCAAGGTGGTGTGTGTGACGTGTGTTTGAGAAACTTTTTCCATCCTAGATATCGCCCTGTCCCTGTAAGTACCCACCTTTTGCAATGTTGTTAATTGCTCAAAGAGAGATAGATCTTCCTTTAAATCGGTAATTGCAGATGTGAACGACCCACCTCTTCAGGGAAGCCTAACCCACCCCCTGCTAATTGCCGGCCTCCTCCACTCTTCCTACCACTCCATCCCCCACAGCTTTTCCTCCTCTACCACTATCCCCTCCCTCCTAGATTGTAAGCTCCGAGGAGCAGGGCCCTCGAACCCCTCTTGTATCGCATTGTATTGTTATTGTACTGTCGCATGTATTGTCTCCCATTGTAATGTACAGCACTGAGCGAACTGTTGGCGCTTTATAAATACTGTATAATAATAAATAATAATATCTTAAGATCTGCAGCGATCTGTGTCATCTCAGAGAATGTGAGTGGGGGATGGGAGCGAGTGTCCTCTCTTACCATATCCTCAGAAGCTGATAGGGACTCCTCACTGTGAACTTCCTCATGATGTATAGGCACCATCTTACCCCCAACAGGGCCCCTCCTCTGTGTGCCTTTATTGTGGAAAAGATCCTGGCTCTGGCGTGCCGATGACCCGGATTGCAAATGATGTGGGCAATTGTGTGAAGTGGGCTTAATGATCCTGCACATGATCGCCCTGCTATGCACCGCTGAAATGGCTGTAGAGCTGATCTGTCCCTCGAGCTCTAGCAGTGTGCTGCCATTTCGGCTAAAGCGTCAAACTACATACCCTTTACTTAGCTACATCAGTTGAAAGTTTAGAAAACCTATCCAGCTGTGCTGTCTGGCAGGACAATGTACTGTATACTGTATCTTGAGACTGGAAGGACAAAAATCCAAATGATTTGGCAGGTAAAAAAAGAATCCATATATGTATTTCAGTGATTTTTTTAGATGTTTTCCTGGAGTTAAACATTATTATTGTAAAAAAACTAAAGAAAAACGAAAAAAAAAACTAAGGTTGAAGGTATAATCAATTTTTAAATATTAAAAATTTTGGTTCAAGTTTGCTCTGGTAAAAAGGTAGAAGATTAAAAGGTCCAGTGGAGACAGACCAGTTGAACATTAAACCACCCTAAATTCAGACTGAGAAAATAAGACCTTTTTCTTGAAATAATGCCTTTATGATAAAGAGCATACCACAGGGAGGTGTGCTAGACATACAGTACCTCTAATTCCTGAGATGTAGAGAAATTGGTTTCCAAAACTGCACAATTCCAGCTTTTAACCTTGGATTCAGATCCTCAGGGCAGATTTATTTTCCTTCATGCAATGCTTAATGGATTGGAATTATTAATACTGGCCTACCCCATCCACCTATTTGTGGAGACTGAACCCCTTCTGGTGACCTCCTTCCTGATTTGGAGGATGTGCAGACCAAGTTGGAATTTTTCTTTACTGTGGATCAGGACTCGTTTTTTTGGAGTGGTGTGGGACTCCTTCAAATCCCACACACAAGCAACCCTAGCATTCCACATTTCCTGGTACAAAACTTAATCAAAGTTACTAACTCAGCAGGCAGAAGAATGTTTACTGGACCTGGAACGTTCTTTTCAGTCAGACCCCTCATCTGATTCTGCCTCCTTAGTTAAAATGCAGGCTCTCTTAGTTACTCATTTACATTTTGAGAAGGCCAAATAAAGGATTTTCTTTAGTAAATTGTTAGCTTACCTGGCCCACTTGGATCTCAAGCCCCCTATAGTGGTGTCTTTGCGTGATGCCTGTGGCCTCCTTATTACTGACTCGGTTCTTGTGGAGAGGGAGTTTCAGACTTTCTTTTCTCACTGTATACATCCTCTACCACTCATTCTCACATTGGATTGGTTGATTTTTTACAGACCATACCCTTTCCCTCCCTTACCCTCTGTAAGTCTGCAACATTGGAAGCCCCGATCTTAAATGAAGACGTAGAAGCCATAGCTCACTTAGCCCCACCCAAAGCACTGGGATCTGATGGACTTCCCTTTGAATTTTATACCCAGTTTCATGAGTTCCTTATACCCCCTTACACACACAATATAACCATATCCATAAATTTGATTCACTTCCACAGTCTATGGAGGAAGCATTACTAGCCCTTATACTTAAACCTGGCAAGGACCTTCTACTCCCTGAGTTATATCACCCCATCTCCCTCCAAAGCCTTGGCCCTGTGCTTAAACAAAGTAATCCTTCACCTAATCCATCTGGACCAAGTTGGGTTCGTGCCAGCCAAAAAACAGCATTTAATTGGAGGAGGCACTTTATGAATCTACAAGCCTTGCATGATCAAATGGGCTCCCGTGTTGTAATCTGTCTCAATGCCTCCAAGGCATTCGACTCGGTAGATTGGGAGTATTTATGGGAATGTCTTTGTAAATTTGGGTTTGGCCCTAAATTAAATGGCTTCAATTGCTTTATCAATCCCCAATGGCCAGGGTCCTTGTCAATAGTAAGGTCTCAGACCCTTTCCCCCTATCCTGAGGTACACATCAAGGGTGCCCACTCTCCCCCTTGTAAGCCTTGGCTGTGGAACCCCTAGGTATAGTACTTAGATCACATCCTGCAATCCGGGGCTTATGGTCCAGTCAACTGGTTGAAATGGTAAGTTTATATGCTGATGACATGCTTTTGTACCTGGATTTTGGAGTTCCCACAGTGGAACAGGCCAATTTCCCTCTTCTTAGAATCAGCTCTAATAAATATCTTGGTGGTGCGGTTACTCGTTGAGTGGAGAAATACCTTCGACTCATCCTGGAACCTCTATGCTGAACACTGAAATCCAAATTGCAGGCATGGGCTTGAATTCCTTTGGGGGTCATTGGTTGTATCAATTTAATTAAAATGGTGCTCCTACCCAAAATTCTTTATATCTTTTGGTATGCTCAAGTATATTTACCACTGCCCACCTTTAAATCCCTGGACTTCCTTTGTATGGGGCAATACTCAGCAATACTCATCATAAATTGTCTTGGAAAACTCAAGAATTCCACTCATCTAGGGGGCACAGCCCTCCCAGATTTTAATCTTTATTATTTGGCTACCCAATTATCCCATTTCTTTCACCTAGATAAAAACGAAATAACTGGTATCTTGCCCTAGTATGCTCCCCATCCTTCTCCTGGGCTACTCACCTTTTTCAACTTCTTCTAAAAGTCATGCAAGATCCTCTAATTATAATCCTCTAATTATAGAAGGTTGAAAGGGGTTACTGTACCACCACTGGAAAATCTGGGAGTTGGCCACATGTAAGCTGCATACCCCTATTATACATGCCCACACCCCTTTGTGGGGTAATCTGCACCTCCCCGAATTGCTCACCATCCTTGATTTTCAATTGTGAGTCTCTGAAACAAACTCTTGTATGTTTCCCAGGTTTTCTCCAGTGCAGGCATCAAATCCTTTCAAGAACTCAAATCATAATTTTATGCTCTTCTGTTACCTCCAACTTGTACTCTCTGCATCTTCTGGATGTGATGTTAGATTTGGAGTCTAAAAGGCTTCGTTCTATAACTGTCTCCTTCTACCAACTGTCACAAGCTTGTCCTAACAACTTAAATCCCAATGGGAGGAAAATATGGGGGAGTTTGAGGATGAAGCCTGGGAAAAGGTGCTAGACTCCAGTAAGGCAGTCTTTCTGAAATTGTCAGATCGCCTTACTAATTTGTACATACTGCACAGAACCTACCTGATGCCTATTCCTTTATCTAGATACCAGCCACAATATAGTCCACTTTGTCCTAGATGTGGGGCTGCCAATGGCCCTTTTTACCATCTCCTTTGGTCCTGCTCTATTATTCAGGGGTATTGGGTTCAGATGATCAGGTTTTCACATGCTAAAATGGGCTCCCCTCTCACCCTATGCCCTAAGCAGTGTTTACTGGGATTATTTCCTGACTTGGAGAGCAATATATTCATAGCATTTTCCTGCAAGAAACCCTCTTTTTGGCCACAATGTTAATTCCCAGAACTTGGCTCTGTGCATCACCGCCAACTGTACAAAACTGGGCGGCTGCAATAAATGGTAAACAACAAGAATGGTTAGTGGCATTTAAAGAACCTAGAAAAAGACTAAATTATAAAAAATCTATGAATGGATATCAGAGTAAATGTTAAAACACTTTTTTCTTTGATATCCATTCATGGACTTTTTATAATTTAGGCTTTAGACTGCTCACCCATATTTCTGCAGCTCGCAATAGGGATGACCCTGGGGTGGTGATGTCCCTGGACACCGAGAAGGTCTTTGATTTGGTGGAGTGGGAGTATCTATGGGAAACACTGCATCGATTCAGATTTGGCCCTCATTTCATTTTGTGGATTAGGTGCCTTTACAGTGCTCCATTTGCAAGAGTAAGTACTAACAATATCCTCTCCCCTCCTTTTGCTCTCCATAGGGGCACTCAGCAGGATTGTCCACTTTCGCTTGTTTACCCTGGCAATTGAGCCCTTAGCCTGCCTGATCCGCTCTTCCGATTCTTTACATGGCCTACCGGTGGGTGACTGGGAGGATAGGATTTCTCTATATGCGGACGAAAGCGGCCGGATTAATCTTCTTAAAATGATATTCCTACCTACGTTTATCTATTTTTTTCAGCATACACAGGTGCAGATCCCACAATCCTTTTTCCGTCGAGTTGATGGCATCGTCTCTGGGCTGGAAGGGCCCCTAGACTTTCCCAATCCATGCTGCACTTGCCTTTTGATCGCAGTGACCTGGCACTTCCTAAATTGCTTCTATATTATTGAGCATCTGTACTGGTCATGGTGTGATGGTGGCTCTCCCGCCCTAGGGATAATGCTGCGGTGATCATGGAGGCAGCAATACTGGGTTTGTATGCTGAACTTCGTAACTTAATTCATAGAGGTCCGAAGTCCAACTCAGCCATCACTCTTCCTATACTGACGATCCTGAGGGTGTGGAGTCAGGCTAGAGCTCAATTTTGGGTAAATAATGCGTACTCCCCTCACACATCACTCTGGGGCACCCCTGCTCTCCCACATTTGCATACGATACCGGACCCCATGGTGTGGGTTCGATATGGTATAAAAACGTTGCACCATATTATGACTAGCGGCGCCCTGCTTCATTTTGATTAACTCAAACACAATTATGGCCTGCCTAACCGAATGTTTTTCCAGTTTTTACAATTGCGTCATGTGGTTGCCGCTCAATTTCCCTCTCCACCGACCATTCAGATGGATCCGTTAGAAATTCACATTAATTGGGAGAAGTCCCTACTATTTCCTCTTGCATCAGGGCCCTTACCGGACATTTCCTTCTCCCCTTATTAGATCAGTCTCTTGCTTTAAGTATTTGGGTGTATCCTCCAGTAACAGCAAGAAAACTTGCTGTTACTGGAGGATTTGCCTTAGCCATTATCTGCTCTCCATTCCCTGTTGCTACCACTCTCTAACCCTAGAATGCAGGCACTCTTTGATAAATGACACACAGACCTCCCTTCATTATCTGAGGATGGCTGGGAGGATTGTCTTCTACAGTGCCTCCCTACCATGATCTCGGCCAGGGACCACTTCATATAGCTTCAATTTATCCATAGAGTATATTACACCCCGTGGATTTTGGCTGTGATATATCCTGATAGATCAGCCACATGCCCTCACTGTGATATGGAGGTGGACACGTTTCTCCATATGTTTTGGGAATGTTCCAAGCTTCTCCCTTTCTGGGTCGGGGTACTGGATACTGTTAACGCTGTTGGTAAACTCTCTATCCCCATGGATCCCTGATTATGTTGCTAGGCCTTTTGGACCTCGTGGAGACGTCAAAGCTTAATAGACTGTTTGTCTTCTATGCTTTTACTATGCTAGGAGAGAAATTCTGTTGAAATGGAATCAGTCAGCTCCCCCGACAGTCTCAGGATGGAAATAGGCAGTCAACGGGGTGCTTCCATTGTACAAACTTACTTATATGAGCCGTAATTGTCCAGTTTGTACTGTTTACTTGCTTGGTTATTGTTTATGATTAGCTTTTCCTCCTTGCCCCTCTTTTTCTTCTCCTCCCCCTCTCTCTTTTCTTTTTCCTTTTCTTCTCCCCTCTATTCTTACCTTTTCCCCTTTCTCCCCCTTTTTCATTCAGGATGACCAGTTGACTCCGCATGATTTTTAGCGTTGGAATTCCATGTGAATTGTATTTATACTGACTGCCTTAAGTTTGCCTGTTCTTATGTACCTTGCCTTGTTATACTTTTGTACGATTTCAATAAACTTTTTAAAAAAAAGAAGCTCATCCGAGTCAAGCTTGTCAAAATTAGGAGGGATATTGATGACTACAACCAACAGAGACTCTTCAGTTGAAAAAAACACACTACCCATGTACCCTTCAAACCGTTAGGGTCCACGACCCCCATTCCACTTATGGCGTGCAAACCCATCCCCAAATCAGTATCCAATAGACCATCACCTAATATCCTGCCATTCTCTATATTCAAATTTAAAAACAGACCAGTATATTCCCCACATGTGCCAATCTAGGATATCCAAGTTGTTGATTGGCCCCAAAACCCTGTAAAATCAGGAAGAATAAGAGAACCAAATACTCTCCTAATCAGGTCCCAACCACTGTACAAGACAGGCACACTCCTCCTAATACCACACCTCAAGTGACATCAGAACACCTGTCTCTTACAATGTCATATTTAGTCAACTTCCCAGGCAATTCCAGCATTCAGCCACATCCTCCGACACCCATAGAGACTATGAACATCCACACCACTGATATGGACAATTTATCCTTCATAACCCCCAATCCCCCGATCTTCCTCAGCCCATTTCAGAGGCCATGATTCCTGATCCACTCTCCTCAGCCACCTCAGAGTCTTTTTTGGTAATTACCCCTCTGTCCCAGAGATAAAAAAAACTTGGAGAAGAGGCAGAAAAGGGGAAAAACAAGGACACAGGTAGGAAAGATAAAGTCTGCAGACTGTGAAGATATTTAATATTTCATCCTGTCAACTTACCCCTGAAGATATCTTTCTGTTATGTAAAGCTCTCAGTTTTGCTCCATTTATCAGCCCCAGTGCATTTACATTATTTGTAGATATCCACAAATGTGTGAGAAAGCTCACAGTCCAACTCTTCTATAATATACAAAAATCTTGTGGCATTGCATCCCTCAGTCAACTATTGTCCTATAGATTCCCCGACTCACCCACTTAATAGATCTGTACAGTGACATGGGAGATGAAGACACTACACAATTTTTTATTCAGCATTCCCCTACCTCACCCTCAATACAACAAACTAGTTTCTGCCCAAAGTCAATATTCAACCCCACACGTCAAAGGGCCATACATCCAATATTTTTTATCAGGTAGTCTATTCAGACATGATGTGTAAATCACAAACCATCACATCCACCTGTCACCCCAATCTTACTAGTCAGGAACAGATAACATTTAAAAGAGTATCATCAAATTGTGACATCATTATCAAGCCAGCTGATAAGGAGGGTGGCATTGTGCTGCAAAATTGAACAGATTATATTACTAAAGCCCAGATGCTACCATGTATCTATGCCTTGCACATGACCCACTCCCGCAATTCAGTAAGAAAGCACATTCTTCAGTTGGAAAAGCCTTGGAGGAAGGCATCATCACCAAAACAGAAGCATCATTCCTAAGGAGAGACAATTACAATATGCCATACTCTTACAACTTACCGAAGATTCATAAGAGTACCAACCATCTCCCCGGATGCTCTATCGTAGCGTCCATGGATAGTGTTTCTATATCAATATAGACCATTTCTTACAGCCCTTGGCCCAACAACTTCCTACGTACATTAGAGATGGTATTTACCTCTGTCACGTACCTGATGGGAGACTGAATTGACGAGGTCGGCCTCACTTGTGTCACTAGCCCTGACCCGCTGAGGTTGGAACAGAGGGAGTATAGGGACCAAGGGGACAAGAGTGCCAGTAGTTGTTGCTTGCGGCTCTTGCAGGTGGTGACCTTGGTAGGCAGAGTATCTTCTGATTTGAGCACCGGAACAGTAGACAGAGCAGGTTCTGTGTAGTGCCCGATGTGCAGCAGAACTATGTAGGTAGCCAGGACACAGGATAGTAGCAGGGTCATAAGATAGCTGGGGTCATCAACAGTCGGGCAGCGCAGTACAGAATCAGAGAGAAAAGCCACAGTCAGGAGCAGAGCCGAAGTCAAGAACCAGGAACAGGGGAGTAATCGGAGTCGGGTCAGGAACAAGCCGGGTCAGCAACAAAGGAATCGTACAGAAGCAAGCAGGACATAGGGGGGAGTTGAAGACCAGTCAGCACTGAACCTGAGCAGAGGCCCTCTTTAAATAGCCCGTCTGACGCCAATATTCACCGTGCGTGTGCACGTGTGCGTGATCGCACGTTCCTGCGCGCCTGCACACAACCGGTAATTCTTCTGCGGGATTTCTTTTGCGCATGCGTGTTCCAGATCGTGATTCTTCTTGCCGGAAATCCTTTACATTGCCCCCCATAGTGGCAGCCTCCGGATGCCCACTAGGGCTCGTTTCTCAGGGTGAAGGCAGAGATAGGCTTGAACTATCCGCGGAGCATGAACATTAGTGGATGGTTCCCAAGAGTTATCCTCTGGTCCATACCCTTTCCATTTGATAAGGAACTGGGTCTGTCCACCCCTCTTCCTACAATTCAAGATAGCCTCAACCTCATACTCCTCATTCCCCTCGACCAGCAATGGAGCAGGTGCCTCCGACTTCCGGTTGGGAAACCCACTTGGGATGTGCGGTTTCAACAGGGAGCAATGAAATACTGAGTGGATCTTCAAGTTAGTAGGTAATTCTAATTCAAAAGCCACAGGGTTCACTTTCCTCTTGATAGTAAATGGTCCCAGGTATCTTAGACCAAGCTTCCTTGATGGACAACTTAATTTCAGATTAGCCGTGGATAGCCAGACTTTATCCCCTTGTTTCAGTTCCAAATTGCCCCTTCTCTTTCTATCAAAAAAATTTTTGTTGCTTGCTTGAGCTTCAGAAATTGTCCTTTGTAAGATTTCGCTGTTCCTCCTGAGGAACTCCATCCTTTCTTGTACTGCCGGCACAGCGGCCTCCACTGGTATTTCTGGAAGAAAGGAGGGATGGTATCCGTAGTTCGAAAAAAAAAGGAGATTGCTTGGTAGAGTAATGGATGGAATTATTATAGGCAAATTCTGCTAATTGAAGGAGCGATGCCCAGTCATCTTTGGAATATGAGGAGAAGCATCGGAGGTATTGCTCTAGAGTTTGGTTCGTCCTTTCCATTTTCCCATTTGTTTGTGGGTGGTAAGCAGATGAGAAGCGTAACTCGATCTCTAATGCCTCACACAGAGCTTTCCAAAATTTGGATGTGAATTGCACTCCTTGATCAGACACAATATTCAGGGGAACGCCATGTAGTCTTACGATCTCCTTGGTGAAGACGGAGGCAGTTTCCGAGGAAGACGGAGTCCATTTTAAGGGGATGAAGTGAGCCATTTTGGATAGGTGATCAATTACTACGAAGATAGTGGTGAATCCCTCAGATGGAGGAAGTTAAACAATAAAATCCATTGAGATCATGCTCCAAGGGTTTTTCCAGTACGGGCAAGGATTCCAACAGGCTTTCTTTTGGATTTCTCAGACTTAATCCTCAGGCAGACTGTGCAAGATTTCACATAGTCCTGGCAATTCTTTACTGTGTTTGGCCACCAGAAAAAGCGAGAGACCAACTCAGATGTCTTGTGAATCCCAAAATGACCTGCTAATGGATGGTCATGACATCTCTGGAGAATAAGAGTCCGGAGTTCTTCGGGCACAAAGATCTGTTTCTTGTGGAAGTACAGACCGTCCCTAAATTGCAGGTGCATATTTATGGGAGGTGGATGATTATTCACAGCTTCTTTTATTTGCGTGACCAGGTCTGTCTAAAGGAGTAAGAAGTTTTTGGCCGGCAAAATTGTGTTCAGACTGCACCACCGAGTCGGAAAACATACGGGAGAGTGCATTAGGTTTGCCATTCTTAGATCCAGGATGGTACGTCAGATGGAAGATGAAGCGAGAGAAAAATAGTGCCCATCTTGCTTGTTGTGGCCTGAGGCATTTTGCGTTTTTAGGCACTCTAGATTCTTATGATCTGTAAAGATGAGAATGGAATGAGATGCTCCCTCCAGTAAATAGCGCCATTCTTCCAATGCTGCCTTAATGGCTAGTAACTCTCTGTCTCCCACATCATAATTCCTTTCAGAAACATTTAATTTCCGGGAGAAAAATGCAACAAGGTTAAGAAGGGATTTGAGTCCCTGTCTTTGTGACAATATGGCTCCAACCGCGTTCTCTGAAGCGTCCACTTCAAGGACAAAAGTTAGAGCAGGGTCTGGGTGCTTCAGGATAGGTGCGGACGTGAACATAGTCTTTAATTGCTCAAAGGCTGTTTGGGCCTCAGGAGTCCACTTAAATGGAGTATGCTGCCTGGTGAGCTGTGTCACTGGTGCGATAATTCCAGAGAAGTTCTTGATAAATTTCCTATAGAAATTAGCAAATCCTATAAAGCGCTGCACTGCTTTCCTGTCTCCTGGGATGGGCCATTCTAAGATGATGGACACCTTTTGGGGGTCCATAGAGATGTCCTCAGAAGTGATCACAAGCCACAGGAACTGGATGGATTGCCTCTCGAATTCGCATTTCTCGGCTTCTGCGTAAAGGCGATGCTGGCGTAGTCTATCCAGAGTTCTCTTTACGTAGTCCCGATGACTTTCTATGGAACTGGAGAAAACCAGGATGTCGTCCAGATAGACAATAAGAAATAGATCCAGATAGTCTCGAAAAATATAATTTACCAGGTGTTGGAAGGTTGCTGGTGCATTGCAGAGCCCAAAAGGCATTACCAGATATTCGAAGTGCCCAAATCGGGTTCGGAAGGCCGTCTTCCACTCATCACCTTCCCGAATTCTCACTAGGTTGTAAGCGCACCTCAGTTCCAGTTTTGAGAAGAAGCATGCTCCTCGCAGCCTTTGAAATAATTCGAAGATCAGTGGAAGGGGGTAGCGATTCTTGACTGTTATCTTGTTTAGGTCACAGTAATCAATACACGGTCTAAGGGTGTGGTCCTTTTTTTCCAACAAATAAGATGCCGGCTCCTGCTCGTGATGTAGAAAGCCGAATAAAGCCTTTTCCCAAATTTTCGTCTATATATTCCCGGAGAACTTCTAATTCGGCTTCGGATAAAGGATAAATTCTACCTGAAGGAATTTCAGCGCCAGGCAGGAGCTCAATTGGACAGTCATAGGAGCGATGAGGAGGAAGGATGTTGGCACTTTTCTTATTGAACACGTCTAGATACTTGTGATATACTACAGGGACAAGTTTCATGGTTTCAGGATCCGAGTGAATACTGAGAATACAGTGCGTCAAACAATATTCTGAAAGGAAGAAGAGTTCTCCAGACAACCAATTGATGGTTGGGTTGTGGGTCTTTAGCCAAGGCATGCCGAGAATAACTGGGAACATTGGGGAGGTGATAATATCGAGACAAAGGAATTCCTGGTGTCCTGAAGGAGAGTAGCAGAATATTGGTACGGTTTTCTGTGTTACAGGGCCAGAACTGATACCAGATCCATCTGCCAGATGAACTGCAAGTCTTTGCGCCTTGGTACGGAGTGGAATCTGGTTTTGAGTAGCGAAGTGAGCATCCATAAAGCAGCTACAAGCACCCAAGTCTATGATGGCCAGGACCGTGATTGTCCTTTTGGCCAGTTGTAGGTGAAAAGAGAGGTGCGTTCAGCTTGTCCCTTGAGGGTGCACTTGTAGAAACAGTTGGGAGAGGACTTATGAGATTTGGCCAGGCAGGTAGCCACGAAATGACCCGCATCACCACAGTAGAGGCAGAGGTTGGACTTCTGTCGATGAAGGCGGTCTGCTGCAGATAACTGTGGTCTCCAGAAGCTTCTCCTAGCTGGGTTGATGGGCAATCCTGAGGAAACTACATTCGTAGAGGGCCCAATTTCAGAGCATATTAGAATCTTCCCATTAGTCCTCTCACCCTGCCTTTCCTGAATCCAACAGTCAATATGAATTGTTATGTCTATCAGACTCTCCAACCTGGTTGTGCCCCCACTCAGGCCAGCTCATCCTTCAGGGTGTCTGAAAGACCGAGGTGGAACAGAGAGCAGACTCTTTCCACTGAGTATCAGAACTCCAGATGCAGAAGTCAGTAACATATTCTTCCACAGGTCTCTGGCCTTGCTGTAGTTTACTGAGCATAGTTTCAGTGGTTTGGCGCTGGAAGGGGTGTCAGAGCCTGGGATTGAACCTTGGCCTTCTGCAGTGAGAGGCAATGTTTCTTCTCACTGAGCCACCTGGAATGCTGGACAGCTCCCTTGACAATTCTTTGGATGATCCTGCCTTGGCCCTGTTTGCCTTGAACCCTGAACTCCTTGCTCCTCCCATGAACTTCCTATAAAAGCCATGTCCATGCATTTCCTCCTTGCCAGATTATTGTGCCTTCCCAGCCAATATCCCGCTCATCGTGCCTGCTGCTGTCTACATCTTTGTTACCTACCTTTGGCTTGCTACTGACTATGATTTTGCTTTATCCTAATCTACTACCATCCGTGACCGACCCTTGGCTTGTGACTGACTCTGCTTCCGTTTGATCCCTACACTGTTTGATCCACTATTGGGTTCCAGCTTGCTCATTCCCTGGTGGGGTGATCCTGAAATCTGCGACCTGGTATTAACACGCAGCCCAATCCATCTCCACCATTAGGAGCTCTGGTGAAAACCGGTTAATACTTAGACCCCGCACCTCAGGTGAGCCTGTGTCATTCCCAGGGGGACCTGCTGGTGTACCTATCCTGATTTGTGCCATTGTTGCAAAAAATAAGCCCACTGAAGTTAAGGACGGATCCTGTAGTTCACGGAGATGGTAAGCCCAGGACTGAGGTTCATTTCTCAGAAGTGTGATAATAAATCCCACCTTAGTATTAGGTGACGAGAAGGTCCTGGGGAGCAGGGAAAAATATAACTCACAGGAGTTACAAAAAGTCCTGAACTTCCTGCGGTCCCCTGTAAAGAACTCAGGCTTAGGCACCCGGGTTCCGGTAGGGCAGATGTTTCACACATCATACTGGTCTCTGTTTGAGTGATTGCATCCGAGGTGGCCATGGGATCTGTGTCTATGAGGACATTAGAGTTGGTTCACAGTTTACTCTCCAGTTGTTCAAAGTCCTTCTGTAAATCGTGTATCACATTGAACAGGGGTACTTACTGATTGGCGAATGTCCCCCAGTTGCGAGGCATCCCTTTCAGACTCCATCATTGGCTGACTGGTACTGTCACGTACCTGAGGGAGACTGAATTGACGAGGTCGACCTCACTTGTGGAATAGTAGACAGAGCAGGTTCTGTGTAGTGCCCGATGTGCAGCAGAACTATGTAGGTAGCCAGGACACAGGACAGTAGCAGGGTCATAAGATAGCTTGGGTCATCAACAGTCTGGCAGCGCGGTACAGAATCAGAGAGAAAAGCCAGAGTCAGGAGCAAAGCCGAAGTCAGGAACCTGGAGCAGGAGAGTAATCGGAGTCGGGTCAGCAACAACCCGGGTCAGCAACAAAGGAATCGTACAGAAGTGAGCAGGACACAGGGGGGAGCTGAAGACCAGTCAGCACTGAACCTGAGCAAAGGCCCTCCTTAAATAGCCCATCTGGTGCCAATCTTCGCTGTGCGTGTGCACGTGCGCGATCGTGCATTCCTGCGCACAACCAGCAATTCTTCTGCGGGATCTCTTTTGCGCATGCGTGTTCCCGATCGCGATTCTTCTTGCCAGAAATCCCTTACAACCTCCTGGACACTTTAAAAACATACTCGTGGGAACCCACATACTTGTGGGTCTCATTGGATGTTACTTCACTTTATACCTCAATTCCCCATTAGGTGGGACTTGCAGCACTTCCTTTCTTTAGATCCGCTTATCAGCTTGAGACAAGCTCAATTTATCTTAGATGCAACCAACTTTTGCCTCACCCACAATTTTTTACAGTTTGATACCAGTTTCTATTTGCAGATACAAGGGGCCTCTATGGGTGCCAATTTTGCTCCCAGTTACACGAATTTAACAATGGACCTATAGGAACATCAATCTGTCTGAAGCAACAACCCCTATTCATGTAACATTGTATATTATGGGAGATATATCGATCACATCGTGATTATATGGGATGGCCCCTGGGAATTAGTTGAATCCTTCATCTTCTATTGTAACTCAAACTCCTTAGGACTCACTTTCACACATGTCTCTGATCCTGACAAATTAGCCTTCCTAGATTTAGAATTGTGCCATACAGATACCACCATATATGCCAAGAACTACTATAAACCTACAGCTGGAAATTAGTACTTACATTTTTGCAGCTGTCACCACCCTAGGTAGATGACCAGCATCCCGAAAAGCCAGTTATGTAGACTTCACCATCACTGTACACGAGACGAAGATTATACTGCACAAGGCCATCTCCTCGAACAAACATTTCAAGAGAAGGGCTACCCTCCTACATTGGTACATGAAGCTTTCCTCACATATCTTAATGACCAAAATCAGAACAGTGGTAAAACAAAAGTAAAAAGGGAAACCCAATCAGTTCCACAACCGCCACACCAAAATGGGACAGATCTGTATTTGGGTATATTCTTCGAGGACCCTCATCTTACACTCTCTATACCTAAAAAAACAAAATATCTTAAAGGAAAGCCCCTAACATTAAAGGCAAAATTGCCCTGAGTAAATTGATATCTCACCAGAAGCCCACAGGCCCCATATTCACCTTCTTGTCCATAAAGTGTATGTTCCAGTGTCGTAAACCTATTGTTTAACCTGTAAGCATGTACAACAGGGCCAGAAACACTTCATCACAAAAGGCAAAACATATCCCCTTGATGATTTTTGTAATTGCTCAGTGGAATATATCATATATTGCCTGACCTGTCTTTGTGGCCTACTTTATGTAGGTAGAACTGTTAGAATCTTGAGGAAAAGATTTGGTGAACACATACGTTCAATCAAAGGCGGCGAGGATAAACTGAGTGTTCCCAAACACTTCCTTGAATTCCACCACAAATAAACCTCTGACCTCCGGGTTAGGGTTATAGAGAGTATACCCAAAAGCTACCTGCTAACAGAGCACATTCGTTGTCTCTGTAGTAGAGAAACTTACTGGATATAAAGTATATACTTGACATCATGGCCCCAGGCAGATTAAATGAAGACTTAGAGGTCCACTCTATCCTGTAGTTTTCAGTCTGACCACTGTACCACATCCATTACCCATATACATAATATTTTCCCTACTATATTTGAATACATGTATACATATACATATATGCCTTATACTCATCAGTTTTCTGATTAGTATAATATTATTCATTTTATAATATCTATATACAATTTTTTATTTTCATGATTTAACATACTTTTTCATACTCATGATTAACATTGTGGGAATATATAAATTGTTCAGGCTAATGTTCTCCTTTACTATCCATTATGCTAATATGTGAACCATTTGTATTATCTTTGTCAGAACCCTTATGGTTGTTTACGATTTTTGAGCATCTTCTGTAGGTATAAAAAATCCCAACGATATAGTACATAATATACTGCACAGGGGCGGACTGACAACTCATGGGGCCCCTGGGCAATAGGGGATCATGGGGCCCCTGTGTCCTTGCCCAAACTCAAAAAGCCTATGAAAAAGGTACAAGGGGCATCTCATGGGGCCCCCTACTGACCCCGGGCCCTCGGGCAGTGCCCAAGTTTCCAAATGGTCAGTCCGCCCCTGATACTGCATATATAATTTGTCTTTTATGATCTAGTACTCTATATGCTTTTTAGTGGAGATTTCTGTTTTACTAATTGTTTATAACCCCCTTTATCAGTTGTATATAACTTCTTTCTGGTATTGCTTGCCCATGAGCATGCTAAGCCATGTAGTTCTCCAAAATGCTATGTGTGTATAAAAATCCCTTGACTAAGATGGCCGAATCACGGCCTGAAGAAGGAGCACGCATGCTCCGAATGCGCACCAATCAGCCTGCTGGTCCCCTCCTTCTGCTTTCGGTGATGTCACAGCTGCTAGCCTTGGACACTGTAGCACCTTTGGAGCCCTGGACATCACCAGTGCGGATCCAATACGCTTTCAGCGGCAACCTGCCGACACAGAGCATATAGTTCATCAAGGAACCAGCAATTTGTGACATGCAAGCTTTTATACTCCTTTTCTGAGTAGTTTTTTGTTCTTTTAATAAATGATTGCACTTGATCTACTATACTCAGATCAGTGCTGCTATGTCCCTACTCTTTTATTGTGCAATAAATGGTATGCTACCATATAAGAAAGTTATTTACACAAATAGAGGATGTCCCGCTAAATATTACAAAATATGGGATAAATGGCTAGATTGCACTGCAACTTGTGATGAGGATGACAATGAGGATTTATGATGTGGTTATCTCCAGATGTTAATCTATTGTTCCAATCTGCTTTAAATAATTTTTATGATGTACATAATTTAGACCTGGGTCTGCTGTTTACCCTTTTCGTGTCCAGAATTATGACACTTACTGAGACTTCAGATAGTATAAGATGTACCTCCTATTTCCAATTCTACCGACTCACTTTGCAATATACACTTGTTTTGTTATTCCCAATTCACTTGATTATGCAAAGTGGGCTTCACCACATCTTTACGCATGGAATGTGTCTCCATGCTGTTCTTGATTTTGTATGATGTATAATACTGCATTATGTGTTCTACTTTTAATGAAGAGTTTGACTGCTTAAAAAATAAAATTCCATTATTAAAAATCTTGCCTTTTTTTTACAAAATTTACAAATATTTACACTTCACAGGTAAATATTAGATAGGCTAAACCAATTTGCTTTGAGGAGTGGTTGTAGAAGAATTTCAGTCATGTCCCTTCTTTGGATGCTAAAACCCATATAGAAAGTTGTCTAAATTAAAATAATATGAGATAAAAGTGTGTTTTTTTGTTTTTTTTTTGGTAAATTATTTCTTCGGTTATTTATTTTATTTTTGCTGTTGCGCTGTAGGTGAAAAAAACAGATTAAGATAGATAGATAGATAGAAAAAATTCAGCTAAATGTTGACATGAGAGTATGTTTCATTTAAATCAGTACACATTGGAATGGAAAGAGGATGTAAAACAATGCACAATGTTAATGTATTCCATAAAGAATTAAAAGCAAGGATATAGCACTTAAAGCAGACCTTGTAGTTTGATGCAAGGTCCACACATACTGTCTGGGTTCCCTCCCCTTTTAAAAACCATCTGATGTTAGTAGGCATAAAATATACCCATTAAAAAAAAAGTTAAGGTTATATTTGGCATACCCCCCCGTTTTCCACATTATTTGGAATCACATCACATTCTTTCGGGAGAATTCCTAGGGAATGCAGAGCAGACAAAGGCACTCTGTTCCATTTCATTCATGCCTTCTCATGTGATTTCAGCTGCTGTTTTCTGCAGGATCCAGCCAGAAGGTGTATGATGTCATTCTTGGAAGAGGGAGTTAAGGTAAGTATATATCTAACTTTTTACAGGTGATTTTTTCCTTGTTAAAGCAGACAGTAAAATGCAAGGTTTGCTTTAACAAGGAGTATCAGCTATGTTTATACACCAAGATGTCATGTGGATGTGTGCAGGTACACTTTTCATATCACATATACTGTATATATTCTGGTGGTAGTCTCTGTACAGAGAAAAATTACTGCACTGCAGCCAAAAGCATCAAAAGATCAACAATGAAAGTAAAGAGAATGATCGCTCTTGCAGCAGTAGAAACAGCTATTTGTTGAATCTGATTTTGACAGGGCTTAGCCCATCTTTCTCAAAGCAACAGCTATACAAACTACTCAAACATAATTATCCACATACCCCACCCTCCTTCACCCACTATGTGGTGGCATCACCCCCAGTGAGACAGACATGGTTAGCTCCAGGGGTAACCAATGGCAACCAAAAAAGTACAGACTTTGCAAGAAAACTGCAAAAAGGTAAAAATAAGGATCTTGCTTAAAATTATATACAGTATATAAACAAAATAGGAAATTAGACCAGGACTCTCAATCCCATATTTTCTCCTTAATCAGGAACATAAACTCACTCCTTCCCTCCTTCCCCTCTGTGACTGTTCTTTAGTAGATGGTAACACCCACAATGATATGAAAGATACGAGAACACAAACACGAACATCTATGTATTTTTGTTTGAACCAACATAATTTTTTGACATAGCAAAATGAAGACATCAGAAAACCTAATCTTTTCACACAATAGAATATTTAGTTTTAATAAACCATATTCAATAACTGAGATGCCCTCTTGTTGTGATATAGTAGTATTGAGAGAAGCCACATCCACTGTGACCAGAATAAAGCCCCCTATATTTCTTCTCTTGGATTACACTGATGATAGGTTTATCCCTTAAATATGAGAGGTTATTATCAATGGTAGGTTATAGAAAGTTATCAAAATACTGTCCAAATCTAGAGGTGATAGAATTGATAATATTAATAATGGATCTACTTGGGGTTTTTTTTGGATCGTAATGAATCTTGGGGAGATAATAAATAACTGGTATATGTGATATCAAGGGAAGGAGGAATGCCTTATTATTATTATTGAAAATACCTATATCTGATCTTTTTTTCCCCAAAGTTATTTCTTAAATTGAAGTGGTGGATACTCTTTCAAAGAATAATGGGTTTGCTTATTAGAAATAAGCCTCTTCATCATCTGCTGAAGACAACTGTATCACAGAAGAGCGTTGGGTTGAGGAGTCAAGATGGGGTTTGGGGGGCTAAGTTGAAATCTTCCCCAATGAGAACTATTCCCTCTGCTAGCCTTAAAAGAGGGTATCGCATGAAACCATTGTAAATAGTATCTCCAAGGGCAGGATTGGATGCCACCTGAGCAAAAATGGGTCTCCTGGAAAAGCACAATGTCCACATTAGCGTTATGAAGAGAGTATAGAATGTGACCCCATTTGAACTGGTTATTGATATCATTAATATCATAGGAACAGAGCTTCAGCAGGGTATGTGGAGGAGTCCTATTATCACGTACCTTGTAGCAGCTCCTGACATGTAGAGGAAGGCCTCTCCTACAGCCCTGACTCAAGTACCACTAATGTAACAGTGACTGTGAGAGAGCAGCAAGGTATGAGTGCCTGTAAGGTGTTCCATCGACTGTAGTGATGGGTAGTAGGTGCATCGCAAGCTGTGGGTGAGATGGTCAGGACAGCAGATGGCAGCAGAAGCAGCAGTCCATGGACTGGAAGAACAGTGGGTGGCAGTTGCTTGGCAGACAGCTGGGGTATTGCAGGTGCAAGAGATCTGGTAACACATAGCAGGTGAAGGACCAGCAGGAACCAGGTAACATGCAGAGCAGGGCAGACTGATAACTGGATGTGTGGTCAGAGGAGCCAGGTAAGCAACAGATCATCAGATACAGGCAGAGGTCAGCAACACTTGGAGCAGACAAATGAGCAGAAAGGCAGAGCAGAGTCCACAAACAAGTCTAGGTCCAGGCAGGTAGGGTTCAAGAGTGGTCAGGGCAAGCAGGGTTAATCACAGCAGCCAAGCACAGAAACACGGGTAAGAGCTGTAGATTAGACATCACTGGCCAGTACAGCTTCTGCAGTATAAATAGTCCCATTGGCACCAATGTTGGTGGCGTGTGTATGTGTGCCCGCATACGCACATGTGCACACTCATATCCAACTCCAAAAAGGAAAGAGCATCATGATCTCAATATGTTATGAAACACAGTTCATTTTATCAGGAGTTTGACGTTGCTGGTAGGGTGTCTGTACTTTTGTACTGTAATTTTAACCTTTGTGTCAAATCAACAAAGGTAAAAACTTGCATACGAAATGCACTGCTCCAAAAAATTAAAGGAACACTTTTTAATAGCATCAAGTCAATTAAACTCCTGGGATATTGATCTGGTCAGTTAAGTAGTGGTGGTGGTTTTTAATCAGCTTCAGCTGCTTTGATGTTAATGAAATTAACAACAGGTGCACTTCGATGGGCAACAATGAGACTACCCCCTAAACAGGAATGGTTTTACAGCTGGAGGCCACTGACATTTTTTCCCCTATTCATCTTTTCTGACTGTGTTTCACTAGTTTTGCATTTGGCTAGGGTCAGTGTCACTACTGGTAGCATAAGGAGATACCTGGATCCTACAAAGTTTGCACAGGCAGTCCAACTCCTCCAGGATGGCACATCAATACGTGACATTGCCAGAAAGTGCTGTGTCTCCCAGCACAGTCTCAAGAGCATGGAGGAGATTCCAGAAGACATACAGTTACTCTAGGAGAGCTAGACAGGGCTGTAGAAGGTTCTTAACCCATCAGCAGGACTGGTATCTGCTGTAATGTGCAAGGAGGAACAGGATGAGCACTGCCAGAGTCCTACAAAATGACCTCCAGCAAGCCACTGGTGTGAATGTCTCTGACCAAACAATCAGAAACAGACTTCATGAGGGTGGCCTGAGGGCCTGACACCCTCTAGTGGGCCCTGTGCTCACTGCCCAGCACCATAGAGCTTGATTGGCATTTGTCATTGAACATCATAATTGGCAGATCTGCCATTGGCGCCCTGTGCTTTTCACAGATGGGAGCACCCTAAGCACATGTGACAGAGGTGAAAGGGTCTAGAGAAGCCGTGGAGAACGTTATGCTCCCTGTAACATTTTTCAGCATGACCATTTTGGTGGTGGGTCAGTGTTGGTCTGGGGAGACATAACCATGGAGGAACACACAGACATCTACAAGCTATACAATGGCACCCTGACTGCCATTAGGTATCGGGATGAAATCCTTGGACCCATTGTCAGACTTGACGCTGGTGCAGTGGGTCCTGGGTTCCTCCTGGTGCACGAGAATGCCCGACCTCATGTGGCAATAATACGCAGGCAGTTCTTGGAGGATGAAATGATTGATATCATTGAATGGCCCCCACGCTCGCCTGATGTAAATCCAATAGAACACCTCTGGTATATCATGTTTTGGTGTATCCGACAATGCCAGGTTACACCTCAGACTGTCCAGGAGCTCAGTGATGCCCTGGTCCAGATCTGGACAGAACTACCCCATGACACCATCCATCGTCTCATTAGGAGCATGCCCCAATGTTGTCAGGCATGCATACAAGCACGTGGGGGCCATACAAACTACTGAGTTTAATTTTGAGTTACTGCAATTTAATTTCAGCAAAATAGACTAGCCTGCTGCATCATTTTTTCACTTTGATTTTTGGGGTGTCTTTGAATTCAGTCCTCTGTAGGTTGACAATTCTCATTTCCATCAAACTATGGGGCATCCTTATGTTCCTAACACATTACCTAGTCCATATCAGTATAGATATCCAGCACAATATTTTTCCCCATTGAGATCTGAGGTGTTTTCAAAGTGTTCCTTTAATTTTTTTGAGCAGTATATATTTCAGGGGAAAAAATGTAGCTTATCACTTGGGGGTTAAGAATATGCATGCATCATACATACTAGTATGGGTACAACTGGGGGAATCAATGGTGGAAAAGGATCTGGGGGTTCTGGTAGATCACAAGCTTAATAAAGGCATGCAATGCCAAGCTGTGGCTTCTAAAGCGAGCAAAATCCTCTCTTGTATGAAAAGAGATATAGACTCCAGAGAGAGAGAGATATCATATTACCCCTGTACAAATCATTAGTACGACCTCATCTAGAATATGCAGTTAAATTTTGGGCACCAATTCACAAAAAGAACATTGGGGAACTGGAGAAAGTACAGAGAAGGGCAACTAAACTGATACGAGGCATGGAGGCATGAAAGATTAGAGGAACTAAATTTATTCTCTCTTGAAAAGAGGAGATTAAGGGGGATATGGTCAACATGTATAAATACACCAGTGGTTCATATAGTGAACTAGGTGTAGAGCTATTCACCCTGAGGTCAACACAGAGGACAAAAGTGGCACTCTTTACGTCTGGAGGAACAGAAATTTAATCTCCAAACATGAAAAGGTTTCTTCACAGTGAGAGCTGTGAAAATGTGGAATAGACTCCCTCAAGAGTTGGTTCTGGACAGCTCAGTAGATTACTTCAAAAAAGGCCTGGATTATTTCTTAGATACACAGAATATAACTGGATACTAACATTTATAGGTAAAGTTGATCCAGGGAATATCCGATTGCCTCTCGGGGATCAGGAAGGAATTTTTTTCCCAGCAGGTGCAAATTGGATCATGCTTTGCTGTTTTTTTTTTGCCTTCCTTTGAATCAACTGTGGGTATAGGATTATAACTTTTTTTTTTTCTATGGTTGAACTGGATGGACGTTTGTCTTTTTTTCAGCCAGACTAACTATGTAACTATGTAACTTGCTATCCCACTTATTAGAGCTGGGATAGCAAGTGTGCTAACAAGTCTATTAAAATAAATTAGTTTCCTTGAAGTCTTTCTACAAGCTTGTATTTGAACATATTGGCATTGCCTGAGATCATAGTAAAGCCAGCAGAGCAGAGATTGAAATTTTCACTAGTGCACATGCTTCTCCAGATAATTAGTCTTAACTGGGCTCTAACCATGCTATGAGATCATAGGAAAAACAATAGGAAAAAAAAGTAAATTTTTTGGTATCAGAGATTCCTTAATGTTTATATAAGCAGGAAATGGAATGGAATAAATACATTATACATGAATGCACTAGAACAGCAATGGGCAAACTATGGCCCACGGGCCTTATACGGCCCGGCGGACCTTTTAATCCGGCCCGCGGAGCTAGGCTCCTCTCACAGTCCGCCCTGAAGACCGGTGTAGCAAAATCTGTCTCCTATGAGGATCTGTCCCCCTCGACGTATCTGCGCATGTGCCGGAGATCACCGATCGGCTGCTAATGCCTGAAACTGGCACATGCGCAGATACGTCGAGGGGGACAGATCCTCATAGGAGACAGATTTTCATGCTACACCGGAACAGCACGGACACGGCGAGAGGAACGCACGGAGCAAAGGTAAGTGAATTGACACAGGGGGGACTTGGGGATTTAATATGGGGAATGAATTACTATAGGGGGGATGAATTACTATAGGGGGGATGAATTACTATGGGGGATGAATTACTATATGGGGGATGAATTACTATGGGGGATGAATTACTATGGGGGATGAATTACTATATGGGGGATGAATTACTATAGGGGGGATGAATTACTATAGGGGGGATGAATTACTATGGGGGATGAATAACTATGGGGGGTGAATTACTATATGGGGGATGAATTACTATGGGGGATGAATTACTATATGGGGGATGAATTACTATGGGGGATGAATTACTATGGGGGGATGAATTACTATATGGGGGATGAATTACTATATGGGGGATGAATTACTATATGGGGGATGAATTACTATGGGGGATGAATTACTATATGGGGGATTAATTACTATGCTTACTATGGGGGAATATTACTATACTTACTATGGATGACACATACACATCATTCATCTACTCTTGGTCCGGCCCCCGGGTCCAATATATGAACCCATTGCGGCCCTCAAGTCAAAAAGTTTGCCCACCCCTGCACTAGAATATAAGGTATAAATGGAGTATTCTTCTAATACAAAATAATGTTTTAATGCAGTCAGTATTACTCTAGCCTGCTTACGTAATGCAAGTATCATCTGGCTACAACTCGGAAGGAAACATTTGGAAAGCAATGTGACAAAAGAGCTTTTAAAGCATTACTTGTTAGAACTTGTTAATGTTTCTAATCTGTTACCTGCAGGATATTGGAAATTATTTGATGTTTTGACTTTAGTAAGTGCTTTAGTGGACGTGCAAAGAATCATACCCTTTCAGAGTAATGGTGTGAAACTCTTCAAAAACACCTATGAAAAATGGACTCTTAGTGCAGCACTTCTCGAGGATTCAGATTTACCCTTTCTGTCTAGTACAATTAGTATATAGCTCCTTCTATCACAGCTAACAAAAATGGATAGACTTTTAGAACTGCAGATGATGTTCAGTTAGGAGTTAGGAACTAGACCCGCTATCTTCTAAACTGGCATGATTTATCTGTGTATAAAGTGTATTTTTCACTTATCATTCTTGCAACCCACTGGAAATGTAAGGAACACAAACAGCACTAAAGTCTTTACATTCCTTTTGCACTTGAATAGGTTCATTGCTTGACATAATGCTACACAGAGCATCCCAATATAAATATACCACTAACTGAAGTGAAATAAAATAAAAAAAAAAGACAATGTGGTTTAGCAGATTAATATTAGTTTAGGTTAATATAGCCAATAAAATCTAATATTTTAGGAGGTTATGATATACCATAAATTGTGAGGGAGTGCTATGCCTTGTTTTTTACTTAGTAGAAAACTGTAGAATTTAGATGAGGAAACTAATTTTAAAAAGTAAATCATGTAAGGCTTTTACATCTGTTAAATTCTAACTATCATGCCAGTGTGTCTGCACAGTTTCCAGCAACATTTTATGAAATAACATTATGTGGCCTGGTGTGCATATAAAGGTAACATGTTGTTGCAGTACCTCAAGAATAAAGAAGAAGATAACTCAAAAAGCCCTATACTAGAATTATTAGACTATTATACCAAAAAAATGCCCCAGATTATGAAGGCAGAGAGATTTCCTAAAGGAGCTTTATGACATGGGAGAAGATTTTAGAATTGTTGGAATTGTAAGGGTTAAAGGTGATATATTGTAATTGCAATGGGTAAAGTCTTTTTCGATTTTGTGACACAGTTCAGACTAGATATTAGCTACATTGGTAATATCAGTGGAACTGGATAAGGTAACATAGTAGAATATATAACTCCAGTCGAAAGTTGTGGCACTGCTGTCCCTGAAATCTAAATTAGGTTGTTTAGGCTGGAGGCTATGAAATGCCAAAATCAGAGCTCTAGCTATGCCTTATTGCCCCAGATGAAAACCTAACTTCGCAATTGGGCTTCAGGAGTGAAAGTAGTGAATCCAGTATTTCACAGTTGAAGTGCAGCAGAATGTTTGCATTGTGTGGGATCTCAGCATTTCACATAATGTCTGGGCCCAGTTTCACCTAGGGTCCTCTGGCTCCCATCCCTGTTCACAAACTCAGCAGTGTTAATAGGACCTCATGAGGTGGAGTAGGTAGAAACCCAGTGACAGTATGTCACAGGAAGCCATGGTGTCATCATTTGGTGCAATGGGTCTGGGATCTTCAGCACAAAAGGTTTTAGCACCAAACTGGCAAGGACAACCAATTGTTGTAGGTATGTGGCATGTTTAGGATCCAGGAAGTTGCATGATTAACTCCTTGACGCCGACGTAACACAAATATGCGGCCTCACAGAACTGGGCTTTTTCCCGTGGGGCCGCATATTTGCGTACCTGTCTTTGTGCTGGGAGCGCGCCGCATGGCGATGGTGATGCAGGGATCTCTAGGTGAAACTGACTGTACTCTTCCCTGGTTGTCATCACTCCTGTCATAGTATTATTTTTTTAAGAGTTTGAGCACAGTATTTTGGTTTATAATTGCAGAGATGCACTGAATATGCTTTTGCCTGGACATTCTGGAATTAAGTTAACAAAGAAGTTGGGATGTTGTTGTTAGATATGTACACTATGTACGTTTAGCAGATAAGACTTACAGGTGGTTAGGATTCGAACCAATGACCCCAGTACTGCCAGGCGGAAGTGCTAACCATGCTCTATATTAGCACTTTATCGCTACATAATTTTAGACTAGTCTGTCAGATACACAAAATCAAGTGCATGCATTATCTAGTTACAAGCAAAAAATATATAATTATTTTAATGATGCTGTATGTCAGCAAATTATTTATCCTAAAGTTATTCTATTGCAAATTAAACCATTCTATTATACATATACTAGACCACAGAAACGAAACACAATTCTGCTGTGTTTCAGGCAATTAGATACAGACTCTCTAATGCACATTCTTTGTTAAATTAAATACAGAGAAATGTACTTAAATATATATAATTAGTGTTGTTTTATGAACCAGATGGAAGATGTGTGGCAACATAGCTCAAAATGTAAGCTGGTAATACACGTTCAGTTTTTTTTTCCATTCAACCAGTGAGTTGAATGCAGGGGCGGACTGACCATTTGGAAACACGGGCACTGCCCGAGGCCCCGGGGTCAGTAGGGGGCCCCATAAGATGCCCTGGTACCTTTTTCATAGGCTTTTTTGAGTTTGGGCAAGGACACAGGGGCCCCATGATCCCCTATTGCCCGGGGGCCCCATGAGTTGTCAGTCTGCCCCTGGTTGAATGATAAAGAAAATGACAGATCCCCACATCTACACATAAGTGGGTGATGCAGAGATCTCTCCCACTGTGCTATTGTATTCCAACAGGGACACAGTATACACTGATCAGCGCTTGCAGTCATTGACCGCATGCACTGATCAAATGCTGGTTTTCTAGCAAGACATTTCAATAGAAGCTGGTCATTAGAACAGAATGGCTTCTGCTGAACAGACAGTGGTATATACACTTTTGGTATGTGTGTACAAGGCTTTAAACAGTATGGTAGTGAAATGGAGACTTATTATGTAACTGATGGTGTTTATTGGGTATGGTGCTAAATCTGCCTGTCTAGCATTCATGACACTGATAATGGTGATGATAACAATTAAAGATTGCTGTTAGGTTGAGGAATGTTGCTGCATCAGATTCAGACAACTTGGCAAGCATAGCAAGCTACATACTATGCATATTAAATGTTTGCAAACATTTTACCTAAAAAAGTCCCCTTCAGTAATGGGTAAAAGGGTACCGAGAGTAAAAGGTTACTTAACTTTCTTGTGGAATGCTTACAATCGTTCAACCTTCTCAAAAGGTATTGATCACATACCTTTTTTCTCTTGAGGGGATAGGTTTGTGAGGCTTTACATCAATTTTAAACAAAGGGATGCTTTTTACAAAGCAATGCTTTCAAAGCCTTGCCATGAAAAGAAAAATGTGAAACATTACCAGCATTCCAAAAAGCAAGAGAAACTAACATAAGGTAAAATACAAGCTCTGCTTTGTCTCTAGCTTGTGGCATCTTTCACTCAAATCATGTTGGAAGATACAGGCCCTCTCTGATCCCTATTACATAGGCATTTCTGCAAATCAGTGGTGCCCAGATTAATCAATAGATTTAGTGAATTGTGTCATTCATCTTATTTTTAGAGAACATGCAGACATTAATACAACAAGGACACCTACGCTAGATGATGCTTTGCTGCCATGCCCAAAAATGATCTTCTCTCTTTGTTAGACATGATAATGCTTTGCTTTTGTGGTCCTAATGATACAGAAATATGTCCTCTCAAAATTATCTGTTTTTGTGATATCATAATTTAATATTATACCACTTAGCCATGCCATAACATGGCTCTTTAAAAATGTGAAATTTTTGTATAACTTAAGAAAAGAGATAATTGGTTCTCTTTTCTGGTTCTAAGAAAAAATTATCCATTATTTCCCTAACTTAATTATAGTTATATGTATAAATTCCATTTGATATCTTGTCACTGGTGATGCTGTGGAATAATGGCCATTGTGTATTTTGTCATTAGCTGTCCTTTCTGCTTCATGGGTCAAAATTTACCAAGGGGTTGTTTTGCTGTGCTGCAATGGGTTAAACTACCAGAAGATTTTGGAAAAATATAAATTGTGAATCTTTTGAAATGTGCTAATAGTCTTCTATTGTAACCAAAGATTCATCAATAAAAAGAGAGAAAAACTGTGTAAAAAATTGTATTCATAACCTTAGACCTTGATTGATATCAAATGCAAAGTTGTAAGAAAAAAAGAATTTATATATATATATATATATATATATATATATATATATATATATTTCCTATGCATTTGTTCTTTTATATACATTATTATAATATTATTATTAATATTATTTGCGTTAAAGCAGGACATCTTTTCAGCTTTTCAGCCAGGGGTCTGGCGATTTTTCTGTCTCTAAGCACCCCTGCATATAACCATGAACACGTAGGCTTTTAGAGGAGTTTAGAGGCAGGGGAGTTTAAGAGCAGGAAAAAAAATAAACACTGTCAGTGCAACCAGAAGCAGTGGATTTTTGACAGAAAAAAAACCCAGAAAATTGTACCATACTTAACGTAATTTTCCTTTCCTGGTGCCTATCCATGGCAATATACCTGTGATAAGCTCCACCTTAGACTCCTCCCTCAGGGACAGTGAATATATAAACAGAAAGGATTAAGGTACCCACAGCATTCTCTGTAATATAGAATACTGAGGGCAAGATTGTATGCTGTCATGGATAGGCACCAGGAAAGGAAAATTACGGTAAGTATGGTACAATTTTCTATTTCCCTGGTGCCTCCATGGCAACATACCTGTGATAAATAACTAGCTGAAATGGGTGGGATCATGCTTAGAAAAAGTTTTATTTGAAAGGTAGGAAGATTATCATTTTGAACAGGCAACGGCCGCTAATAGGTTGTCTGCCGAACTCCACAGATAAGAGAGCCCCTAGGTCCACTCTATAGTGCCTCATAAATGTGTGTTGGGAAAACCTCGTAGCTGCTCTGCAGATAGTCTCGATGGATACATTTTTCCTGGCTGCCCATGAATTGGAGTCAGACCTGATTGAATGCGCCCTGATTGAGATGGGGGGTTCCAAACCCTTGGCCCTGTACGCCTTATGAATTAACATTACTATCCATGAAGCAATAGTTCTTGATGAAGCCTCATTTCCCTTGTTTTTGCCCCAAGGGATGACAAATAGATTAGACAAATCCCTGAAGGATGCTGTAGCCTGAAGATAACACCTTAACACACTGGCAATGTTGAGCTCATGGAGGGTACCCGATTCAGGGTCTGAAAAGGTTGGCAGTACCCATGGTTCTGAAAGATTGGAAAACGAAGAGACCTTTGGAAGTTCTGAGTTCCACCCTGTCTGGGTAGAACTTCAAGCCCCAAGGCTTGAAGTTCTGACACTCTTTTACCAGATGATACTGCTATTAGAAAGGCCATTTTTAGAGTCAGATTCCACAAAGAGGCTGATTCGGACAGAGAAAAGGGTTGAATGGATAAAGCCTCTAGAACTACAGACAGATCCCAGGTGAGAAAGGCTCTTTTCATGGGTGGACGTATCTTCTTAATGCCTTTGAATAATTAGAGCACAAGTGAATCTTCGGCCCACTTGTCTGTTGCCGCCGAGATCGCTTCCACCTACACCTTTAGTGTGCTTAGACCTAAACCTAGGTTCAGGCCTGCCTGGAGGAAGTCCAAAAGCTGAGAAGTGGAGGGAAGATCTGGATTGAAGTTCCTGCTATCTGAAAAGGCTTTAAATGTGTTCTAAACCTTGTCATACCTATTAATTGTAGAGGGTTTTCTGGCTTTGAGTAGAGGCAAAATAACCTCCGAAGAACATCCTAGGGCCTGGAACCTCTGCCTTTCAATAACCATATGTGAAGATTCAATTTTTGAGGATTCAGAAGTGTGTGTTGATCCTGACAGAGAAGAAAAGGTATGAGTGGGATTTTTATTGGCGAGCAAACACTGAGAGACACCTCTACAGGAAACCATGGACGTCTCGGCCAGTACAATAGGACTGCTATCACTGTTCTGTCTTCCCGTCAGAAGTCTCGAAAAGAACTTTGAGATAAGAGGTCGGGGGGGGAGAATGCATAGGCCAGATTGCATGCACACAGACTCAAGAGGGCAACTATTGCTTCTGCCTGGGGGTGAGGCAGGCGTGAAATGAACTTCGGCACCTTGGAATTGTCTGCAGTGGCAAAGAGATCCAGATCGGGAAGACCCCATAGATTTACAATCTAATCTAGTACTTTGGGATGCAGAGACCATTGGTTGGCATCCACAAACTTTCGGGACAAAAGGTCCGCCTTTGTATTTAGGTGGCCTGGCAGATAGACTGCGGTTAGATCCATTAAATTTCTTTCTGTACAAAGGATGATGGGTTCCACATCTCTCAATAAGGACCTTCTGTGGGTCCTCCCTGACGCTGAATGTATGAAACTGCCACCCTGTTGTCCATTCAGAGAAGGACTGGCTAGCATTTAATTTGAAACTCCAGGGCTATCAGAGCGAGAAAAGCTGCTCGAATTTCCAGAATATTTGAGATGATTATTTTTGCATGAAAAGCCCATCTTCCTTGAACTGACACCTGGTCGCAGTGTGCCCCCCAGCCAATTGCACTGGCATCTGTGGTAACTATGGTCCAGGAGAGATATTCCAATGGACGCAATCTTGTAAGCATTTCTCTCTTCATCCACCACTGTAGTCCCCTGTGCATTAAACTTGTCAAACGTATGAGCTGGGATAGGTACAGTTTGTTCCACTGTCTTAGAAACTCTAATTGAAAGTGCCTCAGGTGCCAGTAGGCCCATGGAACTATTGGGATATATGCTGACATCACCCCTATCAGACTCAGGCAGCTTGAGGCTGTCAGATGGGATTGTGTCCATACTTTTTTCATCTTCCAAATGATGGCTGTCATTTTCTGAGGGGGAAGGGTGTATAGATTAATAATATGCTGTGTTGGGATAAGTTGACTTTTTGTTTGATTTATCACCCATCCGAATTCTGACAGTGTGGAAATCAGAACTTCCTTGTGTTCTGTTAATTGGGCTAGATTCTTTGCTAGTAGTAGGACATCATCCAGGTAGTGGGGCTAGGACTGCCATCAGCACTTTTGTGAAGACTCTGGGAGAAGTACATAGACCGAAGGGCAAACTCTGGAATTGCAGATGAATCTGGTCAACTGCAAACCTCAGATATTTCTGACATGGTGGGAGTATGGGTATATGTAAGTAAGCATCTTAAAGGTCCACTGACAGCATCTAATCCCTGGGCTGAACGGCTTGTATAATAATCTGCAGCAATTCCAGCTTGAAGCTTTCCAAGAATATGTAGTGGTTTAATATCTTGAGGTCTATTATGGGTTGCCAACAGCCATTCCTTTTGGTTACTAGAAATAGGTTGGAGTAAAAACCTGAAAACATCTTTGATGGAGGAATGGGTATTACCGCCTGCTGTGCCTGTAGGGAATCCAGAAACTGCAGAAGTGCCTCTCTCTTCTGTGGAGACTCTGGTATTCTCGTGGGGGGTGAAGACATCGCGAAGTGGCCAGCCTGAGAAAGCCCAGAAGTGTCCGAACTGGACTGTCGAGACTGCCCAGGGATCCTGGCAGCTTTGTATCCAAACCTTGGCAAAATGTCTCAGTCTAGCTCCCACTGGGATCGCCTGGGCTGGCCTGGCATCAAAAGGACTTGGCGATGTCCTGAAGGTTAGGCAGAGCCTTTTGTTTGTGGGTCCTCAAAAAGGTGATTGTGTGCTTCTCCAGGCCTTCCTTGAGTCTCTGCCTTGTCTGAACTGCCTGTAATCTCTGCCCCTGAACTGCTGAGATCTTGAAGTAAATCCCCTGGTGAGTCTAGGTCTTCTGTCTTGGGGCAACAGGCCTGATTTTCCTCTGGTAACATGGGAAATGGCCCTTTCCAGTCTCTCTCCAAACAGTGATTTACCATCAAAAGGGATTTTACACCAATTTTGTGTTGACGCGATGTTGGCCGCCCAAGGCTTCAACCATAAGGCCTGCCTTGCCATTACGGCATGCAACATTGATCTTGCAGAAGATCTTATTGCATCGTTAGCTGCTTCACCAATGAAGTCAGCTGAGAGCTTGAGCTCATCCAAGGCCTTGACTATGTCTTCCTTGGGAACTCCCTGCTGGATAGCCCCCCTATGTTGTCCGTCCATACTCGCAAAGCATTGGAGACATTTAATAGGTCCTCTTTAGGTCAAGATCCATTCATCTAGGGGATCTTTAAATGAGGTTGAGTCATCCATAGGCAATGTTTTGTTTTTTGCTAAACGGACCACCGCTGCATCCACAACCGGTGGTCCATCCAATGTTTTGGAGTCTGCTTCCGAAAGCGGATATAGCTTGCCCAGGCAATTGAAAAATCTTTTCTCTGTTCTCTTCCATTCCCCTTCTATGATGTCCCTGATTTCATCCATCAGAGGATTCATTTTTTAAGAAATGGGAAGTAACTCTTTGATTTCCTTGTTGGGGAATCAGCTTCTTCCCAACCAATGGCAAGCTCTACTGCCTGGACATAAGGCTGAACCAGGGAAAAGCTAAAGTCTGAAGGATCTGATTAATCCGAGGAATCTTTTTCTCCAGATTGTTTCGATGGCAGGTCTGCTATTGGGTGAGAGGGTTCGCCTGAGGATGGGCATGGTAGTAACGCATTTGATGCCTTCTCTTGAAGAAAATGTGATGATAGCTGTGACAGATTAGCTGCTACAAGTTCTGCGAGTGAATCTTTGACCTCTTTTTTAGAAGGTCCGCAACCTGCTGGCTCTCTGCACCTCTTTCCACTGCATAATCCCTGAAGCAGTTTCTGAAGACTAGCTTGCCCAGTAGAGAGGTGGCTTCACATGCCTGGCATTTTTGAGGCCTAGGGCTTGGGGAACATGAGGATTATTGTCTTTTGGCAGAAGAACGAGCCCCAGCCGAATGGTATCTGGACCTGGAAGAACGAGCTTGGCTCTGGCTGCCCTCAGATTCCTCATGGCACCTGGATGTCCTCTTTTTTTTTATTTGTTGCTCTGTAAACAAAAAAAGACAGAACATTTTGAAAAAAACAATATTTGTTAATTTTGGTTATAAAAAATATATAGTAAACTCAAAGTTAGTGATAAATTTAGACCAAAATGTATTCTGCTACATGTCTCTGGTAAACAAAATTTCAATAAGAGTATATTAATTGTTTTGTGTGAAAGTTATAGCCTCTACAAACTATGGTATAGATACTGGAATTTATGCCATTGTTTGCTATACAGCACTGCGCTAGTTTAACTGACAATTGTGGGGTCATGTATTACTGTACATAAATGAAATTTATGTTCTTTTTTTTAAATAAATAGAGCTTTCTTTTGGTGGTATTTGATCACCTCTGTTTTTTTTTTATTTTTTGCGCTATAAACAAAAAAAGACCAAAAACTTTGAAAAAAAAAATATATTATGTTATAAAAAACATCCAATAAACTAAAATTTCGCCTTAAATTTGGGCCAAAATATATTTTGCTATATGTTTTTGGTAAAAAAAAATCCCAATAGGTGTATATTAATTAGTTTGTGTGCAAGTTATAGTGTCTACAAATGCCGGTATAGCTATTGGAATTTATGCCACTTTTTGCTATACACCACTGCACAGGTTTAACTGACAATTGTGCTGTCATGCAATTTTGTACATAAATTAAATTTATGTTATTTTTTTCACACAAATAGAAATTTCTTTTGGTGGTATTTGATCACCTCTGGGTTTTTTATTTTTTGCACTATAAACAAAACAGGACCGAAAGTTTTGAAAAAAGACAACAATATTTTCTTATTTCTGCAATAAAAAAATATCTAAAACTTCACTTTCGTCATAAATTTAGGCCAAAATATATTTTGCTCCATATCTTTGGTAAAAAAAAATCCCAACAACTGCATATTAATCGGTTCTTGTGAAACCATCTACAAAAGTATAGATATTTGAATCTACACAGCTTTTACTTTCTGACTGCCTATCACATTTCTTAAGGTGCTAAAGTGCCAGGGTAGTTCAAACACCCCACAAACCCTTTTTGGATAGTAGACACCCTAAGCTATCTGCTGAGAGGCATGTTGAGTCCATGGAAGATTTATTTTTTTCCACAAGTTTTTGGAATATGACATTTTTTTTTTTACACAAAGTTGTCATTTAAATGGTATATTTATCACACATGCCATGGGTATATGTGGAATAACACTACAAAATACATTCTGCTACCTATCCTGAGTATGGGGATGCCACATGTGTGAGACTTTTTGGAGTCCAAAATTCAATGACCACTTTGAAAGCGTGATGGTGCGTAACTTCCTCACTACCTATCACAGTTGGAGGCCCTAAAATCCCAGGATAACACCAAACCCCCCAATTGACCCCTTTTTTGGAAAGTAGACACTCCAAGGAATTTAAAAAGAGGCATGTAGAGTATTTTGCAGATCTCATTTTTTCTCGCAAGGTTTTGAAAAATAAAAAAAAAATAAAAAATAGGTTTTCATTTTCTTTCTTCATTTTCCAAAAACCTGTGGCAACAAACGAGATCTGCACAATACTCACCATGCTTCTTATCAAATTCCTTGGGGTGTCTACTTTCCAAAAAGGGGTAATTTTGTACTATTTTGGGATTTCAGAGCCTCCAAAACTGTGATAGGTAGTCAGGAAGTGTAATGAGGAAATAAAGCCCTTAAAAAGCCTAAAGGTGCTTATTGGATTTTAGGGTCCTATACACGGTTAAACTGCCAAAAGTCTCTCACACGTGGTATACCCATACTCGGGAGAAGTAGAATAATGTATTTTGGGGAGTAATTCCACATACACCCATGGCATGTGTGAGCAATATATCATTTAATTGACAACTTTGTGTAAAAAAAAATTTATTTTTTGGTTATTTTCCAAAAACTTGTGGTAAACAAAACATATTCTTCTATTGACTCAACATGCCTCTCAGCAAACAGTTTGGGATGTCTACTTTCCTAAAAGGGGTCATTTTTTTTTTGGGGGGGGGCATTTTATGTCCATCATTAGAAGTTTATGCTACACATCACTCACTCTTCTAACCACCTGAAGACCAAGCCTTTTCTGACACTTTTTGTTCATATGAAAAAATCAGTATTTTTTGCTAGGAAATTACTATGAACCCCCAAAAATTATATATTTTTTTAAAGCAGATACCCTAGTGAATAAAATGGTGGGTGCTGCAATTTTTTATGTCACATTGTACTTGTGCAGCGATTTTTCAAACAACAATTTTTTTTTAAATACACTTTTTTTACTTTTAATGCACAAAAACACAATATGTTGCCATTTGTTTGGTAAAATATAAAATATGATGGTATGTCGAGTAAATAGATACCAACATGACATGGTTTAAAACTGCACACGCCCCGTGCAATGGCGACAAACTGCATACATTTTTAATATCCATAGGCGTCATTTTAAAAGCCGTTGCAAGCTACAATTTTAGATTTACACAGGAGGTCTAGTGCTAGAATTAGTGCCCTTTATTTGACGTTCATGGCAATACCTCACATGCATGGTGCAACTGCTGTTTACATACCGACACAGGGTCAACGCTTGCGTACACAGTTGTGCACGTGGGGGGATGTGCTTTTTTTTTTTGTTATTTAGATTTTTTTATTATTATTTTTACAATGTCCCTTTCTTTTTTTTTATCACTTTTATTATTACAGAGAATGTAAATATCCCCTGTGATAGCAATAGGCATTGACAGGTATTCTTTTCTGAGAAATCTGGGGTCTATTAGACTCTAAATATCTCCTCTGCCCTTACATCATTTGATCTCACCAAGATTAGTGTGATCAGATACTTTCCCAACTTTAAAATGATACTGTTTATATCTTGCGAAACTGAAGTGATGAAATGATCATAGCTTCTGATTTCTTAGACTAAATTACAGCTTCCAATCAGCCCTATGGTCAGCTGGAAAAAAAAAAACCATGAAAGGCAGTGGGGGGGGGGGGGCATCTTCTCCAGCTGCTTGTAAAAGAAATCCTCAAGCTAATTAGCCACTAGGTTTGCTTTTACATGAAAGCCAATTGCCAGCTAAAAAAAACAATACCAGTATACCAGTATCATTCTGGTATAACTATTCAAAGTCCAGTGATGTACCAGTATGTTGCTGGTCCTTGTAGGGTATATATGGTATGTTCTTTTCTTTTTATGCAGCCTGTGGGCTGAATGGAAAAAAGAGAAGAAATCTCTGCCAGAAAAAGTGTAGTATGTCCACCATTAGAATATACTGTCCTGCATCCGCCTACTTCTAATGATGGGCACACATGAAATGTTCTTTTTTTCATCAGCTCAAAAAAATTCACTTTGATCGATGTGGAATAAGAAATCTCTGCCTAAAATTTTTTAAAAAATAGATGCAGAAGCATTGGTCCATCAACCCACTGGTCACCCCAGGCCCTAATGCTTTGGCATATATACTCTTTTATAACTGTGGATGAAAAATCTCATCCAACAGCACTGCACACACTGACGTATATTCTGAGAGAAAGAACCTGTTGCTGTCAGAATAAACAGATAGGTACTGCAGCTAAATGGCATTTCTGCAAAGAAAACAGCAATGGTTAACAATAAAACAGTAACAGTAAAACCATAACTTGACAACAATAAAACAACAACTACATATTTTTTTTTATTTTACATTTTTTAAACATTTTACTTTTTTACTTTATTTTTTTTTTACTTTTTTGAGATGTTAGGGCCAGTTTCTTGACTACTTAACATCTTTCAGGACTCTGTGTAAATGTATACCCTAGACTGTGCCATGCTGTTCTCTATACTAATACTCCACTAGTGTATGGTAGCAACGGAAGCAGTCCTTGAGGCAGAGACCAGGTTGGCAAAGACAGGAGGGACAAAAAATGAACGGGTGTCACACCTAATTCTGTGTCTACTACAGACATGACATCTTTTTTAGGGTGTCTAACTGTATCTGGGTTGGGGGTTTGGGCCACAGCACCTTCTGGATACAAAAGGGCTGTGATGATCTCTTCCTGGAATTTTGGGAAGGATCCACTTCATCCAGTTGCTTTGTAAACCACAAAAGCATTATATAGAGCCAATTGAAATAAATAAAAACAGACACTTTTTTGTACCAGCATCTGGTTTTTTGGGGAACGAAGTATGGCTTCATCATTTGGTCATTGAAGTCCACCCCTCCTATGTTAAGGTCATACAGTTGTGACCAAAATTATTCAACCCCCACTGAAATTGAGTGTTTTGGCCAGTTTGACATTGCTTTTGATCATTCAGTCATCTTGCTTACATTTACATTAAAGAGGCACTTGTAGGTCAGACAAATATAACATAACAGTTATAATGAAATAACCACAAATGTCTTTTCTGTGCTCACAGCATTATCAGTTTTATTCAACCCCCAAGTGACATTCAATCTTAGTACTTAGTACAGCATCCTTTTACAGTTATAACAGCTTTTAAACGTGAAGCATAGCTTGACACAAGTGTCTTGCAGCGATCTACGGGTATCTTCGCCCATTCTTCATGGGCAAAGGCCTCCAGTTCAGTCACATTCTTAGGCTTGCGCACTGCAACTGCTTTCTTTAAGTCCCACCAGAGGTTCTCAATCGGATTTAAGTCTGGTGACTGCGATGGCCACTCCAAAATGTTCCAGCCTTTCCTCTGCAACCATGCTCTAGTGGACTTGGAGGTATGCTTGGGATCATTGTCCTGTTGAAAGGTCCAACGTCTCCCAAGCCTCAGGTGTGTGACGGACTGCATCACGTTTCCATCCAATATCTCCTGGTACTGAAGAGAATTCATGGTACCTTGCACACGCTGAAGCTTCCCTGTACCTGCAGAAGCAAAACAGCCCCAAAGCATGATTGACCCTCCACCATGCTTCACAGTAGGCAAGGTGTTCTTTTCATCATAGGCCTTGTTCTTCCTCCTCCAAACATAGCGTTGATCCATGGGCCCAAACAGTTATAATTTTGTTTCATCAGTCCACAGAACACTATCCCACAACTTTTGTGGTTTGTCCACATGGCTTTTGGCATACTGCAGTCGACTCTTCTTATTCTTTGGAGACAGCAAGGGGGTACGCCTGGGAGTTCTGGCACGGAGGCCTTCATTACGCAGTGTGCGTCTTATTGTCTGGGCTGAAACTTCTGTACCCACATCTGACAAATCTTTTCTCAGTTCCTCAGCAGTCACACGGGGACTTCTCTCCACTCTACGCTTCAGGTAGCGCACAGCAGTCGAAGTCAGCATCTTCTTTCTGCCACGACCAGGTAGCGTTTCAACAGTGCCCTTTGCCTTGAATTTGCGAATGATGCTTCCTAAGGTGTCTCTTGGTATGTTTAACATCTTTGCAATCTTCTTATAGCCATTGCCCTTCCTGTGAAGAGAAATCACCTCTTCTCTTGTCTTCCTGGACCATTCTCTTGCCTTCACCATGTTTGTAACCACACCAGTAAATGTCTAGAAGGAGCTGAGTATCACAGTCATTTTAAAGCTGCCTAATTGGTGCTTATTATGCTTGATTGCTGCTCGGTGACATCCACAGGTGTTTTCAATACCTGATGGAAAGCACCTGTATGAACCTCTGTTCTTCAGAGTGGTAGTCTTTAAGGGGTTGAATAATTGTGGCAATGAAGAAACCACATAAGAACCATTTACTACTGTATTACATAAACAATTGATGTCATTTTAGTTGCATTTGGGTAGTTACAACGTCCTTGTAGGATTTGATTCTGAATACAATTCCAAATGTACACTATAGTCCCTAAACCCCTTTACAGCATTGGGGGTTGAATAATTTTGGTCACAACTGTAGTTGTGGACACAGAGGGGCTTCTCAACAACACCAATTTGGATGGTCATGTCTGTGTGAATGGAAGACGGAACAAAAACTATAGCAGAAATACTGCTACAGGTGGCAGGGCTGCGCAAAGTCGTGTATAAAAACATAATTTTGCATTTCCGGATAGGGGGCACACCCACACCACCATTGACAGTTTCAGCTGTCAATCACCGGGTCCCAGCCAGAGATTCCCCGCCGGCACTCAGAGATTGCTGAGTATCACTGACAGGGGAGAGGTCTGTATGTAAACAATACAGATGTCTCCCTGTCAGCTCCAGCACACTGCTTTATATTGCAGAGCAATACAAAGCAATGTGCTTACACTGTAAACACATACAGCACACAGTAAAACAGCAGACAGTTAACCCTTTGATCTCCCCAGATGTTAACCCCTTACTGCCTAGTGTTATTAGTACAGTGTTAGTGCTGTTTATTAGCACTGATTACACTATTTGTGTCACTGGGGATGTCAGGGACAGGTCATCAGTGTCAGAATGCCTGCCACAGTCCCGCAGTCTCACTGATCGCCACCAAGTATAAAAAAAAAATTCCAGTATATATACAGCATTTGTAGACACTATAACTTTCACATAAACCAATGAATTTACACATATTGGGATTTCTTTTAGCAAAGGTATGTAGCAGAATACATTGTGGCCTAAATTTATGATGAACTTACATTTGTTTTTAATTTTTGTATTGTTTTAAATATTTAATAGCAAAAAATCAAAAATATTGTTTTTTTCTCAAAATGTTTTGTATTTTTTTGTTTATAGTGCAAAAAAATAAAAAACGCACAGGTGATCAAATACCACCAAAAAAGTCAGAAATATTGTTTTTCCAAAAAATTGTCAGATTTTTTTGTTTATAGCACAAAAAATAAAAAATTCAAAAGTGATCAAATACCACCAAATGAAAGCTCTATTTGTGGGAAAAAAAGGACATAAATTTCATTTGGGTGCAGTGATGCATGACTGTGCAGTTGTCAGTTAATGTAACGCAGTACTGTATTGCAAAAATTGGCTTGGTCAGGGAGGTGGGATCGTCTGGAGGGCAAGTGGTTAACCACTTGCCTACCGGGCACTTATACCCCCTTCCTTACCAGGCCAATTTTCAGCTTTCAGCGCTGCCACACTTTGATTGACAATTGCGCCGTCATGCAACATTGTACCCATATGAAATTTTGATCATTTTTTTCTCACAAATAGAGCTTTCTTTTGGTGGTATTTAATCGCCACTGGGCGCTTTACTTTTTGCGCTATAAATTTAAAAAAGTGCAAAAAATTTGAAAAAAAAAAAAAGTTTATTTGTTTCTTTTATAAAATTTTTCAAACAGGTATTTTTTCTTCTTCACTGATTTGCGTTGATGAGGCGGCACTGATGGGCACTGATAGGCGGCACTGATGGGCACTGATAGGCAGCACTAAAGGGCACTGATAGGCAGTACTAATGAGGTGGCACGGATAGGCGGCACTGATAGACAGCACTAATTAGGGGTCACGGATAGGCGGCACTGATATGCAGTACTGATAGGCGGCACTGATATGTGACACTGATTATGGGTACTGATAGACGGCACTGACTGGCATCACTTCTGGGCACTGACTGGCGGCACTGACTGGCACAACCCCTGGGCACTGACTGGTGGCACTGACTGGCAGCACTGCTGGGCTGCACTGGTGGGCGGCACTGGTGGGCACCACTGGTGGGTGGGCACAGGTGGGTGGCACTGGTGGGCACAGGTGGGTGGCACTGGTGGGCACAGGTGGGTGGGCACAGGTGGGTGGCACTGCTGGCACATGTAGGTGGCACTTCTGGGCACAGGTAGGTGGCACTGCAGAGTGGCACAGGTGGGGGCACTGCTGGGCACAGGTGGGGGCACTGCTGGGCACGGGTGGGCGGGGCTAGTGGGCGCACTGCTGGGAGGAACTTGCGGGGGTCACTGCTGGGCACCGATCATCAGGGCACTGATCATCAGTGCCCTGATGATCGGTGCCGATCCCCGCTCTGACAACTGCCGGTTCTCGGCAGTACTTTCCTCACGATCTGACAGCGTGAGGAAAGTGCAGCCGAGAACCGGCACTTGCATTTCCCTGTGATCAGCGTGTCATTGGACACCGCTGATCACGTGGTAAAAGGCCGGTATGACCGGCCTTTTACCACATCTCGTGATCAGCTGTGTCCGTAGGACACAGCGATCACGGAGATCGCCGGGTGCGCGCCCCCTGGGGCGCGCAGGAGAGCGCGTTCTGGGAGGACGTCATATGACGTCCATCCAGAACTAGCCGGCCGCGGTGCAGCCGTCATTCGGCTATGCGCGGTCGGCAAGTGGTTAAACAAAAACACTTTACAAAAGATTTAGCCATTGTAATAATATATGAAGACAATTATAGAAGTGTGTTTAGGTTAAATCTGAGTAAAATACATCTGGAAAACATTTTTCCTTGCTTTGCTAGGTAAAAACAAACATTTTAACCCTAAAAAAAAGCCTATACTAGGAAGCAGTTATTGAGAAGTTTGCTCATCTCAAGTAGTCTGAAAATGTGAAGGATAAAACAGTGAAATGAGAGTATGAGTCACAAAGCTGTCAGATTTTCCCTTATTGGAAACAATGAACTTTGTCAGCTTTGTTACAGTGCTGTACTATATTTGCACTGACTGGCAGTATCTTAAATACAAGCAGGTAATATATATACACATAAGCAATTTCAGTGAAAATAAAGAGATATTTCATAACAATGAATTTGTGACAGTTTTAACCAATTACTGGACACTTGTTGAATAAAAAAAAATTCTAAGAAAAAATAAAAAGCAAGAAAAGTTTTTATATAAAGTTACACTGTGTAATCAGTAACTACTAAAGAGACAGCTCAAACAACTGACAGTTTAAAAGTTACTGTATCTTTTTGCTTCAAATTCTTACATACCGTATATACTCGAGTATAAGCCGAGTTTTTCAGCACATTTTTTGTGCTGAAAAACGGCCCCCTCGGCTTATACTCGCGTCAACGTCTGCAGATGGGGGGGCGCGAGGCTCCGTCAAGGGGGGCGCGTACAGGGGTGGGCAGAGGACTGCAGTCTCTTACCTGGCTCCCACGATGATCCATCCAGGAAGCGCTGCTCCTTCCGTCACTCCGGCCACTCCCTCACTCCTGCCGCTCGGCTCCGCCTCCTCACCGGTGATTGGCCGCCAGAACTGTAGCTCAGGAAAGGTACACAGGCGGCCAATCACGGGCGAGGAGGCGAAGCCGAGCGGACCCGCGAAAATCGAGTGAGGGAAAAGCCGGTAAGTGTGCAGTGCAGAGGTGCTGCTGCAACCACATATGCTGGCTGCAGCAGCACCATACTGCAACAGGGGTCAGCAAGTGTCATTGGTGTCAGTGGGAGGAATAGTGCCGCATCATTGGTGTCACTTATACTAATGATGGGGCATTATTCCTCCCACTGACACCAACGATGGGGCACTATTCCTCCCACTGACACCAATGATGGGGCACTATTCCTCCCACTGATACTAATGATGGGGCATTATTCCTCCCACTGACACCAACGATGGGGCACTATTCCTCCCAGTGATACCAATGATGGGGCACTATTCCTCCCACTGACACCAATGATGGGGCACTATTCCTCCCACTGACACCAATGATGGGGCACTATTCCTCCCACTGACACCAACGATGGGGCACTATTCCTCCCACTGATACCAATGATGGGGCACTATTCCTCCCAGTGATACCAATGATGGGGCACTATTCCTCCCACTGACACCAATGATGGGGCACTATTCCTCCCACTGACACCAATGATGGGGCACTATTCCTCCCACTGATACCAATGATGGGGCACTATTCCTCCCACTGACACCAATGATGGGGCACTATTCCTCCCACTGATACCAATGATGGGGCACTATTTCTCCCACGGACACCAATGATGGGGCACTATTCCTCCCACTGATACTAATGATGGGGCTTATACTCGAGTCAATAGTTTTTCCCAGTTTTTTGTGGTAAAATTAGGTACCTCGGCTTATATTCGGGTCGGCTTATACTCGAGTATATACGGTAGCTAATCCAGCTGAAAAAAGACAAAAGTCCATCCAGTTCAACCATTAAAAAAAAAAAAGTTATAATCATATACCCACAGTTGATCCATAGGAGGGTAAAAAACCCCAGCAAAGCATGATCCAATTTGCTCCTGCAGGGGAAAAAATTCCTTCCTGATCCCCCAAAGAGGCAAACGGGTATTCCCTGGATCAACTTTACCTATAAATGTTAGTGACCAGTTATAGTCTGTGTATTCAAGAAAGAATCCAGGCATTTTTTAAAGTAATCCACTGGCCAGAATCAACTCTTGAGGGAGTCTTTTCTACATTTTCACAGCTCTCACTGTGAAGAAACCTTTCCATGTTTGGAGATTAAATTTCTTTTCCTCCAGACGTAAAGAGCGCCCCCTTGTCCTCTGTGATGACCTCAGGGTGAGTAACCGAGTTCACTATATGAACCACTGATGTATTTATACATGTAGGTCATATTCCTCCTTAATCTCCTCTTCTCAAGAAAGAATAAATTCAGTTCCTCTAATCTTTCCCCATAGCTAAGCTCCTCCATGCCTCTTATTAGTTTGGTTGCCCTTCTCTGTACTTTCTCTAGTTTCTCTAGTCAGCAATGAGGGTTAGTAGAAGGTCCATGTGGAGGTGGTGTCCAAGTCCATCTGTAGTGAGGGGCTTATAGTAGTATGGACTTGTCCGAGGAGGCAGCTGGCTATAAGAGCTTGTAGATACTCCTAATTCAGGTAGAGAAGAGAGACAGCAGTGCCACTCTAAGTGTAGATAGTTAAAATCAGGAAGATTTAATGGTAAAATTGCACTCACATAGGTAGGTAACAGGTAGCTTTGGAAAATTAGCTCTTTTAAAATTTAGCGTTTTTATTTTTCCCGTATGTGCTTACTGTTTACAGCTCACAATAAATTAAGTCATGTTATGGTCACTGCTACCCAGATGTTCTTTTATATGGACATTCATAATAAGCTTTGCATGGTTTGAGATTACCAGGTCCAGCAGAGCATCATTTCTAGCTGGGGCCTCTATGAACTGTACCATAAAATTGTCCTTTAGCAGGTTTCCAAATGTTTGCCCTTCAACTATTCTTGCAGTGCCCTTACTCCAGTCAATTTCCATGTAGTTAAAATCCCCCATTATTATCACTTTTGATCTGTGCAAGGAGCTGAGTCTCCATCTGCTCATTAACACTGGGTGGCCTATAACAAACTCCAATGATTACCTTTGTAGTATGCACCCCCATATACAGTACCACCCATAATGCTTCAGCCTCATCACACTTCCCATCAACTATGACCTCTTTCACACTCGCTCTGAGATTACTTCTCACATAGAGACAGGCACCACCACCTTTTCTTTTTACCTTGTCTCTCCAAAAAAGAACATAGCCCGGAATATTAATGGACCAGTCATGTCAGGAATGAAGCCAAGATTCAGCAATACCAATTAAATCATAGTTCTCTTCATGCACCAAAGCATCCAACTCACCTATTTTGCTTGGCAGACTTCTTGCATTGGTGAATAACACTTTAAGTCATTGACACCTTGTTCTCACGTATTTTGCATATATTTTTTTTTATTTTCATACAAATGGTACCAATTCCAATGGTTGTTTGTAATATGGGAACCTTCTTATCACATGCCATAGTCCTCCCCCCATCTCTCCACATTCCAAATATATTTAGGTGCTCAAACCCAGGGCCGGCCTTCCTTTTCTAGTTGGGACCTTTATGATCTGTACCATAGAATTGTCCTGAAGTAGGTTTAAACATTTTAGCCCTTTAACTGTTCCTGCAGTACCATTACTCCAGTCAATTTCCGGGTAGTTAAAATCCCCCATTATTATCACCAGCCCTTGCAGCCCTTTTGATCTGTGCAAGGAGCTGAGTCTCCACCTCTGCATTAACACTGGGAGGCCTATAACAAACTCCAATGATTACCTTTGTAGTACGCACCCCCATGTGCAGTTCCACCCAAAATGCTTCAGCCTCACCACATTCTCCATCAACTAGGTCTAATACAGACCTATTACAGAGCTGACCTGAATGAGGTACAGTATGTAAATAGCAACCTATGTCAATGACCAGGTCAGTTGCCAGACATTGTATTGTGAAATGGAAGTGGGGACAACATCGGTTTCTAATGTCCAAAACACGGAACTGCAAACAACTCAAGGCTGCTCCAGAGAATGATGTGGAGACAGAAATTGTATTTATTGATGGCTTATTTTATTGAGTATTTTTATTTTTCTTAGTTCTTATTTATTTTTATCTTAAGGTGAGCCTCTTCATTGTTTATGCATTACAAAGCAGCAGATTCCAATCCTAACCCTACCACTCAGCAACAATGGGTAGAAGCACAATTATTGTAAGAAGCAAAATCATTGTATAATAGGTTGGTCCTATCTGCTGCGGACAAGAGTCTCTATTTTCTTCAGCAGAATTACTTTGAAGAATGGGAGAATACTGGTCATCTCTTGGCTCTGGTGGGGAGGGCTCAGCGAGATACTTCTACCATTGATGTCATTACCTTGGCCACTGTAGAAGTGGTTATGTCTACTACTGTTGTTATCAATACATCACTTTTACACTGTGCTTTACGCGTCAGACTGTTGCCTCACCTGAAATTTTGGGGATTTTTTTAGATAGCTGCCCTTTTCCTCAATTATCTGATTCTGAGGTGGTGGAATTGAATTCCCTTATAACTATTGAAGAGCTTGTGGAGGCCTTGGCTGCTGCCCCTACTAATAAAACCTTGGGATCTGATGGGCTTCCGGCTGAAATATACAGTAGATATGGATCTCCCAGATTCTATCATTCTGGTGATCCCAAAACCTGGAAAGGACAGGTTGCATGCTGATTCCTATCACTATTTCTTTGCTAAATACAGACATCAAACTCCTTGCAAGAGCTCTTGCTACTAGACTCTCTCAGGTGATAGGCAAGCCGATACATCTGGACCAATCAAGATTTAGACCCTCTAGGTCAACTTCCAATAATATTAGACGTATGTTTTTCAATTTGCAGATACCTGTGGATAATCCAGGAGGTAGGGTCATCCTGTCCCTAGACACAGCCAAGACTTTTGACAGTGTTGAGTGGCCCTATCTCAGGGGGGAGTGTTTTATAAATTGGGTGCAGGTACTCTACTCAGCCCCTCATGCTAGACTTCGTATTAATAATGTGCTCTCCTCTAGCTTCTCCTTATATAGGGGCACTCGTCAGGGTCGTCCTCTATCCCCCCTTCTATTTGCATTGGCGGTGGATCCTTTGGCAATCCTGATTCGTAAGCACCACTCTATTGTAGGGTTCCACAGAGGCTGCATGGAGGATAAAGTATCTCTCTATGCAGATGATATGCTAATATATTAGGGGGATGACTCCATTAAAAACTTGATGGAGACCATTATTGAATTTGAGGGTTTCTCTGGTTTAATTATCAACTGGATGGAATCTACCCTTATGGCCCTGGACCCTATGTCCTCTCTTTTACCTATGTGTTCTAGGAAAATTCCTGTTGTTCAATCCTTTAAATATCTTGGTGTGGTGATTTCTCCAGATCCCTCTACCTACCTTTCACTGAACTTACTACCATTATTGGATAGACAAAGACAGAAGGGCCATAGTTGGTGTAAGCTACCTTTATCTGTGGTGGGGAGAATTAACCTTATTAAAATGACTTGGGCCCCTCAACTCCTATACATATTTCATAACTCCCCTATGTGGATTTCACAAAGTGGTTTAAGTGGGTAGACTCCCAATTTAGGGCCCTTATTTGGAAAAGGGGGACTGCTCGTATAAGACTGACTACCCTACAGTATGGTAAAGAAAAAGGGGGCCTGGCAGTTCCACATGCTAAATGGTACTTTCTTGCTGCCTAATTCCAGCAACTTGCTGGACAACTTGGATCCGATTGCCAGACTGATCATTGTCCATACTCCAGATTTACTGCCTGTTTCTCATTTGGATATGGACCTCCTGGCTATCCCTTCCTCATATCCCACTGCTATCCTCCTGCTGAAAGTCTGGGTTGCCTTAAAAGCAGTGCTAGCTATCTCAGGTTTCATAGATTTCACCCCTATCTGGAATAATCCTAGGTACCCAGAATTAAATAAATTAGAGGGTTTCTCAGAATGGAGATGCAGGGGTATTCTCTATCTTACTCAATTGTTTTCTGATGCTCCCCTCAAGTCATATGACCAGTTGAGTTGGGAGTTTTTGTTGCCCCATAAGCACTTTTATAAATATCTTCAGCTTAGACATGCAATACAGGCTCAGAGGTAAACTTTATCTCTCACTAGGTCCATGTCCAGATTACTAACTGAAGCATTACAGGCTTCTTTGTGCAGTGGTTTAATATCTCATATTTACAAGGTATAACTCTCCTCTACTCAGGACCATGCAAATTTGAAATGCAGGGCCCAATGGGTGGAGGATATGGGAGAAATAGAGGGAGACTGCTGGGATATGGCTTTGGAATCAGTATCTATATCCTCTTTATCGGCATCACATAGGCTTTCGCAACTATTTATCCTTCATAGGGTGTACTGGACTCCTGTTAGATTGTTTGAATGGGCTAGGAGAGAAACACCATTATGCCCTAACTGTACTGCACATAGAGGAGACTTTATCCACATGATTTTGAGATGCCCGAAACTAACAAGATAGTGGGAGTAAGTTCCATGTATTGTGTCCTCCCTCACCCAGACTACCATCCCATCAGATCCACTAGTGTGTCTATTGGGTACAGTGGAGGTTTACTTCCAGGGTATCTATATTATGGTTACTTGTCTCTTGTATTTGGTGAGAAAACTAATAGCTAGATATTGGCTGTCTAGTATGATACCTACTAAGAAACGTTGGATGGAATATGTTAATTATCTCCTTTTATGGGAACAACTTACTTATCGTCACCATAATGCTTTGCGTAAATTTGAGCAGAGCTGTTTAGATATGCCTGAACTGGCCCCTTCAAGGTTGATGTGAATAGACTTTTGCAAATATGAGACATTTGGCTAATGTATTCCTAAGATAAGACCTGGGTACTCACCTGCAGTCGTTGTTGTCTTTTTCCTTCCTATTTTGATGTTGTTTCAACCCCTCCCCCCTTTTTTTTCTCTTTTTCTCTTCTCTTTTTCTTATAAAAAAAGAAAATTCTTCTTTTGGTTTTTCTTTTCCTATTTTCCTTCTATTTTTTAAGAAGTTGATTATTATGAAATTGGTTATCCATAGCAATGGGCTCTTATTTGTGCAGTTTGACTGTGTCTAATCTATATATGCAATGTATACCACTACCTGTACTCATCTGCAAGATTGTTCCATGCCCTGTTATTTGCTCATGTACTTCTTTTCAATAAAAAAAGTTTGGATTAAAAAAAAACAAAAAACAAAGCAGCAGATTCACTTAAAAGCTACCCTCCCTTCCTGCACATATTCACCTTCTTGCATTTCCCTTCCACAGGAAGCTCTGTGCAAGCTAAAGTTAAAAAATTGAGCTTAAACAGACTTAATAACTCTCTCCTCCCCATATGTGACATCTTTTCCTATATGTGTGGCCAGTCACCAAGCACCAGAGCTATAATGTGGGAAAAAGATAAATAAGCCACAAACTCCTCATATTCAGAAGTGCTGGATATTTCTATTCATGAAAGACAACAAAGCAGAACAGTGAAAGGCTTCTCCAGGCTTCTCAGTGGCCTTCACTGATGCAAAGGGTGCCACTCTCTACAACATCTCCTCATTGTTAAGGCACAGTGAAGTGATGATTCCTCCTTAAGGGGTGGGTCCATGAAGACCTGCATACAAATGATGTTATGCTTTTCAGGATTGATTCTGGGCATGGGAGAGGAAAATAGTATTGAAATCAGTGATGTTTTTGATAAACACCTGCTGGAGGACATAAATAACGCAATATTAAAATTGAGAATATTTTAATTATAGAATTTTCTAATTGTTATAGTAAAATATACTAAAGTGACACAGCATTTGTGACATTTCCACATTTATTATTAATGTTTGTAGGACCAGATGTTTACTAAATTAATCTTAAAACAAAAAAAAAATAGATACATCTTAACCCCTTACCACCATCAAGAGATTCCCTAGGTAGGTGTTCATCATCAAAAGGCATACATAGTAGATCCTTTTTACAAGTAAGTTCAGCTGACCAAACTTTTAGCCACAAAATCCCATGCATACGCACAGAGATAAGACACATTCTAGAGACTTAACAAATCACATTCTCTAGAGCGAAAACATAAAACAAGAAAGTTGAGAGCATTAGCTGCAATTGTTTCTTTTGTCTCAGTTTGTTTTGTCCAGTTGACAATAGTCTGAATAAATAGACATGGCAGCACTAGCTGGCTACAGAGCAGCAGGCTTCTAAGTGCCTATCAACAGAATCCTTTCGAGGGCATCCTCAATAAGAACTCTAAGAACTCTAAGTTGTTTTTTGAGAATTGAAATGCCAGAATCCAATATCCAGAATCCAATATCAGAAAAGTCCAATTCTTAATAAATTAATTTTTCATAGGGTAAATAGCAGCAAAAGCTTAGTGAATACCCTTTCAGGATAGGGCCAGTCCTCATTAATTGCACAATCTGTGTATGTATTGTTTATGATGAGGAAAGTCAGGTGCTGTTAGACAAATACTTGCGTGCACCTTGTCTTTTAGTGTGTTAACAGTAGACAGCATTTGACGAAAAGCGTTAGCTTTTACCTCATAAAAAACAAGGATAGGACATTTCTCTACAGTCTCCACAATTCTCCACAGTCTCACTTTTTTCCCTCCATAATTTCCTTAAGTAAACAAAGTTCCACCTCTGAATCTTGAACAGGGTCCAGGAGAATAGAGAATGTATAGATTTTCTGGTCTCTGGAAACTTAAGGTTCTAACAGCCCCAAGAGTTTTCCAAAGAATTCTGATATAGTGTCTGACTAAATCAAAACATTTGATTTAGTCAGATAGACTACGTGGTGCATATCTGAAAGGGGCTAGAATTAGTTGCTGTGTCATAGTAGGAGATTGCTCCAGGACAAAGGAAGCTATCATCCTGTATGGTAGCTGAAGGCTGTCTGCAGAATCCATGCCATTCAGTACTTTTGGCCCAGCTCTCTTGTGTCTGTGATCTGCCCTTGCTAAGTGAGGGGATTCCTAGTGGGACACTCTCAGAAAGTAGGTTGGAATGGAGCCACTATGATCAAACTCTGACTGTGTTTCCATAACTGTCTCTGTAGAGGATGGCAGCAAGAGGGCAGCAAGAGTGCAGCAAAGTGCTGTGTGTTTTTGTGGTTGAAATGGTGAATGAAAATGTTTTATCCATGAGTTGGGGTGCAGTTACCTCCTGAGACTAAGGTGCTGATTTACAAAAACTGGAGAGTGCAAAATCTGGTGCAGCTATGTATGGTAGCCAATCAGCTTCATCTTGTTCAATTAAGCTTTAACAAAAACAAAAAATTGGAAGCTGATGGTTTCTATGCAGAGCTGCACCAGATTTTTTACTCTCCAGTTTTAGTAAATCAACCCCCATCTAGATAGAAGGAAATAAAATGCAAATTTTAAAATGCTTGTCCCGTTGGACAAAAATTAAGAGACAAAATGGAAGAGGTTACCACAGTAAAGTAAGTAAATCCCATATCTTCTTTTAATAAAACCTCATAGAGTGCTACACACTGCAGATTGTATTCATAAAAGCCAGGAACCCATGCTAACATGGAAAACCTGTCTTACCTACTCCATGGCACTGAGCCCACTAGAGATCCAAGCTTCACCTGGAATGGTGGCCATACCCTTGAAGCAGTCTTCAGAGTATGGAAATAGGGCTCTGTATAGCACCTTGTGGCTAACTATACACATTGTACACTCAGGGGCGGACTGACAACTCATGGGTCCCCCGGACAATAGGGGATCATGGGGCCCCTGTGTCCTTGCCCAAACTCAAAAAAGCCTATGAAAAAGGTACCAGGGGCATCTCATGGGGCCCCCTACTGACCCCGGGCCCTCGTGCAGTGCCCGAGTTTCCAAATGGTCAGTCCGCCCCTGATTGCACTACTGGCCTAACTCAAGATTCAGTGCCCATCACTAATATTATTGGCTGGTCCCACACAATAGGGTTCTGGTACGACCACCAAAGGTACACACAAAGGGTAACTGATCCTGAAATTGCCAGAGAAGTATGCAGTTCAATCTTGATGGAAGCTTTGGAGAAAAAAATCAAATGGTAAAAAAAGAAAAATACTTCTCTAGAGGAGAACAGGTCCATCACCTATGTGCACACAAAAAAGGAACAAAAAAATGTTCAGGAGTACACTGACCACAAATTAAATCTGGCTGACTCATCTTTTAAGATATTGTCCTAGTAATTTCATTAAACCACTGGTGTTACTTAGAGAGAGGGTCACAGGGCAGAGGTTCCAAATGAGAGAAAGTGTGGTATAGCAAAGTATAAATGTATTAATACTTTGAAAAATATACAAGATAGTAAATAAAAATATGTAAAATCATTCTATGACTAGCCAAAATATTAAAAACGACAACATTGTCACGAACAGTCACCAAATGCCATCTGAGCCACTTATACCATAACCTCTCAAATTAATCATATCATCACCCACTCAGTTTCTGAATCACCAATATTCAATAAGACTCAGATTTGGCAATATGAATAACTATAATGTAGTTGATAATGGTATATAGACCCAGAGTCATTCACTGTATATAAAGCCACAGCATCTATATGATATCAATGCTCCTATACCCACAGTTTCCCTAAGGATATGATGGGAAAGTTAATAATGCTGTCATTGCATACAAAGGTAAAATCCACCATGGAGTCCACACCTCTCAATCAATTTATAGTATGCAATGTTTGGGGGTTAATAATCTCAAGGTAGCACGTACCAGTGAGTAGAGTCCACGCCAGAAATCATAATTTAAGGGCTTGTTGGCCCACTTTTGTTAAAGAAAAAAGGAAAGTTCATAACAACATAAGGTTGCCCACGAAGGGGTATCCACCACCAATGCAAAACAAAGATTCAGCCTCCTGGCTCTTTTTAGCAGCACCAGTGCTCAGGCTTTATGTCTTGGTCCTCTTGACCATATAACAGTATTCACGTACAAACACTGTACCTTGGTTAGCACTCTTTCACAGCATTCCTGCTTCTCCAGTCCACAGGCTTGAGCCCTCTGTCTGCTCTACCAGACTACATTGTGCCACCATGCACACTTGTGGCTGCTCCCTTGCATCCACATGGACTCCTCGGGAGGGTGGAGCCTACACTTCACCTGCACAATCAGTGTCTTGGCTATTCCTAAACCCTAGTCCCAGGATTGGAGATTTCCTCCCACCCAGATCACTGTAAAATCTCCAGGCTCCAGGTCCCAAACCAAATTTTACCAAACACAGAGAAAACTGAAAACACAGTTTCCTCCAAATTAAATAAGCTTTCTGGAGCCCTTCAACCTGCCTAGTTGAGAACCCTGGGCAACATACACCATAACAGGGAACCATACTGTCACAGGTAATATTTCTGCTTTCATTGCATATACAAATAAAGTCCAGTGCATCACACAAATGTAGTTTGTAAGCCAGAATGTATAGCATCAGCAGCCAGCATATATAAGGCAAAAAAAATTCAACAAGCCAACTAATTAGGATGATAAAAGTGCCAACAAGCATTAGCAGGTGTGTAGCTGGAGCATGTTCAGACAGCACAAGCAACTTTAGCAGACAAAGCTGAGTGGTAGTGGGGTGGAAATTCAATCAATCCCGTCAGAGAATATCGCTCCCTCTGTGGAGAGACATGTGAATTACATCTACTTCCTTTTTCATGTAACTACGTCCTACTTTTTAAATGCTTATTGGAAATAGTTTTCCAATAATCACATGGTCAGTCTGATTCTTTTATAAGACAAACAAAAAATCAAATGCCAATCACATGCGGGGAACATTACTAGGGTATACAGAATGCCCCTATGCAAGGGTTTGAATTTTGTGGTAGTTTTAGAATATCACTGGCTGCAGATTGAAAAAGAAGACTAGATCTATTGATGCAAAAATCTCAAGTAGAGTTTTAACAAGTACCTTTTTGAAGGTCAGATGTATTTGCTGAAAAAATGCTGAGTTTAGTCTATATTTACTTCACATTTGCAATATGTGTGTATTGTCTCATTTTCATATAGATGTACCCTATTTACAAAACATTCACCCTACAGTATTTATAAAACACATTTGTTTCAGATTCTATAACATCTGTTCTTTAGTTTGAAAAGGTGTCTTCTGTAACATTTACCCTATTTATAATATTCGATCCCCTGCTCATTGAAGGGACATTCTATGAGCTCATTTGAAAGCAAATTTCACCAGGGCTGAGATGGGACATTTTATAATGAAAACACAAAATCTGTCTAAGGAGAGCACTTGACCTTTTATAAGTTATGTACCTTTATGTCTTTTGTTTTTATTTAAAAAAAATAAATATTGCTAATAGCACCCAGACATAACCATTCCAGAACACTGGGCATACCAGGTGGGTTTTTTTTGTGTGTTTTTCAAAGGTTTTTACCTTTAACAATGTGTCCTGATGCAGACTGACAAGGTTAAACTGCTAGTTTACAAGTTAGCTTCAGTGTTGACATCCTGCTGTTCAAGCTCCTTCATTTGGTCATTTAACTGCCTATCTGAGAGACCTGATATAACAGCCAACTGAACTAGCAGGTATGGAAGGCTGACAATGCTATTGCTGATTGAGAAGCAGTGGCTTGATGTTTGTAAGCCTACAACAGTTAGCGCTGTTCATAGCAGGGCCACCAGATAAAAAGAAAAATGCAACAAAGAACTGTATAGAGTGTGGCATGGTGCCAAAACATACTAAAAATAGATTTTGGATTATTATACAGAGCATATGTGAATATTTAAAATTTTATCTGTAAACTGCATATTTAGTTTAGCTAAATGTTCTTAAATCGTATATATTGATGAGCTAAACACACCTAGGTTCAGTTGAAGCAGGGTTCAGCAAACATGACTAAAGATCAGGTGCTAAATCTGAACCCCCTTTGAGGTCAATGAGAGCTGAATGTTAAAAATAATTTTGGTAATTTTCTAGGCTAATAGGCAAGTGATTGTCAAACAAATGGTATGAGAGACCGGGCAATGCCATGGGTAATGTATCAAAAACAAAGTGTAAAAAATGTTGTTTGGCAGGGAGCAGTAATTTTAATAATTCTGAAAGTAAAACATTCAAAAATATAAAACTCCGCTAAATAACATGCCTGGAGGATTCTCCGACCCTGCCTGTGAAGTAATACATCTGTACTATCTATACAACCTACTACAGCAAAACAGTATGCTTAAATTGTGAGAAAAAAATGACAGCCCCTGGCAGCTTCATTATCTTTATAAACAGAGCAGGCAGGAATTTAATTTATCTTTACCAAACTTATACTAGATCAGGGTCTAGCATAGATGTTCATGGGGGACCCCCCAAAAAACTGAATAGGGATCCCCTCTAATTCATACCAGGCCCTTCAGGCCTGAGGAGCCTGGTATGAACAAAACAAATGACATGAGGTTCCCCCTCAAAGAAAATTCTGTACCTGATCCTTACCCAAGCTTTCAGCCTGTCATACCTGAAAAGAGGAGGACTGACCTTCCTGACCCAGTGGTTGTTGAGGCAGGTGGGTGGGGGGCTTATCAGAATCTGAAATCCCCTTTAACAATAAGGGATCACCTTGATATGGGCTCCATGTGAATGAGCAAGGGGTATTTAGTAACTGTACTCATTCACAAAAAAAATTTAAATCTAAAACACACACCTAATTTCTGACAAATCCCCTAATAACAAAATCCCACTATGCGCAATCACCTTCAGTGATGGCATCCAGTGAAGTAGATCCATGTCAATTATGGTCCCCAACCCAATTAAAGAAAAAAACACCTCCTGGCAACATGTGTCTGTTGCCTAACTCCTGCCAAATGACAGGTCAGGCAGATGACAGCTCAAATATTCATAGAATTGGGGTTCCCTGAGTGATGCAACTGACTATATTTAAACATGACCATATACTGTATTATGAATTGTGTCACTAGGATACACATGACATCATTGACCAAATATGGTCATGTCCGTATTTGGTCCATGACACCACCTGGTAGACTTTTCCCTTTGTATACATGAGCTATCCTCTGCCAGACAGGTTACTCTGCTGGAGTGAAGCAATAGAATCAGATGTGCATTGGTGGGTGGAGCTTTTTTCCGGTGGGTCAATGGGCTTTAGGCACTGTAATTGATATAGATCTACATTGCTGGACAACATGATTACTGTGGATGGACATTTTAGGACATTCTTTAAAAATAATTCTTAAAAACTGTGTGTGTTTTGTTACTGTTTATATTTTCTTGTGAATGAGTAGGTTTACTATGTGCCCCTTACTCATTCACATTGGGGGGGGGGGCAGTATCTGAGAGCCCCCTTATTGTTACAGAAGACTTCCAGATTTTAATGAGCTCCCTGCTCACAGACCCTACCACAACTATTGGGCCATTGTGTTCATCAACATGTAGAAAGGTGCTTTGCTAGGGGTAATACCATAAGAGCATGTGGCCTGGTGTGGTTCAGGAGGATGGTGTGCACTCATCTACCCTCTTTCTGACCTGCCAGGTTGCAAGATTAAATAAGGGTCTGGTATGGATTTTTAGGAGGGAATCGCATGCTTTTTTTTCTTGATTTTTGTGTAGGTTTCCCCTTTATAATCCCTATCAGACCCAAAAAGTCTGGCACAGAATTTTGGGGGAACCTCACACCTTTTTTATTTTTTTACATGCATATTCTTACCCATACACTTTAGGGAGGGAACTCCATGTTTTTTAATTATTCCAGTCCCCTTGCTCACATGGCTTATGATTCCATGCCATGTAAATGAATGGGCCCATGGACATCACTTGTTGTTAAGGACTTGGTGGTGCCTATACCCGTCAGCATCCTTAACAACCATTGACAGCTGGAAACTGTAATGTTTAATAGCCAAAGTAATACCACTATTATACATGAAGTTAGTCTCTCACTGAACAGGTAACTATCTGGGTGTTCTTCTGAATCCCTGAGTGTGTCTGAACTTGGGTTTGGACTGACCCTTCAGCTCATCCCCTATGCTATATAGCATTTCAGATGTGTGTTCACAGAGATGCTTGAACTTTGCTAAAGTACAAGCATGTGGGACTTTCTAAAAAGCATGGCAATGTTATGCCACCGTTATTTCATACATTTTATACCATAAATGAAATCCTTTGAGTTTTCTAGCGAACATATTCTTTATTGTAGTAATTGGTTGATTATTTGGGTTATTATTCTAAATACACAAGTAAAAAAAATGTAAAATATACAAAACCCCATCCTAAATGCTATCTCTAACTGTAAACTTCATAGTCACATTGATTAGTTTGTGAAATATATGATTCTTTATGGGTCTCAGAAAAAGAATATTTTGAATATGTACAGTATAATTTTATCTCTCAAATGGAAGAGTTTGGCTTGTAAAAGTGATTTTACATTTAATTTCCAAATGCTTGTTACCTGTTAACAATGTAATGATAATGGGCACTGTAGGACTGAGTTATGACTACATAGCCATAGTCACATTAGCTGTTATGGAATGAATTTCAACACTTTGAAGAAAGCATTAATATTTATGAACTATGACTTCTAATGTGACAGCTTGATAACAGTTATCTTTTAACAGTTATCTTTATGATTTAGAGTTCATGAATATTTGTAGAGTTTAAAACATTGGAGTATGAAGTAGAAAAGTAAATCACATCACTAAATACATTTTTGTTTTTGTCCTTAATGATCTTATAGCAATTTCTGAAATTGTATATTTGTTCTTTTTTACTCCTTTGCTGCATTATAAAATTTGAAGGCTTCATGTTGGGTGTATTATTGTAAAAAATACAAAAATATTATTTTGTGCTTGGTGTGAACGACTGTACACAGAGCAGTACCCACTAAACATCTGAATTTTGGATGGCTAAATCTACAGTAAATATATATACACATACAATGAGTGCACATCCACACAAACAAAAGTCCAAAAACATCAAGTGAAAACAGTGATGTGCAAATCTTCTAAAAAAACAGTAAAGTCCAGGAACAAGTAAAAATATTCAACTCTCCACCAACTCCACCAACACCAACACTGAATGTATCTTGAAGAGACAACCAAGACACTTGTGCCCTTCACCACAAATAAGGTTGGCCTCTTACTAAATATGAAAGATCCCCACCACAGGGATCAGCCAGCCATATAATTAAGAGACCTCCAGACACTCATCAATGGCAGTAGCTGGAGACCAACTTCAGGTTTCAGTGACTCCAAGGGTCAGTGTGTCAGATCAGGCCGCATACGCACTCATGGAGGAGAACAGAGGCCACACATAAAAACTACAAAATGTAAAACCACCAAACAATTTATATAAAACAACAAACAGGTAAATACCTGTCAGTGGATAGTTGAATGTTTTCATTTGTTCCTGGACTTTACTGGGGATTTTTTTAGAGGATTTACACATCACTGATGTTGTCACTCGATATTTATGGACTGTTTGTGTGGATATGCACTCATTATATGTGTATATATAGTTGTATTGATGTGCTTGTGCAATCAGTAAGTTAGGGTACAAGCATGTGGGCAAGAAGAAATTCTCTACCAGTCAGAAATAGGATGCAATTTTTTCCTGTCAGAGTTGGAATGCAAGTTTTCAGAAACAAGATCCAATTCCACTTTGCATCACCTAGTCTGAGATTCACAAGAATTGTAAGCCCGTTGACAAAAGAATGATATTCTCTAGGAAGAGAGCTGCAGTGTTTAGCCTCTTCAGTTAACCCTTTTGCTGCTAGGCCCTGTGCGCCACTTTTAAATTCAGCTGGCAGAACCATTTTTGTAATTTTTTTAAATTGTGCCTTTTTGTGAAATGGTGAAAATCAAATGTAAGCAAAAATGTAAATATCCAAATTTCTCAAAAAATCTGAAGGTTTTAATTTTTCACTTACAGCTTTCAGAGTTTGTAAAAGACTCCCTAAACCATATATTTTCTGAAAGTTTGCTTGTGTGAGGGACCAAATCGTGTGTTCTTTTTTTTTAATTATTGATTTATTTAATTGCTTTTATTTTTACACTGTCGCTTTAAATTTGTTTCTTTGATCGCTTTTATTGCTGTCACAACGAATGTAGACATCTCTTCTGACAGCAATATGCATATGACAGGTACTCTTTATGGAGGGATCTGGGGTCTATAAGATCCAAAATCCATCCTCTGCTCTCAAAAGCATTCAAAACACCAAGATCGGTGGTTTAAATGCTTCTGATTGTTTGAAAACGGCTCCTATGACATCCAGGTAAAACAGAAGTGATGTCAGGTTATGGTTTCCTGATTACCACTATGAAGACCTGATCAAAGCTGATCCTGTATTTGTTCGAGACTCTGACCAACTGGGGGATGCACCACCTGATTGTTTGGATCTCCTGGTGGAATGGGAGAGCCCGAGTGAGCCACGGAAGGCAACGGGAGAGGGGACGTCCCCTCCTGCTGCTTGTAATAGCAATCAAGCGGCTAAGTAGCTGCTTTGATTGCTATTACAAAAGAGATGACCGCTGGCTCTAAAAAGTGGTACTGGGTTGATGCCTGCAGATATCACCCCAGTACAACTACTTTAAACACAGTGACGTACCAGGTACGTGATTGTGCAGCAAGTAGTTAAATGCTGCGGTCGTGATGATTCGCTGCGTGCCCATAACACAGTTGTCCTGACTTGCAGCGATGCCGCCTTCTGAATGCTGCATATTCTAGTCTGAGCAAGCGCCGCGCCAACCAAAAATGGAGTTAGAACAGGTGGTGAGGAGGGATCGAATCACTTCCTCACCACTTGTCAGAAGCCTCTGGAGTGCAATCCAAACACAATTTGGGCTTCAGTGGCAAGGGAGATTTAGATGTATATCTTAATCTACCCTTACTAGGTTTGTAATTTTTACTATTTTACAGACAGAGAAAGAGACTAAAGACAGTTCCTTTTTCTACAACCTGAACTGCACTGTAATAAATAATGAATGTCTGTATAGAGACTGCTATTCATTTATAAACTGACACATAGAAAACACAGTTTACTATGTGCCAGTGATGAATGAACAGAGTGATTACTAGTGATCACTTTGTTCATTCAGAAATGAAAAGGGGCTGGTAAACATATGTTTACTAGGCCCTAACCCCCCCCCATCCCCGTTTTCCATCCTGATTGCAATCTGTCATTGACAGATCTCCTGAATCCTGGACAGCAATTGCAGCCAGCAGGAGAGGTGGAGGGAAGGCCAGCTAGCAAAACTACATGGGGGGGGGTTGGAGATCAGTGAGTGAGGGGTAGCACTGAAGGGGGGTTGGGGGGGGCAGAATTTACTCATGCAATTAACAGCAGGGGGAAGCTGGCAATTGCAGTAGATCCAGATCTGTGCTGGTGGGGGGAAGGGGGGGGTCACTGATACTGGGGGTGAGCATTGGTGCTAAGGGGCAGGTGGTGAAGGCTGGAGACAGTGGGGAAGGGAGCGCAGGTATTTTAGGGACTGCAGGAGGGAAGTAAGCAGTGGGTGGTATGTAGAAAAGTGGCGATGGTATCAGCGGGGGTCATTTTAGGTGAATAGCTATGACTAGTTAACTGCTAATCAGAACTATTGTTTTATTCAGCAGAGTCTGCTGAACATTTCTGCTGAAAGTTCATGGTCACTGAAGTGACCATGAACTTATAGCAGAAGAGGGATAGAGGTCTGTATGACATAAGGACCTGGCCTGCTGGAAGCAGTGCTGTAGGACCATGGGCCGTACAGACCTGGCAACAAAAGATTAATATTAACGAACCATCACAGAACTGACTATCACACTGGCACACTTTAACTATACTTTTACCAAATTCTCTGTTAGAAGGATTGTGTTAGTATCTAATTTAAGAAATGTAGCAGGCATTTCTTTTTAGTTTTAAAGCAGTAGTAAACCCAAAAGCAAACATTTATTATTTTGCAGCTTAACAATTCTTAGATATGATGGCTCCATTATTTTTCTTTTTCAGCCTTTCTTTCTTCTAGTTTTGATTTGGTTAGCCAGCCAGTAAGTCTGTTGATTTTTCAAAAGAACAAGCTTTTTTCAGTTACAGGGATGAGACAAATCATTTAATACTGGCAGCAGTGGTTACAATGATCCGCTTTTATTTATTTTCTTTATTTATGGAAAACATTTATCCCAAAATCCCCCCAAAAAACAATGCTTGCTGTAACTGCTTATAAATTGCTAGCTGAAGTTTGGCTTCAGTTAGCTAGTGTATTTAAATTTGCTAGTCCATTTATCATTCCCCTCCCACCAGATTTACAATGGTGCAGTGCCCCTGTGCTCCTTCATCCAGAGTGGGGGACTCCATTATAGGAGGTGTGTTACCGGGCAGATCACCAGGAGAAAACAGAGCCTAAAAAAAAGAAAACTAATGCAGCCATCACATAAAATGATCGGTAAGCTGCAATATATTATATTTTTGGTTTTAGGTTTAATAATGCTTTAAAGCTGACATGCAGTATATCTGATCTTTTTAATAAATTGGCTCATATTGCTTATACATATTTTTTTTTATATAATATATATTGGCAAACAGAAAGCACTTGAAATCAGATTAAAAACACACAGTATAAGTTGTGGCACATAATAGGACTTGAGATGGGATATCTACTTACATTTTAAGTATGAAAAGTGAACTTTTGTCTACATATGCTCACCTTGAATAGGTGCCAGGAATGTTTGGATCATTGCTTACTTTTTCAGGAATCTGTAATGTACTGGCAATTACAGTGCTCCTTAAATTGATTGTGGCTGAGATCTAACGGATCTAATCAATTGCATATCTAACAGCATCATCAGTTATACCTGTAATTGCGGTCATCATTCAGACTAGGTAAACACATTTTATTATACCATTATTTGTGTGTGTGTGTGTGTGTGTGTGTGTATGTTTTACAGTACATTAAAATATTTTATCACTGTTTCTTAGTTCTTAATATTGTAAATGCTCACCCTCTTTTATAACAGTAAATCTGTCATCAACCAGAGGCTTTGGAAACAATCTAAAGTAACATAAACCGAGATTATTATTAGTAAAAAGCACATAAACAAATAATCACTAGATGTGGAGATATAGGCAGCTTTCCGGTAATTTATATGCACATTTCAAATTCCCTTTAAAAGTTATTTGCCTTCAGAAAACTTCTTACCTCCATGTTTTACATCCATCCTCCTTGAACTGTAATTTTTCAGCTTCCCATTGGGGTTTTCAATGCTACCCCACCCTGATGAATGCAGTGGACCTCCTGCCTCCCTCTCTGACCCTTCTTACCCCATCTTTTTCTTGCATTCCCTCCTCTTCTTTGTGATTATTGTTAATTGGTTATTAGTAGAGATGAGCGAAGTATTCAAAAATTCGATTCGACTGATTCGGCGAATTCGTAGAAAAATTTCGATTCGAGTCGAATATATTCGCTGTGAATTTAACTTAAAAAAGGGTGTTTCTAGGCTTCAGAGAGACTTAATATTAGTGCTGAACACTGTACCTTTAATTTAAATGCCCTTGGAGTCTGCTGGGGAAGAGAAATAATACTGTCAGGCAGTATGACATGCAGATGAGTGCCGTCGATCTTAGAATCACCGCACACTTCACTCATTTGGCCAGTCACGGGGCCAAAACCAGAGTGTGGAGCCACAGTGTGGCGGTGGAGGCAGCAGCAATGGGAGGCCATATAGCACCCTATGACAAAAATGGAAACCACCAGCAGTGTGAGGAGACCTGAAAGTGGCACATGGCAGAGTGTGGCGATAGAGACAGCAGCAATGGGAGGCCGTACAGGGACCCATGACACACTCTGGACCTGGCAGCAGCATGAGGAGGCGGTACAGGGGCCCATGGCAGATTACGGGCCTGGCAGCAGCATGAGGAGTCGGTACGGGGGCCCATGGCAGATTACAGGCCTGGCAGCAGCAATGGGAGGCCGTACAGGGACCCATGGCACAATCTGGACGTGGCAGCAGCATGGGGAGGCGGTACAGGGGCCCATGACAGATTACGGGCCTGGCAGCAGCATTTGGAGTCGGTACGGGGGCCCATGACACACTCTGGACCTGGCAGCAGCATGAGGAGGCGGTACAGGGGCGCATGACAGATTACGAGCCTGGCAGCAGCAACTTGGACAGGAGGACGTTCAGTTTCTGCACCGTCTGGTGCGTGCTCGCAAACTGTTGTCTCTTGGAAACGGATTCCAAGAAAGACTGCTGACGGAATCCGTGAAGAGGAGTAGCAGGAGAAGGAGCATCTGAACGAGCGGAATATGCCAACAAGCGACAACAGGGGCCCATGGCAGATTAGGGGCCTGGCAGCAGCTATGGGAGGCCCGTAATCTGCCAGCACCCTATGACAAAAAATGGAACCCACCAGCAGTGTGAGGAGACCTGAAAGTGGCACATGGCAGAGTGTGGCGATGGAGACAGCAGCAATGGGAGGCCGTACAGGGACCCATGACACACTCTGGACCTGGCAGCAGCATGAGGAGGCGGTATATAGGGGCCTATGGCAGATTAGGGGCCTGGCAGCAGCTATGGGAGGCCCGTAATCTGCCAGCACCCTATGTCAAAAAATTCTACACACCAGCAGTGTGTGAGACCTGAAAGTGGCACATGGCAGAGTGTGGCGATGGAGACAGCAGCAATGGGAGGCCGTACAGGGACCCATGAGAGACTCTGGACTTGGCAGCAGCATGAGGAGGCGGTATAGGGGCCCATGGCAGATTAGGGGCCTGGCAGCAGCTATGGGAGGCCCGTAATCTGCCAGCACCCTATGACAAAAAATGGAACACACCAGCAGTGTGAGGAGACCTGAAAGTGGCACATGTTTGGGGCATGATTCATGGCGGATTTAGTCAGTTGTGTCAGGAACTGGTGGTTTGAAATCCAGACTAATCCACGCCTGATTCATTTTCACAAACGTCAGTCTCTCCACACTTTGGGTGGACAGTCGTGTCCTCCGCGGAGTTGCAATACCTCCTGCCGCACTAAACACGCGCTCTGATGCCACGCTACTGGCCGGGCATGACAGCCTTTCAAGGGCAAATTCAGCTAGTTGGGGCCAAAGGTCAAGTTTCGTTGCCCAGTAGTCAAGGGGATTGTCTACCTCGGTTGGCAGGGTGCTGTCCAAGTAGGCCTAAGCCTGTTGTTTGAGGTCCTGCTCCAGGTCCACCTGATGCTGCTGCTGCTGCTGCTGCTGCGGCTGGTTAGTAGTTTCCTCACTGCGCTGGTGAAGAAAGCTACTCATCATCGACTGCAGACTGAGGCAGCCGCTGCTGGTGGAGCTGCCACTGCTCCTACCACCCCACCCCTCCCCTGCTGCCATGGCAGCGGAACGCGAGCGCACAGGGCCCACAGTGTCTGAGGATGGACGTTGGCGCAGACAGGCAGAGACCAGCTGACTACATAGGTGGTTTTTATAGTACGTTATTTTGGCCTCCCTCTCAGCAGGTGTGAAAAAGGCCACCATTTTTGAACGGTAGCGAGGGTCCAACAAGGTGGACAGCCAAAAGTCATCCCTCTGTCTGATGGTTATTATTCGGCTGTCGCTACGCAAGCAAGCGAGCATGCTATGGGCCATTTGTGCCAAGGAATGCGAGGGACTCCCTGCCTCCATCTCCACAGCATACTGCCACGGTGCGTCTGGGTCCTCTGTCTCCTCCTCCTCCTCCTCCTCTACCAGATGCTCCTGCTCCTCCACTCCTGTCCGCTGAGTGGAAAAACCACCCATTTCACTCAATAATTCCTGAGCACCAATGTCCTCCTCTACCTCCTCCTCTTCTTCCTGTCCTGCCCCCACAGGGGTCATGTGGCGTTGAGATCTGTGCGCCACGTCTACCGCACCCTGACCAGCCATTGTTAACAGCATTTGTTCCAGGACGTGCAACAGAGGAATGACGTCGTTCATCCCATAGTCCTGCCGACTCACGAATAGCGTGGCCTCCTCAAAGGGCCTGAGCAAGCGCAGGTGTCACGCATGAGCTGCCAATGGCTGACATCTAAGTTACACAGGGAGTACCTTTATCCGCTTTTAACATCAGGAAATCGGTGATGGCCTTTCGCTGTTCGTAAAGGCGGTCTAACATATGTAGGGTTGAATTCCACCTTGTTGCAACGTCACAGCATGAGGAGTCGGTACGGGGGCCCATGGCAGATTACGTGCCTGGCAGCAGCAATGGGAGGCCCGTAATCTGCCAGCACCCTATGTCAAAAAATTCAACACACCAGCAGTGTGAGGAGACCTGAAAGTGGCACATGGCAGAGTGTGGCGATGGAGACAGCAGCAATGGGAGGCCGTACAGGGACCCATGACAGACTCTGGACCTGGCAGCAGCATGAGGAGGCGGTATATAGGGGCCTATGGCAGATTAGGGGCCTGGCAGCAGCTATGGAAGGCCCATAATCTGCCAGCACCCTATGTCAAAAAATTCTACACACCAGCAGTGTGTGAGGAGACCTGAAAGTGGCACATGGCAGAGTGTGGCGATGGAGACAGCAGCAATGGGAGGCCGTACAGGGACCCATGAGAGACTCTGGACCTGGCAGCAGCATGAGGAAGCGGTATATAGGGGCCTATGGCAGATTAGGGGCCTGGCAGCAGCTATAGGAGGCCCATAATCTGCCAGCACCCTATGTCAAAAAATTCAACACACCAGCAGTGTGAGGAGACCTGAAAGTGGCACATGGCATGAGACACTGTGGACCTGGCAGCAGCATGAGGAGGCGGTATATAGGGGCCCATGGCAGATTAGGGGCCTGGCAGCAGCTATGGGAGGCCCATAATCTGCCAGCACCCTATGTCAAAAAATTCTACACACCAGCAGTGTGTGAGGAGACCTGAAAGTGGCACATGGCAGAGTGTGGCGATGGAGACAGCAGCAATGGGAGGCCGTACAGGGACCCATGAGAGACTCTGGACCTGGCAGCAGCATGAGGAAGCGGTATATAGGGGCCTATGGCAGATTAGGGGCCTGGCAGCAGCTATAGGAGGCCCATAATCTGCCAGCACCCTATGTCAAAAAATTCTACACACCAGCAGTGTGAGGAGACCTGAAAGTGGCACATGGCAGAGTGTGGCGATGGAGACAGCAGCAATGGGAGGCCGTACAGGGACCCATGACAGACTCTGGACCTGGCAGCAGCATGAGGAGGCGGTATATAGGGGCCTATGGCAGATTAGGGGCCTGGCAGCAGCTATGGGAGGCCCATAATCTGCCAGCACCCTATGTCAAAAAATTCTACACACCAGCAGTGTGTGAGGAGACCTGAAAGTGGCACATGGCAGAGTGTGGCGATGGAGACAGCAGCAATGGGAGGCCGTACAGGGACCCATGAGAGACTCTGGACCTGGCAGCAGCATGAGGAAGCGGTATATAGGGGCCTATGGCAGATTAGGGGCCTGGCAGCAGCTATGGGAGGCCCATAATCTGCCAGCACCCTATGTCAAAAAATTCAACACACCAGCAGTGTGAGGAGACCTGAAAGTGGCACATGGCATGAGACACTGTGGACCTGGCAGCAGCATGAGGAGGCGGTATATAGGGGCCCATGGCAGATTAGGGGCCTGGCAGCAGCTATGGGAGGCCCATAATCTGCCAGCACCCTATGTCAAAAAATTCTACACACCAGCAGTGTGTGAGGAGACCTGAAAGTGGCACATGGCAGAGTGTGGCGATGGAGACAGCAGCAATGGGAGGCCGTACAGGGACCCATGACAGACTCTGGACCTGGCAGCAGCATGAGGAAGCGGTATATAGGGGCCTATGGCAGATTAGGGGCCTGGCAGCAGCAATGGGAGGCCCGTAATCTGCCAACACCCTATGTCAAAAAATTCTACACACCAGCAGTGTGTGAGGAGACCTGAAAGTGGCACATGGCAGAGTGTGGTGATGGAGACAGCAGCAATGGGAGGCCGTACAGGGACCCATGAGAGACTCTGGACCTGGCAGCAGCATGAGGAGGCGGTATATAGGGGCCTATGGCAGCTTAGGGGCCTGGCAGCAGCTATGGGAGGCCCGTAATCTGCCAGCACCCTATGTCAAAAAATTCTACACACCAGCAGTGTGTGAGGAGACCTGAAAGTGGCACATGGCAGAGTGTGGCGATGGAGACAGCAGCAATGGGAGGCCGTACAGGGACCCATGAGAGACTCTGGACCTGGCAGCAGCATGAGGAAGCGGTATATAGGGGCCTATGGCAGATTAGGGGCCTGGCAGCAGCTATAGGAGGCCCATAATCTGCCAGCACCCTATGTCAAAAAAATCTAACACACCAGCAGTGTGAGGAGACCTGAAAGTGGCACATGGCATGAGACACTGTGGACCTGGCAGCAGCATGAGGAGGCGGTATATAGGGGCCCATGGCAGATTAGGGGCCTGGCAGCAGCTATGGGAGGCCCGTAATCTGCCAGCACCCTATGTCAAAAAATTCAACACACCAGCAGTGTGTGAGGAGACCTGAAAGTGGCACATGGCAGAGTGTGGCGATGGAGACAGCAGCAATGGGAGGCCGTACAGGGACCCATGACAGACTCTGGACCTGGCAGCAGCATGAGGAAGCGGTATATAGGGGCCTATGGCAGATTAGGGGCCTGGCAGCAGCTATTGGAGGCCCGTAATCTGCCAGCACCCTATGTCAAAAAATTCAACACACCAGCAGTGTGTGAGGAGACCTGAAAGTGGCACATGGCAGAGTGTGGCGATGGAGACAGCAGCAATGGGAGGCCGTACAGGGACCCATGACAGACTCTGGACCTGGCAGCAGCATGAGGAAGCGGTATATAGGGGCCTATGGCAGATTAGGGGCCTGGCAGCAGCTATAGGAGGCCCATAATCTGCCAGCACCCTATGTCAAAAAATTCAACACACCAGCAGTGTGAGGAGACCTGAAAGTGGCACATGGCAGAGTGTGGCTATGGAGACAGCAGCAATAGGAGGCCGTACAGGGACCCATGACACACTCTGGACTTGGCAGCAGCATGAGGAGGCGGTATAGGGGCCCATGGCAGATTAGGGGCCTGGCAGCAGCAATGGGAGGCCCGTAATCTGCCAGCACCCTATGTCAAAAAATTCTACACACCAGCAGTGTGAGGAGACCTGAAAGTGGCACATGGCAGAGTGTGGCGATGGAGACAGCAGCAATGGGAGGCCGTACAGGGACCCATGACAGACTCTGGACCTGGCAGCAGCATGAGGAGGCGGTATATAGGGGCCTATGGCAGATTAGGGGCCTGGCAGCAGCTATGGGAGGCCCATAATCTGCCAGCACCCTATGTCAAAAAATTCTACACACCAGCAGTGTGTGAGGAGACCTGAAAGTGGCACATGGCAGAGTGTGGCGATGGAGACAGCAGCAATGGGAGGCCGTACAGGGACCCATGAGAGACTCTGGACCTGGCAGCAGCATGAGGAAGCGGTATATAGGGGCCTATGGCAGATTAGGGGCCTGGCAGCAGCTATGGGAGGCCCATAATCTGCCAGCACCCTATGTCAAAAAATTCAACACACCAGCAGTGTGAGGAGACCTGAAAGTGGCACATGGCATGAGACACTGTGGACCTGGCAGCAGCATGAGGAGGCGGTATATAGGGGCCCATGGCAGATTAGGGGCCTGGCAGCAGCTATGGGAGGCCCATAATCTGCCAGCACCCTATGTCAAAAAATTCTACACACCAGCAGTGTGTGAGGAGACCTGAAAGTGGCACATGGCAGAGTGTGGCGATGGAGACAGCAGCAATGGGAGGCCGTACAGGGACCCATGAGAGACTCTGGACCTGGCAGCAGCATGAGGAAGCGGTATATAGGGGCCTATGGCAGATTAGGGGCCTGGCAGCAGCAATGGGAGGCCCGTAATCTGCCAACACCCTATGTCAAAAAATTCTACACACCAGCAGTGTGTGAGGAGACCTGAAAGTGGCACATGGCAGAGTGTGGCTATGGAGACAGCAGCAATGGGAGGCCGTACAGGGACCCATGAGAGACTCTGGACCTGGCAGCAGCATGGGGAGGCAGTATAGGGGCCCATGGCAGATTAGGGGCCTGGCAGCAGCTATGGGAGGCCCGTAATCTGCCAGCACCCTATGTCAAAAAATTCTACACACCAGCAGTGTGAGGAGACCTGAAAGTGGCACATGGCAGAGTGTGGCGATGGAGACAGCAGCAATGGGAGGCCGTACAGGGACCCATGAGAGACTCTGGACCTGGCAGCAGCATGAGGAAGCGGTATATAGGGGCCTATGGCAGATTAGGGGCCTGGCAGCAGCTATGGGAGGCCCATAATCTGCCAGCACCCTATGTCAAAAAATTCTACACACCAGCAGTGTGAGGAGACCTGAAAGTGGCACATGGCAGAGTGTGGCGATGGAGACAGCAGCAATGGGAGGCCGTACAGGGACCCATGAGAGACTCTGGACCTGGCAGCAGCATGAGGAAGCGGTATATAGGGGCCTATGGCAGATTAGGGGCCTGGCAGCAGCTATGGGAGGCCCATAATCTGCCAGCACCCTATGTCAAAAAATTCTACACACCAGCAGTGTGTGAGGAGACCTGAAAGTGGCACATGGCAGAGTGTGGCGATGGAGACAGCAGCAATGGGAGGCCGTACAGGGACCCATGAGAGACTCTGGACCTGGCAGCAGCATGAGGAAGCGGTATATAGGGGCCTATGGCAGATTAGGGGCCTGGCAGCAGCTATGGGAGGCCCATAATCTGCCAGCACCCTATGTCAAAAAATTCTACACACCAGCAGTGTGAGGAGACCTGAAAGTGGCACATGGCAGAGTGTGGCGATGGAGACAGCAGCAATGGGAGGCCGTACAGGGACCCATGAGAGACTCTGGACCTGGCAGCAGCATGAGGAAGCGGTATATAGGGGCCTATGGCAGATTAGGGGCCTGGCAGCAGCTATGGGAGGCCCATAATCTGCCAGCACCCTATGTCAAAAAATTCTACACACCAGCAGTGTGTGAGGAGACCTGAAAGTGGCACATGGCAGAGTGTGGCGATGGAGACAGCAGCAATGGGAGGCCGTACAGGAACCCATGAGAGACTCTGGACCTGGCAGCAGCATGAGGAAGCGGTATATAGGGGCCTATGGCAGATTAGGGGCCTGGCAGCAGCTATAGGAGGCCCATAATCTGCCAGCACCCTATGTCAAAAAATTCTACACACCAGCAGTGTGTGAGGAGACCTCAAAGTGGCACATGTTTGAGGCATGATTCATGGCGGATTTAGTCAGTTGTGTCAGGAACTGGTGGTTTGAAATCCAGACTAATCCACGCCTGATTCATTTTCACAAACGTGAGTCTCTCCACACTTTGGGTGGACAGTCGTGTCCTCCGCGGAGTTACAATACCTCCTGCCGCACTAAACACGCGCTCCGATGCCACGCTACTGGCTGGGCATGACAGCCTTTCAAGGGCAAATTCAGCTAGTTGGGGCCAAAGGTCAAGTTTCGTTGCCCAGTAGTCAAGGGGATTGTCTACCTCGGTTGGCAGGGTGCTGTCCAAGTAGGCCCAAGCCTGTTGTTTGAGGTCCTGCTCCAGGTCCACCTGATGCTGCTGCTGCTGCTGCGGCTGGTTAGTAGTTTCCTCACTGCGCTGGTGAAGAAAGCTACTCATCATCGACTGCAGACTGAGGCAGCTGCTGCTGGTGGAGCTGCCACTGCTCCTACCACCCCACCCCTCCCCTGCTGCCATGGCAGCGGAACGCGAGCGCACAGGGCCCACAGTGTCTGAGGATGGACGTTGGCGCACAAAGGCAGAGACCAACTGACTACATAGGTGGTTTTTATAGTACGTTATTTTGGCCTCCCTCTCAGCAGGTGTGAAAAAGGCCACCATTTTTGAACGGTAGTGAGGGTCCAACAAGGTGGACAGCCAAAAGTCATCCCTCTGTCTGATGGTTATTATTCGGCTGTCGCTACGCAAGCAACCGAGCATGCTATGGGCCATTTGTGCCAAGGAATGCGAGGGACTCCCTGCCTCCATCTCCACAGCATACTGCCACGGTGCGTCTGGGTCCTCTGTCTCCTCCTCCTCCTCCTCCTCTACCAGATGCTCCTGCTCCTCCACTCCTGTCCGCTGAGTGGAAAAACCACCCATTTCACTCAATAATTCCTGAGCACAAATGTCCTCCTCTACCTCCTCCTCTTCTTCCTGTCCTGCCCCCACAGGGGTCATGTGGCGTTGAGATCTGTGCGCCACGTCTACCGCACCCTGACCAGCCATTGTTAACAGCATTTGTTCAAGGACGTGCAACAGAGGAATGACGTCGTTCATCCCATAGTCCTGCCGACTCACGAATAGCGTGGCCTCCTCAAAGGGCCTGAGCAAGCGGCAGGTGTCACGCATGAGCTGCCAATGGCTGACATCGAAGTTACACAGGGGAGTACCTTTATCCGCTTGTAACATCAGGAAATCGGTGATGGCCTTTCGCTGTTCGTAAAGGCGGTCTAACATGTGTAGGGTTGAATTCCACCTTGTTGCAACGTCGCAGATCAGGCGATGCTGTGGAATTCCGTTCTGCCGCTGCAGCTCAAGGAGGGTGTGCTTTGCGGTGTAGGAATGGCTGAAATGCATGCAAAGTTTACGTGACATTTTAAGGATGTCTTGCAGTGGGATGGTGGATTTTAAGAACCGCTTGACAACCAGATTGAACACGTGAGCCATGCATGGCGCATGGCACAACCTTCCTTGACGCAGAGCAGACACCATGTTCTTTCCGTTGTCGGTCAACATGGTTCCGATTTTCAGTTTGCGCGGAGACAGCCATCTGTCGATTTCTCTGTTCATTACACTCAGAAGTTCCTCCCCTGTGTGACTACGTTCGCCAAGGCATACCAGGTGCAGAACAGCGTGACACCGTTGCGCCCTGCACATGTGATATGCCGGTCGGGTAATGGGATTTGGCACGGGGGTGGCGGCTGAGGACACGGCGGAAGAAGAGGTGGTAGAGGCGGACATCTTTGCCGGACCAAGGACGTGCAAACATGGAGGCAAAAGCGGCGTGACCTGTCCAAGTTGCTGGTGCGGCTGTGACGGCACCACGTTCACCCAGTGGGCCGTAAATGACATGTACTGTCCCTGACCGTAGTTACAGCTCCACACGTCGGCGCTGCCGTGCACTTTGGCAGAGACCGACATGCTCAAAGACTGGCCCACCATGTCTTCTACATGTGAATGCAGGGCTGGCACTGCCTTTTTGGCGAAGAAATGACGGCTTGGCACTCTCCACCGCGGCGCGGCACAAGCCATCATTTCTCTGAAAGGTGCTGAGTCCACCACTTGGAAAGGGAGGGACTGCAGCACCAGCAACTTGGACAGGAGGACGTTCAGCTTTTGCACCGTCGGGTGCGTGCTCGCAAACTGTTGTCTCTTGGAAACGAATTCCAAGAAAGACTGCTGACGGAATCCGTGAAGAGGAGTAGCAGGAGAAGGAGCATCTGAACGAGCGGAAGATGCCAACGAGCGACAACTCCCCTCAGCAGAGGTGTTGGAGCCTTGACTGGCTGATGGAGGGCGATTGACGTCGGGTGACGGAGCAAGTAACGGAGCGGGTGATGGAGCGGGGGCTGGGGCGGGCAGAACCGCCGTATCTTTATCACGGTTTTCCCAGGCCACCAAATGGCGACGCTGCATATGCTGCCGCAACGCTGTAGTCCCAACATGGGCCCCCTGGCCACGCTTGACTTTCTGGCCACATAGTCGACATACGGCTACGTTTACTTCCTCGGGCGGCTTGACGAAAAATTGCCACACCGCCGAGTAGGAAACTTTGCCCCCGATACTCCTCACTGGCTGACTGCTGCTTCCTCCGTGCACACCGGCACCACTACTGGCCGTGGTGGTAGGCTGCAGTGGAGCTGGTGCTCTACTCCGTGGACGTTTGGCTCCACTGACACTGCTGCGACCCTGCTGCTGTCTCCTGGGCAACCCACCGACTGTTTTGCTCGCTGCCAAGCTGCCACCCTCTTCTCCTGATGATGCGGAAGAAATTGCCTGATGACGACGAGGCTGCCAAGTGCGATCAACCTCCTCATCATCAAGTAGGGTCTCCGCCTCACTACTAGCCCCCTCGGCTGCGTCTGGGTCAGGAGACAGACCTGTCTCTAGACCGGCTACCGAGCCACTCTCCTCGCCACTACTTCTTCGCCTGGCTGCTGAAAAGGCGGATGTCTCCCCCCGTTCCTGACCGCCCTCTGTTAGCTCTTCCTCACTGTACAGTGGGGCTGAGCCCACAGCATGCGATACTTCGCTTGGTGAGGGAACACCAAAGGACAGGGGCAGGTAGAGGACACGTGATTTCAGTGGGCTTGGTCCCGGGCCATGCCAACTAACGGTTGTGTCTGACGTACCCACCGACCGTTGGCTGTAGGTGTCAGAGGTGACCTGGGAAGAGGAAGACGACCGAGCCAACCAATCGACGACGGCAGGGTTGTCGGTGGAGACACGACCGCTGGATGACACCGGGAGCACTGGCCTCTGGCTGCGAATAGTGCTGCCTCGACCCCTTCCTCTGCTGCCACGTCTGCTCGCTCCTAAAACATTGCCTCCTCTGCCACTCCTCTGCATGTTGTCTGACATACTCTTTAATTAAACGATTATGTGTCCCTGAGTAACAATTCTGTGTCCCTGAGTAACAATTCTGTGTCTGTGCGAGTAACAATTCTGTGGCCCTAAGTAACAGTTCTGTGGCCCTCAGTAACAATTCTGTGTCCCTGATTAACGTTTCTGTGGCCCCAAGTAACAGTTCTGTGGCCCTCAGTAACAATTCTGTGTCTGTGTGAGTAACAATTCTGTGTCTGTGCGAGTAACAATTCTGTGGCCCTAAGTAAAGTTTCTGTGGCCCTAAGTAACAATTCTCTGGCACTCAGTAACAATTCTGTCTGTCCCTGAGTAACAATTCTCTGGCACTCAGTAACAATTCTGTCTGTCCCTGAGTAAAAATTCTGTGGCCCTAAGTAAAGTTTCTGGGGCCCTGAGTAACAATTATCTGGCACTCCGTAACAATTCTGTCTGTCCCTGAGTAACAATTCTCTGGCACTCAGTAACAATTCTGTCTGTCCCTGAGTAAAAATTCTCTGGCCCTAAGTAAAGTTTCTGTGGCCCTGAGTAACAATTCTCTGGCACTCCGTAACAATTCTGTCTGTCCCTGAGTAACAATTCTCTGGCACTCAGTAACAATTCTGTCTGTCCCTGAGTAAAAATTCTGTGGCCCTAATTAAAGTTTCTGTGGCCCTAAGTAACAATTCTCTGGCACTCAGTAACAATTCTGTCTGTCCCTGAGTAACAATTCTCTGGCACTCGGTAACAATTCTGTCTGTCCCTGAGTAACAATTCTCTGGCACTCAGTAACAATTCTGTCTGTCCCTGAGTAAAAATTCTGTGGCCCTAATTAAAGTTTCTGTGGCCCTAAGTAACAATTCTCTGGCACTCAGTAACAATTCTGTCTGTCCCTGAGTAACAATTCTCTGGCACTCCGTAACAATTCTGTCTGTCCCTGAGTAACAATTCTCTGGCACTCAGTAACAATTCTGTGTGTCCCTGAGTAAAAATTCTGTGGCCCTAAGTAAAGTTTCTGTGGCCCTAAGTAACAATTCTCTGGCACTCAGTAACAATTCTGTCTGTCCCTGAGTAACAATTCTCTGGCACTCGGTAACAATTCTGTCTGTCCCTGAGTAACAATTCTCTGGCACTCAGTAACAATTCTGTCTGTCCCTGAGTAAAAATTCTGTGGCCCTAATTAAAGTTTCTGTGGCCCTAAGTAACAATTCTCTGGCACTCCGTAACAATTCTGTCTGTCCCTGAGTAACAATTCTGTGGCACTCAGTAACAATTCTGTCTGTCCCTGAGTAAAAATTCTGTGGCCCTAAGTAAAGTTTCTGGGGCCCTGAGTAACAATTATCTGGCACTCAGTAACAATTCTGTCTGTCCCTGAGTAACAATTCTCTGGCACTCAGTAACAATTCTGTCTGTCCCTGAGTAAAAATTCTGTGGCCCTAATTAAAGTTTCTGTGGCCCTAAGTAACAATTCTCTGGCACTCAGTAACAATTCTGTCTGTCCCTGAGTAACAATTCTCTGGCACTCGGTAACAATTCTGTCTGTCCCTGAGTAACAATTCTCTGGCACTCAGTAACAATTCTGTCTGTCCCTGAGTAAAAATTCTGTGGCCCTAATTAAAGTTTCTGTGGCCCTAAGTAACAATTCTCTGGCACTCAGTAACAATTCTGTCTGTCCCTGAGTAACAATTCTCTGGCACTCGGTAACAATTCTGTCTGTCCCTGAGTAACAATTCTCTGGCACTCAGTAACAATTCTGTCTGTCCCTGAGTAAAAATTCTGTGACCCTAATTAAAGTTTCTGTGGCCCTAAGTAACAATTCTCTGGCACTCAGTAACAATTCTGTCTGTCCCTGAGTAACAATTCTCTGGCACTCCGTAACAATTCTGTCTGTCCCTGAGTAACAATTCTCTGGCACTCAGTAACAATTCTGTCTGTCCCTGAGTAAAAATTCTGTGGCCCTAAGTAAAGTTTCTGGGGCCCTGAGTAACAATTATCTGGCACTCAGTAACAATTCTGTCTGTCCCTGAGTAACAATTCTCTGGCACTCAGTAACAATTCTGTCTGTCCCTGAGTAAAAATTCTGTGGCCCTAATTAAAGTTTCTGTGGCCCTAAGTAACAATTCTCTGGCACTCAGTAACAATTCTGTCTGTCCCTGAGTAACAATTCTCTGGCACTCGGTAACAATTCTGTCTGTCCCTGAGTAACAATTCTCTGGCACTCAGTAACAATTCTGTCTGTCCCTGAGTAAAAATTCTGTGGCCCTAATTAAAGTTTCTGTGGCCCTAAGTAACAATTCTCTGGCACTCAGTAACAATTCTGTCTGTCCCTGAGTAACAATTCTCTGGCACTCAGTAACAATTCTGTCTGTCCCTGAGTAAAAATTCTGTGGCCCTAATTAAAGTTTCTGTGGCCCTAAGTAACAATTCTCTGGCACTCAGTAACAATTCTGTCTGTCCCTGAGTAACAATTCTCTGGCACTCGGTAACAATTCTGTCTGTCCCTGAGTAACAATTCTCTGGCACTCAGTAACAATTCTGTCTGTCCCTGAGTAAAAATTCTGTGGCCCTAATTAAAGTTTCTGTGGCCCTAAGTAACAATTCTCTGGCACTCAGTAACAATTCTGTCTGTCCCTGAGTAACAATTCTCTGGCACTCCGTAACAATTCTGTCTGTCCCTGAGTAACAATTCTCTGGCACTCAGTAACAATTCTGTCTGTCCCTGAGTAAAAATTCTGTGGCCCTAAGTAAAGTTTCTGTGGCCCTGAGTAACAATTCTCTGGCACTCCGTAACAATTCTGTCTGTCCCTGAGTATGAATTCCGTGGCCCTAACTAGCGTTTCTTTGTCCCTAAGTAAAGTTTCTGTGGCCCTCAGTAACAGTTCTGTGTCTGTGCGAGTAACAATTCTGTGGCCCTAAGTAAAGTTTCTGTGGCCCTAAGTAACAATTCTCTGGCACTCCGTAACAATTCTGTCTGTCCCTGAGTAACAATTCTCTGGCACTCAGTAACAATTCTGTCTGTCCCTGAGTAAAAATTCTGTGGCCCTAAGTAAAGTTTCTGTGGCCCTGAGTAACAATTCTCTGGCACTCCGTAACAATTCTGTCTGTCCCTGAGTAACAATTCTCTGGCACTCAGTAACAATTCTGTCTGTCCCTGAGTAAAAATTCTGTGGCCCTAAGTAAAGTTTCTGTGGCCCAGAGTAACAATTCTCTGGCACTCCGTAACAATTCTGTCTGTCCCTGAGTATGAATTCTGTGGCCCTAACTAGCGTTTCTTTGTCCCTAAGTAACAGTTCTGTGGCCCTGAGTAACAATTCTGTGTCTGTGCGAGTAACAATTCTGTGGCCCTAAGTAACAGTTCTGTGGCCCTCAGTAACAGTTCTGTGTCTGTGCGAGTAACAATTCTGTGTCTGTGCGAGTAACAATTCTGTGGCCCTAAGTAACAGTTCTGTGGCCTTCAGTAACAATTCTGTGTCTGTGCGAGTAACAATTCTGTGTCTGTGCGAGTAACAATTCTGTGGCCCTAAGTAAAGTTTCTGTGGCCCTAAGTAACAATTCTCTGGCACTCAGTAACAATTCTGTCTGTCCCTGAGTAACAATTCTCTGGCACTCAGTAACAATTCTGTCTGTCCCTGAGTAAAAATTCTGTGGCCCTAAGTAAAGTTTCTGTGGCCCTGAGTAACAATTCTCTGGCACTCAGTAACAATTCTGTCTGTCCCTGAGTAACAATTCTCTGGCACTCAGTAACAATTCTGTCTGTCCCTGAGTAAAAATTCTGTGGCCCTAATTAAAGTTTCTGTGGCCCTAAGTAACAATTCTCTGGCACTCAGTAACAATTCTGTCTGTCCCTGAGTAACAATTCTCTGGCACTCAGTAACAATTCTGTCTGTCCCTGAGTAACAATTCTGTGGCCCTAATAACGTTTCTGTGGCCCTAAGTAACAATTCTCTGGCACTGAGTAACAATTCTGTCTGTCCCTGATTATGAATTCTGTGGCCCTAACTAGCGTTTCTTTGTCCCTAAATAACGATTCTGTGGCCCTCATTAACAAGTCTGTGTCCCTGAGTAATGGTTCTCTGTCCCTAAGTAACTTTTCTCTGTCCCCAATTATCGTTTCTGTGGCCCTAACTCTGTCCCTGTCCCTAGTACAGAGCGGTCTGCCTCTGTTCAATAACTGCAGGCAAATGAAGAATTCCAAAATGGCCGCTATTTATAGCTCGACCATTACACAGTGCTGGCTGGCTGGCTGCTGATAGGCTGATGCGATCACATGTAGTTGAGGAATGCATTATGGGTCAGCGCGCCTTGTCTGCGCGCCTTCCCAGACATCCCCGCTCCGTCGCCGCACATGTCAGCCGCCATTTTCTGAAAAATTTCGATTCGCGCGTCCGAATTAGGCTATTTTTCGGATTCGGCACGAATCGAAATTTTCCGATATTCGACTCGAATTCCACTTCGGATACTTCGATTCGCTCATCTCTAGTTATTAGTGCTTATTTTGCACCTCAGCTCCTCTAGATTGACTATTCTAAGAGCCTTAATGTGCATTATAGGGCTTGCTGCCCTTGCTATCATTCCCACTAGCTGGTATCTATCAATCTATATGTTTAGATTACTTATTGTTGACCCGTTTTGTTGTGATTTGTATTGCACTTGACTTGCACCTTTTACTATAATTGTTCCATGCTTAACTATGCCTATACTCTGATTGTTTTTTTTCAGTAAGATTGAACAAGAAAAGTTGTTTGGCTTCACCCCCTCCTGAGCCTCCCTATAAGCCGAAGAATGTGATATAGGAGCTTATTAACAAAAAGGGTTGCTCTGGAATAAGTAGAGGGCAGGGCTAAGCTCAACTTTTTACAAAAGAGTCAAAACTTGCATATCATTTAAGTGGCTCATATATCTGCTTTACTTATCCTTCAGTGAAATCTGTACTTGTTAATGTTAAGTAAGTCTGTAAAATGTTAACTCTGGACATAATCATATGTTCATTCTCAACTGCTAAGATCTCTAACAATTATATTGACAACAACATTTTTTACATTGGATCAACATTTCTACCATTGGAAATTCCTGAATAATGAACTGACAAAATCTAAGTTTGAAATGGTACATTTGAGCCTAGACTATGGACATGTAATATTAATTTTTTTCACATGGTCATTCAATAAGAATGTAGTTTGTAATGTTTGACAATTAAATATTGGAAGGTACATTTACAAGTCTGTATATGAAATCTGATCATAAAAATGTATAAAGGCAGTAGAAATATTTTATACACATTTAAATAACATATGATTATTTACACAAAAACATAATTTCATTTTGGTATATAATTTACCATTGCAGGGCAGTAGCCTGTTGTTATAAGTAGAATGTTTGCTATGCAGATTTTCAAACTTGCACCTGCATGTCATCAGATTCAGTTATTAATAATATAGCTGAGTGGGAATATTTAATAGCACAAAATGACATTTTGTCTAATGCTTATGAGGCACAACAGACTTAAAAATAAAGTCAAGGTACATTAAGAACAGTACATCACATACTCATGTTGTGTAGCCATGTTCAGCAGCCTTTGATTTTTAAAAAATATATAAGGTAGCACTATTGTGTTTTTAAGATGCATTGTTTTATTTATGTCTAAAAGAAATCCTTTATACCATACTGTGGAATTTATACAGACAAGCAGTAGGCAAAATGATCTGAGACAAAGCAAGATAAAGAATTGTATTCTTAAGCAGCTGAAAGAGTGATAATGTGCAATAATTTAACTAAAATCTTAAAGTGACACTGCCACCAACTTGAAAAAAATTGCAGGCAAAAGCAAAGAAAAATCAAATATTTTAAATGATTGCTTGCAGCATTTTCACTGGCTATAAATTATTTTAAGTGTCTTGCAATGTGCCTCTGAGCAAGCTAGCACATTAATTCAAGAAGAGTAAATTCCATAGCCCTATCATATTTTGTCTTATTACTGCCTGTGCTGGCCTAGCTCCTCTACACTTCTCCTGCCCTCTTTACATAACCTTATGTAGCTGCCAGGGAGGAACAAAGGAGAATACTATAGAATGTCACTTAAATGAGTTCTGAGTCCTCTGGGGTTGACCTTACATCTAAGATGGCAGCAAATAGCAGAAGCTTCAGGGCTATTGAATGTCTACACAAGGACTTTCACAGTCAAATAACATGCATACCATATGTTATTTCATATATAATCTTATGGGAAGATAGTTGTTGAAATGAATGATCTTATGACAAAATTTCTTCAAAATAAACATTGCACAAATTGACCATGTATTAAGAAAGCAGCTCATCACGCACCTCACCCAGTTTAAGTTATATATAAGCATATCAATGTTCTCAGCACTCTTTTTCTCCCTATGTCAATGTTCAGATCATAACATTGAATTAATTCAACAATTGCCCCATTCTAAACCCAACAGACTCATCCTACCACCATAAACCTATAGCAGAAGCACCATGGAAATGTAAAGGTTTTATCCTGGAATCAGCAAGTAAATCACTCAACAACAAGACTTGTAGCTTAATCAGGCAAACGTATCTTTCTGTTTTTACACAATGTATAAAACCTTGTCCTCTTAAAGGATATGTAAATCACCATGGAAATGTAAAGGGTTATTCCTTTGAGACCAGAGTGAAGCTCACTCAACAGAAATTGTAGATAATCTCATAATAGTAATTTTCTATTGTATACAATATACAAGAAACACTCTTCGCCTAAAGGATTCTGTAGAACAACGCTAAAAAGACACAGCCCAATATCCCTTGTGTTCCTTATAAGCCAGTGAAAAGTGCACTACTACACCCAGCAAGTCTTCAAACAGCTTGAGATAAAACAGTTTTTTGCAGACCTTGAGCTTATCCATGGAAGGATTAATGTTTTTATGACCAGATAACCCTCACTCCGAATCCAAGGATTGGTGTTCCATAATGCCCAGTATATTTTTCTCTATGATAGCAAAGCAGGGAGCCTTTCTGACAAAGGACCAGTGATGCTGAGCAAGTTACCCCTTGCCTAGACAATGTTAAGGGGGATCCTGCAGATGAATCCTTGTTGAACTGTGTGATGCCAGGCCTTGCCACACTCACTGCAGAATTTTAGTGTGTCTCAGCACTTCCACTTTCCAAGCCTCTCTTCCACAATTTCCCCCTCTTCAAACTGAACAGAGTGTGCTGTTAGAAGGCTCTCTACTGCCACCACTGCTAGTCTTCAGATCAAATGCTCTCTCATCCAAAGTGTTCTGGTGGTAGTGCAATTATCTGATAAAAAAAGAAAGAACACATCTCAATAGTAAAAACATTTTTCCTTTGTTAAAAACAAATAATACTACTCCAAGCACCAAAAAGTATGTGCATATTAAAAGATAGATCTCTGGCTGTACATTCATGGTCACTATGGGTTACTGGCTCATAACTCTCTTGTTCAACTCATTTCCTATGATTTTCAAAGGTCTGACCTTCAAGTGGTATAAGACAGAAAGCTACTTTTTTCTGATACAGTTATAACTTTGTTGTTGGTAAGTGATTTACTTATCGTTAACTGATTCCAGGGGTTAGCCCCTACATTTTCAAGGTTCTTCTGCTATAAGCTTATGGTGGTAGATTGAGTCTCTTGGGTTTAGAATGAGATTTACTGTAAAACTACACCACACCAGTTAAAATGGGAAAATGCATTTTTTCATTTTTCTTTTTTACTATTTTGTTTGTTTTTACTATTTTTTAAACTATTTTGTTAACACTCACAAAAATTCCTATATTCCTTTTTTTGTTATGCTTGACCATGGTTAAAGTAAGCATCAGTGTCAGAAATAAATTCTCTTCAGTGCCATGACTGTGTTAACAAACTGCACCTCAGTTTAAAGATTAAATACATATCTTGAAGTTGAAAAAAAAAACTATGCACAGCTTTTTGAATACTGTACGATATATTGGTGCAGACAATACGGGGTTTATTTACTAAAGCTGGAGAGTCCAAAATCAGACTCCCTTCTGCATAGAAACCAATCAGCTTCCAGGTTTCATTGCCAAAGCTTCATTGAACAAGCTGAGGTTAGAAGCTGATTGGTTTCTATGCAGAAGGGAGTCTGATTTTGGACTCTCCAGCTTTAGTAAATAAACCCCTACATGTCCAGGGAGAGGCAAGTGATGCAATGCAAGGGATGCCTAATTTCATATAACATCTTTAGTTGATGGCCTTTTAAACAGAAAAGAGATGTTGATTCATTATGTGTTATGTAGAGCACTCCAGTGTTGTGTGAAATGACCTTGGAATTCTTTGGGAATTATTTGCTACATTTCAAAAGCGAGTTTGGTGCATAGTGAAAATGTTATATATTGTAATAATTATAAAATTGCTCCAATAAAGTTTATACTGCTGGTCTGTTTTTATCTCTTTGACCTTTCTGATTCTTACTTTTTTCTATCTGTAGCACAGGCCTTCTGTATGGTCCCTCTGTTTAACCCAGGTTCTGATCCCAATTCGGTGCAAACAGAAAGCCACAGGGTATTTTCAGCCAGGTGCACAAAGTTTCATTCAGTTCTTCACACAGCAATCAGGCAGATTTGGTTTTTATTTGTTTTGCACAACTGGGATAGGGATTGAAAAATGCCTTGGGATACCCATAACTTACAAACTTAAAGGAGGACACTATCTAGTGGACGGTTAACTGTAGTAGCAAAAAGTCTTCTATATAGAAAGTAGCAACAACTCAGAACAGTGGGCTCCCAATGTGAAAACAACCCTGGGAGCAGGTCTGGAACAGTTCCTCTAGCAAATAAGGGGCACAATGGTAACAATCTCTCCCAGGATTTCTCTCAGACCTACTCACTGTGTCACATGCTAGCTGGATACCTCCTTCCAGTTTCAGCTGACACTGCACCATGAGTCTCCTGGTAAGATCCTCTTTGGACATTACAAGGTTGTTTCTGCAACTTGCAGGTGATCCTTTAGCTCCTTGGTGAGCCAGATGTCCATGACTTCTTGCAGCTTCTTGGAGCCTTGGAAGATTTAACAGCACTGCCAGGCTGGGTTACTCTCCAGCAGGCTAAGGACCCTGCAATTCTCAGCTCAGAACCCTATTTACCCCTCTCAGCTCCCTGCTTGTCACTCTCTCTACCAGGAATTGGCTGGGGCTGCATACAAGGTCAGCCCATACTTTACCCTCTCCATCCACTATGTTCCAGTGCTTTCTGGAAAGACAGGGGTAAAAGGCAAGCCTGCAGCTGCAGAGCCCAGAATAGACAAAAGTAATCAATTCCTCTCCACTGACTACAGCAGAGCTCAAAAATAACTAAATTTACTTACAAACTTCATATACTAGTACCTGACTAGGATGGTGCTACATATCAATCTGTCAATCGAACTATCTATCTATCTATCTATCTATCTATCTATCTATCTATCTATCTTTCTGTTCCTACTCTTAAAAAGAAATCATTGGTTGCTCTCCTATTAAGCTTTAAAGCTGGAGCTAACTTACTTATAATAAAGTACGTCCCACATCGTGTAGGCAGCTTGATCATGGAGAAATATTTCCTGAAGGGTTGCCCCATCTTTTCCTGCTTCTAAACTTCTGGCTTCCAGGGGGTTAATAACTTTGGGTCCTTTTGATTGAGTTCATTAGAAAAAGTTCAGATAATAGGAATTACAAACAAGTGAATTACCTTGATCTAACCATTTTGGAGGAAGGGGGGAAGTTGTACACTAGGGCATACTATAAGAATGCAGACAAGAATGGGTACATTCCCAACAACAGCTGTCACAACCTAAAATGGTAAAGGGGATACTGAAATGCAAATTCCAGTTTGATTTAGCCTTTGCCACTGGGTATAACAGACAGTACAAGGATATAGAAAAAATATTTAAGAAACATTGGCCCATCCTGAAAAGAGATCCTCCTTCATACTAAACTACCTAATAAACCGAAGATCATCTATTGGAAAGTCCTGGGCCTTAGAACAAGATTAAATAAAAATATTCCTGACTGCGTTTTAGATAGGGTGGAATCTTAACATGTATAGATGATGGGGACCATGTAAAATGAGCAGAGATAAAATTACAAAGTGCACAAATTTTCAGTTAATTTACACAAGTAAACATTTTGACATTCATGAATTTATAACCTGTGACAGCTCATACATTACATACATGCTGGAATGTCAATGATAGATGCAATATGTTGGTAAGACAACTAGAAAGCTCTCAGCGAGTATCAACATCATTTGGCAAGTTTGGTCCCAGAAGGGTACGGGGCACAGAGTGAAGAGGTTTTGTTGTGAAGTGCAACAGACTGTTGCACTTTATTTAAAAAGACTCATAGCACATGTTTTGGCACTTTTTATGGCACTTGCAATTTGTATGTGCCAGTGTAGCACTTTAAATTTAGCATTTTGATTTTTTGAGTTGTCTTATGGTTTATGTAATATGTTGAAAAGGGTTAGAATTTGATAAATGCAGCTCTTATTTAATACACCTTTTAGATGAGTTTTCATATGAAAGCAGCTATCCAGGGGTTTGTGCATATTAAATTGAGCACTGTTGAGTGGGGTTTCACCTACATTTTTATCTAAGGACCATTAATCAAACCCAATTGGTGAAAAGTTAAACCAACATATCTTCCTTAGAAAACAAATACAAAGTATTACTGAGATTATATTTAACCCCAGATCCAATATCCAAATATGTTTCAACAAACTCCCGTAACTGTTTCAGGGGCTGCAATATCACAGGAGCACTTTTCTTTGCAAGAGATTGTTCAATCATTCACATATGAATTATTGAAAAACTTTGGATTATATCATAATTTTTGCAATATTAATATACTGGGATTTTTTTTCTATTTGCATGCAAGTTGATTTTTCACTATTTGTTTGTTCTGCAGTATACATTGACGTGGAGCACTGATACAATTTTGATTGTGGTGGAACACTTTTTTTTTGCAAGAAATTGTTCAATCATTTGCACATTAATTATTGGAAAACTTTATTTGTTTTTTATGTTACCATCTTTGCACTATTATAAACCTTTTTTTCCTGAGTTGCTTTTTCAATATGTGTTTGTTTTGCAATATATATTCAGTATGTACTGTATAGATTTTGTATAGAGTTTGCGCAACACTATTTATAATTTTTTTTAAAATTTTTTTAGATGTGGCAACACATTCATTGTTTGCTGCAGCTTTTTGGTTTGATGTTATACATTTCTTAGTTGTTTTTAAGGAAATGGTCCTTGGTAGAGCACAGAGTCTTATTTATATGGAATTATAGATTTATCGGTCAATAGAATGGGAAAGTCCATAAACCACCATTAATAAAACAGAAGAATACATACAAAGTAATAAGATAAGTTTAACTTAACTGTGATCTTAGATAGAATTGGTCTTGTGATTTTCTGTATTATTCTCTAGTTGCTTTGTGAAAGAACCACATACTCCCCTATCACATAAAATGTATGATTCAAATCAATAAGTCAGGAGGTGTATTTTTGATTTTATGAGGAGATTCAGGATATTGCATATGTACATTCATAATACATAAGTTTATGTTATTGTACACTTTTATCTTTATCCCAGAGAAGTCAATTAAAGATGCTAATAAATGCACATCTGGTTAATTAAAATGCACATAAAATGTGCTGAATTTGTTGAAAAAGAGAACAAACGTATTTTTTAATGTTCATCTGTATGTTGTGTGTTTTAGCTTATAGAAGCATTTCTAAAGCAGTAACTATAGCCCTGACTGGTAATTAACAAGGCTCTGTCATTTAAAAAAAAATGCTTCTACTCAGAACGTAATGAACTTAAAACATGCAAAAAAAAAGCCCAAACGATTTTCAGAACCAAATAAATTAATCCAAAAAGAGAATATTCCCTCTTTTTTCAACTACCTATGTGTGCAACAACAAAAAAATCCCCATATATTTCTAAACGTGAACTACCAGAAAATCATAAAGTCCAAAGTCCCAATAATCAGAACAAAATCATAAAAGTCCAGTGTCTCAATAATCAAAATAATGAAACCAAAAAGTTATGAATCTTGCAACGTTGATTGTGTTCAGTGAATTATGTGAAAAACCTCAAAGAAAAAGAAACTCACAATAGTGCATTACCGTAATAGAATCAGAAGAAAAAAAAAAAAAAAAAATATCTTATATATATACGCTTACATGCACACACAAATGTGTATCATAGAATTGTGCCACACTAAGTGATAGTGACACACTAGTGAAAACCTTCCAAACAATTAATAAAAATACTTGTGCTCAAAAAACTCTGAAATCCTGAAGTGAAACACTCAGTGAAATTGCTATCCACACGTGACACTTCTAGTGAGTAAGGCAAATATACCCTTACCAACCGTAGAGAAAAACCACGCCTTTATAATATATTTAGTAGAAATCCTCCAAAAGAACTTTCTCCTCCTCTCCTCCTTGCACTTATTGTCAGGGTGATCTTATAATGCCATCCACTTTCACAGGTCTGTAATCATGGTTTTACCAGGCTCCAGTATAATAAATATTTGCCATGATATACCTCCATGTATTTAAAATAGCATTTTAATGAATCTTCTTACATAAAAATATGCGATTAGAGCAGAGAACCCCACTTAATGGGGATTACCAGGCAGTTCCCCCAGTTTTCCAGGCAGTTCATACACAGGTATCCAGCGATTCCCAAACAAAGATGGCCGCCATCTTCAGAACCATCTTTGGTTTCTCTTTCCCCTCCTTACAGGTACAGAACGCATAGCAGCTTTGTTCATAAAGTATGAATAATGATTTTTACACGTTATTTTTAAGTGACATATTCTCTTTATGAAAAGGGAACTGCTTACAGCATGAAAAATATGTCTTTATCTAAATATGTAACACAATGGAATTAAGCAAGATGCACAAACTCCTTCAAGCTGTTTAGATATAGCACAAAACAATAGAAACAATATACTATAAATATTAAGAAATGTTCCAATCAGTAAAACATTTTGTTTTCACCTAATGCATATGAGAACAAGTACACTTACAAAATATGAGATTGAATGAAGTTGTTTTGCCAAAACTTTGCATAGATGCTAATATTTTTCACTGAGCAAGGTGAATGTTAGCTGATGCTGACATGCAAGAAATTGTACAATATTTGGAGGCCTCTGCTAGAAATACAGTATTGGATAATGAGCAACTAATACATTTAAAGGTGAACTCCAGGTATACTGAAAAAATATGTTGCAGTGGGCATCCCCACACTGCAAGGGTCAATTGCTTATTTAGTCTAGAGTGCTAGAACAAGGATACATACAATACCTTATTTCTTGCTCCTGCATTCTTTCTTCTCTACATATGACCAGTTTCCTGAAGTTGTTTTGCTATTTATTCAATCCAAGTTTTCTGATATTGCTATACACAAAACAGGATCAGTGGTCCTGCATTATATTTTAGGGTACCAAAGGGCACACCCATATCCTAGGGTCATTGAATAGTGGAGAGGAGTGCCAGATCCAGGGGGGGGGGGGTATAAAAAACTGAGATAAGTAGTTTAACTTATCCATAACCCCCCAGACCAAATGAGCAATTGGCTTTTGTAATGCATGAGAGCTCCTACTGCAAGGTTAATTTTTCAATAAAAAAAAAAAACACTGAGTCATATGTTACAGAAACCTGTCTGAGGAGATATGGACAAAACACAAGAAAGGGGTGCTGGATTCAAATTTTCCAAGAGTCACTGGACACACTGGCTTCAGTTTGGCAGCTCTTTAAAAAACATGGACTCCTCTCAAGAACAGGGAAATAATCCAGAGCTGTGAATCCACACACATACAATCCAATGAGAGCACCAAATAAATGTCCAAGGGTCCAAGGCTTTTAATGATACAATAGATTCATAGAAGAAAATGTATTTCAGGGACCAAACCCATTCCCTATTTTTTAAGGCTTAGGAATTTTGACTGTGCTTAAAAGGACTCCTGTAAGCAGATATAGAGCTGCACTGTGATTTACTGCTTGGAACAGTTTCAGGAGGGCTGGTTAAGCCAATGATAGTGAATACAGCAAATAAGGCCGCAGAGCTTCACCTCATTCACTAAGCAAAGAAAAAAATCCCTTGAAAAGCAAACAGACTATTTGCCATTAGTAAATCAACCCCATTGACCTGCAATGAGTCTGCAGAATTTGTTTTCTGGTATTGGCATTGCTTGCCAGTGGTGTATTTTGGTTTTGTGCTGCGCTAGGCAAGAATAAAATCACACCCCCATCTAATTTTGTCCCACCCCTTCCTGTTTAGGATCCACCTCTTCATCTGTAAACCCCACCCCTTCTGCTTTAGGCCCCACCTTTTCCTATTAGAGCTCCACCTCCAGGAGTTTGTCAGAGACTGCAGACAAGATACAGGAGACGGTCAGAGACTGGACAGGATACAGGTGACGGTCAGAGACTGTGGACAGGATACAGGAGACGGTCAGAAATTGTGGACAGAATACAGGAGACGGTCAGAGGCTGAGGATAGGATACAGGAGATGATCAGAGTCTGCTGACATACTATAGGAGATGGTCAGAGACAGTGGACAGGATACAGGAGACGGTCAGGGACGGTGGACAGTATACAGGAGATGGTAGACAGGATACAGGAGATGGTCAGAGACGGTGGACAGGATACAGGAGATGGTCAGAGACTGAGAACAGGATACAGGAGAAGGACTGAGACTGAGGGCAGGATACAGGAGATGATCAGGGTCTGCTGACATACTAAAGGAGATGGTCAGAGACAGTGGACAGGATACAGGAGACAGTCAGGGACGGTGGACAGTATACAGGAGATGATCAGAGTCTGCAGATATACTACAGGAGATGGTCAGAGACTGTGAACAGGATATAGGAGAGATCAGAGACTGCAGACATAGTACAGGAGACAGTCAGAGACTACGGACATAGTACAGGAGATGACTGGAGACTGCGGACAGGATACAGGAGACAGAGACTGCAGACAGGATACAGGAGATGGTCGAGACTGTGAACCAGCTGGATAGGCCTGGTCTATACCAAGCACTATAGATATCTGGTTTGCCTACATGCATTAGATGGGTACTTCACAACCTGTTAGACCTTGAAGCCACTCAAAGAATCAAGTGTACATCAAGCTTTCACCAATATAGTTAAACATCCAGCACCTCAGAGAATACTCACATACTGCACCTCCTAGTAAAATGAGTAGAACCTCGAGATCTTCATAGACATTGTGCCCTTTATTGGTCATGGCCAGGCCTGGACTGGGACAAAAAAATAGGCCCGGGCACTTTGGACTGAGCAGCCCAAAGCCCAGGGACCCTTTTTTCAGAGCCTGGTGGTGGAACGCAAGGGTCTGGTCGCAAGAGTGGCCTTTGCAACCCTGTTAGTTTTGTCACTAGCGCCAGTAGGTTTTTATTTTTATTTACATTTCTATAATTTTTTTTTTTTACATTTTTTTGGATGAGGGAAGGAAGAGAGAGGAGAGAGAAGAGAAGAGAGAGAGAGAGAGAGAGAGAAGAGAGAGGGGGGAGAGAGGAGAGGAGAGAGAAGAGAGAGAGGGAAGAGAGAGAGTAGAGAGAGAGAGGAGGAGGGGGAGAGAGGGGAGAGGAGAGAGAGGAGAGAGGGGGGGAGAGAGAGGGGGAGAGGAGGAGAGAGGGAGGATAGCGGGGGAGAGAGAGGAGGGAGAGAGAGAGGAGAGAGGGAGAGAGAGGAGAGAGAGATGGGGAGAGGGAGAGGGGGCGAGGTTTGAGAGGGGGAGAGAGGGGGGAGAAGAGAGAGAGGGGGAGAGAGAGAGGAGGGAGATGGGGGAGAGATAGAGAGGGGGGAGAGAAGAGAGGGGGAGAAGAGAGAGAGGGGGGAGAGAGAAGAGAGAGGGGGAGAGAAGAGAGAGGGGGAGAGGGGGGAGAGGCAGAGAGAGGGGGGGAGATAGAGGGGGGGAAGAGAGGAGGAGAAGGGGAGAAGAGAGGGGGGGGAGAAGAGGGAGAGAGAGGGTGAGAGAGGGGGAGGCAGAGAGAGAGAGGGGGGAGAGGGAGAGAGAGAAAGAGAGGGGGAGAAATAGAGGGGAGATGAGAGAGAGAGGGGGAGAGGTGCGAGGGAGAGAGGGGGGAGAGAGAGGATAGATGGAGGGATTGAGAGGAGAGAAGAGAGAGGGGGGAGATAGAGAGAGAGGGAGAGGGTGAGGGGGCGAGAGGAGGGAGAGGAGAGAGGGGAGAGAAGACAAAGGGAAGGGGGAGAGGAGGGAGAGAGGGGGGAGATAGAGAGAGGGGGAGAGAAGAGAGGAGGGGGGAAGAGAGAGAAGGGAGAGAGAGAAGAGAGGGAGAGAGAAGAGAGAGAGGATAAGAGGGGAGAGGGGATGGGGGAGAGAGGAGAGAAAGGAGAGAGAGAGGATAGCGGGGGAGAGAGAGAGAGGAGGGAGAGAGAGGGAGAGAGGGAGAGAGAGAGGAGAGAGGGGGAGAGAAGAGAGGGGGGAGAGGGAGAGAGAGAGGGGGTAGGGGCTGAGAGGGGGGTGGGGGTTGAGGGGGAGGGGAGAGAGAGAGAGAAGGGGGGGAAGAAGAGAGGAGAGGGGGGGAAGAGAGAGAGGGGGGAGAGAGAAGAGAGAGGGAGGGAGAGAAGAGAGAGAGAGAGGGAGAGAGCGGGGGGGGTGAGAGGGGAAAGGCAGATAGAGGGGGGGTAGAGAGAGGGAGGGGAGAGAAGAGAGGAGAGAGAAGGGGGGTGAAGAGAGAGGGGGAGAGAGAGAGAGAGAGGGTGAGAGAGGGGGCAGAGAGAGAGAGGGGGGAGGAAGAGAGAGAGAAGAGAGGGAGAGAGGAAGGGAGAGAGAGGGGGAGAAAGAGAGGGGAGATGAGAGAGAGAGGGTGGGGGAGAGAGGGGGAGAGAGAGGATAGAAGGAGGGAGAGAGAGGAGAGAAGAGAGAGAGAGGGAGATAGAGATAGAGAGAGAGATAGGGAGAGGGTGAGGGGGTGAGAGAGGGGGGAGAAGAGAAAGAGGGGGGAGGAGGGAGAGAGGGGGGAGATAGAGAGGGGGGAGAGAAGAGAGGAGGGGGGAGAGAGAGAAGGGAAGAGAGAAGAGAGAGGGAGAGAAAAGATAGAGAGAGAGGGAGGTGGAGGGAGAGAGAGGGAGAAGAGAGAGAATAGAGAAGAGAGGGAAGAGAGAGAAGAGGGAGCGAGAGTAGAGAGAGGGGGGGTTAGAGAGAGAGGGGGGTGAGGGGGGAGAGGAGGGGGAAAGATAAGAGAGGAAGAGAGAGGGGGGAGAAGAGAGAGAGGGAGGAGAGGGAGAGAGGGAGGAGAGGGAGAGAGAGAGAAGAGAGAGGGAGAGAGGGAGAGAAAGAGGGGGAAGAGAGGGGGGGAGAGAAGAGGTGAGAGAGAGGGAAGAGAGGGAAGAGAGAGAAGGGAGAGAGACAGGAGAGAGAGAGGGGGGAAGAGAGAGGAGAGAGTGGGGGGAGAAGAGAGAGGTGAGAGGGAGAGAGAAGGGGGAGAGGGAGGATAGAGAGAAAAGAGAGGGGGAGAGAGGGAGAGAGGGAGAAGAGAGAGAGAGAGAAAGAAAGGAGAGAAAGGGGGAAAGAAGACACAAGGCTGGCTGGAAGTGTGGGCGGGGCAGACACAGGAGGAGAGGGCGGGAGGAGGAGGGGCAGCATAAGCTAACAGATCCCCTGCAGTGCTTGAGGGGAGGGGCATAGGGGAGCATACAGGAGCTGACCTCATGCAGGAGATGGATAGGAGAGGAGACCGGGCGGCACATAGAGCAACCGAGAAATGCACAGTTCTCTATGTGCCACCTGGCCCCCTCTCCAGGCGGCCCTATGGCTGACATTTTCTCTGTCTCCTCACCCATCCTCGCCGATGAGCACACACGAACCCGCCCGAACACGTCCAGATCGATAATCACTTCAAAAATAAGATTGATACAATTCGTGACAAGATCTCCACTGTACAGATATATCCCTCACTCTACACTCCTTGTCCACCTGCACAATCTATACTTCCCTTGTTTAACCCAGATACTATAGAGGAGGTTGGTAAACTGTTTTCTAAAGCCCACCTAACCACCTGCCCCCTGGACCCTGTTCCCTCGCAAATACTACGGTCACCCTCTGGCTCTATCCTCCATTCTTTAACTCATATCTTTAATCTCTACCTTTCTACTGGCATCTTCCCAAACTCTCTAAAACATGTTCTAGTCACCCCCATACTTGAAAAAGCCTCACTGGACCCCACCAATTTTTCAACTTAAGACCCATCTCCTTATTCCCTTTTGCCTCCAAACATCTTGAACGTCTAGTCTACAGCAGGCTGAGCTGCCACCTTATTGAGAATAACATTCTCAATCCCCTTCAGTCTGGATTTCACCCACAACACTCCACAGAAACTGCTCTCCTAAAACTCACAAACAACTTAATAACTCCTCAAAAAAACTCTATTTACTTGGTCTCCATGACTGTACTCTCCATTGGTTCGAATCTTACCTATCTCACCACACCTTCAGTGTCACTTACATCTCTACTTCCTCCTCTCCTACTCCTCTTACTGTCGGGGTCCCCCAAGGTTCTGTCTTTGGATCTCTCCTATTCTCGATCTACACTTCTTCCTTGGGTCAGCTTCCCATGGTTTCCAATACCATTTGCTGATGACACACAAATCTATCTCTCTACTCCTCAGCTCACCCCATCAGTTTCCTCACTTGTCACTGATTTACTAACAGACATATCAGACTCAATGTCACACCACTTCCTAAAACTCAATCTATCCAAAACTGAGCTCATAATATTTCCTCCCCCACGTGCCTCTTCCCCTGATTTCTCGGCCAGGATCAATAGCACCACTATCAACCCATCCCTGCATGCCAGGGTGCTAGGTGTAACCCTGGATTCTGAACTATCCTTTCAGGCCCACATCCAATCCCTGTCCAAATCATGCCGCCTCAAACTCTGCAACATCTCCAGAATACGCCCCTTTTTAACCAATGATACCACAAAGCTCCTAATTCACTCCCTGTTCATCTCTCACCTCGACTACTGCAACTCCTTCCTTATTGATTTACCTTTACATAGGCTATCCCCCTCCAGTCCATCAAGAATACTGCTGCCAGGCTCATCCACCTTACCAACTGTTCAGTGTCTGCTACCCCTCTCTGCCAATCCCTCCACTGGCTTCCACTCACCCAACGAATAACATTCAAAATACTAACAACAACTTACAAAGCCATCCACAACTCTGCCCCCAGCTACATCACCAACCTGGTCTCAAAATATCAGCCAAACCGCTCTCTTCGATCCTCCCAAGACTTTCTGCTCTCTAGTTCTCGTGTCACCTTCTCCCATGCTGGCCTCCAGGACTTCTCCTGAGCTTCTCCCATCCTATGGAACTCCCTACCCCAATCCACCTGGCTGTCTCTCAATCTATCCACCTTTAGACAATCCCTGAAAACCTTTCTCTTTAAAGAAGCCTGTCCTGCTTATACCTAGTAAACCACCACTTATTTCCTCCATCAGCTCATCCCCCCACAGCTATTACCTTTTGTATCACTCAAACGAGCAAGACACTCTGTTTCCTTTTGTACCAAATTGTATTGTTATAGTAACTGTAACGTCTACCTTCATTTTGTAAAGCGCTGTTGGAGCTATATAAATCCTGAATAATATTAATAATAATAATGTGTGCACCATAAATAAGACACCAAGGGGTTGATCTATTTAAAGAAGCCTATCCTGCTTCTAACTAGTAAACTTCCTTTATTTCCTCCTTCAGCTCATCCCCCACAGCTATTACCTTTTGTATCACTCAATCCTTTCTCCTAGATTGTAAGCTCTAACGAGCAGGGCCCTCTGTTTCCTCTTGTACCAAATTGTATTGTAACTGTATTGTATTGTAACTGCAATGTCTATCTTCATTTTGTAAAGCACTGCGTAAACTGTTGGCGCTATATAAATCCTGCATAATAATAATAATATTTAAACAAGAGTGCAAAAGCGTGTGCAGTTGTGCATGGTAGCCAATCAGCTTCTAACTTCAGCTTGTTCAATTAAGCTTTAACAAAAAAATACAAACTGGAAGCTGATTGGTTTCTATGCAGAGCTGTACCAGATTTTGCACTCAGTTTCAGTAAATCAGAAATGTGTGTGATGCATAAAACATATAACCTTCCTATGCTAGTTAACTTTTTGTAAACTAAAATCCATACATGAAAGAAAGTTTCAGCATTGTAGATCATAAAGTACATGGTCATATTAACAGCACTGAATATGGAAACTACAAAAAAATATTTTATTTATACAATTTTTTTTTTTTGCTGGAAAGGTACACAGTTTTGACATTAACTTCTAATCCCCCTCCCCACCTCATTTACAGTAGCATACAGTCTCCTGCCATGTTTTTTTTTAACTGAAACCTAAGTCAAATGTTACATTTGTGCATTCACTGTAATTCAGCAGGTGATAAGAAAAAAAGAGCAGTCCCCAAGTTATACTCTCCAATTCCTACTGGTTATCCTATAGTATACTGTATAAGAAGATTCCTTTCCCTGAATTTATCAGTTTGAAGTGCACATAGTAACAAAGGCCAATGTATTTTTATTTATATTACCTAGTCTAATTTAGTCACTGTACTTTAAACAATTAAAATATAATCTCTGCTGCCAAAGATCTGTACTGCACAGTTATACTTCATTGCTGATTTGAATCCCTTTACAAAACTTGTACCCATAGCAACCACTGAGGTTTTAACGTGTTTAGCTGTAGCCAGAAAAAGTTCGGTTATTTAAGTACATAGTTATTTGTTTAAAAAAAGACATGACGTCAATCAGGTTTACAAGTTTACAACAAAACTTCAATAACAAATTTATGCATACGAAAAAATCAGCAAGATCATTAAAACATGAATGAGATATGCTTGTGGCCTGGAAAAAAACACATTTTTGACCTTAAGTTGTTTTCTTAATAATGATCTGATGAGCAAATTTTAATTAAGATTTATTGGTGCTGCTGTGAGAAAACTGTGATTACAACTGGCAGAACAAAGATATTCTGAATTTAGAAGTATTATTTCCACTTAGACATTAACCCTTACTCTCTATCCTGCTGACACCATAAAGGAAGTGAGGCAAAATCTGCAAAAGGAGTATAGACAGAAAAAAATATGATGGGGTTCTAGCATTCTTCTACTCTATTAAAGTGTTATTAAACCCACAACAGTAAAATCAGTCTGTATATGCAGTAAACCATACTTGTTATTCTCACTATGGAACCTAAGGGGTTAATCCTCTGCATTGTGATCCTGACTTCTCTGATCCTCCCCTTCTTCCAGTGTCCCCCTCTTATCTCCTGATAAGACATATTGTGTGGAGTAACTCTGCACCAGGGGTGGACTGACAACTCATGGGGCCCCCGGGCAATAGGGGATCATGGGGTCCCTGTGTCCTTGCCCAAACTCAAAAAAGCCTATGAAAAAGGTACCAGGGGCATCTCATGGGGCCCCTTACTGACCCCGGGCCCTCGGGCAGTGCCCGAGTTTCCAAATGGTCAGTCCGCCCCTGCTCTGCACATGCTTAGTTTGGTGTGTTTTGCTAAAGAGTTTTTTTTTTCTTGGGAGAGCACATGTGATCAGCACAGGGCCAATCATCACAGTCCAGACAGAGGTCCGGGGTTCTGCATCCTCCTAGTACAAACTCATCCTACAAGCTTTAGCATGTGCTCGGCTGGACATTGGTAGAAGTCACAAGGCTGTTCTAACTGCTCTAAAAGCAGTTTATATTTACTAAAATAATTGCACTTCCATGTTCTTTGTACTGTGGGAGACCAGATATAGTAAATGCAGGGTCATAGGATTAGTAACACTTTAAGGGAAACATTTCTACTTCTGTTTGTATTGCTGTTGAAGAGTTCCCATCATTTCTGGTCTGGTAAAATATTGTCGTCAGGACAGGAAGAGAGGGTAAATTTTCCCCACTCTAAACTAGAAAAGAAAGATTGACAATTTTATCTTTCTATACTGGAAGTACAGTATTAGCAGTGTGAGGTTCTGCCAATTAAATAAAGGATTACAAATATAAAATTACAGGACCAATCTTTTTCTTTCTTAATTTCCTTCTGAATCTGTTAGGGAAGCCAAAGCAAAATTGTATCTAAGCTGAATAACTAAAATAGTTGACCAAAAGCAGAATTTCTCACCAATTAGCAGACTCTTGATGTTTGTCTCTGGTGTCTTTGAAGACTTAAAAGCATGTTAAGATAGACAACACATTTTTATGTTTGATCCATGTAATACCCTTAACATATAATTAAAACTATCTTTTATTTTCTTTTGCCATGCTGTACCAGCAGGCTGAATTTTTAGTCTAACAACAATTTATGTTTTGTTTGAGTATCTCTTAGATATGTATCTTTTAAAAAAAGAGATCTGGGCTGTACAAAGCATGTAACTTACTCAGTAGCATAGCCCTTGGTATGAGATTCGCAAACAAAAAGCACATTGTGTTGGCAGGTTGCTCTGCATGCACAATCTAAACAAAACCAATTTAACAGCTCAATTAAAAATGCAGGCCATGGGGAAAACATGACCCAGCCTTGTGCCAAGCTTTGTGAAATCCTGACTCTGTGTATTCAAAATGTATAAACAAAAAGATTTTGGTAAAAAATATCCTTTGGCAAAGTACAGCAACAACATAGGAAAACCATAGCAATTCAGTTCATCACAACTCTTTTATTGTACATGTTCTAAAAGGTTATTAACTTAGTATACAAATATGGTAACATTAGATATCCTTGCAATACAGCAAGGTATGAACTTCAATCAATTGAGCAAATTAGTTGAAAACAAAACAGAAATATCAATTAAACTTTTTATAAAAATAGATTTTTCCAGAATTTTGGCAGCACTAAATCCAGATTGGCAACATTTAAATGTTTAATATTAAATTATCTGGTTACTCTCAGAAGGAAAAGGAGGCAGGTATGGTTGGTGTGGGATGCACAACTTAGTGAGTAAACTGACCAATCTTGAATAGCATGGAAATGCAACCTTTTTGTATAAAAAATATAAACATGTTTGGAGCACTAGTGCAAGAATTGGGAAATGGTTGATAGATTTATGAGTAATCCATTTTTGTTTTTAATAATTTTATAATTTTTTAACAAAGCAAAGAGTTGGCTTTGACCCAGGCAGGTAGTTTGCCCTACCATGAATCCAAAATATGAGTTGTAGAATAAATTGTTGCTGAAAGTTTTTAGTGTAAGAGATATCCTTTGCAAAGTCACATGATTGAGTGATGTAAAGCATAAGAAAGGAGCTGATGACGTCATGCCACAACCAGAAGTGAACGGATCTCCATCTAGGAGAGGTACCAACGGGCTTCACAGTTTAAAGGAGGAATACAAGCTGTTTTGTCTGAAGTGCACCAGATTGTGCACAAGTCTATATGAGTCTTATTTGAAATATTTTTAATAAAAATTGGTGGGAATACAGTGAACACTATAACTCTTTTTTGAGTGAACAGAGGCATTATTACCCTGGATGGCTGAGGATAGAGATGGATTGAGTTTCCAGGAGTTGGTGAAGGAAAGACCAGTCATGGCTAATAGAACCCTTTTAAAGAGGATGACGCATTAGACCTGATTAAGTTTGGGTCAAAATAAGAAGGTAAAAACATTAGATTGGCGGGGACGGGATTGCACAGTGTTTGGTGTGAAGGAGGCACATAATCACATGTGTGGATGGAGAATTCATCAATGGCCAGCTTTATTGAGGTAACCGGCAAAAAAGATAAGAAGTACAGGCACAATCTTCACCTTAAGTTAGAGTCCTTTTGAAATGTCCACATACTAGAGAAGTTATTAAGTACAACCATAAATACAATTCAATTATTTTTCTTTACACACTTGGAAAGTAATGTTTATGGTAGATAAATGGATTTATTTATAGTTTTCATAGCTAAAGAGTGTTATTGGGCTAATTTACTAGGATATAAAAATTCCAGAAAAACTTGCCTCCTCAGTAAGGATGAGAGTCTTTTTTAAATATCCATATATGTTTGATCAAAGGATTGATGAAAACAATCAGGCATTACTGTCAAATCTCTCTAACACAGAGTCCTGTAAAGCATTTTGCAAACAATGTCATGTATAGCACATTGGAGGATCTGCAACTAACAGCAACTATGGGTATTGTGCCTGGGTATCTTATCAGTCCATTACCCCAACAAATCTGGTTATACCCAGGAATTTTTCATTCAGCCTGCTGGCTAAAGAAAAAAATTGTAACAGATTTCCAGTCCATGCTAAATAGCATGGATAGATGATGGATAGCAGTGAATGTATTTTAAGTGCTGGTGCCACTGGTCCTCAAAATACCTAAACTTAATTGGAAGTACATTTATAAATATATTTAGGGTGTTCATCAAAATATATATTGTAAATACTGGCAAGTATTTCTGTAGCTTATATGTAAAGACACCTCAGTCATATGCTAACCAGAACTTTGTTGTGATAAATTTCCTGACTATTTGAGCCTGTGGCTATTATTGAAGAGGATGTACACATTTGATTATTTTAAATGTTTATATGACATCAAAGCCATCATTGTATATTGTCCTTTATATAGACCGTATATGATATCTCTTTTTACACTATTTTGTTCATGTACTATGTTTACAGTTGGTTTCATGATTTATATGTACATTTTTCACACATAGCACAACGTTTAATTGCCACTTCTTGATTGGAAATGTAAAACAATAAGATTCTCCAAAAAAAAAAAAAAATTCTGCTAGCCAAGTTCTGCCTTTTCATACCACATGGCTATCATAATCACCGATCAAGCATGTTTTCTGAATCACTACAGTTAAACCAGGTCACATGACCTCTGTAGACACTATCATGTTGATCTTTTTTGGCCAAATACATTTTTGCTCAGGATAGCTATTTTCCTGCTAATTGTATTCTCTACCTGAAATGATCAGGGGACACAGTAGGGTTGTGGTCTAAACTGGGTTTACCATCTCTAAAATCTCCATTACAGTTACAAAACTATGTGAGAGCTTACATACTCTATCTATTAAATTTGTATCTAATCAAGGAAATCCTTGTACCACAATGTTTTTTTAACATTTGTTATTTAGTTTTAAGTTTTAACAATAATATAAACACATCTCCACATGTCACAAAATAATACAACATGGACAGTAAGCAAGTCGTACTTCAGGATATACAAAAAACTGAATATGATACAAATCAAACTGTCATATTTGAACAGTGGGAAAATAAACAGCCAGACATAAAACTTACATATGCATATGAATTATCATTTGGTTAGGCATGAGCAATAATATTCAAGTAATGTTTTGCTCATGGTACTAAAGCCCCCCCCCCCCAAAAAAAAAGAGGGAGGGTGAGAAACTGAGGATATTCGGGTCCTGACTATCAGCACAATAATAGCATATAGTGTCATGTGGATGAAAGAGAAAAAAGGGAGTAGACAAAAGAGAGGGGAGGAAGGAGGGGAGAGAAACTTGGTAGAGTTTAATTAAGTTATGAAAGGGAAGTAGGGGAAGGGAAAAAAGAAATGGGTACATATAACTAAATAACTCTGAACTTTCTTGTCCATGGTTTTGCCTGGAGTCCAGTACCCTCACTAGATTGGTTACGTTGAGCTTGGAGAGACAGCTCTATAGGGTAGGGGATGGTAGAAAGGAGAAAATAGCAGAAGGATGGGGTGCATTAAAAAAAGGGGGTAGGAGGGAAAATCACAAGGTTTTTGCATGGGTAGATTGGTCCTGAGTGTAATATATTAGTTTTTGATTGCTTTGTATGATGCTGATCTAATGAATTCCTCCCATGCACTCAATGTGTGGTTACATTGTTTCAGTCTATCAAGTTTATAATGCATAATGGACTCCATTTTCAAAAAAGCAATCCACCTGTTGTATCCAGTCTATCATTGAAGGCACTGTAGGTGACTGCCATAATTGGAGGATTGAGCAATATAGCTGTTGCTAGTTCACAATTTTAAACTTTTTGAATCCCTGAAATTCACTGCAAACCCATAGCAGTAATAAACCCAAGCCTCCTCCATAGTTAGAGCACCAGGTATTCTGTGACTATAAGCACTTTAGCTATACATCTGGACCTGCATATAATGGACGCATGCTGTTGAATGTTTGGCCTTGCACATGAGGGATTTCACATTTCAGTTATCAAAACAATCACACATATAGGAGCAAAATAGCATTGGTGGTGTAGGTTGCAAGTTATCTTTAAACGTAATCATCACAAACTCTGAAACTGACCAGTTTGATTATGTCTAACTGCACAATTTCAAAGCCGCATGTCGGTGCAACTTGGCTGACATCTGTGCAATTTCATTTCGCATCTGAAATCGCAAAAAAAAATATTGCAGGAACCTTCTTTCAAATCAGTGTGGCACCAATTTGAACGTTCCATTGCCGACAATAGGGTACGACTTGTCATGTGATTTGAATCTGTAAAATCACATAACAAGTCACACTGGTGTGAACCAGGGCTAATAGTAATTCATATGTACAAGTGTGCATAAGCAATTAAGTGACTGATTTTGACATTATGATATTTAACTTTTATTCTGTATGGCCATGCATGTGTGAAATAGAATGAATTTGTGCAGGAAGAACTTAAAAAAGAAAATCACTCAGTAGTCTAATCTAAACACTGTTCTGTCAAGTCTATGACCTCCACTGCAGCAGCAGAAGCAGCACAGCTTGGTCATGTGAAGAACACACCCCATCTTGCAGATTGGATAATGAATAATCAGCAGCTCATTGAAGAGTCATCACTCATTTGTGTACTGTAGCAATGCCTCATTGGCTTTTGATGCTCGTGAAAGCAAAAAGTATGGACTTTATAGGCACTTAACCTCACAAGCAATATTTATAAAAATACTTTCTTTAATACAATCTTAATTGTTAAAACCAAAGAATGAGGTGTATATGCATAACAATAAATGGCTCAACATTACAAATCACAATAGCACCCCGATCATAACTGAGTCAAAAGATTACATTGGAAAGGGTTACCCCCATACATATAATACATTGGATTGTATGTGCCACATGGGCTACCAGTTTAGAATTAATCATGAATTCAGTTGGGGAATAAGCCAATTCCAGAGGATTATTTGCTCAACATGTTTCATGACAATAAGTTGCTTCCTCAGGAGCTAGTTGGTTGCAATAGTGTATAAATACCGAATACAATCAAATAAAAGTAACAACAGACAGGAGACATTGGAACCACCAGGCCTAGATATCTGGGTATGGAGGCTCTGAGGAGGCTGAGGGAAAAAATTGCCCAGGATAAAAGCTTATATGTTGTAAGATATAGATCCAAGGTGGGTAGTAGAGAAAAGGAGACAATCCCTCATAAGTAGGAAATCCCTCAGATTTGGGTTCGCTTTGGATATGATCCCCAATAGTCACCAGAAAGTGTTGCGCGGTCATGCAACACTGCACCCATAACATTTTTTATCATTTTTCTTACACAAATAGAGCTTTCTTTTGGTGGTATTTAATTACCACTGAGTTTTTAAATTGTTTTCTAAATAAACCAAAAAAACTCTGAAACTTTTGAAAAAAATTTGATTTTCTTCGTTTCTGTTAAAAAAAATTTGCAAATACATAACCTTTCTTTATAAACGTAGGTCAAAATGTATTCTGCTACATTTCTTTGGTGAAAATACCCCAAATTAGTGTTTATTATTTAGTCTATAGGAGAGGTATAGAGTTCACAAACCATGGTACTGTATATATATATATATATATATATATTACAATCGATCAATCAATGTACTGACAGCCAATCTCTTTTCTTGAGGCCCAAAATGCCAGGATAGTACAAATACCCCTGAAATGACCCATTTTTGGAAAATAGACAGTCCAATGTATTTAGTAATAGGCTTTTTTGAAATTGTAATTTTTTGTTACAATTAAAAGAAGAAATAAAAAAAAATCACTATTTTCCTTTTTTTTTTACATATTGTCACCAGTCCAGTACAGCGTTATTATGTAACTAGTGTGGCAGTGATCAGGGACACTGATTGATGACAGTATGTAAAAAAATAATATTAATAATAATACAATTTTTCAATTACTTGTTTATTACATTTTTTTCTTTTTTTTACTAATTTTTTCAACATAGTAACATTGAACTACTCTGGGCAAGTGATCAGGATTTTTTTTTACATATTATGATTGCTAATACTAATGTATTTCATTGATATTTGCAACCATTGTTACTGAGTGAAACTGATTTATTCAGTCTTTTGTTGTGATTAGCTGTGATTGGGCAAAGCTCATCACATGATACAGATGGGCTGTGATTGGGCCTGTCTGTTCCATGTGACTACTTTGATCAATCACAGCTAACAACACAATTGTATACAATGAAAATTCCAGCATATATACCATTGTTTGTAGACATTGTAACTTTCACATAACCAATAAATATACACTCATTTGGAACTTTTTACCAAAGACATGTAGTAGAATACATTTTGGCCAAAATTTAGGAAAATTAGAATTTAAAATTTTTTTTATTGGATATGTTTTATAGCAGAAAGAAATAAATATTGTGGTTTTTTCAACATTTGGTTTTTTTTTTAATTATACTGCAAAAAAAAAACCCAGTGGTGATTAAATACATCAAAAGAAAGCTTTATTTGTGTGGAAAAAAAATATGTAAATGTCATTTTGGTACAGTGTTGCATGACTGCGCAATTGCCAGTCAAAATAGCACAGTGCTAAATAGCAAAATATGGCCTGGTCGTGAAAGGAGTCAAGTCTTCTGTAGCTGAAGTGGTTAATAAAACATATTGGGGTTGATTTAATAAAACTTGAGAGCGTAAATCTATAAGGAAGGAGACAAAAACCTTGTTTAGGTACATTAGTGATAGAAAGAAAAAATACAATGGGATTAATAAAATGAAAACTGGGAACAACACTTATGTTAAGGGAGACCTGGATGTAGCAAACCACTTAAAAAATTACTTTAGTTCAGTCTTCTCAGAAATATATTATACTAACAATAATAATTTTGATAAATCATATTGGTTCTAGAAATGATGGTTCATGTTTAGGATTTCCGGAGACAGAGGTAGCAGAGGAACTGTCTTGGTTAAAGATTAATAAAGCAATGGGCCCTGATGGTATTCATACCAGAGTTCTAAGAGAACTTCGAGGTATAGTTGTTGGACCATTAACTAATCAATCTCTTCTAACAGGAAAAGTTCCCCATGACTGGTGGACAGCTCATATTGTATTTATCCACAAGAAGGGCAGCAAGGTAGCAGCTGGCAGTTACAGTCAAGTTAATGGAATCACTCCTGAAAACAAGGATCATTGATCTCTTAAAAGCACACAACTTGCTGGATCCAAAGCAGCATGGTAATACTGAGGACAGTTCATGTCAGACTAATCTGATTGGATTTTTTTACTGTATTACCAATGTCTTGCACCAGTTTGGTGCTGTGGACATAGAATATCTTGATTTCAGCAAAGAATTTGATACAGTTCTACATAATGATCTACTGCAAAAGTTGTACAAGCTAGGGCTTATGCCTTGGGTAGTTCAGTGGATATGCAGCTGGCTAAAGGATAGATACCAGAGTGTGGTTGTAAATGGGGTTCACTCAGAACAGAGACCAGTCACTAGTGGTGTACCACAAGGCTCTGTACAAGGTTCTGTTCTATTTAATCTTTAAGTGAGTGATACTGTATAACTAAAGGTTTGTTGGGTAAGGTATGTCTTTTTGCTGATGACACAAAGGTGTGTAATAGGGTTGATATCCCTGGAGGTGTTTGTAACATGGAACAAGATTTGACATTGCTGGAAGTTTTGTCAAAAAAGTGGAAATTGCAGTTCAATGTTTCTAAATGTAAAATAGTGCACCTAGGGAAAAATAATCCCTTGAGAGAGTACAACATTGGGGGGTACAGTGTTGGCCAGCACTTCAGAAGAAAAGGAATTGGGGGTACTTATTTCAGATGACTGCAAAATGAGCATCACTGGAGGGGTAACCAGCAGGAGGAAGGAGGTCCTGATTCCCCTATATAGATCTTTAGTTAGACCTCATTTAGAATACTGTGTCCAGTTCCGGAAACCTCACTTACAAAAAGATGTTGATACAATAGAACAAGTCCAGAGATGGGTAACAAGAATGGTGAAAGGTCTGGGGGATAAAACATATCAAGAGTGACTTCAGGAACCTAACATGTACAGTCTGGAGGAAAGAAAGGAAAGGGGAGACATGATTGAAACCTTTAAATACATCAAGGGGGTGAATAAGGTTCAGGAGGGCAGTATTTTCAATATGAAACCAAAATAAAGAACACGAGGGCATGACCATAAACTAACAGGAGGAAAGTTCAAAACTAGTATCAGAGAGTACTATTTTATTGAAAAAGTAGTTGATTCTTGGAATAAACTTCCAGCAAAAGTGAGCCAGTCAACAGTAAATAGCTTCAGATATGCATGGGACAAGCATAGATCTATACTCAGACAAAAAAGCTAACAGAAAAAATCCCAATTGCACACCCCCCCCCCCCCAAAGATAAAAAAAGGGCAGATTCGATGGACCACTCTGTCTTTTTCTGCCATCACTTTTCTATGTTTCTATGTAAGATCGGGTGTAGCTCTACATGGAAACCAATCCGCTTCCTGTTTTTTTTGGTCAAGGCTTATTTAAATAAGCTGAAGTTAGAAGCTGATTGGTTATCATACACAGCTGTGCAAGATTTTGCACTCTCTAGTTTTAGTAAATCAACCCCATTGCAGTTATTTAAAATGCGCTGTGTGAATTTATGCATGAACAAAGTTCTATGGTCATATGTATAGTATATAAATGACTTGAGATCTATTGTTAAAATCTGACTAGGTAATTTAGCATTTAACTGTAGACCAAGTCTACTTGGAGGTATGCATTTATTTTTTATAAGTTTAAAAAATATTCACATACGATTGTTGCAGTAAAATATACATTCTGTTAACAGCTTGTCTGTCATTTTCCATAACGTCATAAACCTAGGTGAATTATTTGGGTTTGTTTAATTTATTTTTCTTTCAAAGTGCCTATAATAATTTATAATAATTTGTTCCAAATGTTGATTCTTAAAACTAGCATAGCTATTTAACTTGTTCAAATCATTTTAAGTGCTTAAAACTATAAATGTGTGTTTTAGGTAGTCCTATATTTCATACTTTCAGAAGTGCACAATAAAACTTTGACAGAAAACGTGTCTGTGTGGAATAAACAAGTCTATCTCACATGCAAGATGATAAATTTTCTCAAGCGATACTCATATTAGGCTTGAGCCTTCCATAGTATTTCCTCTTTTTTTCACTTGTGCATACTTCTAACAGGAAGTTTATTCAGAGACAAATTATAGTTGCTGAAAGGCAATTGCCTTTTTATGTTCAACAACTCCCTAGCACTTCGTGTGGAATTAGAAATTGCAAAGTTCTTTCATAACCTCAAAAAATGCAGATATTAAATATGAAACCAATTTATATATCAGTGACTTAAGTGACACTGGTAATCTCATCTCAAGATGTACAGATATTTATTTTATCTGCATGTGTATATATTTATATATATATATATATATATATATATATATATATATATATACATATTATTATTATTACTAATAATAAAAATATTATTGTGTTTTTTGCATAAGTTCTTGTCTTTGCCTGCAGATGTTGATGTATACAGAATTGTAAATAGATACAGGCTGTTGTGGTTCCACAGATGCTGTTTAACAACAGTTCTGATATTTTTATGATTACCAGTTCTGTCCAAAACATAAGTGAATTCCACACACTCAAATAACAAACATTGCTGGCAGCACATCAAGTCAGCTCAAGGACAAGTGTGGAGACCTTTTTATTTTAAGACACGAAAAAAAAGTTATATATCAATTGTATTATTTTTTTATGGGGAAAAACATTTTAATTAGAGCATTTTTAAAGAAAACTATTTTATTACTTGAATAAAAAGTATTTCACAAGTAGTTTGAGATCATCATGTGCTCATTTCATTATCAAGATTTCTGTTTTTCTAAGTTGTTTTAAGGAGAAGTATGTTGAGCTTCCATGCATTACCTTGGTGATACTTTACATGGAAGAAATACATAATAGGTTATATTTGTTATTACAGTAATCATATATTAAATTCACAAAAATTACAAATATAAATATTTAAATACCTTTATTAACCAGTTCCCACCCAGCCTGTTGTGATATGATGGTCGGGTGAGACTTTCGTCATTCCAAGTGGACTTCATATGACGTCCTTCTGGAACGCGCCTTGTGCGCAGCTGTGCTGTGGGTGCAAGCTGTCGCCCCCTTTGTCCACTGAACACAGCTGATGTCAGATCACTCTACAGGCCTGCTGTTGATACCATGTGATCACTGTGACCAATCACAGCAGATCACATGACAATTGTAAGGAATGAATGACTACCTTTCATGCCATTCATTGTGTACAATTGTGTTGCTAGCTGTGATTGGTCACAGTGATCACATGGTACAGACAGAGCCAATTACAGATCATCTGTACCATGTGATTAGCTGTGGGCAATCACAGCTAATCACAACAATACTTACTGAATGAATTGATCTCATTCAATAAAATGGGGCAGCACAGTGGCTAAATGGTTAGCACTTCCGCCTGGCAGCACTCGGGTCGTTGGTTTGAATCCCAGCCACGGCACCACCTGCCTGGAGTTTGCATGTTCTCCCTGTGCCTGCATGGGTTTCCTCTAGGTACTCCTGTTTCCTCCCACACTCCAAAGACATGCTGGTAGGTTAATTGGATCCTGTCTAAATTGGCCCTAATATGTGTATGTATGAATGTAAGTAAGGGACCTTAGATTGTACACCCCTTGAGGGTTAGGGACTGATGTGAATGTACCATATATATGCGTAAAGCTCTGCGTAAATTGACGGCGCTATATAAGCACCTGAAATAATAAATAAATAAAATACTTGCTTATAGCAATGAAATTCACTGCTATAAGCAATCATAATGTGTGAAAAAACCTGATCACTTTCCCAGAGTAGTATGTTGTTACTATGGTAACATTGTATTGCTGTACTCACAGTTTGTTAAAAAAAAATCATAAAAAAAGAAAAAAATTTAATAAAAATAAACAAAATTGTAAAACATTTATTTTTTTTCATACTGTCACCAGTCAGTGTCTAAATGATCACTTGCATACCAGTTATATGATGACACTGTACTGCACTGGGTGACAGTATTAAAAAAAACTGAAAAACCTTTTTTTAATCTCTTCATTTGCCAAAATATTATGACAAAAAACTACAACTTCAAAAAAACTCATCCTGCATAAATACCTTGGACTGTCCACATTCCAAAAATGGGTAATTTGTGGAATATTTCTACTGTCCTGACATTTTCAGGCTTCAAGAAATAAGAGAGGCTGTCAGTACATCAGGACTGATCGATTTTCAGACATATATCACAGTTTGTGGACTCTATAAATGTCCTACAGACTAAATAACAAACACTGATTCGGGCTATGTTCACAAAAGAAATATAGCAGAATACATGTTGGTCTAAAGTTATGAATAACAATTATTTATTTGCAAAATTTTATAACAGAAACAAAGAAAAAAATTTTTTCTAAATTTTCATTTTTTTCTCATTTATTTAGCAAACAATAAAAAAAATGTGGTGATTAACTACCACCAAAAGACATTTCTATGTGTGAAAAAAATTACAAACATTTAATTTGGGTACAGTGTCGCATGACTACGCAATTGTCATTCAAAGTGTGACAGTGCTGAAAGCTGAAAATTGGCCTGGGCAGGAAGGGGGTGAAAGTGCCCGGTATTGAAGTGGTTAAAGTAAACCTGCCCTGTGAGAAATATGGGGAGCTGCCATATCTGACCTCCTTAAAGCAAAACTAAGGTTATATTTAAAAACATGCTAGCAGAAGGCTTTGTTTTATGGCAGGAGAAATGTATGTATCTTCTGCCATAAAATCTCTCTCCTGGCCTGTTAGCAATATTTGTCTAATTGCACACTGACAGCTGCACATTCACAGCTCAGTGTACAATCTAACAGATGCTGGAATTAAGTGCCAGTTGTGTGAACAAAGTAATTCCTGTGTGATGGAGAGGGACCTGGACATTGCCTCCCTAGCAGAAAGCATGTTACAAGTTAAGTATGTCATAATGTAACAATTTGCTGCACAAGAGCCCTGGTAGGCAGAGATAGCTGCAGTTCCACCTTAAATGCTAGTCATTTGGCTGTCATGCTGACGCTGTGTTGTTCACACTTCGTGAGTCAAGTATGCAGAATAGAAGGATCACATATTTTTAACAGCATGCTTTTCTTGGTCAGTCACTCAGAAAATGCTGATGGCATAGGGCCAGCATAACAGCCAGGGGAATGGCATTTTTAGAGATCACCGACTATGGTAGCCTTCATGTTTACGTAATGCTAGGTTACCCTTAACCACTTGCCCTCCATAGGATTTACCCCCCTTCCTGACCAGGCCATTTTTTGTGATATGGTGCTGCATTATTTTAACTAACAATTGTGAAATGTATGTCCTTTTTTTCCCCAAAAATGGATCTTTCTTTTGGTGGTATTTGATCGCCTCTATGTCTTTTATTTTTTGTGCTATAAACAAAAAAGGACTGACAATTTTGAGGAAAAAAACAATATTTTTGCTTTTTCCAATAAACATGTCCAGTAAAAAAAAATTTAATAAATCTAATTTCATCATAAATGTTTTCTGCTACATATCTTTGCTAAAAAAAATCCCAATATGTGTAAATTAATTGGTTTACGTGAAAGTTATAGTATCTACAAATGGCGGTATACATACTGGAATTTTTTTTTTATACTAGTAATAACGGTGATCAACGACTCATAGTGGGACTGTGGGACTGAGGCTGGCAATCTGACACTGGGGGGAACTGAATAACTGTCACTGACATCCCCAGTGACACTAATACAGTGATCAGTGCTAATATAAAGCACTGACACTGTACTAATGACATGGGGGGGATCAAAGGGTTAACTGTGTGCTGTGTGCTGTTTTTCTGTGTGCTGTGCATGTGTTTCACAGTGTAAGCATGCTGCTTTGCATTGCTCTGCTATGCAGAGCAATACAAAGCAGCATGCTGGAGCAGACAGGGGAGAGATCTGTACTGTTTACATACAGACCTTTCCCCCATCAGTGATACACGGGGATCGCCGGGTACTGGTGGGGAATCACCACTCGGGACCCAGTGCCCGACAGCTGAAGCCGCCAATGGCAGTGCGGGTAGGTCATGTGCACAGCCCCTAACCGGAAATGCAACATCACGTATATATACGTGATTTTGTGCAGCTTTGACGCCCTGTAGCAGTATTTCTGCTATAGGGCAGCTGGCAAGCAGTTAAAGCATTAACACAACACTCATTGCCTTCCAATCTGTAAATAAAGTGAAACAAACAAAATGTTTTTAGTCAAATATTTTAATTACAGGCTTTAAAGGGTTAGTTCACCTCTACCAAACACTGACCTTTTTTTAGAATTGTATGGATTTTCTTAGAAAAAGGGAACAGACAGGTATGTACAAGAAGCCACAGCTCAATAAATGTCCTCACTACATAGTCAAGATATGCTGACATACCAGGAGTGGACTGAAAACTCATGGGGCCCCCCGGCAATAGGGGATCATGGGGCCCCGTGTCCTTGCCCACACTCAAAGCACACCCAAAAAAGCCTATAAAAAAGGTACCAGGGGCATTTCATGGGGCCCCCTACTGATCCCGGCATTGCCTGGGTGCTCGAATGGTCAGTCCGCCCCTGTGACATACAGTTCTTAAAGTGTATTTTCAGTTTTGCAGCTGAATTGAGATAACACCTATTTTATATTTGTTACATGTCCTCATTCACATACTGTAGCATGACTTAGAAAATATGTAAAAATTGCAGCTTTCATGTTTATATGCTCTATTATGGATTCTGCAGAAAAAGTTCCAAACAGTTTGCTATGTTTATGAGGGGGCTGGGAAGCTGTTTGCCATGATTGTCTGTTCAGGCAGATCTTCATTATAAATGATATCTAGATTTAAATACATTCTATCCTAACAAAGGGTTCAAGGTGTAGAGCCTGGGCTTCTTGCATTAGATATAAATGAGGGTAGACTTGGGAAAGGCTCCCTCCACCATTGTTAAAAAAAACAAAAATTGCAGTCAGCTATGACACTTTTTCCTGGGAAAAAAATCTTTTTTTTTAGGCATGTGTGAATGGAGCCATATAGTGAACAAGCATATAGTAAGGTTTTCTCTAATGTGACTGCAAATAAGGAAATATGATCTAAATAATTTTCAAAATCAAAGGAATAAAAAGAGCTTATAATCAAATTAAATTCTTTCAGTGTTCAGAGTTTTATTATGTTTTTATGATGCTAGATTTTATATTTGGATCTCTGTTTTTGAAATACTGTATACGGATACTGTGATTTAATATTTAAATTAATACTACACTATATAGAATATTTCCCGACTCCATGAGGTGAGCTATCTCTAAAATTGTCTCCTCCATGGTTTGAGTGTCCCCTGGTGAAGATAAGATTAACCTCTGCTGGTTGTCCCTGTGAAGTGGGTATTTCACAACAAAGGCTGTGTTTGCTGCATTCATACATGGCTAACCATCTTGAGAATGCATATAGGGTGGAGGATAAGAAGCACCTTTATCTACTTCTGCATGGTCGATGGCCACTATTCCTTTAATAAAGACATTAGGGTTGATTTACTAACACTGGAGAGTACAAAATCTGGCACAGCTCTGTAAAAAAAACAATTATCTTTTTTTTCAATGCTTAATTAAACAAGCTGAATTTAGAAGCTGATTGGTTACCATGCACAGCTGCACCAGATTTTGCACTCTCCAGTTTTAGTAAATCAATCCCATTACTATTTTATGAGAATTTTATCACACACTATGCCAACAAGATTTTGTGGACTATTTCATGTATTAGTTATATTTCTAGTATTAATTTTGCTTTAATGGTTTTGTTTGTTTTTGGAGCACAGCACCTTTTTTCTTCTACATCTGCTATATAGTCAGGGGCATGCCCCATTTCAGAGTTCCGGAAAAAAATTTAATGATGTGTGGTGTACTCTAGTGTATCTTCTCCATAAGCTGCTTTGTTAATAGAGATAGTCTGCCATATTGTCTTTGTCATAGAAGTATTATTTTAAGTGAGTTAGTGCTTTCTCAACCTTACCCAAGTCCAAATATTTTATCTCCCTACAAAGTTGAAAAACTTTACAAAGGCAGTAACTATTTTGCTGAGCAGCATTTTAGTTTCCAGATCTTTACATTGCTGCACAAGCTGGGATCAAAGTACTATGGTCTCATTCCTAAGTGTAAATGCCTCTTGAATGCAGGGGCCTCTGTTGAATGTTTTATGCACTTCCTATACTGTAGAAAGTTGAGGGACTTTGTCAAGATTCTCTACAAGTATGTTTCTAAACTTTTTTGTAAGCAGTCTTTAAAAGGTTAGGACATGAGTAGAAATCATTTAGGAAACGGTGACATTTACATATGCTTTTAGGGGGATTCTAGTCAGAACAATGAGCAATGACTGGTAATATGGACACATGGCTCATGTGTCTCAAGACAGAAATATTAATGAAAAAAATAATTCTAGTGTGAGTGTGATAGGGTTTGGAGAAACAAGTAATTTTCTTTCCACTGGGCGCAAAACATTCTAGGAAGTTAGTATTTGTAAACTACTTATCAGAATAGGCCGGACTTCTGGGTTGTGGGGAAGAAAGCAAATACATGTAAAAGGGATGTTCTCATGGAAAAAGTATGACAACTGTGGACTTTCTACTATAAACTGTGACGAGTAAGCGACAGGGAACTTTTTAGCTGTAAATGTGATTGTGCCTGATTGATCCAGATGGGTTTCCTGAAGAAAAACAATATCAGCTTTCTGTCTCCTGGCCCCCTGCAAAGCCAATGTCCTTTTAAAATTTCGGTTTAGCTCTCAACATTTAGGAGTAAATGATAATTATAGCATTACACATAGTTGACAGTTTTATGCCGATGGTACAGTTTCATAGTCCAGGATATGGAAGAAAATGGCTTTGTGGGGTTGTCCTTCCATAGTGGGGCTTCAATTTCTGGGTAATTTCTAATGCTTGGCTGTACACCAGGATGTGGTATCTTGCTGAGGGACAGATACGAGGTCCCAGCCTCGGATAGTAGGACATAATGTTTTCAGCACAAACGTGTGGCAATTCTTCTTGAAGGTGAATTTTTTAATCTCTGTTTGGCAGTGAGCCTGAAGGAAAAATCCCATTTGTATGGGATAGAGTTATCTCATAGCACAGTGAGCAGTGCATATATCTGCTGTAGTGAAAGCCAGGACAAATCAAGGAACAACTGTATAACTGCACCATTGAATTCAATTGTTCATATATTCAAAGGGTCCTGTGTTCTCAGTCCAGTTTAATAGGCTCCAAGGATATTGTGGAATATAGTGTAAAGAACCAGTTCAATGTCCTCTGTCTGGGTAGCCACAGACTCTAATATTGTTACAGTGCCCCTTGTTGTCTAAGTCTTCAAGATGTCCCTGAATTTTCAAGGGGATGAGGGTTTTGGGAAGCCAAATGAAATGTGCAGCAGGAGGTAGTAGCCCAGGAAGCCTGGCTTGTGTGGGAGGATATCTGAGACTTAAACTTGTAATAACTAATTCTACTAGTACTATTGTTTTGTAAATATGGGTCTAATGGATTACGGTGTTTAAAAGATGATTAGGTGAGGTCATGTCTTCAGAATAAGAAAGATCCATATAAAAGCCTTATTCGTATTTGCATGTCTGGCTGCATGGCCAAAGCATGGTACTTCTAGTTGTAGTTAAAGGATTTCAGATTGCTTTTGACATGTAACACTTTAAATAAATGCATATATTTATTTATTTTTTTACATAATTCCTGTGGGTGTGTTTAAGCTGTGAAGTACAATATATAGCCTTAATCCAAGGTTTTTTTTTTAGTCAGTGCAGAAGCCAAAAAACACATATTGCTATGTCTGTTTTCTTAATAAAGAATATTCGTGACAGTCTACTCATAACTCCACCAACCATTAAGAAATCCTGCAGGACATGGAAAAATAGTGGGGTTATAGTGTCCTGCTTTTGCCTTTTCAAGGTTCGCAATAAACAGATGTTATATGTACATTTTGCTTTTCTGTGTTTAAAAATGTATGTGAAGTGCTTGCATCTAGTCTCTGGCTACTGTGTAAAGCCACTTTAGGTGCTCCCAACATTCAAATTCTATTCTATAACCACAGAAACTGGAGTATGAATGCTGGAAAAATATCAGAATTCCAGACCAATGCTTTCTAAAAAAAATATAAATTTTTTATAAAATACTGTAAATAGTAGCGGATGAATAAACTTTAATGAAAATACATTAATGTTATATACTGAATTTTTTTTCAGGGTGCCAAGAGCCCTCTTTTATAAGGAAGTTGCAAGAATCTAGTTTACGCTTACAATTTTGTTATCTGTTTCCTTGCCTGTTTTCTCTTATATTTATAAAGCAAGGAAGCATTAGAATGGTGAACTAGAAAACTAGTGAACTGTTTATTTTCAATGTGATGAATAGAAACCAGTATTTAAAAAAATACTGAGAAAAATAATTGCTATAATTTGAAATATAACTCTGTATTTCTCTCTTTAGCTCTATCACGCTCCCTAGCTCCTGATAAAATCCACTTTTGGATGTAAATCTTGTAGGTGGCATCAATTTGTCAGAAGCACCAGCGCTATTGATGAGCCAAACTGACCTGAATCTGAACCCTACGGAAGACAATGAGAGCCCATTCTGGTCATTTTGTAGGCCATTTTTGTAATGGGCAAGAGATTGACAAACAAATTGCATGTGGGCTGAGTACTGGCATGAATTACATGTTCCAAAGCAAAAAAGAATGTAAACCCCTGAAATTAAAAACTATATTCTCTATGTATTCCTCCCAATGTTGGAGAGCCTGTGGGGAGGTGGTATCCCATGCTCACATATGGTGGTATTGCCCCCTAATTCAATCTTGCTGGCATGAAATACTGCACCTCATGGCACTCATCCAGGATTTAGCTGTTCCTGAAGACCCATGGGTTGTCCTATTCCACTGCACAACTGAACCAGTAGGCCGATACAAAAGGTCAATTACCCCACATTTCTTAAACATGGCTAAATCTTGAATCCAGGCATTTTGGGAACTAACAACAATACCATTGATTTCACAATGGCTTCTTAAGGTCTGTGACATCTCTCTCGTGGAGGAATTTACACATTCAGCCTGCCAAACTCCAGAGAAACATACTAAAATATGGGCCTCTCCTAACAAAAAAATCCAGATGGCTGCAAACTCGACTAAAGGTCCAAAATAGCTTTATTAATCACCACAAATAAAAGCAACACATATATACAGCCGGGGGAGGGAAAAAGTTAATGCATTTCACACTGTGGCAGTGTTTTGTCAAAACCTACAAAATATGTGTCTGCTGGTTTGAGCTTAAAACTGCTACCCTGTACTTGGATATTAGGTCTCATTCCCTCAAAATGATATGCTTGCATATCCTATTGCCTCTGAACTTGTCAATGACGTCTGATACCTTCCTCCTCCCCCTTTTTTTCTTACTTTTTCCCTTCTCTCCTTCTTTTCCCTTTATTATTCTTTTTCTCCTTTCGTTTTGTAAAACACAAATATGGGTAAACATTTCTTATCACATGATTTATTATGTTTCCTGCTAATAATTGTTGATTAAGGCCCTTGGTTCCTTATTATCTCCATGTTTGTGTTCCTGAGGTATATTTGTACATATACACTAATTTGCTCTTTCACTACTATACTTGTTAATGCAAAATGTTTGTTGACTTTTCATGGGCTTTGTACCTTAGGCATCCATACACACTGTCTGGCCTGAAAATTTTGTACAAACTATCCATAATAAAAATATATATTGGGGGGTGTTACTAAGTGTGTGTCGAAGATGGCTGCTTGACTGCAGAGCTCTTGAGCAGGGGGATCTAAAATAGGCTACAGAAGGGCTAATTTGCAACTTTAACATGGTAAAGTCGGGTAGGAGTGCTTATACATCTTGCATTCCCTGAGATTTGGGCATGCAACCCAGCAGAAACATACCCACTCTGTTCCAGAACGAGACTCTGGAGACCTTGCGATTACCCCCGCCATGCTCTCCGGGAAGCGACTCCAAATACCAAGCGGGAGCAGAAGGAAGATCTCCCCTTTCCTCCTCAGCCCCATTGGCTAGTCTGGTGGACTTACAGACCATTGCTGCAGACATAAAATCCTCCTTTGCAACAGCCATTTCAGAAGTTCAATCGGATGTCCAAGCCATGGCGGGAAAAATCAGCACAGTGGAGAAAATGTCGGAGAGGCATGCAGAAGGCCATTAGACAAACTCAGCATTCATCAGACCTCCATTTGTCTCACCTAATGGAAATGCACCGACACCTGTAATATCTCGAAAACCGAGGCCGTCGGCACAATATTCAGGTCAGAGGTGTCCCTGAAGTGATAGATCAGCCTGCACTGGAACTTACTGTGAGTACCATATTTAATTATCTACTCTAACGACCAGCTGATTCCCCCATTGAAACAGAGAAAGTCCACAGAGCTCTGTGGCCCAGAGGAAGGGATACACATCCTCCTAGAGACATTATTTATTGCCTGGTTAATTTCCCTCTTAAGGAAGCAAGTCTGCGAAAGGCCAGAGACTAGAACCGCATGCTGTTATTTCAGGATTTAGCTCTTTCTATACTACTGACCCCTGGATTGAGGTAACCAACAATTGCACCCCGAGGACACAGCATCATCACAACATGCGCAGACGTTCCCATTCCTCATCGCCAACGGTTAGACATCACCGCAGGGATGTTAACTCTGAGAATTTGGATGCCTCATCTCCGCATTGTAGAGACAAGCCAGAGCTCTAAATACCCATGTGTCATATCCGAACAGAATTTTCCCAAGATGATTTCCTAGAGGCAAGATTCATCTAAGGCAGGCCGCAAAATTTCCACTCGCATGCTCGCATTTGGCAAGTGGAAATAATGTGGGGCGAGTTACTGGCAAATCAGGTGCCACTATAAAGCAGCGAAGGCAGCTGGGTAGACAGACTCCGGTGCTCCATGTCCCAGACCTGTGTGCCAGTTACCCTCACCATTCCCTCATTCTCTCTGCTTTTCTCTCCATCCTCAGCCTCAGTTTCCAGTGCTGTCCAGATCTCTCACTAGGGGGAACATGTGCTGCCACACCTGTTCTCTGCTTTCCCCCTCTCCTTCCCAGCCATGCACAGCTCCAGCACCGCTGGAGGACTCTTTCTGTAAGTGGGGACTCTGATGGTAAAGGGGGGCTCTGATGGCACAGGGGGATTCTGATGGTACAGAGGGACTCTGATGGTAAAGGAGGGCTCTGACGGTAAAGGGGGACTCTGATGGTAAAGGGGGACTGGTAGAGGAAGACATGGGATGGGGGAGATGGGACTGGAGAAGGAGAAAGACATCAGATAGAGGAGGTGTTTACATTGCTTTATGTTAATATTATTAAATATGTTGTTAATATTTATTCGGCATAAAACATTTAACAGTGTAATTTCATGAGATACTTTATGAGGGCATGTTTAGGGGCAAAATTAGGGGTGGAGCAGGGTAGGAGTCGGGTGGGGCAACTGGTGGCAAGTAACTAAAGTAGCTGGTAAGTAGCTAAAGACTTGAAATTTTGAGCCCTGATCTAAGGTACTGAATCAATATTCTCCTTGATGAGTTTCCCTCTCTACTTGCATTACCTGGCATGTATTTGCTGACTCTCCCTATCTAGGGATATGATACAAGATACATCATTACACTTTCACGATCCTGCTACGAACCTTAAGCTCTACAGCTCCAGCACCTAGAAAATGCCATTTCGAATCTCTGGCCAATTTCCATGGACTGATAGGTTAATAGCCCACCTTGGGGAAGAGGATCCTTAGAGAGTCCCCCCTCTAACCAAGCATAACAGTGCTGTAGTTTAATATCTATAGCCAGAAACTGTTTGCATTAATCGTTTGTGTTCAAGATTCGGGTAAGTTCTTACTTAGGCCAGAAGGACTCTCGCAGAAAAAGGAATATAAGAGGCATATGCCATGATATCCCAGCCCAGTGTGGGGTTTTCTGTTTCACACTGAATGATGTCTTAGCAAACCTTCTGCAACAAGACCCTTCATTAACAGTCTGAAGGTCTCCTTACTCACCCTGTGTCTATAGCTCCCCATCTCCTCCCCTCCCTTTCCTCAGCAGCCCCCCTCACCTACTCCCCATACTCCCCTTCCCTCTCTTCCCTCCCCTTTTCTAACCCTCCCCCTTCCATCTATTCGCTCCCCCTCATCCTTCCCCTTCTCCCTCTTTCCCCTCCCTGTAGCCTCCCCCCTTCCTTTACCCCTCCCCCATCCAACCCCTCACCCCATCCCCACATCCTCCCCAACCTCTCCCCTTCCCCCTCCCCCCTTTGTTTTTTGACATGGACTTCTTTGCTTTAAGCATCAAGTTTCTTTTTGTAAATCTGATTGACAAACTCCTATACACAGTATTATGTTTTGAGAAATGCATTCGGGTCCTGAGCTAGCTAAATGGTGTCAGATCTTAACATCTGTGGTTACCACATACCCAGTGCAATGGGATTACTGAAGAAAAGCATACTCTGCAAGGAGGAGCTATAGATTGCTAAGCATCTAGCGGCTAGTGGCATGACCCACTTTTCATTAATGTGACACACGATTGTTATTAGTTATCTTATAATATGTATGGTATAATTGATAGCTGTATTGAGTTGAGTTTTGTTAGGATTAGTGTTCTACCAGGAATTTGAATTTTAGCTTACCGCTGCCATTCCTGCTAGACATGGAGTCTAAGATTATGTTATGTTTTTGCCTCACAGTCACCAGAGACACCACTTAGTGTAGTCACTCCTTCCTGGCATTGCTTTTAAACCATCTCACCTACTCAATCTGTTCCCATGCAACATCTAGACCCATGCTCTGACAGCTCACCTCCATCTTTGGCACTCATAATCCTCGCTCCCACTCAGTGGCCTCCTGGAGTACCAACTGACTTCTCCAGCCCTTCTTCCATTTTTTGCAGGTGACCTGGAATCTCTAGAGCCACCTCCGGATTTTCTATTCTCCTTCTAATTACTTGATTTCTTTTTTCCTCTTTCTTTAAACCTTTTTCCCCTCCCCTTCCCTTGCCCCTCTACCCCCTCTTCCCTACCCCCCTTCTCCTTTTTTTCTCCCCCTCCTTTTTTTTCTTTCTTCTCTACACTGCACTGGTCAGACTCCACCTCTTACATTGCTTTCTGGAAATACTTGCTTAGATGCGAGCATGCCTTTGAGGAATCAGCAGTCTACTTTGAAAGTGCTCTCTTTGAATGCTAATGGTCTTAATATACTGGAAAAGAGGTCTCAGTTCTTGGACTACTTTCATAAACTTAAGGCACAAATTGTGCTTATACAGGAAACTCACTTTAGAACAAATTGTATTCCTAAATTGACCAATAAATCTTATCCAGTAGTGTATCATGCATTGAATGCAGAAGCAAAATCCAAAGGGTTCTCTATTTTACTCTCCAAACAACTTCCTTGTTCTTCCTAAAGACAAAATGGTAGACCCCCAGGGCCATTTCCTCTTTTTGAAAGGAGTCTTAGCAACGTCTATGCACCCAATGAAAAACAAGTTCACTTTTTTTTTACTTGTTAGGGAGCTTATATCTCTCTTCGCCTCTGGCTTAACCTCCCCAGCGGTATGCTTATGTCAATATTTCAATATTGATATATATTTCTGTGCTCTAAGCGGTACTTTTTTTGCATGGAAATATGTTGTTTTTTTATTGTAGGCCTGTAATTTTTAGGAATAACTCACTGAAATCTGTCTGAACAGATTGTAGTAAACATCCCGGGTATGATAAAATTTGAAACACGAAATCATAAATTATAATATAATAAATAGTCATAAAAAATAATAATATAATTATAAATTTAATGCAATAATGTAATCAAACCAAAAACACTGAAATTTGAAATATATAGCGCCAAGTTTGCACATCACTGAGCTTAGTCACAAAATCGTTTTCAGTGTCTGGTGACAAATTTCCCCACGAATCATTATCACTCAATTCTGCAAGTGGTTCTGATTTACTATCGCTGTTCTCGAGCTGGTCTAAAACTGCTTTTGACCTAAAGGGATGAGTTTGGGCGCCATGAACTTTTCTCAGTTTCCAGGCAGAAAGAACTGTAAAAATGCAGGCAGAGCACAGGACAAATCACTAAGGACAAAATGTATGTGAAATGCTTTGATACAGTAATGTTCTACTATGTGATTTTAGTGTATTGAGTGAATGTCACTTTTAAAATTTTTGAATTTCCCCCGGGTCCATCCCTCGTACGTCCCGACGCTCGCAGGGACCGGAACCCGGAAGACGGATGCCGGCATCAGCTGGAGGAGATGGCAGGGGACGCTGCAGGGGGGACATCACGGGATCGAAGGACAAGGTAAGTGAATCAGAGATCCTGGAGAAACGCTTCACGGTAATTCCGAGTGTAGCTCAGGCTTACTGCTTTTGGTACTGAAACTTTACCCCAAGCTACACCCGGGAATATCGCCAGGGAGGTTAACTATCTTAGGTTGGAACTTCAATATTCCCTTGGATCCTATTCTAGATTCCTCCTCAGGGAAGTCAGCCTTACCCTATAGGGCTCTAAATCAGATCAAGAAACTACACGATCTTTCACTTCACGACACTTGGCGTATGCTACGACCTCAAGAAAAGGACTACACCTTTTTTTCTACCCATCATCAAAAATACTCTAGACTTGACTATCTTTTTCTTTCTCAGACAGATTATTATTATTATTATTATTATTATACAGTATTTATAAAGCGCCAATGGTTCGCTCAGCACTGTACAATACAAAGGGGGACAGAACATGTGACAGAACAATACCAATACAATGCAAAACATGAGGGGATCAAGGGCCCTGCTCTTTCAAGCTTACAATCTAGGAGGGAGGGGATAGTGGTACAGGAGGAGATAGCTGTGGGGGATGGAGTGGTAGGAAGAGTGGAGGAGGTCAGCAAGTTAGCAGGGGGTGGGGTAGGCTTCCCTGAAGAGATGGGTTTTCAGGGTGCGCCTAAAGAAGAGGAGAGTAGGTGATAATCTGATGGGTTGGGGCAGGGAGTTCAAGAGGATGGGTGACACCCTGGAGAAGTCCTGGAGGCGGGCATGGGAGGAGGAGACCAGGGAACTAGAGAGAAGGAGGCCTTGTGAGGAGCAGAGTGTGCGTGCTGGGCGGTATTTGGATATTAGGTCAGTGATGTAGTACGGGGCAGTATGGTGGACAGCTTTTGTACGTCAGTGTTAGGATTTTAAATTTGATCCGTTGCGCAATCGGAAGCCAGTGGAGGGATTGGCAGAGGGGGGGGTGGCAGAGATGGAGCGGTTGGAAAGGTGAATGAGTCTGGCAGCCGTATTCAGGATTGACTGAAGCGGGGATAGCCAGCGGCGAGGCAGGCCAGTGAGGAGGGAGTTGCAGTAGTCGAGTCGTGATATGATGAGGGAGTGGATGAGCTGTTTAGTGGTTTCTGGGGTTAGGACAGATCTCTCTTTATTGCAACAAGCCACAATCAAACCTATGATAGTATTGGATCATCATCCAATCACTGTCACTTTATCTCTCCCTGAAACTCCTGCTAGCACAAAAATCTGGAGACTTAATTATTCTCTCTTGAGAGACCCTGTAGATGTCCTGGGACTCTCATTCACCGTACAAGAATTCTTTTGACTTAATAAAACTCCAGAGGCTTCCCCACTTATACAATGGGAAGCTCATATATGTGTGTTGAGGGGAGAGTTCCTGGCACTGGCAGTGCACTATAAAAGACTCCAACAAGCCCATAGAGCCTCACTAAATGGACAAAATCTGCTTGAGGCCACCCATAAATGTACCAGAGCTCTCTGACTAGATGTGCTCGGCAAAACAGTGAAGTGCCGTTATATCTTGCAACAAAAAGGTTCAGTCCAGAAAGTCACCTTCATTAGTCCACCACATTCGAGATAATAACCAAACGGTACACACTTGTAATGAGGACATAGCTAGACAGTTAAAATTATGCTATACAGATCTATATAACATCAGGAAACGGACTCAGACTGCTAGTGCTTTTAATCAAACCTCTACAGCAATTAAAGAATTCCTATCCAAACACAGTCGCAAGCCTCTAATGGTTTCTCAGGCCAAATCTCAGGAAGGCTCTCTTAGAGAAGAGGAATATGACCAGGTAGTGGAAGAGACGAAACCAGGCAAAAGCCCAGGACCAGATGGATTTATCTTACAATATTATCGGATGTTCGCGGGTCACTTAAGACCCAGCTTTCTCAAAGCATTCAATACGTTACCGACTGATCCTAACCCAATCCACATCAATTATTAGAAGCACACATAACTGATCCAGAAAGAAGGCAAAGATGACATGTCTGTTTCCAATTATAGGCCTATTTCCCTATTTAACGTGGACATCAAAGAATATGCAAAAATTCTTGCTAATAGGCTTCTTCCTTTGATCCCAGAACTTATTTCACTAGTTGGGTTTGTCCCAGGTAGAGAAAGCAGAGACAACACTCTTACAGCTCTGAATTTGTACCACCTGTTAACGAGACAAATTCCAAAAAGGATCCCAAAAAGGATTATTTTTATCATTGGATGCAATAGGGTGGCCTGGGACTATTTGGATGCTGTACTCCATGCTATTGGGCTTTTACCACAAATGTGCGCTTTCATTCGTGCACTTTATCATAAACCGAGTGCAAAAGTATGAGTAAATGGCCACCTATCGAATGCCTTTGAGCTTAGCAATGGTACCAGGCAGGGCTGCCCCCTTTCTCCCCTTTTATTTGTCTTGTCTCTGCAGCCATTCATGTGCAGATTATGACACAATCCAAATATAAGGGGCATACAGGTCAAAAATCAGGTCTCCAAAATTGCAGCTTTTGTGGATGATGTGTTACTATTCCTGACAGAACCACACATTACCCTTCCTAATTTGCCAAGAGACTTAGAGCAATTCCAGCTCCTGTCGAATTTGAAAATAAATTACTCTAAGTCAAGGGCTCTTAATATTTCACTAACATCAGAGCAAATATCACTTTGCAAATCTAACTTTCCCTTTCAATAGTCAGAGGACACCATTACATATTTGGGTATACAGATCCCATCTAAGTTATCTGAATTATACATCAGAAATTATCTCCTGGTATTGGTTACTACGCGTAAGAGTCTTCAACACTGGGCTAATTTGCAAGTGTCTTGGTTCAGGAGGGCAGCTCTTCTCAAAATGATAATACTACCCAAATTTCTCAATCTGATGCAGATGGTACCCATTCACCTCCACAGATGTTGTTGCTCAAAATTCCTCTGGTAAAACAATCCCCTAGAATTAAAATAGGCCCGGTTAAATGTATCGAAGGCAAAGGGAGGCATTGGCCTTCCCGACCTTACCCATTACCATGTGGCTTGTCTATTAACCCATTTGGTGGATTGGAATAGTCATAGTGATTTAAAGAGCTGGATTGCCTTGGAACAAGTTTATGTGCACCTCTCTTTACAAAATCTACATATGCCTTTAGAAGCAAAAACTCATCCCTTGATTGGCCCCAATTTAGAAGCATACAGCAGTGCGTGTAAAACATATGCTACAACTATCCAGCCTGACCCTTTAACTTCTTTACATCGTAATCCTACCTTCCCTCCAGGTTTAGAACCTTAGTTCTTATCCTATATATGGCCCTATAGGGACATTCAAGCCTGTCACTTCATCAAAAAAGGCAAACCTCTCTCTTTAATGGAAATTAATGCCACTCTTACCCCACACAAGATTCCATTATGGACATACCTTCAAATAAGGCACTTCCTCACATCTCATAAAGCTTATATCCAGTGGACTAGGTCTCTAAACCCAATTGAAGCCTTATGCGATAAACCTCAAACCCAAAGACATCTGATTTCCCGTTTGTATTCCTCATTGTTTGGGGAACTATCAGCCTTTTCTAGCTCCTCTAATACAGCATGGGAGTGAGACCTGGGGATTTCATTGGAGGAAGAGGAATGGAAAGTGATTTGTAGAAAAGTTCATAAAGGATCCATGAACATAACTACTCAAGAGTGTGGTTATAAGATTCTCACTCGTTGGTATAGGACCCCAGCCCTTCTCCATAAGTTTTCATCAGCAATTCCTAACACGTTCTGGCATTGCAAGCGGGACATTGGTACAATGTTACATGTCTGGTGGTCCTGTCCCAAATTACAACCTTTCTGGGAAAAGGTACATAAGATCACTACGATGGTCTCTACGGAAAATCTTGCATTCTCCCCCGCACAATATCTTTTACACTGCAACTCAGTTTCCATCTCCAATCATTGTAAATACCTGGCAATGTTTATGATAAATGCAACAAGGCATTGCGTTTCGTACCATTGATGTTCAACTAGAGTTCAAACTATTAAAGAATGGCTCCAGAGATTGCAGGGGATCTCTTCTGCACCATAGCTAAGCTTTGGTGCCATTAAAGTTTTTACAACCCCAGTTTACGCCTGTATGAAGGGGTGGCCGTTTATTGTAATGCTATTCCTTTCCCCTATTCCCCTCCCCCCCTAGTATTTCTATTTTTAATTTTTTCTTGTTTTTGTATGTATGTATTTCATTATTTGATCTTATGCACAGTTGTGTTGTATATTTTCTGTTATTGTTTGAAAACAGAAATAAAAGTTTATGAAACAAAAAAAAATACAAATATATTATACTAAAAAAGAATGTAAAAAAATGGTTCTGTTGGGAGCAGTGACGTTAGTAATACATAAAAGGTAAACATTAAAGATGCAAAACGCCATTAAATAAAATGTCTGCTGGGTTTCCTGACCCTGCCTTTGAATTTTCATATGTCTGCAATGTACGTATACAGCCTGCTACAGCAACACAGTCATTTAGAAAAAAAATAAAGTGTTTAAAATTGCTGGTAAAATTAAATCTCCAAGCAGCTTTATTCTGTTTGCAGACAAAGTGGCGGAGGGTTGCATTCATCTATCTAGGGTTGCATTCACCTTATCCTAGAGGTCTGGTATAAACTTTAATGGGGGGCACATGCAAAAAAAACCAGCATGAGGTCATCTCAAATTTTATACCAAACCTTTAGAGTCTGGTCTGGTTTTGAAGGAGGAACCCCATGCGCCTCCCCCTGTCCTGAACCATACCAGGCCACATGAGAATTATGTTGTCCAGCAATTTAGATTTATTTATTACAGGTACTTATATACCACTGACACCATTTACGCAGGGCTTTACATATATATTGTACATTCACATCAGTCTCTAACCCTCAAGGGGTGTACAATCTAAGGTCCCTATCCTACATTCATACATACACATACTAGGGCCAATTTAGACAGGATCCAATTAACCTACCAGCATGTCTTTGGAGTGTGGGAGGAAACCGGAGTACCCAGAGGAAATCCACACAGGCACAGGGAGAACATGCAAACTGCAGGTACGTGGTGCCGTGGTTGGATTTGGAACCAACGACCCTAGTACTGCCAGGTGGAAGTGCTAACCATTTAGATCTATGTCAATCATGATGCCACACCTGCCAATGCAAGTCTGGTTCCATGGAATGACAGGTATGGCAGATGACAGCTCATATATACAAAGGAGTGAGATGTCCCTCGGTGATGTCACTGACCATATATGGACATAACTATATTTGATCAATGTCACTGCAATATCCATAGAGGTATAGAGTCATTGGCTGGGACAGACAGATGATGTATGGGGAGAAAGAAGATGGTGCTGGGGAACAAAGGTCCCGGGGACAAATGTGCAAAAGGAGAGAGATGACGATATTGATAAAGAGAGTTGATTATGTTGTTGGAGAAAGATGTTGGTGCAGTGGAGAGGGGTGCTGTAGGTGATAAATGGTGATACTGGTGAGAGAGCTGCTTGACAAGGGACATTAATCTTGCTGGTGTATAAACTGCGATGCTAGAAAAGAGAAATGCTAGGAAAATGGTTATAGGGAAGAGAGATACTAAGGAACTGAATATTGAAAAAATGGCAGAGATTACATGAAATACTTTACACTGAACATACACTATTTCAGCAAGTAACCAAAAACATTGTGTGAATTTTATAAGGTTTGACAGTTCTGCAAGAATCTCTGTTTCTTATCACAAGTTCCATAAAAAAAAGAAATGTGGATGGAAATAAAGCTAAGATCTGTAAAACTGTAATGAAGCTATGCAATACAAGCATGAATAATTGTGACACACAAAGATGAGCTATGCAAAAACCATAATAACTGCAAAATACATAAAAGAATTATAAAGCATACACACCATGTTTCTTCAGTTGTCAAGCTTAGAATGGAAGAAGAAAAAAAGATGTGGATGCTGCTCCCATCTATAGTCACTATTGCGCTAAACTTTTAAGTAATCTGCTTCAGTTTTAGAGAGTGTAATAAAAAAAACAATAAACATAAATACAACTTACATTTTTTTCTTATACTGTATGAACATTTGTATTACATCTTTTCATTTATTTATTATTTAAAGTTTTAGATGGGGGAGTGATATAGCACTTGCATGTGAACAGTTGCACTCCCAGAGTTCCTTCAGTAGAGCTCTCTTCACAGTGCCTACAACCATGATCCTGGCTCACCGACAGCTGTAGATATCACAATAACACCTGAGCAGTTATGGTGAGCAGTAATCAAAGAAAAAGCTCTACCACCAGCAATACCCTGGGGACTGTGAAGCTGAACCATTTCTATCAGTCATCATCTTACGCTTTTTCTCCTCCTTTTTTCCAATATTAAGACCATCATGCAGCACTTCTTGATGGGCATGCACAGGATGGGATTGAGGGTACAAACACCATGCACTATACCCCTGGCCGTCAACTCAGCAACATGGTGGCTGTATCCCATTTTGATATCTCCTTTCTTGTGGCATGATTTGCAAAATTTAGGAGACTACACCTCTGCAGTAAAGATCAAACACGTAACACATAACTGTATTTCCTATTTTGCAGCCAAATTGGGATAACACCTATTATATATTACTTACATGTTTTCATTTCCATAGCATAACTTAAAAATAAAAAAAAAAATAAAATTGCAACTTACCTTTTTTTGATGGTTTATTCTGGACTCTCAAGCAAGAAAAAATCCTTGGTAGTTCTCTATGTTTATGAGGGTGCTAAGCAGCTGTGTTCACCATTAACATGCAGATCTTCATTATCAGTTACTAGGTTTGAACACTGTCTGCCCTAATAAAGGGTCAAACATGTAGATGCAGAGCTTCTTGCATTGTGTATTAATGAAGGCAGACTTGGAACATGCCCACTGAAACATTGTTCAAAAATCCTTGCGTCAACCATGACATCTCCTACTGAGAAACATATAAAAGATAAGAAACATTAGTCTCCATTCACAAGCCCATACCCATACATTGCCGGACTTTTGGTGGTTCTACGGAAGTGATGACTGCAACTGCAGGTATCTCCCCAGTACCATTTTTAAAAATTAATAATTAAATAAAAATAAAATCAAAGTGCCCCTGGTCCCCCATGCTTATGCGCAAAGACGAACGCATTGTCAGTCCCACATGCACGCAAACAGCAATCGTCCCACATGTGAGGTATCTCTGTGATTGACAGATCATTGGCAGTAATTCCAGTGCTAGACCTCTTCTGTAAATCTAAAGGGATAACCTGTAAAGCTTTTTAAAGCATTGTCTATGAATATTAAAATTTTCACAGTTTGTTGCCATTTCACGGGCGTGCGCAATTTTAAGGCGTGACATGTTTGGTATCTATTTACTCGGCATAACATCATCTTTTATATTTTACAAGATTTGAGTCATGTATTGTGTTCTTTTGCAATACAATTCAAAAAAGTGTACTTTTACCAAAAATTGACAAAATGCAAAAAACAGCAATTTATTCTCTTGGGCCTCTGCTTTAAAAAAAAATATTTAATATATGGGGGTTCTAAGATATTTTCTAGGCAAAAATATTGATTTTAAAATGTAAACAAAAAGTGCTAGAAATGGCTTGAGGCTGACGTGGCCAAGGAATGCAGTAAAAGACAGCTTAGCATTTTTCAAAAGGTTTTTTGGTAGTTACGAAAAATGCTTCTAAATTACTGCCTGCAGTATTTTTCCAAAAATATGCGGTATTTATCTCATGCTGTATTTTATCTCATGTGATATCCAGTGGAATGGATACAGTGGAGAAGAATTAGTACCCCTGTCAGTTTTTATTGCTAATAAAGAGGTAAAATGGTTTAAACCATATAAATATGCCAACTCACTAAGTCAGTGCAGTCCCTGCAGCAGATGTAATAATACAATAGAAAAAAAGTGACTAGAATACCAGTCAAAGGTAAGCTTCTTTTTCCAGAACACATGTGGTATATTAAAAACCACTAAGTTAAATTAAGTAAATGCAAAATATCTTTATAAACATAAAATATTGAATGAAAATATTCTCAAAAAGCACACACATGTATACATGTTTTTCTTCTACAATGTTTTCTTTTTTATTGATGGAAAAAGAGTATTTAAATGTATATGTGTGATTTTTTTATACTATTTTCATTCAATATTTGATATTTATAAATATATTTTGTATTTAGTTAAAGTATAACTAAAGTAAAAAAAAAATTTTGGTTAGTTTTGGATAGTGTGGAGAGATATTAGAACATTTGTTATGTTTTTACTGCTCTCTGTCCTCATTAGTGAAATTTGTCCTCTCTATTAGTCCTGTTTACCATTATCATTGAAAGTGAAATTAAAGAAAATACAAAATTTTGGGTTGTCCCCAGAAAAAGTAATATGGGGGAAATTTTCCAATGGGTTCACTAGTTCTGGTGACCTGAGGGACCCCAAGGGATTCCCTTAATTTACAGGGATCCTCTCACTTTCTGTTTTGGCAATGGGACAAGAAGTGAAGGTAAAAATCCCCAATGGGACACAGATGGCAAAAAATAAAAAAAACATGTACAGACATTATAACCCTCCCTTACTCTATCCAAAAAGAAAAAAAAAAAGTTTTGCCTACAGTTGTACTTTCAAGCAGCCTTTCTCAACCTTTTCAACACAAAGGAACCCTTGAAATAGCTTTCCAGTCTCAGGAAACCACTGCAAAAATTACTATGTCTACAACCCATGATACATTAGTGTGATAGTCAGTGGGAAGAATGCTCTGTACACTTGTGGTCACTGGGAAGAATTGCCCCACTTACAGATAGCTAAAAAGATTAATGATGCCAGTGGGAACTTGTCAGTGGGAAGATACAGTATCTCTAAAAATAACTGTGAAAAAGTAAAGTATCTCCACTACATATGACATATGTTCTAACAAGGGATTAAACCATTGTAATATACATTTACATTGTATTATATTTGGAGTGACTAGGAGTTTTTTTGCAGCAAATGATGTATATACACAAAAAAGTCTCTGAAAATCTGTCAAATTGACATGAGAAAATAGATTTTACTACATGTAATGGGGTGGATTTACTTAAAGTAATGGGGTGGATTTACTAAAAGCACATAGAGTGAGCACGTTACAAGCAAAGTTACTCCAGAGTTTAGTAAAATAAGGGGGAGCTCTGCTGACTGCCATCACCCAATCATGTGCAAGCAAAAATGCTGTTTTTCTTTCCTTACATGTGATTAAGTATTCTTTGTAAAATGAAGCTTTATCTCATTTACTAAGCTCTGGAGTAACTTGAAAAGTGCACTGTCTATTTGTGCTTAATTAGAACTGGAGGCAAACCTTTTTTTTTCATTTTGGATAGAGTAATGGAGGTTTACAACCCCTGTACATTTTTTTTTTATTTTTTGCCATCTGTATCCCATTGGGGGGATTTACCTTCACTTCCTGTCCCATATCAAAAACAGGACGTGAGAGAAAATCCCTATAAATTAAAGGAATCCACTGCCCCCCCATGTCACCAGAACTGGTGTCCCCATTGGAAGATATCCCCCAAAATTTGGAATTTTCTTTTACTTACATTTTCAATGATAATGGCAAACAGGACAAGTAGAGATGGTTTATCTCTCTTATGGGGGCACAGACAACAATAAAAACCTGACAGGTATTCTAATCCACCTCCACTCTATCCAAAACAAAAAAAAAATATTTCCTTTAGTTATACTTTTAGTAAATCAACCCCAATGATTCCGTATTTCCATATTTCAGTTTCTATGATCCAAAAAGGTAGATACTACTTCAAATTGGCTATTATATTTTTACATTCTTTAATCAAATGCTGAAAGCCTGCTTGCACTATACTGCGGGCAAATGGACGTAGTAGTATGTTGCTGCCCACCTCTGGGTTTAGGGCACGCAATTGCACACAGTGGGAGCTTGTCAGCAAGTCCCAGCCAATTATTCAAGTCTGGGACCTACTGATCAGCTGTGTGCAATCACAGCCCAGAACTCTTGTAGTGATGAAGCCCTGACTGGGAGTGTAACGTGTATAGTAACTGGAGGTGAGCTGGTGAGCTATATTCGCTGTGAATTTGCCACCAAATGTCATTTAATGCTGTTTACATAGCATTTGAGTGCTTTTGTTAATATGAGTTTACCCTTTGAGGAGCTTTTTAATAAAAGAGTACTATACAGAGTGTATATTTTTGGTCCCATTTTATTTTAAATGCATACCCACCTGAGGTGGAGTAAAACTGGTGAAAAGACAGAGGAGAACAGGAGCTCCATTTCCCAACAGATGCCTAAAAGTCTATGGTAGGGCATTAAGCGCATTGAGACCTTGATTCATATTGAGGTCAAAATAAGAAGGTGAGCATATTGGATACACATGGGGTTGATCCATGTATCACCTAGAGTTTTGAGGAACTGAAGACATTACCATTACAAACACATTGTCTTGTGTCTATGTCTATATATGTGTTCAGATAGCACTTGGGGTGCTTGGTTTATGTGAGTTTGTTTATTGAGGAGTCTTTTTTCATAAAACAGTTTCTTTTCAGAGAGCGCTATTTTTGTTTCCATTTTATTTCATATGCAGACCTACCTGAGATGAGTAGAGCTGGTGGAGAGTCAGAGGAAAACAGGAGTATCGTTCCCTACTGCCACAGATAACTAAAAGCCTGTGGTGGAGCAGCAAGTGCTTTGAGACCTTGATTCATATTGAGGTTAATTAAAAAAGGTGAACATATGGGATGCATATATAGTGGATGCATGTATTACCTAGAGTTTGGAGGAGCTGAGGAGATTATTATTACAGCACATTGGTGGTGGATTTTTATGGATACTTAAGAGGAGACTGTAGATGGGACTTTATGCTTTGTTGATTATAATTACTTTATGTGAATCTATGTGATTGAGTTGCATTTTACATATTACATAAATGGTATAGTGAAATTACAGTTTCAGGATCGCATGCAATATTTAGGGAAAATGTATCAGACCCAGGGGCGGACTGACAACTCATGGGGCCCCCGGGCAATAGGGGATCATGGAGCCCCTGTGTCCTTGCCCAAACTCAAAAAAGCCTATGAAAAAGGTACCAGGGGCATCTCATGGGGCCCCCTACTGACCCCGGGCCATCGGGCAGTGCCCGAGTTTCCAAATGGTCAGTCCGCCCCTAAGCAAACCTCCTAAATAACGCATGCAATCTGCTTTTGTGAATGGAGCCCATTAATTTAAATATTTTTTTTAGGCATGCTGCGTGAATGGCAACACCTAAAAAACTTATAGTGGGGTTTTGACTTGTAGTGACAAATTTACTCCAAAAGTGGAAATACGCTTTAAGGATAAATTGCAACCTGTTCTACAGGATTTTACTGTGATAAAACAATCATCCAATGCTTGCTAACTAAAAATGGATGATTTATAAAACATCTACTGAACAACAGCCCACTGAAGGGGCTGAAAATTATGATGTCACTGTCTTTAATAAAAAATGGTTGCTAGAGATGTTTAGTCAAAATGCATTCTCTTCAACACAGGGTGCCCATTAGTGCCCTGCCACCAGATGCACTACCCTATCCTTTTCTTTTTCAGCTTGTTAAATTACCATGACAGGGACAAGGCTTGCCTGAAAGCACACATTTCTAACACACAAACTGCCTTCCTCTAGTTGCTGTTATTCTTTACAGCAGAGGAGACATTCCTTAAATATACCTTGAAATTTAACGTAAACCAAATATCATGCACATTTCGAGTCCTGTACCCCTCCGAACAAAATGGATGTTTAATCATAGTGAAGGAAAATTGTTTTAACAGTATTGCCTGTTTTAATAAAGTTTGCCATGTGTTTTTTTAACTGAAAGCTGAGGTTCTATTTATTTTTTATGCCTGAACCTTGCTACTGCTGTTGAATAGCAAAGGGGTACTCTCTTGAGCCAGTTATATTGATCAGTCCATTGTAGCAGCATTTAGACTTTTCATAATTTAAAGGTCCAGCAAAAAAGGTAAGATTAGTCCACTGAGATGTTCTTGTTGCACTTTGTGAGAATGGAGTGGGTTGAATCACTGTCATCCATTTATTTATTTTATTTTTTTGTGATGATCCATATGGGGCATTGCAGCACTATCATCTGGCTGTTTTGCACTTTCTTTATTATTATTTCTGAATGAAAGACTTGTATGGGATTTTTCAGCACTGAAAATTATGTTACACGTAGTACCATTTATGTCAGGACATGATGTGTTCATTAATTAGGAAATGTATGAATTTTCAACATTTGATCTGTGGTCTCACTTTCCACACTTTTTTCAAAGAATTTTAATTGTGTATCTATATTTATGTCTCATGTAGTTGTTGGTATATTATTAATTATGCACTTTATGTGAATAGACAGGGTTATATTTTAGGTTTAAATTTAAAAAAATAATAATAATTATACATATTATTAAAAAATAATAATTGAACATATTTTTTCAGGAAAAAAATGTGCATTAATAGTTTTTTTTTACAGAAGCCTGCAAAGCATTGCACCCATGTACAATGGATTGCAGGTACAATGCCAGGCTTCTGCAGTTTCCTCTTCTTCAAACTACCTGCTCGTATCAAGGTACATGCTTTCAGTTGGAGAGCTGGAGAAAGTGTCAAGGGATTAGAAGTGTGGTGATTACTGCACTTGTATTCCACTGAGATCTACAAATCCATCTGCTGCAGTGGAAGAATGGAATTGTAGTTCATTTATTCCCAGATCTCTGCAAATTAATTACGCAGCTGTGTAGACAGATAGCTGCTGCAGGGGAGAATCCCCACATGTCAAACAACAAAAAAGAAAAATTCCAAGCTCTAACTTACCAGCCAGCCTGCAAACAAACCAAATTAACCTGTCTAATAGTATGTGTTAAAAACAGGGGTTTAGTTAGCACACATTTGCAAATACATGCGTAAGCTACAGAGCCTCGTCACAGCACCCCAGTGTTCTGTAGTTCCTAACTCTCCAATTTTAAGAGCTCCCATAGTAGAGGTACATGTATTTAATGGATAGACCAAGGGCAGATGGACCTGAGGGAGCCCACCCCTCCTTAAAGGTACAAGAGTAACTGAATTAACCTGTCTAAATGTATCCGTTAATCTGGGATAGTGGCCATTTTGTGTACTGTTGAATTGTTAGTCAAGGGGTGCACTGGACACCTTAACTGCCATTGTGCTACATGCTGGGTGTCCAGTGTGCTCCTGTACCTTTAAGGAGGGGTGGGCTCCCTCAGATCTATCTGCCCTTGGTCTATCCATTAAATACATATGCCTTTACTATGGGGGCTCTTAAAATTGGAGAGTTAGGAACTACAGAATATTGGGGTGCCGTGACGAGGTTCTGTAGCTTACGCATGTGTTTTCAAATGTATGCTAACTAAACCACTGTTTTTAATGCATACTGTTAGACAGGTTAATTCGGTTTGTTTGCAGGCTGGCTGGCAAGTTAGAGCTCGGAATTTTTCTATTTTGTTGTTTGACATGCATTCCCCTTCCATGTGCTCCTTGCAGTGAAGGCCAGTTATAGACTGGGGCAGTGAGAATCCCCACATGCTGCAATGGGAGGTGTCCTGGAGGTATTTAACAACATTGTTATAAGTTACATACTAAATATGGGTGTGACATGTAACATGATGCAAAAAAGGTGGAGTTAACCTTTAAGCGGGGCACAAATTGGATTTGCAAAAAGTACCATAATGCATTTTTCTGCATTATTCCAGTCTTCCATTTTCACTTGTTGCAGACATTTTCTCATCACAGCTTATTTTCCTGCTTTGGAGACACATGAGGAATGCACTATTATTACTGGGACTGCACTTTCTCACAAACCCACTCCCCCATTCAACTCTGATGAATTTGGTACTATTCTGAGTGTTAATTCTATCTGGGTTTCAGAGTTTCATTTTGTTCTGCCACCAACTAGCACTCTTCCCTCCATTTATTACCCTAGCCCTCCCGTTATCCTATATAAATCTCTCAACAGTTTTTTACATACCTGGCTCACACAGCATAACTTACAGTGGGTTTTAATGTACTTACTTGAATGGAAATCTATACCCTTAACACACAAGAACTAGATGACATTCTCTGTTGTCATTTTTTCATATATACAGTGTAATCCAGTTCGATTTCTATCATGGAATATATGGGTTTTTAAAGTCAAATGCTCCTGAATATTTTTACACTCAACAGACCACAAAGCCTCTCTAGTTTGCTTGTCAGAAATACATGCCAGTAAAGATACCCTTCAGTACTTTCAGAAAAGGTGGTGGGTGGGAGGGTCATACCACTCCAAACAAATAATATGTAGCACTCCAAACAACTAGCTTTTAAAATTTCATGTATTTGTTAAAGGAAACATCATATAAAGACATAACAATACATTGTAGTACATGCACAAAATCTCCCCATAGTCCTTCTAGCTATACAAAAGCACACTATGAGCTACAAGCACCATATACATTTTATTTAAACTATGAGGAGGTCCATGCAAAAAGTACAGCAATTAAAAAATATCCATACACATGGATTCCAGAAGGAATCTTCAGCTGGCATGTGGACACTCAATGTCCTGGTCTGCATTTGACTTTTTGTAGTTGTTTAAAATACCCCTGAATCTCTTCCTTTGGGTTAATTTTCTTATTACATATCAGGTGATAAGCTTTTCATTGCTGTTTTTGTTAAGATTTATGATGATAGATGAGCTCTATGGGTTTGAGATGGTGTACACCCACTCCAAGAAAACTAGTTTATGTTTGATTATTTTTTGTTTTATCCTCTTCTGTTTTATTATCATTGTTTAGTTTTGGGAATTAATTTTCAGCTTCTGTCTGTTGTTGTATGTTGTCTGGGATCACATACCACCGTTTGGACCATGTCCCCACTGGTTTTGTGAGCTTCTGGTGGTCAGACTATTTTTTTCTAAGATGTATACATTTTGCTTATTTGTTTCTGTCCCCTAGATGGCGCTTTGTTCAATGTAGGCCTTTTTCAGTTGAATTTTCTTCTGAGCATGCGCCCCACTGCCCTTCTTCACATCCCCTGTTATAGCCACTGATTATTTTAGTGGTTGGCAGTGGTGGGCTGGACAATTTGGGGCGGGCCCTTGGGAGGCACAGGGACTATAAGGATGAGTCTCTAGCTAGCATACTCTCTCTTCCATCTGTGATAGCACATGCATTGGAATTATAGTGGTCTCTCAACGGTTATTATACTTCGGTACTGACAAGTATCTTAACCACTTGCCTACCAGGCACTTATACCCCCTTATTTACCAGGCCAATTTTCAGCTTTCAGCGCTGCCGCACTTTGATTGACAATTGCGCGGTCATGCAACATTGTACCCATATGAAATTTTGATCATTTTTTTCTCACAAATAGAGCTTTCTTTTGGTGGTATTTAATCGCCACTGGGCACTTTACTTTTTGCGCTATAAACAAAAAAAGTGCAAAAATTTTGAAAAAAAAAAAAAGTTTCTTTGTTTCTATTATAAAATTTTTCAAACAGGTAATTTTTCTCCTTCACTGATGTGCGTTGATGAGGCAGCACTGATGGGCACTGATAGGCGGCACTGATGGGCACTGATAGGCAGCACTAAAGGGCACTGATAGGCAGTACTAATGAGGTGGCACGGATAGGCGGCACTGATAGGCAGCACTAATGAGGTGTCACGGATAGGCGGCACTAATATGCAGCACTGATAGGCGGCATTGATAGGTGACACTGATGATGGGTACTGATAGACGGCACTGACTGGCATCACTGCTGGGCACTGACTGGCGACACTGACTGGCACAACCGCTGGGCACTGACTGGTGGCACTGACTGGCAGCACTGGTGGGCTGCACTGGTGGGCTGCACTGGTGGGTGGCACTGGTGGGCAGCACTGGTGGGTGGGCACAGGTGGGTGGCACTGGTGGGCACAGGTGGGTGTGCACAGGTGGGTGGCACTGCTGGCACAGGTAGGTGGCACTTCTGGGCACAGGTGTGTGACACTGCAGAGTGGCACAGGTGGGTGCATTGCTGGGCACAGGTGGGTGCACTGCTCGGCACAGGTGGGTCCACTGCTGGGCACAGGTGGGTGATCTGCTGGGCACAGGTGGGTGGAGCTAGTGGGCGCACTGCTGGGCACAGGTGGGCGGAACTTGTGGGTGGCACTGCTGGGCACCGATCATCAGGGCACTGATCATCAGTGCCCTGATGATCGGTGCCGATCCTCGCTCTGACAAGTGCCGGTTCTCGGCAGTACTTTCCTCACGATCTGACAGCGTGAGGAAAGTGCAGCCGAGAACCGGCAATTGAATTTCGCTGTGATCAGCGTGTCATTGGACACGGTTGATCACGTGGTAAAAGGCCGCTGTGATTGGCCTTTTACCACATCACGTGATCAGCTGTGTCCGTAGGACACAGCGATCACGGAGATTGCCAGGTGCGCGCCCCCTGGGGCGCGCAGGAGAGCGCGTTCTGGGAGGACATCATATGACGTCCACCCAGAACTGGCCGGCCGCAGTGCAGCCGTCATTCGGCTATCTGCGGTCGGCAACTAGTTAAACTGATATATTGTCTTGGATTCTTTGTTGAATATTACTCTGTAGTAATGACTGCTCCATTTTTTTGTGTTCTGTGTTATCTTTTTTAGAGAGGCTATTCTAAATCATGCATCTATTCCATATTTGGATTGAGGCTTGCCTCCCTGTTGTGCTAATTTACTGGAGATATACATGCATTTTTGCATCCTGAGCAGAGACGTGGTTGTTTGATGTAACACATTTGTATGCTCCTGATTTCTCTTTTTTGGGTTTTTTTTTGAGTCTTAGTCATGCTACTAAATATGTGTAAGTGTCAGGGATCAGTGTCCCTGCAGCAGCGCATGTGCAGGACACCGATGAGTCCTAACCAGCGAGCAGCGGGACCTGGGTGATCGCGATGGCTGCGCATGCGCACTTGCGATCGCGGACGCACGCCTGGCACCAATGACAGCGCAGGGTGGGCTACTTAAACACGACTAGAGGTATGTCAAATGGCCGTTTGGTCTTTTGTGCTCTGTTCCTGATACCTGATCCTGTGTTACTCCGTTGCCGACCTCTGCATTGTACCTGACCCTGCTGATTGTATCCTGCTTAACCCTTGGCTTGCCTGACCATCCTTCTGCCTGACCCTCTGTACCGCGCTGTCCGCTAGTTACTGAACCCGGCTTGTGACCCCGACCATTCTCTGCCTTCTCCTCCGTTACCTCGCTGCCCGCACGTTGCTGACCTGGCCTGCCCGACTACGCTTCCAGCCACCCAGATGATGCATCCATCCATCCCGCAGGGATCGTTCCTGGTTACCAGGTCTGCCAGCCTCTTCACATCAGACTCCTTACCCCGCACTCCTCTGATGGTGCTCCCTACCATTGTCGGACGTACTCAGGGGTCACGACCTGGTCTCATTAACCTTACCTAATTTAGGCTACTTGCACTCAGTATGATTCACAAACCCACATAAAGTATATATATCATTAAAACAAAATTGTGCAGAACTCCGTATGATATATATAAATAATTACTGAAATTATATCCAACATGTGTAAAAATAAATGTACATAAAGCAGACAATCACATATAATTTTTAAATAAATACATTTCTCCAACAGTCCATTGTCAGCCCTTCAAAACCAAATAGTGATCTTTGCAAAAAAAAGTTTTTATATACAACTGTGAATCTGTGACACAAACAAATCTACTCTTAAAATTGTGATGAAACGTATTAAAATGTGACTCCCACACACCATGCACATGGACATAAGCTCACCTTCATTTAAAAACCTCCAGAACATTAGAGGTCATAAACAGCATATGGCAACAGAAGAAGTGCAAGTGGTCCATTGAGTGAGTCTCATTTTTTAATTTCTACATTTTTTAAAAGTTTTTTTTTAGCTTTTTTTTGTCTGACTATAGATCTATGTTTGTCCCAAGCATATCTAAATGAACTTACTGTTGATCAACTACTCTTTCAATAAAATAATACTTTCTAAGATTAGTTTGCAACTTTGCCAGCTCGAGGTCATCTCCCTGTATTCCTGATCTTAGGTTAATATTGAAAATACTGCCCTCCTGAAACTTTAAAGGTATCAATCATGTCTCCCCTTAACCACTTGCTCTCCAGAGGATTTATCCCCCCATTCCTGACAGGCCATTTTTTGTGATAAGGCGCTACGTTACTTTAACTAACAACTGAACGGTCATGCAATTCTGTACATAAATTAAATTTATGTCCTTTTTTATCCATAAAGAGCTTGCGTTTGGTGGTATTTGATCACCTGTGTGGTTTTTTTATTTTTTACGCTATAAACAAAAAAAACCCCACAATTTTGAAAAAAAAAATATTTTTGACATTTTGCTATAAAACATATCCAGTAAAAAATAAAAAAAAATAAAATGTCATCATAAATTTAGGCCAACATGTATTCTGCTACATGTATTTGCTAAAAAAAATCCCAATACACGTAAATTTATTATTATTATTATACAGGATTTATATAGCGACAACAGTTTGCTCAGTGCTTTACAATATAACGGGAGACAATACAGCAACAGTACAGTTCAATACAGGAGGGATAGGAGGGCCCTGCTTACAATCTAGGATTGGTTTATGTGAAAGTTATAGTGTCTACAAATGGTGGTATATTTACTGGAATTTTTAGTTTTAATTTTTGTATACTAGTATTGGCAGCGATCAACGACTTATATGGGACTGCGCGTCTGCGGCAAGCATTCTGACACTGGGTGGGAACTAACTGCCATTGACATCCCAATAACACTAATACAGTGATCAGTGCTAATAAAAAGCACTGACACTGTACTAATGACATTGGCAGGAAGGGGTTAACATCTGGGGAGATCAAAGGGTTAATCGTGTACTATTTTACATGATGTCCTGTGTGTGTTTTACTAGGGAAACATGCTGATGTATACTTCTCTGTTGTGCAGAGAAATACACAGCAGCATGTCCTTGCTGGCAGAAGAGAGACATGTGTTGTTTACACACAGGTCTCTCCCCTGTCAGTGTTACTCGGCGGTGAACCTCCATCCGGGACCTGATGATTGACATATGTAGCTGCCAATGGCGGTGAGGGTAGGGCAGTTGACACGTGCCCCCTAGCCGGAAATGCAAATCACGTATATATACACACGTGATTTTGCACAGCCCTGCCGCCCTGTAGCAGTAGTTCTACTATAGGGCAGCAGAGAAGCGGATAAAGTATACGTAAACCCTCTTCTTCTAAACAACCAATTCAGTTTAAAATAGAAATGAAAAGCAAAACATTTGTGTATAGATGTAAAAAATATATTAACACTTTTTTTTCTTTTGTATATGTGATCACATTCCCTCTCTTCTCAGCTGCATATGAGCTAAGGGAGGAGAAACAGCAGGACATTGAATTTCCCAGTGAAAGGATGTGCAGGGAGTGTGTGTCAGGACAAATCTGATCATTGCATGAGAGCACACTGAGTTCCCAGCACATCTAGAGAACGGACTACACTGGGTTCCCATGCCAAGTCCAGTCAATTTTTAATAGGAAAGCAAAGAGACTGGCAGGAACACCAGAGATTTCACACAAAGGAAGCAATACAAAGAGAACATAAAACATTTTTTCATTCAAGTATATGGTACAACAGGCACATATCAGGAATATGAAATGTTGGGTTTACATACTCATTAATGGATATTGTTTTTGCACACAAATCATGCTACAAAGGCCACAGCATACAGCCCTTATCCTCAATCATGTTACAGATCATTAGACCAGTCACTGTACAATTTGCCACATCCCTTCCTATTCAGTTGCAGTATACTGTACCTACAGTTCATTATAGAAAGATTCCAAACAAAGTCAAAAATGCAGAGACACTGAGTTGAGGAGGGAATTTACTGCAAATAAAAACATTTGAAGTGGTTCTTCAGTTAAATTAAAAAAAAGACTAGATTATACAAGTTTTGGTTTCTACAAGAAGTTACGCATTCTCAGAGTTATATTACATGATAAAGCAGCTGCCCCTACCTCTTGTTAGCCACTATTGTTTGACTTTCTTTTATTTTGCAAAAAGAAACAAATGACAGCAGGCTTTTTTGGAAACAATATGGTGGCACTTGGGAAAACATTTCAATAGAAAAAGTTTTCTTACAGTACAGTAGCATGTTAATAAAAGAGGAGAACAAAACACTACCTTCATATGTATTATGTAACCTTAATTAAAATATTGTAGTAAATTCTATGTTATTTGGTCACGTAGATCATCTTGTATACTTTTATATTTGTTAATTTTGCCTCATCTTTTGGGCTTTTGCTTTTTACTTCTTGACGTTAGGTGTTGAGTGCATTCTTTTTATTCACCACTGCTGTTCAATGCCTTCTGAGGCTTCACAGTACATCTATAATTCTGTCCGTCAGTTGTTTAGGATGATACCCTCTGGCATAGTTTTACTTGTGTATAATTCTTTTCCACATTGTCGGATCCCTTGATTTTAATTTAATTGAATCACTATTTTTTTTAATGCTGTCCACAATAAATAAATAATCACAAGTAACAGCATGAAGCTTTTGTTCCACTGGTTGCATTTTTAGCATATAGTAACTTCACTTATAAATGGATTTAAATCTAATATTATTAATTTAATCTTACCTCTTTTTTACAGTGTAATTATTAAAAATAAGGCAATAAAAAAAATTGATATGATATAACAATAAATATATTTTTCAGTCTCAATTTACACTAGAGAAAAACAATGGGATATGGGAAATACAAGCTTTTGTTCTCAATAAAGAAACACAATATTCAACATGTTAATAATAAAGGAACACAAACAAATGAAGAGAAGAAAATGATTTTATACATGATATATCTGATGTTATAAGTATGTGGGTTCTTCAATGGCAATGAGTCAGGATCCTAATTTCTCACCAGTGAAAACCAGTGCACATGATCACTGATCAAGCAAAATCTTGAGAACTCATACATCTTTTTGTGTATGCATGTTTACACAAATGTGGCCAGGCACATTTGCATATGTAAGTAAAATTTTATATTCATACACACATGACAGGGTTAAAATTTAAAAGCAGAAAACATATTTGATCAATGGTTCTTAAGATAAATTACAATATATTTGTAAACAAATGGTGTATATGCAGGTACATGTTAGTACAAATTAACTAACCTTGCTCTTACTAATATATACCACATTGTAAATATTTACTTTTACCAAGGAGTGTGAGATTGGCTGATTGCTAAGCTCTGCCTCTTAGCAGGGGGCATGGTGGACAACTGCTTCCACACAGAGAGCAAAACCTGCTGAGACTTTGCACACCTTTTGTTTTGATGCACCTGGAATGTGTTTAGCTGATTAAAACTGAAAATTATATTGGGCTTTAAGCTGCAGAGTGCTTTACTACTTAATGTTCATAATGTAGCTAAAAATATCTAAAATTCTTTTTCTCCATTACTACTGCTATTTTGTCCAAACGTAAAAAAAAGACTTTTGCTATACATACACTTTAGGATGTCTGTGGCTTTCCTGTTTTGGTGGTTGTGGTTGGCTATGCTGCTGGATGGACCTTCTGATACACTGCTAATGGGATCCTATGGGATCCCTGTGGCTGCTGGGCTTTTTTGCTTACCTACCTACTGAACTGGGTTGCTATGCACACACACACAATGTGGTTTTAGCCTCTTTTACACAGACCACTGGTAATTATATGATTTTGTTGTAATGTACTGATACACCTAAGTGCTCCTATGGGATCCCTGTGGCTGCTGGGCTTTTTTGCTTACCTACCTACTGAACTGGGTTGTTATGCACACAAAATGTGGTTTTAGCCTCTTTTACACAGACCACTGGTAATTATATGATTGTTTTGTAATGTCCAAGAAATAACCCTGAGGAAGAGCAAGGCTTGAAACATGTCTGCTTTGAGCTCACTTGATTCTGGTTTGTTAACAGCTTCAAAATTGATCCCTGGTTCGGGGGGTATATACAATCCATAATAAGGGTTATTCTCACCCTTGTTATAAATATGTTTTTAGAGATGCAATATGGATCAAATTACATGACCTGATGGACATGTTTTTAGCACTTTATGAATAAAGAATATATATTTTATGTATATATGTGTGGCTCATTTGGTACTCTGTTAAGCCCCTGCCAACCAATTGATGGTTTTCTTCTTGTTTGCATACACTTTAAATCATTTATCATTATAAGATTTGGGCAACTACACTGCATAGGCTTCCTTTAAGTATGTTATTTTGTAACTAAAGAAAAGGACAAATATGGGATATATTGTAAATAAAATATATTATTCTATGAATACAATATTTATATAGTAGGGTAGTGATAAAGGCAAATAAAAATGCAATTAAAAAGGTTAAAAAAAAATTAAATAAAAAAATATAGTACATTTCACAGTTAGTATGACTATAAAGATTATTATGAAAACAATATAGAGCTAAAAAATTTAAATAAATAGAAATAAAATTACAATAATTATATAATATATAAATGTGTCAAATATAATTTTACAATTCAGAATCACTCAGTTTTGGGAGATATGAGGGTATATTCCAAAAACTAAAATGCATATAAATAGTCTATAAAATATGTAGAAAGCATTGTAAAGGTGATGTCTGGACTTTTGGTTTGTAGTTGTCCCTTTAAGAAGGAAAGGTCATTCCCCCTCCCTTCCCTCTTGTGAGACAACTCTTTGTTTGTGCATTGCTTTATATTGATTTCTGCTGAGTTTATAGTTAGGGCTTTCCACATACATTTGCAAATGTATGCAACTAAAATATATTCTAAGTGGCTGAAACATATCAGTTCCATTGACTAGTAACATACCACAAACATTAGGGGATTTTGTGTCTCTTCAATGACAACATTGAATTAGCAATTTTAATAGCCCTTTCATGTCAGTTAAATCATACATTAAATTGCACTAATACTATATATTCCTAATCTTTTACTACAGTTTCTATTACAATGGCATCTCATTAACATACCCAATTACCAAATACTAGCATGTTAAACAGCAGTATACTGTACAGGAAATTTTTATACGCTCATTCATGTTATATCATTCTAAATAATTGCATATGGGACACAAAACTTCAGAGGTTACTATAGGACACACAACTCAAGGGAACAATCATTATATATTATAAGTGATATCAGCATGTGCTGTCAAAAAATATATATGTACTCTTATTGTGTTCTTGTCACTTCACCATTATGACACAGCTTAATAGAATCTATTGTCTACAAAGGCTTGAGTAAGTGCCCACAGAAAGTACAGATTAATGAAGGAGAACAGAGTTAATGGGTACGCCCACTAATGGAACTGTAGGATGAACTTTATGCATGACATAGCTTTATTCATTCATAAATCTTCATTTTCCTGTGTATGGTAGGAGCTGGTAAAAATGCTCAAAATTTATACTGAATACATCACAAATCTTTCAGGAAGAAACTTATTAAATTACCTTTGCATCCCATAGTATTAAAGAAGAACTCCAAAACTGCAATATTTTTGATTCAGTGTGAGGTGACTTACTTACCTCTGTGCCACTGAGATATTCTGGTCCAAAGGTAAGTCCCTAGTATACTTCTGTCCTCTGCATGTCAAACTGAAGCTAACCAACATTAGTTGCCAACTATCCAACCCATTTTATAATTATGCAGTAAGTGAAAGCATGCCAGGAATCAAACTTTGCAGCTGAAGATTTGTAGATAAAGGACACAGAAATAAGGAGATATATCAAGGTGCCTACCTTTCTCCAATACGTTCTTCCTAAAATGTAATGCAAGGTTATATGCTTAATAAGACTTTAATCAATGATATTTTTGTTTCTTTTTATTATCACTAATTTAAGGTTGAGTAACACTTTTAGCTATCAAATTGAAAGATCACTTTGTGTTTTCTGTAGCATTTTGTTCATTAAAATAAAGCGTCAATAAAACAAATGATGCAAATAAAAATTCTCACAACTGTAAGGAATACCTGAGGTATTGACACTGCATTTGCAGAACACCACATCATTAAAAACCTCATCTGACTCAAAAGTAGATGTCAGCTATGTTCTTTGATGAACTTAGTAACAAAGGAAATTAATTTCTAAAAGGTTGAATTTTACCTAGTATTTCTTCCCTTCAAACCAATCTTTTCAAAATAATTTTTAAAATAATATTTTTAATTGGGAGCACTGGGAATTTTTGCCTTTAGGGGACAACCACTAATCCATTCACAGAAGAGATTTTTTTCCACTGCAGCACAGAAGTGATTGGATGGTACATTGAAAAGTGAATGTAGCATTAAAGGGTATGCTTTACTTTGTCATTTTATTCATGTATACATGATACATTTCTAAAATTGGGGGGACTGGGAACTTTTGCCTTTAGGGGACAACCACTAATCCATTCACAGAAGAGATTTTTTTCCACTGCAGCACAGAAGTGATTGGATGGCACATTGTAAAGTGAATGTAGCATTAAAGGGTGTGCTTTACTTTGTTATTTTTTTTCATGTATACATGATACATTTCTAAAATTGGAAGGACTGGGAACTTTTGCCTTTAGGGGACAACCACTAATCCATTCACAGAAGAGATTTTTTTCCACTGCAGCACAGAAGTGATTGGATGGTACACTGAAAAGTGAATGTAGCATTAAAGGGTGTGCTTTACTTTGTCATTTTTTTTCATGTATACATGATACATTTCTAAAATTGGAAGGACTGGGAACTTTTGCCTTTAGGGGACAAAGACTAATCCATTCACAGAAGAGATTTTTTTTCCACTGCAGCACAGAAGTGATTGGATGGCACATTGTAAAGTGAATGTAGCATTAAAGGGTGTGCTTTACTTTGTCATTTTTTTCATGTATACATGCTACATTTCTTATAAAGGTAATTTTATAGCATGAATTGTAAACTGTGATGTACTTTATTAATAGAGCACAATGGCTACTGTTCTGAAAAACGTACATGGACTAACCTATAGTAATAAGCAAACCAAGCAAAATTTCAGTTTGCTATACGATTGTTGAACACTAACATCGCCAATCCCAATACAGCACCCACAGCCCATTAAAGTGAGAACAAAATCTTGCAATTTTTATGGCCTTTTTCATGGTATATTTGCAAGTTTTTATTTAAAAAATGGAATAAAGCTGGACATTGCCATGGAGAAAATGTACCCATGCAAAAAAAAATAAAAAAAAGATGTTCTTAAAAGCATTGTTAACTGCACTGTGAATGTTTACATGTTATGTGCAATTAAACCATGGCAACATCTAATGTTTGTGTAGTATTATGTTCAGCAGACTGTGTTCTTCTATTATTGTGGCTTAGATGATGTTCAGAGCACATTTTATGCCCAATTCATGCAAAACTCCACGTAATCCCAAGGGGTTCACATACTTTTTCTTGCAACTGTACATTACTGGGGAACATGATTGACATCAAATTTAAATTGTGTTCTTTTCTGTTTATTTAGTTTGTCAATGTATTTGTAACTTAGTAACAAAGTATATATCCCTTCCTCATTCACATACAGGGGTGCTGGATTTTTTTGGGTCCCCTTATTTTAAAGGGATTCAGAATTCCAATAAGTCCCCCTGCAGACTTCCACATCCACTGGGCCAGGAATGTGGGGATGAGGCCCTTGTCCCCATCAACATGGAGCAATGGAGAAAGGGGTCTGGGGGTTTTAGCCTTGGTTTCCAGGGAAGGAGGTAACAGCAAGCTTGTGGCTCCCTCCTGAAACATATCATGTCACAAGGCTTGTAAAAGAAAAAAAAGATCCATACCAGACACATATCTTAAATATGGGTCTGGTGTGAATTTTTAAGGGGGTTCCTATGCAAAAAAAAAATCCATTGCAGGCCCTTATTGCATCCGGTATGGAGGGGCTCTGATGTCACGATTCTTAAAGGCAACTACACCGCAAGTATATGGGAGTGTGGCAAACACATTAACGATCCTGCAATTTTGTGCAAAGGCGATTTTAATTTATACGTCATGTGAGTGTACTACATTTGTTTAATAAATATTTTAAGAAGAAGATAAGGCACTATATTCTATTTTTTATTACATGGTATATATGCAGATGGAGAAAAAAGTCTGAAGGAAGTGAAGAGACCCCCTAGTGGGAAGAGGGATAATTCCATCCATCCGCCTCCAGAAAAATGGTCTCTAGGAAGTAGCGAGACCCCCTGCTGGGAAAAGGGAAAACCTCCATTCATCCATCCATCCATCCATCTGGGAAACAGAGATATATCCAGCTGTTCATCTTGGAGTCCAATTAAAAGGACTGATGACTAGGTTACATGTATTTGTGAATGCACCCCAATCCTTGTAGGAGTTTTTGCATCTACCCAGCTAGATCTGAGAGTTCCTACACAAAAGAGGTAGTTACATCTGCAATATACATTTATTGATAGAGTTACATAATGTATAAAAATTACCCGCTAAGCAGTATTTACAACACAATGTACAATTTAAGTCCCTTGACTTATACGATATTTACAATTTACCCACAAAACCATGTTTAAAATACAATGTACAATACAAGTATGAAGTTCTTTTACCTCTCAACTTCAGGTCTGGTCATCCTGCCAACACAAAAGAGACCCCCAGCTGGGTGACCAGGCCTTATATCCCCCCTCCTTTCTGTACTGTGGCTAATATAATGCTCACTAATTGGACACTGTACCTAGCAAATGTGTATTGGGGACAGCCTGATTGGAAGTTCAGAGAAGACTGCTGTTTACCACTCATGTGAGATGTGCTAAGGGGACAACAAAAGACCACAACTTGTATAGTGGAAAACTCTATATATATTTACACCAGTATGGAAGCTAGGAGTAGTTTGATGCTGCAAAACACTCAATGGTTTAAATACTGTATATTTCCATCTAACTAAAATATACTTGTAATTATAACATTATTTACATACATTAATGGAGATTTCACTTAAACCCATTATTTAACAGGACACAAGCTTTTATGACCTCACTTAACAGTTTGGTCATATACCTCAGGTGAGAGCACAACTGGTGAATGAGCACATTATTTAAGATTGGTAGACTATACATTATTTACTTTGTATTACACCATTAGAAGACACTTCAAAATTATTATTATTATTATTATACAGTATTTATAAAGCGCCAATAGTTCACTCAGCGCTGTACATTACAAAGGGGGACAGAACATGTGACAGAACAATACCAATACAATGCAAAACATGAGGAGATCGAGGGCCCTGCTCTTTCGAGCTTACAATCTAGAAGGGACGGGATAGTGGTACAGGAGGAGATAGCTGTGGGGGATGGAGTGGTAGGAAGAGTGGAGGAGGTCAGCAAGTTAGCAGGGGGTGAGGTAGGCTTCCCTGAAGAGATGGGTTTTCAGGGTGTGCCTAAAGGAGAGGAGAGTAGGTGATAATCTGATGGGTTGGGGAAGGGAGTTCCAGAGGATGGGTGACACCCTGGAGAAGTCCTGGAGGGGGGCATGGGAGGAGAAGACCAGGGAACTAGAGAGAAGGAGGTCTTGTGAGGAGCGGAGTGTGCGTGCTGGGCGGTACTTGGATATTAGGTCAGTGATGTAGTTCGGGGCAGTATGGTGGACAGCTTTGTACGTCAGTGTTAGGATTTTAAATTTGATCCGTTGCGCAATCGGAAGCCAGTGGAGGGATTGGCAGAGGGGGGTGGCGGAAATGGAGCGGTTGGAAAGGTGAATGGGTCTGGCAGCCGTATTCAGGATCGACTGAAGCGGGGATAGCCAGCGGCGAGGCAGGCCAATGAGGAGGGAGTTGCAGTAGTCGAGTCGTGATATGATGAGGGAGTGGATGAGCTGTTTAGTGGTTTCTGGGGTTAGGAACGTGCGGATTTTGGCGATGTCAAAATCACGGATTATTCAAAGACATGCAGGCAGCAACAGCATGATTGTAATATCACACTGCTGAATTAAAGTTGTACTCATTCACTCATTTTATTTATTTAATTTATTGAATTTAATCCATATATATATATATATATATATATCATTATTGATAGTGGAGTGTGACACCTTGTTTTTTGAAGGGCCTCTTTCCCACATCTCTGGCCAGGTTGATATGGAGTTCTGTGGGGGGCTTATCAGAATCTGGAAACCCCCTTTAAAAATGGAGGGCTCCAGATATTGTTACCCAATACAAATAACTAAGGGGTACATGGTTACCCTTGTTACTAATTTTTTATTACATAATTTCCTGTTACATAAATCAATCATGCCATCCAGCAATGTACTGTAGCCTCTATCATCTATTATGATGAGCAGTGTCCCTATAACCTGACAACACAAACACACTCACTGGTCAGCTGCTAAATGTAAATAAAATGGATCCCAAGTCACAACATTGAACAAATATGTTCATGATTTGGGATGCACTGGCACAATTAGTAGTGGTAGAAATGCTGCCACTAAATTAATGAGTCCTGCATGTAGAAGTCCGAGGTTTAGACACATGGGCAGGTGAACTGGCCATTATGTTAGACCTTTCAGCAAACTATGAACATCTTGGGTTTGGGTTGAACTCATTGTCAACCTAAACCCAAAGAGCATTCTTACTAGCCTCAATAATATGCTAAATGTGTTTAGCCTCTGGGAAGCATGCTATAAAGAGTGAAGCTAAAAACGTGAAGTAGAATTTCCTATTTTACCATTGGAGTCAGTTGAAGTTTGCGTTGATATGTTCTTCTCTCCTGTGATCTTCAAATTAAGATATGGTTTAGGTTTTTTCCATTAAGCCATTAGAGGCTAGCAAAAAAAATTCCATCATAAAATAAACAAACATCTGAAGTGGTTGCAGGTGGAAGCAGCTTGAAGAGCCTATTTTTATTGTTCTATCTGTAATGAAAAATTCATCATTGTTTCAAGCATCCATGCCCTTTGTCAAGCTGAAGATCACAAAGTAAATAATGGCATATAAATTCAGAGACTAGAAGAGACATGAAACAATTGAACATCAACAGTTTTTATTGTAAACAACACAAATAAACAACAGGTGTGACTACTGATCTTAATACAGGATCATTTGAGTGTTTCCATAATCCATAGTCCATAGATCATAGTAGAATATGAAAGGAAAAAAAGAAACAAATACAGAAAAGATCAAATTGAAATTTCAAACCCTGTGGCAACAATATGTTTAATTCATAAATCCTATACACTTATTTACACTTTGTTTTATGTTAAAAGCAATAATACATGTTGCTTTAAATGCTGCTGGATTTTTCAATAGCGAATGAGAAAAAAACCTCTCAATGCTGAAGTGATGAGAGGCCCGAGAGAGATAAAGATTCAGTCCTATATACATACATATACATACATATATACACACACTCTGTTCGAAAAAATTAAAGGAGCATTTTTTAATCAGAGTATAGCATGAAGTTAATTAAACTATATTGATCTGGTCAGTTAAGTAGCAGAGGGGGTTGGTATTCAGTTTCAGCTGCTTTGGTGCTATTGAAATTACCAACAGGTCCACTATATGGGTAACAATGATATGACCCCCAAAACAGGAATGGTTTTACAGGTGGAGGCCACTGACATTTTTTCTCTACTCATCCTTTCTGACTGTTTTTCACTAGTTTGCATTTGGCTAGGGTCAGTGTCACTACTGGTAGCATGATGCGATACTAGACCCTACAGAAGTTGCACAGGCAGTCCAACTCCTCCAGGATGGCACATCAATACGTGACATTACCAGAAGGTTTGCTGTGCCTCCCAGCACAGTCTCAAGAGCATGGAGGAGATTCCAGGAGACAGGCAGTTACTCTAGGAAAGCTGGACAGGGTCATAGAAGGTCATTAACCCATCAGCAGGACCGGTATCTGCTCCTTTGCACAAGGAGAAACAGGATGAGCACTGCCAGAGCCCTACAAAATGGGCTCCATTAGGCCACTGGTGTGAATGTCTCTGACCAAACAATCATAAACAGACTTCATGAGAGTAACCTGAGGGCCCAACATCCTCTAGTGGGCCCTGTGCTCACTGCCCGGGACCATAGAGCTCGATTGGCATTTGCCATTGAACACCAGAACTGGCAGGTCTGCCACTGGTGCCCAGTTCTTTTAACAGATGAGAGCAGGTTCACCCTGAGCACATGTGACAGACGTGAAAGGGTCTGGAGAAACCATGGAGAATGTTATGCTGCCTGTACATTGTTCAGCATGACCGTTTTGGTGGTGGGTCAGTGATGGTCTGGGGAGGAATATCTATGGAGGGACGCACAGACCTCTACAGGCTAGACAATGACACCCTGACTGCCATTAGGTATCAAGATTAAATTCTTGAACCCATTGTCAGACCCTATGCTGGTGCAGTGGGTCCTGGGTTCCTCCTGGTGCACGACAATGCCAGGCTTCATGTGGCAAGAGTATGCAGGCAGTTCCTGGAGGATGAAGGAATTGATACAATTGAATGGCCCCCACGCTTGATGACTTAAATCCCATAGAACGCCTCTGGGATATCATGTTACAGTCCATTTGATGTTGCCAGGTTGCACCCCAGACTGTCCAGGAGCTCAGTGATGCCCTATTCCAAGGATACCATGCGTTGTCTCATTAGGAGCATGCCCCGACATTGTCAGGCATGCATACAAGCACATGGGGGCCATACAAACTACTGACTACCATTCTGAGTTGCTGCAATGAAATTTCAGCAAACTGGACTAGCCTGCTGCATAATTTTTTCACTTTTATTTTCGAGGTTTCTTTAAATTCATTCCTCTGTAGGTTAATCATTTTCACTTCCATCAAATGATGGGGCATCCTTACCTTCCTAACACATTACTCACTCCATTTCAGTATAGATATCCAGCATGATATTTTCCCCATTGAGATCTGATGTGTTTTCAAAGTGTTCCTTTAATTTTTTTTTAGCAGTGTGTGTGTGTGTGTGTATATATATATATGCGCACACACAGGCTAAATAATTCTTTCTGTTGGTGCTGTATATTATATTTGAATTGAGATGCAACAAACATTGCTTAGAGCTGATTCACACATGTGCAGTGCGGATTTGAAAGTTCGGTTTCAGTGCAGATTGCAATCAACTTGTTCAGAGGTTCAGGGCAGGTTTAGGGCCAGTTCAGGATAGGTTTTTGTGACACAGCTGTGTATTGTACTGTTCACAGGTTTATGTCAGGTTTGGATGCAGTTTTGCAAGGCACAGGACAGGATTTTGTGCAAGGAGAGGAGGTGCTGAGGTGGAGAGGGAGAGCAAGCAGTTTTGAAACCTGGTCCTGAAGTGAAATCCTGTTCAAAGCTCATGACATATATGAGGTTTAGGGATGGTTCCCATAGAAGGCAATAGCCTGTAATCCACACCTGAACTGAACCGCGCTTCTCAGAAATCTGACATGATTCTCTTTCAAACCGCACTGATTCCACACCTCTCCTGCACCGGACATATGTTAACAGGCACCATAGGAAGCAATGTTATTTCACATGTCATGCGGATTGGATGTGGTTCAAACTGCATCCAAACCGCATATACTATATGTGAACCAGACCTTAAAAATGTAACCCCTGATTATCCTCTTATAGAGATTTGTAGCTATAAAAAGGAGAAATATCAAGACAAAAAAACCCCACTTACCAGTAGCTATAAGCCAACCTGAACAAAGTTTTCTGGACATTCCTCAAGGAAACAAAAATATCCCCTCAAATATAGTACACAAACCCCATGAAAATGTAATGGGAGCCAATTCTCATTCTTTTAATTCCGCTATTTTTTCAGGGCCAATTTTCAAACTTCTGGGAAAAAGGTATAGTTAGCTGAACACATGTATGAGGGATCAGTACCACTTCAAAAACCTTTTTTTTTTTAATACTGTTCAGTGAGGAGCAGTTCTTTGATTCAGCTTAAAGTGCAACATTAAAAATACACTTTCTTTTAAACAAAATGCTTGGGGAATGCTTTAACCTGCACATGAAGTGGCACACCTGTATGATGTACTAAAGCAACAGTGACATTTAGAAAAAAAAGTATTTGCCACTAATTTACATTTCCTGCTTGTTATGTTCTGTTTGTAAACCAAGTGACCAGGATTTTTCCTCAAAGTCCATGGCAAAATCTTTTCCTTGATGAGGGCATTGTATGAATTTTATAGGGAACTCTGGTGCAAAAAACACTGTTTTCCAGTCATCCAAAAATCCATGCTAGACCCTTTTAATTGACGAGGATCTGACATGGATGTTAAAGGGGAACTCCAAGATCTGTCGTCAAACATGATGAATGATGCCTTATGACCTGCCCAATCAAAACACGATGACCCATGTGTGAATGTGTGATAAGTTGGGGAATTTAGCTCAGTGTTAGAAGGCTTTTTAGTGAGTACAAACCAGTTCAAACTGTGGTTTCGGGCTTGCTTTTATTTTAAATAAATAAAATAAATAAAGTTCAACAGAAACAGTTGTCCATGCATGTTTTTTTCCCCATCGAAACCAGGTCATCTGGTTCTCTTCAGCAGCACCACTGCTTAGGCCCCAAATCTTGGCCTTTGGCTTATTGTGAGTCTCTCAGACCATCTTACATAGCACCTCTGTGTTTCTATGCCCCTTTCTCAGCTCACCCAGTTCTCCTGACTTCCCTGGCTCTCTGCACAGGAGATCTCCTGACACCCCTGGCTCTTTTGCTCCTCTGAGACCTCCAAATTCCCTCAGTCCTCTGCACTTGCCTTGTTGCCTTGGCTCTCTCAGTCCTCCAGGCTCACTTAGCCATTTAGGTTCTGTTAGCCCTATAGACAAGGAATCTCTCATCTCCAGCATAGAGTACTTTCTCCTGAGTGGAACACATCTGTCTCTTGATGGGATCTCTGAGCTATAGCCAGGTCCTTCATTATGAGGGCTGTGTGAAGCTGCACTCACAGCCTGTCAGTCTCCTGCAAGACCTAGACACTGGGTTGGAGACATCTTCCCAGCCAAAACATAAAAATTCAAAGTCTTCAAACTCTGAAATTCAATCCAGGAATATCAAAACCTGGTGAAAACCAAAAGATAATTTTTCTAAATTCTAAATTGATATCCCAGAGCCCTGCACTCAGCAAAATGCAAACCCTGAAAATTTCCACTTTCATTTTCACAGTGCAGGGCCTCACACTGTCACATAAGCCAATGATCTTCTCTTTTGCACTATCAGCAGGAATTACATTTCTCCAGACGGCTGCTGAATGTCAACAAACCAACTTGCGAAGTGATGTAATTGACCATTAATGAGCTTGTCCATACAGTAGTATGGCATAGTAATACTGGGAAGCTGAACTTGTCAAACAAGGCTATTTACTCTAAACATGTCTTGGCCTGAGAAGTGCCACATCCCAATAATTGAATTTAAACAGACATTTGACATGGTGGGACTTTCAAGGCACCAAATACACCATTTAGTGTCATTTTACATTGCATATACCCTATAATCATAGACCTTCTCCATTTCAACATGTCTATGGAACATACTATCAACATGGTCGCTCAATGTCTTTCAACAAGTATTTGAGCTGATGACTTTTTACATTTACATGTGCCTCCCTTCCCGAATCTCTGACATTGGCTCTTCTGTTAAGGTTTCTTTTCCTTTTGGATGCATTCAGGTAAGTATATTATTTACAACATATGGACAAAAAGCAGAATGCATTAATATATGTTAATATGATGTATATATTTCTTTAGATTTAGCGTTAAATCATCTCTGGCTCCTGACAAAGTGAATAAATTCCAAGAAACACGTTGAGCTTTCAGAGAATCTACATCTGTATTTCATGATTTGTAATGTATCTTGAGTTGTTGCTCTCAAGGCAACTGCAATTTTAGTTATATAATTTGATGTCAAAAATTGTTTTATTGTGTGTGTATTAATAAAATGTATATTTTATGAGAATGATTGTACTGTGCCTTGAAAGTCCCACCATGTCAAATGTCCATTTCAATTCCAGGCTATTTAGTGTTGAGAACCTTGCACAGTTAGAGTTTGGTACAAAGGCACCTTCAACCCAAACTTAAAGCTCATTCCTACTGATTAGATAGCAAGTTCCATTTATGACCATTAAGCTATTGCTCAGTAATTGACAGTTAAAAGGTCAAGATATAGTTTACGGAACCCTTGCAAGAACAAGTAGGTTGAAATTACTGATGTCAATTTCCTAACATGCTATGTATGTATTGCTGGCCCTCTGGCTTTTATATGTTAAGTAGTGATAAGAGAATCAAGCAAAGTTCAGTTCACTGCACATTCACCAAACCCTTTTGGAAGTTCACAAATACTGAAAATAGTGCTCCTTTAGGCTAATGTGAAATATTTTATTTAAAAAAAGAGCATTGGTAGTTGGGCACTGCCAAGAAGTATTTGTACCAATGCAAAAAAAAACTCAGCAGGGAGAGGGTCTTTTAATGCAAAAGGCTTTAATAAAAATGCACAAATGCCTATTCAACAAATTTCATAGGGAAAATTCTCACTTATTTGAAGAGACTAGTTTCATAAAATCTAGCAGCTAAGATAGTGATAGCAAAGCACAGGAGAGCAATCTACGGTTAGTAGTGAGAAGTAGATGTAGAGGTAGATAATTATGCTCATAGAGCTAATCCTTGTATGATGAAATGTGTACCCCAGGTACTTAATTGAGTGAGGCACCCAACAAATTTGAAATAAAGTCATCAGAAAGTCCCAATCTCCTTAAGTGAAAGTGACATTGAGGCATTGGGACTTCAAAGTGTTAATTTTAAAGTAACTAAAATGACTCAACTGATCTAGTTCTTATAGAAATGGAATGGAAAATGGAAAAACACAATTATTTGGTTTGTCAAGTAAAAGAGAAAATTGTTTGCAAAAAGCCAAGTTTGTGAAAGGTGTCTCCTATTTCTGCCACCTGGGTTGAAACATTTTTGTGAGACAGAACAACTTGCATGCAGATTTCCCTTTAATATAAGGCCAAATCAGGGGGCATGGCTTGGCACATGGAGCTGTAGGACATGTTCCTCTGTAGCTCCCAGCCCAAGTGTCTCCCGTAGGGCTCTTTACCCACTGCCTCTTCACCCCACACATGGGCAAGCACCAACCCAAGGACCCTACGATATCCAGAGGGGGTCACTCCAGAGCCAATTTGGGTCACTTTTTCACCAGATCTGTGACCGCAGCAGCACACAAACCAACCAGCAAGATGGTGCTGGAACCTCCTTCTCCTTCCAGATCGGAGCCCGCGGCCAATATGCAGGTGAGCTTCCTCGGCCGCCCCCCCTCCCCAGGAGGCTCTGACAGACTGTCTCATCGTTAACACTGCCTCTCTCAAATCTCACTGTGCTGTGCGAATGGCTGGGAATTGGAGTCCCAAATCAGATCTCTGCACTCATATATTAAATCTTTGCCTACTCAGAAGGATTTTGAGCACTGTGGGAAACACATAGAGAAGACATACAGGACGGAGATATCTGAACTCATAAAAGAGATATGTGTCTGCATGGAAGAAATTGAAAACACTACTGAGCATCCCTCTGACATCATCACGCTGTTGGACATCTTAGGAATTTTTTTTTTTAATGCTTATATTATTCCTAAGCCTTTAAGTAGGATTTTATTTGCACGAATAAAGGTATATAAAACATATTGCACTATGAGAGGCATATTTTATTTTTCATGACACTATTTTGATATCTTAATGAGGATGACTTACTGATGCCTGTGGATTCTGTGTCCTGACTTGAGAGATCTTGGGTCCTGGCATGGAAGTCTGGATGATATTTTATCTACAGAAAGCTGGTGATGACCCCCTATAGTTAAGGGGTCTTTACATCTGATAAGCCTCCATTTACTCACATGTTGGTGGTTTGCACATGTTGGTGATTAATTGGATGACAAAGGATTTATATTAACAACACCACATTTATGGAACTAGAGATTAGTTTCACAGATTGATTGTGGAGCCCATTATTCATTTGGACTTTATTGTCTTCTTTATGGACTATATGGCCCTGATTCACTATTGGGCGTGGGCGCATATTTATGGGCTTAAGCCCAATTTTCATGGGCGTCCGTCCATTTTTGACCCTGCAACCTAATTCACTATTGAGCAGAGCCCATAAGCAGACGCCCAATCTAATTCACAAAAAGACACACGCCCGGAATCAGACTCACAAAAGCAGACTTGCTAAGAAGCACGTCTAACACCATGAAAAATCACTGTAGAGACATGTTCACTTAGAAATTTGCTTTGCCAAATATCAGGACTTCACTTTAAACAATATCTGCTATTTCCAAAAAAATTAAGAATGTGTTAAAAATCGTTTTTCTCAAGGAAATCGACACAGTAAAAATCTAGATGCCCGTGCAGTGTCTTTGGCAGATAGAACTGAGCATGTGCAGAACACCTTTTAGTCCTCTGCCATGGGCGTTTGCTTTTTAGCCACTGACTAATAGTGAATCTGATTGTGGATTCCTCTGACAGCCGGCACTCGGTCGCGACTACTGTGTTTAATAAACAGCATTAAGCATATCTTCATGTAATCTAATTAGATTTCCTTCGTTTTAGTGATTATATTTTTGTTTCTTATCCTTTATAATTATTTCTGTAATGATTTTACTTATTTTGAAGGTCTAGATAAAATTTATTTTGAAAGCTGAATGTAAAAATAAAGGTCCGCAATAAAAAAAAAAAAAAAAAAAACAGCGTGGGTCCCCCCTCTCATCCATACCAAGCCCTTCAGGTCTGGTATGGATATTAAGGGGGAACTCCAAGCTGAAATTTAAAAAAAAAACAGCGTGGGTCCCCCTCAATATCCATACCAGACCTTTATCCGAGCATGCAGCCCGGCAGGTCAGGAAAGGGGGGGGGGACGAGCGAGCGCCCCCCCCCTCCTGAACCATACCAGGCCACATGCCCTCAACATGGGGGGGGTGCTTTGGGGCAGGGGGGCTCCCCCCCCCAAAGCACCTTGTCCCCATGTTGATGAGGACAAGGGCCTCTTCCCCACAACCCTGGCCGGTGGTTGTGGGGGTCTGCGGGCGGGGGGCTTATCAGAATCTGGAAGCCCCCTTTAACAAGGGGGCCCCCAGATCCCGGTCCCCCCCCTACGTGAATGATTCTGCGGTACACGGTCCACAGACTCATTCACAAAAAAACTAAGTGTGGTGTAAAAAAAACACAGTACAGGGTCTTTGACAAGTCCTTTATTAAAACAATGTCCCCCGAAGTAGATCCAACGTCAATCGCGGCGGCGGCGACCCGAAAAAAGGAAAAAAAAAAAAGGTTCCGCTCCCGTCCGAGGCTTCCAGCCTAGTGAAGAAAAGCCTAGCTGACAGTTCTTATATAGGTATGGGCGGGGCCAGCCGGGGACATCATCCCAGTGACCCGCCCCATGTCACATGCTTGCTGTTCCCGGCTGGCCCCGCCCATACCTATATAAGAACTGTCAGCTAGGCTTTTCTTCACTAGGCTGGAAGCCTCGGACGGGAGCGGAACCTTTTTTTTTTTTACCTTTTTTCGGGTCGCCGCCGCCGCGATTGACGTTGGATCTACTTCGGGGGACATTGTTTTAATAAAGGACTTGTCAAAGACCCTGTACTGTGTTTTTTTTTACACCACACTTAGTTTTTTTGTGAATGAGTCTGCGGACCGTGTACCGCGGAATCATTCACGTAGGGGGGGGGACCGGGATCTGGGGGCCCCCTTGTTAAAGGGGGCTTCCAGATTCTGATAAGCCCCCCGCCCGCAGACCCCCACAACCACCGGCCAGGGTTGTGGGGAAGAGGCCCTTGTCCTCATCAACATGGGGACAAGGTGCTTTGGGGGGGGAGCCCCCCCTGCCCCAAAGCACCCCCCCCATGTTGAGGGCATGTGGCCTGGTATGGTTCAGGAGGGGGGGGGCGCTCGCTCGTCCCCCCCCTTTCCTGACCTGCCGGGCTGCATGCTCGGATAAAGGTCTAGTATGGATATTGAGGGGGAACCACGCTGGTTTTTTTTTTAATTCCAGCGTGGAGTTCCCCCTTAATATTCATACCAGATCCGAAGGGCTTGGTACAGATGGGAGGGGGGACCCCACGCTTTTTTTTTATTATTTATGCAATAAAGGGAATTATTTTACATTCAGCTGTCAGTGGGGAACCCCGCTGACAGATGAAACATTAACTCATGGCTGTCGCTCCTACAATCCCGCATGAGTTATGTTATCAACTCATGCAGCATTTTAGTAATGAAAACCAATGCAGCGCTCATGTTTCAGCTGTCGGCGGATTTCCCCACTGACAGTTGAATGTCAAAGTATTGCAGTGATTTATAAACAGTTCTTTAAATAACTGGCGTGGGGTCCCCCCTCCCATCCATACTAAGCCCTTCGGGTCTCGTATGGATGTTAAGGGGTAACTCCACGCTGAAATTAAATAAAAAACAGCATGGGGTACCCCCCTAAATCCATAACACATACTTATCCGAGCATGCAGCCCGGCAGGTCAGGAAAGGGGGGGACGACGACGAGCGAGTGCCTCCCCCCCTCCTGAACCATACCAGGCCACATGCCCATACCAAATTATTCAAACATTTGTAAACAGACCAATTAACTGAAATGGTTTGACATTTGTACCCCAAATATGACGTTCCCTGAGGCGTTGGTAAACCGAGGTACGCCTGTATTAGTATTGCAATCCTTTGTATTGGGATACATAGAACCATCATACATGTGAATTGGCAACATAGCACAACATTTGTGTCACATTGGAGATATCTGGCTAGTTAAACTGACCATGCCCAGGGACCTAGGATTGATTCACAGCACAGAAATACAGGCTGGGTTAGCAATGTAGCTCCGTGGATTAGTGGTTAGCACTACTGCCTCACAACTCTAGGGTTGTCGGTTCGAATCCCAACCCCGGCGAGGTAGTAGCATGATCTCCGTGTGTGGCTGTCTTCACATACATGTTCTGGCAACATCTTTGCATTCTGTCTAAATGATCCCTAAAATGTGAATTAGAATGAGGCCTTGTCTGTTGAAACACCTTCAAAGCTGCACCTTATGTGAATGTCATACAATGGGATAAGATAAGGGCCTGAATTATTTGATAATGATGGTTTACACTCCACCCACTTTTGTGAAGGATTTGGCAAGCAAAGAGCTGACAGAGAGAGAGAAGAGTGAGACGAAGAAGAGTGAGCGAGAGATACATATGAAGAGTGATAAAGAGAGACATTCAGAAGAGTGAGCGAGAGAGAAGAGCGAGCCAGTGAGACAAAGAAGAGTGAGCAAGAGATACATACTGAAGAGTGATAAAGAGAGACATTCAGAAGAGTGAACGAGAGAGAAAAGACTTGGTTGGTGAATCCACACATCAAACTTGTCACAAATCCTGGCGTGCATTTTTCCCCCAAATGCATAGCAGACCCTTATCCCAGCAGGCAGGTACCGCACGCCTTCAAAGATTTATTTCCTTTGTTGATTTTCCTGCTTCGCTCACACTATATGCAATTGAAAATTACTCTTTAAGTTGCCAATTTTACTGTGTTTTCTAGAGAATTACTAACTAGTTGTGTTTTCAATTGTGTGTAGCATTGCGATTTCTATTTGAGTCTAGATGTTAAATTGCTAATAAATGGCCACAATTCTCAAATACCTTTGAACTCTCGCTGCAACAAATGGTGTATGTTAATACACTCACATTCATTATATCCAATATCAGGTACGATGTCAATGCACAAATCGCACCTGAAATTGCACACCCTGGATGTGACTTGTCATGTGATTGGCATGGCCAGCAGCTTGCTCTCTGCATGGCAAATTGCACCCAATGTTACTGGGGGCCAACACCACTGTCACATCTAATCCGATGCGGCAATTGTCCAACTTACAGTGAAGTTGCACGAGTTCACAATCCAATTGGATGTGAACAGAGCCTACAGTGGCCAATAGGGTGCGACTTGGTCTACGATTTGCAAGTCGCCTGTCATGCCAATTGCATGGCAATCGCAAACAATGTTACTGGGGGCTACCCGGTCACATTAAAGCAGATTTCTAAGTGGTGTTATTGACACCACAGTCACATCATGTGACTTGCATAGAAGTTGCATGATTTCAAAGTCGGGGTACATGGTGATTTCAAGTGCAATTTGCAAGACATTCGACATCGATCTCTCAGCAAATTGCATGAAAAGTAGTGTATTCATTACTCTATTATTACTTGCGGCTCCTACCAAGTTTGAACCACAACAATATGCACGCTCCAATAGCGTGCTCATTGAGTGGGACTTGGCATGTGATTTGCACAACATGCAAGCTGTAAATCGTCTGCAAAGTCGCACCCTATTGTCTGCTATTAGAGTGACCACATGGGTGCGTTTCAAACACTGATTTCTATAGTAGTACATGTACTACTTTAGTGGCAATTTGCATAGAGATCTGTGTCAGATGTCTTGAAAATTGCATTGAAATGGTCAACTTTACTGTAAGTTGCATGATTTGTAAATCAGCTTTGCCCAGAGTGTAATGTTTGGTGATGTTTGATTTCTGGAGTGTTTTACCAATTGATGGGAAATTCACCATACTAGTCAAATCGATTTGTCATTTTCAGTATTGCATACAAGATGTGGTCATGTGACTGTCTTAACTCATGCGAGAATCTGGAGGGAATTGTGACCATAGTAGCAATAAAGGTTCCAATTGGGGTTCCCTTTCACATCCCTGCTCAATGTTCTGTTGTATGCTGCACACGTACATTTCACTGTATATATCTTTCTGATTTGTGGGGCCTGTATACCAAGGGTTAATGCAGGTAGGAAGCGGATTCATCAGGTGAAAACACTTTCACTGACCAAACTAAGGTCAGTGGTGGGTGTGGCTTCATTGGGTGTGGGGCCTTGTTTGGCACGCTCCAAATACAACCTAGTTTATATAAAGATGTGCAGTAGGGAGGGATTTGGCCTGTTACTAGGCCGGGTGGTTTGTGACTAAGTCCTTGCTTGTAGTGGTTTGGGGGAGGAAGAGATTTTGTGCTGAATTGCCCCAGACACCACTCAGGCTGTGTTTGGAAGTGGGCTGGAAATGTTTGCATATTTTTGGCCTTGTAAAGTGTTTGTGTGTTATTGCACAATGATTGTGTTTTTTCTCTTTGCATTGAAAGCCTCACACATGTCAATCGTTTTGTTTAAAATCTGCTCTTGTTTTAATTTTGCTTGCTTATTTAGACTCAAATGCTTTTTTCTTACAAACCTGCTGACAAATGTATGTGTAGGGGATTTGTAGAGGTGGGAGGGGATTTGTAGAGGTGGGAGGGGTTTTTCACATATGTCTTGTTTTCTTTATATTTTGATGTGTAGACTTTTTTTGTGAATGGATCTTTATACTAAATGATTGTGTAAGTAAACCTTATGTGCACGAAAATGTTACTTGATTCATCTTCCCCTTTGTTTCCTGCTATAACCTGAGCACACACAGTTCATTAGAAGTATCTTTAGATTGTAAGCTCTTATGAGCAGGAGTGTTTTATTTTTGCCACATCAATCCTATTTTTGTGACTCACCAAGATATTGACTGTACCTACTTGTTCCTGCTGACCAAATAAATGAAGATATATTTGATCAATAAATGTTTCACCGATGTTTTTGTGTTTATTTTATGTTCAATATATGAACAACCTTAATAGTTACTTTGTATACTTATATAATCTGCTCAAATGTAGCTTGTAAGAGCGTGAATATGCAAGTGGGTGCAAACTGGCTTTTTCAAAACCAAACAAAAAAATAAAAAACCTGCTTGCACCACAATATTGTTATGTACTAATGAATATGTCACATTCACTGTGCAGCCAGCTACAGGTTTTCTACAATTTGATTTACAGTAATAAAATAGTCCCCACTGTATGTTGATTTTTGGCCTTTGGCAACAAATATATATTAGCCAAGGTTTAAAAAGAAAAAAATCACTAAAACACACATTCGCGAAAGCTATCATAGCCGTGCATAGAAATGAGCGATCGTGCATAGATATGCGCGATCGTGCACAAATAAACGCCAAACAGGTGTCCCCCATGGTGCACGAGCAGCTATCCTCCTGGAAGTCCGTCATCTGGTGCGCGCGCACCCGGAAGTGGTTGTTGGGAGTGTAAGTGGATGAGAAGTGGTTGGAGGTTTTGTGTTGGTTGAAAATTTTGATAACTTTATTGGCATTTGGACATGGCGAGAGCACAGTTCTCAACTGAGGAGATGATCCTTATATGTAAAGTAACTGTGGCCATTGCAAATATGTTTATAACATGTGAGGGACAAGTAATTGTAATTTTGTGGGTGGGGCCTAGCAGAATCTCACTTGGTGCACATGCTACTTATCTGTACATTAGCTCCTGGGTATTGATGGGTCAATTATATTAACCACTTGCCTACTGGGTACTCATACCCCCTTCCTGTCCTGGCCAATTTTCATCTTTCTGCACTGTTACCCTTTGAATGACAATTGTGCGGTCATGCCACATTGTACCCATCTTAAATTTGTATCAGTTTTTTCAGACAAATAGAGCTTTCTTTGGGTGGTATTGACTTGCTGCTGTGAGTTTCACTTTTTGCTCGATAAACCACAAAATAGCTCATAATGAATAAAAGTCTGTTTATATTATAACATTTGGTAAACTGGTAATTTAGCAACACTGATGTGCGTTGATGAGGCGGCACTGCTGGCCACAGGTGGGCGGAACTGTTGGGTGGCACTGGTGGGCACTGATCATCGGGGCCGACCCCTGCTTTGATAACTGCTGGTTCTCAGCAGTACTTTCCACACATTCTGACAGCGTGATGAAAGTGCAGCCAAGACCCTGCAAATGCATTTCCCGGTGATCAGCGTGTCATTGGACATGGCTGATCACATGGTAAAAAGCCGCTGTGATTGGTCTTTACCACATCACGTGATCAGCTGTGTCCTTAGGACACAGCAATCATGGAGAGCGCGTTCTGCCAGGATGTCATATGACACCCTCCCAGAGCTGCCTGGATGCAGTGTAGCGTTATTCGGCTATCTGCGGTCGCCCAATAGGTAACCAGCTAGGCCTTCATGGCTAATCTTTGAATATCTGGACATGTATACTGCGTATAATGCATTACATTCTACAATGTGTTGGTGTACATGATATAACAGTGTGCAATGCGTTGCTGGATTCTGCATGACAGTGGACAGCGTATCACAGTGTGCAATGCGTAGCTCCAGCCTGCATGACAGTGTACAGTGCATTACAGTCTACAATGTGTGGGTGTACACGGTATCACAGTGTGCAATGCGTTGCTCCATCCTGCATGACAGAGTACAGTGCATTACAGTCTACAATGTGTGGGTGTACACGGTATTACTTTGTACAGAGTATTACAGTGTGCAATGCGTTGTACACTGCAGTGTGCACTAAAGCATTTTACACTCATGCACTGTACACACTAACGCATTTGACATTTCTAGTGTGCAATGCGTTCGTGTGCAATGCCTTGGACAGTACAATGCATTTGCAGTATTGGTGTATGTTTATTAAGCACAGATAATTCATCTGATTTTAGTTATCAAGGAGAAGTCTTCTCTGTCCCCCTGTTTATGAGGTGGAGGACAATTGTTTTCCGAAGAGGAGAGGAGACTTTTTTTCAAGGAGATCTGTATAGATTTCCAGAGATATGTGTAGATGGTTGAGGGGCTGCATGTGATCTCCGGAGATAATTGTGATTAATGATCACCTGAGTTAAACCAGTGAATGAAAAGTGTAAAAAAACATGGATTGAAAATAATCTGCACTGACCACTGTGCTTTGTCAAGCCACATATTGGCACATTCTGGTGTCACACAGATGCGATGTGAAATTTGCAGTGTTTTCTGTGCAAGCGCTGCACCGCATCACAACCGCAACCCCTTCATGCCACCTGCTGCGGCTTTCTAGGTGAAGTTACCAACACACCAATATTGGTACACAAAGCGTATTGCGATTTGCCAAATTGGATGGCATGCCTATTCACACCCATGTGCATACCCTGAAAAAGGGTCCTGCACATTTTTGGCCCGGATGCGGTGCAATTTGAGGTGTGCAAAATGTTTGTCTCTAATTGCAACGCACACAAATTGCATGTGATTTGCCCAGGAGTGCGGTGTTAGACCACAATGCATGTATGTGAAGCCAGAATAAAAGGATGTGGATTTTGTCTATTTTTACTTGCGCATGTTAACATTATGGAAGTGCGTTATTCTTCTGTTTAACATGCTATAGAAATGCAACATGCATTTGGATGTAGTGTTTTTGTATGTGCATTTTGGAAGTATTCTAAACACACATTGACCCTAGGGCCACACTATATCTCATGCAGGCCATAGATGGGTCGAAAATCGGCCGATTTTTCGGCCAAAAATAAAATCGGCCGATTTTCGGATCGTTAGTGGGCTATTTGTTCGGCCGTTTTTCGGTATTTTGGCAGATTTTTTTTTTTGGTAAAGTTGGAAAAAAACGGCCGAATTTGCCGATCGGCCGATTTTCGCGGCAATGATGGGCAAATCGGCCGATTTTTTTACTGATAAAAAATCTGCACATGAGCAGTGACCTGCAAGAGGAAGACAAAAAGAAGAAAAAGAAGAAGAGGATGATGATGATGAAGATGATGAAGAAGAGGATGATGATGATGAAGAAGAAGAAGAAGATGATGAAGAGGAAGAAGAGGATGATGATGAAGAAGAAGAGGAAGAAGAAGAGGAAGAAGAAGGATGAAAAATGAGAGGAATTCCAGTATGGCAAAAAGTGTCCCTGCAGAGAGCTCCACTATTTCTTTGACAGTTCCTTGACATTTACAGCGGTTGCAACATTGTATCTATTTGTTTCCGAATAAAAACATCTGTATCCGAAATGGATACAAATACATTGTTGCAACCGCTATAAATGTCAAAGAACTGTCAAAGAAATAGCGGAGCTCTCTGCAGGGACACTTTTTGCCGGCTGTAGACGGGATGAAAATCGGCCGATTTTTTTTTTTTACCATTGCTGGTAACGTCGGCCGCTTGAACAACCGATTTTTCATTTTTTAAAAGAAAAATCGGCTGTTTTTCTCCCCGTCTATGGCCTGCATAAGCATTAGTGTGCCTGGGGGAGGGGGGGGCCTTTGGCCTTTCCAAACACAGTAGATGCTCCAAGAATGTTTCCTTGAACTCTTGAAATGGTTAAAAAGGAAAGACACTCTAGATAGCCTGCACTGAGAATTGACTGTCATGATGACGTGTCAATGATTATTTGCTCTCATTTTTCAGGAGTGGTACTGCTTGCGGTTGAAGCTGGTAGAAATCCACCTTCACGTCCTCCACTCACCTTCACTTGTGGCCAGTGGATATTTTGTGGCCGCAGGCAAGAACTGGCATCGAGGACCTGCATAATGACCCTGGCATGCCAGAGGTGGTTTGGAAGCAGCACAGCAATTTGACCATCCCTTTCCTCTATGTTGGTTTTAGGGTGCAGAATTGCACCCTAAATGGTGTGAACAAGTCCTAAGGGCTGGTTCACACTATAGAAACAGTCTAGATGTGTTCCTGATGGGTTTTTTTCATGCCCTTTTGGCATGCATGTTTAGTGTGTTCCAGTACATTTTGAATGCGTTTTGGACATGTTTACATTGCATTTTTATATCCCTTCCACTTATTTTTTTCTATTTTCTTTGTATTCAATGTAGTTAGGGACATGTGCGTTTTAGTACATTCAAGGACGTTTCAATGTGTTCCAGTACAGTTCTGTGCAGAAACAATGCAGCGCTGATGTGAACTATGACATTGACAACCATATAACCTTCTTTCTGTGCGTTTGTGATGCTGAAAAAGCAACTGAAACACATGTAGTGTGAACTGGCCCTAAAGGTTATTAGAGGTCAGGGAACAGGACTGACCAGGAATTGTGAATTCAATCAGACTAGTGGTGAGATACAATCAGCAATTGTATAATAATGTGAGATCTGAGCTGTAGCTGATAGAAAATGAGACACATTCACTTGATCAGTAAATAGATAGTTAAAGAGTGGGGCGGTGATCCATAGATTTGCATATGGGACAGGTGATGATGGGGTGGGGGAGGGGGTCAAGTTGTATAAGGAGACAGATTTAAAAGAGAAAAAAGTTACAATGAAATATACACGGCATGAAACTTGCACATGACCTAATTGGCAGAAGAACAGTACGCAAGTAACATTCATCCACTTTCTAGTCACTAGGCAAAATCATAATTGATTGATCAATATTCCTGCCACAACCCAGAAAATTGATCTCCATTTTTTTGGGATGTTGCCAAGACTGGGATTAGAACCCATGACCCAAGTGCTGTAAGTTCTGAGCTCTAACCACTAAACCACTGTGGGAAACACAGTTTGAGCTATAATGTAGAATAGTTACATTGTTTAAAAATGATAAAGCGAGCGCTGGTCAAATGATATAGACTAGTAAAATGGTATTACACAAGATAAATATAACCACGAACAGTAGTGCATGAACTCGTGAAAGGTCATCCACCCCTGTGACAGTGTACTACACTATTGAGCACCTTTCTGGCTCCTGTGGCTGAGCTAATTCCTCCCCAGGACCATTTGGGCACCCACCCTGATGGATGGATGGATGGAGCTGGATGACTAACCCATAGCTGCCAGCATACCGCTGCACCCCCAGATGTGCGATGTGTATAACCCATGCACATTAATACTTTTTTTCTGGTGAGTGTAGACCAGTCCCAAGGGTGGTTTACCTTTCACGAGTTCATGCACTACTGTCCGTCACGGAGAGACCACACGTGCCATTCATAGGCACTCTCTGAGTTGGTACTCTCACACGAAGGACATTCCATTATTCAGGAATGATTCTATGAACTTATTTTAGCACGATTTACCAGTTTACATCATTATTGCAATTCTTTGCACTTTTTGGTTTTTACATGCGTTCATTATTGATCACATGCATTTATAGCGCTGCACTTGTCTTTAACATAGAATAGTTATGTGATTAAAGAGAATGAAGATATATAACTATATTGGGAAATTAGAAGTATATAAATTATTTGAGATATAAGTGTGAAAATGTTTAACATTTGAATATAGAATGTATGACATTCATTAGTAAATGCAATACTTTCCTGATCATTTTGGAGAAACAGCAAAAAAAAAAACATAGCAAAAGAGAATTTTCAGAATGTAATAGTACAGCTGTATTAGAATTTTCTATCAGGAAAACGCCAATGTTAATAAAGCCCGCGCTTATGCGCCATCTAGCGAATATATCCGGTATTGCACCTAAAGATGTGCCAGACGGGATACCTCATTCACTAATGGCAAAGTAGTCAGTAGACGCTCGTTAATGAGCTTGCTAGACGCTGGTCAGACGACTGATTGATTGACCGGAGTCTGCCTGAATGGTCAGACTCTGCTGATAGACTCACATCTTAGTGAATCAGGGCCTATATGTCACTGTTCATTTACTTATAATAATTTGATCACTTATGTTTATGATTGTTTTCACATTTAATATGTGTGTATAATTTTATTGAATTTGCTATACATAGGGCAACATTTATAATTTTTTATTGTTTATGAGAAGGTAGGATATCCTCTTAAGTGTTTGTGGCTTTGTACACTAGAAAATTGGGAAATCTGCTCTGTTTAATTTGTTTGCGTTAACTTTGTAATGCACTGCAACCCCATGACGAGAGACTCTTAACTCCCACACGGTGCTACTGCAACAACTCATGTACCTGCAAGATGATGTAGAAAATAGAAACCACCGCAACAATATTAGGATTTGGTATTCCAGAATCCTTGGAACCTAAGGATTTAGCAGTGGCAGCTACTGCTATTTTCAATCAACTGTTGCAACAGCCCAAGGATGCACCCCTTCATTCATGCAAGACACTTTATGCAGAGTACATTTCTACAAGATAAAAGATGCCATCATGCGTGGGGCCAGCATGCAAGAAACCATGACCTCTCTTGTCAGACCTTGACTATGCGTAGGGCACTGAAGCCACTCATGCAACTACTTCAAGACCGCCATATCAAGTACTAGTGGAGATTCCCTTTTCTACTTTGAGCTTCTCATAATGGCATATGTGTGCAATTTTGTACTCTGGGGGACCTGCACAACTTCCTCAGTACCTTTGAATTACCTAAGGTGTCCTTACCGAAATTTCCCTTCTCACCAAACACACTAGGACTATCTTTTGCCCCACAATGGCAACGGCAGGGCAGGAAGAAACATCCAAGATCCTCCCCACAAAAGGTCCCAGATGACTGACTGATTTTTTTGCCTAAGTTAGATAGGTTTTCCTTTTCTTTCCCTCCCTATCTTTACCCCCTTTTTTTTCTGGGGCTAAGGATTCTCCATGCCTTGTTGGAGGGTTTTTACCCTATGCTCGGAACCGTAATAGGTTTTTCTATTTGATATTCCTGTTGTCTTTTACTAGTGATTTTATGCTCGGATCATTTTGGGTTGTAATGCGCTCCCACATCCCCTTGCATGTATTTCCTGTAGAGGTGATGGGGAGCTTCTTAAAAACTGCACAGGACGCATTATAGTTATTATCCTGGGGTGTGTTTCCCATGAAGAGTTATCTATCTAGGACATTCAATATGTATTTTTGGTTATCTATATTAGAAGGTTTACTTCAGTTTATATGTTATTCTGAATCAGTTGAGTGGTTCTCCATTCCCTGCGGAAGGCCTTGACCAGGGACTGCTTTATGTCCCTATCACAACACTCCACCTAGGCCCCTCAGTACTATTACCATGCACTGTTTTTTTTAATATAATTTACTTTTTATTGATTTTCAAAATATTTACAACAAAGAGTATAAATCGTGAAAAAGCAATAATGAACAAAGAAAGAAAGAGGCTCATTGATGAGAAGTATATAGGTACATACAATGTCAGTACATAACAGTGAATTAGCCATCATTTGCAGACAACTGAGTAGGTAAATCAGTAATTAAAAGAGCCCACGGTTCCCAAACTGCCTCAATGATGGGGACAGCATTAGCATGTAAAGCAGTGAGATGTTCGATTCTTCTAATCTCTGCTATAACCTTCACTAATTCTGATTGTGTGGGAGGCATAGTAGAAATCCAAATAATGGGAATGGTTCTCCTGGTTGCTGTTAAAACATGGGAGGATAGTTTCTTGGCAAATTTGGAGAGGCCTGAAAAGGGTACGCCCAATAAAAAGTGGATGGGCTCAAATATGACAGGAACCTTTATGAGGAGCTGCAAAAGGTCAAAAACCTCTCTCCAAAAAGATGCAATGTGCTGCTAAGTCCAAAAAATGTGGTAGAAAGTGTCAGTTTCCTCGCCACATCGCCAGCATGTAGGGTAAGCGTTCGGATTGCGAGCATGGAGTCCTATGCCAAAACATCAGTATTTTATAAGTGTTTTCTTTATATACTACACATATAGAAGACCTGGAGGCAACCTCCCACATCCTACTCTATAGATCCAAGGTAATATCCCGTTGGAGGATTCGGGGCCTATTGCACATATAGAGGTGAGTATCAATAGAAAGGGGGCAGGCGACTTGAGACACTGGGATTAAGTATAACATTGGTCAGGGGGGAACATTGAGAAGCCAGAGCATATCTAACCCCACACTGCCTCCATATAGATAACGTGAAATGCATGGGCCCGAGCAGGAGACATTTGTAGGAGGAGATTTCAGTGTTGGTCAAGGACCAGAGTAGAGAGCAGGGATGTGTTGGACTTATCTGTAGCCACTCAATTGAGGCCCACTTATTAGGGGGGGGGGTTGGGAAGACCACAAGACCAGGGCATGAAGGTGTGTAGCTAAATAATATGTATGACACAATGTCTAGGGCCCCCAAAACCCCCCTAGACCGAGGAGAGAGGAAGACAGTATGGGCAATGCGGTGTGATTTATTATGCCAGATGAAATGGAAGAAGGATTTCTGAAGGGAGTGCAGCTTGGTCATGGAAATAGGAACAGGAAGCATCTCAAACAGGTACAGATGTTTGGGCAGTATGGTCATTTTTACCACATTAATCCGGATAAGTAAGGAGATGGCAAGATTATCCCAAGATTTTAAAGATTGAGTGATTGCATGAAACAGAGGGGAGAAATTAGCTTCATAAAGGGAGTGGTATGAGGAAGTAAGATTGATATCTAAATTCTTTAAAGCGTGGGGGCACCACCGATAGGGATAATTTAACTGAAGGGGGGATAAAATTGTAGCTGGCATATGGAGTGGTAGTGCTTCAGTTTTAGATGCGTTAACCTTATAACGTGACAGTGTACCAAAAAGATGTAGGGTACAATGTAAGACCGTCAGGGTAATGTGGGGTTTCGTCAACATCAGCAAGATATCATCAGTGAACAAAAACAGTTTAAAGTCCCTATCATGGGTGTGAATCCCATGGATATCTGGATTGGTTCTAATAGCTATAGCCAGGGATTCCAAACAGAGGATAAACAACAGGGGGGAAAGCGGGCATCCCTAGCGAGTTCCATAGGACATCCGAAAGGAAGGGCATAGAAATGACGCTAATTTGATCTGGGAAGAGGGAGTGGAGTAAAGGCAGCTACAAACAGGCCACTAAACCCGAATCTCTCCAGGACTAGAAACATGTATGGCCAACTTAGTCTATCAAATACTTTTTGGGCATCCAATCTCAACAGGAGAGCAGGGGTCGGAGACTTATTGACTAGATCAATCAGGTCAGTGGTCCTCCTGGTATTGTCTGCGTCATGTCTAGCAGGTTACAAATCTCACCTGGTCTCTGTGTTTAAGCTTGGAGATACATTTTGTCAATCTGTTAGCTAGTATTTTCGTAAAAATCTTGTAGTCAGAATTTAATAAGGCTATAGGGCAGTAGTTATCTGGAAGAGAATGATCCTTATCCAGCTTGGGGATCACAGAAATGTATGAGCAGGTAAAATTGTTGTGTGGATGCACCCCTTTCAAGAGATCCCGGAACAAGGTCAGGAGATGGGGGGCCAAGATGCTGATAAAGGACTTGTAATATAAGTAAGGAAGACCTTCTGGCCCTAAAGATTTGTGAGAAAGGAGGTGTTTGACAACATGCAATAATTCTTCAGTAGAGATGTCTGCATTGGTGGCTATAACATCGGGAGGTGGAAATTGAAAGGAGCCAAAAAAAGTGTCAAAAGCAGCCATCTGAAGGGGGGGGGGGGTGATTATCAGGGGCTAGGTAATTATAAAGTTTCTCGTAGTATTCCCCAAATACTGTAGCCATAACATGAGGGTCATATGTGGGTTTGCCATCAGACTGAAGGAGGTGGCCCGGCAGTGAGCGGGAGATTTGGGACTAAAGTCTATTTACAAGCATACGATGCGGTTTATTAGAGAACTCATAAAATTTTTGCCAAGTCCAGGCAAGGGACTGAGCAGATTTATGCAGATCAAGAGCCTTCATTTGATCCCGTATATGGGAAACTTTCTGAAGCCAAGGTATAGATGGATTGTCTAATATTCGACACTCAGCCAAGGATAATTTACACAGGAGGGATGGTCTAGCACAAACAGAGGCCTTCTTCAAACTAGAACCCATGGAGATACAGAGGCCTCTGAAAATGGCCTTATGGGCCTCCCAGAGGGTTGAGGATGATGATACCGAACCAGTGTTAAGTTGAAAATAATCATCCAAATCTCAGGAGTGCTCCTCTCAAAGTTGTTCTGAGCACATGGAACTTTCATTGAGGCACCAATGACAAACCTTAGAAGAGGAGGTTGGGAGAAGGAGATCAAGTGACAATGAGGCATGATCTGACCAGGTCATTGGGTTGATCTCCGGAAACCAAGAGAAGGAACTTTCATTGAGGCACCAATGACAAACCTTAGGAGAGGAGGTTGGGAGAAGGAGATCAAGTGACAATGAGGCATAATCTGACCAGGTCATCGGGTTGATCTCCAGAAACCAAGGAAACCAAGAAAGGTATCAGGGGGCTGTGAAGAAGAAATTATCCAATCTAGAGAACATACATGTGGAGTAGAATAAAATGTGAATTGCCTATGGAGAGGATGTTTGATTTGCCAGGCGTCAAAGAGGCAATGCTCCCTAATCAGTTTATGAAAAGCCATCGAGGAGGAGCATGGTCTCTTCGATGGGGTGGGTGCCAAAAGCACCTTCCTATCTTTGTGAAGGGACATAACCATATTAAAATCCCCCCCAACAATTATGCATGGAGTAGATAGGGAACACATATATTTCAGCAAGATATAATGACCTAGTGGGTCAACTCTAGAGGAGGAGACCCTCAGGGAGCAGTTTCTCTGGATCAAAATAGCTACTCCGGCTTTCCCAGAGGGATCAAAAGCAGAGTAGGACTGTGGAAAGCTCTTGGAATAGAGCCATCCTGTTTGAAATGGGTTTCTTGAATGAATATGACATCTGCCCACTGAGGATCTAAACTCCTTCAGAGCCATCCACTATTTTTGGCCTGAATTAAGATCCTTGACATTATATGACAACAGACGTAAAGTAATGAGGGTAGCAGCTGTGAAACCTGAGCATACAGTAAAATTGTCATCGATTAGACAAAATAGGGAATAACAGAAATAGAGAACCAGGTGATTAGCAAGGTAACAGGCCAAATACAATCAAATATATCACACAAAACAGAAGCCATAGGGATTACGGCCCGAAACAAAGATATCATCAAAGATATATACCTGGGATATCAGAAATATCCCGAGTCATCAGGTCTAAAAACCTGATGCACAAGGGGGCAACACGACAGCTGACCCAAAATGGCAAGTGCCTACCTCGGTGGTTCACAAAACAGCTAAAGGCAGGACATAACGATTAAGAAAATTGCTAAGGCACACATGGGGGCTCAGACACTCAATTAACAGGGCAGTGGACCAGATATGTAAGAGAGTCAGGTGGTAGGGCCCATCAAACCAGGAAGCAGGGGACGTTGAGGAGTGCGTGGAAATCTCTTCTTCCCAGGTTTAGCAGGTGTCCAGGTCTTGTGTGGAGTGGTAGAGGACCAAGACGAGTAGGAGGCTGCAGAAGGACCTCTTCTGGCAGGGGAGGGAGTTCCAATTGTTTAAAAAAGGAGTCCGCTTCATGACCCTTATGGTCCCAGGTTTTTGCTATATACAACAAAATCTATCATGAGTCCCTGACCCCCTCTCGAGAAATTGCTCTCTTGTCCATGCTCCTTTCAGCTGCGTGACAACTGATACCTCTTTTCTGGAAGACTACTACTACCCCACCCTTGTCTTTGTGGGTTTCCACGGTGAATGATATTATGCGAATGGAAGAGATGTTTGAGCTTAATAATAATACCTATGAGAAATATAAAATTCTGTGGTTAATTTGGCTCCATTTCTCCACATCCGCCTCCCTCAAGGAGATGCTATCACCTGAGGTGAACTGACAGAGGCCTCATCTTCACCTGTTGGTGAGTTAGCTGCGGAATGTTTTTGGCACCTCTCAATGCCTGCTAAGTCATCCCGCCCCATTCCATTCCCCTAGTACTTGGTTTACGTGTCCATGTATGCTCAAAAAATTTAGTAAATCCCGTTTAGGTCCTGAATCTCTTCCCCCCTCCCATTTTCTGACTATCTCCCTTGCTCCTTCCTGGCTTTCCTCTCCCATGTTTTATGATTTTACCGTTGTGCCACCTAATTCCTTATGTCAGAGGATTCTTACAAGCAGTGTTTTGCTGTTTCTGTATGTTATCCATACACATTTCATGTGTTATATTCTCTGCTCTTGTTTTTGAGACTTATACACTATGATTGCACATTCTGTTTGTGTTCTTTCAAATTAGCCTTGGCATGACATGTATATGTATCTTTCTTATTTTGTGATATATTTGATTTGACCTTATATTAGAGGCAAATATATATTTTTATCAGAGAGAATGTAAACCATAACATATAAAATACAAGAAATCCAACTGGTTATCATTAAATAAGTGGACATGTTTCCATGAGGGTTGCAAAGACCCACAAAGATGAGCAATCTGTTGATGCTTCCTGTAAATATATCATGCCATCAACTGCCTCAGATCGACTAGACTGATCAGGACTGACAGATTGCAAGGAGTTGTCTAAGTATGACATGTTAAGGCTGAAGATTCACACTGAGCTCACTGTTACAGTATATGTGGTTTTAAGTTTTATGGAGCCATAAGAGAAAGCAGTGCTCAAATGAAAACAACAAAGTATTATCCTCTAAGAGGAGGAACCAAAAAAGTCAAGGTAAACTCTAAAGAAGATCTAATTCCAAAGATATTAGTAATGTTCTACCCAATCCAGAAACTCACAAGTGCAAAAAAAATGTATGTGTTCCCACTAGGTAGGGACACAGCAGTATCTCCTTGTAGATAAGTGAGATCATGAAGAGCTCGATCACTGTTACTATTATGTCTTGCAGTATGATAACCAGCCAAGATGAGGCAGTGGGAGTTGCCAGTGAGAGTCACCAGAAGAGCTTTTGGGGTCTGGTGAATTGGGGATAATGCCAGTTTCCAGGGGCCCCATTTCAGTGGACTTTTAAGTGGCTGCATCAATGGGTCTGACCAGGGCTTGAGATCTATCAGCAGTATGCCTAATTTAATCACAAAAGGTGGGGAGTTAATCAGAAGACAACAGAGTAGAGGAAATATGTTTGTGCTAACAGGTGGAATGGATAACCCCATCAGTATGTGATGTCAGCCTCTCTCAGCTCTCTTGTTAGTGGATGAAGAGCTCTTCATTTAGCCAGTGCTCTGAGGGAAAGGTCTGGATATAAATGATACTCGAGTTCCATCAAATTCTAGTGTTCCAATTTCTTGAGTCTTAAACATGATGTCCTAATTTTTGCTTGAAGAAATTAACTCTGCATAAAACATCTTGTTGCTGCATAAAATTGGGGTCATTGGGGAAGCCTGGCATGCCATGTACCCAATCAATCTCTATGGAGTCTGTAACCAGGTTGCCTAGGTGAATGTTGAAAATACCTCAAGTTGTAGGTAGCAAATTTGCCAGTCTCGTCTCCCTGCAGAGAACCCTGCAGGTGTATATTGTTCCACCTAGTCAAATAGTAAATTAACGCGTTACCATAGGCGGTTATGTGGAAACCAAGAACATTAGATATGTGCCATGTCCTTTAAACAATATATTTTGAAAAAGTGTGGAGTATGGACTTTATAGGTTCCTAACCTCACAACCAACAAAATTTAAAAAAACCCTATTACAAATGTGACACTACATGTGTATAATTCTTATTACTGGAAGTTATTAGCCCAGATCCATGTGGTGGTAACTGGGCCAAAAAAATCCAGTGTACATCCAGTGTACATATTCCTGTGCGTGTGCATTACGTTCTGGCTGGGCCAGGTGACGTCACATACCGATTTCCCGCAGATGTGCACCCTGGTTGGGGCTATTTAGGATTGGCGGGACAGCGGCACCATTACACTCTTACTTCAAGCATTCATCGTCTGTCTAGGCAGCACAGGATGCACACAAGGACTCATGTCTTGTGGCCTCATGGACTTACAGGTACCTAGTAATTTTTAGACAATAGCTGTTTGCCATGGATTAATGTTCCGATTGCCATCACAGCCTTTGATTTTCATTGTGGGAACAACAATTTTCACTTTCTTATACTTCCACAGATAGTCACATTTTGGCGGCCATTAGGGGTCATTTCCAATGTGGACCCAGATCCGGGGGACTGTTTATTTATGAGGGATTGTTTCCTTTTCTCTACTATCCAGCTCAGATCTACATCATATAATATACTAGTCTCCATTTTTGGCAATTACCGACCACATTTTTCCTGTATAGTTAATGATAGATACATACTGTCAGGAATGGACTTGCCAGTAATGGTGGGACTCACCTGCCTTGTGGGCTGCAGTACCAGGGCTGGCCAGCGGGTGCTCTCAGTAATCAGAGACTCAACCCTGCAGCCAGCCAAACACCTGAAGCTGATTATGCAGGTGTATTTAAGGGATGGCCAGACCTGCAGTCTGTGCCTTGGTGTGTGTTTTTCCATGGGCCCCTGTATCTTGTAACCTGCGTACCTGTTCCTGTTCCTGCCTCTGCCTGACTTGTTGCCGACCCGGTCTGATCCTGACCTCTGCTGACTTCTCCTGTTTTGATCCCTGGCTTGTGACCCTGACCATTCTCTCCGCCTGCTCCTCCTGTACCTACCTGCCCGATAGTTATCGACCCAGCCTGCCTGATTACGTTGTGCTCTATATGTGTATGTATCTGTGTATCTGTATCAGTTTAGGTTTGGGTTTGTTTCACCTTGTTGTATGTATTTGTGTTAGCTTGGGGTTACAAACCTAAACCACAAACCTAAACTGATACAGATACACAGGTACATACACATATAGAGCACAACGTAATCAGGCAGGCCGGGTCGATAACTATCGGGCAGGTAGGTACAGGAGGAGCAGGCGGAGAGAATGGTCAGGGTCACAAGCCAGGGATCAAAACAGGAGAAGTCAGCAGAGGTCAGGATCAGACCGGGTTGGCAACAAGTCAGGCAGAGGCAGGAGCAGGAACAGGAACCGGAACAGGAACGCAGGTTACAAGATACAGGGGCCCATGGAAAAACACACACCAAGGCACAGACTGCAGGTCTGGCCATCCCTTAAATACACCTGCATAATCAGCTTCAGGTGTTTGGCTGGCTGCAGGGTTGAGTCTCTGATTGCTGAGAGCACCCGCTGGCCAGCCCTGGTACTGCAGCCCACAAGGCAGGTGAGTCCCACCATTACTGGCAAGTCCATTCCTGACACATACAGGTATGTATATATATATATATATATACAGTATATATATATACATACACACACATGCATATACTATATATATTCTTTAGACCTGCTTATGTTCTTTGTTTTTTGTGGTGCCCTTTACAGTCTCCTAATAGCATCCATACCCAGATGTTTAGGCCTGGTGGTCCAAATGTTTCCTGCCTGTTTTTGCTATTACTTGGTTGTATTCAGGTATTGATACAATTGTAAGTACAGTAATATCACTTTTCAAATCTCAGTCATTATTAGCTACAACCTTTATGTTTAATGATTCAAGCTGTATGTTTGTTTCCTCACTAGATGCACCTAATTAGCTTCTATGGAAGGGACGTATTGTCGCTAAACATGTTGAGCAATCAATCTTCTGGAATCGGGCTATTCCCCAACTGGACTAATAATTCATCCTACACCATTAGCCCATGTGGCATATATAATCCTAGGTATAATAATTTATGGGGGAAACCTTATCCAACGTTATCTTTTAATTTAATTATGATCTGGTGCTATTGTGACTTGTAATGTGGAGCCATTTACTGTTTTACATACACCGCGTTCCAAATTATTATGCAAATTATATTTTTCTCATTTACCTAAATAATTGATGTAAATAACAGTCAGCATAATTCTCATGTTATCAACTATTAAGAGTACAATTCACATTTTATTGAACAAACCTCCTAATGATAACAGTATTTTTTATAAACATAAAAAACTTACAATGCACTGTTCCAAATTATTACGCACAGTAAGTTTCAAAACACTTTATAGGTTGTAAAGAACTGAAAATTGTCAATTGTTGTGTTTGCAGCATATTTCTGAAATCAAAAGCTATTTCAATCAAACTTTTAACAACATTTTAACTTTTTAAACATTTGAACAGGTCATTGTAACATAGGACGCCTTATTTGATAGCAGCTTCACAAGTCTTGCATCCATTGAACTTGTGAGTTTCTGGACAGTTTCTGCTTGAATTTGTTTGCAAGATGTCAGAATAGCCTCCCAGAGCTGCTGTTTGGATGTAAACTGCCTCCCAACCTCATAGATCTTTTGCTTGAGGATGCTCCAAAGGTTCTCAATAGGATTGAGGTCAGGGGAGGATGGAGGCCACACCATGACTTTTTCTCCTTTTATCCCCATAGTAGCCATTGATGCAGAGGTATTCTTTGCAGCATGAGACGGTGCATTGTCATGCATGAAGATGATTTTATTACGATAAGCATAGTTCTTCCTTCTGTACCAGGGAAGAAAGTGGTCAGTCACACACTCTGCATACTTTTCAGAGGTCATCTTTACACCTTCAGGGACCCTAAAGGTGCCGACCAGCTCTGTTCCCATGATTCTGGCCCAAAACATGACTCCACCACTGCCTTGCTGACGTCACAGCCTTGTTGGAACAGGGTGGCCGTCCACCAACCATCCATTACTCCATCCATCCATCCATCTGGACCATCCAGGGTTGCACGGAACTCATCAGAGAACAGGACTGTTTGAAAATTAGTCTTCATGTATTTTTCTGCCCAATGCAGCCGTTTCTGCTTGTGAGAATTGGTTATTGGTGGTCGAATAGAAGGTTTATGCACAGTTGCAAGACTCTGGAGGACTCTACACCTTGATGTCCGTGGGACTCCAGAGGCACCAGCAGCTTCAAATATCTGTTTGCTGTTATGTAATGGTATTTTAGCAGCTGCTCTCTTGATCCGATGCATGTATCTGGCAGAAATCTTCCTCAATGTGCCTTTATCTGCACAAACCCGTCTGTGCTCTGAATCAGCCACAAATATCTTAATAGTGTAATGATCACGCTTAGGTTTTCATGAAATATCTAATGATTTCATACCTCGTCCAAGGCATTGAACTATTTCACTCTTTTCGGCAGCAGAGAGATCATTTTTCTTCCCCATATTGCTTGAAAATGGTGCTCTGCTTAATAATGTGGAACACCCTCCTTTAATAGTTTTTCCTTAAATTGGGCTTAAATTAGCCAATCTAATTATCACAGGTGTCCCAGATTGTTTTCAATGATCAAAAGAGCCCTGACACACAATGCCATCCATGAGTTAAACTGAAAAACAAAATATTTCATCTTTGTGACACTTAAATAGAATTTGCATAATAATTTGGAACGCGGTGTAATTGTATATACCTCGTTTTTAAATAGTAAGATTGCAATAAAGAAAGTATTTTTACAAATGTTGGTTGTGAGGTTACATGCCTATAAAGTCCATACTCCACACTTTTTTGAAATATATTGTTCCATCTATGTCTGTTCTCCAGATCATCCACAAGGGACCAGAGAGCCTGTAGTTGACCATGATGTTTCCTGGGGGGTTGAATTAAACTCTGTATGACTAGTGAGTATTGTAGGGATGACTTTTTTGACCCCCTATCAGGGGCGGAACTCAAAAAAGCCTATGAAAAAGGTACCAGGGGCATCTCATGGGGCCCCCTACTGACCCCGGGCCCTCGGGCAGTGCCTGTGTTTCCAAATGGTCAGTCCTTCCCTGCCCCTTATACACCATAAGAAGGTCTCAAGCGCTTAAAAATGAGTGCTCACCACTCCACTGGTTCCAGTATCTTCTCTCTGCAGAAATACTTCCCGCTGTTGCACTTTAGATATGCTTGCAATTAAGGGAGAAACTGAGCCAGAGACATCCTCCAATAGCATTATTCTGTTTTATTTAGAACTTAAAATCAATTAAAATCCACTTACAGTGTTTAAATGCTTGCATCAAGCACAAGCTACAGCACATGTATTACTTCCTATACCATCCGTGTACCCTCTGTGGCCTCTCCTTATGTGTTAGATTATAAAAATGTCCTCATTACAAAGTCTTTATACAACAAATCCACTTGTGCAAATAAAGTGACTAGTGCTAAGAAACTAGATTCTTCAGTTTTTTTGTGCAGTTCACTCCATGCTCCCTCCTTTTGCACCACAATAGAGAATTAAGCACTACTTACTTTATTATTACACAGTTCTGAATTCTTATTTTCGTATACATTGATTATATAGAGATTACGCACCGATCACTTTAAGATTGCACAATCTTGTATCATTGCACAGATTGTTTTATATTATTAGTAGTCACAGAGGACTTCATATTGAACAAAGCATTTTTATTTTTAATGGCACCCATATAATGATTGTTTAGGATTCAAATTGGCATTATTTGTGAGTGCTGCACCAACTTTGATTCAATAATGAGTATCCATCAGTATTAAGAAGTGCTCTTTACTGCTTGCAGAGAACCAGCTGGAGTGCAGGGAGACCAGTAAATCTTCTCCCTATTTAGGGTGGCACCTTGGAATTTACTGTATCGCCACAATTTTAAAAGGTAACACAACTTGCGACGTTACTTGACAGACGTTGTTAAATAGGTTGAAACAAATAATACTTTAAGTGAACCAACTGAAAATTCCAAACAAACTCTTGTAAGTGGATGGCCCTAACATTCATATGCAGTTCTTTGACTAAAAAACAACCCTACTGTATATATTCAAAACTGAACTGAAAAAATGGAATACAAAAATAAGATTCAAAACACTGGGAAATACTCCCAAATTAACAAACAACCTCTTTCATATAAAAGAGATTTGCTTACTCACTACAGGATATTAGTCATAAAAAAATCAGGGCAATGGATTTACAGCAGTGTGTAGGGAAAACACCTTCAGCACTGAAAATTAGCTGCACATTCATTCAGTATAACAGCTAGTGTGTGTGTGAACAAAATTACAACCTAGTTGGCTGGAATCAGTCCAAAACGTAAGATCAAAGTATGCATGTTCTTGCATACAGCCATTTATTACAAATGACTATAATGTCATACAGTTTACCTCCTTCTGGTTAATATTCCTCTTGAACTAAAAGAAATTAATCTTTCTTCATCAAATCAGTAATCTGAATAGAACAATATGATCAGGACATTTTAAATAGCATCCGTTCAGAGAGCTGTGCCATTTGGCCATCTCCCAGAATCCCTCGCCAAATACTAAGTGGGAGAGTAAGCTGAAAATGAACTGACTGATCAACCTTTGTTCATTTTTACTTTTCACTAGTTTATTGTGCATTACTGACTGCTCCTAAAACATAAAATCTTGATTAAATGAAGTATTTTTATCCAACACATTTTGGGGGAAAATGTTTCACGTAAAACGAAGTATGTTGTAGTTACTAAAATTAAAATACATTAGCCTTTAGCTATAGGAGTATTTCTGAACACGTACTTTAAAAATGACAGGTAGAATTTTCATTGCTGCTATATAATGTCATTGCCTAATACAATATCTGATACTAGCTATTAGAAAGTGCATCTGTACATGTGCAAAGGCAATATAGATTACTGCACAATGAATAAAGCGAACATGAAGTTCATCAGAAAATGCAGAAGGAAGCTAATAGAGCTAGATGAACAAGAAGGAAATAGAGGCTTCCTTCCTTTGCCAATGACAGATGATCTTCGTGTTTGCAGTTCTGCAAAAGGGTAAACAAACTGACTGTATTTTGTAAACTCATCCACCTGAATCCCTGACTGATGTTTTTAAACAAACATCATCTGGAAGTTTGTCATATAGCAATGGTAACACTGCAACCACTAAATGACATGACAGATCTTCAGTTGGCTTTTGTGTGTAAACAAAGCACCAGGAATGTGGGGGGATGAGACCATTGTCCTCTCTACAAGTGAAAAATCTTCTTTGCATAAAGGAGAGGATTTGCCACCTCTCCTAAAATGTACTCTCCCAATAGACATGTGCAAAGCAAACTTTTTTTTTTATTGTTTCAATTCGAAATCTAACAAATTTCACGTAGTTGAATTAATTCAATTCATTTTCTGGATTCATGTCAGTAATTCGTATTCAAATTCAATTCGAAAACATTTCGACCAAATTTGAAAAGTTGTTCACATTCAAACTTTGTTCAACCAAATTCGAAATTGATTCAACAAAATTCGAAAAGTCATTCGCAATCAAAAAGATTCAACCAGATTCGAAAAAATTCGACCAAATTGGAAAAGTTAAGCTGGCCATACACGTGTAGATTTTCATCTGAGAATATTCATTTCAGGAATATTTGTTTGATTTTCTAGCCGTTAGCATAGTCAAAAGATGTTTGTTTTCTATGGTGGTGATAGAAAAATTCGAAGGGGCATGAAGGAAAACTTTTCTCCATCAAAAGAATTTTTGGGTAATGTATGTGGTTCTCATTCAGAAATTACTTTCATTTTAAAATTGAATGTTAAAAGCAAAAGACCATTTTCGTCACACAGCTTTCAAGAGCTGATCACGACAATTAGTTAGAAAATATCTGAAGGGACAAACGTGAAAATTTTTCTCATACTATTTTCTTTAATTCAGTACAGTAGCCATCCGAAAATACAAAACAAATACATTACATTATTTTCGAAATTCTTTTCTTTGGTACAAGAATTTTTGGATCTTTAGTAACGTTTTCACTTTTGATGTGAGACTAGCAGGTGGAAAAAAACGAACGATCATTCATCCGATATTCTCATTGTGTGTACTGGGCTTAACGCTGGCCATACACATGTAGATTTTCGGCCAAGAATATTCATTTTAAGGATATTCCTTTGATTTTCTAATCCTTACGCTGGCCATACATGTATAGATTTTCATTTGAGAATTTTCATTTCAAGAATATTTGTTTGATTTTCTAATCATGTTCTTGTTTTCAAATTCGAGTTTAAAATCGGAGTTCCAGTGAAAATAAAATAAAAAAATAAAAGTCAGAAGCTACAAAAACTGACTTTCAATTTTATTTTTGCATTCAAATTTGTTTTCAAATCGAATTTTTGCCGAATTGCGTTTTGTTATTTTGGATTCATTTAAATTCGTTATTTTTGCAATTCGGAATTCTGATACATCCGAATCTCCAAATAATGAAAAAATTTGTCCGAAATTCGATTTGGAACGAAACGGACTGCACATGTCTACCTCCCAATTTTGAAAGCATTTGGCCTTGTATGGTTCAGGAAGAGTGGTATACACTCACTTTCCCTCTTTCCTGGCCATGCAAACTGTACGCCAGGATAAGGGTTTCTTAAACTTTAGGGAGACCCCACACATTTTTATTTTTTAAAGGTTTGCTGGCCCTTTACGATAAAAAAAATGTGGGGTCCCTTACACTTCTTTTAAAGACCCTTATTCAGGCATTCAGCCTGGCTGGACAAGGAATAGCAAATCCCTCCACTCTTGCAGGACACCTTGTTCCCATGCTGAGAGGACAAGGATATTATCATCCTATTGTGTTGCGATCCTTAAAAATTACATATGATCACTTATCCATGCCCAATACATATGACCATATATAGAGTGAAAAAAGTGAAAAAAATAAACATACATTAAATCCTTTAACCAAAATTCATGTATAATAATCACTTAATTTACTTAAAAAACAAAATAATTCATACTATTAATATATATCCGTGATTATAAAATTGCTAAATCAATAATACATCATTTTTAGTGAAAAAAAATATAAATCTCAAATAAAATTATTTTAAATAAATATACATATATACTTAATTAATATTGTGTAAAAACAGTGTCCCATATAACATAAAAATAGTGACTTAGTGCTTTAATTAATCTTCAATCCGTGATTGCATGTGAATCCGTGACTGTTTGTGAATCCTCCCATTAGTGCAGATGTAAGCTCACCTCCTTATCTGCCTATAATTAGGCTATATGCGCTTTTGGTTCACCTCCTATGGAACCTGCTTGATTAAGACTCTTTCCTTTTTAGATAGTGGATATGCTTTATCATTAATTTTCCCTCTGGGATAGATCCCTCCTCACGAGGACACAAGTCCTCTATACTCTCCTCTCCATACGTCTCTCCACATATAGGGAAAAAATTCTAAACATAGTGTTTTATCCTTTTTAAAATATAGCTTTATTATCTCCAAGTAATACACTCACATGTGTTGTAATCAATAGAAGGCATATCAAATGTAAACCGAATCCTCCGCTGACTGTTTGAAGCATGCACCCGCCATCTGGCAAACAATCTGACTCCCTCCGAGTGACGTTGCAGTCCCACCCCTACGCGTTACGCCACTGGTCACGTGGCTTCATCAGGGGGTTGTGATCAAAACCCCCTGATGTTTAGAATTTATTTAAATTTAGAATTTATTTAAAGCCAAAGTTTAGTAAAAAAAAAATACTATCAGTGTGATGTGTTCCTTGTGCTGCTGGCTCCTGCTTTAGTTGAAATATACCTCCTCTAATACTCCATGCTACCACCACCACCATAATCTTTCTGGTGGATGAATGAACAGTCTCCCTCCTCCATTCATAGAGTGACTTGCATTCATAAAAATTATAGTATGACTTTAAATAATGGAGGAGAGGGGCGGAAATGGAAGACATAGTCGGCACTCTTGATGAATGCAACTCTATTAACTCCCTGGAAGATTATGGAGCTAAGGGTGAAGAGTTATCAAAGGGATAAGATTTCAACTAAAGCAGTAGCAAGTAGCACAAAGGACACATCACATTGATAGTAAGTAAGGTCCCTTGTGCTGATTTTTTAAATGTATTTTTGATTAAACTTAGGGACTTATTAGACTCATGATGTGGTTGTTTGTATTTCTTTTTTAAACTTTTTTTGTGAGTGTGTGTACTATTTAAAAAATAAACAATATCCCACAATGTAAAGTCACATCCTCAAGTGCTGTAGATTGTCTCTCGTAAAGAGCACTGCCCAAAGGTGTTGACCTACTTTCACAACAATGCTGACCTGTTACACTTTCACAGCAAAATGTCAGATCCCCAAATGAACCCTTGTACTTAGACTCTTCCCTTCTTGAAGCAAACCAGGCCACATGCATTTCAACATTAGGGGTATGCTTTTTTATGTTTCCTGTGGCACCCGTTTTTGAACCAAACCAGGCCATATGCCTTTTATAATTTGAGGTACCTTGCAGGGAGCATGGCAAAAACTGCCCTTACCCCTTGTAAAGCACCTTGTTCCAATGTAGAAAGGCCTCTTCCCAATAACACCACACCTAGAGCAGTTTATTAGCAAAAAAAAGTCAATAATGCCACCCAATTTAAGTCCACCACTGATCATCTTATCCAGCAATGAGGAGTAATGCAAACAGTAATGAAAATGACCTGCTGCCTGATGACCCATCATCCATTGATATTTCTTCACTGCACTACCACTGCTAAATGGCTAAAACTATAGCTTTTCTGCAATGCTCAATCTAAAAGTCTCTTTTATAATAGGGGGGTCCCTAGACATTCATCTTTTTCCCAGGGGAATGAGTACAGCTATATTAGTACCCCATATTTATTCACAAAAAGCATTAAAATAAATATACCCACACCCTGAAAAGTCCTTAAATAGCAAAAGAAAATGTCAGTAATTGCCCCAATATAAATCCATCTCCAATAACATCAAGTAAGATTTTCAATCTATCAGCAATCACAGCGGCTTACCACCTGACAAAGTTTTTCGACTACCACAATGATCTGATGTCTGCTGACACTACTGCAGCTAAAGGGCAATCCTCAGTGCTTCTATATTGTAAACAACAGCACCAGGGATCGCGAGTGAAGTCACCCAATATAGTCATGACCATACTAGGTCAATGATGTTCCTTGGAATTCCTGGCTATTGTTGTATGGGGATTAGGGTGGACGAACTGGTCAATTTTAGCCAAATAGACTCCACATACTGCAAAAAGATGTGTTCAAGTTAGTCCAAACCAGAATCTTATCCCTACTCAGGACAATAATTGCAGATAAGGATTTCTGCCACTCTTTTGATTTATTGATATGGAAACATGTGTTTCAGCAAGTATTTAAGCCTGGGGGTTAGCACAGGCCCATAACATTTTTAAGGGTAACTCAATTTTTGGGAAAAAAAAATTATAGCTAATTAAAAAAAAATAATAATAATATAGCATATACTCTTGTCTTCAGGTCTCCAACAAAAAGACAGACTCTGCATTTCCCTCAGGGGCACTTGAAACTGGAGTTTGCTGCAACATTCATTTGGAGATATCTCTATTAATAACTATAGATAACCAAATATATGTACACAATTCTACCAGGACTCCTATTGGGGCCCTCTGCTGATAATTCATGTTTGCACATTGACTGTATGTACTATTATTAAGCTCGTAGTTTATAAAGCTTGTATTATTTCTATACTGCTGTGCATCTATATACTTATGGTTTATGGTATATGCTAGTTGCAGTAGTCCTTCTGCTCCCAGTTATTTTGCTTAGATTACTGATTAAATTCCCAGAAAAGGATTCCCCTCTATTCACAGAGGTTCTGGAACTGGAAGTTGGAACTGCCAACTTTACTATAAAACCCACTCTTCCCCTGGTTCTGGTTATCTTACCTTCAGGTTTAACATAATAACCTGTTTGGGGGTGGCCATTTCTCATAACAACCCCCTCCACCAAAGAGGACTACGCTAACTATTATGAGAGGTATTAATTCTCTACAACCAATTGTTGTAAATTATCCTAATATTCATAGACCCCTATATGCAGCCCTTTGACTGAAAAAAACTGTATTTAAAAAGGTATCAGTGGCAGGACAAAGGTGATTATATTAGGTCACACAGAATCCTTTCCATGTTTTTACAAACAGAAGCCTGGTGAAGATCTGTTATTTAAAAGCAATAGCACTACCACAACAAAATGACAGATCCCTATCCAGCTGCTGTTTGTAAATAAACCACCTGGAGATCTATCAGTTAGCAGTGGTAGCACAATGCTAGCATTAGCACTGGGCCATGATGTCTCTGCTAAATATAGGGTAAATGCAGTTGCTTCTTTTACCATATATCTGCTAGAAATTTGCATATATTGATTCCTTGCAAGTCACCTCACTACCCAATATACTTAGATAGTTACTTTGAGTTTATATACCTCTGATAAATGACAGATCCCTGGATGGTTTGATTACACATGTGGTATTTTGTGGCGGTAGTGCTACTTGTGCAAAATGTCGCATCCCCAGCCCACGTCTATATGTAATCAACCTTGCCAGGGATATTTCAGTTGTGATGGTAATAGTGGTGGGCCAATATCACCAGGTGGTGCTTAATAAGATTGATGAGGATCTACATCACTGGACAATGTGACTGCCTTTGGGCCTACATTGTGGGATATTATTTTTTAACTTTGTTTCAAAAATGGACTTATTTCACGGTGTGAGTGTTTTTAGTTACTTTTTCAACTTTTTTTGTAAATTACCAAAAGTAGGTACAATGCATCCCATACTCATTTATGTTGGTGGGTGGATAACTGGGGGGTTCTTCCAGAATAATCTGTTTCTAATAAGTTTCTTTCACAGACCCTAACATCTCTTTTGTGGTTCAGGAACTGGGGATGCGGACATTTGTCCTCAACAAGAGGACAAATGACTTGCAAGTGGGGAGGCATCACCCCTTGCAAAGTACCCTCCCAATGTTAAAGGCATGTGGCTTGAGTTGGTTCAGTTTGGGGGGGGGGGGCACATGCTGGCTGCCACCCCCCCTTTTCTGGACAGCCAAGCCTGGAAAATTACTTTTTCATTTTTTCCTTAAAGGGCCATTTAAAAAAATGGAAAAATTGGGTCCCCCTAAAATTTCTAGAAGACCTTTATTCGGGCATTCAGGCTGGCTATTCAGGAAAGGGAAGACAATGAATGTGCTTCCCCCTCCTCCTAAACCACATGCCTTCAACACTGGTAGGGCACCTTACCCACTTGCAAGGTATTTTGTCCTAGGTACCTAGTATAACAATTTTGAAAACATTTAGGAAAAACAACCACTCAATTAAAAAAGTCTGTCATTGAAAAAATATAAAAAAAAAATAAAAAGGTCCCATCATGTAAATCCAAAGCAATTGCATCATCAAGAGATGTAGATCCACATCAATCATGATAAGCATTGTCCAACTTAACCACCAATACTCCCTTTGCAAATGACAGATCCCTGTCTGGTTTCTGTATATAAACAAACCACCAGAGATCCTGGATGATATAGTTGACAAATTATCAGCAGTTATAAATGCATTTCATCAATGATTCTCTGCTGCATTTACTATCAGAAGCAGGCAGGGGATTTACCATTTAGCAGTTGTAGTGCTACCACTGGTTAATGACAGAAACAAACAATGTCATTTTTAAAGGAGTACATTGTACTTAACCTCCATAGTGGTCTGATTATGTCAGTATTTCTGTGCTCAAAGTGGTACATTTTTTTGCATGCAAATTTGTTGTTTTTTTAATTGTAGGCCTGTAATTCTTAGGAATAACTAACTAAAATCTGTCCGATTTAGTAAACATCCCAGGTATGATAAAATTTTAAACACGAAATTATAAATTAGAATATAATAAATAATCATAAAAAATAATAATATAATAATAATACATTTAATTCAATAATGAAATCAAACCAAAAACACTGAAATTTGAAATAGAGCACCAAGTTTGCGCATCACTGAGTTTAGTAGCAAAATCGTTTTCAGTGTCTGTTGGCAAATTTCCCCACGAATCATTATCGCTCAATTCTGAAAGTGGTTCTAATTTACTATCGCTGTTCTCTAGCTGGTCTAAAATCGCTTTTGACCTAAAGGGACATTTTTTGGACGCCATGGACGTTTCTCACTTTCCAGGCAGAAAATGCAGGCAGGGCACAGGACAAAGCACTAGGGACAAAATGTATGTGAAATGGTTTGATACAGTAATGTTATACTATCAGATTTTAGTGTATTTAGTGAATGTCACTTTTTAACATTTTTTAATTTCCCACCGGTTCCGTCCCCCGTATGTCCCGTACGTCTCGACACTCACAGGGAACGGAACCTGAAAGACGGACACCGGCCGGAGGAGATGGCTGGGTAGCTCGGGGTTACCGCTTCTGGTACTGAAAGTTAATCCCGAGCTACACTCAGGAATACCGCCAGGGAGGTTAATTATCAACTCCACATGCAGGTTTAAGGCATACCTTGAAGGATTTTTGTACTAATAATGTTGCACTTTAAATGACATAAGAGTACGGCACTAAAGATATCTATAACATATGGAAATAAAAGTACAATTAATATATAATAAGAATGTAATAAGCCCCTCTTCATAGGGACATCTGTAACATCATATATGCTTCAATCTAATCAAGGAAATATAGGGTATCCACTGTCATCAACACCAAAAATCTCTGCCTCTTACCAGAAGACGTTGACCCCCAATTACGAACCGGTCAAAATGTGCAATGCAAATTCCCAAGGAAATGGCGTAAACCAGGATATATGTTAACTTGAAAGGAGCAAGGATAGACCCCCGTTGTGCAAGGATAGACCCAATTCCAACAGCACACCATGCTCAGAATATTGATAGCTGCCCAAAACCTGAACTTCAAAAGTAGATGGAAGAATTAAATCTGTAAAACATGAAGGACTTTTTTAGGGGGAGCTATGACATTAGGGGCTAGAGATAGTTTTAATGTTATCATTACGCAATATTCCCCAGTGTTTTTTAAAAATGTTCTTAATGTCATAATATTGAGTGGAATATGTAGTAACAAACACAATCTTAAAAGACTCATCTGTATTTTTCTTTAGGCCAGAATGAATAGTGCATCCCTGTTTCTAGTATCAGCCTCCTTAAATGCTTTATCTACTGCATCAATATCATATCCCTTTTCAAGAGATTGTAGTTTTAATCTATCTGCTTCTCGTATAAAATCAAAATCAACATGATTAGAACAATTTCTTTTAAGCCTAAGGAACTGATTCTTAGGTACAGACCTCAGCCAGGAGGGGTGGTGACAACTTGCAGAGCCAATAAACCTGTTTCTCTCAGTTTTTTTGCAAAAGGTAGAGGTGACTAGCTTGCCACCTTCCACTCTAATTTTAAGATCAAGAAAGTGTATTTCTTCCCTACTATGTTCATGTTGGAGAACAATGCCCTTGCTTTTCTACCATGAAAATGGGAAATGGGCTGGAGGAAATGGGCTGGAGGAAATGGTCTATATACTTCCCCACTCTCAAAGTAACTGAATCAATCCCACTAATGATGGACCTACCTGGAGGATTGACAGGATCTTTGTTTACCTTTGGTAAATAATAAATCACAGGTATACTGGAGCTATAGGGACCAACAAGGATCTATCTTTTTTTATTTAGAATACCATTCTTATACCCTTCTTCTACTAAATTCAATAATTCCTTTCTATATTTAGTGGTGGGATTGCCTTTCAGATGTATATAAGTATCTCTGTTGGCTAATAAACGGCTCATCTCAGTCTGATAGGCCTCTCGGTCCAACACAACTATTTCACCTCCCTTATCTGCCGGATGAACTTTAATGTCATTCTGTTTATTTAACCTCCCTAGTGGTATGATTATTTCAGATTTTTGGTGCTGAAAGCGGTACCATTTTTTTGCATGGAAATACGTATTTTTTTTTATTGTAGGCCTGTAATTTAGGACTAACTCACTGAAATCTGTCCGAACAAGAGTCTAGTTAACATTCCAGATATGATAAAATTTGAAACACAAAATCATAAATTATAATTTAATAAATAATCATAAAAAATAATAATATAATAATAATAAATTTAATTAAATAATATAATCAAACCAAAAACACTGAAATTTTAAATATAGCGCGAAGTTCGCACATCGTTGAGCAAAGTCTCAGAATCGTTTTCAGTGTCTGATGACGAATTTCCACATGAATCATTATCACTCAATTCTGCAAGTGGTTCTGATTTACTATCGCTGTTCTCTAGCTGGTCTAAAACCGCTTTTGACCTAAAGGGATGCTTTTTGGACGCCATGGACTTTTCTAAGTTTCCAGGCAGAAAGAACAGTCAAAATGCAGGCGGGGGAAATGTTTTGAAACAGCAATGTTTTACTATGTAATAATCATTTTTTAAAAAATGACATTTTTAAAAAATTTCAAATTTGCCGCCGGTTCCGGCACCTGTACGTCCCGACATCACAGGGACCAGAACACGGAAGCCGGTTGCCGACATTGGCCGGAGGAGATGGCTGGGGATGCTGCAGGGGATGCATCGCGGAAGCGAAGGACAAGGTAAGCGCTGCAGGGACTCCCTATGCAACGCTGCATGGTAAGCCCGAGTGTAGCTCGGGGTTACCGCTTTTGGTACTGAAACTCTACACCGAGCTACACTCGGGAATACTGCTAGGGAGGTTAAAGTTTCCATACTCCTCTGGAGTCTGGTATCCGGTCTCTGCTTTCTGATCAAAAGATCATCTAAATCCTTGAGAACCAAGTCTTTGAAAACAGAGACTGAAGGAGCCCCATTCCCAAGTGGGTTAAACAGAGATGCATTTGTTAAAGAAGTCTGTTTAAACTTGGGTTTTCCCTCATTTATATTAGCACTGTCCCTAGTAGGATTACTAACAAGATATGTCTTTAAATTGATTTTCCTGATGAACTTACGAACATCCATAAATGTCTTAAATTTATTAAGCTTTTTTGGAGGGGCAAATATTAATCCATGGCTGAGTACATACCTCTCATTATCAGATATAGTGGAGGAACTGAGATTAAAGAGGCCTATATCACTCATACCCTCCTTCTTTTTTGAGCTGATCCTCCTCCCCCCTCTGGTGCCTCTTTTTGTTCTATAACCATTTTTCTGCTTATATTGGCTTTGGGAAAAAATGGGAGTTATTACTAGGTCTCCAGGGACCTTCATTGCCAGCAGCATAATGATCATGGGATAATCGATCATTCATACCACCCCCTTGATTATGTTCCCATTGGGATTTAAAAGTGTTGGGAGTGGCTAAAACATTATTCCTAGATCCATATTGGTTGTGTGTGAGGATGTTCGGTGATATATCTATCTGATTCCCAATTTCCTCCCATATATTCTTCCTGTAATGGTGTAAACTGATTATAGGTATTATATCCCCCTCTTCCTCTGGGGTCAAAGTGTCCTCTATGGTTACCTCTACCACAGCCCCTACCCCTTTTGACAGCAGGAGCACAATTGGGGGTATACATATTTTGGGTTCTCTCATTATGTTTCAATGAACCCTGACCTATGGATGAATTGGGATGGGGTCCATTGAAGGTTGCCCCACCATAGTTAGTGTCTTCAGCCACCACCTTAATATTGTCTTTCATTACAGATTTGTCCCTAAATTGCCATTTAAATACTTTATTGATTTTATAATCCTCTATATCTCTCAAATATTTTTTCCATTTTTTAGTTTTTTCATCTACATCTTCTTTATCTAGATGTTTCTTGAGATTATCAGATCTAGTAATATATTCCTCTTGTGCTTTAAATGGAAACAATTTACTTTTCAAAGATACAATTTCTTCATCTAATCTAGTAAGCTTTTGCTTCTTTTTACAAATAATAAAATTGAGCACAGCTAGACCAGCTGTATTAAAATATTGAAAAATGTTGCACTTTAAGTTGCATTAAAAAAAACTTCTCGTTGAACCGTATTCTTAAAAAATTTTGTTTGCATTGGTACTTATCCATCATGAAATTTGCCCAGCTACTTAAACCTTTTTTTTTTAAATATCCTTGAAAAAGACCTGGAAAAAATATCTAAGATTTAGCTTCCATAGACTTCAACTGAGATCAGCACCATGTTGAGTATTTGCCAACTTCCCCATGGGTTCAGGGAATGTGTATTGAATCGAACTTTGCCTTATAGACTCATCACTATTACTGTTCATCTTGGTATTGGTGTAGACCCAAGTTAAAATTGTTATGGTTAAAAGTTAAAAATCTGTTGCAATGTTACGTTTATTAGTACCACTATATGAATGGTTGGGAAGTAGCTATGAGTGAAAACTAGAACCTGGGGCAGAGTCTTGGCAGGCATATGGGCAATTAGTTGAAGTATCCAGTTAAATCTGGTGACTACATGTTTTGGGAGCGGGCCTCTTCGTCAGGTCACATGACACAGACTGTCAAAGGAAGCAATTTTAAGGGAAACCAGGAATAGGGGACAACCCACACAGCTAACCCCTTACAGCATGGCTTAGATAACATAAAATAATGCTGTATGCAAAATACTGAATAAAAACATGAATGAAAATAAAATATAAATGTATTATAATCCAATACATTCAATAAAAACTGTATCAAATATAAATACACATGTATATACCAGACCTAACAGAAAAAATTTAAAAAAAGGGAAAAAAGGAAAAGAAAGGAAATATCAAAGAATCACAGTATGGTATGGATTTCAAGATCTTAATTTAACCCATTCGGCGACAGGAACCCCAAATTATACCCCAACTGATAAAAATTACCTCAACAATAATCACAATCTATTTCCAGCGGAACAGAAGGTAATGGAACATCTTGAAAACAAACAAGAAATCATTATTAAATAAGCTGACAAGGGAGGTTGGTTATTTAGGATAGGGTAGACTGTTTTAGGGGATCCTATAGGTTATTATCTGACCCTAACACCTACGTTACTCTTCTAAAAGATCCTTTTTCTGCCTTTCAGTAATCCCTCAGAGGATTGGTTGAAGAGGCTTGTAGAGAGGGGGTGGCTTACTAAGAGGGAGAAGCAATTTTTGCTACCTCCCCAGTGTAGCACTCCCTACTTCTGACAACTCCCTAAGTTACACATCCAATCCCCCAGGTAGGCCCATTGTAGCAGGGAACAATAGCTTTATGAGTGAGTTATCCCAATATATTGATTTTTTTCTACAATCAATTGTCAACCAACTACCATCTTTCATTCATGATTCGAGTCATGTGATCAATATATTATGTAATTATACTGTAGGTAGGAGAGTCATTATATGTTGACTTCACTTGATGTGAGCTTATTATACAAAGTAGGATTATGAGCTCTTAAACACTTTGTTAGGAAAATACCTGTGGAGAGTGGAGACCAATGGATGAGAACATCAGGCTAAGCACCATTAACAGTTCTTAAGAGGTTGAATTGTCTGAACCACTAGACAAATGATTGGTCATTGATGAGTCACTAGGCAATGTTTGATGCAGGAGAATAGTTTCATAGTCAGGATCACAAGCCAAGGTCCATGCAAGAAAAGAGTTTCGTAGTTAGGGTCACAAGCCACAGTTGATTCCAAGTAGTAATAATGGTAGCTCAAGGCTGCAGGTAGAAATACCGAGAGGCGCACAATAATCTGGCAAGAGGAAGTGTAGAGAAATGGGTTAAATCATGAAGTGAATAGGAGGAGCAAAGAGTTCAAGGTTCAAGACAAAACAAAGTTCAAGACAGGATCATGCAAGGATTTGTTCAGGAAACTGTCCAGCATTCCAGGTGGCTCAACAAGAAGATATATTACCTAACACAAAAGAGATCTTGGGTTCAAACACAGCCCCCAACATGCTTGTTTTTTAAAGATCTTAACATGAACTCCCTGTGGAATATATATATATATATATATATATATATATGCATTTTGCTAGAAGGGACACTGGAGTAGACACATGATCTTCCACTGATTTGTTTGCTACAGCAATTTCCTGGAGAAAAAGAAAGAAAAAAAAACTGTTGTATTGGAAATTGCTTAAACCTGCTGTGTGCATGGGAAGTAGGTGCAACTATCCAGGGACTATCAGCCTTAGAACTGTTGCTGCTACCTTTTTGGGTATGCTGCTCTTCACCCCAAGTTAACAGTAAACTCTTAAGGCAGTATTAAACCCCTAACCAATTATATATGATATTGCAGCTTATCAATTATTCGATGTGGTGGCTTAGATTTCTTTTTTAGGCATTTTCCCCTGTTTTTACCTGGTGAGCTGACCAGTAACACATCCTGTATTTGAGTGCTCCTGCTCTGGAGGAACCTTCGGACAGCAGCATTGCCAGTTTTGGAGTAGGGGAGTGTTAAATGTTCTAGCAGATTTAAACACACTAACAAATTGAAGCCATACTCCAGATAATATTTTATAAGCAACAGTTTTTCCTCTTGGGATAAAGGTTTTAAAAAAATAAATAAACGATGACTCACTTTGTGTCTCACCCTTATAACTGATACATCTGCAATACAGCTTATTTAAAAAAACAAAACAAAAAAAAACCAGACTTATTGGCCAGATCAGCAGATGAAAATACTGTAGAAGAAAGACTACATAAGAAAACTAAAACATCACATATAAAATGTAAAACATTTTTGCTTTTTGGTTTAATACTGCTTTAAAAGACTTTCAAGGGCCTGACTACCTTTTTGCCAATGACACAGTAAATGAATCCACCCTAAGGCAAGGCAATCTCATTTTGAAGTTTCAGTGGACCAACAACGCCCAACTGAATGGAGGCACTGCCAGATAAGTTATTGATTGAAGTCCCAATCTTCCACCTTTGAGGAAGCTCATCTTTCACTTACCTTACAGATGCATCTTATTTAGTTGTCAGAAAAAATACCTACATTTTTAAAAAGTAATGCCAATTTTGTTGAGAAAAAAATATTCCTGTCTGGGTAATCTATGTACATTCAAGGATTTTAACAAACTTTGTTGCAGATCCCTACCTTTTGTTATTTTGAAAAAATAGACGTTTGTTTGTCTGTGTCCATATGGAGAGTGAATCTGATTTTACCATTATCAATCAGCTGCTGCACCTGCAGGGGTCTACTGAGGAAACTGGTAGGGAGTGCATGCAACCTCCTGCTGGTGGAACGCATGCCGACCCCAGTTGTTCAGTGGAGTGCATGCATGCATGCTGAATATACTACGGTAAGTGTTGGTATAGGGTACTGTGACATGTGAGTTTAATATATGGTGTTTTTAGAAAGTTTGTGGTCTCAATAAACTGGTTGCGCGATAATGGCTATTTTGTTTGATTTGATCTAGGATCAGTGAGGTGATCATTGGAAATTATTGATGCATGATCCATCACAACAGAAGGATAAAGGAGTACTGTGAACACAAACACTGGCACACCCTTTTAGAGATAAATGATTCATGGAGCTCTGTTGAGTGTATGATTGGTGAAAGGCACTGGATGTCATGTCACAGAAAGTGTTTGGAGCACTGAGCACTAAAGACGTGGAAACAGTATTAATGTTCACTTATCTCTTTGGGGGCTTTTCACTGGACTTTATATTCATTATGTACAGTTGCAAGAAAAAGTATGTGAACCCCTTGGGATTACGTGGAGTTTTGCATGAATTGGGCATAAAATGTGCTCTGAACGTCACAACAATAGAAGAACACAGTCTGCTGAACATAATACTACACAAACATTAGATGTTGCCATGGTTTAATTGCACATAACATGTAAACATTCACAGTGCAGGGAGGAAAAAGTATGTGAACCTTTGGACTTAACAACTGGTTGACCCTCCTTTGGCAGCAATACCCTCAAACAAACGTTTCCTGTAGTTGCAGATCAGACCTGCACAACGATCTGGAGTAATTTGGACCACTCCTCTTCACAAAACTGTTTCAGTGTAGCAATATTCTTGGGATGTCTGGTGTGAATCACTCTCTTAAGGTCATGCCACAGCATTTCAATCGGGTTGAGGTCAGGACACTGACTGGGCCACTCCAGAAGGCGTATTCTGTGCTGTTGCAGCCATTGTTTTGTTGAATTACTTGTATGCTTTGGGTCAATGTCCTGTTGCATCACCCATCCTCTGCGGAGCTTCAGTTGGCGGACAGATGGTCGTACGTTTTCCTGAAAAATGTCTTGATAAACTCTGGAATTCATTTTCCCATCAATGACAACAATCCGTCCAGGCCCTGAGGCAGCAAAGCAGCCCCACACCATGATGCTCCCTCTGCCATGTTTTACAGTGGGGATGAGGTTTTGATGTTGGTGTGCTGTGCCTTTTTTTCTCCATACATAGTGTTGTGTGTTCTTCCCAAACAACTCAATCTTGGTTTCATCTGTCCACAGTATAATTTGCCAGTAGTGCTGTGGAACCTCCAGGTGCTCTTTTGCAAACTTCAAACGTGCTGAAATATTCTTTTTGGACAGCAATGGCTTCCTCTGTGGTGTCCTCCCATGTACTCCATTCTTGTTTAATATTTTCCTTATTGTAGATGTGTCAACAAAAATGTTAGCATGTGCCAGAGATTTCTGTAGGTCTTTAGCTGACACTCTGGGATTCTTCTTTACCTCATGCAGCATTCTGTGCTGTGCTCTTGCAGTCATTTTTACAGGACGACCACGCCTAGGGAGAGTAGCAACAGTGCTAAACTTTCTCCATTTGTAGACAGTCTGTCTACCGTGGACACATGAACATCAAGGCTTTTGGAGATACTTTTGTAACCCTTTCCAGCTTCATGCAAGTCAACAATTCTTGATCGTAGGTCTTCTGAGAGCTCTTTTCTGCGAGGCATGGTTCACATCAGACAGTGCTTATTGAAACCAGTAAACCCAAAACAGGTGTGTGTTTTTTAAGGGCAGGACAGCTGTCAGCAACACATCCAATATTATCACACTGTTTGGAGTCAAGGTTGGCTCACTCCTGGCTCCAATTAGCTCTGGTAGAAGTCATTAAGCTAAGGCCTCACATACTATTTCCTCCCTGCACTGTGAATGCTTACATGTTATGTGCAATTAAATCATGGCAACATCTAATGTTTGTGTAGTATTATGTTCAGCAGACTGTGTTCTTCTATTGTTGTGACTTAGATGACATTCAGAGCACATTTTATGCCCAATTCATGCAAAACTCCACGTAATCCCAAGGGGTTCACATACTTTTTCTTGCAACTGTATGTATGCTTTATAGTAGGACTTCAATGTAATTACTCTATATTGATTAAATTTGCCCACTTGGTTTGACCTGGGAGAAGTGCTGATAAGTCAAGGTTCTTTCTTCAAGACAAAATGTACTCATAATGAACATTATGCTGATTATACTGAATATTACTAATGGTGCTGCTGTTTTTGGTTGAAGTGGCACAGCATTGCTGTAGTGGAGGGAATCTTGCCATGTTTGCCAAAATGTTTGGTTCCAAGATCACCAAAATGTTAATCTCTAAGTGCCATATTAAGAAATCTGCTCAAGGTGCATCAAGTTTAACATTGCCCTTTTTTTTACGTGCTCCTCCATGAAGTACAGTTAACCACTTCTTGACCAGGGCATTTTTTGCTATTCAGCACTGCGCTATTTCAACTGGTAATTGCGTGGTCATGTACCCCAAAACAATTTATATGCTTTTTTTCACACAAACAGAGCTTCATGTTGGTGTTAATTGTTCACCACTGTTTTTTTGTGAAATAAATGAAAAAAAGAACAAAAAGTTTGTAAAAAAAGATATTTTCTACTTTCTATTAGAAAAAATATCCAAAAAACACAAATGTCTTCATATATTTAGGACAAAATGTATTCTGCTACATGTCTTTGGGGAAAAAAATCCCAATAAGTCTACATTGATTGGTTTGCGTGAAAGTTGTATCATCTACAAACTGTGGCATATATACTGGAACTTACACAGCTTTTATTCTCTGCCTATCACATTTCTTGAGGTGCTAAAATGTCAGGGCAGTACAACTCTTCCAAAGGACCCCTTTTTGGAAATTAAACACCACAAAGAAACTGTTGAGAGGCATGTTGAGCCCATAAAAGATTTTATTTTTGGTCACAAGAATTTAAGATATGACAAAAAAAGTTTTCCTTTTTTTTTTTTTTACACAAATTGTCACTTAAAAGATATATTACTTGCACATGCCAAGTATATATATAGAATTACAACCCAAAATACGTCCTGCTACTTCTCCTGAGTATGGGTGAGATTTTTTGTGAGCCTAGCTACGTATACGATCTGAAAAACAATGACCACCTTCAAGCTTTCAAAGGGTGTAATTTCCTAATTTCTTTTCCTCACTAACTATCACAGTTGCAGAGGCTCTGAAATGTCAGGATAACACGACCCCCCAATTGACCCCTTTTCAGAAAGTAAACGCGCTAAGCTATTTTATGAAATGCATGTTGAGTCCGTGGAAGATTTTATTTTTTGCCACACGTTTTTGGAAAATGAAAAAAAAACAAAACTTTTTTTTACACAAAGTTGTCAATTGAATGATATATATTGCTAACACATTGTATGTGTATATTTGAAATTATACCCAAAAACAAATTATGCTACTTCTCCTGAGTAAGGGGATACAACATGTGAGAGACTTTTTGGCAGCCTAGCCATATACTGGCCCCCATAATCCAAAAACCACCTCCAGGCTTTCAAAGGGTATATTTCCTCATGTCACTTCCTCGCTACTGTTCACAGTTTTGGAGGCCCTGAAATTCCCAGATAGTCCAAACACCCCCTTTTTGGAAAGTAGGCACCCCAAAGAATTTGATAAGAGACACGGTGAGTACTTTGCAGATATCATTTTTTTTTGTCACAAGGTTTTGAAAAAGAAAAAAAAGAAAAAATACAATTTTGTTTTCTTTTTTCATTTTCCAAAAACTTGTGGCAACAAATTAGATCTGCAAAATACTCACCATGCCTATCAGCAAACAGCTTGGGGTGTCTACTTTTAAAAAAGGGATCATTTGAGGGGTGTTTTAACTGTCCTGGCATTTTATGCCCAACGTTAGATGCCACACATTACCAACTCTTCTAACTACTTGAAGACCAAGCCTTTTCTGACACTTTTCAGTTATCTGAAAAAAAATTACTAGACAATTACTTTAAACCACCAAGCATTAAATATTTTTTTAAAAGCAAAGGTCATAAAGAATAAAATGGTGTGTGTTGCAATTTTTTATGTCAAACAGTATTTGCGCAGCGATTTTTTTAAATGCAATTTTTTGGAAAAAATACACTTTTTGAATTTTAATGCACAGCAACACAATATATTGCAAAGTGAATAGACACCAAACATGGTTGGGGGGCAAAGGGGATAAATGCTAGTGCTGGCAGTGACTGGAGATGATAATGATAACTTTTGGGGACACTAATTGATTTTTTATGTCAAACAGTATTTGCGTAGCAATTTTTAAATGCAATTTTTTGGAGAAAATACACTTTTTGAATTTTAATGCACAACAACACAATATATTGCCAAGTGAATAGACACCAAACATGGCTGGAGGGGGGGGGGGGCAAAGGGGATAAACGCTAGTGCTGGCAGTGAATGGAGCTAATCCTGCTAACTTTTGGGGACACTAATTGATTGATATGTATAAACACTATACTAATAATGGTGGTGATGAGCAACCTAAAGCATGAGCGCAATAGTGTGCGGGCAATCTAACACTAGCTGACCCTGGCTGGGACAGGCACTAACTTACCCTGATGCTATCTGATGTAGCTTGTGACAGTAATACAGTGATTAGTGAAAAATTCTATATAATGACACTGTACTAATGGCACTGGCTGGGTGACAGGCATAATCAAAGGGTTAATAGGGGTAACCAGGGGGGCGCTCATGAGCAGCAACCATGATGGCCGCATTGTAGGCCTGCTCCCTAGCCGCCAGACACATCGGCCTATCTTCCAGCCCTCAGGGGGGGTTGCCTGCCTTCCCTCCAGCCCCTCCTAGCCTCCTGTCCCTAGCTGCCGCGATGGGCAAGAGGACTGCAGCTGCCCGCGCCGCCAGCGTTCGGCGGGCCATGCCAGAACAGACAGCCTACCTGCCGGAGGCCGCATCTGAAGCCCAGGCCTCAATTTTGGGTCCCCCGCTGGAGGCCGCATCCAAAGCCCCGGCCTCAATTTCGGGTCACCCGCCGCCGCTACCCATGGGTGGACCGGATCCCAGCAGTGATGATGACCTGGCATCAGAGGCATCCCTGCAGCTTCCCACTCCAGTTTTGAGGGATGCTGAGCTCCTGCGCAGCTTCAAGTCCATGCTGCAGTTGGAATTATCCTCTGCTACTTCCAAGCTGGCCGACCGTCTTTTGCGAGAAATTCAGAAGCTGGGCAATCGGACAAACAATCTTGAAGATAATATGGAGCCATGCTTGCAATATGCCTTTCCCGTGCTCCCCCCGGCTAGTCTGGGGTTGTGATGTTGCTCGGTATTGGCATTCTCGGACTCCTGCTCTTGGTCTTGTCATCTTTTTCCTTTTGTACTCCTCCTTCCTTTTCTTTTTTTGTTTGTTCTTGGTGTGGCAGTGGATAGCTGACTTTGGTTTGAGTTACTGTCGGTGTTATATCAATGTTTTTGTCATTTATGTGCCATTGATAGCCCCTGCGTGCGCTCACCTTTTGCTCTGTTCGTGTTAGAGCACTGTTTTCTTTATTTTTTATGTGCACTTGATGGCCCCTGTGTGGGCATGTTTTGTTGCTTCTGTCTTCTTAAACTGTTTATAAATTAATAAAAACATTGAATTACAATAGGGGCAATATTATATATATATTTTATTATATATTATATATATATATATAATAAATACAATTTATTATATATATATATAAATTGTAACAGGGTTAGCTCGGCAGCGGGTGTGTGTGACCCCCTGGATGACTTCACAACACAAACCATGCACAGCAAAACAGCAGTTTAGATGAGAAAACAAAGATGCGGTTTATTTACACTATTTACATGAGGAAAAACATCAAAACAAAAAGAAACATGAAAATAAATACTTGCCAACTTTGCCACTTACTATACACACAGCTGTACCCAGTCCCTATCTCCCTGATATTTAGAGGTTGGCCACACAGGCGTTTGTCTCATTGCACAGACAGATATGAAGCTCCCCAATCTACTTAGACACAGAACTGGTTCCAGGATGGAGCAACTACTTATGCAGGCTGGGAAGTTTTATAGAGGCCCTAATAAGTCCACTTGCTTCAGCTGGGCTCATTATCTCACTGCTGAAGTATTGGGACACCTCCAAATCATTGGATTCAGATGTTATTATTATATTATTATTATACGGTATTTATAAAGCGTCAATAGTTCGCTCAGCGCTGTACATTACAAAGGGGGAACAGAACATGTGACAGAACAATAACAATACAATGCAAAACATGAGGGGATTGAGGGCCTTGCTCTTTTGAGCTTACAATCTAGGAGAATGTTCCAAGCACCTCCATGGCCACATGCGTATAAATACAAGTACCTAAGCATGCAGACTGCTTCTGCATGCAGAAGTCGCCAACTGTCTGCAGAGTCTATAGTTAAAGACCTCTAAACTTTATGTGGCCTTCAGATTAGCACAATAACAGTGCAGAGAGAGCTTCATGGAATGGGTTTCCATGGCCGAGCAGCTGCAGTCAAGCCTAACATCACCAAGTGCAATGCAAAGCGTCAGATGCAGTGGTGTAAAGCACATTGCCACTGGCCTCTAGAGAAGTGGAGACGTATTTTCTGGAGTGATGAATCACACTTCTCTGTCTGGAAATCCAATGGATGTGTCTGGATCTGGCAGTTGCCAAGAGAACGGTACTTGTCTGACTGCATTGTGCCAAATGTAAAGTTTGGTGGAGAGTGGATTATGGTGTGGGGCTGTTTTATCAGGGGTTGGGCTTGGCTCCTTAGTTCCAGTGAAGGGAAAGCTTAAGGCATCAGCATATCAAGACATTTTGGACAATTTCTTGTTTCCAACTTTGTGGGAACTGTTTGGGGATTGCCCCTTCCTGTTCCAACATTTCTGCGGACCAGTGCACAAAGCAAGGTCCATAAAGACATGGATGAGCGAGTTTGGGGTGGAGGAGCTTGACTGGCCTGCACAGAGTTCTGACCTCAACCCAATAGAACACCTTTGGAATGAATTTGAGTAGAGACTGTGAGCCCGACCTACCTTCTCATCCAATATCAGTGCCTGACCTTATAAATGCACTTCTGGAAGAATGGTCAAACATTCCCATTGATACACTCCTAAACCTTGTGGACAGCCTTCCCAGAAGAGTTGAAACTGTTATAGGTGCAAAGGGTGGGCCAACTCAATATTGAACCCTACGGACTAAGACTAGGATGTTATTAACGTTCATGTGTGTGTAAAGGCAGGCGTCCTAATATTTTTGGCAATACAGTATATATATACAGTTGTGTCCAAAATTATTCAACCCCCACTGAAATTGAGTGTTTTGGCCAGTTTGACATTGCTTTTGATCATTCAGTCATCTTGCTTACATTTACATTAAAGAGGCACTTGTAGGTCAGACAAATATAACATAACAGTTATAATGAAATAACCACAAATGTCTTTTCTGTGCTCACAGCATTATCAGTTTTATTCAACCCCCAAGTGACATTCAATCTTAGTACTTAGTACAGCATCCTTTTACAGTTATAACAGCTTTTAAACGTGAAGCATAGCTTGACACAAGTGTCTTGCAGCGATCTACGGGTATCTTCGCCCATTCTTCATGGGCAAAGGCCTCCAGTTCAGTCACATTCTTAGGCTTGCGCACTGCAACTGCTTTCTTTAAGTCCCACCAGAGGTTCTCAATCGGATTTAAGTCTGGTGACTGCGATGGCCACTCCAAAATGTTCCAGCCTTTCCTCTGCAACCATGCTCTAGTGGACTTGGAGGTATGCTTGGGATCATTGTCCTGTTGAAAGGTCCAACGTCTCCCAAGCCTCAGGTGTGTGACGGACTGCATCACGTTTCCATCCAATATCTCCTGGTACTGAAGAGAATTCATGGTACCTTGCACACGCTGAAGCTTCCCTGTACCTGCAGAAGCAAAACAGCCCCAAAGCATGATTGACCCTCCACCATGCTTCACAGTAGGCAAGGTGTTCTTTTCATCATAGGCCTTGTTCTTCCTCCTCCAAACATAGCGTTGATCCATGGGCCCAAACAGTTCTAATTTTGTTTCATCAGTCCACAGAACACTATCCCACAACTTTTGTGGTTTGTCCACATGGCTTTTGGCATACTGCAGTCGACTCTTCTTATTCTTTGGAGACAGCAAGGGGGTACGCCTGGGAGTTCTGGCACGGAGGCCTTCATTACGCAGTGTGCGTCTTATTGTCTGGGCTGAAACTTCTGTACCCACATCTGACAAATCTTTTCTCAGTTCCTCAGCAGTCACACGGGGACTTCTCTCCACTCTACGCTTCAGGTAGCGCACAGCAGTCGAAGTCAGCATCTTCTTTCTGCCACGACCAGGTAGCGTTTCAACAGTGCCCTTTGCCTTGAATTTGCGAATGATGCTTCCTAAGGTGTCTCTTGGTATGTTTAACATCTTTGCAATCTTCTTATAGCCATTGCCCTTCCTGTGAAGAGAAATCACCTCTTCTCTTGTCTTCCTGGACCATTCTCTTGCCTTCACCATGTTTGTAACCACACCAGTAAATGTCTAGAAGGAGCTGAGTATCACAGTCATTTTAAAGCTGCCTAATTGGTGCTTATTATGCTTGATTGCTGCTCGGTGACATCCACAGGTGTTTTCAATACCTGATGGAAAGCACCTGTATGAACCTCTGTTCTTCAGAGTGGTAGTCTTTAAGGGGTTGAATAATTGTGGCAATGAAGAAACCACATAAGAACCATTTACTACTGTATTACATAAACAATTGATGTCATTTTAGTTGCATTTGGGTAGTTACAACGTCCTTGTAGGATTTGATTCTGAATACAATTCCAAATGTACACTATAGTCCCTAAACCCCTTTACAGCATTGGGGGTTGAATAATTTTGGACACAACTGTATATATATATATATATATATATATAAATTAAAGTTTAGGGTGATAGCTACTGTGATAGTGCCGTGTGATCACATGTAAAGCCATTTCTCGTAAACATAAAAAGTCTTTATTATTTTCAAGGCAGACATAAAACAGTGCAACAACAGCAGAGAACATAAATAGCTTAATGCCAGCAACAAGAAACAACAAAAAGTCCACTTATCTTAAGCACAAATTAAACATACCAAGGTATCAGATGTATAAGGGTTTTACTCACTGGCACATCAGTCCCACCGAGCCATTTTTAGCAGCTTCTAGAAGATGTGCCATGCTCAGACAGGTGTCTCCTCTCCAAAATCTTACTATGCCACACCTGCACTTTGGGCTTCCTGTTTTCAAGCGCTGTTTCCTGATGGTAAGCTTAACCCTTTTGGACCGGAGTTCCAATAATCAGGAGTAGGAGTTCTTCCAACCCAAATATCTCTCTGAATTATGGGTCCCAAATAGTAAATTATTAATGTGAAAATAAGTGTAAATCAGTCCTCTCCTTTATGATTGAACCCCTGGTTTGGTGTAATATTAGCCACAACATCCAATGCCAAAGCTATGGGTCTTGTGAGTGAAAAGAAGCCCTATGAGCATGTAGAGATAACACAAACCAGTACAGTATTATTAAGGACTGTAAAGGTTGCTGTTAACACTGACCCTGTACCCCTTGTGCTATTTCAAATCAAAACAGCTGTTTGCACTGAAATTAATCTTGTATTCCTAACACATTTTCCTCAGACTGTAAAAAGATCCCAGAGTGTCTCCTCAGGAAAAAACTGACAATACAACTGTCTGTAGTTCTGCAAAAAACAAAATCACAATGTATGCAAATTTGTATTATTGAGCTAATGAGGACAGAATAGATGGCGAATTAAGGTTAAAATGTAATTCCATTAACTGATGTTCCTCTTTTTCCTGACAACTTTTGTTCTAGTCTTCTAGTCTCTAGTAGTGTACTGACAATTCAGTCTGCCTGCTTCCTTTCTCCAATTTAGACATATATTATGTTAAGATGAATATCATTAGGGAGGTCACCAGTGGCACCAACTAAATTATGCAATGGGTCCACATCATTTCAAGTGATATCCTATCCTGAGATGTCCTGAGCCCATATTTAAATCCCTCACATTATAATATAAAATGTAAGTAGTATTGGGCTCCATGTTTGAGTTGAACGAAAGTTTGACTCAAACATCAGCCGTTCATGTGTTCACCCAACACGAACGGTAAGGGCATTCAAGCACCCCACAATGCACTGCACTCTCACAGTACATTGTGAGAGCCATGATTGGCCAAAGCAATGCACCAGACCCCAGGTCAGGTAAAATGCTTTGGCCAATTACAGCACAATGCACTGTGAGAGCCATGACTTGCCAAAATCATGGTAACTTTGGCCAATCATGGCTCACGACTAAGTCCACGCCCCACACTATATAAGGCTGCTTACATTGCAGTCTTATATAGTGTGTTGCTGGACACTGCCAAAGAGAGAGGGGAAAATACTCTCCATGGAAAAATAAATAAATAAATAAACAATAATAATCATAAAAATATATAAATATATTAAAAAAACAAAAAATACATAAAAAATTGAAACAGCGTGCCCCCGCCCCCCCCCCCCCATTCTATACCAGGTCCTTTAGGTCTGGTAGGAAGGTTAGGACGGACCCCACAGTAATTTTCTTTTTTAAAGTGTGCTATGTTCCCCCTAAAAGCCATATCAGGCCCTTTAGGACTGGTAGGACTTTTAAGGGGAACACCACTTCCCAAAAATTGGGGAAAAAGTGCTTGGGGTTCCCCTTAAAAGCCCTACCAGGTCCTTTAGGGGTGGGGTGTTCTGCCCATCACTAATTCCAAGTAACCAAGGTTAAATTAGTGACTTCATTTAAGGGAACAATATACTGCACAGGCTTTTTGAGAAACTGATAAAGGTGGAATAGAGAGAGTCATGAAAATACCACCACATTATTACCAATGGATGGAGCTAATGTTTTATTTTTTCTGAAAAACTAGGACCAAACATTTATTTAATGCTTTAAATATTGTGCAAAAAAGTTTGAAAAGCCTTGCAGCACCTGTAATTATATGTACATAGGGGTAATTCTGCAAATATAATTATGTACTAAGCTCTTTAAGTAAAGTATGGGTATTTACATTGTTAAATTATAAACCAATAAAGGGCTGGAGTATAATTTGGTATACTTTATTATCACCAAAATGACATTGAATGTCCCCCCACAAAGAAGTTAAAGAGCTACTCTTTCTTATTCCAACCAGACCCTTATCCAGGCCAGGAAAAGGAGGGCAGTGAGCATGCCCCCCCACCCTTTCCTGTACCATATCAGTCCACATGCCTTTTCCCATTGAGGAGGTGCATCAAATCCCCCCTTTCAAAGTACCTTTGCCCTAATGTTGAGGGACAAGGGCCACTTCCCCTCCTTCATGTGCCTTGAAAAAGGAGGTAGAGGTAAATGGAGGGAATCTGGAAGCACCCTTGCAATAGGGAGGTGACCAGATATCTGCCCCTCCCAGGGGAATAAGTACAGGGGCTAATGAGCACCCTTTACCCATTTCCACAAACAGTTAAATATAAATACAACACACACATGCACATCAAATTAAAAATAAAACACAAATACATACTTACACTACACACATTTTTAAAAAAAGTTTATTCATATCCTCAGAAGTAAATCCAGCATTAATCCTGATATCCAGCAAGTTAATCCCCATCAATCACATCTCCCACTGATCTGTACACACTGCACTCCCACTGCTAAATGGCAGATCCCCAGCTGCGTTCATTTAAATTTACCACCAGGCATCACTAGTTGATGACTGTGTGGAGGGCAGATGTTTTTGAGCAATGTATATATTGACACCTGCTGCAACAAAATGGAGTTGTCATCTTAAGACCACAAGCACACTAGGCATTTAGGCTGTGACCCTGCCATTTTTGTTTGCCCAGGAGGCACAGCTGTATTGTCCAGTTCCACTACCTGCAGCCTGCAAAATCTATGGCAGGCTGAAAACGACTGTAGCTGGATGGGCCCAGGCACTGTACCAAGCCGTACTCATGTTTAGGGCTCTATGCATTCTGAGAGGAATGTCCAGATCACAGAATACTTGCATTGCAGATGCACTAAAACACCAGGATTGGCTGCACATACAGCAGGGGTGTCCCTAGGGTTGGCGTCAACCGGTGCGATAACACTTGGTGACACCCCCTCCGATGATCCCCGCAGAATGGATTGGATCTGCAGATTGAGCATAATGGATCGGACTCCAATCCATTATGCTCCGCAGATCCGATCCATCCTGCGAGGATCTTCGGCTTTCTTTACAACTTACTTTTTTGTGGGGCGGGTCAGGTGTCACCCCGTATAGGTTGCATGCCGACGATCCCCGCAGGATGGTTCGGATCTGCGGATTGAGCATAAGGGATCGGAGTCCAATCCATTATGCTCCCCAATCCGCAGATCCAATCCATCCTGTGGGGATCATCAGCATGCAACCTATATGGGGTGACACCAGACCCGCCCCAAGAAAAGGTAAGTTGTAAAGAAAGCCGACAATCCCCACAGGATGGATAGGATCCATCCTGCGGGGATTGTCGGCTTGCTTCACAACTTACCTTTTTGTGGAGAGGGTCCGGTGTCACCCAGTATGGTTGGTGTCACCCGGCGCGGAGAGCACCCCTCTGACATACAGTATGCTAAATGCCTAGCGTACATGTGGCTTACGCCTTCTTCAGAATATCAAAATATGGGATTACTATACTTTCTCCTGCAACTGTGTTACTTACCTTAGTTCTATATGTATAGAAAACACCCATAATCAATTACAGTGTTATCTAAAATATATAGGGAGGAACTCATTAAAGCATTTGTGCCACTTTTCTGGAGGTATGGCCCTTTAAATATCCCTGCACCAGATTCACAAAAGACCTGCTGCTAGTTTTGGTAGCTTTATAAAAACATGCAGCAAATTTAGTTGGTTCGTAATAGTGTCACCTATACAAAGTGGGGCTATGGCTGCGCCAAATTCCTGAATAATTATCTCAAGTTTTTAAATAGAAAATTTCTAGGTAATTAAGACCAACTTTAATTTGGTGTACTGAGACAGGCAGAGTGCTTGCCTCTGTAAGCTTTGTAGCAGGGTGGCATATTTGCCACCACCATAGCCAACAGGCTCCTAGCAACCATTGATGCAGACAATGGGAGGAGCCTGATTTGAAAGGTGAGAGACTAGTTCCCCATCAGGTTCACTCTCTCTTCTTGTAATGAACAGCAGGCAGCACTCTCTCTTCTTGTAAATAACAGTAGGTTGTCTTTAGGCTATGGAATTTTCACAATGACTGCTGTCAAGAACATGAGTAGCAGACCTGATGGTGAATCTCTGAATACCCATCAGGATCCACCCAGAAATAAAACTTCTCAACCACTGTGCTGTCTGTGCGTTCCCAAGGTACATGAATTTTGGGTAAGCACTGACTTCCTTGCTACAAGTCTCCCTGTGTGTAACTCGACATGCAGCTAAACCCTCCTGTTCTGCAATAAGCAAGACTGAATGTAATCTTGAAGCTTTATTAACAAAACAGGGTGGGTGAAACTATTGGGAAAAACAAATGAGAAATACATACAGTCAATGTATGGAACATACTAACACAATTAAACAATTAGGCTGCAGATGGCAATAGGTCCGTGCTCCCCAGCGATGCTGCATGTAGGGGATGTAAGTTCAGTCTACAACAAGTGCTTTAGGGATGATGGTGGTTTCCTTTGCCTTGGTTCTTAAGGTAGAGTCTAGCTCTGAGGATGGATCTGTTTCATTTTCTTAGAAGGGAGGATAATAGGAATTTTTACTAACTAAACAGTTTCTGGTTTCTTCAAAATGGTAAATTTACTCTGGACTCCATCTTGTGGCCAAATTCAATTTTTTAGGGATACACATAATAAATTGTCCAACTGAAGGCAGAGCACACTCTTTAATAATTCTCAGATTGTGTTTCAATACCAAATATACTGCATGTTTATGCATGTATTTGTGTGTTTCGAGAATGGGTCAATGGACACCTAATATAAGTAGGCTATGAATAAAGAACACTGGGTATCAATGATACATTGAAGAAAAATACAGAATGTGTTATCATATTGCTGAGTGCATTTTACAGGTGATACTATGGCACTATATTGGTACTTAGTAACCTTTAAAAGGTCATATCTCTTTTGTTAATGTTACAACTTACTACTTTCATGCTGTTTTACTCTAGTTTTGCTCGGTGGATTTTAATAGACCCTCTTTATCCACTGGGCTCCCTGAAGACAGAGCAGAAAAGCTCATCCCATTTCTTTACAACATTTGCAATTTCAAAGACTCCTGCCAGTGGATACATGAAACAAACGAGGAGACATGCAACTTCGATTTAACACAGGAAAGAAAAAAATGGATACTTTGTGCCAGCAAAGTCCCAGGGGAGTTTCAATGCAAATGTAAAAATGACAAAGCCCAATAGAGAATAGAGGAACATGTCAGTCAGACCTTTCTGTGACAGTGACATATAAATGAGTTTTCCAATTATTTTCCAAACATGAGCAGCAAGCAACTAAGTCATCCTGATGCGGTTCATCACTTAGCACATTTTTATCTTACCGTGATATATATATATATATATATATATATATATATATATACTGTATATATAATAGCAGGTGTTAGTGGTATTCTCAATACATATATTAATATATTGTGTGTGATTATTGGTTGGTATAGCTTACAGTGAATGTGTTTTGGGGGGGGGAGTTTAACCTGTTGCTAGCCTGGTGAAAGCAGAAAAAGGTGGGTTTTAATGCCCACATGCCACCCATATGCGTCCATGAACATCAGGGGTTTCTGTGCTGAAAGCATGCTCACTTCATGCTCCCAACACAAAGAGAAAGCTGTGGGTCTCTAGTAATAATTGGGACCAAGCAGGACTGGCTCCCTATCCTGTGGCCACTTTGACAGCCAATCACGGTGGTCACATGATTCAGCAGGCTTTCCTTCCCCCAGGCATAATAACCCAGTTAAAGGGACACCAAGGCTGGGCAGGAAGGGGTTACAGGAATCTGTGTATTTTGAGATAAGGCTGGTGTAAGTACCTGATTGCAAATTAATTTTAAGTGAAGGAAAAAAAATCTCTCTAGTAAACAAATGTCTTTATTGTAAAAATATATATATATATTTTGTAACTGTGCACCTATTGTTTATTACAAGGTGACACTTACTGTACGGGTTCATTTGTAAAGCAATGAAAACCACATTCACAAATCACTACTGCTGATGAATCTTCCCAGTGCATGTGTTTTAAATGACTGCTTTATAAATATATTTATATATTTATTTAATCACAGCTTGAGAAATATGCTCCTAAGGCTCCATGTACACTGCAGCTGATAAACTCACGTTTAGGAGCTTTTCTGCGTTTTTTTTTTAGCAGCCCCTGAACTCTCCCTAATGTTTTCCTATGTGCCATGTACACATAGTCGTTTACAGTTGTTTACAGGCAGCTGAGTTTACAATCATTTTTTTGAACGCACCAAACTTGCGTTCAGGAGTAGATTTTATCAGTGTTTCAAATGCCAAACGCTTGTGAACACTTGTAAACGTGTGTAAATGTGGCTAACTGCATTTATAAGCGTTTGCACTTAAAAGCGTTTTTTAACTGTTCCATATCCAGATGCTATCCAGAGCCTTTTTTCATCACCAGAAATGCAGGCAAAGCGTATTCCATGTATTCAAATGGACCTAGTACACCAGTGCAGTCAGTTCCAGGTTTTGCGTGAAGGAAAAATTGGTAGAATGTGCTGCATTATGTTCATGATGGGATCCATAGTGAATACAACCAGAAAAGATAGGTCAGCTCAACACATACTGCTCTCTCTGCTTCTGCTCTCTTTATTTCTCTCAAAATGTCTGACATAGTTATTTTTTTACTGTTTTTCAGTGCATTCTGGGCATTTTGGAAGGTCTCCTGAGGTTATCTTAAAAAAACGCTTCTAAACTCAAACGCTCATAAACACTCATAAATGTGGTATGCAAAGGTGGCTAAACAGACGATTAAATTTTCCTTCAGTCAGTTTCCATCAATTAGAAGTGTCTTCCAAACGCCCCGTGTACATGGAGCCTAATGTCTCGTACGTATGATAAGAAAATCTTACGAAAAATTTAGCGGAACCACTGATCGAACGATTTTCTCTTCGTTGAGCAGGATGTTTTAACCGATAACGATATTGTGAACGAAAAAATCCAGTTGCACAACAGTGAAAATGTTGTCGTTTCGCATATGAACGACCGATTTTCTATACGGTGGTATGATGGTCATACGAAAAAAATCTATCAAGTGCTATCACGCATGAGCGGAAACAGAAGATGACCAGGATATTTATGTCCAAGGAATCTTCGTAAACATGAACAAAAAATCCAAATGTTAAAAGTAGATTGGCCTAATGAGATAATGAAACCAGAATTCTGCATATTATATTTTATGTATCACTATTTATGTATAGAGATAATGTAATAAACTATATTATACTCATTGCTGTTAATTGTTGTGTATATCACTCGTTCTGGTCGGAAGGGCATGGCTACAAGGTCACACGCACCAGGGGTGGACTGACCATTCCAGCACTCGGGCACTGCCCGAGGGCCCGGGGTCAATAGGGGGCCACATGAAATGCCCCTGGTACCTTTTATAGGCTTTTCTTGAGTGTGGGCAAGGATATAGGGGCCCCATGATCCCCTATTGCCCGCGGGCCCCATGAGTTGTCAGTCCGCCCCTGACACGCACACTGCATCACTTCCACTTTTATGGAAGACATCAACACTACCTATTGCCCGACAAAAATTTTTTTAGATTGGTTAATGTGGGCCACGATTTCAACCAACAAACGAACGCCTCTCGGTTGTCGGATGACCGATCGGTCAATTGTCTAATCATGTATTCCCACCTTTAGGCTTTCTCTTTGCAAACAGGTGAAGTTCACTCAGCACTAATTCTCAGTCATCCAACTCTCAGTTGTCCACAGCCCCCCAAATGACTCAAATCACAGGCTGCCATTACCCTGGTTTTTGTATGACAGCAGCTTAAAAGACTCTTTACATGTCTTTCTTCTAACACAGCTCTCTCGTAGCCAGCTCAAACCATCTAACGTTGCCTAACAAGAGCACAGAGCTGCTCTCTACTGTCTGTTTCAGAGCAGCTGCTGTCAGAATCTGACAGTAGCCATAAATGCCTCCTCCCTGTCCAGTGCCGAGTGTGGCCAAAAGACTAGGCTTACTTTTGTTGGGATACATTTGTTGATACATTGAGAGGAATTTATCAAACATGGAACAGACAGAATCTAAGGTATCTGTGCATGACAACCATTCAGCGCTAGCTTTCATTTTCATAGCCTGCTGCGGTTGGAAGATAACTGGTTACTGTGCGCAGCTGCTCCAGATATTGTCTGATCCAGTTTTAGTAAATTCCCCACTAGACTTTCAGAGCTTGATTACCAAGCAACCAATTCTTCAAGCCTCTGCTACTCTCAGAGAGGGCACCACTGAATAATCAATATTAAATCAGAACTCCAGGAAAAAAGAAAACAAGATTTTGACAGTTGCTTTGTAAAAATTAAATACTTCTAATGACTTTGGTCTTGTATCTGTCTGCTGCTGCATTTGGTAAAACTCTGAACCCAGCTGTTAGTAATGAACTTCTGGTGCTAAATCTTAGGGTCCTTTCACACGGGTGTTCCGATTTTTTCATCAGTCCAGTCACATTTTTTCAAAGAAAACACAGATCAGTTTACAACAGTTTTTTTTGTATCTGTTTACATCCATTTTTCATCAGTGTACATCAGTTTATCCATCCACTTTTCATCTGTTTACATCCATTTTCATCCGTTTTAGTCAGTTTACATCCTTTTTTAATCCGTTTACATCCATTTACATCCATTTTTTATCCGTTTTTCGTCCATTCCTTTTTTTATGGAAGAAAAAGGGTTTTCTTCCATTCTAAAAAAACAGATGTTAATGGATAAGGACATTAATGGATGTAAATGGATGATCATCCTTTAACTAGTCCATAGACATACATGGGTGTCCGTTTTTCATCTGTATACGGACAGGTGAAAAACGGACATATGAAATGCCCATGTGAAAGAGGCCTTATAGTTGCTGCTCTAGTACAGTTCTCATAGTGGGTCAGTCATTCTCCATTTTAGCAATTCATGAAATGTCTTCTTTTTACGGTGAGGTGGAGATTGAAATGTTCATCCACCCTCCTCTTTCCTTGTCCATTCACAGAACACAGTATTCTGTGAAAATAATACAAGATGTTTCTATGAATGGAGAAACAGAAAAAGGGCGCACCGACCTAGTGCATTAACGCTTAAAATAATTTATTGAAGAAAAAAAATAGGTATCATACTCACAATGGACATATTAACACAGGCATGTCAAACTGAACAAGATGTATGATCCAAACATCTGAGTCCATACGATGGAACCCTGGATGACCAACTGGCTAACACGTTTTGAGGACACAACCTCTTCCTCAGAGCCCTGGGATGTGGAAAAGCTGTCTCAGACCACTGAGAGGCTGTACCAAGTGCCCATCAAGACATCTGGGTAGATCCCCACTTTAAAGATGGGAGCTTTGCAGAGCCTGGACTGGCTGAGTGACATCAGCAGACAGTGAATTTTAGCCCGCCGTTGGCTAAAAATAGGTCACGGAAGTGCAGAACAAAGTGCACTCCTGTGGCTTACAGAATAAGTATAGCCAAAATAAGAACTGTCAAAATGTGTTTTAATTTCACCTTTAAATGTACAGAATAGAATAGAGCATTACATAATATTTCAAATATATTAACAATAATAATATAGATTACATTTGTAAAAGTAGCAACAGAGTGGGCCGGAGAGAAAAGTCTGGGGCAAAGAAGAAAATAATCAGTAATAAAATTATTCTGAAGACTTCTTTTGGATAAGATAGTAATAGGGAGAGAGTGGGCAATTATCCTCTTGTACTGTATGAAAGATAGTGAAGGATGTATGAGAGATGAAACTGGTTAAAGTCAAATTTCAGCTTTAATAACAAAAAAAAACAGCCAAGAACTAGTTTAAACTAAAGTTCACTTTTTATAGAAAGTAGCCCATGCACTCAAGGGACCCCAGTAATTATTACCGCTTTGCCACCCTGCCCAGACCAATTTTCAGATTTCAGCTCTGTCATGCTTTAAATGACAATTGCGTGGTCATTCAACACTGTTCCCAATGACATTTTTAGCATTGTATTCACACAAGAAAAGATTTCTTTTGGTGGTGTTTAATCACCATCAAGGTTTTTTTTTTTTGCTAAATATAAACCTGAGATTTTGTTTGGTGGTATTTAATCACAGTTTTTTTTTATTCTTTACTAAATAAATAAAAAAAAATGCATTTTTTTCTGTTATAATGTTTTGCAAATACAGTATTTTCTGGCATATAAGACTACTTTTTATACTTAAAAATATACCCCAAAAATTGGGGGTCGTCTTATACATGGGGTATAAAATGTGAACCTTGAGTTTGTTTGGGTCAAGCTGGCTGGATGTGTGGTAATACTGTACATACAGTATACCGTACTGAACCAAGCTGGCTCAAAACAAATGTCCCTATGACAGATTAATCTGTCAGCCCGCTGGATGTGCGGTATATACAGTATACTGCGCTGAGCCAAGCAGTTTCAAAACGTACCAGTACGTCCCTACTGTAATCAGCCCGCTGGATGCGTGTATGTACGGTAGCTGCGGCTACATACAGTATACACTGGGCCAATCACGGCGTGTGATGTATTCTACTAATGAACACAAAGCCTGCTCGGATTGGCTGAGTCAGAGAGGTGGGCTGATGATGTCAGAACCTCAGCCAATCCGAGCAGGCTTTGTATTCATTAGTAGAATACATTGCTTGCCATGATTGGCCCAGTGTATACTGTATGTAGGCTCAGCTACCGTACATACAAACATCCAGCGGTCTGATTACCGTAGGGACGTACCGGTACGTTTTGAAACAGCTTGGCTCAGTATACTGTATATACCACAGTGGTATATACTCAGTATACTGTATATACCACACATCCAGCGGGCTGACAGATTAATCTGTCATAGGGACATTTGTTTTGAGCCAGCTTGGCTCAGCGCAGTATACTGTATGTACATTACTGCACATCCAGCGGGCTGTATATATACTGTATACTGTATATAGCCAAAGCTACCATATTACTGCACATCCAGCAGTAAACATCTGATTTGGAATTTGATCCATATGATGACTATCTTACAAATGTATCATAAGATGTCATTCATGAACTTATGATGTCAGAGGATGAACATGAGGATTTTGAAGGATTTTAAGTACCGGTAAGTCATAACCATTTCAATTAAAAAATCTGATGTTTTTAAATGGTGTTGCCTCGGAAGGGGGGTAGTCTTAGGGCGAGTATAGCCCAAAACCTATGTTTTAACTGGAAAATTAGGGAATTGTCTTATACACCCAGTCGTCTTATACGCCGGAAAATACGGTAAATACTTTTTCTTCATGAATGTAGGCCAAAATGTATTCTGCTACATTTCTTTAGTAAACGAAAGTCTGTAGGAAAGATCTAGGGTCCAGAAACTATGGTATATAAATCTGAAAATTAATCAGTCCTGATGTACTGACTGCCTATCTCATTTCTTGAGGCCCAAAATGCCAGGACAGTACAAATTAATCTTTTTTGGAAAGTAGACAGTATAAGGTATTTAGTAGGAGGCATGGCAAGTTGTAATTTTTTGTCACAATTTTTTGAGAAATGAAAAGGAAAAAATTACTTTTTTTCACTTTTTAAAATTTTGTTTACATACTGTTACCAGTGCAGTACATCATATACCTGGTGTGGTGGTGATCAGGGACACTGACTGTAACAGTATGTAAAAAACAATATATATTTTTTTTTTCAATTTTCTTTAAATATTTCTTTCTTTTTTTTCCCACAATTTTTTTTTTACATACTAACACTGTACCACTCTGGGGAGGTGATCAAGATTTATTTTCATAATCACTTATAATAAACAACCATTTTTACTGAATGAAATGTATTAATTCACTGAGTATTGTTGTGATTAATTGTGATTGGCCACAGCTAATTACATGGTACAGATGGACTGTGATTGACCCTGTCTGTAGTATGTGATCACTGTGACCAGGTCTTTTTATCTAAGAGAATAGGTGCAGGAACTCCCCCCTTGTGTTTGCCCCCTACACACATCGCAGCACCATTCCTTGGTTTCACCCCTACTCACCTCCCAGTACCACCCCTTTTAGGCCCCCCAAGAACAATGGACCCCCACAACAAAATACCACCCTAGCAAGATTAGACCCCCTGCAGCAACAACAGATCTCCCATCAGTCAGCATTAATAGATCCTGCAGCAGCCAGAAACAGAAGACCTCTCTCTTAACAGTAGCTCCCTCTCAGCAATAATTGACCCCCAGCAACAAAAGACCCCTCAGGAACAATATACCCTCATGCAAAAATAGATCCCCTCCAGTGACAATAGATCCCATGGCAGCAAGCATCAATAGACCCTTCAGCAGACCCCTTCACTCCTTTCCACTGACATTCTGTGCTGGAGGTGTCAGGACTGCGTTCCCCTGCGTTTCTGCTGAAAAAAAGCCCTGGCTGTGGCCAATCACAGAGAGCAACGCAATGGTACACAATAAATGACAAGAATGGAAGCCAACAATTGTATACAATTTTTCATGTGATCTGCTGTGATTGGTCTCAGCAATCACATGGTAGTGACAGAGGCCTGGTACAGTGATATGTCATCAGCTGTATCTGGTGGACACAGCGGGTAACAGATCATCCCGCAGCCTCCCCATTCTGGGTAACACATCATATAATGTCCATCCAGAACAGAAAATGCCCCACCCAGCTATCATTTGTCTATGAGATGCAGTTAAATGTTTGTTAATTGTACTGTCATACCTGTAGGACACTTGAGCCTCCACAGATGCCTGGCCAAAAAAATTCCAGTTAGCAATCCTCATGTTCTGCCTTGTAGCTAGTAATTGAAAACCATTGGACTCTCACTTCCAGCATTACAAGAGTGAAAACCAATAGCTTTCACATCCTAGCAGCAAGGAAGGAAGTGGGGATTGCTAATTGGGAGTTATTCAACCAGGTTCCAGGTGCCAACTGAGAACTGAAACCTCACAAAATGTTATTGTCTTCTCCAGTTATCTTCTGTGAGCTACAAAATTCTTCCCTCAAATGTAATAGTGATGTGGAGAGGAGGTGTTTGTAGTTCAAGTAATGGGAGGACAGCCTTGGGTTACAATGCTGCTCTTCCACAGGGCGGGAGGTATGTTAAAGAAAAGAAAACAAATGCAGATAGCAAATCTAAGGACTGCAAGCTGCAAAGTATATTACATTTTGTTTTGGGGGGTTTAGTTATCTTTTAACCTCCTTGGCAATATTTTTGAATGTCAAAGCGGTACATTGCTTTGCATGGAAATTTCAGTGTCTGGTGACGAATTTCCCCATGAATCACAATCGCTCAATTCTGCAAGTGATTCTAATTCACTATCGCTGTTTTCTAGCCTGTCTAAAACCGACTTTGACCTAAAGGGACACTTTTTGGATGCAGTGGACATTCTCAAGTTTCCAGGCAGAAAGAATGGTAAAAGTGCGGGCAGGGCACAGGACAAAGAACTAGGGACAAAATTTAGGTGAAATGGTTTGATACAGTAATGTAATCCTAACAGATTACAAAGTTTTGTGTGTATGTTATGTTTTTACTTTTTTTAATCTCCCGCTGGTTCCACCCCCCTGCGTCGTGGCGCTCGCAGGGAAGGGAACCCGGAAGATGGATGCTGGCATCGGCTGGAGGATACAGTGGGAGGATATCAGCCGGAGGACACAGTGGGAGGACATCGGGGGATCACAGGGACAAGGTAAGTTACACTACACACACACTACAGTGTAATTCTGAGTGTGGCTCAGGGTTACCGCTTTTGGTACTGAAAATTAACCCCAAACCACACTCGGGATTACCACCAGGGAGGTTAAATAGTATTTGGCTCATGCAGAATTGCACCATAGCATTGCTTAGTCCAAAACAACTATGAAGCCACACTCGGGATTACCACCAGGGAGGTTAAATAGTATCTGGCTCATGCAGAATTGCACCATAGCATTGCTTAGTCCAAAACAACTATGAAGCCACACTCGGGATTACCACCAGGGAGGTTAAATAGTATCTGGCTCATGCAGAATTGCACCATAGCATTGCTTAGTCCAAAACAACTATGCTACAACAGTATCTGTAAAAAAAAAAAATCTTTTTTCCCATGATGCCATTTAATCCTTTACTGATGTAGTTTTTCCTAACCAATTTATTTTTATTTAGTGAATAAACTGAGCCTGTGTTCTTTTAAAAATTGCTCTTCCTTTTATAAAAGCACTTTTCACATTTCCACATTTTATTTCCCTCTACTTTACTGAATAAGCCCATACAGTATGTACTTTACTTACATTCATTTATTACTAGCACTTGACTTGCTGGCAAGCGAGAAAGAAATAGCTGAACATAAACCTTCCCATCATGGGCTATTTGTGTTGGGAAATGCACTCAGTCACATCACAAGGTTTAGTCAGGTCACATGCTCCTTGCAGCGATTGGGGTTAATCAGAGAGAGCTCTGCGGGTGCCCTCAGCTGTGCGGCTGGCAGAGCAAGTGACTCTTTTCTAAATTGCATAGGATTAGTAGTCATCATGTCCCATCCCCCACACTGCTTTCGCTTCAGAATAAATACATATTTTTCTCACGATGCCATTTAATCCTTAGTCTGATGTCGTTTTTTCCCTAACCAATCAGGCTCAGCCCACCCCCTCTCTCTGTCTGTGTCTCCTCCAGCCATGTAGCTAGGATCTTTTCAATAGCGTGGGGGCACCCTGACAAGGAGGCAGCTGTGCTTTCCATCCGCAAACCCTTGAATTGTGCTGTTTCAGCCAGTACAGTCCCTTTGTGTGCTATGCCCTCCAACACTTGTGATAAAAAAGTAACCAAAGTAATCATGATTGTCACAAAACATCACAGTATCCTCTCTGCAGGGACTGCAGTATACAGACGCTATGACAAAAATGTACTGTCTCAATAACCCACTCTATGATAATGTTTAAAGACGTATTTTATTACAAATGACATTTCAATTGTTTTATCACACCATACTTCATGTAAGGCTTTTAAAATATTTTCATTTTTTAGGTTGTGCTGAACAACAGGTCACAGCATGTGCAGAGAAGACATAGGTTCATCCTACGCTTATTCCAGAAGAAATACAAAACCTGCTTCTAAACTAATAATGAGCGAAGACTGGGGTCAAATAGGAGGTATCTGTGGCAGCAATTTTAAACCTGAGATCAGATATTCTTTTGAATATGCCCCATCTCTACCAGGATCCAAGCATCTCTCATTGACTTCCACATTTAGATAACACTGCTATTATCAGCTCAGTCAGGACATTTCTCTCTGACTTTCAATCTTAAAAAAAAGGAGTTGAAATATCTTACTTTGCCCTTTACTGCATTCAGTTGTATGAATGTCAAATCTGCTAACCACTATCAGGGTGTTTCTGATATAGCTAGGTCTCTGAATATCTGGTAGTAGTTAGTCACACTCAACTGGATTTGTTCTGTAATATTGAAGATGTTTTGAACCCTGGTAAAGCCACTTCTTATATTCTAATGAGTTTCACGATAATTCCCCAGAATTTAATGTTTACTGATATACACTATATTTCCAAAAGTATTGGGACGCCTACCTTTACATGCACATGAACATTCATATTATCTCAGTCTTAGTCCGTAGGCTTCAGTATTGAGTTGGCCCACCCTTTGCAGCTATAACAGATTCAACTCTTCTGGGAAGGCTGTCCACAAGGTTTAGGAGTGTGTCTATGGGAATGTTTGACCATTCTTCCAGAAGTGCATTTGTGAGGTCAGGTACTGATGTCGGACGAGAAAGCCTGGCTCGCAGTCTCTGCTCTATTGGGTTGAGGTCAGGACTCAATGTGCAGGCCAGTCAAGTTCTTCCACCCCAAACTTGTTCATCCATGTCTTTATGGACCTTGCTTTGTGCACTGGTGCACAGTTATGTTTAAGGCTCCATGCACACTGGGCATTTTAGTATCACTGGTAACGTTAGCTGTGTAAAGTCACGTTAAAAATGTGAGTTTTTTAGCGTTTTTGTATTAGTGTTTAGCATTATTTTACCGTGTTTTTTCACGTTTGCATTTTTAGAGGTTTTGTTTACAGCCTATGTGTGCATGGACACATCGGATAATATGCTGGGGAGTTTACTGGCTGTAGAAAAAACGCCAAATGCCAAAAACAGCAGCTGTAAAAACATCCAGTGAGCATGAGGACTTAATAGGAAGGGGCCATCCCCAAACTGTTCCCACAAAGTTGAGCCATGAAATTGTCCAAAATGTCTTGGTATGCTGACACCTTAACTGGAACTAAAGGGCCAAAGCCAACCCCTGAAAAACAACCCCCAATCTAGACATATCAATTGGATTGCCAGACAGAGAAGTGTCATTCATCACTCCAGAGAGCATGTCTCCACTGCTCTAGAGTCCAGTGGCAGCATGCTTTACACCACTGCATCCAACACTTTGCATTGCACTTGGTGATATAAGGCTTGACTACAGCTACTCAGCCATGGAAACCCATTCCATTAAGCTTTCTATGCACTGTTGTTGTGCCAATCTGAAGGCCACTCAAAGTTTGGAGGTTTTTAGCTATTGACTCTGCAGACAGTTGGTGACTTCTGCGCACTGTGCACTTCAGCATGCGCTAACCCTACTCTGTCATTTTACGTGGCCTACCACTTTGTGGCTGATTTGCTGTTGTTCCCAGTTGCTTCCACTTATAATACCACTAGCAGTTGACCGTGGAATATTTAGTAGCAAGGAAATTTCACGGATGGACTTATTGTACAGGTGACAACCTATCACGGTACCACGCTTGAGTTCACTGAGCTTCTGAGAGCAACCCATTCTTTCACAAATGTTTGTAGAAGCAGTCTGCATGCCTAGTTGCTTGATTTTATACACCTGTGGCCATGGAGGTGATTGGTACACCTGAATCCAATGATTTGGAGGGGGTGTCCTAATACTTTTGGCAATATAGTGTATGTTAAGCAAATTACTATGGAAAGGTAGATAACATTGTCTAAGGACGGGAATGGAGGTGTGAAAATTGTGTAACCATGCTGTTTTATTGCAGAATCTTGCCCTTTAACATTGCAGAACAACTCCAATTGAATGTGACCAACTACTACTAGATATCCACTTGCTGCCTGCCCACCTGTATTCTACTGCGGGTGGGCAGCTTGTACAAGCACAATCACGTACCTGTGCATCGGCAGTGGCTTCCAGGCTCAGGGTACATGCACGTACCCCATCCTATCTGACTCCTGCTGTGATTGAACACAGTGGGATTATGTCAGCAGGTTTCAGCCAATGATTCATGGCTGAGACCTGCAGATTGGCTGTGTCCAATCATAGTCCTGTGTTGAAAAACACACAAGATTCTGTACAGAAGGAAAGATCTGTTTTGCAGGGAGAACAAACAGACATTTAGTAAAAAGCAGCACACATTAAACACATTATGCATTGTTAGGCATACAGTTAACCCTTTGGATTGTCCCTTGATGTTAACCCCTTCCCAGGCAGTGTCATTAGTACAGTGACAGTAAACAGTATTATCACTGATCATGCATTAGTGTCACTGGGGATGCCAGTGTCCATTAGTTAGTTAGTGCACCTCCCAGACAGTGTCAGATTGCCTGATACACTATCACAGTCCTACTATAGATTGCTGATCACCGCCATTACAATTGTAAAAAAATAAATAAATAAAAATTCCAGTATAGTGTATAAAATAGTTTGTAGACACTATAACTTTCACACAAACCAATCAATATACACTTTTCGGGATTTTTTTTTACCAAAGACATATAGCAGAATACATTTTGGCCTCAATTTATGAAGAAATTAGATTGAAGAAATATGGATTTTTATTTTTTTTATTGGTAAAAAAATATTGTTTTTTTTTTCATTTTCAGTGGTTATAATCAAGAATGGAATTTAAATGATTCTCTCCTCCAAGACTTTGTACTACAGACTTTGCAGAAACCATTGGCTACTTTGTTTCTTGTCACCAAAATGACAATAGCCTGTCTGCCTGTTCAGTGAGAGGCTCTAAAGTACGTGCTTCATCAAACATGGAACATACCTTAAAACATCCCGTACATTTCAAATACAAAAGCTGTCGCAAAAAATCTCTCTTTTGGAGTCCTCCCACAAGAGGTCTCATTCTCCCCATACCATGCTTGCTCTTTCTGATGCTAGACACCAATTACTGCAACTTCTTCAGCAAAAAACTCTCTCCATTAGAGATCGCACCCGTCAAGTATTTTACAAGGATGGAGACAAGCCCGGTCGGTTGTTGGGGAGCGCCTTGCATTCCAAGCACGGGACTCCCTTAATCTCAAAACTGAAAGATTCAGGGGGCAAGGTCACACATCACCCTAAAGAGATCACTGCACTCTTTTGTGCATTCTATGACCAGTTATATAATTAACCCACTACCCCCCCCAGCCATATCTAAAGAATACTTTGTATATACCATCTCAGACTCTCTAAGCCGACTCTTCCCACTCTTTCCCAATCAGTGGTTACAGACCTTGACCATCCCTTTACGGAGGAGGAACTACTGGGCGCTGCATCCGCTCTCAAGCCTAATAATAGTCCAGGCCCGGATGGCTTCTCCTGCAGATTTTATACATCCTTTATAGGCCCTCTCTCCGCCTTCCTAACCAAGACTTACAATGTGATATCTGGGGATACAGCTTTTCCTGCCCAAGCCTTAGAGGCACACATTACCATTTTATCCAAACCTGGCAAGGATCCATCCCTATGTGGCAGCTATCACCCCATTTCTCTCACTAACATAGATATACCTCTTTACTCTAAATGTATTGCTAATTGCCTCATGCCTCTCCTCTCAGACCTAGTACACCTAGACCAGGTTGGTTTTACCCCAGGCAGAGAGGCTCAAGATAACATCCTTAAAATGATTTCCTTGATAGAATATGCTCAAAAACATAACATACCTGCTTGTCTCATATCAGTCAATGCCGAAAAAGCTTTTGACCAGGTTCATTGAGACTTCCTTCAGGCTATTCTAATGCAAGTACAGTTAGGACCTAATCTTTTATATAAGATCCTGGCTTTATATACAAATCCCTCTGTGAGAGTGCGCTCTAACAGCCTTCTCTCTGACCCTATTAGGATTTGCAAAGGGACCCGCTAAGGGTCCCATCTGTCCCTTTTGCTATATGTTCTGTCTATGGAAGATCTTGCCATAGCCCAACATAATAATCCTGATGTTAAGGGCATTGAAGTGTGATCGCATTACTAAAAATTGTCCCTATACTCGGAACGATTTGCTCCTTTATGTATCTGTACCACAAATCTCTCTTCCTTCAATTATGAAGGATTTTGAAACCTTTGGACGGGTAAGTAATTTATAAGTTAATTATGACAAGAGACCCTCAATATCACCTTGTCTCACCAGCTTCAGGCTAACTTTTACTTCAAATGGCAGAGCAAGGCCATTAAAAACATTGGAGTCTATATCCCAGCTTCTCTCTCATGAGCCTTGCAGATCTGAATTATGCACCGTTATTATTGCTCATTCGGACTTGTCTCAAGATATATGACAAGCCCAATATCTCGAGGTTTGGGCAGATGAACCCCATTAAGATGGATATCTTACTTGTATATACTTTCCAGACAATCCTGATTGCTCCTCCGGTGGGCTTTTTTTCTCCCATTACTATTGCACTCTGGAATTATATATGGCAATATAATAAATCCACCCTTTCTCTGCCCAAATCTCGTAGGGGGGATGCCTTACCTAACATGCTTCTATATTACCATGCCTCCTCTCTTTTACAGATAATAGATAATATTGCTCAGAATCTAGATTGTGGACGGTGCTTGAAATCGACTTGATTGACTCTGATATTACTTCCTTGCTATGGACACACCCGGACCTGCACCCATCTAAGGCCGTTCTGCCTTTTTTGGTCATGTTTACACTTCGTATATGGGACTCCTATCTAACAAGGGTTTGTGCTTCTCTAGGCCTAGCCCTTTATCCCCACTCTTTGCTACACATGCATTTCCTCAAACCCTCCGTTGCTCCCTTTTACTTATTTGGTCTAAAAATGGCAAGCCATTATTGTTTTAGTCCTTGCAGAACTGTAAACTTCTCTTCTTGTCGCAACTATTAGGGGTTAGTCATAACCCAGCTAGTGCCTGACTAGAAAACTTTCAACTCTGACATTACCTTGCAACCAATTTTCCCATTACATCCTTAACTAGACTGCTCACTGACTTGGAATGTAAGCTCTCCCAGCAGACCAGACCGGGCCATTCACTGTCTCAATTACATCAGATTTTGCTGAAGGCCTCTCTACCCCTTGCTCCCCATTTCATGGTAACATGGGAACAAGAACTTAATGTTACTCCTGAGAACATTGATTGGGAAAAACTACTGGCATTTGCCCATAAAACCTCTGTATTCTTGAGAGCCCAGGAGCACAATTATAAAATTCTTATCAGATGGTATTGGTGCCCAACCACCTTACATGCCATGGTCCCGTCTATCCCCAACACATGCTGGAGGTGTTTTCAGGCCCCAGGTACTATGATGCACATATGGAGTACCTGTCCTTTTATAACTCAGTTCTGGGACAAAATACTCCACCTCTGCTTTCACTTAGTGGAAGATGGAATTACCAACTCTCCTCGCATTGGTTTGCTATCAGTGATGCCTGGATCCTATAAACAAAATAAGAAAAGCCTCCTCTGTCATTTTTTGACTGCTGCACATACTGTGATAGCGTCAAACGGTTGCTCCTTCTTTTGCTGCCTTGGCCTGTGAAATGGATTCCATCTGTCACATGGAAAATCTAGTCTCCTGGGAAACAGGGAAAACTGAGGATTATACCTTCACATGGTCGATTTGAAATCACTTCCGACACTCTTCAAAATTTATTTCATATGTATAAAGCAGGGTTTTACTGCCTGCCAGTCTCATCCAGACTAGTCACTCTGGCAATGCTCCACTGTAGCACTCGGGTCCCAAACTCTCCAACCCCCCCCTCTTTTTTTTCTTCTTCTTTCTCCCTTCTCTTTATTTTATTTCATACTGTATATGTTTTCTCTCTCTTATATACTGTAGGTTACTTGCATATAGGTGATCTCTGAATGTCTATATACTAAATACGTAGATTTTATGTGTCACCTTACTGTGTGCCACATAAGTATGACTACATTACTGGCAGAATTGTTATTTATGTAATTTAGGATATTCGCAGATGGTCTTATATCCTTGGTTTCATTATGTTTTTACGTTGTAATCTTACTACTACCACCAACAAAAGAGATTCTACTAGAAACATCAATGAACAGAGAAACATTCTACAGCTTATGTTCTCCAGAGGAAGCTGTGTGATGCTCCTAAATGCTTAAACCCGCTCAGCACCTGCTTAGGAGCTGAGGGATCCCAAAGAGGAGTCCAGATATTCTACCTCCTCCAGTCCTACTCTGTCTTAAGTTACAATAAAGAGCAAAACTGCATTTAAAAATTACCCGCATTAATTTGGCAAGAAAATGTAAGTGTAAAATATCTGAGGGCAAGGCAGTCCTAAGGGACAGCTCCTGTTGTGATCCAAAGATCCCTTAAAATAGCTGAAACAGGAACATGCCAGTTATTGGTTGGTTTATTGGCTGGGTTTATACCTACCTAAACAAACTATGCTTGAGTTTCAGAAACTATTTATGAGTTTGGTGTGCTTGGCCTCCATCACTACAACAAAGTTAAAAACCTTTAGCTTTGGTATCCACATCAATCCTCGTTAGATCAGGTTTTTCAATCATGCAGTGCCATAGCAAGATCATTCCACAGAGGTTCAAGGTTGTGGCAGAAGACGCAGGCTGCTTTTATTCAAGAGTAGGGATCAGTGAATGTGTCTGGATTCAGTTCATGGGCATTTGTCAAACCCACGTATTATTTTCTAGAATCTTTAAAAAAAATATGTTATCGTCAATATACTGAATTGACAACATATAGCACATGATAAATAAATTGCTATATTCCTGTATTATATGTGTCACCATATCTTGGTTACGAAAGCACAAAATTATTTTTCTCATCATCACTGCTTATAATGGTGAGTAGGAAAAGCATGTATTCAAATAATCAACATTCAAGTTTGACAAATTATTCTCTTTACCTCTATTTAGACTTTTGTGTTGCTTGCCAAATCATACATCTTGTAAAGCAAAGTGTATAGCAATTTATACTGTATGTGAATACCAAAGGTATAGAAATGTCTCCAATATGGATTGTCTGTGGTGTCCCAGAACAATGTATTATTTATTATTTTTTATTTTGGCATTGATACATTTGTCTATAAGTTGAAATTACATCCTAAACATAAATACAGAAATCCATAAAATCACATAAGTGATTTCCCAACACTTGCTTCAGTTTAATTAAGCAGCTGTAACCCATCTGCAGGTATTGCACAATAAATCTGCAATTTACAGGATTCATATGCACATTTGATATGGTTCCCAAGGTAAATGGTATTTATACACCACAAAACAGTATGATATGAGATTTCAGGAAGTTAGTGCTGTAAGACAGTTAAACAGTCATATGCTGTCTTTGCAGACTCATAAGTACATTATTAGTACAGTGAGAACTTTATTTGAAAGTCCAGTGCACAAATACATTTTCTTTACCAGTCATTCATTTGAGCTTTCCAATTATGTTCTTTAGGTATACATTTATTTAATTTAATTTTGGTCTTAAATTAATCAAGAGAATGGGAAATATTGGCACTATATTTATTTCAGTCTTCCTATTACATTGGCACAAAACCCTGGAAAGGCATCAAGTTGAAAGTAAAGAATAGTATCTAGTAAAATAGTATAGTTTTCCAACTTTTAATACATAAAATTTAACACATTTCATTTTTCAGACAATGTGGATCGCAGAGGGAAGACACACAGACATCAACTCAGGTGGGGGAAAATATGATGCCACTTTATGATAGATAGCTAAGATCATAATTGAGGAGCTAGAATCTTCAAACACAAATACTTTTGCGCTTGGGGGTGGACTCAACATAGGCTATAACCACACCTTGGATGTCCTGGAATATGCACTCCTTGCTGCCCTCAAAAGACCGGGGAAGTCCAAATGTATTCGATATAAAGAATGCAAACAGAGGGTGCACCAGCCTAGTGCATTACTTTAAAAACATTTATTGATGAGACAAGTCCTTGAAACGCATTAGCCTGTTGGAAGCCTAGGGTTCCCATTGCAGATAGGCACGTAGTGTGGATTGGACAGAGCTTTTCTTTAATGATGTTCCTTTGACATTATTGTCTTTTGTGAGTACAATGCCTATTTTTAATTTTTCTATACATTTTGTTAAGGTAATGCACTAGGTCGGTACGCCCTCAACTAGAATCTTCACAATGGGTTGTCACAGGAAAAAAAAAGGATTTTTACCTTCAGTCTTCAACCAGTTTTTAATTTTGAATGGTATCATTTTTGGAAAATATTATTACGTATGCAAGAAATTCACTTCTGAACAAAAACCAGGTAAAAGAAGTGCAATGGTATTGTAGTTAAAGCTGAAGTTTAGGTATGCATATTTTTGCATAGTTACATTTGTCCAGCTGGGACCACTGTAAGTATGAATGTGCCATACCTGTCGGATTCCCATGGAAATCACTGTAGTAGTCACTACTACAGTGATCACCGTTAGCTTCTGGATCCCATACCATGTAGTTGCTTAGTGAATACAGGCGATCACTTATTCATCACAGGTGCTATTTAGAGAACACATCCAGTGACGTCACCACCCCATATTTCCACCTTGTCCTATCAGAGAACACTTTGGGATTGATTTACTGTCAAGGAAAATGGAGAATGCCCAGGTGCACAGTTATACTCCAGTGCCGGCTACCTGATGGCAGTGCTTGTGCACCGGTGTGTGTGCCCACCACTGGACTGGCACCAAGCGGGCTATTTAAACTGCTGCTGCACTAGGAATCTTTGCCTTCTGATCTACCACATTCCCTGATCTGCTGTTTGTTGTATCCTGATCCTGTTGCCAACCTGACCTGTCTTGACTTCACTTGAACTCCACCTGCACCGACTCAGCTTGATCCTGACTACACCCTGCCTGCTCCCCTTGCTATCTATCTATGGTTACTGACTTCTGGACTGAACTTCAACTATCTGCTTGCCTGCTCCCTGTACCTGATCCACCCGATAGATCCTGACCCGGCTTGTCTGCCTTTTCTCCAGCTTGTGCCTTGCTGTCCGCAGTCACCGAGGTTCTGCAAGAAACCTGCCAGCCGCTGTTCCTGCTACCTGTATCCTCCGCTCACCTGCATCTGCAACTGACCTGCATCCTGGTCGTCCGGACTGCCCACTTGTCAGCTGACATTACAGCCAGGCACTCATGCCACTCCTGGCTCTTGTGCTCTATGTCTGCTCTTTCAGAAGCACTGAGCAGGAGGTGTAAGAGTATGCCCTCATCTCCACGTCAGGCTTCCCCACCAGGTATGTAACATTTACTGAAGGTAAATATACTGTGCACTGCAAGTGCACCACAAGTGCACTTGCAAGTGCACTTCAAATGCACTTGCGTTAGATCCGAGAGGAAGCTCTGAATGAGGTGAAGCTCTGCTGATTTCTTTCATCCAATCATGTACATGATTGAATGTTGATTATTCAAATAATCAACATTCAAGTTTGACAAATTATTCTCTTTACCTCTATTTAGACTTTTGTGTTGCTTGCCAAATCATACATCTTGTAAAGCAAAGTGTATAGCAATTTATACTGTATGTGAATACCAAAGGTATAGAAATGTCTCCAATATGGATTGTCTGTGGTGTCCCAGAACAATGTATTATTTATTATTTTTTATTTTGGCATTGATACATTTGTCTATAAGTTGAAATTACATCCTAAACATAAATACAGAAATCCATAAAATCACATAAGTGATTTCCCAACACTTGCTTCAGTTTAATTAAGCAGCTGTAACCCATCTGCAGGTATTGCACAATAAATCTGCAATTTACAGGATTCATATGCACATTTGATATGGTTCCCAAGGTAAATGGTATTTATACACCACAAAACAGTATGATATGAGATTTCAGGAAGTTAGTGCTGTAAGACAGTTAAACAGTCATATGCTGTCTTTGCAGACTCATAAGTACATTATTAGTACAGTGAGAACTTTATTTGAAAGTCCAGTGCACAAATACATTTTCTTTACCAGTCATTCATTTGAGCTTTCCAATTATGTTCTTTAGGTATACATTTATTTAATTTAATTTTGGTCTTAAATTAATCAAGAGAATGGGAAATATTGGCACTATATTTATTTCAGTCTTCCTATTACATTGGCACAAAACCCTGGAAAGGCATCAAGTTGAAAGTAAAGAATAGTATCTAGTAAAATAGTATAGTTTTCCAACTTTTAATACATAAAATTTAACACATTTCATTTTTCAGACAATGTGGATCGCAGAGGGAAGACACACAGACATCAACTCAGGTGGGGGAAAATATGATGCCACTTTATGATAGATAGCTAAGATCATAATTGAGGAGCTAGAATCTTCAAACACAAATACTTTTGCGCTTGGGGGTGGACTCAACATAGGCTATAACCACACCTTGGATGTCCTGGAATATGCACTCCTTGCTGCCCTCAAAAGACCGGGGAAGTCCAAATGTATTCGATATAAAGAATGCAAACAGAGGGTGCACCAGCCTAGTGCATTACTTTAAAAACATTTATTGATGAGACAAGTCCTTGAAACGCATTAGCCTGTTGGAAGCCTAGGGTTCCCATTGCAGATAGGCACGTAGTGTGGATTGGACAGAGCTTTTCTTTAATGATGTTCCTTTGACATTATTGTCTTTTGTGAGTACAATGCCTATTTTTAATTTTTCTATACATTTTGTTAAGGTAATGCACTAGGTCGGTACGCCCTCAACTAGAATCTTCACAATGGGTTGTCACAGGAAAAAAAAAGGATTTTTACCTTCAGTCTTCAACCAGTTTTTAATTTTGAATGGTATCATTTTTGGAAAATATTATTACGTATGCAAGAAATTCACTTCTGAACAAAAACCAGGTAAAAGAAGTGCAATGGTATTGTAGTTAAAGCTGAAGTTTAGGTATGCATATTTTTGCATAGTTACACTTGTCCAGCTGGGACCACTGTAAGTATGAATGTGCCATACCTGTCGGATTCCCATGGAAATCACTGTAGTAGTCACTACTACAGTGATCACCGTTAGCTTCTGGATCCCATACCATGTAGTTGCTTAGTGAATACAGGCGATCACTTATTCATCACAGGTGCTATTTAGAGAACACATCCAGTGACGTCACCACCCCATATTTCCACCTTGTCCTATCAGAGAACACTTTGGGATTGATTTACTGTCAAGGAAAATGGAGAATGCCCAGGTGCACAGTTATACTCCAGTGCCGGCTACCTGATGGCAGTGCTTGTGCACCGGTGTGTGTGCCCACCACTGGACTGGCACCAAGCGGGCTATTTAAACTGCTGCTGCACTAGGAATCTTTGCCTTCTGATCTACCACATTCCCTGATCTGCTGTTTGTTGTATCCTGATCCTGTTGCCAACCTGACCTGTCTTGACTTCACTTGAACTCCACCTGCACCGACTCAGCTTGATCCTGACTACACCCTGCCTGCTCCCCTTGCTATCTATCTATGGTTACTGACTTCTGGACTGAACTTCAACTATCTGCTTGCCTGCTCCCTGTACCTGATCCACCCGATAGATCCTGACCCGGCTTGTCTGCCTTTTCTCCAGCTTGTGCCTTGCTGTCCGCAGTCACCGAGGTTCTGCAAGAAACCTGCCAGCCGCTGTTCCTGCTACCTGTATCCTCCGCTCACCTGCATCTGCAACTGACCTGCATCCTGGTCGTCCGGACTGCCCACTTGTCAGCTGACATCACAGCCAGGCACTCATGCCACTCCTGGCTCTTGTGCTCTATGTCTGCTCTTTCAGAAGCACTGAGCAGGAGGTGTAAGAGTATGCCCTCATCTCCACGTCAGGCTTCCCCACCAGGTATGTAACATTTACTGAAGGTAAATATACTGTGCACTGCAAGTGCACCACAAGTGCACTTGCAAGTGCACTTCAAATGCACTTGCGTTAGATCCGAGAGGAAGCTCTGAATGAGGTGAAGCTCTGCTGATTTCTTTCATCCAATCATGTACATGCAAAAATGTTATTTTTTAATTTTCCTTGCATGTTCCCCTCATATCTAGAGTAACTGCACTTTCAGTGCACTTGCAGTGCACAGTCTATTTGCCTTTAGTAAATCAACCCCCATGTATTCACTGAAAAAAATGCTTTCTTTGTGTCACAAACTCTCTAACGGTAGCTCTATAGGTCCACAGTCTGGGATTCCCCAGGCCGCAGGGTCTAAGCCCCAGTCTGCTTGTTCACCAGAGCCCCTGATGGTGGGGATGAACTTGGAGCAGGCTGAGACCAGGTCACAGCCCACGGGTGCACCCAACCATGGTAGATTAGACCACTAGTGTACGTAGCTTGGTAAAGAGCCTGATGTGAAGAGGCAGGGTAGACCTGAGCGGTAAGCGGATAGATCCACGCGGGCTGGATGGATGCGGACACACCGTAAGTAGCGGAGTCAGACAGGCCGAGTTAGTATCGAGGAGGCAGAACGGATCAGAGCAGCAGGCAAAAGGATAGTCGGTCACAGGCCAAGTTCAGCAACAGGAGGTCAAAAGATCAGGAGCAGGCAGAAGAATGGTCCAGAGGCAAGCCAGGGGTCAGGGCAGGAGATGGTCAGCAGTAATCAGGAGCAGGCTAGGGTCGGCAAAGAAAAACACACAAGATCAGGAAAAAGAGCAGAGGATAAAGACCATACGGCAACTTGGCTATAGTAATGGCCAGTTTAAATAGCCTGCTCTGCGCCGTCATTGGTGACAGGCGCGCCCCTGTGTGCGCGAGTGCGCATGTGCGGCCGCAAGTTTTGCCGTGGGCGCCTATGTCCTAGCGCCTGCACGTCTGTTTGTGTCAGGATTCCACGCATGCGCAGATTCGTGCGCCACGACGATCCTCTCTTTCCCTGACATTGCCCCCCCCCCTTAAGGGCAGCCTTCGGATGCCCAATTGGCTCCTCTTTTGTGGATGGCCAGGAAAAAATTCCTGAATTAGTCTTGTGGCATGGACGTTCTGATCTGGTTCCCAAGAGTTTTCCTCCAGACCATAACCTTTCCATTTAATGAGGTACTGCTTCTGACCCCTCCTCTTCCTGCAGTCCACAATTGCCTCGACCTCAAATTCCTCTTCCCCGTCAATGTCTATGGCCTCTGGGGGCCTTGACCTACGATAAGGAAAAGGATCTGGTGCTGCAGGCTTCAATAGTGACACGTGAAAAACTGGGTGTATTTTAAAGGACTCTGGGAGCGCTCATTCGCAAGCAACATTATTAAACTTGCGTCTTACCCAGAATGGGCCCACAAACTTGGGTGCTAACTTCCTTGAGGGGTATGCCATCTTCAGATTGGTTGTAGCCAGCCAGACTTGGTCTCCCGGGTGCAGGATCAATTCTCCCCTCCTTCTTCTATCAAAGACCCTCTTGTTGCCTTCCTGGGCCTTTGCAACTGCCTCCTGTAACACTTGGTTGTTGGAGGCAAAATAATTCAACGTATTTTGGGCTGCAGGAACAGAGATCTCTGGGATCAGGTCAGGTAAGAAAGTAGGATGGAACCCGTAGTTTGCATAAAATGGAGATTGCTTAGTGGCAGAATAGCTCGCATTATTATAAGCAAACTCTGCCAAGGGCAAGAGTGCCAACCAGTCATCTTGGAGAAAAGATGTGTAACATCTGAGGTATTGTTCTAAGGTCTGGTTGGTCTGGTTGGTCCGTTCGGTTTGTCTGTTTGTCTGTGGGAGGTAAGCAGAAGAGAAGGATAACTTGATTTCCAAGGTTTCGCATAGTGCTTTCCAAAACATCGAGGTAGTACTCCTCGGTCAGAAACAATATTTTTAGGAACTCCATGGAGCCTTATGATTTCCTTAATAAAGATCTGCGCAGTCTCAGGAGCAGAGGGTGTATTCCTCAATGGCAGGAAGTGGGCCATCTTTGATAGGCGATTCACCACCACGAAAATAGCAGTATGTCCTTGGGACGGTGGAAGTTCTACTATAAAGTCTATAGCTATCATTTTCCAAGGCCTATCCGGTACTGGCAGGGGTCTTAGTAAACCCCAGACTTTGTTTTGGGTGGCTTATTCCAATTGCAGATGGTGCAAGTTCTTACGTATGCCTTGCAGTCCTTAGACATATTTGGCCACCAGAACGTGCGCTGTGCCAGCTCCAATGTCTTGGAAACCCCGAAGTGACCTGCCAACGGGTGATCGTGGCAGTAACCCAGGACAAGAGTTTGCGCCTTCTCGAGTACCAAGATTTTCTCCCCTTTCCATAAGAGCCCCTCTCTGCTCTGTACCGTGACTCCGGGTGGACTAGGTGTTCCTACTGATGCTGTTTGTAATTTAGACAAGAGTTCAGATTGTAGCAACAAGAAATTCCCTGCTGGTAGGATGGTGTCTGGTTTCGGAGATTCCTTTGGATCCTCAAACATGCATGAGAGCGCATCTGGTTTAGTGTTTTTGGACTCCGGCCTTTAAGTGATGTGGAAAACAAACCTGGAGAAAAACAGTGCCCATCTAGCCTGGCGTGGTTTAAGGCACTTAGCCGTTCTTAAATATTCAAGATTCTTATGGTCCATATATATCAAAATTGGATGTATGGCCCCCTCCAGCAAGTACCTCTATTCTTCCAATGCCGTTTTTATTGCCAAGAGTTCTCGGTCTCCAATGTCATAGTTCCTTTCTGCCTGAGTGAGTTTTCTGGAGAAGAAGGCTACTGGGTGCATAAGCTCCTTGAGGCCTTTCCTTTGTGAAAGGACCGCCCCCACTGCGTTTTCGGACGCATCCACTTCCAAAATATAAGGAAAAGAGGATGGATGGCTTAAAATGGGTGCTGCTGTGAACAATTCTTTCAGTGTCTCGAATGCAACCTGCGCCTCAGGGGTCCAATGAACATGAACCCCTAGCTTAGTGAGTTGGGTAATAGGTGAAATGAGGCCCGAAAAGTTCTTAATGAATTTCCGATAGAAATTAGCAAAGCCGATGAAACGCTTAATACCTTTCTTGTCTGAGGGCACCGGCCATTCCAAAATTGCGGAAATATTCTGGGGATCCATGGCAATTCATGCAGTGGAAATGATCAATCCCAGAAATGGAATACTTTGCTGCTCAAAGCTACATTTCTCTGCCTTAGCATATAGCCTGTGCTGGCAAAGTCGCTCCAACACGCTCCTGACATGACCTCGGTGTACTTCCAGAGATGTGGAAAAAATCAGAATGTCATCCAGGTAGATGACAACAAAAATATCCAAGTAATCTTTAAAAACATAATTAATAAAGTGTTGGAACGTGGCAGGAGCGTTGCATAACCTAAATGGCATGACCAAGTATTCGAAGTAACCGAACCGAGTGCAGAAGGCTGTCTTCCATTCGTCCCGTTCCCATATGTGAACTAAGTTATTTGCCCCTCTCAGATCCAACTTAGTAAAAATAGTGGCAGTCTTAAGTCTCTGGAACAATTCAGGAACCAGAGGAAGGGGATAACAATTCTTTACGGTGATTTTATTCAGTTCTCGATAGTCCACGCAAGTCCTCAAGGACTTATCCTTCTTTTCCACAAAGAATAATAGTCTCCAGCTGGTGAAGTGGAGGGACGGATGAATCCTTTTTGGAGGTTCTCGTCAATGTATTCCTTTAATACCCCTAATTCTCGTTCCGATAAGGGGAGGATTCGCCCGAATGAGATTTCAGACCCGGAAAGTAGATCAATCGGGCAATCATAGACTCGATGAGGAAGAAGACTGTCTGCTCCACGCTTACTAAACACATCAAGGTAGCCATGGTAAACTGGAGGAATTACTTGAGAGAGTTCTGCGTCAGAGTCCATGCACAGTAGGGTAGGTGTGACTGAGGATATCATGGGTAAACAATGTTTCTGACAATAAGACGAGAGAAATTGGATTGACCCGGACTTCCAGTTGGTATGAGGGTCATGCGCCCGTAGCCAGGGGAGTCCCAAAATGACTGTAAATAATGGAGAAGCGATGGCGTTCAGACGCAGAAACTCCTGATGGTGGTTGGCTACCGTAGTGCAGATTAGTGGGGTCTCCCTGCCTACCAGTCCGGATTTAATACAGGACCCGTCAGCAAGGAAGATGTTTAATCTGTGTTCCTTTGTCTGTAATGGAATATGCTGATGGGCTGCAAAATTTAGATCTATGAAGCAGCTGCAGGCCCCTGAATCAATAATTGCCGTCACCGACACGGTTCTTCTAGGAAGCTGGAATGAAATGGGAACAGCTAGATGAGTTGAGCTGTCGAGACAGGCTGGGGAGGCAGCAGAAGAGACAGAGAGACACTTACTCAACTTAGATGGACAGGAGCGCACATAATGACCCGCTTCTCCACAGTATAAGCAGAGGTTATTAATCCGACGTCTTTGGCGTTCTTCTGACGTTAATGAAGGTCGTATTAGTCTGAGTTGCATCGGCTCTGGAGTATCTGTAGCTTCAGAATCCCAGTTTCTGACAGAAGGATTGGGCTGGACTGGGAACTTAGGTAGCACCCATGTAGACCTCTGAACTGACAGGATCTTTCTAGCCTGCGTTCGCACAACCGACGGTCAATCTGAATGGCCAATGTGATTAGGTCCTCCAAGGAGTCAAGTATGCCCACTCTAGCTAGCTCATCCTTGAGGGGCACAGATAGACCCAAGCGAAACTGATGACGTAGGGCTGCATCGTTCCAGCTTGTATCACCACTCCAGCGTCTGAAATCAGAAGCGTAATCCTCTGCTGCTCGGCGGCCCTGTTGGAGTGTGTATAAAACTGCCTCAGCAGTGGTGGCCTACTGCGGGTCATCGTACAGCTGGGCCATTGCATTGAAGAACGTTGTCATGGAATTCAGGTGTGTGTGGTGATTCTCAAGCATATGATGGGCCCAACCCTGGGGTTCACCCTGCAGCAAAGAGATGATGAACCCCACCTTAACAGACTCTGAGGAGAAGGTTCGTGGTTGTAGATCAAAATACAGCTGACATGCATTTCGAAACGCCCTGTATTTACTTCGATCCCCATTAAATCATTCTGGCGTAGGCACACATGGTTCAGGTAAATGTAATGTGACCACGGTACTGGTGCGAGGTTCTGTGGAATCTCTGGCTGGGGAAGAAGTGACTGGATCCGAAGATATGGAAGCAAGTGTAGCTAAGGTCTGGATGCATTCTTCCAGGTGTGTATATCCCTCCTGTAATGTCTTAATGGCCTGGGTGAGTACCGCCAGGTGATGACATATCTCATCCAATGGAGAGGGTCCTCTTCCAGGCTCGGCCATGGCCGTATGGTACTGTCACAAACTCTCTAACGGTAGCTCTATAGGTCCACAGTCTGGGATTCCCCAGGGAACGGGGTATAAGCCCCAGTCTGCTTGTTCACCAGAGCCCCTGATGGTGGGGATGGACTTGGAGCAGGCTGAGACCAGGTCGCGGCCCCCGGGTGCACCCAACCGTGGTAGAGAAGACCGCTAGTGTGCGTAGCTTGGTAAAGAGCCTGATGTGAAGAGGCAGGGTAGACCTGAGCAGTAAGCGGATAGATCCATGCGGGCTGGATGGATGCAGACACACCGTAAGCAAGTAACGGAGTCAGACAGGCTGAGTTAGTATCAAGGAGGCAGAATGGATCAGAGCAGCAGGCAAAAGGATAGTCGGGTCACAGGCCAAGTTCAGCAACAGGAGGTCAAAAGATCAGGATCAGGCAGAAGAAGGGTCCAGAGGCAAGCCAGGGGTCAGGGCAGGAAATGGTCAGTAGTAATCAGGAGCAGGCTAGGGTCGGCAAAGAAAAACACACAGGATCAGGAACACAAGCAGAGGATAAAGACCATACGGCAACTTGGCTATAGTAATGGCCAGTTTAAATAGCCCCCCCATGTTCGCGAGTGCGCATGCGCGGCTGCGAGTGTTGACGCGGGCGCCTATGTCCTAGCGCCCGCACGCCTGTTCATGTGGGGATTCCGCGCATGCGCAGATTCGTGCACCACGGTGAACCTCTCGTTCCATAACACTTTGAATTATGGCTCTGCCAAGTGAATGACTTTCTGTGTCTTTTTTCTGTGAGTGAAGATAAAAAAAAATGGTACAGATTTGCAGCAATTTAATTTTTTTTTTTTATAGTCCACCATTTCAGAGGGAGAGAGCAAGCAGATTTCATCTGGAAATAGTAAACATGGTAATTTTTTCTGAGATTGAAGACAGACAAATTTTACAGATTTGCATGACAGAATTTAATCCTTTTGGATAGATCACTATTTCAGAGGGAGAGAAGGAGCAGACTGTCTCTGGAAATAAAAACATATTTTCTTCTTCACTTCAACATTCCCACAGCCATCACTAATAATGCCTGTAGAGTGTCTAATATGTGTATTTTCGATAACTGTAAACTTCACCTATTTTCTGCACACAGTATCTTCCTGTTCGTAGTATTTCAAGAAAATGTTGCATTATTGCTACTAGTCAAAGCAGACAGTCACAGAAAATACACATTTTAAAGACAATATAAGGATTAATCATGATGGCTGTGCAATTTCTGAATCATTCACACAATTATTTTGTTTTTATAAATAGATATAAATGGTACTGTCTTTTTGCAATACAGACATCAAAGTAAACATGTTACACCTATATTTAGGGTGTAACATATTCAAGCATTTCTCCCCCCTCATCTGCTGAGACCCCCCCCCCTATGAGATCCCCCTCATGACAGTAGGCTATGGTTCCTCAAGGCTGCTGTCACATTTAAAATCAGCTCCACCCACATGGCCATGTCACTCATTCACTGCTGATGGACTTGTAGTTCTTAATGGACTACAAGTGTGCAGGTAAACACTTGTAGTCCATTAAGAACTACAAGTGTGATAGTAAACACATTTGTAATCCTCTGACTCTTTCTGCAACTTTATAACTAAAAGCTTATACAGACATATCGGCAGAACACTGGAGGAAGTGTCTGCAGGATCCTGACATTATACCTGCGATCTTCTGATCATGAGTGCAGTGCTTTGCAGTCTCCCGTGAGAAACAAAAATAAATGCTCCTTTTTCCTGCAAAAATATTGCATTGCAAATAATTTTCCACAAAGGTGAATGTAGCCTTTAATGGCCAGCTGAGGATTTAATCTGCAGAAAAGTAACTAATTTTTACATAAAGGAAAAAGCTGTGGAAAGATTAGGGGATTGATTTACTAAAATTGGAGAGTGCAAAATCTGGTTCAGCTATGCATGGTAGCCAATCAGCTTCTAGCTTCAGCTTGTTCAATTAAGCTTTGGCAATAAAACCTGGAAACTGAGTGGTTTCTCTGCAGAGCTGTACCAGATTTTTCATGTTCTAGTTTTAGTAATTTAACCCCAGGTTTTGAGCGGGGGTTTTTTTGAAGCACCATATCCCAACACAAATATTCATACAAACCTTAGTAAGTAATTTTAAATTGTTTGCAACTGTAAAACAGCTGTGGAAAAATGTGATGTGCCAAGTGAAACATGTAGTTGTAATAGACTACAGCAATGGGACCAGTATGAGATGATAATGGTGGTAGGTCTGCAGCAGTGGCAGGAGATAGTTACAGTGTTAGGCCAGCAGTGGTAGAAGGAGATGTTAATGATGGCAATAGTTGATGGCAATGGTGTCAGAAGGAAGCTCTTGTTTCAGGGCTATAGTGATTAATGTAAAAGCTTAGGCTGTACTGTAATAGTTTATTTTTTGGACCAGAATCCAAAATAAGTTCTAATCTGTAACATCTCGAGCCAGGGTTTGGAGGTTTTTGCTGATCCAGGACTGGTGCATGTTTACAATGTTATTTGGCCATCTGTGTCTATAGACAGACAAACTCCCGATTCATCACAAGTATTGTTGCCTCTTCAAATGGTGACAATATGATAAATGCATCATGAATAAGAAGCCACTGATGTGGTGAAAAAAAGCAGCTTCCTAGACCCCCATGTCCCCATGCCATACTCACGTCATACCCGTGTTCTCATTTATGGTCTGCTTTTGTATGTGTAGCTCCTGCAGCATGGCCAAGGTAAAGTTCCACTGGGTGGGCATATAGCATATCAGGCAATATGTGGGCAGGTGGAGTTTAACATGGGCTCGGTATGACTGCATGAAATAACTACACACTCTTCTGGCCATTCTCAGAAGGTCCATTAAGCCTGGGTACCTATGAACCACTGCAGCAGCAAGTTGGGTATGTGTGCCAGACAAGCTATATATGTGAACATTTCCTGAGACTAGGCAGATAGTATGTTGGTGCAGTCGTCACAAACAATGTTTATTGGCACAAAATGGCATGAGCTTAACCACCTCTGAGCCTGCCACTGCAGGAGTGACACCCTCAGAGGAAGTCGGGTGACGAAATGCGTAAGGGCGTGATCAGCAGTGATGTCAGCACGTATGCCCTAAGTGCTGACAATGAAGAACACACCCCACGCCCCCAAGTAAAACACTCCAAGCACACAGTTAATCCTTTAATCGACCGTCACATTAACAGGTTCCTGCCCAGTGCCATTAGTACAGTATCAGTGCTTTTTCATAGCAATGATCACTGTATTGGTGTCACTGGGGTCTCAGTGACACCAAGTTAGATCCCCCCAGTGTCAGAATGTCCACCGCAGTCCTGCAGTTCTGATAAAAGTCGCTGATTGCCGCCATTACTAGTAGAAAAAAAAATCCCATTATCTATACCGCCGTTTTTAAATGCTATAACTTTCACGTAAACCAATTAATTTACATGTATTGGGATTTTTTTTAGCAAAGACATGTAGCAGAATTCATTTTGGCCTAAATGTATGACGGAATTTGATTTTTAAATCTTTTTTACTGGACATGTTTAATAGCAAAAAGTCCAAAATATTGTTTTTTTTTTTCTCCAAATTGTAGGTCTTTTGTTGCTTATAGCGGAAAAAATAAAAAACGCACAGGCGATCAATTACCACTGAAAGAAAGCTGAATTCATGGGAAAAAAGGATGTATGTTTCATTTGGGTGCAGCATTGCATGACCACACAATTGTCAGTTAAAGTAACGCAGTTCAATAAAATAAAAAATGGCCTGGTCATGAAGGGGGGTAAATCCTCAGGAGGGCAAGTGGTTAAAGGATATGCCAAAAACTGTTAGTGTTTTTATTTACTTTTTTTTTTTTGGGGCGTGAATGAGTAGGGGTACGTATTCACATAGAGGAGGCTGGGATTACCGATAAGTCAACCCCAGCACCCCCACAACCACTGAATTGTAGGGAAGAAGCTCTTGTCCTCATCAACAACAAGGTGCTTTGGGGACAGCCCTGCTCCCCCAAAGCATCCCCACATGTTGAGGGCATGTGGCCTGGTATAGTTTAGGAGTAAGGTGTTCAGTTGTCCCCCCCTTTCCTAGTCTTCTGGGCTGCATGCTCCGATAAGGATCTGGTATGGATTTTGGAGGTCCCTACGCCATTTCTTAAAAGAAAATTGGCGTAAGGTTTCCCTTAAAACTACCATATCTAAGGGTATGAATTTTGGGGAGACTTCACACATTTTTTCTGGTGTTGGGTCCCCCTTAAAATCAATACCAGACTTAAAGGACCTGGTATGGATCAGTGGGGGACCCCAACACTGTTTTTTTTCCAATGCCTCTTTTGTTTACATTTTGGTGTTATGATTAGCCAAAGTCGCAAGCAAGTTGCATCAAAGTCACAAGCAAGTTGCCGAAATAACATAACGAATGAATAATTATGAAAAATACATTCTGAAAGCGAATCATTTTAACATAATGAATATGATTAAACAAAATTATTTAATTAAAAAATGAATCCAGAAATGAAATAAATTTTTTTGTTGTGAACATCTCTAATTAGCATCTAGCTTGACGCTGACTCGGTGTTAGAAGCATTGTACTCTGCATCATTATACAATTGCTATCTAATGTACACTGCAGTAAATACAAACTAAAGTGAAAAAAAACGGGGGAATTACAGCAGCAACACAACAACCAAACATATTGCACTTAAATAAAAAAAAGTTGCCCTAAAAAGCACTGGTGGATCTAGTCAGATCACAGTGAATACAGTTTATGTATTGCTGCACTCTTCCCATGCTCACAAACATCAATTCATTACAAAGAACAAAGTATCAGTGCCAATTTAAAGCATTAAATATAGCACTGTATAGCTCTGAAATAGCACACTAGTACAGTAGAATAGCACACAAATCTCCCTAAAAGCAATGCCAGATGTCTAATATCTACAGCACACTGACAAAGAGCTTCTGGGACAGCAGGCTTTCATAGTGAGAGGGCTGGGACTTTGGCCAAAATTCATCCTTGGCCAATGTATTGCACCTGACCAGAGGTCACAGTACACCACATTGTATTATGCAATGTGGCCATATAAAATTTGGACCGAACACAGGTCCTGTCCAAACCCAAAGCTCATTCCTATCCATAAGTAAAAAGCAAGGTTTTGCCTAGAGATACAATTTAAATATACTTTTTTCACATACACAATGGTATTCAAGGAAAAACACATGCAATAAAAGCAAGGAAGGAAAACACTTGCCTCTACTACAGCGGAAATAAATTGCATTAAAATGTAGCTAGGCAACTCCACTATGATCTTTGCTGTCTGAAATTATAATCTTGACAACAAATCAGGCATTTTCAACATGACAATGAAGCTCAATACAGTGTATGCTAATTATAATACTGAGATGTGCTGCTTAACTTAATTGTTTCTAAGATGTCCTGTCCATACCAAAGTTTGGGTAACAGTGATATAGCCCAGGAAAATTGCTTCCTGGACATTTTATGGGCCACAGATCATTTTCTCTAAATACATGACACATGCATATATCAAGGATGATCAGGCAATACAATTTAGGAAGATGCATCAATTCTTAGATTGAAACAGATAATTAAACTGAAATTTCAGTCATGCACAGCTTGCTTTCCACCAAGTAATGACAAAAATTGGTTTACGTACAGTTTCTTCTGAAGAAGGTGTAAATCAAATATGGTCTTTCATCTTACATTTATCTAAAGCCACAATAGCTGCTATGTCATCAAACTGCAATATTTTCATAAGTATTGTTTATTTTAACCACTTGAGACCCCAGAGCCATTTTAAAATGGTTTTGGTATATATTCTATTTGTTACAGGACTGTATTAAAATGGCCATGGGAATCAGTGACTCCTGTGGGTCCTGATGATAGTTAACACTGGAACTCCTGGCATCCAGAGCTAACCCAGCTATGTACAGGATGGCGAGAATGGGTCGTGGGCAGTTGCTATGTGTCACCCATATTTGGGTTATGGTCCCTGTAAGGGAAATGGCTGGTATACTCAGGGGTCTCACCTGTGCACAGTGAGAGATTTTGGCACAGTCAAGTAAAAAGGAGAAGACTGACTTGCAGTTCTCTCTGCTATAATTGCCTATTTGGGACCTGGAATTTTGGAGCTAAAGAGGGACTCTAGTCCCGAGACATTTAAATAGCCTCCAGGAAGCAGCACTTAAGACATAAGCTCCTAGTGCTGGATGTGGAGTAGTAGGAATTTGGGAAAGGAGACCTGTCTGAGTGCTGCTGTGTGCTGGAAGCTGCCAAACAACTGAAGCTGGACTTTTCAAATTTTGGGTAGATCCTGTACATGAACTTTACAAGTCTTATCATTTATTTGTACTGAAGACAAGTGAACTTTGGATCCTGAGGTGCTATACCCCTGAACATTACAACTGGTGAAGGATGAGGGCAAAGTGCCTTGCAGCTGCAAAAGCCATTTAAAAAGGACAACTAAAGAGGCCGTGTACCTATGGGATGTCTTGTGTGAAGTCAACTCAGGCACTGCAAGCAGCAGGAAAATACATGATGGAGGTTGTAAAGGAGGTGATGGCTCAGCAGCAGAAGCAGGCCCTGGCCCAGGTATTAGCTGTACAACAGGGAAACACACACTTGCTGGCCACCCAGTTTACAGTCCAGCAAACGGCCATTGCCCCTGGAAACCAAGTAGCCATAAGGGCCAGCCATTACTTGCAGAAACTGACACTCAGAGATGATGTGGAGTCCTTTCTAACTACTTCTGAGAGGATAGCAAAAAGAGAGGTGTGGCCCCATAACCAACGGGCTGTCATTATTGCCCCTTTTCTCTCAGATGATCTGCAAAAGGCCTACTTTGATCTGCCAACCAAGAACACCAAGAATTATGAGCGATTGAAGGCAGAAGATCCTGGCCTACCTTGAGATGACTATGGCAGTATGGGCCCAGATTGTGCACCACTGGAAATACCAACCTAACCAGCCACCAAGGTCACAGATGCATGAACTGGTCAGCTGGTGAAGAAATAGCTGCAAACAGAAAAGTTGTCAGGTCCTCAAACGGTGGAAGGGGTTGTGATTGACTGGCATGCACAGTCCCTTTAGTACTGTGTAAGCCATGGAGACCTTACAACAGCGGACCAGCTGGTGGAGTTAGTTGTTAGTGGTGGAGGAGCTGATCAGGCCTGCCAAGTGTCAGAAATCCTCGTCAAGGGCAGCTAGGCCACCTGCAGCCCTGCTAGACCCTGGAACCCACATTTGATGCCACATCTTCCTCTGACCCACAGAGGTTGGCCCCTGTCAAAAGAATGGGGGATATGCAGTGTTAACAATGCCTATCCTGGGGACATACCTGGGCGCAGTGCTTACTTCAGGAGGAGCCCATGGAGTGCGGGGATGGCAGGAGAGCCTCCTTTTATTTCCAAAGAGCATGTGCCACCCATCTTGACCTGTCTGCAGATCAGTTTGAATGTGAAGTTTGGATTAACCACCTCCCTGCCAAGGCTATACTGGACTCTGACAGCATGGTAACGCTGGTATCCACCAGGGTGATCGAGAGACCCTCCGGGTAGTACTGTATGTATCCATGGGGACACCAGGAAGTATCCCCTGGTTCTGGTGCCTATTGCCTATGGCTGTGCCTCGGTGACAGAAGAGGTTGGGATGGTGAAAAGTTTGATCCATGATATCATTGTGGGACAGAACTGTCCATTGTTTCTCAAACTATGGAAACAGGTATAGAATGGACGCCTTGGACAACCAAGAGAACTGGTGACTCTGGGCCTTTCAGGGCCAAAGTTTGAGGGGTCAGGTCCAGAACCACCCACAATAAACACCCCTAATGTTAAGGCACTCACTGTAGGTTATGCCATTGTACATAATATTAATGTGATTGATGATGTTCCTGTTCCAGGTCTCAAGACCAATCTGATCTCTGACAGGGAGAGGGAAATATCTCCAGTACAGGTCATGTTGGGGGAGGATACAGAGGAATTTTCTCCATTGCAGATCTAGTACTTTTACCCTCTTTCCAAGGCAAAATAAAGTTATGGCAGTAGATACATTTTAAAGCTGCAGGTACAAAAGTAAGTAAAGTACTTATTTAGAAAAAAATTGAAGGTCTCAATAGCAAAGGCCTTTCACATGGGCAGACCAATGAAAAACCAATTGGCAGATCCGATCAGACCATCCATTGCCCTCTATGGAGTGATGGATTTAAACGGACATGTGTCTGTTTACACCTGGCTGCATCTAATCAGATCTGTTAAAAACAGGCAGATGGGGGGTCCATTCCTTATCTATCTAGCGGATCAGATCTGATGACAGTCAGATGTAAAAGGACAGGTGGCCATTCACATCCAACCTACCACAGAGTAAAGTGGGCTGTGTCCATAGCCCCTTCCCATAAGTGGAGCGGACACAGACCTGTCATTCACCTGCTCAGTAGGGATCAGCAGACAGAGCCCCACTGAGCAGGCGGATCACCCATATGAAAGGGGCTTGATTCTGCTCTAAAAAAGATACTTATTTAGGAAACATAGATGTGTTCTTTCCTAAACCACATTTCTGTTGTAGGCCCAGGAGCTGGCAAACTTGATAAATTGAAAGTTAAACTAATTTGTAAAAAATACTAATGGCTTTTTGCAAACTGCATTGTTTTAGAATCAAAAGTTAAATTTCTTGTTCTTAAACATCTATTTATTAGAAACAAAATATAGGCCTGTTTTATACAAAATAACTTTTTTTTATTCCTAGGAGATGACCATTTTTTTCCACTGAGTAGGCTATGTTCACAGTATACAAGAAATTGCATTTCTTTTAGTTAAATAGGCTATTTCTTTTGAATAGCTTGCTTGTTTGGTCAGATAGATCATCATCTTTCTCTGCAATCTGCACCAAAAGTTGCATTTCTAGAAACAAAAATCAATGCCTGTTTCAAAAGAAACCCTTGATTTTTACTTATGAGAGCTGGCAATCTTTTTCCCTTGTCAGACTGCTTACACTGCTCAATACTGGTGTAGGAAAAAAAAAAAGAAGCATTGTTTACTCAAGGGTTATGCTTGTCGATTGGTGCTCTACACTTCGCCACAAGAAAAGAATGTGAAATGTAAATGTAGCAGGTGGTTATGGTAATGTAAATACTCCTTCCATCCAAAACCAAATATAAAAAATGAAGAGGATGGTAGCTGTTTTCTCCGTGTTCTCTTTGTCATAACAATTTTGCTTTCTTTAGTCTATTAGAAACCTGTTCATTTACTAAAACTAGAGAGTGCAAAATCTGGTGCAACTCTGCATAGAAACCAGCTAAATGAACAAACTGAAGTTAGAAGATGATAGGCTACCATTCACAGCTGCACCAGATTCTGAGCGCTCCTGTTTTAGTAAATCTACCCCATGATCACTAACATTTTGCTGTAGCTACAAAAAAAATGAGATCCCCATAATTTATTGTATTTACCCCCATGATTGCATTAGGCTGCATTCAGGGGCGGACTGACCATTTGGAAACTCGGGCACTGCCCGAGGGCCTGGGGTCAGTAGGGGGCCCCATGAGATTTCCCTGGTACCTTTTTCATAGGCTTTTTTGAGTTTGGGCAAGGACACAGGGACCCCATGATCCCCTATTGCCCGGGGGCCCCATGAGTTGTCAGTCCACCCCTGGCTGCTTTGTTAGTTTTTCAGCACCACCAGTCTGCTGTAACATTCAGCAAATTGACAATTGTGCTGCTAAAATATTATCTATACTTCTGTACAACAAAACATTCTTTTTGTTTTGGAAGTCAGCCTAGTATTCTCACTCATTGGTACTGCAGTCCCCCGCAGAGCAAATTTTTCATTATCTACTTATTGTGGTTGATTTACTAAAGGCAAATAGGCTGTTCGGTTTTTAGGGAAAGTTGTACTTTGCAAGAGAATTTGCCCCAGAGCTTAATGAATGAGATGAAGTTCCACTTTGCAAAGAGTACCCAATCATGTGCAAGCAAATGAAAAAAAAACAGCATTTTGCTTGCACAGATGTTGATGTTTAGATGTTGGAAGTCAGCAGAGCTTCACCTCATTCACTAAGCTACGGGGTTGATTTACTAAAGGCCATTAGGTTGTTCACTTTGCAACAGAAGTTGCATCTTGCAAGGGAATTTTCCTCACAGTTTTGTGAATGAGGTGAAACTTTGCTGACTTCCATCAGCCAAACATATGTAAGCAAAAGTGCAGGTTTTTTTTTAAATATTCCTTGCATGTATTTGGGTATTTTTGCAAAGTTAAAGTGATACTAAAGGTTCAGATAAAAAAAATACTTACCTGCTTTGTGTAATGGTTTTGCACAGAAGACTCTTGATCCCCCATCAATGCTCCTCTCCTCTTCCCTGCTGAGTGCTCCCAGATCAAGCAGCACTCTATCAAACACCCTCCTCGCTAGCTGTAATTGACAACAGCAGGAGCCAATAGCACCAGCTCCTATGTCTAAGCAAATGAGGAGGAAGAGACCCAGGAGAGCTCTTGTTCACATAGCTGGATCAACATTAGCCTTGGGTAAATACTAGGGGAGGCTGAGGGAGGAGCTGCACACTAAATGTTTTTTACCTTCAAACATAGAATGCATGAAAGTAAAAAACCTTCAGCCTTTAGAACCACTTTAAATATCACCACATTTACCAAGTTCTGGGGAAATTTCCCTTTGCAATGTGCAACTTCCCTTGCAAATTGAGCATTCAATTTGTATTTAGTAAATCAAACCCATTGTGTGCATATTCTATATGTTGTTTCCTCAGACCAGCAGTAAAGAATCGTATTTATCACTTTTTTTTTTTTTTACATTTATGTTGATGCTTTGAAAAAATATTTTTCTTGAAGTGAATGTATGGCATGCTTCCATGTTAAATAATTCAATACCTTGTGAATAAAAGTATACATACCATGTAGTTCACACAAGTAAAACACCTTTTATGCTAGATTTTTCAGCTTTGCTTTGTTGTTGCAGCCATCAAGAAGCCCCAGGTGGTAAAAACAAAGACCACAATTCCAAAGTAAAGGTGGCCATAGATAGATTGAAATTCAGCCAGTTCAGCAGGGACCTGGCAAATTTTGATGCATGTGTGACCACTGCAGTTTAACAGAAGTTGATCTAACAATCGAATCCTGTTCAAATGCCCTGTCGAATAAAAGTCCCTGATGGTATTATCAGTTCTGTTTTTTTCTTTCAGCCTGATGGTTGAACAAAAAGAACTGAACCATGTATGGCCAGATTAAGTCAAAATTGAATACAAAAACACTACCAGTTACTATACAGAGCTTTGATACAAGTCCAGGGTGTTTTCCACACAGATCCTCTGTAGAAACTTTTTTATTATATCATATTTATTATATTATGAACTGCCAATAAGTGTCCATGCATACTAGAGCCAAAAAATGCTAGAACCTCTGAAAAAAAAAGCAACATAATGCTCACAGTGGCTCATAGTGCGCAAGAGTTTACGAGAGTTTATGAGCATTTGCTTCAAGACGTGCTTTTTTTTTCCCAAAACATTTCCCTCTGCTTGTTTTTTCTGCCCAAAAGCTCCTCTTAAAAAGGCAATTCTGAAGGTTTTTCTTTTCTGCCTCTGAACACTCACATGAAAATATGCCTGTAAACTCCCTAATGTGCATTGACACATAGGCTAACATAGAGTGGCTTCTACAGGCTAAAGAAAAAAAAGCAAAACACCTGTATAAGCAACAATTTTTTTATGCCTAGTGTGCATGGACCCTAAAGGATGTTAACTTCTGCATCCTAAAAGTGGTGACTGTCCTTACAATAACCTGTACAAAATGCAGAACATATACAGTATGCATGTGTAAGGCATATAGATACAGTTAATCTAGTCTTGTAGTCAATCCACATTTAAAGTAGCACTCCTGGGCTTTTTTAAAAATATGTTTAGGGAGAGGTAGGATTTCTGTAGGGCCTTCCTGTTCCCCAAGTCTGATATGAAACAATAATAAAATGGAAACTTATCTCTGATAGTGATGTCAAAGTTCTTGCTCACCTGTTGCTCTGATGACAATTGCCATAGACCAAAAATTATGGTCAATAGCTCAATTTAAGACAGATAGTAATAAACCATATCCAAAATGTTATCTCATTTTATTCAAAACTTAAAAAGAAAACTATTTTGGCTGGAGTACCACTTGTACCACTCAAGAATAATTAAAACATTTTATGCCCCATACTTTATTGTGTTGATTGAGAAATATAGACTATATTGTTTGTTTTGCTTTGCTTCATTATGGCTTTAACAATTGCATATAATGATCTTATCTTCTGGTGTCAGGCACAGTTTATTCCTATTGTATTGCAATACTATTGTATTCTATTGCTATACAATGCTATAGCTGTTCTTTATAGCAGTTATTGTATAGAGTATAAAATCCTATATGATCCAATAAACCAGTCAATAAAGAGATAATTCTGAAGCATGGTAGATATCAGAAACTCTGATACAAGAGTTAGCAGTATCACACACATTGCAGATCTATGTATTTATTTATTACAGGTACGTTTATAGCACAGTCAATTTAAGGAGCACTTTTACAAATGTAATGCACGTTCACATCAGTCCCTGCCGTCAAGGAGCTTACAGTCTAAGGTCCATAACTCACATTCATACATACATATACTAGGGCCAATTTAGACAGAAGCCAATTAACCTACCAGCATGTCTTTGGCATGTGGGAGGAAGCGCACGCAGGCACAGGGAGAATATGCAAACTCTATGCAGGTAGTGGAGTGGTTGGGATTCCAACTGATGATCCTAGTGCTGAGAGGCAGAAGTGCTAACCACTTAGCCACTGTGCTGCCCATATATAAATTTACAATATAGAGAACTCTTCTGGATATTTAAAGCAGCACTCTAGCCAAAAAAAAAAATCTGAAAATTAATAGCCTATTAGAAGATAGAATATCAAAATCAGCTTTTTTTGCAATATTAAATTTAAGTCCAGAGATTTCCCCCACAGTAACTCTTTCCTGCACAGGATCTCCAGGCCAGCATCATTCAATCCATATCCTCTGAGTCCAGTTAATCCTGGACCTCTCCCAGACTGTGACTGGACAGTGAAAGGAGAAGCAGCACAGTGATGAGCTCATCCTCCTGTCATTCTGCTTTCTTTTCCTTATCAGCACACTTCTTGTCAACATATAAAATGATTGGTTCTTTGTGCTGCTTGTTCCTCTCACACTCCAGTTCTGCTGTACAGGGACTGCAAGAAGGTGATACCAGATCAAATGATTCACACTTTAGTGATCTTTTGTGGTGCATTCTCAGATGTGCATAAACACACATTATGTTATGAACGGGCTGCCAATGTACCACAATGGATCAAAAAATAAACATGACTCATGATTACAAGGCATGGTATGTGTGTTAGGGTGCACTGCAATATGTCAGGCAATGTATAGTGCATTGGCAATGTGACAGATTGCATATAGAGCAGGTGTGTTGGTTTGGTTGCAAGAAGGAGATGTAATGCATTTTTCTGCCCATTAGCCTAAAGCACAAACTTGAATGGGACCGTAACCCCTTCCCTCTGCCACCACCTGGCCCTTTAAGATGACAGCAATCACATGATTGGAAAGCTCTGAATCGCAAGTATGTATTGGAAGCTTTCCAGTACCCACAGGTAACTGCTGGGATTGAGCAAGTTGTGCTGTCTCAGCACAGAAAATGTTTACATACAGATGCATATATGCAGCCTCTCGTACATTAAAGCCCACCTACCGTGAGGTCACATATGGGTGTCGGGAACAGGTTATGTAGTATTTATAATAACTGAGATAGATTAATTTGTGTCTTTATATCTGACTAAAGTACAGCTTTAAGTTTTAAAAAAGTAAGGTTTTGAAGTCTAAGCTGTGAAATCTGTAAGCTGTAAGCTGTTTTGTTTAAAATAAAACTATGGGCATTATTACTTGCTGCCTGATTGAGCACTTAAAGTAGAAGTCAGGTCAAAAGCTGACTAACCTATAAGGGACATCACCAACCAGGCTTTGAAGCTATTGTTGCTGCTCTCTCCTCTCCCCTGCTCTCTCCTCCAGAGCACCCTTAGATTAGGTAAGCATGTGCATATTTCCTTTACAGGGTAGTTAGCATAGGGCTGAGAAAGGGGTGAGGGGATGTTTACGCTTAGTTAGTTTTTCACCAGACCTCTACTTGTATTTTCAGAGTGCCCCAAAATCCCTAAAAAGGAAATCACTCTTTCCAGAAAACATTTACTATGGATGTCTTAGTCAAGGTGTTGCCCATCCTTTGCCACTCTTCTTGGATTTATAAAATCTATCAGGTTACCAGCCAGGAAGGAGGCAAGGACAGAGACACTTACATTAATTGGACTTTCAGTTTATTTTTTCCTAGGACACATTGGGGTTTATTTACTAAAGCTGGAGAGTCCAAAATCAGACTCTCTTCGGCATAGAAACCAATCAGCTTCTAACCTCAGCTTGTTCAATGAAGCTTTGGCAATGAAACCTGGAAGCTGATTGGTTTCTATGCAGAAGGGAGTCTGATTTTGGACTCTCCAGCTTTAGTAAATAAACCCCATTTTGTCTAGAACACTCTTCTATGCTGCCCTCCAATCATCTGCTCTATGTAGACAATGCTACCTTTACTCTCTAAGGCCAGTAGCATCCTTGTTAGGCAGCACCTTGGCACTGCCTGTTCCTCTCATTCACTCCTGGCTGGTGGGGCTGTAGCATTTTCATTGAAAGGTAAAGGCCTGTTCTTCCCATGCAGCCCTGATTAGGAAGAGGTACAGAGGTGCTATGTTTGTACAGGGCTCTGGGCTTGTGAAAATATTTAGTCTCCTGGCTTCTGATATGTAGTAAAGAAGCAACTATGACTTGCACTTCTAAAAGTGACTGGTCCACAGTATATTAAGCTATACACTGGTCTTGCAGCCTTTACTACAACAAAGTAGGGATAGTCCAAAGCAGGGGCGGACTGACAACTCATGGGGCCCCCGGGCAATAGGGGATCATGGGGCCCCTGTGTCCTTGCCCAAACTCAAAAAAGCCTATGAAAAAGGTACCAGGGGCATCTCATGGGGCCCCCTACTGACCCTGGGCCCTCAATAGGGGATCATGGGGCCCCTGTGTCCTTGCCCAAACTCAAAAAAGCCTATGAAAAAGGTACCAGGGGCATCTCATGGGGCCCCCTACTGACCCCAGGCCCTCGGGCAGTGCCCGTGTTTCCAAATGGTCAGTCCACCCCTGGTCCAAAGTGTCAACATACAAAATTACACAATACACTGACCAAGTGCAATGAGTAAAGAAATAAAGCATCCAGAAAGTGAAGCATCCAGAAAGAGAGCTGTAGGGTCACATACTGTCTGAGATCTGGGCAGGAGACAGAATATGTCAGCTCTTCACAGCCAGCAGTGAAAATGGATGGTGTTTGTAGTCTGTTCAGGATCCTGGCTTGAGCATGGAAAGATTTAGCAAAAAGTAGGACCTGCCAAAATCATGTCATGTGCAGCACTGATCTGGGGTTCCTTCAACGCTGGATTGGGGAGAATTTTCCAGGTGAAGTGTAGTTGCCAGGCAATAAGTTTCACAGGGGGCCATATCCTTTGTCAAGCCTATATGGACTCATACATACAGAGAGGAAAGTGCAAACAGTCACCAGATGTGACAGGGGCTGAACAGCCAATAAAGCAAACAGAGAATTAACTGGGATAAACAATAAATAAAATGTGTTTGATGAATGGGATGTGTCTATATGAACTTAAGCATGTCAGCATAAAATGAGCAGCTGCCCAAAATAGCAGAAGCTGTGCAGCTGCTGGGACTGACAGGAGCTATGTGGCTGCTGGGACTGGGTTTGTGAACGAGTTCAGTTTCCTGGCTTCTGTACCTGTAACGTCTTGCATTGCTAATGTTACTTGACCCCCTTTCCTAGCCATGGACTATTCTACTGATTTCTGCCTGGTGTTAACCTTACCTGGACACAGATTATTTTACTGCTTGGCATCTGATCTGACCCCTTTCTGGTACATAAATATACTATAGATTGCACCCTGCACTGAATTTTGCCAGGGTAACATAATCTACCTCTGCCTGCTGTTAGCCAGTTCTGACCATGCTTGGTGCCTGGAAGCTGGCAATTAATGTAATTTGCCATCTATTTAAACTGTACTTTTTTTTTCTTGTAAATGTAATTTTGCTGTAGCACATCCTACAGCAAGGATGAAAAACATTGCAAACTTCACCCCAAAATGCATACCAGACCCTCTGAGTCTTGTATGGATTTTAGGGGGTACTTAACACAAAAAAAGATGTGTGTGGTCCCCAAGGAGATTCACATCAGACCCTTTTAGGGTGGACTCCAGCATGAAGCGTGGCTGTCCAGAAAAGGGGGGATGAACATGCAGCCCCCTCTCATGAAACAAGCTAGGCAACATTTCCTCAGCATGGCAAGTATATTTCTGGAAGGGACCCCCTTGCAAAGCACCTTGTCCTTAATGAAGACAAAAAACTCTTACCCACAACCCTTGCCCAGTTGTTGTGGGGGTCTGGGGGTCTTGGGGCCAGGGGCTTTCTGGAATCTAGAAGCCTCCTTTAATAATAAGCGGCCATGAAAATTCCGTGTGAAAGAGTATGGAGTACATAGTACCTCTACTAATTCACACACAAAAAAATGCTGTAACTCTAAAAATCAATACATCTAAACCTTTGACGAGTCCTTGAAAAAAGTTTGAAGTCCTAAAAAAAAACAATATAAAAAAAATCATCCAGAAATGCAATGTCAATCACAATGCCCAAAAGTTGATGACCTGTTGAAATAAACAAAAAATACTGTCACACTTGATTGCTTGTCACCTGCTGAATGGTAAGTCCCCGATGACATTTGTTATGTACCTCCTCTTTATTTGCATGGCTGGGGATTCTTGGCCATGTATGTGAACATGACTGTTTTTAAAGACTTGGTAGTGCCTGAAACCACTGGAGTCTTTAACAATCGTTGACAGCGGGAAATTGTCATGTTTAATAGTGGTAGTAATACCGCTATAGTATATGATATTCAGTTCCTGCCAAATGGGTACATTTTTGCCTGTTTGTCTGAACACCCAAATAGCCAAAGTTCAGCCCAAACTTGTGTTTGGACTGAACCTTGAGCTCATCCCCACTAATAAGCATACGTGTCTTAAGGGAGACTTTTAAAAGGTAAACTGCACAAAAGCCTACCTATTTGCACAGAATATGGTGCAAACTGGCAAACCTTACAGACGTTTTACCTTATTCCATACTCCTGCAAGCTTCCTTCATGTTGCATGAGCAGTCCAAAGCCACTGCCAACTGGTTGAAGCTTTCCAGGATAATCTAGTACAATGCAGTACCACAAGTACCTGCAAGTATTGTTCATGAGAACGCAAAGGGCCCACCTACTGTACATCCCAAGAAAATCAGACAACAGAGAAACATTGCTAGTTCTTGGCAAAACGGTGGTCTAAAACACTGCCCAGAATTGAAAGGTTTCTCCAATAGCTCGAACTGGAGCTGCGGGGATTGGAAAAAGTTTTATATGCTATTTATCTGCCCTTCTGCACTGTGCTTTGAACCCTTTACCTATTCATGATGATGATGCAATCCCAACTTGGTGAGACCTTCACCCTAGTTTTCAGAATGATTAATGTGTTTCATAATTGCAATTCAATTTAGCAAAAACTTTTAATAATAGATGTGAGGTTTATACAGATAAAAATATCTATTAGGATTTTCTTTTAATTAGATTGGTTGTTATGGGTAACCACAGTTATGCTACTAATAAAATTGTTCCTCTTAGATAAATCATCCCAAAGCAGATAAAGAAAGAAGCTGTCAGGTACTACTACTTATGGTAGTAAGCATAAACAGCTTTGCTATAGGAGATACTTGATGCATTGCCTTACTTTAACATTTGCTATCCATAAGACATATATCAATTAAGACTCTTAACACTTGATGGCAGTCCATGATTTTAATGGATGTAGTTGCTGGGGAACTGCACGCTCTCTGTCTGTAACTACCAGATGGTCACATATTCCTAGTACATGAACCTATTTTCAAGACTGGCAATTCCCTTCTGTGTACAATCATTCAGACCTACAGCCTTTCAGGTAGATATAGCACCAAAAGCTCCAACTTCTGCAGTAGTAGATGAGTTGTGCTCTGCTAGTAGCAGCTTAAAATGAAAAGCCTTTATCACTCACTACCTCATTTGGTAACACTAAGTACAAGTGCATCTAACCTAACCTTTTTATATGTACTTCCTATATGATGCACAGCGTGGAAAGGTATAATAAAACCATCACGTGCTACACTAAATCACACTTGACACTTAAATAGCATGGGCTGTAGGGGAAATAAGTGATGAAAAAAATATCACGGACTTTAAAGGGTGATCTGTAATGCCCTGGTTTGATTGTAAATGTAGTATTTCACATTGGTATTCTAACAGTGTGTTATCTGATTTAAGGAAGGGAATGTATAGATGTTGAATATTTCCTTTGGGACTTATGTCCTGCAGAGGTAAGGCCTTAGGCAATTATGGTCACAGTAATTAAACATGGCTACTAGCTTATAATTGGTGATAAAGATTTAGAGTTTGGAGGACATAAATAATGTTCCATTTGACACAGACAGGAGATCTGGAGCAATGGTTTCAGTCTTACTCACGGTTTATAACAAATTGGAACATGACCCTTTTCCCCTGCTTCCAGAAACAGCCTACAGTATGAATGCTCAGTATGTTATGAAAGGAATTATTTTTATTATTAACCAGGTTGTGACCCTGGATTTGATCGAATCCATCCATTACCCTCCATCCAGGCAATATTGTCCAGGGAGGTAGCCAGGTCACTTCAGAGCATAGAATAAGAAGAGACACAAACAGAGCACTCACTTTGCTCTGCTGTATCTATTAAATTAATGCACAGACTAGCACTTGGTTGCAAATCTCTCCCATTAAATGCATTGAGCCTTTTGCAATTTACAAATAGGAAGGGAAGTCTGTGTGCAGCTAGAATTCCCTATTGCTTTATAAGACATACTTTACTCATAGTTTGAAAATGTAGTCAACCGTTCAAATATCCTTAGAGAATTCAGATGCCGGATAAATGGAAAGTGAAGACAATCAAATCAAACACATGAGTGCACAGAGCATGTCATGCATTGTTTAGAAATCGCAGGCCTCCCAGCATTCAGAGGGTTAAGAATGCTATTCCAGCAAGCTTTTCTGCACAATGCATCATTTTAGAGTCTCCGGCTCAGCCTTCCTCTCAACCTAAACAAAGCAAGAACAAATACAATGCTAATTGTAGCCTTGCTGAGAAAATTGCTATTGTTTTCCAGGCAGACAGACAGTGGTATGAAGGTTGATGAGTGTTTTCATTCTAGCCCTGTATCAATTAATCTGCAGCAGGGTCACGCTGACAACTCTTAGGACAGTTGCAGCTCCTATGGCTGTATTATTATTTATCCTGAATATGGGAGAGGGTAAGAATCCTTCCTGTTCTCCCTGAATTCCATAACTATTTTCCATGCTCATCATGTGTGTACTAGTCTAATATTATAATATGGCAATTTTGCAGCTCCTCCCTGATCCCATCTTCAATCAAGTCATCATGTTGATCTCATACATCTATCACTTGGTTGCAGAAGAGCATTAGTAAGAGCAGTCTTCAATAAATGATTTTCCTCTACAGGTTTTCAGTGAATCGAATCCCCTGTCCATCCACTTTGTGCTGCACTGTCGCCAGCCCTGGGGATTTAAATGGTTAAGAGCTATGATCTCAATCGGTGTGCTTTCTGTGTCCCTTTTTCCCAAAGCCGCTCTTAACAGTCGCCAATAATCAGCCTAGAGGTGGGAAATGAGAGTAGGCTAAAAAAAAAGGAAACTCTCAGACTGCAAAAATAAGATTTTTTGGGGACCTGCCTGCTTTGAGCAGCTCTGTGACATGTATTTTCAGTTCTGTACTGAAACTGACACGTTTACACTGCTCCAGTGTCTGTCTCTACCCCCCTGCATTGCTTCTTCTCACAGCATTCAAGCAGCTCCCTCCCTCACTAGGCAAGGATTATTGTAGTAGCTAGCTTCCCGATTATCAATACTTTAAAGGAAAAAAAACAGATGAAAGGAAGAGAATTTTTCACAGAAAGACCCTTACTCTTGCTAGCAAGAGTGTAACATTAAGTGAAGCTGACATCCAGGCACAGACGCAGGCTCACTGCTTCTGTGCTTCTCCTTCCTTTCCCTCTTGTCCTCTGTAATCTGAACATTTAAACAGATTTCTCCAGCATCAGCTAAGGATTTTTTCAACCTCAGTGGGAGGGAAAAAAGAGGAAAGAATAACCAAATCAGCAGCACCAGCCTCCTCTTTCTACTCATCATCAGCATCCGATAGCTACAGTATTCCACTGCCTGCCTGCCTGCCTGCCTGCCTGGCCACTGGATTGTCATGTTGGACTTTCTTTTCTCTCAGCCTTCAATCAAAACTGCATCATTGCCTCACTTTCTGTAATTCTGCAAGGTTTCAGGGAGGGGGAGATATTGTTGTGGTTTGTAAAGAAAAGCCCACGGGGATTTCATTGCTATTCTATGGAAGGATTCGTATTCTGATTTCAACGTGATCAAGACAAAATGGGAGTGAGGGATTCTGACGAAAAGGAGGATTTCCTTCGGTGCTTTTGGAACGTGTGTCTGTGCTAGTGTCCTACAGAGATAGCCACAGATTTGGATTGCAAGGTAAGGCTCATATGTGTCGCCTTCCTGACCTGTTTTATAATGGTTTGCTTCCATTAGTCAAAGGTTGGACATTACAGAAACAGACTGCAGATTGTGAGAATTCTAATCTACATGAATATAGCTCAGCATAATGCTAACAGCCATCTGCAGCTCGAAAAGTTAGACAACTACCTGTATTATCAGCTATTGTAGAGCACATTTCCTTTAGGTACTGTCAGTGATAGACTTACAATATGCTTCTTTAGTTCTTTCCACCTTTAGGAACTACAGAACATCCCATTGCATACCCATCTGGATTGAAGAGGTTAATAGGAAGTCAAAATAAAGGAAATGTATGCTTGTCTCAGATGTAAAAATGTGGTAGTGGAGCCAAGGCGCCGTCTAGGTTTCAATAACATAGTGACACTTGGAAAAAAAATCTGTTTGGGGAATATCCAAAGTAAAATGCCTGTTTGTTTTCTCTAGATAAACTATTTGTGACAAAATGGGAGATGCTCTGTGTTCCAGGGAGACGGCAGCTGAATCTCTTTAAAGGAAAGAGGCGGGTGGCAAGATCGGCTTAGCTGCCTCTTGTGATCCGTTGAGAATAATTAAACATCTCTGGACAGTTTAAAACCCAAGGGAATGATTTGCTAGTGAAAACATGGGTAAACATTTCATGATTGCCACATCTGTAAGTGTAATCCTCGCTAATATGGCTGGAAGAAGAAAGTAGATGCAACAAAATGCAGGTGGCAACTTGTCTTCATTCACTTTGGGTTTTTTTTAATGATCCAGAATTTCTGAGATTTGGTGACTGATTTGATCATTTAGATAGTGTCACGTTGGTACTCAACGCCTACACTATCCTGAATGACACTGCGCAGAACTGCATTGCATGCAAGAGGGAAAATACAAGGGAACTGTTGTCTTCTGCCATTTCATGCATGTTTCCCAACATCCTTGATTTAAAGATGCCATCGCAATTAATGTGAAATACAGATTCAATTTACGATCCACGTTGGAGAAGAAAGATTCTCTGTTCCTATGGAAATCTGCTGCTCTTAGTACAGCTGATAGGCAGCTCTTATACCATTCGGAAGTCATAGACTTTAATGTAAGGATTTTTTTTTCTATTTGTATGTCAGTCTAATGATTCCTGTCTTTTGTTTAATCTGACACCTCAAATAGTCACCAGGAAGACCTGTATAAAAGATACAGAGCAGAGTTGATAAACAGCTTTGTGCATTTCAGGGGTGAGGACCCAGCCGGAGACAGACAAGTACCGACAAACTCAACGCCTAGATGTCTCTCTCCTGAGTGATACAGGAGCACACTAACGGGCGAATACTTACGTGTAACTTTCACCTGAAGTAATACCTTGCCCATCAGTTTTCTTTTCTCTCATTCAGAAGCAGCTTGACTTTGATTGGACATGGCTTCTTTCATGTTCACTTTTAGACGTGGGCACTAAGAGTTAAAAATAATCAATGTCTGGATGTCAATGGGCTTATTATCTACCTAAGGGAGGCAGAACAGGATAGGAGTCATTTGTATGCAGTTTTCGAGAGTGGAAATGAATGCAACATGGCTTTGGTTATGGAAGAGCACATCTGCAAAATCACATAAAGCTGTGGCAGACAATATGTTCAGAAGTAATTAACTGCTTGATGTCTACGTAAGTGCACTACTTTTGGGTGTTAAACAGTGGTCTCATTAGCATTTGCTCCATGCAGAGTAATTAATTCACAGAAGCACTCTATCCCAAGAGGTTATGTCATTGTAGATTGCATTTCATGGGTACGTGTGTGGAGCTGAATCTGGAGTGTGTTTGCACTCAGGCAGCCATCAGTGTCAATTTGCTAATATGTACTACACTAACACCTGAGCAATCAAGGCTTCCTATCTTTTTATAGAATGCATATCTATATATACTAGCTTAGTGTACATCGGGCATGGAATTTGTAACCTTGTGACAGAATGCTTGCTACAAATCCTGATTCACATTACAAGGTGCTGTACAGATGTATATATGTTGTAGAGTACGTCTAAGGTGCTCTACAATTCTAGCATAACCAGTGCAAGTCTTTTAATTGCAGAGAAAAACACATACACTAACTGTAAGGAAGTGGAATTCAGTTTGCATAAAACGCCATATGGTTTTGGGTTATTTATTAGATGCTGCCTCTGACATGGGGCTTGTCTATTCATTATTTACATGGATGTAGCCTTATAATTAACAAAGTAATGTTTTATGAAATATTATTCCAGACTTTTCAAAAATGGTATAACCTGAACATCCACATGGTGGCACTGTTTGCACACGATTAAATCAATCCCATGCATTGTGAAAAAAAAATTATATATATATAAATATATATATATACTCGCCCTTCTTTTTGAAAAGGTTTATTTTTAAGCTAGCTTGAGTCTTGAAAACAGCTGTCTAGAATATTGTCAGTAGACCTATTTTCTAAATGCTTACAGAATTCAGCTTACATTTTTATTTTAATTTGTTTTCTACAGGCCAAATGACATAGGATGAAGGCTGTTCGTAATTTGTTGATTTATATATTTTCCACCTATCTACTGGTTATGTTTGGTTTTAATTCTGCCCAAGACTTCTGGTGTTCAACATTGGTCAAAGGAGTCATTTATGGATCGTATTCGATAAGTGAAATGTTTCCCAAAAACTTTACCAACTGCACCTGGACGTTGGAAAACCCAGATCCAACCAAATATAGCATCTACCTGAAATTTTCCAAAAAGGACTTCAGCTGCTCGAACTTTTCTCTTTTGGCTTATCAGTTTGATCATTTCTCATACGAGAAAATTCAGGATCTCTTGAGGAACAACAATTCTATCATGCAATTGTGCAATACAAGGAATGCCTTTGTATTTCTGCACTATGACAAAAATTTCATCCAGCTACGTCGGATATACCCAATCGATTTTGTTGGATTACATAAAAGGGAAGAAGACCAAAAATCCTTTTTGGAGTTTCTGGTATTAAACAAGGTGAGCCCTAGCCAATTTGGCTGTCATGTCCTGTGCACTTGGTTGGAGAACTGCTTGAAATTGGAGAATGGGAAAACTGAGCTTTGCGGAATTATGTACACAAAATGCACTTGTCCCCAGCACTTGGGAGAATGGGGAATAGATGACCAGTCTTTGGTTTCTCTAAACAATGTTATATTACCCCTAAATGAGCAGACTGAAGGCTGTCTGACCCAGGAGCTCCAAGCCACACAGGTCTGCAACCTCTCAAAGGAAGCTAAACGCCCACCCAAAGAAGGTAGGTGTCAAATTTTATCACCACGGTCAAATTTCTATAGGAACCAAAGACAGTTATTACTGTGGCAAACCATACTGCAAGAGGCACTCTGGTTGTCATGCTTTCTTCTTTTATATCCAGTAATGATCACCTTCATATCTGTACTTATTTCAGTCAATGGTCTCAATAAACTTCATTTCACCCCTTTTCAACTTCAGAAATGAGAAAATATGTTAAATGATGCTAATTTGTAGGCATTATGTGCACAACATGGTTAATAAGTGCATGTCATAATGCCAAATATGTCATTTTTTGGAATAGATGTGGACATTTGATATGAGCTCTCCATTGCAGACTTCTGTGCTATGCTAAAATCACACATGGCTCTAATACTAATGTCTGCATGAAAGCAAAGCAATCTAAATAGTATGCCTCACATCCATAGAGAGATAAGGTAATTAATGAGTTCCAGGTACAACGATTTCACACTCCATGCCCTTACATCTTTTCAATCCATTTGCTTTATAGTGCCCCTTTTAACATTCTGCATGCCACAGGGATGTGTGACATTACAGACTTGCAATGACATAGGTCTGCCATAGAACTAAATGAGTCAAACAGGAGCATTTAACTGAAATTAATATCTCATGTTGAGCTTACATTAATTAAATGCATCTTATTTCAATATAAATGGCAATGAGCTAGTATCCTTCACATTAGAAGCAGTGTGCTGTTGTGTTGATGAAGTGCTGGTCACTTATTCTTTCTACAAAACATAGAGGAGACAGAGCTTCATATGGACGTTTAAAGCCTACATGCCTTATCTTTTTTTTGAAAGCTATTCCTTTTTACCACACTGCACTATGAAAGGCATGAATTGAGGCAAGCTGCCATTGTATGTGTATATTGGCATTCTCCACTTTCATTCTTTCATTCATCTGATGATAATTAATTCTTGTGTTTATTCATATTATATATTGTGAAGCCAGGGGTAACTAGGAAGCCCAATTCAGTAAACAGTGAAATGAACAAAGTGCAATGAGCTGTTACCCTTAGCAACCAATCAGCATTCACCTTGTTGAAGCCAGACCTGTACATTATGAAGTGTAACTGGTTGCTATGACTACTGCACTTTGCAACCAGCACTCTGTTCCTTGCAATATTTTACTGAATAGGCCTAATGGAGTCACATGAGATCGTTTGAGAATTTAGTTCAAAACATGTAATGCCCTTTCAAAGCTAACATTTAAAGCAAAGATGAGGGGACTTGTAGGTTAAATTTACTTGCTCTTTTACAACCCTGTATCATTTAATTATTCATTTGATTGTTTACTTAATTATCAAACCAATAGAGTAGCATGAACTCTACTGAACAAATTTCACACACTCAACTATTGCAACAATACCTACCATCCCACTGCTGTCAGTAGTCAGTCAGGGTTGTCCAAATATTGTTCATCTAAAGATACATGAACAAGTTGAGTAAAATCACGAAGCCGAATGTTCTGTGCAGTTTGATATACGCTTCCATTGGTAGCAAGCAGTGGTAGAATGTCCATGGATGATGATCTTGTATGCTGTAGGCCGAAAACCCTATGACTTTAAACCCATACAGTTGTATATACCTCTATAAATATATAATGATCACCAGCTGACCAGAGAGGCTGAATAATAAAGAGGTGAATTCAACTGCAGGCAGTACAGACTTACTTGAAAAGATGCAAGCATGAAAAAAGCCATAGTGCCAGTCCATATGAACAAACAGCAGTGGATATAGTTGCTTCGGCATACTTTTTTTAATATCTCACTCAAAATTTTGTTGCATACATGATGGTTCATCTGACATAATAGGGTCATAGTGTGTATAAAAAAAGCATATCTCTTATGTAGCTTTAAAGAAAATATAATGCATCTCGAAATCCTGTGAAATCCACATCTCCACTGACCATAGGATTTATGTGTGTACACATATCACCCACACCACAGAGTCCAAAAAATGTAGCTATGCAATGGAATTGGTTGCAAGTCATTTTGGACCTTTTGTATATTGCCTGGCCTATAGTGTACCTACTCTTACAAAGATCTAAATAAGAACTTGTTACTATTGTTATTATTATTATTATTTTAAGTGTCCATTTAAACATAGACAACTGTTACCTGTTGCTTTCAAAGAAACATAATGGATAAACATTTCATAGAGTATTATTAAGTCTAACGTGTATGCTAAAGCCATGCTGTAATCAGCAGTCATTGAAAAGAAAATAGCATACTGCTGGTGAAATTAATGAAAGCCTTAAGGCTGTATCAGACAATATCACCTTCAGTCCCTTGATTATAATGGACAGATGAGCTACACCTAGGATACAATGAATAATCTGCATTGCTTGAAAAGGCATGGATTGAGTGCCTGTCTCAAAGAACTTTATAGAATTTTAACACTTGCAGGAAGAATATGGAGTGATTTAAATTTCTACAGAGAAAACCCTGAAATACATCATTAAATATTTAGACCATGGAGAATATGTAAGCATAACTGTAATGATGATGAGATATGGGGTTAGTTTGGTCGAGTAATATCTATTATGCAATTATCTGCAGTTCCTTATTAAAAAATACCCATGGTTTTACTAGTGAATAGATCCACTCATGCCTTGAACCCTAATCCAGCGTGGCACCTTAAGGAGCTTGTTGATATCAATGCTTGCATTTATCTATGTTGTGTTGACATGTTGCATTTTAACAGACTCTATAAGAGCTGACTGAAAATTGGGGGATTTTCTCCAATATACTGCTACACAATGGTGCTGATTTACTAAAGAAGTGGGGGAATGTTCAGAAGACAACATGATTGTTCACCTATCATAATGAGGTTATGTTCACCAAAATCACGCAGCCGTGGGGAAGACAAAACCCACTACCTTATTGTTTAGCCAAAGTGAACATAGTGTTGCTGTATTCACTATTCTAAGTAGATGACCTTTACTCCTTTAGTAAATCAACTCCAATGTGGTTGATTTACCAAAGATGCTGTTCTTTTGGTAAAATGAATATTCAATAGGTTGGTAAATAAAGTGAAGCTGTTTTCACATCAATCATCCCATCATGTTCTAGCAAAAAAAAAAAAAAAAACTTTCCCTTACATGTGATATACTAAAATTCATCAAAAAGTAACCATTCATTTAGTAAACAGTCACCATCTCTCTAGTAAATCAACCCCAGTGTTCTGTCTTGAGTCCATGCATTTTTCTTTACTGCAAAATGCAACCACATGCATGACAACATATCTAGTATACTTGATTCCTTAGTCCACAAAGATACAATGTGAACTTTCTAGAAAGAACACCCCATTTAATAACAAAATCTGAATGTGCTGCAAAAATTATTCTATACTCTAAATGGCAAAACAGTCGTATAAAGAAAGATTCAGATAAAAACATACTATCACATTTGCATGTCAATTTGCACACATTGACTATATTGTGGGCCCAAAATTGTACTCTTCAGAACCCTAGAAATAGGTGTATTAATACTATAAGCGTCTACAGGAGGACTACAGAGTCCTTTAAGGTATAGTTCTTCAGGCTACAACATGGTTGCCTTCACTGTGTACTGGCGATTTAAGGGACCTTTAGGATATTATATCAGGAGGCCACTGGTGTTTTTTTATTACAATAAAGTGGACTTTTGATTCCTTGTATGTTGTACACTAGAATATGTAGTGGCAAGGCCCATACTCACAGGCATCAAACTGAGGCTCTTGGTGTTAGGATCTACCTGATGCCTGAGGACAGCAGATGGTATTGAGTAAAATGGCCCAATACACGTGAATGCTCATGTGTTGCTGTGTTCTGTGGCTCAGTAATATGAATGGTGCCTGCAGTATGCTAAATGTGATGATGTGGCATTCATTCATTTCAATGGTTCCCTTGTGTAGGGATGCACACATGAAGAAGGTGGCACTTGAAATCATGATGGCATTGTGATCAAAGCAACCAATCCAATTTCCAAGTCCACTGTATTTTTTCTATTGAAGTTGTTTTCCTTAACTCCACTCATTAAAAATCAACCTCATAGTACATGTTTACAAGTTAATAAATGACTGAATGCTATGTACTTATCCATAGGAAATCTTTACTAGTGTGAGTGCATGTGGTCCACAAGATCCTTTTGCTGCAAGAACATGGTGACTGTTGCTACTATATGGAATGATTAATGTAATGCAAATAAAACATCCCTGAATATGCCAGCAGTACAATGTATTGCTTTTTTGGTAGTGGACATTACTTGATAGTGGGAAGGAAGATGTTGTTTGTCAATATGTTTAATGATGATTAGCAATGTACAGACAGTGGATCCTGGTTGTTCACCCTCTGTGGTTGTTAAGGTCCTCCCTGGAATTACAGCAGCTTTCTGCATTAATTGCTGCAGTTATTTGTGAGCAGTTTCATTATAAATAATTGGCTCTTTAACCTCCCCGTTGGGAGGCTTAGACACATCTTTGCTTCTTCTTTACATGACTGATCATTCCACGAGGCTGCAGCAGCTCAAATCAGACTGAATGCACCACTTCACGCAAATGCACAATTTATAACTCCCAAAGGTTTAAATGCCATCTGACATTTTACAAAAGTATGCACTGTGCTTATAGTCATATGAGTTCTAACAGCATGAACAAATACAATTTTATTACAAATAAAAAAAAAACAGATACTTGTCGGTGTGCTCTGCTATGAGATTATAGAAATAAAAAGAGGAATTTTTAGCATGGTTTAAACATTGCTACTCATTTGCTGAAAATTACATTATTGGCTGTATAAAGATGCATTATACAGATATAGAGAAGGATCAAGTGATAGGCAGTTTCTTGGATATTATTTGTGGCTGGGATTGTGCATTTAGAAATCCATCTTGGCAGTAACAGCCATACAGTCATATGACTATCATCTAATCATAACATGCATGAGAACACCAGCTCAGATCAGCATGTTTAAGTTTGCAGTGCTACATAAGATATATATATATATATATTTATCTTCCAATCACTGACCCTCTTTTATTGTTGTGAGAGCTGAAAGGTACAATCTGACTGGCCACACTGCCTTGTTCAATTGTTAAGTAAAACCAATGGTGCATATTTACTGATACCTGAAAAGGGTGTGAAAAAATCATTTTGTATGCTGTGAAACATGATAAAAGCAGTTTTTAACCAAATGACAGAGTAATAAACAACAAGCAGCTCTAATAAGTAACACATTGTCAAATTTAAGTGGATATTACAATGACCTGCTATAATAAAACCTGGTTAATGCTAACACAGAAAGCAACTTGCAACATCCTAAAGGCAAGCACAAGACTTTATTATGAGATCCTAATTACAAGGTGATCTTAACTAGTTAAGACGTCCCTGTCTGACTATCATCAGTATATTCCATAGAGACATGTTTATTTGAAGGTACATCTCAAAAGGCATTTTCAAATATCTATAATGAATACATTAACATTGATATTTATAATGGCTTTGGAAGAGTGAGTTTGCAATTGATTCATGGAAACTACATTAGAGAGTGTAATAGAGGCTGCAGAACACACAGTTGCTGATCCAGAAAAAGGCATATGCCAGAAATCACATTACTGATAGATATTAGGTTGAGAAATGCTCCCTTAGCCCAACATGTGCGCTCTCATCAGAAACAAGCTTCCGCATATGTCTTCCCATTAAAATTCATAGTGTGTGCCATTCCCTTTGCATGACATTTAGCCATAAAACTAATAACCAATCTCCTGAATGTGAGGTAAGGATGAGATTATCTGGTTTGTTTGCTATGTTTACCATTTCTTGAAGGAAGGCATGTTGTTGGTAGATACTGAATTTATATCAGAATATAGAATACTGTTTTCAAGGAAGAACAGAATGCATGGAATAAGCATATTTGTAGCCATCGTCTGTGCAGATCAGCCATTTCCAGAATACCACAGTACTTTAAATGTTTACAAAATTCTTATCATACCATGTTTGAATATATTCCACTATATAAATCACACTATATATTTCAGTCATTTAAAAAGGCATGCCACACATATGTTTAAACATATTCTGGAACATATGCTTTTCACAATATATAGTATTTTAAAGTACAAGTTATGAAAGAAATACGGGGCTGCCATTGGCTACCCCATTCTGAAAATGCTAATTTCCTGGCTGTTTGCCGATGGTTTACATATTTTCTGAAACAAGGACCTGGAATAAGTATACAGAACAGGAAAGTCAGACTAAAGCAAAATGCTTTTGCCTGTATGTTTGCTGTAGGTCTGTGAATCAAAGTACTAAATCAAGAGAGTCAGTATGATAGCCAGGCAGCTAGAACTTTCATGTGACAGGTCATAAATGGCAGCTTCCATGCTCCTGTTGTAGAGGTTTCTTGTATTTAAAACATATTTTTCTTTTGGTAAATTCATACTTAATAAAATCTAGCAGCTAATAAAGACTAATAAATATGATACATGTGAATTTGAGTTTACATGACGATACATGTTACAATGCTTAATGCAACCTGTACAAAATTCTCATTCATTAGGGTGCATTGCAGCCCATTCATTTTTAGGATACTGCTTTATACAGTGAGATGTAACTTGTTTCAACACAAAAAGTGCCATAGAGTGGAAAGGCCCTTATACAATACCCCAAAACACCAAGTAAACATCCAATCGTTTACCTCCAAAATACAGTGGCAGTCTTCTTTAGTGTTATCCCCTTCCTGTCTAAAACCTTTGTCGCAGTGAGTCCCCATACATTTGAACTGAGCTATAACCAAAATACAAGCTCCTGCACTCAGGTGTGGTGCTCAGATGTAGGGGGACTGTCTTTAGTCAAGATCCCCCAGCTCAATCCATTCACTTCCACTGTCCAGTGTATATAGCATACCTTGCTGTCCTCCTCAGACTGGTGTAGTCCAAAACACATGGTGTATAAAAAAACAGAGCTCTGATGAAGAGGGGACCCCCTCAAAACATGTCAGCATTGGCAGACCCATGTGGCATCTTTTCAATATATAAGAAGCTGGCATAGTGGTTCTGGCAGTTTTCCATATAAGCCTTACATGAATGATATGTGGCTTGGATTAGGTTGGGGGCTATGGAGGGTGGTCTTGTGGGATTTTGCATAAAAGATCTGATTTATTAGTAATGTTGGCCAACACATCTTTTTTCTGTTTTTGCAGCAATAACTGAGATTGAGACAGCGTCAGTGAGCCAGTGTTATATTGTGTGACTTATGGGAGTAATGGGGTGTTTGTGTCACAGAACAATAAAAAATACATATGCGTTTTGGGTAAAGAAGGGAACTTCACAGGGCATGATCATTTGAAAAACACTTGCAATATTGAAATTAAAGAATAATATCATAGCTCAGTGCTGTTGGATCATATCCCCTTTTCTCTTCTGTCATGCATATGCTAACTAATATGCTCTGCTCTTGGGACAGGTTACCAAATAAACTGAATAGAATTGAATTCAAAGGAATTTTCTTGCTAGGCTCTAAGAAAAAAAGTCTAGTGCAAGTAATTAGGGATTTGAGAAATATACACTACAAGTTTGTTGCCTACTGTTTCCTTATGTTCAATAGTTGGTTCGCCAGGTGGTCCTTCCACCGTTTAAAGTACAAGTGTATGGCATTTATGTGGCTTGACTTTTTATTTTTTTACTTGTCTGTGGGGCAAATGAAACTTTTCATACTATACTATTTTGTACAGGCCAAACAGTGTGTTGATGGATTTAGAGCTAAGAATGACAGTAATATATAAAAATATGTATAAAATGTTTCACCATGTAAAATGTATATGGTGCCCATATCTTAGAAGGTCTTTTTAAAATCTGAAGTTTGACAACCAGTTACATTTGAAGTGGGTGTGAAAACCATAAAACCACATAAAATGGTGCTGAATTTTTTTTCTCTTTAAATAGACAAATACTGTAGGTACAGGTATGTGTACATATGCATATGTATTTAGTATATTAATATAATAGCATTTTTAGCAGTATTTTATATAAAATCTGATGTTTGTAGTAAACTTCATCAAGCGTAAAAAAACACAAATATAAACACATGCATTATATGTGCAATACACACATGCATTCCTTTAATTTTTTCATATTTCTCTGGACATTTATCTTTTTTAATATGTATTTATAGTAAATTAATTGCTTATATTTTGATCACTGATTTGTTTATGTTTTAAGTTTCTATCTGTTTACTGCAGTTATTTGTAAAGAGTTACCAATTGCGTGTCTCACATTTATAGTTTTAGTAGTGGCACTCCGCTTAGACATAATTATGGATTAGTAGAGCATCAGTTCCATAGCAACAGCCAGAACATGACTGGCATCAATTTGTACTGTATACTGATATAAATTATTATTGAAGAATCTTATATAAGTGTAAAGGTACAGAACTGACTAGTTTGTTCCTTTAACTTCCATGCTCATGTGTATAGAGTGAGAAAATAGGGAGTGATAAGGAGACGCACATTAGTAGATGATAAAACTCCATTGTAAAGAGGGAAAATAAAATAAAGGTTGGGTGAAACTGAGAAAGGAGGGGGGTGGGTGGGGCAAAAGGAAGGGTTCATCTCCCCCCCCCTCCAGGTTTATTTATATTTTAAATCACATTTTCTACCTAGCTAAGTATAGTTTGCTCACTGGGGATACATAAGATATGGTTTTAACTCACTACCTTTAACTCACTATGTAGTAACTATCTGCCTTAGTCACCTTACACATGCAACACAGTGACAGAACAATGCCAGTACAGTTTTTTATTCAAATTATGACTTGTACAAGAGACAACTTAGCTAGAAAATGGGGACATTTGCATAGGAGGGAAACATAAGGACAATGGAGTAACAGGGATGTTTATGTATTAGATACATTTATATCAGACTCTTAGGGAGAGCTAGGCATGTTGTGTGTTCTTAAAGCCATCAAACAGAATTCCATTGAAAGTACCTGTTGCTGTTGCCTTTGAAGGGATGTTAAAATCAAAGCCGTACTCTTTCTATGAAAGCTTTATGATAGTAAACAGAGTGTGGGATGTTTTCCAGTGTGTTTAAAGCACCCCTTAAAGCCTAATTAAATTTGATCTTATTCTGTATTTATCTGAATAAAAGCAAGCATTATACCTTACAAAAACCATGCTTAGGCACAATAGAATAGGTATGCTATTATTCAACTCTGGAATGGTTGATTGGTGTTCTGACACAAGAGCATTTAGGTTTTCTGTAATATGACATATATGTTATATGAATAATTCACATCATTGGAAAATACAGCCTTTTACAGCAAGCATCAAACAATTTTCTGGCTGGATGTAGCATGGCAGATTATTAGCTGCAACTATTGGATGTAATACAATGCTTTGCATAGGTATTCACATACTGTGGAATTCAATTGTATATAACAGGGATTTTATCATTACATTTCTACCACATACGTAACCCATATTTTATATTTGTACATGAGAAATATCTTAATAAAAAGTGCACATTTGTTGGTTTCATAATTATTCAGCCTCAAACTTGGTAGAACTACCCTAGACTGAAATGATCTTTGCTTATCTTTTGGGGTAAGTCCAACCAGATTTTACATTAAGATTCTGAAATGTATGCCCAATAATTTTAGCAGAAGTGCTGTAGCTCTGTTGACTGAGAAACAGCATTTTGACATCTTGCCACATATTGTCAATTAAACTTAGAGCTGAGCATTGCCTGCATCATTCAGGTCCTTGATTTTAAACCACTGTGCTATAGATTTGGCTGTTTGTTTAGGGTCATTGTCTGGCTGGAATGTGATTCTTTGTCCCTGTCTTTTGCAGGCTAAAGCAAGTTTTCCTCCAGGATTCCTCTTTATTTAGAGTCATCCATCTTGCCCCAATTCTGACCAGTTTTCTATTTCTTGTTAATAAAAAGAATACACATACCATAAAACTACCAGCACATTGCTTCACCATGGGGATGCTATTCTCAAGGTGATGAGTAGTGTTGGCTTTCTGCCATGAATAGTGTTTTGTGCTAAAGCCAAAAAGATCAATTATACTCTAAACAGAGTGGAGAACCCTTTTCCACCATTTTACTGTGTCCCCTACTTTCCTTTAAAAAATATATCAATTGGATTTGATATATCTTTTTTTCCATCAATGGCTGCTTCATTGTTTTATATAATGACCAATATGGTGGAGTAACTTGGTTACAGCTTTCCCAATAACAGTTTTAGCACACTAGCATATTTTTTAAGCTCCTAGAAGCTATTATGAGCATTTTTGTCTGCTCCTAGAAGCTAATAGTGTTATCCTATGTGTTCATGCACACTATTTTATGCTAGTAGTGTTTTCAAGTTTCAACGTTTAGGAGCAGAGGAAATATTGTTCTAGTAGTTTTTGGAAGTGTTTCTCCTGCAGAAAAAAATTCTGAACGTGCTGGTGAAACTATTCCGCAGGCAAAATAGGAATTCAAATGTTTGACAGCTGGTGAGATTCTGTCAATCAAAATAAGGAGGTAGCATACTTAGTGGTAAATGAAGTTCATCATCCTGAATGTGTTAAAACATAATTGTGTTATTATGGTAAATTACCGTATTTTCCGGTGTATAAGGCGACTGGGTGTATAAGACGACTCGCTAATTTTCCAGTTAAAACATAGGTTTTGGGCTATACTCGCCGTATAAGACTACCCCCCTTCCGAGGCAACACCATTTACAAACATCAGATTTTTTAATTGAAATGGTTATGACTTACCGGTACTTAAAATCCTTCAAAATCCTCATGTTCATCCTCTGACATCGTAAGTTCATGAATGACATCTTGTGATACATTTGTAAGACAGTCATCATAAGGATCAAATTCCAAATCAGATGGTTACCGCTGGATGTGCGGTAATACGGTAGCTTCAGCTACATACAGTATATATACAGCCCGCTGGATGTACAGTAATGTACATACAGTATACCACACTGAGCCAAGCTGGCTCAAAACAAATGTCCCTATGACAGATTAATCTGTCAGCCTGCTGGATGTGTGGTATATACAGTATACTGAGCCAAGCTGTTTCAAAACGTACCGGTACATCCCTACGGTAATCAGACCGCTGGATGTGTACATCATCAGCCCACCTCTCTGACTCAGCCAATCCGAGCAGGCTTTGTATTCATTAGTAGAATACATCGCTCGCCGTGATTGACCCAGTGTTTACTGTATGTAGCCAGCTACTGTACATACAAGCATCCAGCGGGCTGATTACAGTAGGGATGTACTGGTACGTTTTGAAACCGCTTGGCTCAGCGCAGTATACTGTATATACCGCACATCCAGTGGGCTGACAGATTAATCTGTCATAGGGACATTTGTTTTGAGCCAGTTTGGCTCAGCACGGTATACTGTATGTACAGTATTACCACACATCCAGCCAGCTTGACCCAAACAAACTCAAGATTCACATTTTATACACCATGTATAAGACGACCCCCCATTTTTGGGGTATATCTTTAAGTATAAAAAGTAGTCTTATACGCCAGAAAATACTGTATGTACTTCATTTTTTACTAGGGGATCATTTTTTAAGTACTTCACTCCCAGAAACTATACATATATGGACTGGCAGGACAAGCATCATTCTGGATGCATGAAATGTAGGGAATGCAGCATAATCCATTTTGGCCTAAATTTATGAAGAAAAACTATTTATTTCCAACATTTCTAACAGAAACTAAAAAAAAACAAAAACATAGATATGCAAAGGAATGCAAAGACTACCCAATCACATCCAAGGAAAAATATATATTTTTTGCACATGATTGGTTGATAGAGCACCGCTTCATTCCATTCACTAAGCTAAATGAAAATTCCCTTAAAAAGTGAAAATTCACTTTCAACATTAACAGGTTATGCTCCTTTGGTAAATCAGCTATGTTGTTTAAGACACAGTTGGCCTAGTCCAAATCAGACAAAACAATATTGTGACAACTGAGTCTATAGTATCTGATATGCGTATCAGGAGTGTGCATAGACTTCGCATACTTGTAAATAAAACCGTGATCATATGAATAAATACCAAATAAATATTTGTTGACTGGACTGTGCTTAAAAGCTGCATTTTTTAATAATTAATCTCCCGAGAGCTTTAGATACCTGTTTTAGAATGCCTAGTGGACATCCCTTCTCTCTCGTTTTTGCCTGCATTGCCAGTGGCAAAGAACATTAGCACATTGCAGAGACAGATGCAAAGAGAATAAATAAAAAGTAAGCATTTTCTAAATAAATGTATTGCATGATGTTGCTTTGATTAACTTTAGAACTAGGTTAACATGTAAGCGCTGTCTACTTAACAGTATAAAATGAAATTATTATTATTATAATGATAGTGATTATTGCGGTAAGAATATGGTAACTTCAGAAAAGTGAAGGGTAAGTAGCCCTTGTAGTTGATGACCCATTTATGAAATATGCAATTATACTCTAAATGGAAGCATTTTAACGTTAATTTCAGAAGTTATTTAAAAGATTGTTCTACTTGGTTTCATATGAAGATTGTTGTCAAAGAGCATTCACTGAGTTCTTGGGGTTAATTTACTAAAAGCAAATAGATTGTTCACTTTGCAAAGGAACTTGGAAGGGAATTTTCCCCACAGCTTAGTGAATGGGATGAAGCTCTGCTGACTTTTCGTCCAATCATGTGCAAGAGAAAGCAATGTTTTTTTTTCCTTGCATTGGACTGGATATTCTTTGAAAAGTGACATTTAACTGCACTCTCTAAGCTCTGGGGAAAATCCCCTTGCAAAGTGAACAGCCAATTTGCCTTTAGTTAATCACCTCCCTAGAGTTTAATAAGTAAGATCCTAAATAGTTAATGGTTTCCATAGATTTTTAGCTTGGTGGTGGTACAATTGATATTCTAGACTACAGAAACATTTACAAGAGCTCAAACAAGTCCTCTTTTCAGTGTTCCAAGCCAGCACACAAGAAGTACTTAGAAAGCTTTTAGTGGGAAAGGATGTTTATTTCTTTACAATTTAAAAGTTTTTTTCCTCTTACTTTGTCATCAACTCCTCAGATGACCTGAACTCAAAGTGCAGGGATAAGACATTGCAGGGTTACATAAATAGGGTTTACAACATAAAGATCATAAAATAAAAAGAACTTGATTGCAGGGCATTATAAAACAGCCAGTGCAAACTTTAGGATTTAATGTACTGGTTGTGTTATTTAAAAATGTGTTTCAGACACAAAATGCTCTGTTCTTTTTTTTTTATAACAGAAGAATAAAATGGCATACCTGTTTAAAACATATAATGCAATATACAACCAACAACGTTTTGAAAAAAAAATAATAAACCTTAAAATTTCTTATCCTTTGAAGGATTTTACATTTAAAGCAAAACTAGCACTTAAAATATATTTTCATGTTTGAGTGTTCTTGTTTTTTTTTGTGAATTTTCAGAAGTTTACTAGAATCTGACCTGAAACTCAATGATTCCAAAGTAGGTCCTTCATTTCCATGGCAACCTCACATATTGGATTTTGACAGCTAGCTTTACAATGCCCAATATTGTCCAAATAATAGGGTGTTCTTTATGAGATGAATCCAAAGATTTTAGAACCTCAAAAGGGCTTTCCTCTGTATTTCTTTGAAAAGCATCAATGGTGTTACGTTTGAGAATACTGTTCATATATCCTTGCTTTTTTTGCTTTTAAAAGATTTTTTTTTAAATTGTTGTTTATATTTAAAACACCAGACTCTTTTGCTTCCCTTCTCTTAAAATTATATAGCTCAGTTAATGTAACCATATCATAAACATTCAGCCCTTTATAATTTTAGTCTGATTAATTATTTTTTCTATGTTCATGGCATATATGATTCACAAGATATTACAGATAAGCAAAGATTACCAAATCATACAAAAAAATCAGCAGTACTTTAAATATTCATCCAGATCCTTGTGAATGCTGGCATGTAGTCAAGGAAAATCCAATACTATGTGACTAATTAAATAATTGCAAAACAGAGTATGAATGAGTCTCTTAACCAATTCAATACCGGGCAATTTTACACCTTCCTGCCCAGGCCAGTTTTCAGGTTTCAGCGCTCTCACACTTTGAATGACAATTGCGCGGTCATACAACATTGTACCCAAACTAAAATTTTATCATTTTCTTCACACAACTAGAGATTTCTTTTGGTGGTATTTAATCACCGCTGGGGTTTTTATTTTTTGCTAAATTAACAAAAAAAGACCACAAATTTTGAAAAAATAAAAGTTTTTCTTTGTTTCTGTTATAAAAGTTTGCAAATAAATAATTGTTCTTCATAAATTTAGGCCGAGATGTATTCTGCTACATGTCTTTGGTGAAAATAACCCAAATTAGGATGTATTATTTAGTTTGTAGGAAAGTTATATAGAGTTCACAAACTATGGTATAGATCTGAATATTGATCAATCCTGAAGTACTGACAGCCAATCTAATTTCTTGAGGTCCAAGAATGTCAGAACAGTACAGATATCCCCCAAATGACCCCTTTTTGCAAAGTAGACAGTCCGACGTACTTCATAAGAGGCATGGCGAGTTTTTTGTAGTTATATTTTTTTTGTCATAATTTTTCGGAAAATGAAAAAATTAAAAAAATTTGTTTCACTATTTTTTTTTACATATTGTCATCAGTGCAGTACAGCATCATCATATAACTGGCATGGCAGTGATCAGGGACACTGACTGGTGACAGTATGAAAAAAATATATATATTTTTTTTTATTAAATTTTTTTTCTTTTTTTTAAGATTTTTTTTTCATATTTCACTATGACCAAAGTAGTACAATGTTACCATAGTAACATTGTACTACTTTGGGGAAGTGATCAGTATTTTTTTTTTTTTACACAATTTGCTTATAGCAAAGAATTACTTTGCTATAAGCAAGCATTTACCTGAATGACATCGATTCATTCAGGGGGTTTTTTTTTTGTGCTTAGCTGTGATTTGGCCACAGCTAATCACATGACATGTGCATGTGATTAGCTGTGACCATACACAGCTAGACACTAGTATACAATGGATGGCATGAATGAAGCCATCCATTGTATACAACTGTCATGTGACCTGCTGTGATTGGTCACAGCAGGTCACATGGTACCGGCAACAGGGCCGATACTCAGATCTGTCATCAGCCGTGTCTGAGGTACACGGCCGGTGACAGATTGCGCCGCTCTGCAGGAGCGCAATCTGTGCATGTGCTGGAGGACGCCATATGGTGTCCATCCGGAACGCTGATGACATTTGCCGCCCGCCATTCTGCCATAGGGCGGGCGGCAAATGGTTAATACTGTTTCCTTACACACTGTCACAACTGTATGTCTATAGAAAGAGAATGATGGGCGTTTGTGTTTTTATATTTGTATGTATTTGCATTTTATACTTTATCGCACTTCTCTTGAGATAACCCTCCAGAGTTTATGTAGCTAAAGAGCCTAGTACACAGGGTAATTATCGGAAATGTTGGACTATTTACAAGTAATATGCCACTATCCAGATGCTTTTTGGAGATCAGAAAACCCCCATACCTAACTTTTTTACATGGGGTGACTTATGCAGCTTTACCAATACTGTTCCCATGTGATCATCGAACAATTGGTTCCACAAGCCCTTTTTCTGTCAAAAAATTCATCTTAGGCTCTACAATAAGGTTTTTTTCATTTGTGTATATGTTCAAGTCTATCAAAACTTATGCCTCATAAGTTTGAAATAAAAAAAGGTCAGAATTTAGGTAAATGTATGAATGACCTTCACTTTCACTGTACTTTTGACCGATATATATGAAATGTCAAATAGCTCCCTCTATATATTAGTGTTACTGCACTCAAAGTGCAGTAAAAATATGCCCAAGAATAGGCAAGTTATGCCTACCCTTTTCCCTCTAATGTTATTTTTTTTGTTTCTTTTCACAACGTGACACTGTACATAATGAGCTTAGGGAAGTTAAATGTTAGGCTTTGTTTAAAGGTGCAACACACTGGTTTTGTTACCACAGAGTGATCAGTTTGTGGCTATGTGTTCCCATGTAATATGCTGTTTTAATCCTTTCTGTTTGACCAATGATAGCAAGTAATACATATGAGTGCATAAATCATTGCCACATTACCACTGCTGTCACAGTGAGCTCTTTTACTCTTATGATTTGTGTGTCTAGGTCATCCTTTCTCAACCAGGGTTCCGTGGAACACTAGGGCTCCTCCAGAGGTTACTAGGGCTTCCTTGAGCACTGAGTAATTTCTGTCACTAAGTTGTGTAACGGCAACAGCACTGTTTTATTTAGCAATGTGCACAGGGGGGATTCTTCCCATTGATTGCAAATGTAAGAGGCATCCTTCCCATTGACCATACCACTACTGTACCATGAGCTGTAGATAAAGTAATTATTAGCAGAGGTTTCCTGAGACCAGAAAGTTATTACAAGGATTCCTCCATGTTAAAAAGTTTGAGAATGGCTGGTCTAGATACTGCCACTTTCATAACCATACATTCTTTACCACATTTGTACTGCTTTAAACAAATATGTTTTATCATCCCTTAAATGTAAAGTATCTGTAATCTTACTAAACGTTATTCAGAAATATACAGAAGTATGCCAAGCATTATCTCACATATACACATATCTGATATTTTAGAAAGGTTTCACAGTTTTTTTTACACTAAATGGACATTGTATATACAGAGGAAATAAATAAAATACACAAAAGCTGTTCCTCACACTTTGCTAATTGATCTCATCTCAAGAAGTGGAATAATCTGGTTATGGTAGACATTTCAGACACTTTTCGCCTTAATACATTCAAGGTGTTACATCTTAAATTGCATGCTAATAGAATAAATATGACATTTACAGTATATTTAAATTTTAGAGATAAGTCATTTTTCCCAGTAATGGTGTTGTCTAATAATGGCAGAATACTGAATACTGGCAGTTTTTCATTAAAAAGTAGAGTCCGTTGGGAAATGTAAATGAGAAGTTCTTATCTTCCTATTTAATACTGTTAATGTATTATTCACACTAAGAGTATATAAACCATATTTGTATCATTTGGAGCTTTTATATTTGCTGCACCAGAGCAATGTAATTCCCAATGGAATACTGGAAATCCAGTTAGATGGTCATCTACTTTAACATGCTTAGTAGGCCAGCATTATGTTAGACAGTACTCATAAAACAATTAGCTTTAATTTAATTTCATATATATTAGCAAATTTCCTAATGTATATATTAATTTGCTGCAGCAGTAATTGAATGCAAATCTGTAATATATTATGTAAAATAACACTTAAATACTTACATTTCACCTAGATATTCCAAGGAATAAAAGTTTAAAATATCAAAATTAGATTCCAACAAAAAAATTTAAACTATATTTTTATATTCAATGTATATGAGGTTTGGGGTAAAGTTTGGGGTCTCCGTATTGTGAAATGTAATTGTTGCAACAGGTACAGATCCTTACTACACTCAAAGTATATGTAAATAGAACATCTGAATGTCAAAACATCATAAAAAGGTTGCTATTTCCATATTAATTACATGGACTCCTAGAGTGAGCTGAATATGCTGGCTGAAAACCAAGACTATGTATTGGCAACTAAGAATACTTGCTTTGCACTGGGCAATGACCAAGTGAACTTTTAGTCTCAGCTAAAAATAGATACATAAAAATGCATGCAAATACATCCTCAGTATAAAAGTCTATCCCATTCCAGTATGCTTCAGAAAAGGTTTGTGTGCACTACTGCTTATTTTATTTACAGATATATTTGCATATGTGAAAAGACAGGGGCTGTCATCTGTTTCCTTTTCCTGCATTTTCATCATCGGAGTGGAAGAGATATACAGTTCAGCCACCTGATGATGTGCTCTGTGGCTTCCTAGACTAGACAATCAAATGCTATAGATCGGTGTGCCTCTGAATCTTTACAGACCACCTATAACTTGAGGTCATTTGTTCTGATGAGAGGCTGTGTGTGACATGATAAAGAGATTCATTGGTGGCACTCCAGACAAGATGTTTTATAAATTAACTTTTTGAGATTATTTTACACATGGTGTTATTACAATTTCTCACATATAGTGAATGTGGCTTTATCACATCTTCATTTTGTTGCAAGGTTGAAATCACTTTTATTTCATTGTATGGTTTACAATAATTTTATATACAGCACAGTAGAATTGGGGAATGTGAAACATTTTCATATGTAGTGTAAATGGTTATGATTAGTAAAGGCCCTTTTTGTTAAACTCCTAAATGTTCTGTAAATAGCATGGTAAACATCCCTACCTGAACTTTGTGTTTTTACCTGCATAAGTAGTGCATTGATCATAGTGTCATGTGTTGCTTGTAAGCACAGCCTATAGCAGAGTAAATATTTACATTCCTGTGTCTGCGGGTGAGAGCTACACAGTATTTAGATATGACACAGACACAAGCAACCAAAGCATTCACAGAGAGCTCACTCATGCAGTTGGGAGATTATGGGGTTGATTTACTAAAGGTAAATAGAATGTGCACTTTAAAACTGCAGTTAAACTCTGCACGTGTAGTTGCTTCAGGGCTTAGTAAATGAGGTGAAGATTCCTCTTGCAAAGAATACCCAATCACATGAAGGGAGAGAAAACAGCATTTTTGCTTATGAAGAAAGGAAGTAGCAGCACTCCAATGTACAAACTGCTTACTTCGTTAATGTTATTTGTAATGTTCTTTCGTCTGAAGAAAAAAAAGTTCCTATACTTTGTACCAGAAACATCATTTTCTATTGTAAATGGGGAAAATTATAGAATAAAATGTTTTTTTTACATATTTTTGTCCATAGATTACATAGAAAATATTTTTTTTTTTTTGCGAGATGATGTTGTCAACAGAAAACATTGTTTGTACTTAAAAATCAATGCATGTATTACAAAGTTGTCTTAATTAATGATAAAGTTACTCACAGGCCCATAGGGAAAATGTAAAAATTCCTATGCTCTATATAGGGGTTTAAAGGTGTAAGAACTAAAATGGTTAACAACCTATGTGGGCTGTTGTCTATTTATCAGTATAGTCTCTTTTCCTCCCACACTCCAAAGACCTTCTGGTAATTTAAAGTAGTATTAAAGTCTCATTATGTTTAGCCAGAACACATTTCTATAGATTAGAAAGACTTAAACTGGTATTTGTGTACAGTCATATTCACTGTCTTCCTCTTTGTAGTTTACATGTACTTCCTATCATCGAGTTCATTCTCTAAATGTAATTATAAACACCCTATCACATAACACTGGGCAGTATGTCTCATCATTCATTACACTGGTATGCCCCTTCAACCCTTCATTCATTAAATTTTGCCAACCTGAGGATGTTGCCTGCACCCTGACATACAATATAAATCAAGATTAATTTTAGAAAAATTGTTGATGAAGTTGTGTTTGCCTCTAAGGCTGCCTGTGCTTGTCAGCACATTCTGCATTGTTGCATTGACATGTAGTCCTGTTCATGGAAGTACACAGGATAGGACCTCACAAGGGAGAGAAGCCATCCAAAAACTAGAAAGTGAGTGTGTGTGGTGGTGGCGTTGGTGGGGAGAGTGACCAGGGGACTGGATAAGATGGATAATTTAAAGTACAGCACAACAATTTTTGTTGCACTGAACTTTGAATTATTTTTAGTTTTTCTGTAGTGTTGGAACACATGACAGCTGCGGATGGCAACATCTGTTTTTTTTTTGTATCTGAGGTTTTGTTTGGCTAGAGTGGGGTTATTCTGCTCTTGTTAACACAGGATAAAGAGTTCACTATCCCTTTAATTAGCCCCTATCTAAATTGGTCCTAGTATGTGTGTGCGTGTACATGTGAGATAGGGACCTTTAACTCTTAAACTGTAAGCATCTTGAGGGTAGGGACTGATGTAAATGTACACATGCCTAATGAAGCGGTCCTGTGCAGCCCAGAAACATCGCAATTTCCTGCTGTGATGTGATCATTTTAATACATTTTTGTTTGCTATTTTAAAAATCCATGGTATGCTGGCAATATGTATTTGTACAGCATGTAAAACCATGCATACTTTGTTAGAAATATATATATATATACACACTGTATTGCCAAAATTATTGGAACACCTGCCTTTACACGCACATAAACTTTAATGGCATCCCAGTCTTAGTCTGTAGGGTTCAATATTGAATTGGCCCACCCTTTGCAGCTATAACAGCTTCAACTCTTCTTGGACGGCTGTCCACAAGGTTTAGGAGTGTGTCTATGGAAATTTTTGACCATTCTTCCAGAAGCGCATTTGTGAGGTCAGGCACTGATGTTGGACAAGAAGACTTGGCTCGCAGTCTCTGCTCTAATTCATCCCAAAGGTGTTCTATCAGGTTGAGGTCAGGACTGTGCAGGCCAGGCAAGTTCCTCCACCCAAAACGCGCTCATCCATGTCTTTATGGATCTTGCTTTGTGCACTGGTGCGCAGTCATGTTGGAACAGGAAGGGGCCATCCCCAAACTGTTCCCACAAATCTGGGAGCATGAAATTGTCCTAAATGTCTGATGCCTTAAGAGTTTCCTTCACTGGAACTAAGGGGCCAAGCCCAACTCCTGGAAAAACAACCTCACGCCATAATCCCCCCTCCACCAAACTTTACACTTGGCACTATGCAGTCAGGCAAGTACTTTTCCAGACATGTCTATTGGACAGAGAAGCATAATTTGTCACTCCAGAGAACATGTCTTCACTGCTCTAGAGTCCATTGGCGGCATGCTTTACACCACTACATCTGACACTTTGCATTGCACTTGGTGATGTAAGGCTTGGATGCAGCTGCTTGACCGTGGAAACACATTCCATGAAGCTCTCTACGCACTGCTGTTGTGCTAATCTGAAGGCCACATGAAGTTTGGAGGTCTTTAGCTATTGACTCTGCAGACAGTTAGTGACTTCTGCACACTGTGCGTTTCAGCATGCACTGACCCCGTACTGTCATTTGACGTGGCCTACGACTATGTGGCTGAGTTGCTGTTGTTCCCAGTTGCTTCCACTTTGTTATAATACCACTAACAGTTGACCGTGGAATATTTAGTAGCAAGGAAATTTCATGGATGAACTTATTGCACAGGTGGCAACATATCACGGTACCATGCTTGAATTCACTGAGCTCCTGAGAGCGACCCATTCTTTCACAAATGTTTGCCATGGAGGTGATTCAGAGGGGTGTCCCAAAACGTTTGCCAATTTAGTGTGTGTGTGTGTATATATATATATATATATATATATATATATATATATATATATATATATTTGCATTAAATAAATATTGTATTTAAATATAGTATTGCAGAATATTTTATAATAAAAAAACAAGTATAGGTTTGCATAGTGCAGGAAAATACAGAACACATTGTGATACCTTTTATTCATTGAGTCTGCATCATTTGGATTGCAAGTGGTAAATAAATAACATCCTAGCAACACTGACAAATATGCATGTTTCAGTGGTATTCCCTCGCCAATCAGGTAGGCTTTATAAAAGGCAGGGTTTACTGTATAATAAAACACATTTAACAATAGTGTCAGGATTGTCTTCATGGCTATTGCAACAAAAGACAAGCTCTATTTATAAGATTAAGTAATCAATCCCGCTTTAACCCCCATCCCTTCGCAATCCCAAAAATCTATAGATTATAAAACAAACATACTAAATAGAACACAAGAGACTCATAAAATAGCCTTTTAAAAATGTAATTAATCTTAAAACTAATGATCTTAAGGACATTTTTCTGATATCTAAGATGAAGAAATATGAATGTCCATCCTCATGTGCAGCAATAATCCCTCTTGTTTATAAAGTAAATAGCAGAGTAATAGTGAGAGAGAATCTTCCTGATATGTATAAATGATCTGTTAGCATGGTCTATAGCATTTATGGTACATTTCTATTTTAAACCACTTTACTTCACCCATTGTAACCTTTCAAGCTCATATTTCAAATAATGGCTATAACACACTACTAATAGAGTTATTATTTTTTTTTTCTCTAAATTGCCACAACAAAGGCAATTGTATTGATTCAAAAAATATTGTTACCTGAAATGTAAATCCAATCAGATTAGTGCAATCAGTCAGGAAGAGGGTTCTTGAAGGTTTCCTAGAGAATGTTTTGTACATAGCTTTCACGCTTTAAGAGATATATTAATTTATATCTGGAGCTTCAGAGTTATTGCACCACTTTATCTTTTATAGAAGTAAAGAGAATGTGAGATTAAAGTTTTATACCATCTGTAAGCTAACTGAACAGAATGAAAAGAATTGCGTTCACACGTCAACTTTTTTTTTCTTTTTTTTCTTGCATTTATTTTCATTTCAGCTGGATTGTACTTCTCAGCAGTAGTACTCAATGTAGTTATGCAAACAAATGTCCAATAACAATATATATAATCCATCAGCTCCCAGCAGAAATCTTTATAGTGTCAGCCCTACGTGTTCACTCAGTTCCCATTGACTTCTATAGGTCCATTAACAACCAACTTCCTGTATCGGCTGGGGGGTCCTTAGGAGTTCATTGGGAGGGAATGTTCAGCTATGGTCAGATTAGTTCTGCTGCTGGAAGACAAAGAATTAAAATGTCTACAACTCTTTTCAGCTCTTGTACCTGAATACCCCTTATGGATCAGATAATTTCTTTTTACATTTTATTACTTTTCCAATATATGCCTGTTTTGGTGATAACTTTATCATAATTTAAAACACTGAAGTGATACGTTATTTTTGTGGGGACACTTAAAACTTTATTTTGTAAACAAGAAGAAAAGTGGTGTAAGAATTACTAGTGGAGGAGTGTTTTTTAAACAATAAAGTTATACAGAAACTTTAAACCTAAAATATGACATTATTTTTCAAACTCTATACTATGAACCATGGAAAATGAAAGTATTACCCATAAATCTGAGTAAATCTGCATAAAGATGAGAGACTTAGTATACAGTAGTCTGGCAGCCTCAGTGCAATTTCTCTGTTTGAAGTTCTTGCCAAATGCAATACATGCTCTCATTTCAGCATAATCCTATTGGTAACATTAACTGTTTGTAAAGTGTACATTGAGTTGGCCTTAGTTGAAATAATCCTGTCTTTGCATATTTATGAATATGCCAGCAAGCTGCATTTTAGACAGCACACTGTATATAAGCTGAGCATAACGTGGATTTACTGCTATCTTGCTTTCTATTTGCTTGTTAGAAGAAAATGTAAAGCAGAGAATGCTTGGTATGAAGGAATTAAGAAAAAAGTTTTGCTTACAACATGTTGCAGTTGCAATAATATATATTTCTGTTGTAAGAATCTCTTACATGTAAGAAATAAACCTGACATTTAGTAAAAGAGTGCAAAGTGTTAACAGTTTGCAAACACTTGCCACTATTCGCCTATTGCATTTAGCAGATTCCTCTATAAAATTGTGAAACCTGCTAGCCAGAGTACAAAAGCTAATGGACGCACTGGGAAAATATTAAAGTTTATTCTCTGGAAATCATTTTTGATTCCAGATTCTTTTAAAAGGGAAAATCATTTTAAATGACTACATTTAGAATTTGGTGCTGTAGTTTATATCTGCAACAAATAACTCCATCAATAGCAATTTCACCTAAGGGCTATATGAAAATGATTAGATAAAAACCAACATGTTGCATATATTTTCTATTTTTAAATAGTGTAATGCTGCCAACAAACCCAGTGATAAGTTACTTCCCCAGTAATAAGTCCTACCTTGAGAAATAAGCCCTACCACTTTAATATGGGAAAGGAAACAAGTATGCAGATTGAGCATCTTTGTTTTGTTTCCAAAGTGTCTGCACTGTTAAGATGCATAAGTTTATTCAATAAATTCAGCGTCATTGTATATAGAAAAGTAAGAAAGTTATAGGACGTTAACAGACTAAAAAGTGTCCCATCCTATAGGCTATAACAACTTTGTGAATAAGAGTAAACAAAGTTAAACCCAGCTGTGCTTTAAATCTTAAGTTTAATTACTTGTTTTTAAATCAGCACAAGGAATGGTACTTACATTCAATGGAAGAGTCCTGTGTGCTGGAGACTGCTGTCTTAGTTGAAATCTTCAACCCTTTGCCTTCTTATACGCCCTCAGTGGTAATCTTGCGGTAGTTAATACAGCTGCTGGAGCTGTTAGAAGGACTCATCAAGAATGCTGAGTGTGCACCAAGGGGCGGTATTTACATTCAATAGAAGAGTCTTGTGTGCTGGAGGCTACTCTTTTAGTTGAAATCTTCAATTCTCTGCCCCCTCATACCCCCTAAATGGTAATATTCTGAGGCTGTGGTGGTTAATACAGCTGGTGGAGCTGTTATCAGCACTCATCAAGAATGTGTACCAAGGCATTACATTCAATGGAAGAGTCCTGAGTGCTGGAGGTTGCTGTCTTAGTCAAAATCTTGCATCCTCTGCCCCCCTCATACCCCTGCAGCAGTCATTTTCTGAAGCTACAGTGGTTAACACAGTTATTGGGCCTGACATAAGCATTCATCAAGAGTGCTGAATATGCCCCATCACAGAAAAGCATTCTATGAATTGAGCAGGTGGACCTTTCATTCTTCTGCCTGTCCTCCATTTATTAAGCACCTTTCATTGCTGGAAGATATAGTACTGTTTCTATGAACGAAGGAGATGGGCAGAAAAGTGCCTGATGAGTGCCTATGACAGGGTCAGTGGCTTTAATAACCCCCACAGCACTGAAATATTACAGCTGTGGAGGTATGTGGGGAAAAGGGGGACAGAAAACTAAAGATTTCAACTAAAAGAGCAGCCACCAGACAGGGGACACTTCTGATTGAGTATAAGTGCCATCCCTTGTGCTGATTTAAAAAAATAACTAAACTTAGGTTTTAATGTTTTAATACAGGAGTCCAACTGATCAGAATAATGAGTCGAGAGTTTTACGTTTATAGTCATGAGCTGCAGAACTATGTGTCTTATGGATGCATAGAGTGGGGCTTGGGAGTGAGCATTTACCAGTGCCCCCATAGCAAATGTCTTGCTATTGCGGGCACTGGTCAAGGTGGAGGAGAAGAGGACGATTGGGGTTGCTCTGCGTAAAATCCTTACACAGAGCAGGTAAGTATAACATGTTTGTTATTAAAATAAAACTTTAGCAACACTTTAAGTGCACTCCATGCAATGTACAGACACATAAATAATGCAGAATTGCACGGTCACTGCAGCCTTGATGAAGGAGACATATAGCTACCCAGAAATGTCAATTTTTTTTACCGGTGACAATAATAAATGTCCTTTTGTGGAACTATTATGGAGTGCTGGTGAAACATTTATATTTTTGAAAGTCTCTAAAAAAGGACAGAAATAGCAATGAAAAGTACTCTATGAATGGAGGAGGTGAACATTTCATTCTTCTGCTTGTCATCTTTTCATAAAGCACTTTTCATTGCTGAAAGCTATAGTACTGCTTTTATGAATGAAGGAGAGGGGCAGAAAAGTGCCTAATAAGTGCCTATGATGGGGTCAGTGGCTTTATTGAGCCCCACAGCAGTGAAAGATCACTGCTGTGGGGTTATTTTGGGGGAGGGGGCAGAGAACTGAAGATTTTAACTAAAAGAGCAGCCACCAGACAGGGGACACTTGTCATTGAATATAAGTGCCATCCCTTGTGCTGATTTACAAAAATAACTAAACGTAGGTTTTAATGTTTTAATACAGATATCCAACTGATTAGAATAATGGGTCAAGGGTTTTATGAGTATAGTCACAAGTTTTTTCCTGTTTAGCTAAAACAGGTTTTATTCAGTGTGAGTTACCCAAGAGAACCCCTAATACTCACAGAAACTTTCAGAAAATTGCTAGGTTACCAGTTGGAATCTGGACACTATTGTCCACAAAAATGCTAAAAAGTATTTTTAAATGCAAAGCCTATAAATGTTTAATTCCGAGATTATGATGGCAACACAAAAGTTAATGGGAATGAAAAGAAGAGAGACCTGTATATTGTGAAGGTTTTCTATTGACCTGGGAGAATGGATATGAGCTTTCACCAAATCATCATGAAGTAGAAACAATTATGGGGACTGCATAAATAACATTATCTTAACTTCAGCGTAAATCTGTTGCTTTGCATTTGTCATTAAAATTAATGATGCATGAAAGTACAAACTAAGCCAACTCCTATGATGCTTGCAGTTACACAGCTGACACTTTTCTACTTTTCTCAAGCAGTCAATAGTAAAGTTAGATAGATAGTATTTGTAAAGTGTCCATCACAAGGGAAAGCTAGTAATTTTTTCTGCGAACAACAGTTGTTTGTGGATACAATTGTATATCTCCGTAAAACAACCTTTATTTAAAATGAATCAGCCTGGCTTAAATGATGTAATTATTCTGCCATTGGCTGTCCTCAAATTACATGAAATATATTAGTAAATGTCTGCTGTTAGTCAGCTGTGTATGTTGTTCTCTATCTGATTCTTTCTTGCTGTTTCAGGCTGGTTTATTGAATGTCAGCATGGAGCGTAATGATAAGTGTGCTATTGTAATAATGATCATTGTTTTTCTGCCATAGCCTTGTTGAGATCTTTCCTTCCAAAATGTCTAGATGTTAATGATACCATCAAGCTCTCCAGTGGTGAAGTAGGAAGAAGCCAGGCCATCAAATGTTTTTTCTTTATAAGTTACAAAACATAATGCAGTAAACACACTGGTATTTAAAATGATATTTTCCCTATAAGAGCTTAAAGATAATACAAAAGAAAATAACAATATTAATTCGCTAAAGGCTAATACTTGGCAAGTTATTATAAATGATGATTTTTATAACTTTCCTTTCCAGATCCCAATACATGACATAGATTTAAAGCCAGTTATCCATTACTAGTGATGAAACACAAAAAAAAATAATTTGCATACAAAAATTGAAACTACATTTGTCAACAAGATTAAGCCCTAATTGCAGGCACATTTTTTTTTGTTTCGGAAAGAGTGAACAAGAGTTTACATTACATTTTTTCTCTGTTACCCCATTGGAGATATCAGAAGTGCCTTTAGGAACATGAAGATCGGGTTGTAATAAAAAATTATCAGAAGTTCTAATCCTTCCCCATTCTATGATTTTATTTTTTTTTGCCTGTGTCCCTGTATGGAAAGATTTCTTGTCACCTTGACTCCTGACAAGAACTCCTGGTACTAAAGATATTACAACATGCCATGAAGAGAATGATGATACTGCATTTTTTTTTGCTTGCTTAGTTGCAAGATATTTTGCGCACAAAACTCTATTTACATGACTGTGCTAAGAAAATGAGAATGCAAAATAATATCTACCCAATAGGAAAGTTTAACAACATGAATGTGGTTACAAAGGCTGAAGGTATTTTACCTTCATGCATTCTATGCATGAAGGTTAAAAAAACTTATGTTTGTTTCTCCCCCCACAGCCCCCCAATACTTACCTGAGCTCCCTCTCAGTCTAGTGATGTGCAATGGAACTTCGGGTCTCCTTCTCCTTATTGGCTGAGACACAGCAGCGGGGCATTGGCTCCCACTACTGTCAATCACAGCCAGTGAGGAGAGAATGGGGGGTGGGGATGAGCTGTGGAACTATGTGTCTTATGGATGCATAGAGCAGGGCTTGGAAGTGAGCACTCACCAGTGCTCCCATAGCAAGCGGTACTGATCCAGGGGGAGGAGAAGAGGAGAACTGGGGCTGCTCTGTGCAAAGCCAATAAAAAACAAACCTTTAGTAACACTTTAAATGTACTCCATGCAATGTACAGACACAGAAAAAATGCAGAATTTCAAGGTCACTGTTCAATGAAGAAGTCATATAGCTGCCCAGAAATTTAAATTTTTTTACCAGTGACAATAATAAATATCCTTTTGTGGAGCTATTATGTAGTGCTGGTGACATTTGGATACTTTTGAATCTCTCCAAAAAGGACACAAATAGCAAGGAAAAAAACTGATCAAGGCTTTAACCCTCTCAAATTCTATCAGGAACAAAATAAAGTTTTAACTAGAATTGTAAGGACAAACACAGCTTTGATCTGGAGGTTTAAAATGACCCTTTATTAGTCTCAGCATTTACAAATTACAGGAGGTGACTTTCAAACATCCTTATCATAGGAGTATTCCCACTTACACAGCTTGTCCCCACTAGTATACCTGTCTTCATGTGGTTCACTAAAACAACCTTGTGTATAGCACTACTCTTGTAACCACCATAGAAGATCATTACTTTGTCCAAATTATAAATAAATGTAAGTATGGGTATTCCTCTATGGAGAAGACTGTTTCACTGAAATAGCATTAGGTGAGACATGTTGGTGGGGAAAATTCGTGGAACTGTCACTTTTAAAGTACCTCCTTCTATGTACCGTTTGGGTGTTGAGGCAAAAGGGAGGTTAAAAACTTTTGATTGAAAGGCATAGCTGTCATTTAAAAGAAAATGAGTATCTTTCAAATTACAACAGCCATTAACTTCTGGCAAGTAGTTATTTTGGTGAGTAAAGGGAATACTACATATGAAACCTACAAAGTGTAGGCTGCTGACCAACCTTTGTTTATCTAATCCTAAAAAGCTCAAAAACATAAAATGGGTGGTTAGTGAACACAAATTGAGTTACATCTCGTCAACCACCTGCTGTGAAGGTTTGCATTTCTCCTTGTCCTTGCACAGCGGGGAAACATCTCTAGCTTTAGTAACAACACATATTAGCTTTAATAAAAAATACTTTGGTACATCAAGCTTGTCCTTTGGAACTCCTAGTAGTAGAGATATTACAACATATCATATAGAGAATGGTGATTATGTATTTGTTCTGCTTTTTTAGTTACAAGATATTTAGCTTACAAAACTTTATTTCTTTACAATGAGAATGCAAAACCTAATTTTTATCCTCATGGTAAAATAAACCAAGTAGTCATAAATACAACAAGCATTCCTATAACAAACATTGGACATCTAGTTTTTTACCCTATGAAATGTGCCATATGTTTAATAGCACAAACCATAAAAGAGATATGTGCAAATTCCCACTAATCCTGATAAACCAGATGCATGTTGATTCTAAATTCCTGGAATTAAGCATTCTCAGTTTTTGTGAGCAAATCTCTAATTGTCCCAGAAATAAATAGGCCATAAAAAACTACATTTTAGCTAAATTAAAAGTACCTTCTATTGGCTTCATTATGTAGTAGATGATACAGTCTCTCACACTCAAAGTATAAAATATATTATATTCTCATGATCTTCCATTATTTGCATTTCACATAAAGCTGATTGTGATCTAACACCTTATCAAGGTTTGTTCTCAAATGTAAAAAATAGCAAATATTTTTTTTTGCTCTGTTTGTCAGCTTCTGGTATATGGAAAAGCAGTCATAAAAGCAAAATATATTCTCATATTCACATAAATACATATCATTATGTTTTGAATGTTATATGAGTACTTGCATATAACTGTATCCTTTAAAACTGTGTCAACAATTAGCAATCCAATTACCACGGTATTCTTTAGTGTGCATTGCATTAAGGCAGTGTATTCATTATTAATGAGCAGACAATGCACTACAATGGATGAAAAAACTAATATGGCTTTTTTTCACTGTGTTACACCACAATGCTTAGTGTGGGGTACATTGTTCTCTACTGTATAATATGTTACAGTGCCATTCCCAATGAAAGGCACTGCAACACACTGCACATAAAGCAGGTGCATTGTTGCAATTTGTGGTATCAGGTGAATAGGTACAGTACAAGATGATGCATAAGAATCTAGCTCTTGCCCCATGATCATAGCTTTATGACTATGCCCCATGGGCGGGGCAAAATGCTGCAGGGGGCATGGCCTGGAAAGAGCCTAGGCATAGGCCTCTTACCATCTCCACTTAGTATGGGTTGTCATACTAAGCTGTTAGTGGGCTATGGGCTATGGGCTGTCTCCACTTTCATGAGTGCGGCATTGTTGTATCCTATACTACTGTACAGTATATTACTTTAAGGGCATATTCCCCTGATACCACAAAGCATGACAAATCACCTTCTTTATGTGCACTGTGTTGCAGTGTCATTCATAATGAATGGCACAACAACACAGTGCACATTATTATTATTATTATTATTATACAGTATTTATAAAGCGCCAATAGTTCACTCAGCGCTGTACATTACAAAGGGGGATAGAACATGTGACAGAACAATACCAATACAATGCAAAACATGAAGGGATCGAGGGCCCTGCTCTTTCGAGCTTACAATCTAGAAGGGATGGGATAGTGGTACAGGAGGAGATAGCTGTGGGGGATGGAGTGGTAGGAAGAGTGGAGGAGGTCAGCAAGTTAGCAAGGGGTGAGGTAGGCTTCCCTGAAGAGATGGGTTTTCAGGGTGCGCCTAAAGGAGAGGAGAGTAGGTGATAATCTGATGGGTTGGGGCAGGGAGTTCCAGAGGATGGGTGACACCCTGGAGAAGTCCTGGAGGCGGGCATGGGAGGAGGAGACCAGGGAACTAGAGAGAAGGAGGTCTTGTGAGGAGCGGAGTGTGCGTGCTGGGCGGTACTTGGATATTAGGTCAGTGATGTAGTTCGGGGCAGTATGGTGGACAGCTTTGTACGTCAGTGTTAGGATTTTAAATTTGATCCGTTGCGCAATCGGAAGCCAGTGGAGGGATTGGCAGAGGGGGGTGGCGGAAATGGAGCGGTTGGAAAGGTGAATGAGTCTGGCAGCCGTATTCAGGATCAACTGAAGCGGGGATAGCCAGCGGCGAGGCAGGCCAGTGAGGAGGGAGTTGCAGTAGTCGAGTCGTGATATGATGAGGGAGTGGATGAGCTGTTTAGTGGTTTCTGGGGTTAGGAACGTGCGGATTTTGGCGATGTTGCGGAGGTGGAGTCTGCACGAGTTTGCACATGAAGAAGGTGATTTGTCATGCTTTGTGGTATCAGGCGAATAAGCCCTTAAAGTGTGACTGTGATCTAAAAACGAAATGAGCTTTTGTTTTCAAACCAGTACTGCATAATTTTGCAATGTAGACTTTTAATTCTTAATCACAGTAACTGACTGGAATTTACTCTGCTAAAGTCAAACTAGTACAAGATGGGTTCTGATTGGTTGGTGTGGATTATCACACTTAAAAATTAGTACTCTTAAGGCCAAATATTATTTATCACTATAGTCCCTGTCCAGATTGCACTGACTGCTTTTCAACCCTTTCCCATCACTATAATTCTTGCTACTATAAAAAAGTATTTTGTTCCTGAGTGCTCTTTGGGAGTTGTTGACTATGTTACATGTATTTGTGAATACACCCCAATCCTTGTAGGAGTATTTACATATATCCAGCTAGATCTGAGATTTCCTACACAAAAGAGGTAGTTCCATCTGCAATATACATTTATTGATAGAGTTACATAATATATACAAATTACATACTAAGCAGTATTTACAACACAATGTACAGTTTAAGTCCCTTGACTTATATGATATTTACAATTTACCCACAAAACCATGTTTAAAATACAATGTACAATACAGGCATGAAGTTAGTTTACCTCTCAACTTCAGGTCTGGTCATGCTGCCTGCTGTGTGTCCCAACAAAAAAAGACCCCCAGCGGGGTGACCAGGCCTTATATCCCTCCTCCTTTCTGTACTGTGGCTAAGATAATGTTCACTAATTGGACATTGTACCTAGCCAATGTATATTGGGCACAGTCTGATTGGAGGATTCAAAGAAGGCTGCTGTTTACCACTCATGGGAGATATGCTAAGGGGACAACAAAAGACCACAACTTGTATAGTGGAAAACTCTATATATATTTACACCAGTATGGAAGGTAGATAAAGTTTGATGTTGCAAAATACTCAATGGTTTAAATACTGTATATTTCCATCTAACTAAAATATACTTGTAATTATAACATTAATTACATCCATTAATGGAGATTTCACATAAACTCATTATCTAACAGAATAAATAGGGATTTTAGGAATACAGCACTTTGCTTCAGTTAGAATGGCACATAAATTAGAGGTGATTAAAGTTGTTGTCACGCTTACCCCAATGCAGTTAGCCAGGACTGTAGCTGGCTTGTGTGTTCTTCACCTATAGCAGCCCCCTTTCCTATAAGGCAATCAGCCCCCAGAACTTATACACAATGCTGTAGTGTCTGGCTACCACATTGGGGCAGGCACAAACTGAGCACAGCAAACAGGTTTTTGGACAGGCAGAATGTTCAATGACAGTCTAGGTACAAGGCAAGCACAGTTCAGAGTAGTTGGGCACAATCCAAAGTCAAAAGGCAGGCAGAGTTCAGAGAATAGTTGATATCCATCCAGACACTGGACACATCAATCACCTTGCAAGTGGACAGATGGACAGGGAAAATGTATCACAACAAAACCCTGGATGGGGGAATGAGACCAGCAAAATTTAATCATGTATTGTTTATGTATAAACTAAAATATAACTGATAAAAACTACAGTAGACTAAAAAGCTTTTTTAGGCTCAGAAGCTGTTTTAAATGAAGTCACTGAGTACACCGCGGTAAGAAATTGTTGTTGAAAACTTCAGCGGGCTAAAAGGTTTATTAGATTCAAGAGATGGTTTAGACAAAGTCACTGTGTACAGAACTTGACGCATGCACTCACTGATGGCCATTGCAAATGTGTGTCCTAGAAAAATGTCAGAAAATCAGACAGGAAAATTATGGTCCATCAACTCAGAAGTGATAGATGTATTCAGTCTCAGCATGTATGATGAAAATTTTCATAACAGCATAAATTTGTATTAGCTCAGCTATTTCTAATACAGGATGAAATAAAAATAAAGAAGCATTTTATTTTAAATACTTTCAGAAAAGGTTATAGTAAATATTATTCTAAACTCTTAAATCATGTCTTTAATAAATCAGGTATCATTTAATATTTGAATATATTGAAAATATTTTGACTCATATCCTTATCACTTAGTTTCCTTTAGAAGATGTAGAGATCACCAAATTGTACATTGTTACTTGCGTTCTCTTTTTCTTGGCTGCGCTTGTCAGTAATGCATGACATGTATAGCCTTCCTAATTCAGCAGGAGCTTATTCAAAGCAAACAATAGACTTCAATTTGGGTTCCAAAACCTCTATTCAGCTACAATGGTCTAGTCATATTGAGACTGCTGTAATATCTATTGTTAGGTCACTGAGAGAGTTTAGAAGGGGTAGAGATATTTATTTTGCAGTAGGATTAATGCGACTCCTAGGCAGCTGGCACGGGACACAAAATGGGGTGGGGAGATCTTATCACTAATGTTAAAATGATCTTAACACAACTTGCCAAACATATCCACACTCTATTGGTAATAACATAGTGGCTAATGGGCTCTTTAAAGTATGACTAAAGGCAAACCTTGTTTTTTGAATAGGGATAGGGTAGATAGAGATTATAACTCCTGTCAGAGTTTTATTTCTGTCTGTGTCCCTGTTAGGAAATTCACCTTCACATTTCATCTTGTGACCATTGTCAATTAAAGTGAAAGAAAATCCAAAATGTTTGGTTGTCACCAGAACAAGAATAAAGACAAAATCTTCTAATGAGGACACTAGTTCTGGTTTCCTTGTGACAACCAGGGATTTCCTCATGTTTGAGGGATTTCCTCTCGCTTCCTGATTGGGCTATGAGGCATGTAGAGAAGGGAAACCTCCTGAATGAGACACAAATGGCATAAAATTATAAGGGTTATTAAATAAAAATAAGACAGGAGGTTGAAAATATTCTGGGTGTCCACTTCACAATAAATATGTGTGGTCCAATGACACAACCAGCAAATTAAAAAATACGTGAACAGAGTGTCCACCAAAAAGCTGTTACAAAAAGGACCAAATGCAGTAAACCATGCATAAATATTGCAAAAAACTATATTTATTATTGTAATAATATTAAATATGAATGCATAAAAAATTAAAATCATGTAGCAAAAAGGCAATTAAACAAATACCAATATCCATCAACTCACCCCAGACAATGTTGTCTGTTCCCCTTAAAAACAATTAGAATAAACCATGACGTGGACACTCTGTTCACATATTTTTTAATTTATAAGTTTTATTTTATTAAGATCTTTACTCTATACAAAATGAAAAAAATGGCCTTAGCACTACTTTAATTAATCTTGATTCTAGCAAACCTGAGTATTCCAAATTCACTCTGTGAGATCTTATTAAATTCCACAGCAAGTGTAAGTATTAACTAAAGATACAGTACCTTTAATGTTCAGTTATATGCTATTTCATTTTATGTTTATGTGACCTGCTTTTTGGAACAATGCACACTATGTTCAGCAGTGGTCTGACCTTTTGCTTCTAACTCCCCACAATTCACTGCCCACCCCATCCTTCATTTCAATAGATACAGGATAACTGTTGAATCCTGTGCAGTCATAGCTCTGGGGTCCATTTGTTTTAAGGATGGAATTTGCAATCCATGATGACGTTTTGGCTCTCGGAGTGAACTAATAAAAGGGTCCGATAGCCCTTTATTCTAGGCAGATTGAAAACGTTCATCTGGTAAAGCAACTTGTGAAATAGACTCTACTAACTCTAACTCCTCTGTGGAGCAGGTTTCCTGATAGTAACTTATCAGATATTAATTATTGGGTCAGTCTTTTATGACACAACAGTATTAGCATTTCTGAAATGTAACACTTGTTGCACACACAGTCTGTGTATAATCTTTAGCTTTCCATTTCTTATTAATTTCCCCATTGATATGACTGATATTCTTTCTTTGTTTCTATGCAGGCATTCTACAATCACTGCATTGCACACAGATAAAACTTATTCAAATACCAGCACTTTTGATAAAATGCAAGATAAGCAGTAACACAAGCACAAAAGTAGTCCATTCCTTTTATACTCCTAACAAAATATTGCCTAGGCCTATGATATGTCATTACATTGCACCAACACACCTAACACATGGTGCTATATTGCATATGCATTACTGCAGCACATTGGTCTGAATGGAACCTAATTCGATGCCTACTTCTAACTGAATTTGGTTACATTTTTAAAAAAAATAGACCATGTACATTCACCTAGACATTTATCAATAAATTTGTTTACCCTGTAAATCTTTAGCTCTCCTTGTCACATTATTTTTCCCAGTGATGACTAATGCATTTTATTTGCTATTTCTGGATACACAGGAAGTATTTTCTTTTAGTTCAACCCAGCAGGCTGAATGGAAAAAAACGTACAGATCGACGTACTAGAGCAGGCCATACATGGAGTAAATTTCTTTCCTGAAACCACAGTGGGGGGGGGGGTTGTCCCCTCCAGGAGCAGACATTGATTATTGCTATAGGCTATACCAACTGCTAGCGATAATTGTATGTACAATTGGCTGAGATTTGAACTGTCTATGGCTTAACACATTAGTGTGGTGATCTCCCCACTGAGCTATTGTGCTCTGACACACAAGGACACACTGATCAATGCTAATTAGATGCTGATCAGATATTGGTTTTTCCAGCATGCTTGTTCAAGAGAAGCCAGTTGTGAGACTGGCTTCTGTCGGACAAGGAGCAGCACACATGGGCCGAAAAATCACCCTATTCCAGCCAAACTGCTTTTGGTTGATTTTTGGCTTGTGTGTACCCAGCTTATGTAGCACAGACATTCTACAAACTCAGCAGACACTGGTTTTATTGTATGACCTCTCTCTTCTTCATCAGAAAAAGTATACGACATGGACCAAAGTTATACAGATACGGGCATGTTTACTTACAGTAACCCACAAAAGCAAATGTGTTCGTCACCTTTTTTTTACCAATCTCCAAAAACTGCCTAGGCCTATGATATGGTGCAATAAACTGTCTATATAAATTATCAGTACGTCATGATTATCATTTTATGGTAGTCATGTTTCATGTTGTGTTATGTTTCTTTCACCTTTTTTCTGTGATATTGTATACAGGACCATACATTAGCCAGACACATAACAAGTGATTAGGAGGTAACTCCTGTAATCTTTTTTTTCTTTCTTCTGATATTCCCACTGTGTATAAAGATGTCTAGGTCTAAGGTTATGCTCCCATTTTCTACAGTACAAGTATAAATATACATGCAACTAGTGTCACCTTGGATTATGCTGTATCAGTCAGATGCTCCCTTTAAAGCAAACTAGCATTTAAGGAGAGTACTGGAATGAAAAAAATTGCAGATGAAAATAGCATATCCATTATCAACCATAAGTCAGCTCTGTAAGTTCAAAATTTGCTTTGAACTTGTAATATAACTAATGGTGGATGAGCAGAAAGTAGCTATGCATAAGTAGTAAGATTATTTTAACCTTTTCATTTTTTTGAAAGTGTGTCACTATGAAAAACACATCAAAAACCTTTTAATTGCAATGTGCATGTAAAACTCCAACTTCTACACAATCTCAATGAATAAAAATAATTAATAACTATTTGTATTGAATAATAAACACTGGGCAAAAGGTATCATGAGGCACCTAATACCTCTCCAGTCCCTGGTACTGAAAATAGATCATTTGTATGCACTACTTTGCATTGTAGTGAACTGAATTATAGCAAATATTGCATGCACCTTTTCTGGTTCATTTTGGAGCATTGTGTAACCCTTTCAAATGAATGTTGCATTACGTAACCCGTTCAACTGAATGGGCTGCCTTAAACACAAAATAAATTAACCCTTGGCATACAAAGTAAACATGGCCTTAGAAAAATGTAACACATATTAGCTATATTGACTAAAGTCAGCTCAAGACATTATCTATTTTATGGTAACAGGGACTAGAGAGGTATGAGGCACATGATAGCTTTGCTCAGTGCTTTCCATTTTATTTTCAATGCAAGTAATGATTATTAAGTTTATTCATTGAGATTGTGTGGCAAACAGTGGAAACAGGGGTTTTGAACCTGACAGCAAGGTTTGTATATTAGTGTCAGACTAGGAAGCAATACACTGCATGGTGTTAGCTTTATGCTTGTATTTACATTGGCTTGTCAGGAGTGGGGAGGGGGGGCTTATATACAGAAGAACAGGACATACTGCATATAATCAAACATAAATCAGAACTTTATTGTGCCATTGTGTCATTATTATTATTATTACTATTATTATACAGGATTTATATAGCGCCAACAGTTTGCTCAGCGCTTTACAATATAACGGGAGACAATACAGCAACAATACAGCTCAATACAAGAGGGTTAGGAGGGCATTACTCCTTGGAGCTTAAAATCTAAGAGTGTCATTGTGCCAGAACTGTGTATGGACACCTCCCTGCACTGGTACTGGCACTGGTACTGTGCTCTGCACTTCCCATGGGAATCAATAGTGCAGGACACCAAATATACACCGCCATCTCATGCAGAGTGCCCTGAGGCCGTAACTGCTCGCTGTTTTTTTTGCATTTTACAGTTTCAGCATTGCAATATCATTACCACATACACTGCAGCTCCATCTCCTTCCACTGTTAGACCTCAGATACAAGAGCACTCCAGAGCTGATGAAGGGCTCTCCTAGATGACTCCTTGACTTTGATCACATGGTCCAGCCTATTGGAGGCCTATCCCTTACAATGCACTGGATATGTATCTGGTGAGTGGAGGAAGGGGCTAATGCTGAACTAGGGGAAATTTTGAGGTGGCATGAGAGAGCTCTGCACTGGGGAGAGGGGATTTGAGGTGTAGGGGGCGAGCTCTATAGTGAGGGGGGGTTTGGGGGATATATTTGTATGGAGGGAAACTGGAGGGTGGGGGAGGTAATTTTTGGTTGTACACTGGCCTGTGTGTTACCTACACCTGAGCCCAGCATCCTGTATGATATGTACTCCTGAGCCCTGGACCCTGTGTGATATGTACTTCTGAACCCTGCACCCTGTGCATTTCACACACTTCAGGTCCTACACCATGTGCAATATGGACTTCCGAGCCTGCACCCTGTATATTATGCATATCCAGGGGCGGACTGACAACTCATGGGGCCCCCGGGCAATAGGGGATCATGGGGCCCCTGTGTCCTTGCCCAAACTCAAAAAAGCCTATGCAAGAGGTACCAGGGGCATCTCATAGGGCCCCCTACTGACCTCGGGCCCTCGGGCAGTGCCCAAGTTTCCAAATGGTCAGTCCGCCCCTGTGGATATCTGAACCCTAAACTTTGTGTGATACTCACTCTTGAGACGTGCACTTTAAACATTTTGTTGTACATTTCATAATCCTGACCACTGCTTTCTGTACACTTGGCTAAATATGAAATACACCCCACCAAAGGTTTTATTGTCTGAACATTTGTTGGTTGCTAAAGAGTCACTGACTATTTTATCAAATTGTTCTCTAAGGTAGACTGGAAGGCAAATGTAATGGAATAGTTTACTTTAAAAAAAGAAGTTTTGCTGTGTACATATTGTATATGTCTGTTAGACTATTGATTGTGGCAAAGTTAATCATATTGTGTAGATACAAGGGCTGTGGAATATGCATTTCACAAATACAGCGAGTAGACTCAGGTTTTATTTAACCATGCCCCTTTAACCTCCTGCTCCCATGTTAGTGTAATTTGGCCACACCCACCATTTAGCACTGCACTTTACTATTTGTATCCAGCCCCCTTTGTGGGGGTTAGTGTCTGCACCTATTATCTAATAAAAAAAGTCCTGCTGATGAATGGAAAACAATCTACAATTGTATTCATATATTCCTAGATCTTGGGAAAATAACGCAAGACTACAAATGCAGTTTCTTGCCTCTAAGTAAAATACAATTGCCATTTCATCAGTTCAGTCTCGGTGACAGATGTGTTTTTTTTTCCACAAATCTTGATAAATATATGCAGCATACACAATAGAATAAAACAAAATGAATATAGTGAGTGTTCTTTTCATTCTTGAGATGAGCATTCTGCAGGAAGGTGTCATTTTTAAATTAAAGGTGATGTATTAAAGAACAATGACACTTTGTGCTTAAAAGCCAAATAATTTACTTTTCCAGTATTATAGGATGTTGAGAACATTGTAATATGGTGGATTCAATTTGAAAATGTCTTCATGCAATTTCTTATTTGAATTCTTGCTATGCATTGAGGAATATTTCATGCCCAAACTAGATCCTCTACTAAATAACTGGAAAATTAACCATTCAAATGCGCTTTCTGATTTAAAGCTGAATTCCAGTGAGCTTGTAACTTCCTGTGGATTCTATAATGTAATCCAATGCAGGTTTGTCAACAACCCTGTAAATTACACAACACCTGCCCCCAATGTTATGGTTACAAGGAGAGAGGGATGAGTTCTGTAATCCTAGCACATGTCCTGCCCTAGGATGAAAACTGCTAAACAATATGTGCAGTAGAGTAAATGTGCAGTAGAGTAAGTAAGCAGTATCAGCCAAGGACAGAAAGTTAAAGGCAGGAAAAAAGCCTGGAAAAAAATAAACCAAAGGAAGCCACTACATCTAAGGACTGGTAATCTGCAATGTTCATACTTTGTTCATAGTTTTAGATACACTTTAAATAATACAGCTAGGTACTGTCCCTGCCCCTAGCCTCTAATTAGACAGTGAAGAAGAAGCAGCACACTTATGAGCTTATCTCTCTTTCATGCCTCTGTTTCCTCCTGTCAGCATGCTCCTTGATACTCATAGGTAGACTATAGCAACACTTACTGGCTCTTGGTGTTACTTCTTTTTTAGGACTGACACCCTTGGAAGGTTGTGCAGTCTCACCTGAGACCCAGAGTCCAAGTGACAACTTGATCTTCACCAGAGCACTCTGCCAGCAATTATGGGCTTGTTACACTAATGGCCCTACGCTTTGCTGATGACACAGATCACTGCACTCAGAATTGCAGAGCTAGAGGCTGGCAGTAGGCAAGAGAGTAGTTGGTATCTAGGCAGAGGTCAAGGCAGACACTAAGCAAGAGGATAAGAGGAATGAACAGAGTCAGCAACCAGGGCAGGAAACAACCTGTAATCTCACACAATAGGTACAGTATCTAACACAGCATTCTCTGCCATAATGGAAGGCATATAAATACCCTACTTCCCTTGTGTGCGCACCCAACATGCAATGCATGCTAACACATGCACACCCTTATTTACATGCACAAAAGGCCAAAGCCAGAGGTCCATAATCTAGCACATGACATGTTGCACATGCACAGGACTGTCATGTACCTTGGTTGGAGGCCGAGTTGACGAGAGGGCTTCCCAGTGCTAGTCTGAGCAACCCTGAATGTGGTGAAAGAGATACAAGGCTCAAAAAAACATGGGTGCTGGTAGCATGTGACTGCCACAGATGTAGTCAAGGTGAGCCAGAGTCATGGTGAGACAGCAGCATAGTCAGAAAGCAGGTGGAGGTCAGTACCAGGGAAGCAGGTAGAGTGAGGTCCAGTAGCAGTCCAAGGTCAGCACCAGGGAAGCAGGCAGAGAATAGTCAGAGGCAAGCCGATGTCAGTATCCAGAATCTTCAGAGCAAGGTCAGGAACAAGCCAGGTCAGCAATGGGTGACAAGTCAGCAAAAGCAGGAAAACAGGAATATGGATCACAGGGAAACTGAAGAACATCAGCACACAACAGGATCTCCTTTAAATAGACAGCTCGGCACCAATGCATGTGGGCATGTGTGCCGATGCATGCTGGTGGACAGAAATATGCCCACATGTCAGTGGCATAGCTACACGGGAATGAGCATTAGATGCATGGAAATGAACATTAGCTGTATTATTTTCCTGACAAGGATCAACAAGGATTTTAACATTCTTCCTGTCCTAGTCTTAGTTCTGTTGTTTAGAGAATTGCACAAGGCTCATAACCACAATGAGCACATTACAGTTGATTTTTAGTGTATCTACATAACAAATCTGAAAGAAAATTGCAATATATTACAATTTACCACTAATAGATGTTGTGGCTCCATTAGTTACCTTTTGCAGTGTTTTTGCCGTTTATTTTCAGCTTGTGTTCCTACCATTAACACGGTTTAGTCCTATGGTGGGACCACTCACTTAATTTGCTGTATATATGAAGGAGCAGTATTATCTGCTCTCCTGATCTGGTCTACAAACATCTCACGCTTTCAGCATCTCCATTACATAGGGGGATTTGTAGTTTTTTTTGTTTCTTTATCAATTTTTATCTACCTGGAGTAAAGCTTTAAAGTTCAAGACAAACAAAACTTTTTATGCAAACTTTTAATGCAGTTTTTTTCCATTTTAAATCAATGAAAAACATTTGACCAGCACAGGAAATAGACTAATATCTTTAGTTTTCTCATAACTAGACCCTTAGGCTTTACATTTCAGGTTTGTCTATAATCCACATTCTATAAAATCAAAAACACCTAAAAAACAATAGTTATCTTATTAAAAATGTATATTTATTCTACAAGTAAGTGAACACTGTGCAAGTATGTAAAAATTTATGATATTTCCCATAGCCACAAGAAAGTACAAGCTAAAAAAGCAAATAAGATCTGAAAATCAATTGCTTCTGAAATTGTAGCACTAGGAGATCAGCCTTTGTTAATATACAAAAGCTTAAAACCATGTATAATTAGAAAACAGTATGGTAAAGCAAAGAAATTCTGCCAGTGCTGCTGATATTGTAGTGTACAAATTCTGTCCAGTTTAATGTGAAAGAAATACTATAATTTTAATAGTACATTTTAATGTCATTTTTTAATTTGGTTTATGAGTTTTTAAATTGAGATTTTATATGTATTAATGTTTGTATATTTATTTTAGAAATAAACATTTCATGCAGAGTGTATCCTTGAAATAGACTTTGCAGCCCATTTGAGATCATGGTGAAAGCTTTTAGATTGCATCTCTTTTTAAACTCTGTACAGTGGTGAACAGAACAGGAAGAGACACTGGATTAGTCACTTTTCTTACTTTGTGTTTAAACTGAGGTTCCGCTGTTGAACTCTAAAGATGAGCAAAGCAGTTAAAAGTTAAAGCACTATATTTGTTTTCAAGTTTTTTATGAACATAATAAACATATAAGAACTATACATTTCTATTGACTTAGAGAAAAAAAAACATTCTAAAATCACATGTAAGGCATACAAAATTATGCAAGTAGATTTTCCCCTAGATCACTTCCTGATGTTGCCTAGCAGTTGGACATCCCGGACTCCACTGTGATGAAGCTCGTTTTGCAACATGTTGAAGAAATAATACTATACTGACTATCAAATTGAGTCTGAACAGAAAATGTTCCACTCTTACTATACAAGATATTGCCAATCTAAGCAATCAAGAGATACATTTACTAAAGTTTTAACTGTCGGAGCAGATGGCCACAGAAACAGAAACATTACGAAGAATTCTTTGGGTAAAAAGTATGTTGGTGATGTGGGAATTAACAACATGTTACTTACCTTAGGATGGAAATTGTAAAGTATATTTACCAGTAATAAACCCAGGTAAGCATGACATCCTAGATTAAAGTACAATAGTTATATGTAGATGCTGTAGTGTGGCTAAAGGAAAGAAGTTCATAAGAATAGCTTAACAAAACAAGCAAAAATCAATGCTTACATTAAATAACTAAAACAAAATTGATGAACTGATTGCAGATTGTATTGTACAAAGTTAAAGTTTTACTAAAATTCTACACATTAGAGTCAACACATTTGATTTCCAGTCTAGGCCTCATTTTCTACCTTCCTTGCATCCCAGACATTTAACCTTAAGTTAAGAAGTAAACAAATATGGTTTTAAACAGAAAAAGGGGTATGCCAGCAGCATGAAGTTGTTTGTCATAATTAATCAATGCGACCTAGCAAACTATACTTTGAAATCATCTGGAGAAAAGAAAGCAGACCATGTTAACCTTTCAAATGGAAAGCCCAGTTTAGGTCCCAGAAGTAAATATGCATTTAGAGACACATTGTACTACAATCCGAATTTTCATAGCTTTAACTCAACACTGTTGTAACAACAATTGTGTCTAGATCACTCAATAAACTGCACTTAGTAACAGACCTCTTCAGATATAACCCTTCTGTGCAATGCAAATTTGTGTGAGGACAGTTGTGATGAGGGCTGTAGCTTTTACTTAGCTAGCCAACATAGGGTACTAGAATGAGAGGGAAAGAAACAGCCTTTTCACCAATAGAAAAAGATATTTCTAGACATATCTAAGCAAAATCAGTCAAAAAAGATACAGGTGTGAGACTTCAATTTGACTTTATAAATGTTACATCACTTTCCCTTTCTAGCATGGAACACACTAGGAAGATATAAATAAATAAACATTATTTTATATTTAGTGTTTGACATGTATAACAGTCATTGACTTATTTGTCTAATGCTTACTGAATAAGAAAATGTAAGACTTTGTGATAACATGTCCCATCAATAAAACTGTATTTATTTCATACTTAATTGAAATCCAAAGCTACCCCCTTTGTTCTAAGCAAATTCATATGATTTAATTGACAGCTTTAATCCAGGCTTTCAATCCAGCAATTAGGTCATTTAGCATATATTACAGGTCACTAGCTTTAATGCATTGGTATGCTATTGTTAGCTTGTGTTCTACATTTTAATCAGTACTAGATTTTTCTTTGTATTTTGGCTCATATTAGATTAATCAAAGTAGATTAAAGGCTAAAAATTGCCAAAGACTGCTAACAATTTAGTGTTCCAGACTTCATATAGATTTTTCATGAAATTCTGAAGTATTAGTAAAATGTCTTGCGAGCAATAAAGCCACCTAAAATGGAGGATATTTTATTGATGCCGTTTTACTTTTTCTTTGTGGATTACATTGGAAATAATAAATTAGGATTAATGGAACAAAATTATTTCATGTAAAATGATCGTGTCCTCAACATTAACCTAAAGCTGTGTTAACAGTCTTGCTGCTGAGGTTAAGCAAGGAGGAGTAGAGGTCCTGAAATATTTATAGTTCCAAAAGAAAATATTGGGGGGGGTTTTTGCCCTGCACTGCTGATATCCTGACCAACAGCTTAGGCATTTAGTCATACAATTTCTGCTTACAGGCAGGATCAAAAATCCGATCCATCCTTTCATCAGAGATCATATGTTAAAGAGTCTATGTAAACAGGATGCTTTGTAGCATTCCTCTTTTTATAATAATTGTTCAGAATGTACAGTGCTCAAAAAAATTAAAGGGACACTTTGAAAACACATCAGATCTCAATGGGGAAAAATATCATGCTGGATATCTATACTGATATGGACTGGGTAATGTGTTAGGAACGTAAGGATGCCCCATCATGTGATGGAAATGAAAATTATCAACCTACAGAGAACTGAATTTAAAGACACCCCGAAAATCAAAGTGAAAAGATGATGCAGCAGGCTAGTCCATTTTGCTGAAATTTCATTGCAGCAACTCAAAATGGTATTCAGTAGTTTGTATGGCCCCCAAGTGCTTGTATGTATGCCTGACAATGTTGGGGCATGCTCCTAATGAGATGACGGATAGTGTCCTGGGGTATTTCCTCCCAGATCTGGACCTGAGGATCACTGAGCTCCTGGCCAGTCTGAGGTGCAACCTGGCATTGTTGAATGGACCGAAACATGATATCCCAGAGATGTGCTATTGGATTTAGGTCAGGCAAACTTGGGGGACATTCAATGGTATCAATTCCTTCATCCTCCAGGAACTGCCTGCATACTCTCACCACATGAGGCCGGGCACTGTTGTGCACCAGGAGGAACCCAGGACCCACTGCACCAGCAATGGGTCCAAGGATTCCTTTCGATACATAATGGCAGTCAGAGTGCCATTGTCTAGCCTGTAGAGGTCTGTGCGTCCCTCCATGGATATGTCTCTCCAGACCATCACTGACCCACCACCAAAACGGTCATGCTGAATGATGTTACAGGTAGCATAATGTTCACAGCTTCTCCAGACCCTTTCACGTCTGTCACATGTGCTCAAGGTGAACCTGCTTTATCTGAGATAAGCACAGGGTGCCAGTGGTGGACCTGATAATTCTGGTGTTCACTGGCAAATTCCAATCGAGCTCTATGGTGCTGGGCAGTGAGCACAGGGCCCACTAGAGGATGTTGGTCCTTCATTCCACCCTCATGAAGTCTGTTTCTGATTGTTTGGTCAGAGACATTCACACCAGTGGCCTGCTGGAAATAATTTTGTAGGGCTCTGGCAGTGCTCACCCTATTACTCCTTGCAGAAAGGAGCAGAAACTGGTCCTGCTGATGGGTTAAGGACCTTCTATGGCCCTTTCCAGCTCTCCTAGAGTAACTGCCCATCTCTTGGAATCTCTTCCATGCTCTTGAGACTGTGATGGGAGACCTCTGTGTGGTCCAGGTATCTCATCATGCTACCAGTAATGACACTGACCTTAGCCAAATTCAAAACTAATGAAAAACAGTCACAAAAGATGAGTAGGGAAAAAATGTCAATGGTCCCCACCTGTGAAACCATTCATGTTTTGGGGGTCGTCTCATTGTTGCCCATCTAGTGCATCTGTTGTTAATTTCATTAACACCAAAGCAGCTGAAACTGATTAACAATCCCCTCTGTTACTTAACTGGCCAGATCAATATCCCAGGAGTTTAATTGACTTGATACTATACTCTGATTAAAAAGTGTTCCTTTACGGGGGCGCTCGTGAGCAGCAACCAAGATGGCTGCTTTGTAAATTAACTCCTCGGCCGCCGGACACATCGGCCGATTTTCTCTCCTCAGGGGGGGGTCCCCCTGTTTCCTCCCTGGCCCCCTGTCTCTCTGGTGCCCTGATGGGCAAAAAAACGCCGGCCGCCCGTGCCTCCAGCTCCCGGCAGGCTCTTCCGGAGTTTGCGGCCTACCCGCCGGAGATCGCGGCTGAAGCCGGGGCCTCGATTTTGGGCCGGCCGCCGCGGACTTCCAGGACCCCAGCCACGGGTTCGCGGCTCCCGCCCGGGACCACAGATGGAGCCCCAGCCGCGATTTTGGGTCCCCCGCTGTCACCATCCATAGGTGGGTCGGACCCTGGCAGTGTAGAGGACCTGGCACCAGAGCCATCCCTGCAGTCTCCCATCCCATCTCTGCGGGATGCTGAGCTCCTGCGCCGATTCCAATGTATGCTGCAGTCCGAGTTGTCCTCCGCTACCTCCAAGCTGGCCGACCGTCTTTCGCAGGAGATTCGCGAGTTGGGCAACCGGACGAACGACCTCGAAGATAAGATGGACGCTGCGGCCACGGTCATGGAAAATCACGAACAGGATTTGTGCGACCTCAAGAAAGAATTGGCGGACGCGCTGCTACGGCTTGAGGATTTCGAAAATCGTTCCCGTCGTGGCAATCTGCGGTTAAGGGGTATCCCGGAAACGGTCGCGGATCTTACTTCCACTGCTACAGCTCTGTTTCAGGAGCTGACACCCGCTGTTCCCATTGACCGGCTTGAATTTGACCGCATACATCGTGCGTTGGGCCCCAGACGACCGGATGAGCCCCCGAGGGACATTATCATCAAGTTTACGTATTACCGCACTAAGGAAACTATCCTCTTGGCGGCCAGAAACAACCCTGACCTCAGCTTCCAGGGGCATCGCTACCAGCTCTTTGCGGACCTCTCTCAGACCACTCTTCAGAAGCGTCGCCAATTGAAGCCCTTCACTTCGGTCCTGGTGAAACACAGTATCAAATACGCTTGGGGCTTCCCGTTTCGCCTCACCTTCACCTACCAGGGCCGCAGTCATTCTGTGGCTACGCCGGAGGAGGCCCATTCTCTTCTGGAATCTTTACACCTTCTTTCGCCTGAGGCTGCGAATCGGAGCCCAGCTCATTCATCTGGATCCCCGGCAAGGCCGCTTCTTCCAAGCCGCATCTGGGAGCGGTCATCCAATAGGAAGAGGGCCCTCCCTCAGACCTCTTCACGATCAAGTCCTTCCTGTTCTTCTCCGGGCTGAAGATGTGTCTTGGACTTCCCATGTATCATCTCACCGATGGACTTCCTTGACGGGACCGTGAGTTTGGCCCTTAGGGCTCCCCCAGTTTGTCAGCATTACAGGTTGGGACTGCTCCAGTGTGCCCCCTTGGGTTCCTTCCCTGGTTGGGGGGGTCTCCTCATGGATTCGAGAATTATGACTTTCTGCTGCCGCAGCCTATTTTGGGCCTGGGTGATGGTATTCCGGTTTTTGTTGGTAGCACGGAGTGAGGGTTCCCTCTGGTTTCGGGGTGGGAGGTTGATCTGGTAGGCCCGGTTGGGTAGGAGGGGGTTAGCCCCATGGTTCTCTGGGTTGCTATGGGGAGGTCATCACGGTGGCCTAGCTCCTTTAGTTTTATTGCTTTGGTACCCCGTTCTATTGTGTTTAGTGCCTTATTGCCCTTTTGCCCCCTGGGGACTTATGTTTCTGATGTTTCCATTTGCAGCCATGTGTCCGGTGGCAGAGCCACCCCTAACTGGTATCCTTCCTTTGTAGGATGCACGTCACCATTGGCGTGACACGATTGCACTATTGTATATTCTTTTTGTGTACTTTTCCTTCTTTCTTTCTTTGTTTTTTTTTCTCCTTTGGTTTTTTTTTGTTTTTGTTTTCTGCAGGGTTCCGGGACGCCACGGTCCGATCGCCATTGGGAGCAGAAATTGCTAGCTGCTTTATGGTTTCTTCTGCTGAGCGCGTTGCCCTGATGCCGCCATGGCCTCGCCCCTTTTGAAAATTCATTCGCAAAATGTTCAAGGCTTTAATTTGCCTCAGAAGGGGGCTAAAGTTTTTCATCACCTCAAATCACAACAAATTGACGTGGTATGTTTACAAGAGACCAGGTTTTCTCAGTCCTCCGCCCCGCGTTATCTTTCACCTCACTATCCCACCTTTTACACGGCCTCGGCCCCTGAGAAGCGTCGGGGTGTCCTGATCGCTTTTAAACGCAATCTCCCCTTTGTCTGTGCTAGGAATATAGCGGACCCCACGGGCAGGTATCTGCTTCTGCAAGGCACCCTCTGGGATCAGGAGGTTACTTTTGTCTCTTACTACGCGCCTAATCGTTTTCAGGATAAATTCTTTTCACATCTTTGCACCATTGTTTCCCGACACTCCAAGGGTCTTCTTGTTGTTTTGGGGGATTCAAATGTTACTTTGGATTCCGCATTGGATAGGCGCTGCGCACGGGGGGCGGCCCCTTCTCATGACTTGGTGCTGGAGGAACGTATGCGCTCTCTCCTGCGGACAGCGGGGCTGGCGGACGTCTGGAGGGAGCTTCACCCAACGGAACGCGACTTTACATTTTATTCCAGTCCTCATGATAGTTTTTGTAGAATTGATCATATATTTATGCAGGTTCAGCAGCTTCCCTTGGTCAGGCGGATAACTATTCCCTCCTCGCCTTGGTCGGATCACGATCCCTTGGTACTTCTCCTTGCCCTCTCTGGGTCAGAACGGCGCCCATTTCATTGGCGCATCAATGATTCTTTATTGACCACTCAGGCTACCTGCCAACAAATAGAATTTTTTTTACGAACATACTTCACGGAAAACGCGGGATCGGTCTCCTCGGCAGTGCCCCTATGGGAGGCGCATAAGGCCACGGTGCGGGGTCATGTTATACAGCTGGTGGCGGTCCGGAAGCGGGAGCGGGAGCGCCGACTTTTGGAGCTTCATTCTCTCCTGGCCTCTGCGGATGCGCGTTGGAAGTCCTCTCCATCTGCGGCCCATAAACGCGCTCGGGACGCTCTGGCGGCAGAGTTGGACCTACTTGCCTCTTCGGAGGCGGAATGGGCCCTGCGTTGGACCAAACACAAATTTTATTCCTGTGCTAATAAGCCAGGCCCGATGCTGGCCAGGAAACTCAATTCTGTGGGGAAACCCCATAAACCGATTCGACTGCGACTTCCTACAGGTGGCTGTACTTCTAATCCCCAGCAGATTGTTTCCCGTTTCTCAGACTTCCTTGCACGCCTCTACGCTAAACCAGATCCCTTCCCCGTGGCTCAAGCAGAGGCATTCTTTCAAGATCTCCGACTTCCTGAGTTATCCGAGGCAGCACAGGTGGCACTCAACGCCGGTGTCACTGTACCGGAAGTGCTCCAAGCTATCAAATCTTTACGGTCCACCGCGGCCCCAGGTCCCGACGGCTTTTCCGGTCTTTATTATAAGAAATTCTCAGCCTTGTTGGCGCCCTTTTTGGCTGAGTATTTTAATGCGTTACGACAGGGCTCCTCGCCCTCCCCAGATGCACTTAGAGCGCATATCGCCATGATTCCTAAGACGACCGATGATGTACAGGAACCGCAAGCCTTCCGGCCTATTTCTCTTCTTAATGAAGACCTGAAGATATTGGGCAAGATCCTTAGTTTCCGCATTAATAAATATTTGCGTAGCCTGGTCCACAGGGACCAGGTAGGGTTCGTCCCCCGGAGGCAGGCGGGTGATAACGTTCGTAAGGTGGTCCATCTGATACATTTTCTGCAACAGCGGAAAATCCCGGGATTCTTACTGTCTTTAGACATATATAAAGCCTTTGATTCTCTATCCTGGGAATATCTGCGGTTTGTGCTGTCTCGTTGGGGTTTTGGGGATTCTATTCTTTCTTGGATTCAGGCCTTGTATTCTTCTCCTTCGGCCTCCGTCAAATACGCTGGGTATTTTTCAGATCCCTTTCCTATTGGGCGAGGGACGAGACAGGGTTGCCCCCTGTCCCCAGCGCTCTTTGTCCTGGCGCTTGAGCCGTTGGCTTTGGCGCTTCGGACCGATTGCAATGTATCGGGGGTTCCTTACGCGGGACAGGAATTCAAACTGAACCTTTTTGCGGATGATGCCCTCCTGACTCTTACTAACCCCCTGACGACGCTTCCTAATTTGCAACAGGTTCTTGAGCGCTTCTCCTTGATTTCGGGTCTCCGTATCAACTTGGATAAGACTGTCGCCCTCAATATTACTTTGGCTTCAGATTTGGTTTCGCGCCTACAATCCCACTTCCCTTACAAATGGGCTTCCTCTTCTCTTGAATACTTAGGCATTCGCTTGACCCCCACTTATGACTCCTTGTTTGCTGCGAATTACTATCCATTGCTTAGCTCTCTATCCTCTCTTATGCATTCTTGGCAATTTCCGCACCTGTCTTGGATAGGACGGGTTAATTCGGTGAAAATGACCATCTTGCCGAAATTGTTGTATTATTTTCGCACACTCCCGGTGCGGGTTCCCCCTCATTTTCTTCGGTTGCTTCAGGCGAAGTTAATGCGTTTTATCTGGGCCGATAAGCACCCCAGAGTATCCAAGAGTACGCTTTTTGCCCATAGACTTCAGGGTGGTCTTGGGGTGCCTAATGTGACTAAGTATTATCAAGCGAGCCAGATTGCCCCGCTGTCTATGTTGCACGCCTCTTCCGACGTCCCCCTCTGGGTCCTGTTGGAACTACCTAATTGTGCCCCTATCGCACTGTCGACGCTTCTATGGCTTCCCCCTGCCCTGCGCCCTATGGCACTGAGTCCGATGTTACTTCATGGCCTACAAGTTTGGGACTCGGTGCGTTACTCTGGTGGTCTGATGTCACCTTTTCTGCCTTTGCTCCCAATTATTAACAACCCTCTTTTCCCGCCGGGTTTGGATCACCCAGGGGCGTTTTCTTGGTGGGTGACTAATGGTTTTTCGCAGGTGCGACACTTTTTGATTTTTCGGTCCTTTCCCACCTGGGACTCTCTTCGGGAATCCCGGAATATCCCCCCGGCGGAATTTTTTCGATATCTTCAATTGCGACACTGGCTGCTCTCGCTGCGGGGTACTTCTGCGTTCCCGTACCAGAAATCTGCCTTTGAACAGCTCTGCCAACTGCGTCCGGGCGCTCCGGGCCTTATATCCCTTCTTTATGCAGCTCTGAACAGACGCTCGTCGCATACTTCTCTTTCATATGTTGTTCAGTGGGAGCGCGACCTGGGAGTGGCTGTGGATCCGGAGGACTGGAATAAGGCCTGGTCACTCATAGCTAAATGCTCATTTAATACGACCACACTGGAGGCAGCCTATAAGGTATTGTTTCGTTGGTACTGGGTTCCGGCTCGGCTGGCCCGGGCTAACCCTGCCTGTAGTGATCAATGTTTTCGGGGTTGTGGTCATCGTGGTGATGTATTACATATCTGGTGGTCATGCCCGAGACTGTTTCGTTTTTGGTCTCGTGTATTTGGCCTCCTTTTCACCTTGTTCCATCTCTCCATACGCCGGGATGCTCGGTATGCCTTGCTTCATTGCCCCATACCGGGCCTCTTAGCTCACCAGCAGAAGTTGGCTTCCTATCTGTTTTTATCCGCCACTAGGACAATTGCTCAGGCCTGGAAGAGTCCGTTTGTCCCTCTTCAGGGGGTGCGGGATCGTATGACCACTATGATGCTCAACGAACAGATGTCGAGTATCCGCAACGACTCCCAACGTAAATTTTTGAAAATATGGGAGCCGTGGTTGCAATATGCCCTTCCCTCACTCCCCCCGGCTAGTCTGGGGATGTAATGGCGTTCGGTATTGGCGCTCTTGAATCCCTGCTCTTTGCCCCCCACCCCTTTTTTTTTTTTTCTCTCTTTTCTTTTTTTTCTCTCTCTCTCTGTTTTTGGTGTGACTGGACAGCTGCATTTAATTGTTATAATCAGTTACATTACTGTTTTGTACCTTATGTGCCACTGATAGCCCCTGCGTGGGCGTACCTTTTGCCCTGTTGGCATTAGAGCATTGTTTTTCCTTTTTTTTTTTATTTTGCATTTTGTTTATCTGTGCAATTGATAGCCCCTGCGTGGGCGTGTTTTATTGCCTCTGTTTATACTGTTTAAAAAATTTAATAAAGACCATTGAAATAGAAAAAGTGTTCCTTTACTTTTTTTGAGCAGTGTATACTCATTTTGTGCCATTTCAGATTTTACCTGAAGATAGAGTCTAATGTTCTAAAAGCTTGTATTGTTTAAAATATTTTTAGTTGGACATGGAAATGCACTCTTTTGAAAATATTTTATGCCTTTTTTAATGAGACGTGTTTAATCTTAAACTGTAGATTTACTCAAGGCAAATGCTGTTCACATTGCAATACAATTTACACTTTGGAATAGAATCATCCAATCATGTGGGTAGATGTACAGTTTAACCTGTACTTTAAATGTTTGCAGTTTGCTGAAGTTTTGGTGCCCCATAACAACCAATGACATTGTGTGGCCACCTGAATTCTAACAACCAATGACTCTTTTAAAAAAAATGTGGGTTTGCAGCATGGCTGACCAGGAAACTGGGGCAGTGCATGTTCCCCCTATTTTGAGTCATAGTAGGCCATATGCAAACAACATGGGACCCTGGAAAAGCACCTTGTCCCCATGTATACTGGGGATAAGGGCATCGTCCTCACATTTCTAACCTGATGGATTTAGGGATCTGTAAGTGGGACTTATTTGAATCTAAAATTGCCCTTTAGAATAAGACAAAGATAAAGGTCTGGCATGATTTTTGGGGAGGCCCATGTATAGTTTTTTTTTGTGCAGGGTCCCACCTTAAAACCCATACCAGACCCTCATCAAGAATAAATGTCTGATATATAGATCTTAAGGGGATTCCTTTGGATGCTTTGTTTACAAACTGAATGAAGCCCCACGAAAATGCCATTCAGTGGCAACTTAAGTGGTTTTTTTTCATTCTTTCAAAATATCACTTTTGCTTCAGTACATCATATGGGTGTACCACTTCATATAAAGGTTTAAGGCATTCCCCAAGCATGTTATTTAATTGAATTGTGTGCTTTTAATGTTGCTATTTAAGTCTTACTAAAAAAAATGTGCTCTCTCCGCTAAATGGTATTTAAAAATGTTTTTGCATTGGTACATGTCCCATTTGGTAGTGCCCAGCTACTTATGCACCTTTTTGCATAAGTTTTCAAAATGGTCTTAAAAAGACCAGAAAAAAAACAATGTTTGGCTACCATAGACTTCAATGGGGTTTGGGTGCTATGTTTGTGTAATTTAGGCTGGGTTTGACAAACAGCCCATTTATTGAACCAAGGCCTATTGATTCATCACTATTTAGGACAAAAGATGCAAAAGCTAATTCCTCCTAAAATTTTACTTACATTGCAGTTGCATTTTTCTTTATCCACAGGCTACTGAAATATTAGTATTGGGATAAAAAAAAAAGGTCATAGTTTTCTCCATTTTTTTCAAATATTTGATTGATACCTAGCTTCCTGGCAATCACGAGGGCATGGAACAGGAATCTGCTTTAAGACAGAATAGTTATGTTATAAAAGGGGCACATATACAGTATATGCAGAAATTTCAAAGCGCAAAAGAGCCAACTGAAAGATTTTCATCATGGCACAAAAATGAGGATTTCAGCACTGCATTGAAAGTGGTACAGCAAATAGAAGAGATGGGTGATTTGACTGGCACCAAATGGCTGTAACTGGTGCTGTTGGTAAGACAATGGTTGAAGAGCATAATAGGAAGCAGGAGAGAAAACATAAGTAGTGTCAATCTGCATCTTGAGATAGCATATTGCCAAAGGGTGTGTTCAAGTGGTATCAAAGGTTTTTTATGCATGTTGCAATTTCTGTGTTGCTAGATTTATGCTTCCTATATGGTTGAAGTAAATTATTTTCTTCTTTTTCAAGTAATCCTTTTGTATGTATAACTTTTGTGCTTTTAGCTTTTTTCAATGGCCTATCTATGGCCTAGCAAACCCATTATTCAACCTACCTTAAAATTGCTTTGTTCACATGGAATAGGATTTAGAATCAAGGGCAACCTTGATGTTTTACTATACATTATCCACAAAGCATCTAAGACATACCGTTCCATATATGCATGATGCAACCCTTTAATAACAAAAAAAATCATTTTAACACAACACTTTCAAGAAGAAGAAAAAAGTTAATTCCCTGTCTGTGCCTATTTTAGGAGAAAACTAAGTAAGTTTGAGGAAGTTAGGCAAGTGACAAAAAATATGTATAAATGATATTGGCAGTTGTAATCAGAATTTAAGACAAAGAGGCACAAGAAAAAAATTAAGAGCTAAGATGCAATCAGGAGCTGAGAAGTTTATAGCCTTGAAGCTGAAAAGAACAGCTTTGTAGATAATTCAGAATTTAATTTGAATCCTGGAAGGAAACTGATATGGGTGAGACTGAATTGAATATGCAAAGCACTGCAAAATAATATGTCACAGGGATTGTTAGAATATTACAATGAATCTGCTTAGTCAATTAAAACATAAATGGTATCATTTTTCTATTCCTGCATACATTTTTTATGATTTTCCAAATGTCCACTATTGCTATAGAACCAATACAAAATTGGAAATGATCAAAACAATATACACATATTTCTAAGACTGGCAAAGAAAAACAGATTTGGGTTGATTCATCATAAGTGGACAAGAAATAAACGGGAACAAAAATAGGGTTGATGCCAACAGCAACCAATTAGGTTTCACCTTTAATTTTGTGCTGATTTTCTGTTTGTCCAGATTTTTTCATATTGTAGAACACATACAGTATGTGCACGGGCTTTGAAATGAGTACAAAAAAAATTTACATCATCTGCCCCCGAGACCCCCACAGCCTAATGCCCTTTCTACAGTTATTTAAAGCAAACATAACACATTCCTCTTAACCAGTTTGGTCAGAGCCCATTTAACTTTTGATTAAACAACCACAACATCGAAATAATTTGTGTATAATATTTTTGTCTTCAAAAATGTCTAGACAATATGGTTGTGGTTAAAGGGGAAGTAATTGTTATTCTAGTGTTAAATTTAAACACTCTATGTGCCAGGAAGTGCACTTTTTATAGGAGGAATTCAAGACCAAAGGTACATTTTCGGGGTACTGCATAGGCACAGTTAGCATGTCCAGATAGTCTTTACAACATAGCAATCTTCACATTTTTATCTCAGTTCCACTTGAAAAAGTATAAACTCATAATATGCAGATTGGTTGCTATACTAGAACAGGCAATTATCCATTCATAATAATTATAACTTATGGGCAGTGAATTGTTTGCTCTTCTTTGCCATAGCTATTTCTAAGAAGCATTTTACACTTGCCCAATAAATATTTTCAGCATGCTGAAAACTTTGTCCATCTCCAGTAAGCATAAGAGACATTTGTTTCTTCATAGCTTTTGCCATTTCATGTTACCTTAAACATCTTCTATGCTTTAGAACAAAACTTGACTGTGTTATTGGAACAGTATGACTGTATGTGCATCCAAAAAAAAGATAATTTGCTCTTTTCTGTTGGTGTTTTGCTTAGTGCTTTCTGAACATACTGCAGATCATTATATATGCCTTTTCCTGAAGGCTGTAGAACTCTCTGTTAATGAAGCAAGAACTATCAAGAGATTCCTTCATAAAAACATTCAAATCCTTAATGATATTCACTCAATGTACATGACAGCCTGTGAGGGGTATCTGTTGCAATTACATGTTGCATAAATGTATTGGAGAGAAAAACAACTACATGTAAATCTGTTGTTTGAGTATTTTATTGTAAGAGTTAGAATGTTGATCATCTTCAGAGCCTAACCTTTGTACTTGTCTGCTAAAAAGAAAGGTGAAAATCTTCTAATTTTTCATTTCTTATATATGATATTGATTGGATGTTATTACTGAAAGGAGACAAGTTTGAAGTGCTGACATTAAAGGTCATAGGTTCTGTATGCCCATTTCACAAGAAGGTCGATCCTCTAAGTGATGCTGTATATCATAATTTGACATTTTAATGTTTTTCCATTAGTGGACAAATTGCTGGTCATTTTTATGCCTAACTAGTACATACCCCGATACAGTAATTTTTTACAATTTTTAGCTTGAGAGTGACATGCAGGTGCTCATTATTATCTACATTGCTGCAAGCCATGTACTTGTGAATCAATCACTCTGCGCCCTCCAATGAACCCTACGATAAGAAGGATCTTGTCATCCTGCCTCGGCTTTCACAGTATGTGCAGTTATTTATAGGAAATTGAATACAGGATCAGTAAAAGGGTTAATCAGGTGACTACTGAATCCCTGCCAACACTGCAGCTAATATAATGAATCTGTTCATGTCCTGGGGTATCTTCTGACTTAATTGGTAGACCAAAATTCAACTTTTTCAGCTACCTATTTGAACATAAATATTCTTGATATGAATGCGATATCTAATATTTTATGTGGATCACGTGCTGTCAGAGGCAAGATTTAAAGAAGATATAGTGCTTTTTATTTACTAAAATGTAAAGTAGTGCAACTGGACCTATGTTCACAGCAATATGGACAAGAGTATCTCAATTTTTAAAATTTTTCTGAATATGATTGGATGCTTATATTTACTTTACTTCAGTGTACTTTACACATTAGTGAAAAAAAAAATGATCACAGTTGGATTTATCAGTAGCCATCAGCTTAGTAGTAGCATATACAGTATGTCTTAAAGTTTTAATAAGGACTTGTACTGCAAAAAGGATAGCAAATATGTGACAAGCAGTTCACAAGTCCATCAGAGAAAAGTGATGTGAAATACTTGTAAACCAGATCTATAATAAAAAGATTTGAATAATCAACTATGAATTCAATCCACCTAATGCTTTATTGAGACATTGCATGACTTCTACAGTTTCCCAAATCACCTTCCTGCTTACAGCCTAATGGCTGAACATAATTACATTGGTAAAGGCCTCCCTGATTTATTCAGTTTTTTGTCCAGTCTAAACACCACCTTAACTTAGCTCCCAATGCCTGTAATGTGTTTTTTGCTCACACTGCTGCCATGCCATCTGTCATACTGATTTCTGATGAACAATGGACATTGGAGTTTTAATAAAGTTTTAGGGAATGTCACTAGCATTTTGAATATATAAAGAGTTAGAATATGTAAATTCTGTCATTTTTTAATATGCATTCCTTTTTTTATCAATTATATTATAAGCCACAACAAATCTCACCTAGCTATACAACACTATGATATATTCAGTAACAAAATCTGTAGACACATCTGCTCAGTGAAAAAGTCCTCACACCTACCACTTCCCTTCCCACAGGGATATAGGCATAGCAATGTCCCTGCTTATATGCATTCTTTTATTTTTCCCCTCCCCTAACCCTTCAACCTTTCTAGCTGGAGTATGGTGTTTTTCACATCTACCACTTCCCTTTCCACAGTGATGCTGACATATCATTGTCCCTGCTCACAACCATTTGTTTTATATATTTACAATAGAATTAATATGAATATTATTTTTTTCCTTATTTCCTTTGCCCCACGCCAAACCCTCTGACCCTTCCAGCCCTAGTGTGATGTTTTTCACAACTCCCACTTCCCTTCTCTCAGTGATGCTGGCATAGCATAGTCCTTGCTCACATGCCCTGGTTGCCCACACTCCATCCTCTGTTCAACCCCTTCCTGTGTAATGGAGGATTTAAATCTGACACACACAGATGTCAGGTGCTTTTCCAGTCTAGGTGCTACATTATTTAGGTGATTTAGCTTTGAAGATCTAGTCCCACTCCCTCTCTAGCTGAGATTTAACCACTTGACCACCACTTGACCATTTAACCAATTTACTGCTTTCATGACCAGGACATTTTTTTCAATACAGCGTTGTGTTACTTTTACTGACAGTTGCAAATAAATGATTTTATATAATTTTTTCCCCACAAATAGATCTTTCTTTTGGTGGTATTTTTCACCTCTGGGTTTTTTATTTTTTGTACTATAAGCAAAAAAAGATTAAAAAAAATTGTTTTATTTTCTGCTAAAAAACATCCAATAAAAAAAATGAAAAGTCAAATTTCTTCATAAATGTAAGCCAACATGCATTCTACTTAATCCCAATAAGCGTATATTGATTGGTTTGCACAAAAGTTATAGCGTCTACAAACTATAGTATATATATTGGAATTTTTTTTAATACTAGTAATGGCAGTGATCAGCGATTTATAGCAGGACTGTGATATTGCAATGGACAGTCTGACACTACCTGACATTTTGTGGGAACCAGTGACACTAATACACTGATCAGTGCTCTAAATATGCACTGTCACTGCATTAATGACACTGGCTGGGAGGGGGTTAAACATCCAAGGCAATCAAAGGGTTAACTGTGTGTCTAGCCAGTGTTTTTGTGTTTTCTGTGTGCTGTTTATACTAAGCAGTCTACTAGATTTTATTCCGTGCTTTGCAGGGAAAGAAAATCTTGAAGATCGCCACTGACAGAACACAGCTCTGCCTTGTTTACATAGGCTGAGCTGTGTTCTGTCAGTCTATTTGGCAATCAACAGATGCTGGCGCTCATACATTGGCCCGCACCTGTTGATTGGCTTCTGCTGTGTCCAATCATAGCAGAAGTGGCACTCCGGAGGTGACCCCTATGGCTGAAGTGCAAAATCACATTTATATACGTAATTTTGCACAGAACAGAGTAAATCTGCTGTAGGGTGGACTGAAAGTGAATAATAAACACTTTTTTTCCACCATTCCTAGCAAGAAAGTTGTTTTTTGAACCGAGCCTTAATTGTGGCGAACACATTTTGTTTTTTCTTAGGTTTTTTTTTCCTGTTTTTGTTTTTGCTTTGTTTTGTTACTTGAAGGCAAATATATTTATTTATTTTCTTTGTTTTTGCATTGTATTTTTCCTTAAAAAGAACATATTTAATTTTTGTATTTACATTTTTGCTTTGTTACCTTAATAAAAATATGTTTAGTTTTTTTTTCCATATTTTTGCATTGTTTTGTTGCCTTAATTGGGACACGTTTAGTTTTTACTTAAATTATTTTTCTTGCTTTTGAACTGTTTGTTGCCTTAAAAAGAACACATTTAGATTTTTGTACTTCTCATTTGAGCAATGATGTCAGATAGACACTGAGGTATTAAGTACGCCTTGCTAGTACCTGGTTGGACCCCCTTTTGCCTTCAGAACTGCCTTAATTCTTTGTGGCATAGATTCAACAAGGTGTTGGAGACATTCCTCAGAGATTTTGGTCCATATTGAGATGATAGCATCGTGCCGTTGCTGTAGATTTGTCGGTTGCACATCCCTGATGTGAATCTCCCGTTCCACCACATCCCAAAGGTGTTCTATTGGATTGAGACCTGTGACTGTGGAGACCATTGGAGTACAGTGAATGCATTGTCATGTTCAAGAAACAAGTTGGAGATGATCTGAGCTTTGTTACATGGTGCATTATCCTGCTGAAAGTAGCCATCTGAAGGTGGGTACACTGTAGTCATAAAGGGATGGACATGGTCAGCAACAGTACTCATATAGGCTCTGGCATTTAAACAATGCTCAATTGGTACTAAGGGGCCCAAAATGTGCCAAGAAAATCTCCCCCACACCATAACACCACCACCACCAGCCTGAACCGTTGATACAATTGAGGATGGATCCATGCTTTCATGTTGTTAACACCAAATTCTGACCCTACCATCTGAATGCTGTAGCTGAAATCAAGACTCATCAGACCAGGCAATATTTTTCCAATCTTCTACTGTCCAATTTTGGTTAACCTGTGTGAATTGTAGCCTCTGTTTCCTGTGCTTAGCTGTCAGAAGTGGCACCCGGTGTGGTCGTCTGCTGCTGTAGCCCATCTGCTTCAAGGTTTGATGTGTTGTGCATTCAGAGATGGTTTTCTGCATACCTTGGTTGTAATGATTGTTTATACGAGTTACTGTTGCCTTTCTATCATCTTGAACCAGTCTGCCCATTTTCCTCTGATCTCTGAGATCAACAAGGCATTTTTGTCTACACAACTGCCACTCGCTGGATATTTTCTTTTTTTTGGACCATTCTCTGTAAACCCTAGAGATAGTTGTGCATGAAAATCCCAGTAGGTCAGCAGTTTTCAAATACTCAGACCAGCCTGTCTGGCACCAACAACTATGCCACATTCAAAGTCATTAAATCCCTTTTCTTCCACATTCTAATGTACGGGTTGAATCTCAGCAAGTCATCTTTACCAAGTCTGTATGCCTAAATGCATTGAGTTGCTGCCATGTGATTGGCTGATTAGCACTTTGCGTTACCAAGCAATTGAACAGGTGTACCTGATAAAGTGGCCCGGGAGTGTATATATATATATATATATATATATATATATATATATATATCTATATATCTATATATCTATATATCTTTTAAAATGTTTTAAGGTATTTTTATATTTTCTCTATTGTTTAGTTTGCAGCCTTGATGAAGAGAGAGTTCTAAGCCCCTGAAACATGCTGTTGCAAATTAAAATCTTTTAAGGGACTATATAAGCTGGTGTGACACTCCCATCTTTTCAAAACTTTAGTAATCTCATTTGGGAGTCCAGCAAGACTGCACAGTTACTGGCGAGCAGCATCTAGGACAACAACCCACCCATTACAGTATAACACATCTCTATAAGGTTCAGCACACCTACATCCCTACATCTACATCTACAACTTCTACATCTAGCTCCCTGGTCTCCACCTAACACGCCCGACTGTAGAACTTCTCCAGGACTTCCCCTATCCTCTGGAACTCACTACCCCAATCCATCAGACTGTCACCTACCCTCCTCACCTTTAGGCACACCCTGAAAACCCATCTCTTCAGGGAAGCCTACCCCGCCCTCACCTAACAGCCGATCTTCTCCTACCACTCCATCCCCCACAGCCACTTCCCCCTGTACCACTATCCCCTCCCTCCTAGATTGTAAGCTCGAAAGAGCAGGGCCCTTGACCCCCTCGTGTATTGTATTGTTACTGTATTGTCTCATGTACTGTCCCCCACTATAATGTACAGCGCTGAGCAAACCTTTTAGCGCTATATAAATACTGTATAATAATAATAATAATCCCAAAAATTCCATGTGCCCAGTGAAGAAGATGAAAGTTTTTGAAGTTTGACAAAATTACTCAATTAATGGACTTTTGTTGAAGGAGGTGGGCTAAAAATTGTAGTCTGACAGTGCCAGCAGCCAATCAGCTATAGGCACTGTTTGAGTATTCTGACAGCCAACACTATGTATGTGGATAGAGAAATCTGTTAGATTTCTTTTGTTCACTCCACAGACTGTGCAAAAGAGATCTAATAGAGGTTTTTACCATACACCCAGCAGCAGTACAAATTACCTGGTCCCCTTTTTTATATCCATTATCAGAAAAAAATGATAACATTAAAATTACAATGAGTATATAAAGCACAATCTTCAATAAATAAAAAATATTTGAGCTATACTGTATATATATGAGTAAGTCAGAGATTATTGCAAACTCTTTATAGTATATAGCAGGCATACAGTATTTTCCTATAAATATACGTTCTGAATGTTTCCTTTGATTACAAGCACCAGTGCTTTTTTACAAGTGTTCCTACAATCACTTGTCATTTTTTTCACAGATAATATTATTATGTTTTTAGATGCACTGCTGTATATACTAATATATGGTAAAGTGCTATTCTCCTGCAAGTTTTGCAATTGCCTTAATAGCATGCCTCAGCAGTGTCCTAGTAGCCTTGGCAAACTTAATCTGCTTAGCTATATCTAGCTGTGTTTTAACTGTCAAAACTGCTGGCATATAATTTAAAAGCATCCAGTATTTTATTCTCTGCATTATTTGGAGATAAATGAGTCACACACAGAGTACAAAGTCTGGAAGAGTAATAGCCTGCTGGTTCATAATAGTGATTACACTTTTTGTAGATACACTTCTCTCATCAATCGCAGGCCCGTATAATTGTATTTTCATAGCAAGTCTAGCAATTTATCATAATACAGATGCTTTGATAAGCAATACCTGATGCATCATTAATTTGAAAGGGGTAAATAGCCCAACATGTATTTATTGTAAGCACTACATGCTAACTCAGATTCAATAATCTATTGTATTCTACAATGTACACATTTAATAATTTAAAGTGCACTCACACTAACCACAGAAATGTAATACATGATTACAACCTTATAAACAAGACTTCATATTTTAACAAGCTTTCTACATAGCCTTAGTCAGGAAGAATCCACAAAGTGTTTAAGTGGTCTGAAAAGGTCACTAATTATTATCAGACTGGCAGTATGGAGATGTGTGACAGGTTTTCCTGTGTGTGTGCTCCTGCTTTGCAATAGTTAGACTTCCCACCCTATGCTCCCAATTACCAATAGTAGATCAGCTATCAGTTAGCACTTAGCAAATGTAACTATGTGCTAGAGAAATGTCGGCAAAGTGTCTTAATCCAACCATAGATGGTTCAAATCTTGGCCAGTTCAACAGGGACCTGCCGAGATTCGAACCATCTATTTGCAGGCTGATTGCACCCAGTTTGATTGTTGTATGACTTTGGCGCAACTAGCCTTTCCGATCTTTCATGCGATTATTGCCACTAACAATAATTACTGTGTTATCCTGGTAAGGACAGCTTCCCCTTGCACCCCCCACACTAGAAAAACACAATAGCTCCATGGGAGGGATTCCTACATCAACACTGACAGTGTTGATGGGGGAATTGAGGTTGCAGGAAAGAAAATTACATCATCTATGGCTTGCATTAGATATTCAAAAAGGTCTCTAAAGGTCTTTTCTGATTATTGTTACTCACAAACTCTGGTTTGTAAGAGCATTTTGAATATTGTTGACAGGCCAACATATTTCACAATATGATATGTGTTATATATACAATAAATATACCTACACAGTGCAAACCATATGCACATATGCAAATGTGACAAAACATGTGTTGAAAACATAACTATGTTTGCTTAACAGGATCTGTTATATTGCCTTGGTATTTAGGCAAGTTAATATGCAAGATTCAGTAAGTAAGATAGGAAATCTTGGTAGACATATAATAATGCTGTAAATTATATATGTACTATTCTCATAAACCAAACAGTATATAAAAGCACAATGAGCCAGCATGAGTAATTATGGAAATAAACTCACCTAAAGTGATACATTTAAATGAGTATGGGCAAATCCATACATATATCAATAAATTAGGATGTTGCATTGCAGTATATCATACACAAATATGAAATACAGCATTTTTTATATGTTTCTAAATCTGATCTATTGTTACACTTACTCATAGGCAGTAAGAAATGTATATAGTGTATGGAAACATATGCCTTGACCATGATTTAACCCTGTATTTACCTTGTGATCTCACATGCAAGATTTAATGTATGCATTTGAAGTTGCACTTAAAGCCTAAGTGCATCCAAAATAAAAAAAGAAAACGATGCATGACTTACAGAAAGTAGCATGTGTCTCTTGTGTGGAAGCGTCTCCTCTGCCCTTGCCCCCACCCCCACTCACTGGAGAAGAGTAAGGGGGCTGTCACCGACTTTCATCTAGAATGCCTGACTATGCCCTTTCTGTTCAACTTGCCCATTACTAGAAGCTGTACTACAGCTTCTACAAAATGAAACAGGGTCAATGAATGGAAGAAGCAGACCTTTCAATAATCCACTCATGCTCCATTCATAGATCCTGTTTCATTCACAGAAGATGTAGTATGGCTTCTATAAATGGAGTACTTCTATTAATTCCCACTGTATTGAAAGTTGCAGTGACATGACATGATATGACATAGGTGGGGGGGGGGGCATGGATGGAAGAGGAGTTCTACTAAGACCTCCGGTAGCATGGGTGTGGGGCATGGACAGAGGAGTGTTTCAACTAAGAGAAGAGTCAGCAGCACAAGGGACACATCCTACTGACTGTCCTTTGTAATGTTTTTTCTGTTTTTTAATTTTGGCTCTCTTAGGCTATAACTGCAGACTTTGTCATAGTATCAAATGTATATGCTACAAACCTGTTTTTTTTTACCAAAAAAAACAAGCAACATTATATTCTACAATACATTTTTTATGAAAGTGAGGTTCCCCTTTAAGATGTTGCATTTGATTCAATTATACTGCTTTTATTTATTATGATATACTGTATATCTAAATCAATAGCATAATTGCTAATTAAAGCTGACCAGTCTGTTAAGCTCAGCAGCGGTTGTTATTACTAGCTTGTAATTCAAGGCATACAGTCAGGTCCATAAATATTGGGACATGGACACAATTCTAACATTTTTGGCTCTATACATCACCACAATGGATTTGAAATGAAACGAACAAGATGTGCTTTAACTGAAGACTGTCAGCTTTAATTTGAGGGTATTTACATCTAAATCAGGTGAACGGTGTAGGAATTACAACAGTTTGCATATGTGCCTCCCACTTTTTAAGGGACCAAAAGTAATGGGACAGAATAATAATCATAAATCAAACTTTCACTTTTTAATACTTGGTTGCAAATCCTTTGCAGTCAATGACAGCCTGAAGTCTGGAACGCATAGACATCACCAGACGCTGGGTTTCATCCCTGGTGATGCTCTGCCAGGCCTCTACTGCAACTGTCTTCAGTTCCTGCTTGTTCTTGGGACATTTTCCCTTCAGTTTTGTCTTCAGCAAGTGAAATGCATGCTCAATCGGATTCAGGTCAGGTGATTGACTTGGCCATTGCATAACATTCCACTTCTTTCCCTTAAAAAACTCTTTGGTTGCTTTTACAGTCTGCTTTGGGTCATTGTCCATCTGCACTGTGAAGCGGCGTCCAATGAGTTGTGAAGCATTTGGCTGAATATGAGCAGATAATATTGCCCGAAACACTTCACAATTCATCCGGCTGCTTTTGTCAGCAGTCACATCATCAATAAATACAGGAGAACCAGTTCCATTGGCAGCCATACATGCCCACGCCAAGACACTACCACCACCATGCTTCACTGATGAGGTGGTATGCTTAGGATCATGAGCAGTTCCTTCCCTTCTCCATACTCTTCTCTTCCCATCACTCTGGTACAAGTTGATCTTGGTCTCATCTGTCCATAGGATGTTGTTCCAGAACTGTGAAGGCTTTTTTAGATGTCGTTTGGCAAACTCTAATCTGGCCTTCCTGTTTTTGAGGCTCACCAATGGTTTCCATCTTGTGGTGAACCCTCTGTATTCACTCTGGTGAAGTCTTCTCTTGAATGGTGACTTTGACACACATACACCTACCTCCTGGAGAGTGTTCTTGATCTGGCCAACTGTAGTGAAGGGTGTTTTCTTCACCAGGGAAAGAATTCTTCGCTCATCCACCACAGTAGTTTTCCGTGGTCTTCCGGGTCTTTTGGTGTTGCTGAGCTCCCCGGTGCGTTCCTTCTTTTTAAGAATGTTCCAAACAGTTGTTTTGGCCACGCCTAATGTTTTTTCTATCTCTCGGATGGGTTTGTTTTGTTTTTTCAGCCTACTGATGGCTTGCTTCACTGATAGTGACAGCTCTTTGGATCTCATCTTGAGAGTTGACAGCAACAGATTCCAAATGCAAACAGCACACTTGAAATGAACTCTGGACCTTTTATCTGCTCATTGTAATTGGGATAATGAGGGAATAACACACACCTGGCCATGGAACAGCTGAGAAGCCAATTGTCCCATTACTTTTGGTCCCTTAAAAAGTGGGAGGCACATATGCAAACTGTTGTAATTCCTACTCCGTTCACCTGATTTGGATGTAAATACCCTCAAATTAAAGCGGACAGTCTGCAGTTAAAGCACATCTTGTTCGTTTCATTTCAAATCCATTGTGGTGGTGTATAGAGCCAAAAATGTTAGAATTGTGTCGATGTCCCAATATTTATGGACCTGACTGTAGGTGTTTGTTCATAAATGTTTGTCACCTAGTGTCACCTCACTTACCTGTAGACATGGTGCCTTGTGATCATATTCACAAAACAGGGCTTGCTAGCTCTGGGACTTTCTTGAAATGTCATACTGCATGGTATTAGGCACTGTACTTGTTCCAAATCAAAATCTGAATTTACCCTCTGACTTTACACTTAGGTCCATTATTTAATTAATATAATCTTGATTAAACTAGATTTTTTTTTAATATTTGGGGGGCTATTTGTAAAAAAAAAATGAAGAAAAATAATGGGAACAGTTATAGAGCAAAAAAAAATATGCTTTTGTTTACTTTTTCCAGTGAATAAAGGCTGAAACTTAGCCACAATAAGACAGTTTTGTTTCCATCTCGTATTTCCAATTTGCTTGCATAATAGTGGTTATTACAACTAAATGATTTCATCTCTTGCAATAAGCCACCATTTTAATGTTATTATGTTTTAATTAAGAAATATGACATATCCTGTGTGTGTTTTAAACTTAGTTGCCTTTTTAGTCTAAACTAGATCAGTCTAAATTTCCATCCCCATCACTTGATAGAGGATACTCTATTAAGTGACAGTAGCGGGAATGTGAACTGATCCACATGGATGGGGAATGGGGGCTAGGAGGGTAGGATTACAGCTCTAACAAGTTTTGTGAAAAAAAAATTTTGAATGGGTTACCAGCAGTGTCTATGTAGCCCTATCTTTAGATATATTTCTCTAGAATCAAAACTCGGGGCCTTTGCTATGAACATTCAGCTTCCCCCAGACTTTACCATAATCATTAGTAAAATAAATGAAATGCTGTACTCCTGCTCATGTGCTGAATAAAAAAAACTGCTGGTCATCTCTAAAAACCTTGCTAGATACACTTTTGATGCATTGATTGTAAACGTAGTTTTTATTATCTACTCTGCATTTAAACATACATTCTTGTGCTTTTAAAACTAATTTTTATGGCTACTACTGCATTTGTTTCAATATTACACCACTATAACTAAGTACTTAAAGTTTCCTTTATACTATTCATGAAATAAACTTGAGTTTTAATTATAAAAACAAATGCCTGCACTTAAAAGGAGAAATAGTTATTAGCTAACTGTTTAAGTCTGATAATCAGAGATGCTATATGTGAATACGCTGAGCTGAGATTTGAGTGCATAGCACCAAAGATAGCTTTACTGTTAATTTGTCTTTTTTACCTGTAAAAGATGCATAGTTTGTTAGCAGTAGTAGTGACAGCCACAATGTCACTTCAACACTATACTACCTTACTTTTTGCTTTAATATGCATGATGTGCTTGTCATCTGGTTGCAAATGGCAAAGAGAAGAGAGAGGCTGTAACGGAGTTTTTTAGTCTCTGCACTGCAATCTACTTTCCTATTGTGGCTTTTGCTACTTCTCTTACCAAGCTATTATATTTGCCGGTATCAACTCTTATCACCTTCCAAATGGATCTTGTCTGAGTCTGTGTTGGCAGACTTATGCTCAGTATTTTCAACAGCAAAGTGGACTAGAGGAGTAGTAAAAAAAAATCTTTGATTAATTTTCTCTTGTTATGTCTTGTGCTGGTTGTTCTGCACTACACCTTAATAAGTATAATTATTGGGAAATCATGGGATGATAGTCTGGCAAATATTTATACATAGAAAAATATATTACCCAAATATCTAGTGTGTATCATGTGCATAATATATTTGGGATGTTGAAGGGTACCTAGCCCACATACCCCTCAAAATGTAAAAGCATATATAAAAGAAGGAAAATGTTCTTAGTGAATATTAAAAATATTACTATCGATGCATGTTATTTCTGATATAATCACACAAGTGGCTTTGCACTTTACTACTTTCTCAAAAATCATGCAAGCATGGGGGAAAGTAATTCACATTGAAACCTATGCTGAGCTGATATTGGATTTTTTAGTTCAGTATCATTTTCTGAAATGAAGTTGCTCATTTGACCTTTCCTTATTAGATCATTTTGAAATACATTTTCTCCAAGTTTGACAGGGAAATTAAATAGGGTTACATTTGTGATTTTGTAATCGTCTATGTTTAATCATATATAAAATGTGAACAAAGCATGTTTCCAGCTTGAACAGTTTAGTTACATTGCCAACAATTAAGCAGTGCTTACCTTCAAGCTTCCAAAAGTGAGACATGACTTAAAACTATTACATACATGGATTTTCAGTTTTCTTATGTCAGTTGTTTCAAATCACAGATGAAAAAGTGCCATGAAGTAATCGGTCAACTAGTGATCTTCCACACTGAAGGGTTATTATATAAAGATCTTTTGACTTTTTGACAATGTGCCAGAGTCACCGTAATAAAAAGTAAGAACTCAACCTTGCCCAATGACCTCAGCTAACACTTAACCAGTCATCCAGCTCATCTTTATTCCCTTTTAATCAATGATATTATATAGATAAGGATAGCAGTATGTGGCTTTTCATCTTACTGTTTGAAATTATATTTAAGTACTGAATGCTGTGTTTCATTCCATGTTACTCTGCTTCATAAGCTTGCACTAATATTTTTATCTGTAATTTTAGAGTTATTTGTCTATGTTGCTCAACACAGATTTTTGATATTATATTTGAAAAAATATACTTTTGCATTTTTTATGAGATATGAAAGGGAAAGATTTGGCTGAAATTCTGCTTTTAACCAACAGTCTGTGCATCTAGCATATGTGTTTAAACAGTCTGTGTATCTAACATATGTAAATCATGCTCTGATTTCTAACATATCACATTTATGTTCTATTGAGACAACCCCCAAAAGCACTGTATTCTGAAAAGTAATTAAGCCTGTGCCTTGACACTAAACTGATGTGTAATGTATGTTTAATATTTTATGTAAATATGTTTACTAATAAATAGTGATTTTGTATCCAAGAAGTGTAATGCATGCTTGGAGACACCCAGATGTAAAGCTGAGCCAGTCGGGTTTTTGTATTCTAGTAGACTAAACTGGTCTACATGTTTTGGAAACATGAAACTAGCAGGCTAGACCAACATACATGCTTGGAGACACCCTTCTGTATAGCTGAGCCAGTCAGACTTTTGTAAACTTGAAGGTTAGACCAGGATCCATGCTTGGAGACACCATGGTGTATAGCTGAGCCAGTCAGACATTTGAATTCTAGAAGGCTAGAATGCCATGTATGCTTGGAGACACCCAATGTATAGCTGACCCATTCAGAGTTTTATGTCCTAAAAGCCCAGACTGACCTCAATGCTTGAAAACACCCTGCTGTATATCTGAGCCATTCAGACTTCTGTCTCCTAGAAACCTAGACTGGCCTGCATGCTTGAAGCTTATCCAGTAATACTTTTGTTTACTATAACGCTAGAGTGGTTTTCATGCCTCCCTGGTTTATATCCAAGCCATTTAGATTATTTTGTCTGACATAACTCTACAAGAGGTGCTTTCCTTCTTTCTTAATCTTATACAGTAGATGTACCGTATACATAATACCCTTACCCTGGTTTTTGCAGGTTATTCAGCATGTCAGATTCTGAAGGAGCCTAAAACTCCTGCTGCTCTTGACTGCAAATGGTAAAAAAAAATTTCTGGGCCATATTTTATATTTACCTGTTAAATGGGTACATTTACCTTTTCATTAAAAATAAAAAGGTGAACTAACTCCAAAAACCTTCCCCATGTCCCAGGCCCATTTGCACTTATTTGGTCCTATGCCATGCTCCTGCCATTACCACCAATCACTATAATGGGCCACACTCAGAATCTTCACTGCATTCTCTTCTTTTATCAGGGTCCAGATCCTAGAAGAAAGAAGGCTCCACAAAGATTCACACTGATCATCATGGTTAGAAGCAAAAACATAAGAAAATAAAACAAAACTATACTCTTAAATAAGAAAAATAACTAAAAGCACAAAAAATACATTACCTTTAACCCTTTTGTGACCTGAGACACTAGATGCCCCGATCAAGCTTAGCAGCATCAGTATGTGCTGACAATGCCTAGACCAGTTATTTGCCTACATAAATTAATTTTAACATAGTTTTAAGCGCCTATAGAGCTATTCTATTAAATGGCCTGATAATATTTATATTTTAGGTTAGGAAAAGGTAGTAAACAAATTAAACTCCATTGATACTTAGTCTAATCATAAAAGAATGAAAACGCTGCAATATCATGATAGTGATGCTATGAATAGTTCTGTATATTGTCAAGTAGCTGTCTTCAAGGCTTATTAAATGTCTCTTAAGATACTAAAGAATCTTGTACTGTTCAGTTTGATTCATTGGAACCATGAACTGAAAATCTGATCTGACTGTAGGCGTAGGTAAAGGCTGTATCGATCTGTTAAATAGCCCTCAGTCTCCCTGCATTTTATCTGTTCTGAAATCTGTGACTTCATTCATCACTGTAAAACATATTCCTCAATAAAGCCTTGACCTGATTCCTCAAAATCAAATCCTGATTAAATTTAATTTCCTGTCCAAACATATACAACACCATGTCCTCTTTAATCAAGTTCTTTGCCTTGTCATCTCAGCACAAAAGACATGTTTGATAATTTTGCACAGTAAAAAGATGGTCTATCTGAAACACCCATCTTTCCTCACACTGTTGTTAGTTTACAGAAATAGTTATTGTTAAGTAATAGAAAATATGTAAGATGAGAATAAATTACATCCTCAATGTTTTATTTACCTTAGTACTTTTGTTATGAGAATGTAACTTGCTTTTCAAAGTTTGTATTATGATTAATTTCATGTACTACAAAAAAAAGTCACTAAATGGCACAGTTTGGCAGAATGTGCTTTGTTAAAAAGGAATTAATGTGGAAATATGGGAAAACAATTACACATATACTGTGGTTTGTCACTAGCACCAACACAGTAGTTTTTGGTTTTTTTTGAGTCTCCCCTATAACTTTGTTTTATTATCGTTTTGATCCTGCCAGAAGATCTATACTTGTTCAAGTCTTTTAACAAGGCAACAGTGCTGCTTATTTTACAATGAAACCATGGTATCATTGTCACCCTGTGAAAATAAATATTTCTCAGCACCCAAATCCAAACCAACCAGCCCTATCAAAGCATTCCCTCAGCTGCTGGAAATAACACACCACCAAGACAGAAAGATGTATACAAGTAAACCAGTGCTTATACAGACAATAACACAATCTTGAAGTTTGTTGGCAATTTCAAACTCTAACCAGATTATCTTGACTCACATAGGGGGTCAAATAAAGCTTGTGTTTTCCAAAACAGCTGTGTGTCTTCTTTTCAACAGTTATCCATCTTCCTAAATTAGTGATCCAAAATAAAATTAAAACTATGTAGTGTAGTATGTTCTCACCATACGCTCACTATCATTTATAATATTGTGCTCACATCCATGTGAAAGTGCATGCTGTGCATCCCCAGTGTTATATACTTTGGCACATCCACATGCCAAAATACCCTTACTAAATATTTATATGTTCCAAACATTCATCAAAACACTTCCATCTTCCGCCACTCCACTGCAAGCTCTTCACAACCCTCCAGTACACATGAAATGTCAGTCCCCAAAATACAAATTTATGATAGTATAATACTGTTACACCAATTTAACAAATATAAGAATAAATGTGCTCACATGTAAAACCACAGGTGAAAATATTTTTTACTTGTGACCCCATTCCTATGCACAAACCATCATGCCAATATGCCTCAAACTCACTGCCCACTTGTCACTGGGCTTAGCATAATTAAAGAACACTTCCTGCTTCACTTCCACTCGTGTACTCCAAAAAAAGATGTTTTCCCATCATAGTGAAAACTATAGAAATAGCCATTGTGCAGCAAAATCCCATTAAAACCATATTTTCCACTTCAAAATGCTCACATGTATTGAAAAGCATTGACAGACCAGACTCCAAGATGGCAGGTCGAGCACTTCCAGTTTTGGATTTTTGTGTCTGACATCACTTGCTGATGCTTTTCATTATCTACTTTATCAAAGGCTAATTGATTGATCTCTTGACATTATACTGTAACTAAATGTAGGCATAGACTATTTGATTGCTACAAGTGATGCAAGTGTGAGGATAACCTAGTGAGGATAAGGCTAGTAAAGGTTTATTAGCAATAAAGAGTGTTTCAACCATTAGAAATTCTCCTTTTCCATAAGCAAAGTTTATTGCTGGACTTTTAAAAGTGGATATCTATTGTTCTTCTTTTCTGTGTAGGAAAGAGGACAAAACCCTCACAGAATATGCACCGCATTCATCTATTAGCCAGAAGAGGTGTGCACTATGTGCTGGGTCTCAAGAGTGCTGTGAAAGGACAGGCAAATGTCTTATTGGGTATCATCCTCATGAGATCCTCATCCTCATCATCATCATGAGATAACTGCACATGCATGATGAACAATCCCTAAAAAAAGTTGTGCACACTGTAAAACTAAATAGTGTAATTAAAAAAGTCATACATGTTACGCCTTTTAACACAAACCAACAAGTATGCCCACCTATTATACCTTCCCTTCATTCCAGTGCTGAAGTTTCCATAAGACTCTTAGGATTCCATACTTCCAGGAGTGTCCATTCATGCATCCCCATTGCACTGTTAATTAATCCTCCTTTCATACATATCCACTGTGTCCTGTAGTGACATAGGGGTCAGAGGAAGGAAAACAGTATATAGTATTGGTTGCCAAAAAGATATATATATATATATATATATATATATATATATATATACTGACAAGTTCTCTTTAAATACTTGTGGCTTTAGTTCTATTACCAAAGCTAAGCATATTTGCCTTTTTTTTAATAAAAACCCAGGGCAGAGAACTCCCTGTCACTGTTGTGGCTAATTACAATTTGTGAATGATAATACTCATTTGTTAGTCTTTGTATGTGACTTACAGAAAGCAATATATACAGACTTGTCATTTTCTTCACAGGGGCCATGTAATCACTTACAGAATGCCTTGCACCTGTGTAATGTGTTTGATTGATCTTTCATATTTTGCAGAAATTGCATTCATAACAGACTGTATTTCTTTAAAGTGGTTTCATAAATTTTATGAACCCCCTCATTTAAAAACCAAATTAACTTTATGGCAGTACCAAAGACCATTCTATTATTACATCACAGCTAGTATACATAAAACATTTCCATTACCTCATCCACATTTGTTCATGGTGAATGTGTGATAAAATGATAAAGCATTGGAATACCTTGATTTAATTACCACTGATATTGCCTGTTTTGTGTTAGCTGAGTTATAAGGGCTAACATATATAGATACAGGACAACTTTTAAGTCCATTTTAATAGTGTTAATTGAGTGTGTTTGACCTGGAGTTTGACAAATATTAACATAAGTCAGTTTATGTATGGTTATTATGTAATGTATTAGTTTTATTCATTTTAATCCTTTAAGCATTCTATGCCTTTCAAATAAACTGCAATGCTTTGTTTCAATTTCATTTCTCATGTAATTAAATAAAGATGAAAAATGAATAAGTTTAGTAGTTGGCAAAAACATAACATAATGACTGCAGGCAGAAATACAGAGGCATGTAATGTAATATATATTTAAAAATAAACTCTATCACAGCAATAAAGAAAATGCTCATTTAATCACCTTACAAATTGTCATTTCTTTTGAAGATAAGCTTTTTTCAAACATATTGGTGTTAAATAAATACTTTTTTTTGTATGCCACCATATTTTGCTTCTTTTATGAGTGATATTAGTAGTAATAGGAATAATGTTGCTCATAGCTAATAACCTGATATAAAGTAAGTATGTCAATCAAAGAAAGAAAGCGAATCTAGCAAGAGGAAATTCTAACACAACATGCATATATTTTCCTTGTGCTTTATAACAAAGAGCGTTTTAAAAGGATAAGTTCACCTTTTGAAACATGTTACATCCATATTCAGGCTGTAACATGTTACAAAAGGACCGGCCCACGCTCCACCCGATCCCCTGTTGTGACAGCTAGGGAGGGATCTTTTCCCTAGCTAGCTGTCAGAATTTAAAAAAAAGTGGCTGTGTGGGGCTCCATGCGGTCATCTCATCCATTCACAGTGTTCTGTGAATGGGAAGACTACAAATCCCGACAGCCTTTATAGCTGTCAATTTGTAGTTCTCAGTGAACTCAACAGTGCTGTGGTAGTCCATTGATTCTTACTGTCAGTGTGTATGTGCTTGCCTATACAAGGTACGAGCACACAGATACACTGACAGGACAGCAGGAGTCCTGCATGGCATGCTAGTGCCATGTGCCATGCTTTACAGACTCCCAAAACAAAAAAATGTGCATTTGTTATTTTGTGTTAAACGGTGAACTTATTCTTTAAGAATTGCAGTTTAAAATAAATTTCATACTCTTATGTCTGTGTGATATAAAGGGTTCCAATTAGATTTTACAGCAGACCAAAGTGGCATGTATAACCATATAACAACCCAATGGCAGTATGGTGGCTAAGAAGTTAGATTTTCTTTTCTTGCAGCATCTACATGCATGTGCACACTTTCTTCATGCTTAGATGGGTTTCTTATAGGCAAAGCAATTTCATCCCCCAGTCTAGTAAGTCAGTAGCAGACCTAGAGTGAATGTTGTTCTAGTAACCTTAAGTCAGTGATGTTGAACCTTTTAGAGACATAGTGCCCAAACTGCAACCCAAAACCCACCTTTTTTATTGAAAAGTGCCAACACTACAATTAAACCTGATTACTGAGGTTTTAGTTTAGAAAAAACAATCCACACATTAACATCTTTTGTCTTAAAAGAAAAACACAATAACAGAGCTCCCACTGACCACCAGCACAAGGGGAAAACGTTCCACTGACCATCAGCACAAGGGGGCAAAGTTCCACTGAACACAAGCACAAGGGGGCAAAGTTCCACTGACCACCAGCATAGAGGGACAAAGTTCCACTGACCACCAGCACAAGTTAAACTCTTGTATATATCCTTTGCAGCTCACCGACTGGCCATGCAAAACCTCTGATGAGTTGCAGCTCATGATGTCTTTGCCTGGTGCCACTACTCCTTTTTGAGCATGCGCATGGCCCCTATGTGTGCTGTAATCCAATGCTCGGCTGCTGGGGCAATGCTGGGGCAACTTGGCTCATGTGTCGACTGAGAGGGCTCTGCGTGCCCACTGCGGCACATGTGCCATAGGTTCTCCACCACTGCCTTAGGTTATAGACTCCATTGCTGGAAAGGACTTAAGTGAATGGCTCAGTGTTCTCTAAAAAAGTTGAACAAAAAATTGCAATGGTTTTAAAAAAGGTTCATGTTCATTAAGATAAATTCATATTTTGCCTCAAAATATTATTAAAACTTCATTTGTTCCAAAAAATGCATTCTACTTTTGCTTTGTTTTCTATAATATCAATGTGCAGCACTAATAAAAATGTGTGTTATAATCAATGATGACCAGTGTGATCATAAAGGAGAAAGGAAACATGATATAAAAGAAATAGAGAATAGTGAATACTCCAATGAAGAAACAAAAGAGACGGTATAACAAATGAAAATAAGTCCTCTAAATATCATAATAGTCCTAAAAATAGTGATGTTATCAAATCAACAAAATGTAGTGACTTCTGTGACTTCCGCACTGCACCTCCACCACAAGAAGTAAGTAGCAAGCAAGCCCAGCATGTTCATGCTTGTTCCTCCTGCCGGTGACCCAGTTGAAGGTGGGATCTCTCCAGAAGCCAGTGATACATCAAATGAACAATCAAAAGTAGAGTAGTCAAGTATCCATCTCCATCCCATGGTGAACCAAGGAAAGGGACTCCTCCTAGAGGGCAAGCTCATAGACCGAGCCCGGAGACAGTATCATATAGTGTAGTATGTTTTTTTAAAAAGATAGCAACCACGTGGAGCATAAAATCATCAATGGATAAAAAGCACTTACAAAGATGGCTGCCGGACCATCACGTGGACATGGCGGTGTGACATCAGCACATAGGCCCCCTCTGACGCATTTCGTGCGCACGCACGTTCTCAAAGGGATCCACCTAGTTTAGTCTTTGTTTTGCTACCTCTTACACAATTTGAGTTTATATATTAGAAAAGAAACTCACTATGAGAGAAACCTGGAGGTTGCTGTTCCTGAACTCAACAAATGCTAGTTTGACTGTTATGCTAATGATCTGCAGAGCAGGCTCTGTGTGCAAAAGAAGGTGTCATTGAAGAGGTCTGACAAAGCCCTTGCGGAGTGAGAGCTAGATCTCTCTAGTCAGCATGGATCAACAGATTTTATGATTGCAGGTATGAATTAGTGTTTGCTGAGCCCCTGCAAAAAGACCACTACTTCTACTTAGAGAGCAAGGGTCCTTTTCTGTAGCATGCTGGCAGGGAACAAGCTTTCCTACTCAGGCTGTGGCTATTTTGCAAAGCGCAAAAACTAAGATTTGTGCTGCATTTTGTTTTGATGCACCTGGAATATACTGTATTTTGCTATATAAAATAAAAGTTCAATGGTGCGTTAAAGGATAAGTTGACCTTTGGAACATGTTATGTGTTCTACCCATTTTTAGGGTGGAACATATAACATGTTCCCATAGCTACAGCCACGCCCACCACCACCCCTCTTTCTGACAGATAGTACAGGGAGAAGTTTCCTGGTACTGTCTGTCAGGTTTGAAAACAGCGTAGCTGTGCGGTGCTCCGCCCACATGACCACATCACTCATTCACAGAGTTCTGTGAATGATTGCCTACAAGTCCCAACAGCCTTAGCGGCTGCGGGCTTGTAGTTTTCAATGAACTACCATGCGCTGTAGAGCGCCGTGGTAGTTCATTGAAGCTTCCAGTCAGAATATCTGCTTGCTCATACATCCCGTACGGCAGGCAGATATTCTGACAGGTCTGCCGGAGACCTGCACGGCATCAGCAATCTACTGATCACTGGTGCAATGCTTTACAGGGACCTTGGGACAAAAATAATAAATGTACATTTTTTTTCCTGCAAAAAAATGTGCATTTATTATTTTTATCCAAAAGGTGAACCTATCCTTTAAGGTGAGCACAGGGAAGGATAAAAACATACCTTTACTAAATTAGTACTTATGTGTTGTAATTAGTAACAGGATGCAGCAATGTTGTCCTTGACTTCATTTTCAGCAGCTGCTGATACTAAACACATTAATGCAAATGAGGTATAACAAAACAAAAAGGTAAGGTACTAAATGTCATTAACACAGCATTTAAAGATATGAGTTTTATGCACACAGTCACCCATATGAAATAGCAACCTACACTACTTAAAACTGTGTGTAAATGTCAGTGAGATTATAAAGCAAATTAATGATTGTTGTTGTGGAAATCATTCCAAGCTACAATAGATGCTTATATAACATATACCAGACATTAATCTCCTTTTGATAATTATGCTTCACTTTATGTCCTACTGTCTGATTTCTCTGGGTTAAAAATACCACTTGGCTTTGATGCAGAATCTCTGGGGCATATTTATATCCAGTTTAGGCTGTTGTAAAATATTGTGGAATATATGATTGTGCTGTGTTTTAAATTATGGGCATTTTCGAACAGTCCCAGTTTGAATTTTTGGATGTATAAGGCATAGAAATAAAACATAGCTAGATTTTTTTTTCACTTGATGATGGGACTATAAACAAAACATTGTTTTGCATAACCCGCAGTAAATGAAGATCTCCCATGATTCAGCATTTAGGGCAAAGACATGATAAACTTTACAGTGCCTGCAAGACATCTTATTATTCATTCAAATTAATGGGCCTCAAAGGAGATGAAGGTTGTTTATTTATTAAGTAATGTTATACCTACAGTTCCCACTTGTGCCTGCAACAAGCGTATACATGAAAAATGTTCATTGGAAGGCTATATTTTACCAGTGCAGTGTTACAATATCTGCGTTTTATTGGGATCAACTATAATATTATTTTTTATCATGACTGTTTCTTCATATGTTAATATTCACAATACAATTAAGCCTAATGTACATCTACATATACAGTGAAACAATATTTTGTAGCTTTGTAGCATTTGGTGTATTCATTATATTTCACATGGACAAATATTGGCAGATAATTAAAGTACTACGAAAAGCAAAAATAGATAGGCACATTTATAATAAAATAGTTTTTTATGTAGCTGTTAGGCTAGGTTCACATTAGTGCAGGTGGAAGCCACTGCGGGACCCACACTTTGTCCCAGAGCTGCAACTACAAAACACGGGACTCATGGGCAGGTGCCATTAATCTTAATGGAACATTGCCCACAATGGAAATTGCTTCCACACTGGGAACTGCACTGTAGTGTGGTTTCCTGTGTGCTGTGATTTCTGGAAAGGCGCAGGGAACTTTTCACCACATTTTGTGAGGCACGGCAGTCCATTCAAATTAATGGGCTGACGTGCCATGCTGTGCCATGCCATGCCGTGACCCCCAAAACAGCCATAGTGTGAACCAAGCCTTAAGAAACTATGTAAATGTTGTGTATCTTAAAGTGTTTAATACTAAAGCTGCTACTTATTTAAACTTATGTTTGGGACTCAAACATCACATTGGAAATGATTCTTTAAGGCCAATTGAAGTTGGAGGTCAGGATCAACTCAGTATTAAGGCTTTGTACACTCAGGTGGATACAGCTTGTGAATTGTATTCTGCCTATGTTTCAAATATTCCCATCCTGAGAAACATTAAAATATGTTTTGGTACCACAAATAACATTGGGAATGCAAAGCGGCATAATATAAAGGAAATACCAAGCTCATTTTTGTATTCAGCCAATTTGTCTCAGTAGACCCTCTCAGGATCTTTAGAGATGGTGCTGCATATACTACTCACTCCACTTCTTGGTTCTTTTAAGGAGAATGCCTCCAGCAGCATGGAAATCAATGCTGAAGTCTTAATTAACAGTTTTACACTAGGGGAGCTTAAGGTGATGTTAAACCTTAATTTTTTAAAAACACTTTCAGGCACCAGTTTCATCACTTATTGAGTATGCAGATTCTCTGTGTTTCTGTTTAAGCTGGTGCCATGACCTCTGCCCCAAGATTCCTGTTTCAGGGGGTCCCTTTCTCTTGGAGCATCTTATGGAGCCATCCTTGAATGCAGGGACTAGAGTTGTGTCAACCTACAATATGTGCATCAATAGAAACACACAGCCACATAGCCTAGGATGGAAAGACACTCCCCTTCCCTCCCTCCTTTCCCCTGTCCCTTCTCTAAGCTAACAGTTTAGGGAACCAGCCTGAGAGAGCAATGCTGTGGTTAGAATTGTAAAAATTGTTTTCTGGGGAATGTTTGTTAGTGTGCTCAATGTTTTAAACTAAAAAAAACTACATTACAGGAGAACTATATTTTTAAACATATTACTGCAGCTCTTTTTATATTACTGTCCAATATTAGTATACCCAACTTAATTGCACTCATGTAATCAATGAAGAGCACTAAATAGTCAAAATCAGATTACATTGGACGGATGCTTTTTGCACTGTAGCTCAAGCGGAGGTTGCATATTTCTAACAGTTTGCGATCTACAGAGACTGCTTGAGTACATTGCAAGAGGGAAATCATTATTTAAGGCTCCTGGCAGTAAAGCCAATGAACTAATAGGTATATGGAGTAGACATGTTTCCTTCTGTTACATCTTCTCTGTAGTTTAGTGAGCCCTTGGTGATAGCTCTGAAAGCATGGGGAATGAAAAAGCAGTTTCACACCAATAGTTTCATAGCAATTAAACCAATTTGGTCATTATGTTTGCGTTGTTGAACACAATATTATACACACACGATAACAACATATTACTGCCACTTTACATTATAAATAACTTAAACATATTGAGATGGAAAAAAAGCCTTCAAAGTAATTCAACAAGCAGAGTTTCAACACAATTATGTTGATGCTTTATAGATTCTGTTATGATTTCAGCAGACACAATGATTATCACACAGCATGGCAAAAAACAGTTACATTGGCAAAATACGGCATTTCTGTAGGTTATACCTCAGGTCTACTGACTTTAAGATACAAAGCATCACCCCAGATGGACTTTTCCAGCCAATGACTACTGTTTCCTGAGATTAGCCTGACAATGGAGGTGTCAGCACAGGACACAAACGGGTCTACTTGGCTTCAGTGCATGCTGATACCATTTAATAAAGTATGTTTGATCAATTCATTTTATATTGAATAATTAATTAAATAAAAAGATGAATGCAAATGTGTTTTAATTCAGTTATGTTACGGATTAATGCTTTATTGAATTTTAAACCTCAGCCATCTCATTCACAGCTATATTAAAGCAGCAACTTGCTTTTAAAAACATTGGGATTATAGATTAATATTTGTGAAAAAAAACTTTTGAAAAAAATCCCTCCATATGCAAATTAGAGTTAAATTAATTAATATACTTTTTCACCCTTTTTTCTGTATCAAGCATGTGACTCACACAATTTGAATAGTGTTTTTGTAGGCATAATGTGAAGATGTCATTCATTAAAGAAGAAAGGAATTCGGACATAAATGTCACACAGCATCATTCATTATATGCTGTATAGTAGCATGGTGATGTAATATATCAATGCAATGTAAGCAGAAGAGGCTATAGAGGTTTGCAAGAACCTTTGCAATATTTATATGTGTGAGATGTTACCTTACACCAAAGGCATCATATAGAATAAAGTATTTAAAACAGGGAAAAAGATGTAATAGCAGAACTATTTGAACTAAATTAATGTAAGAAGACTATTAGACTATTAAATCTAACCGCCTGAAAATCTTACATATATATACAGTATATATATATATATATATATATATATATATATATATATATAAAATTTCCTGTTCACAACAGATTTTATGGTGTATTTGTTGAAGATTCCCAGTCAGGGAAGTTGGATAATTGGTATAAAACAAGTTTTACTGCTCTCACAAACCTTTTATGCATCACTTATATCCTGCATATTAAGCACATAGAAAGTCATTACATACAGGGATATAAACAGAGTATAAATGTTCACTTAGCTTAGTGAATACAATGATGCTCTAATCACTTTAATTATCAAATTATGTACAAAATCCTGTTTTTAGTCACTCTCCAGACATGGTCTATAGATTATTTTTGTTTGCCATGGGCCATTGTACTAGAGAAATGAATCTACAGAATGTAAAAAGAACACAGAGGGGAGCCACACTAAGTGCAGCATAAAAACACCTTAATTTATTCTAAAGTGTGACAATTAACCACTTGCCCTCCAGAGGATTTACCCCCCTTCCTGACCAAACCATTTTTTTGTGATATGGCGCTGTGTTACTTTAACTGACAATTGCGCGGCCATGCAATGCTGTACATAAATGAAATTTATGTCCTTTTTTACCACAAATAGAGCTTTCTTTTTGGTGGTATTTGATCACCTGTGCGGTTTTTATTTTTTGTGCTATAAATAAAAAAAAATTTAAAAAAAAACAATATTTTTGACTTTTTTTATAAAATATGTCCAGTAAAAAAATTGCATTTCTTCATAAATTTAGGCCAACATGTATTTTGCTACATGTCTTTGCTAAAAAAAAATCCCAATACATGTAAATCAATTAGTTTATGTGAAAGTTATAGCATCTACAAATGGCAGTATATATACTGGAATTTTTATATTTTACTTTATTTATACTAGTAATGGCGGTGATCAGCAACTTATAGCAGGACTGCGAGACTGCGGCAGGCATTCTGACACTGGGGGGAACTGACTAACTGCCACTGGAATTCCAATGACACTAATACAGTGATCAGTGCTAATAAAAAAACACTGACACTGTACTAAGGATGCTGGGCAGGAAGGGATTAACATCTGTAGTGATCAAAGGGTTAACAATGTGCTGTGTGCTATTTTACATAAAGTGCTGTGTTTGTTTTACTAGGGAGACATGCTGCTGTGCATATCTCTACTGTGCAGAGAAATACACAGCATCATGTCCTTTCTGGTAGGATAGAGACCTGTGTTTACACACAGGTCTCTCCCCTGTCAGTTCTACATGGCGATTGCTGGGTGCCATTGAGGAATCTCTTGCGGGGACCCGGTGACTGACATGCCTAGCCACAAATATATGTTGTGCTCCTAAATACTTCTCAATAAATAATAATTAAATTATTACCATTAAATTAATTCAAATTATGATACAAATAACTAATAAAAGTGTATAAATACCAAAAATATTTAAATAGATAGTTTCAACTAATCAATCTCCTCCAAATAAATATCAAAATAATTCCACATGAAATACTCCTCTAAAAAAATTTTTTACCAAGTGCTCATAAATCATCTATTAGTGACATGATGTACTTACTAATACCCTCAATTTCATTTATATTCATAATACCCTCATTTAATATAATAAAAATAGTAAACCAACTAATAACCCTCAACTAAAACACATTTAAATGATCCCCCATAAATAAAAATAACCAAATGCTCATAAATAATTAATAGTGATTAGTATGAATCCAAATATCATCAAAATAATAGTCCCATTGAATAAACAATTGTTTGTATATAGTGACTTGGTGCTTGTTGTTCTTCAATTTGTGACTTTTGTGAATCCTTCAAATAGTGAAGATGTGCGCTCACCTCCTTTGACGCCTGCAATTAGGCTATACACGCTTTCGGTTCACTTTCCCTGGAACCTGCTGGACATATACTTTTGCTGGTAAAATAGGGAGATCCTTCCTTTAGGAGTAATGGATGTATCCTCTGGTGGCTGATTATCCCCTCAGGGATTACACACTCCTTTTGTTATCCCAGACCTCCTAATTATCCTCTCCTTGTGTTACTCCGCATGCAGGAAGAAATAGAGGACATAGTGCTTTACCTTTTAAAACTTTTTATTCCCACCATCCAAGTATTAAACTCACATTACACAGGTTTAAGTAACGCAATATCCCATTGGAAATCCTCTGCTGGCCTCTGAGTCATACACCTGCCGTCTATCGTGTTGTGCGGCTCCTCTCCGAGTGATGACGTAGCCCCTCCCCTATGACATGCCTAGCCACCAATGGAGACGCAGGTAGGGCGGTGCACGCACATGCCCCCTACCCGGTAATGCAAATGCAGCCCTGCCACCCTGTAGCAGTAATTCTACTATAGGACAGCAGGCATGCGGTTAACAACTGTCATATAGATATAGATAAGCAAGCATGTAAAATAATACATGGCTGATTATGAGCAGTCTCCGATGTTATTTTCATTTGCACTCCGTGCCGGTGTAGCAGGGAGGCTTCGATAAGATACCAGGAAACAACTGAACACCGCGGTAACAAGCATAGAGTACAAGATGGCGCTGGACCAGAACTAACATCAGCACAGGCACATGATGACGTGGATGTAGGTGGTAACATGTTTCAAAGCTTCCGTTTCTTCCTCAGACTGAGGACAATACCAGAGACTACTCACTATCAGCTGTGGATTGTCTTACATGCTTGCTTATCTACATCTACAGTATATGTGAGTTGCCAATTTTTAATAAACCTAGGGGATTTTAGGCTGCACTTAATCTGGCACCCCTCTCTGTTCTTTCTGCATGCTTACAGAGCTCTGGCTTTACTCCCAAGGGTGATGCTGCTGAGGCTGATTTTTAACCATCTCCTGCCATGAACATAATAGTTAATTTATGCATTGGACTGTAATGGACTGATTATAATTAAGTCTTTAATACTGTGAACATCTTCAGCTCCATTTTTAATCTACAGAATGTGAGTCTCTGACAGCTATGTTTCCACTGAAGAATGGTAACCAATAACAGAGGTTCCTTAGAAATAAATAGGAAACCTTTAGCCTGAAAATGCCACTGAAGTCTGAGGAGTACCATGTGTCTCTGTTGACTATTGTAAATATCAAATACAATTACAGTGTAAAAAATATAAATTAACTAAAAACTAATATATACTTTTTTAAAACAACGTACCATAGGTGTCTTTACAGGATGAAAACATTATTTAGACAGGCAAAATGGTCATAGAGTCCTAGTCAAGTTAACCAATACTAACAGACATGACTCAAGACCCAAGGCAGCTGGCACCATAAATAGGCTGCACTCAGCTTACTCAACAAGTGTACAATATACAGAAATGTATTTATGTGCTTATAATTGCTGGTAATAGATTTTGTAAGGCAAACCAAATTCATTTAAATGACTAGGGTTTGTGTGGGGGGTTTTGTTTGCTAGTTAACTATTTTTTAAATGAAGCAAAAGAAGAAAAGAAAACCTTTTTCAGCACAAGGAACTATTACTATCTCTATTAGTGTATTCATAAATTATTCATTTGTAATTCAAATAACTTTTCATTATGTTTGCTTTTGCCAGAATCCATTCAAAGATGGTAACAATAAAAGTATGTAGTATGATGCAGTACATTTAATTTTTGCTCTTATTATTAAGAAACAGATTATAGCATTACAGATATTAAAACATAGGTCTAAAAGCAAAAAATGCTTGCTGCTTTCCATACAGAAGCAAAGGCTTAGGGAGAGCATAAACTCTACAGGCACTTCCACAATTAAGTAACAAAGGCAATCAATTCGCTACATGAACTTGATGTCTGCATATGGCACAAAATTGAATTTGATAGGAATATTTAAATAGGTATTATGGCTAAAATAAGGTTTAAAGTGATTGTAACTCTCCGAAATGAAAAATCAACAAATCATATCCGTCTATATTGTGCACTTGCCTCAATCTAAATATCCAAGTGTGATTCTCGCCTGATCTCTTCTCCCCCTGCTATCTGTGTTAGTCACTTCTGACAGGATATGTCAATAACACATAATCTCAGGAAATGGCCCTGTTCCCCTGCCAACATATAGAAAATGAATGACAGCCCCAGCTGTGCATGTTTACCTATGAGACTGTGTAGAGGGGGTTGTCCATTCCTTTCACAGGTCTCAAAATACACTCAGAGACCTAAGCTATGCTTTGCAGTGTGTGGCATCAAATCCCCACCCCTGCCTTCTGGAACTGAGAAAAATCCTTTGGACTGTGTACTTTTAATGGCAGTAGAGGAGAGGGAGGTTGCAGATAAATAGGTACAAGTTATGTAGGAGGAATTGTTTCATCTCTGTGTATCACCTGAGACTACTTACTTCACTGGGTGTATGTAAGGGATTTCAATCACTTTAATCCTTTTGCTTTTAATACTTGTAATAGAGATTTTAAAGCAGACATACAGTAAACTAAAAAGTCCACTCTATTCAGTCAGGATAGCATCAAGGTTCTCATATGTTCCAATCTGTTCTACATTCTAGCCATTTCAGTATCCCAATGTTATCCACAAGGAAAAAAACATTTTTGAACATTTGTGATGTGAAAGGGAAGCAATTGGACATATTTGTTATTTTCACCACCCATTATGACTACATTTTTATTAAGTAATAAAAAAAATCAATTAAAGCTTTAATTAAACAATTTTAAAAATGTGCATGTTATATATAAAAAAAATCTTTTAAATCTCAACTTTGGGCATATAGGGATGTAAGCATGATATCTCAGATGTTCATTTTAATTATCCAATGGTGTTTAAAAAAAAAAAAAAAAAAAAACAATTTTCAGATTTCTCCTACTTGCATTTGGATATTCAATGTGAATGCATGTTACTTACTAAGCTCAGGGAACTTTCACTTTTCAAAGAAAGCATTTTTTGTACAAATAGTAAATCAACTCCAGTGTATAAAATACCATTCAATTACTCAAAAAACAGTAGAATATGGTACAGTACATACTGATTCAGTTACATCTTGGGTATTAGTTGAATTAGCTGAATCTTACCCATCCACTATGGCAATCAGCTTCTACAGCACTGCAGTTAATATGACTTCAATCTAGAATGTTGGGTTCTGTAATCTGCAGCATTTCTATACTCTGGTGAGCAAAAATCAACATTCCCCTTTATTTTCACTGGATACTCTGCTGTTGTCAGTATCTTAGGGCATTCTACGTCAATTTACACAAAATCAAAGCACCACAGGGCCCACCTATTATGTCTGATAGGTAACTTCAAAATTAAGTAGTTTCTAGAAAAGCAGTAAGTCTGGGTTCACACTAATGCGGTGCAAAATTCGCAGCGGTCTCTATGCAAATTCCGCACAGCATCACAATTGCACCCCGTTCATGAGAACCGTTGTGGTTGTGTATTTTAACCCCAAAATCGGTCCGCAAAACATGGTGCGATGTGTAGAATCGGTTTGCATAGGTGTGAATACCCATGCGATCCGATTCTAGTGCAGAACAAAAAAGGGTCCTGCACCTTTTTGGGTCAGATGCGGTGCAATTTGAGCTATACAAAATGTATAGCTCACATCACACCCCACAGAATTTGCATGTGATTTGCACAGGAATGTGGTGTGGTTCCTGTGTGTACCACATGCGGTATGCTGCACCACACAAGTGTGAATCCAGGCTAAAGCTGTATCCAGTTTTGCTGTATAAAATATGTTTTGCTCCTGTTTGTTTCACAATGTATCACTCAAATTAACCACTTGAACTCCTGAGGATTTACCCCCCTAATGACCAGGCCTCTTTTTGCTACTCGGCGCTGAACTAATTCAACTGATAATTGTGCGGTCATGCAATGCTGCACCCAAACAAAATTTACGTCCTTTTTTTCACACAAATAGAGCTTTCTTTCGGTGGTCTTTGATCACCTGTGTGCTTTTTATTTTTCACGCTCCAAACAAAAAAAGGCCAAAAATTTTGAAGAAAAACAATATTTTTTACTTTCAGCTATGAAAAATATATAGTAAACTCAAAGTTGGTTATAAATTTAGGCCAAAATGTATTCTGCTACATGTTTATATTGATTGCTTTGTGTGAAAGTTATAGCGTCTACAAACTATGGTATAGATACTGCAATTTACGTAATTTTTTTGCTATACAGCGCTGCGCTAGTTTAACAGAAAATTGTGCGGTCATGCAATACGGTACATACATGAAGTTTACATCCTTTTTTTCCCCACAAATTGAGCTTTCTTTCGGTGGTATTTGATCGCCTGTGCGGTTTTTATTTTTTGCGCTATAAAAAAAAGGCTGACAATTTTGAGGAAAAAAAACAATATTTTGGACTTTTTGCTATAAAACATGTCCAGTAAAAAAAAATTTAAAAATCAAATTTAGTCATAAATTTCTGCCAAAATGCATTCTGCGACATGTCTTTGCTAAAAAAAAACCCCAATACATGTAAATTAATTGGTTTACATGAAAGTTATAGCGTTTACAAATGGCGAGAAAGATACTGGGATTTTTAGTTTTTTTTATACTATTAATGGCGGCGATCAGCGACTTATGGTGGCAATCAGTGACTTATGGCGGCGATCAGCGACTTATGGCGGGACTGCAGCGGACATTCTGACATTGGGGGGTACTGACTCGGGGTCACTGACATCCCCAGTGACACCAATACAGTGATCAGTGCAAAAAAAAAAACACTGACACTGTACTAATGGCACTGGGGAGGAAGGGGTTAAGTTTATTTTTCAGGGAAAGAGTTAACTGTGTGAGAAGAGTGTTTTACTAGGGGGCGGGGGGTGTACTGCAGGGAACACCGCTGATCGGGACAGATAAACTCTTCTGTCCCGTTCAGCATGTCCTGGAGCTGTCAGGAAACTGACAGAAAGCACAGCTACTGCAGCTGTGCTCTCTATCACTGATTGCCACCGATCGCCGGGACATAGCCAGTAACGACCGGCTGTGACCCGGTGACTGACATCCGCGGCTGTGATCGGCGGGACAGGTAGGGCGGCAGTGTGCCTCGTGTGCGCCCCCTGCCTGTTTACAAAACACACGTTTTAAAACGTGCTTTTGCCCAGCCGTGCCGCCCTGCCTCCGTATTTTACAGTGGCTGGGCGGCATATGGTTAAAGGAAAGGTAGTGTGCTTTAGAATATATTTTCGTTTATTTATTTCAGCCTGTACCAGACGTTATTTTGTTTATATCTGGTCAAATATGAAATATTGTATTTTAATAATTGTTTTCTTCATTTCAGCCAGTGGAGCTTTAAACTTCCTTTCAAATGATTTCTTCTCTTAGCTTTTTGTAGTATTGACATCTCAATATCTCAAGCTGAAGTTACCCACATAAGAGAATGAGTCAGAGGAATGGGTCATCTTCCCTAACTCCTTTTGACTTTGTCTGAGGATTTCTTCCATCCGCTCATTCTGTCAGACAGAATGAGCCTGAAGGTAGGCAGCTTCTGCTGCGATCTCTCTTTAGATAACACCTAGTGCTATAGGAATCGTATGCCATATATGAAGTACTTATTTATAAAACAAAACGTGTATACATAAAGTACAAGGGGTTTAAAAATGCAAAAATACCTCAAACATTATGATACAAAGTCAAAAGTCACGGGGTTGTATTCACTCTGCAGGCCTGTACAGCAAATACAAGGTGGTATCAAAAAGTCAGTGTGCCAAAAGACATCATCCTATGTCGGGAATTGTGCAACTGGTGCTATTCTGACCACTTGCATTACCACAGCTGCTATTTCATCATGGAAAGCAAGTTTGAACAAAGCATAAAATGTGATATTCTGTGTGAAACTGGGCAAATCACTGGATCTTAGCAATATTGTTAAAATGTCGACCTTAAAGCTGGATCTTCATCTTCGAGAAGAGGGCATTTTCAGTGGTTGAGCTTGTTGAAGGTCTTCCTGATCTCTCGTCATCTTTCAGTGATGTTCTCCTGGTCTTGTAGCACGCATGCCACTCAAAACAACTCGAACGACTCACTGCAGAATTGCCCTAAACTTGCTAAATCATGTCAACATCTGTGTGGCAGATTTGCACAGTTTCATGCAAAATTTCTTGTTTTGCTCTTTGTTCTAATTTGCTGTCCATGATGAAATAGCAGACATGGTAAAGCACATGGTCAGAATAGCACCAGTTGCACAGCAGTACACAGGACAATGTCTTTTGGCACACTGACTTATGAAGGTCAGTGCTCCCTGTGACTGTTCTTGCAGCCTTGTGCTTTTATCTGTTGTCGTGTTACAAAAGTCTCAAAACTTTCTGATACCACCTCATAAATTGAGTTTTTAAGTACATTTAAGTTAGCTTACCCTTTGTCATGGAATTTGGTTATTCACAACAAAATTGGCTAGTGACTCCTAATTGCTCTTATCAGTATCAGTTTAACAAAACTAACAAATCTGCTGTCCGCCTGTGCACAGTGACCAAGATTTGACAGCTCTAAATCCAAAAGTGCTCAGAACTAAGCATTTCCCTGTTTATTCTCTGCATGTTTCCTTATCTCTTTCCCCTCACCATTGCAAAGCTATTCTATGTGGTTTCAGTCTCTGAAGTAAGCCAGAGAAGCCCAAGACCCACATAGGATCAAGAGGGTGGAACATCACATGCCACAATGTAACAGCCACCTAAATCACTTCTTCTATGTATGATACATTTAGCACCTCATTTTATTAACAAGCTTGTTTATATCCAATTCCTGTTCCACCTTCATATTTAAGCAGAGGCACAAAATGTTAAAGCAAGCACAATTATACATTATTCACAAATATTTTCAGTGCACTAAAATGTAGGAAAACATTCTCTACCTCGTTAATAAATCAACACCAATTACAATTTCAGATACACAGGTACCAAATACTAATTATTATTGTCAATGTATTATTGTCATTTCTTTCAAATGTGCTAAAGAAATAACATTGGACCTACAATTTACATTTATCAACTACCATCTACTAACTAATTGATACCATTTGCATCAGAAGAATTAACAAGCCTTTTCCAAGATTTAACCAGCATTTAGAAAACCTCTAGTGTAAATGAATTACAGAAATTGCTTTAAACCATATACCCAATCACCTTGTATTCCATTTTATCATACTACTGAGAAAAATGGGATGCAACATGATGAAACATCAATCACTGTTTTCAAATGTTTAAATTATTAAATGTAGAAATTATTTTAAATATGGTTCACTGATGCTATAGTGAGACCACATGTCCTAGCTCCTATGAATCTGAACCTTTTGTGTTCTATAAAACTGTCCCTAGGCATCAATAGAAGCTGGCTGCTTAAATAACAATATGATTCTGCTTAGGATAAAATGATAAACACATGCATTTGACATTTTTTTACAATGCAAAGCTATCTAATAGCCCTAAATGTTTATATATATATATATATATATATATATATATATATATGTACATACAGGTGAAACTCGAAAAATTAGAATATCGTGCAAAAGTTCATTTATTTCAGTAATGCAACTTAAAAGGTGAGACTAATATATGAGATAGACTCATTACATGCAAAGCAAGATAGTTCAAGCCGTGATTTGTCATAACTGTGATGATTATGGCTTACAGTTCATGAAAACCCCAAATCCACAATCTCAGAAAATTAGAATATTACATGTATTACATGCAATCAATAAAACAAGGATTGTACATAGAACAATATCGGACCTCTGAAAAGTATAAGCATGCATATGTACTCAGTACTTGGTTTGGGCCCCTTTTGCAGCAATTACTGCCTCAGTATGGCGTGGCATGGAAGCTATCAGCCTGTGGCACTGCTGAGGATTTATGGAAGACCAGGATGCATCAATAGCAGCCTTCAGCTCTTCTGCATTGTTCTGTCTCATGTCTCTCATCTTTCTCTTGGCAATGCCCCATAGATTCTCTATGGGGTTCTGGTCAGGCGAGTTTGCTGGCCAATCAAGCACAGCAATCCCATAGTCATTGAACCAGGTTTTGGTGCTTTTGGCAGTGTGGGCAGGTGCCAAGTCCTGCTGGAAAATGAAGTCAGCATCCCCATAAAGCTTGTCTGCGGAAGGAAGCATGAAGTGCTCCAAAATCTCCTGGTAGACGGCTGCGTTGACCCTGGACTTAGTGAAGCACAGTGGACCAACACCAGCAGATGACATGGCTCCCCAAATCAACACAGACTGTGGAAACTTCACACTGGACTTCAAGCATCTTGCAGTGTGTGCCTCTCCATTCTTCCTCCATACTCTGGGTCCTTGGTTTCCAAATGAGATGCAAAATTTGCTCTCATCAGAAAAGAGGACTTTGAACCACTGAGCAACAGACCAGATCTGTTTTTCTTTAGCCCAGGTAAGACGCTTCTGATGTTGTTTGTTGTTCAGGAGGGGCTTGACAAGAGGAATACGACATTTAAAGCCCATGTCCAGGATCCGTCTGTGTGTGGTGGCTCTTGATGTACTGACTCCAGCCTCAGTCCACTCCTTGTGAAAGTCCCCAACACTTTTGAATGGTCTTTTCCTGACAATCCTCTCCAGGCTGCAGTCATCCCTGCTGCTTGTGCACCTTTTTCTTCCTCACTTTTCCCTTCCACATAACTTTCTATTAATATGCTTTGATACAGCACAACGTCTTTTGCAATTACCTTTTAAGGCTTTCCCTCCTTATGGAGGGTGTCAATGATGGTTTTCTGTACAACTGTCAGGTCAGCAGTCTTTCCCATGATTGTGATTCCTACTGAACCAGACTGAGAGACCATTTAAAGGCTCAGGAACCTTTGCAGGTGTTATGGCTTAATTAGCTGATTAGAGTGGGACACTTTGAGCCTAGAATATTGCACCTTTTCACAATATTCTGATTTTCTGAGATTGTGGATTTGGGGTTTTCATGAGCTGTAAGCCATAATCATCACAGTTATGACAAATCACGGCTTGAACTATCTTGCTTTGCATGTAATGAGTCTATCCTATATATTAGTTTAACCTTTTAAGTTGCATTACTGAAATAAATGAACTTTTGCACGATATTCTAATTTTTGGAGTTTCACCTGTATATGTGTGTGTGTGTAGTATCCAAAGTAAAATGAGCTAATGTACCACAGTACTGCACAGGATTTTTTATGTTAATAGAATTAAAGCTCATATTTCCATCCAACCTATCAGGCTACTGAGGTTGTCCAAAAACAAAATAAATATGAATTGAGCGGCTAGTATTTTTTTTTCTACCTATTACATTGTAAATCCATGTAGTGGTGGTCTTGAAAGGTTGTTCTAAATTTTCAAAACATATAGAATCCTTACAAGTTCAATGCTGGACACATTTAAAAAGGAAGTGCATAATGGAAACTGTGTTCCCAAAAAAAGGCAGAGAGCAGAATACTTGCAGCCAGTATTGACTGTAGGTAGGGCCTCCAACAGTGGGGATAGCCACACACAGTACAGTACAGTATTGCAGTGTAAATCTAAGGATAATTTGTAAAAATCGGGCACTTATCTCCTGTCCATAAATGTCTGTGACAGCAGAAGAGAGCCTGTTAAAAATATGCTTGTGCTCGGTCTACTGACTCTACTTGGAATTTTACCAGCAGCGCGTGAACAGTCTCCTACATTTCCACCCCTTTGCCCCTCTATGCTCCTTGCAAATTGGCTTCCCCAAGAAGCCCAGGTCTCATGCACGGCCAGCACAGTTGGCAGTCATGATAGCATGGCCAGAGCATGCACCCAGCACAATCCGTGGCTCTGGGTTGGCTTGATGTGTGGGCCTAGCAGGGGAAGATCAGCAACAAGGCCAATCAACAAATGGGGAGGTGGGAAGAGAGTCCCAGGTGTTCAATAACTGACTGGAGCAGAGGTTTATGGGATTTATGTCTGGAGCCCTGTAAGGCTGCTTGGAGTGTTGGGTAAAGAGTTGACTGGTTGCTCATATCAACCTAAGAGAGGCCTTTTATTTTTAAATTTTGCACTGCAGTAGAGGAAGAAGCTGAAAAATGGGCTCCTGGTTGCCCATAGCAACTAGCTACACTCCATAGTAACCAGCCAAAGGTCTTTCTTTTTCAACTGTGTACTTCAGTAGAGGAAGGAGTTCACAAGAGGACTCTTGGTTGCCCATAACAACCAGCCAAACTACATAGAAACTTACCAGAAACCTTTCATTTTTTCAACTGTGCACTGCAGTGTGAGAATGGTGTGTAGAGGATGCTGAATATAGAACTTATTTTTGCCCATTGCAACCAACCAGACTGCATAGCAAACAGCAGCAGTCTGTCTAATTGCCGGCATGTAGTGTGTCATTCAGACACACCCCCTTTGATGATTCATGGCCAATAGGCTACAGCGGGGTGAGATATTTGCAGTGGGAAGTTTGAATATGGAAGTGTGATCGATTAGAGCTGTGTGACTGGGGAGAGTGACATGATCCCCAGGACCAAGGAGGGACTGTACACTGAGGTATATCCCTTGGATCAGGGCTGTACTAAGTGTGCAGGTGGGATAGAAGGACTACAGAAGGAGGACACTGTGAGAGAGGGCCAACAAAGTGGGGAGATGAGACTAGAGGAGGATGACATGGGGTGGAGGAGGAGGAGGGCATGGAATGGAGGTGGAGGAGGACATGTGATGATAGAGGAGGAGGAAATGTGATGGGGGAGATGAGACTGGAAGAAGAGGACATGGGATGGGGAAGATGAGACTGGAAGTGGAGGATGTGGGATGCGGAAGATGAGACTGGAGGAGGACATGGGATGAAGGAGATGGGACTAAAAGAGAACACAGGATAGAGGAGATGGGACTAGAGAAGGAGGACATGAGATGGAGGAGATGCAATAGGAGGAGGAAGAGGACATGGGATGGGAAGAGGGAGATGAGACAGGAAGAGGAGAACGTTGGATGGAGGAGATGGGAGTGGAGGAGTAGGAAGAGGAGAACATGGGATGGAGAAGAAGGAGGACATGGGAGAGGACTAAGTGGAATGGCCAGTGGGCAGATTAGGTGGGATGGCTAGTGGGTGGGCCCTGAGGAATGTTGGTGATCAGGACCTGAGGGGGCCCAGGCCTAAATCTGTGTATGGGCCCCAAAATGAATGATGGCTGCCCTGCCTGTAGGCTCTCTGCAGCTTATCTCTTGTCAATTTGCTGACTTACCGTACCTTGTACCATGCCTTGCTCTGTTTTTATGTGTGGAGGGTTGCGCCTCTTCACATCTAAAAATCCCCCCTGAAAAACGGTTACCTAATGACTAGTTAATTACATTTGAAAGGGACAGATCCACAGCACACATCCACAGCAATATGATACAGAAGCAGGAATATCATTGTACTGCAGGTCCTCAGGTACCTTATAACATAGCAAATCTTAACTCTTTTGATCTCAACAATTCAGGTCTACTTTAGAGGATAAACACATAAAAGAAAAAAAAACTATTTCTCTCTATTTCTAGCTGTATAATTGTAAATTATATGTATATACTGTATGTTACATATAATGGTATATTATTATAATATATGTTACACAAGTTTTTAAATAATTACGTGTTAATAAAAATGGCAAATCTATTTAAATGTTTAATGGTATGCAGCATAACCAAGAAATATAATTTTCTGCTCATGGGATTGGTTCACTGGTGCTATTCCCTGCAGACTTTCTCTTATTCATAAGTCTACAGCACGAAAACCATTACATTCAGCACTAAAGAAGTAGGTACAAGTTGCAGAAGGCTTAACCTCTTCCCATCCGGCTCATAAATGGCCGGAAGGGGCGCTGCCGATGCGGGAGGACGTTTCTACATGTCCTCTTACATCCATTGCCTGTGAACACTCCCCGGGAGCATGAAGCACCGCAATCTGTGACCACTGTGTCCGTCAGACACAGCAGAACACAGATCACTGTACGGGACCTCTGTGGGAGGTCCCGATTCATGTGGTCACTGATTGGCCAATCAGTGATCACATGAACAGTAGTAAACAAGATGTCACTTCCTGACATCATTGTTTACTACTTGTGAAATCTGTGAATGACCACAGAGGTCACATGGTACAAGGCTAGTCACAACAGCCTTGTACCATGTGACATGCTGTGATCTGTCACAGCTCTCACAGTATTTCTCAATGGCTGCAGGAATGCAGCCAGAGAGAAATAGAAATAATTGCTTTTACAGCCTTTATGGGTATAACAGCAATCATTGTAAAGAAAAAAAAATCTTCACCACCCCCCACAAGTAGTACAGTGTTACTATGGTGACACTGTATTGCTGGGGTGACAGTATGTAAAAAATACATAAATAATAATATACAAAAAAAAAATTATAATTTTTTTCTAAACTATTCTTTTTATCAAAAAGATAGCTGAATACATTTTGGCCAAGATTTGTGAAGAAAGATTATTTATTTGCAAAATTGTATAAGAAAGACACTTTTTTTTCAAAATGTGTTTTTTTTTTATTTAGCAAAAAAATTAAAATCCCACTGGTGGATAGATACCACCAAAATAAAGTTTTATCTGTCTTAAAAAAATGCTAAAAATGTCATAATGGTATAGTGTTGCATGCCCGTGCAATTGTCATTCAAAGTGTGATAGCTCTGAAAGCTGAAAATTGGCCTGGACTGGAATGGGGTGAAAGTGTCTGGACTTGAAGTGGTTAAAGTGAGTGAAAACCATGTGCAAGTTCTAATACAAACAGCAGTAGGTAGGACTGTGCAATAAAGCAAAAGCAGAATAAAAAAAAAGAGGTGTAGCTATAGCCATATCATGCAAGGCCACTGTTGTAGGCCCAGCAGCATAGTAGCTTTTTTACAGCTTGCTTCCCTAATGCATTATTGTGACAGCAGTAGCATTTGTAAATACTTTTCCAGAACAATTAATATTTTCACACTTTAAGCACAACATCTTTATTGTTTAGGAATAGCATAGGTATCAATAGTTGTGTTGTCGTTAAAGCTCATATTTGAGAACTGTAGAAGCTGATAATGATTTGTACATAAGGCCTCACTGATAATTACTGTGAATCGAAAGATTTAGATTTTTTACACCTGAAGCTGAACTTTTTACATATGTTCTGTTATCCAGCATATATACTGTATATAAATACAGTATATATACTGGACAAGTGAACATATGTAAAAAGGTCAGCTTCAGGTGTAAAAAAATCAAAATCTTCTGATTCACAGTAAATTTCAAATTTATTAGACTAAACACTAATACTAAACACTGGTTTCACTTTTGCTGGTGACTATAATGATTATTTTGATCACACAAATCAACTGTTTTGAAATGATTGTGTCTGAAACATTCAGTTATAAAAGTCCAGCATTGCATGTAAAAAAACAGAAGAAACAACCAAGCGCCTCTAAGTGTATTGCATATTCCATGCGCCTTTTTATTTATAATGTTTTTGGTACAGCATTGATTGTAAGCTCATAGATGGTACAGGCAGCTTCACCTCTAAATTACAAATATTGAAAAAGTGTATGAACTATTACTCCTACCCACCTTAGAATGAAATGACAGTCCACACATAGAAAAGTATTGTCTATATATTTGATTGAGTCAGTAAAGAGCGTCTTTTTAAAAATATCTTTGTATAGGTTGCTTGGCCAACTGACAAAAGGCGATAGCTTGAATGTTAAAATAGTTGCCTCAAGGGTTGGATCTGAAGTAGAATACCCATTATCCTAATTCCATAGCACTGCACCTAACAGACTAGGTGATACGCCTTTTAAAAAAAAGTGTACCTAAGTGCACATGGCTTATAACAATGCCTCTAATCTTATATGAATCATACCACTCTCATTATGCCTTTTGTTTGCAAGGCATGTATCCATCTTGTATTATGCTTCATTCTCCCAGTTCCCACAATACATGAGAGAGATTAATAAATATCCTTTTATATAAATATGTAATTTAGACCTTTAAGCATTGTATTAGCTTGCAGCAATGAAAACTATTGTAAGCTTGCTTTGAATGGCTTTAATGTATGGATCAAAATCCATTCTTGTTTAAAACACAAATTATTGTTGATACCTCTGTAGAAAATACATACACCAGCTTCTCATCAAACTGTTCAGTGGCTTCTCTCAGAATTGTATTACAGTATACATTTGGGCTCTGCCTATGATCGATAGTTTATGTCAGGGTTTAGTCTGTTTGAAATGGATTCAACCAAACCAGCATTTATTATTATCTGCTAATATACTCTTCTTATGTCTCATGTATTTTCTTTAGCTTAAACACTGTGGTTTGTAATTCAGCTTACTATATCATCCATCCCTTTAAATCCAGACATTAAAAGAATATTAAAAGAGACTGTAGGTTTTGTCTTCCACTATCAGTATTCCTCATTTTAAAAGGATATGATATATTCTTTTGATTGGATGAAGAAGCAACTGAATTATGGTATGCTACTACTAGGTTTCATGGAAAGAAAACTCACTGAACCATAATCTAACTGTTCGAGAAAGCCATAATTGAAATACAGAACTCATCCCCTTCTCATTACCTTAAAATTACACTCCTCATTGATTTCTATGGCCTTCTAAGTAATTATCAGAAATACGAAATACCATATTATTTCCCAGTGATCATATTTGTCCAGAGAATATTATACATGAGCAATCTTAAGTATTAAAATAAGCACAAATTCTATCTTTTTTGCACCTCTTTGTAAAGCACACATACTCATTTTGCATCTATGAAAAAGAAACAATATTATGGCTATACAGTTTTTCTTTTTTTTTATCTGCTTTATATTTGCTGTATTTGAGTACAATTGTAGAACACATTGTGTATTCAGACATACCAGATTAGGTATAGAATATTGTATTATTCTTTGAACAGTAGTCTAAAATAGGCAAAGAATTGTATTCTTAAGGATTTTCTATACATGAGAGAATGCTAAGAGCTTTTTCTTAGGTAGTACCATCCCTACAGAAGATAATAGATCCAGGAGCTCCTCTTTGCTCCAGTTAATATCATTAATTTCAGGACGGGATGTAATCAGATGTATTCCTACCTGATACGCATTTAAAATATTTGCCTCCGTTCATTGACCTCGCCAATCAGTGATCCAAACCCCTAATAGTCATGGTCATTCTGTTGCAATATACACTCTGGAAACAATACAGAAAGATAGAAACCAGAAGGAAATGAGAGAAAACAAATCAATGACTTGGACCCCCAGATCTTATAAATCTTTAGGTGCCAACATCCCTTATGTGGTAATTATTCATTATGTATTATATGGTACCATAAAGTCCTATTTAGCATTATGTTTCAAAGGAAAAAGATGGAAAGAGAAAAATAAATGGAATAAAATTAACTTTTGTCAGCTATAGAAAATACTCCAAGAAATCGTTTGTGCTGCTACTCAGAGCAAAAAAAAGGAGCTGAAATTTAGTTTTTAGGATTCATTGGTAGAAAAGCATCCCCTCATATAGCAGCATGGAATACAGCTGTTACTGCCTAACAGTTATTTTTAGGTACTCTTATTAAATACTAAGACTGTGTAAATCCTCATATCTAGTGGTAAGTAGATAGTGAGATACTCAGGCATCAATGAGCTAATAGTAAATGTCCTACATGCTTGTGGAGATATCTCCATGTCAGTATTTTCAGTTTTGACTGCAGCCATTTCATTTATTTCTTGAGTAATTTTAGATATTCAACAGAAGAAGGTCAACTCAAGCTGTATTCTTTATTGGATTTTTTTGTTAAATGGGCTTAACATAGCCTAAAACTGAGCAAGAAAGTAATGATCAAAGCTGATAGCCAGAGCTAGAAATACAAGGACACTTATCAGAAGTGTGACATCATCACTACCACTTGATCCCTCAGGCCTTTTCCCCTATAAACCCACTTGAGTTCCAGAGCAGTTTTTTATTCATATTTCTTGATGTCTCAGCTTCACACATTGTTAAAGATGTGCATTCCAAAATTTTTATTTTTGTTTCAGATTCATTTGTTAAGTTAGTCATCTTGTTTTGCCATATTCAATCTGCTAAAATGATTAATTTTCAGAATTTATTTCATATATTTGGATTCATTTTTGGAAGGTATTTTGAAAGATTTATTATATTTCCGGCGTGACTTTGCATTGCAACTTGCTTGAAATGTCAATGCCCCTTGCTTGAATCTTTGATGCTTTGCCTAATTATAACAGTACAGAGTGTTACACATATTATTGAAATCACCCTCTGAAGTCGCAAACAAATTAAAACAAATTAATTAATTGTTTTCATTATTATTTATTTCAGATTAATTGAAATTCGTTACTATTATGATGTATCTGATTCTCCAAATAACAATTTTGTCTGAATTTTGATTCATAACAAAATGAATCACACATATGTACAGCTTGTTTCTTTTAACATTTGTAGCCTACCCTAACATATAGTACTTCACTTTTTTCAAGATAGAGAGGGCTTTAATTCAGTTGCAAATCTGGATACATGTCTTTATATTTTCTTAGTTTCTATTGGGAATACATTGTAAAAAAAAAAAACTGTAAAAAAATAATTTTTCTGTAATTTTTACACAATGTTTACATAATTTACTCACCCTTATTTATTAGACCACAAAATATAATGAACAAAGTATGCTAATTAAAATGATAGCACATTAGTGTAACTGTTATGTAAAATAGCGGAATTGTAAAGCTTAAAGTGAATATATTAATTTAGGAGAGCTTTATTCCTAACTCAATGATACATTATGACTCACAGAAGGAGAGAGCAAAACTGTAAATTGATAAGATTCTGTGGGTTGACGAGGGCATAAATTAACACAATCTCAACTTTTTGAAAGGTTTCTGATCACCAAAAATTCAAATGTCCTTTCTTTCACTTGTGTGAGCATTTAATGGTGGGGCAAAAACACTTGTTCTGTCACATTTATTTATTTGTTTAGTATTATTATTATTATTATTATTATTATTATTATTATTATTATTAATAATAATAATAATAATAATAATAATAATAACCACTCAAGTGGTAAAAAGTAGTAATTATTCTTTTAGTTTGATTAATGTGATCACTCTTTTATTTAAAAATTTTTAAATATGCTCTAGAAATATACACAAAATCAGATATGATTTCACATATGAAAATATAAAATATCTGCTAAATAAAACCAGTTTACGCAATTGGAAATAACTGGGTTGAAGAGTTTTTTTTTGTAAAAGGTTTAACACGTAGACAGATTTTTGATCAGACAATTGCTTATACCTTTCTGTTCAGTGATCTGGCAGTAAATGCTACAGGCAAAGAAAAGTTAAATGCTTTTTCTCATATTAGTAATACACTGTTTATATAATGGCCTGAAGTTTCTGTATCCTCCTGACATATCATCTATTACCCATAAATGGAATGATAAAAACTTATTTGAGGCATCAAATGATAAAAAAGTACTCAGCTGTTTCTCATCTTAAAGGATACATAAATAAATATCAATTTCATATCGACAGAAAGGTTTAAAGAGCTGTTTTTATTTTTATTTTTTAAGTTATACCACAACAAAGTAAGCTAAGGTAAGAAGTGTATGTCAACTAAACATACCAATGTGTTTACCAAATACAAATTTCACTACACTATTTTTCTTTCAATAACAAGTCGTTTCAAAGTAATTTTGGCTCTATGGATCTTAGCTGTGCCAAAAGGCATGATGTGACATTTAATAAATAGCCCAACTTAGTGTATCCTTATGTGCTTATCTATCTTGTAAGGAGTTGTGTGACAAAAAAGGGAAGCCTATAATAATGTAAGTGCATCTGAAAAAAAAGTATTGTAATGGAAATTTTGAAAAGCCATTTTTTTTATATTTTCAAGGAAAATTACTTACAAGGAAAAAAAACATATACACCCTGACCCAGATAAACTGAGTTCACTTAGAGATTACAAACAGTGGTCCTGACATATACCACATTATGAGCACTTTAAACATATGTTTACCAGCCCCCTTCCTTTTCTGAATGAACACAGTAAGCCATCTGTACCAATCATTTTTGTGCTAATTCACCACTGAAGCGTTTACTATATTTCAGTTTGTGAATGAATAGGAGTTTCTATACAAAGAGTTTTATTCATTCATATGCAGTGCAGCTGAGACGTCAGAGAAAGAGACTTAGGACTCTATGCCTTAAGCCCCTTTCACTGTCTCATAAAAGAAACATAAGTGGTCTGTTTAGAGCCCTGATACCTCACCAAAGCCACATTAAAAAAATGTATGAAATATTAAAATAAAAATTGTAAAACAAATGGAAAATAAATAAAACCCATAGTAAGGCATTGTTCACACAGGCATACTACAGAGTATGCCTCTGCAAGGATGTGTTTACCCACACAGGGATGCACAGGTGTTCCATGCATCCCTGTACAGGCAGTCCAATTGATGTCATTTGGGATGTAGCAACTGCACAAACACAGCTGTTGCTCCCAATTTGACATCCATATGGGTCCAGGTGCATGTCTTTGAAATCATACTGTCTGTGTTTAGGGTCCTGCACCCACACCAACATGAATGTCAGATTTGGATCTGCAGCTGTGACTGTGCAGGTGATGCATCCCAATTGACATGAATAGGACTGTCTGTTCATCCCCATGTGGGTAAACACGTTCCTGCACAGGCATACACTATAGTATGCCCCATGTGAACAAGGCCTTAGTAGGAATTTAGCAGACATTTTGTAAGTTATGTAGTGTTTGTGTGCATTAATAATGATTTTAGTGTATTTTTTAGTGAATATAGTAATTTGCCGAACATTTACTCAACTATTGTGTGGTTGAAAAATCAGTAGCACTTTATTCTATAGGTCATGTGCTTTCAGAAAATGTATGGGTCTTTTACATACTCTGAAAGCTGTAAGTGAAAAGTTATAACCTCCAGATGTTAAGAGTAAATTGTTTTTATTTTAGTTTTGCACACCTTCAGTTTTCACCATTTCACAAAAAAGGGCAATTTAAAATGAACAAATATTTGTTATTTATTAACTCAATACAGTTTTAGCTTTTATATTTAGAAGGAATTCTGCCATGTATGTATCCACTAATTATGATTTTTAGCAAAAATATTGTTTTGATAAACATTTGGGGAAATATCACAGGGCCTAAAAAAATCAGTAGCACCTTCCTGTAGCACAAACCATGGCATTTGTAAGGGAAAAATAAAAAAGCAATGGAAAATTTCAACAATGGTCTGGCCACATGAGTTTAAAAGTGGAGTGAAGGGCCTGGAAGTGAAAGGATTAAAATGCCACATTATCTAGAAGGACAAGCAAAGCAGTGATCTTTCACTCTCCTTAACCAAATCCGCTCAGTTAATTTTTGCTACATGAAGTTAAGCTAGTGCAGAGAGTGATATATCACTTCACTGTCATCCTTGTATAGCTACGGTACAAATTTTATTATCCAGTACCAGCAGAGGAGATTAAATAAAGTGGTGTGACTATTATACCTCATGCTTTAGATGTGCTATCCAGTCCGTAGTCTGCTTAGGCATTGCTATGGCCCTCCTATACACCTGACCTCCTTTAAAAAACAAATGTCGGAAAGACCCATATCTTAGAGGACTGGTCTTAGACTCATAAACCTCTCTCACCAAATTGATACATTTTGGATCACTTCCTTATTCAGTCGAGTGGGCTGCGGACCTTTGTAGAAACCCTAACCAGGCGATTTGTACCAAGATATGGCTCACCTCCTCTAAATATTTGCGGAACATCTTTGCCCAAGAAAATGTCTACAAGTTGCTTTTTCGTTAGTACATAACCCTGACCGTATCTCCAAATTCACCCTCTCAGTGTCCCTCATGTGTTTTCAGGGTTACAGAGAACAGGGCACTCTCTTCCACATCTGGTGGACCTGCCCCAAGGTGAACTGATTCTATGCTATGATGCGGTCTATCCTTGACGTCCCCTTGGTCCACAATATCTGGGAGGCCCTGCTGCATGAACCAATCTTGTCTTTATCAAGAACCCAGAGGAATCTGTTAGGGTTTGTGCTCCTTGCTACCCAGAAAACTCTTGCCAGAGTGTGGAAACAGTCTTTCCTTATTGCTGACATGAAACATAGACTCATGGGCATTATGGTGCATGAAAATCTTACCTCCATTCTAGAAGACACACATGCTTAGTACCTTAAAGTCTGTGGTCCCTGGATTGATTATAATGCCTAGATGAACATAGACCGAAACCTGCCCTCTCTAAAACTCATCCTGTTTGCAGGTTATATGGCCTTCCTGATTGAACCATGAGGGTCCCTTCTCTCTTTTCCCTCCAACTCTTTCTCCTTTTCTCTCTTCACAGGCAAGTTATTTCACCTTGCATCAAGAGCAGGTAGAACTTTTCGTCACCCTATAAGGTGTTTTTTTATAGCTAACAAGGAGCATCCTCCCTTTTCGGATGATCCACTGCAAGTGACAAACCAAAAAATCTTTTTTATGCCAATTTTGTAGTTTTGTATGACTCATCCTAGCTGATGTTCCTTGTTAAGATATTATGAATAATATCTTTTCATGCCTTTGTTTCTAAAATTGTTTCTTTGGACGGTATTATGGTTGTCTGTTTACAGCTTCTTTGTAACACCTTGAAAATCCCAATAAATTCTTTTTGAAACAGATGTACTATCCAAGAGTCAGGAAAGTGAAAATATAGGGATATATTTTGTTGTGTAACTTAAATAGTTTTGTAGCACATTTTTTTAGGAGTACATTGTTCACTTCATCAATCATAGTGTCATGACAATATTCCAGATACTGAGTTTGAGTTTATCCATTTAGAAAATGGAAGATACCTTCTTTAGTTTTATCTTTTTTTCTACCATCATTGTCTAACATGGTATAATAGTTTACTTTTAAAAAACACTTACAGACCACCCCATAGTGCACAAATGCTACTGGTGGTTCGCTTCCACTGTTAACACTCACAGAAGAAGCCTGTATGCGAGTGAATGGATGTCTGCCAGCACCCGCCGTTCATTGGGCACAGGAACAGAATGGAGCTCTGCCTACGTAAACAAGGCAGAGCTCTGTTCTGACGGGTGGGAAGTGATGGGTGAAAAATACATTTTAAATATAATGTATGTCTTTAAAAAGACAAATCTAAATTTTTGGAATGCATTTACAAATATATGTAAAAATATATGTTAAAATTACTTTTTTATATGTTAAAAAAATCTGAACAATATATTTAGTTAATAAAATCATGTGTGTTGGAACTGAATTTATGGCTGTCCAAATATTTCGACTGTTCTGTACAGAACATATTTTGTTCGTGAATTAAAACCCCAGTCCACACTGTAAGATAAAAATATGTGTTCAACTTATCACACTAGTAACTTTAAAAATATAATTTATATAAGATATTCCAAACTTATTAAACAACACTTGCTGCAAATCAAAAACTATGATGTGCAAAAATAGTGCTAATAAAGGAATGAATGAATTACCGAATGAATGAAGTAATGAATGAAATGTCAATATTGTTATATAAAAATGTATTAATATGCTATTGTGTTAGGCAAAACATTAAAGACATCATTGTTAGATGTTGTTTACATCAGTAAAGTACATTTTTTGGAATAGAGAACATGATTTTGTACATGTCAAAAAAGAGTGTTTATAAATCATTTTAAAGTTTCCACTGATTCACTTAGGCAGATTATTTAGTGACATAATTCACATACACAGCAATGACAGGGTCAAACTACAACATTTTGCTTTTAACTTATTTACTATACCCTTGTGTCACATAAATAATTTGTGGTACAAGTGACTTGTGTGTAGAGATCCCATATGTACTGTTTTTTTTTCACTTTCTTTTTCCTCCTGAAAACCTCAGGTAGACCTTTAAAATGTATATTCTAAATATTAACACTTATTGGATAGGGTAAAATAACATTGTAGCATGCTTCAGGTTCCAGGTAATGATCTGGAGTCTAGCTTCACATGAAAATGAAATACAATTTCTAAAATAAGCATTTTTTTTTCTAGGGAGTGCCATAGGCATTGCAGTAGTACCAGTTGGAAGATGGGAGTGTATCTAAACCCCAAAACAATGAATAACATATTGCAGATTTTCAGTCCTTAAATGTGTTGGCTACATTAGCACTCTTAATGTTTTTTTCTTTCTTTTCTCCTGTTGATCTTGCCAGTAAATCGTATTTTATTATTTTCTTTAACAGACCAAACTCTCCAAAAAAAGTGGAAGTTAGGGAGTTGGGACAAACACTTTAACACTAACAGGGGTGGTTACAGCTGTCAGTTTTTATTCATATAGTTTCAAACATAGTCAAACCTTAATTTAAAAAGAAAATATGTTTGTGAAAGTGTAGTATCCTAAAACATATTAACTTGATTTAAAGAACAAGTTCACCTATCTAAAAACAAAAATGCACATATTTCTGCAGAACAGAAATGTGCATAGCATAATATCTGTCATCAGTGGATTGCAGGTGCAATGATAGGCTCGTGCAGGGACGTCTCCCAATTTTTTTGCCATACCTCTGTACAGGCTTTCTATTTGAAATCTGGAGGAAGTGCCAATGGAATTTTTCAGTGGTTTTATCGGTACCCTCACAGTCCATTGAGAACTACAAGCTGTCTGCTGTGGTGGCATTGCAGTGGGACTCACAGATCCCTTCACCAATTTTAAAATGTGACAGCAGCTGCAGGAGAAAAGAATCCCCACCCACTGTCACAGGGAAGGGGGGTAAGGAGGAGATCAGGGTCTGTATGAACATGTTACATGGTATACCCTAAATACCTATGTAACATACAACATATTTAAAAGGTGAACCTATCCTTTCAGCTTTAATTTGTTAGTCACTTTTATAAGCCCACCTAAATCTACCTGTCCATCTAACACTACTGCTGCTGGGGACATGGGGTGGCTCAGTTTTGCTTTAATGCAATTTACTTGAACTTATTGCTTCATCACCCAGAATGAGCATGGGAAATAAATCTAGAGGATTATATGCATCTAAAGCAGATGGAAGCTTAGAAAATTGTTTTTCATGGTTAATTAGACACTAACTGCATCCACATAGTTATTGTGATAATTTGCAAAACAAATAATATATATATATATATATATATATATTTTTTTTTTTTTTTTTTTCATTTTTTAATGGATAACTCATAAACAAAAACATCACAAGGTTTCAAGTGCTAGATGTTATTTTAGTTCTGAAGAGTTCACTAGTCACAGTGTCTTCAAATTTTAAGAGACTGATCATGTTTAAGATTGTGTCATATACCATCTTTGTTCTTTATAACTAGGAGCTCCTGGTTTGGTTGAAACACAAGTTCAGAAAGAATTTAACTTGTTTGGACAGGTGTCTGCCAGATTTTAATTCATTTCATACATTTATGACAGCTCCCTTCTTCCACTCTCAATGGCACCAGCTGCATCCTTAGCACCCATGATCTTACCCCAACCTGTTCATTTTGGCTCACATGTGCATCCGTTATCAATCATATCATCCAGTGATGCAAATCGTTGTCAGACCCAATGCTTGATACCCATCGACCTGCCAGAATAAAACCCATAGACCATTGATACAAATCTTGCCTGGTAACTGCTTATCCATGAAAGACAGATCCCATGGATGATATCTGAATATAAAAAGAGCAGGGTTTCTTGGGTGATGTAATTGACTAAATTCTATGTATCATTTACTAATTCACATGGTTTCTATGAGCCATCTTATTGTTGAAGGGGGCTCCAAGATCCCTAAAAGCCCCACAGACCCCGACAACCATTGGTACCAAGGTTGTGGGGAAGAGGCTCTTGTCCACTTGTACCCCCCATGTTAAGGGCAATTGACCTTTTATAGTATTGGAGGGGTGAAACCTGCTCACCCCCCCCTTTCCTGACCAGCCAGGCTGCATGCTCAGATAAGGGTTTGATGTATTTTGGGGGGGACATGCCTTTTCTTGCTTTATGCAGGGTGCTGTCCTTAACCACTTGCCACCCAGTCACAGTAGTTTTACTGTGTGGCACCTGCAGGCTCAGCAACTTAAATAAATGTTACAGGCTTGCTTCCAGGTTTGGGGCATACATCTCCTGCTGACCCGTACTGTGGTTGGACATGGAGTTTTGTCAACAGGTGTCAGCCAATTTGTTATGGCTGAGACTGATCGGCTGTGTCCAATCACAGCACAAAGTCCTGAGTTTACACACAGGGCTCTGTACACAGGGCAGCAATCTGGCTGTTTCTTTTCCCTGCAAAGCAAGGAGAAAAAATAGCCAGATCTCTTAATAAAAGTGGCACATATTACACACATTACAATAGTGTCACTATTGATGAGGGTCTGATTTCCTGCCACACTATCACAGTCCCACTATAAGTTGCTGATCACCACCATTACCAGTGTAGAATCATAGCTGTGTAAATTCCAGTACACATACCATAGTTTTTAGATGCTATAACGTTTGCACACACCACTTAATATACACTTAGTGGGATTTTTTTATTTACCAATAATGTAGCAGAAAACATGTTGACCTAAATTTATAAAGAAATTAGATTTTTTGATTTTGCTTTGGATATGTTTTATAACAGAAAGTAGAAAATACTGTTTTTTTTTCAATATTTTAGTTTTTTTATCATTTAAATAAAAAATCTAGTGGTGATAAAATACCTATTTGTGTGAAAAAAAGTATATCCATTTAACTTGGGCAGTGTTGCATGACCGAGCAATTTCAAGTTAAAGTTGCACAGTGCTGAATAGCAAAAAAATACCCTGGTGATGAAAGGGGCAAAATTTTCTGGAGGTCAAGTAGTTAAAATCCATAGCAAACCCGCTGAAGGAATGCCACATAATTTTTTTTGTGTGGAAGTTTCCCATTAACATCATTGACAGACATTCATCTAAGTGAAGGTTCACACAACCTGCTTCAAATTGAAGTCTGGTACGTTTGGCTTAAACGGTAACTTCACCTTTGTGAACATGTTACATATTACACCCATATTTAGGGTGTAACATGTTCAGCATCTGCCTCCTCTCCCTGTGATTCCCTTCTCCCCATGACAGCCAGTATTTTCACCCTGCACCTGCTGTCGCAATTCAAAAAGAGCAAGGCTGTACAAGGCTCCACCCACATGGGTGGCTGAGTCCATTGTGGCTGATGGCTTGTAGTTTCCAATGAACTACTGGGGCACTTATGAGTGCTTGATCTTCCAGTCATTCAGTAACTGCCTGCTTGTATGGGAGGTATGGGCAGACAGCTACACAGACATTCTGAAAGAGTCTGACACTGCACCCAAGATCTGCTGATCGCAGGTGCAATGCTTTACAGGCTCCTAAAAATAAAAATTTTTACATGCAAAAAATGTACATTTATTATTTTTTTAAGTGAATTTTCCTTTAACCCTACTTATAACAAAGATAAAAAAAAAACTAAAAATAGCTAAAAATAATTGTACTAACAGAAGATTACTATACACTTTAGATCAATTGTTACTTTAGTTCAACTAAAAAGTGTTTGCAAGTTTTAATGTGCACACTTACAAATCTTCATTATATCAACAAATATCTATGGCATTAGTTGCCAGCAAGACAATTTTTTTCATTACTAAAAATAAGTAGGTCATTATTATTTATGCAGTTTTTGCATGATTGGATTCCCAGTGAAAAGGGAGCAACATTAATAATTTAAAATGTAATATGTCTTACCCATTTATCCCTTTCACCTTATAGAAGAGGTTGTGATAAAATAGTTTTATTTTAATGCATTTTGTAATTTCATCTGTCATGTCACATTTGCTCATCCTGATGTAAAAGTCTTCCCCGAAAGAGAAGCAGGAAAGCAGCAAAATAGAGATAAGCATTGTCAAAGTTCATGAAACATTTAGTGTTGAACTGTACACATTCACTACATTGTTAATTGATTGTGGTTTTGTGGCAGCAGCTGAATTACTACTGGGAAGGATGATATCTCTCCTCTCTGTTTGTGATGCCACATTGGTGATGTAGTCTTGTACTGAAAGGACAAAAATCCTTGCCAGGGACAGTTTGTAATTCGGAAGTACATGGAATATCAAATACATGTTGAATTTCACCATGTATTCTGTAATCATTTTGAATTTTTAAAAACATTGTGGTTCTTTGTGCTTTGCTGTTTATTTTAGCGATCGAGGCAATCTTGTTTGAAGTTTAATCACATAATTAAAATTACACAGTAAGTTCAAATAAATTTTAACCTGTTTTTAATAGTTAAATAATTTGAGCCCTAGGGACAAAAGGCCAAGTAACTTAAAAATATACATAGTTTTATTATTTATTGTTTAAAACTAAAAAGTTTATATTTCTAAGAAACTGGTGTGTTTTAGGTACAGCCAGTGCCATTAGTACAGTGACAGTGTACAGTATTATATCTGATGACTGCTTATTGATGAGAGTCTGATTTCCTGCTACATTATCACAGACCCACTATAAGTCAGTGATCATGTCAGTGTAAGTTAGTTAGTTAGTGTACCAGTGAGGGTCTGTTAGCACCAGATTGCCCACACACTATCACAGTCGCACAGTCATTGAACAACGCTATTACCAGTATAGCATCATAGCTACCTAAATTCCTGTATGTATACCATAGTTTGAAGATGCTATAACTTTCATACAAAACAATTAACATTCACCTACTGGGATTTATTTCTTTACCAAAACATGTAACAAACTACATTTTGGTCTAAATGTATGAAGAAATTAGATTTTTTATTTTTTTTAATTGAATATGTTTTATAACATAAATATATTTTTTCTTTTCAATATGTTCATTCTTTTTTTATTTATATAATAAAAAAATCCAGTGGTGATCAAATATCACCAAAAGACAGCTCTATTTCTATTAAAATAATGATATAATTTTTTTGGGTACAGTGTTGCATGACCAAGCAATTGCCAGTTAATGTACTGTAGCAGAGTGCTGAAATAATGGAAATGACCCTAAGGCTGCTTCATCCCTGATCAGCAGTGGCTGATCAGAGGTGCAAAAGATTTTGTAACCACTCTGAATAGTAATGTTTCCACCAGGGGCGGACTTACCATTTGGAAACTCGGGCACTGCCCAAGGGCCCGGGGTCAGTAGGGGGCCCCATGAGATGCCCCTGGTACCTTTTTCATAGGCTTTTTTGAGTTTGGGCAAGGACACAGGGGCCCCATGATCCCCTATTCCCGGGGGCCCCATGAGTTGTCAGTCCGCCCCTGGTTTCCATCTTTGCAAATTTACAATATATAACATCAAGTTGCTTATACATCGCAGCAATCAGAGTTGGATTATCTCTCACTCTCTCCTGCACCCCTCCATATTGGAATTGAATATCCATAGGTATTGCCCGGGGGGCTACAATTCCACCTACTAGGTCTCAGGTAGCCATTTTGCCTCCTTGAGGGACAAACATGATGCCATGTGGTCCATGGGTTCCAGGGTCAACCTTGAATGACCTCCTATATATGTATCTCTGCCGATAAATGTACCTTTTTACATTTTCCCCGATGAAGATTATATCACATCTAATTGAAACTCGTTGATGACAAATTGAACTATAACAATGTGTCTGTTAAGTGGCTATGCTGTCTATTGCTATTGTTATTGCTGTTTGATTATATATCAAAAAGGTTTAAAGGTACAGATTGTAAGCATTTTTAGCCAAAGAGACATTTGTTTTTATGTCTTTTAGGATTCATTTTGTACTAATAAAAATATTTTTTATGGATTTATGGTGCTATGGCTGTATTTAAGTCTCATGGGAGATGATTTTTCTTCACACAGTGCTGAATAGCAAAAAATGTCCTGGTCATAAAGGGGGTAAAACCTTCTGGAGGTCAAGTAGTTAAGGTATGGAATTCTATTTCCTAGGGACAGAGAGAAGGGCATTAAAGCTTTATCTTCTGAAATTTTCTCCGTTAAACAGTCGCATGACTGACTATTGTCCTTTAAGCAGTCACATGACTAGCTATTTTCCTTCATAAAATAGTGTATAATGGTGGAGCCATTTCTGCTTACCTTTAATTTCCATGTCTAGAAAGCCTGATTCAATTTATTTCTTAATGTTTGATACACATTGCCTTCTTATTCATGGTATTCATTTTAGCATAGCGTTCACTATGGAAATTTATATGAGAGTCAAAGTACAGTATATTTAAATAAACATTTTGCAGTAGACCATTATAGGTTTCTTCTAAGTATCACTTACTTGCAGACTTTATACATCACCAATGTTCCGCTCTTAATGTACCTTTTTTTTGTTTTGTGTTTTTATTTAAAAAAAAAAAAAAAAGGAATTACACAAAATAGAAACATTTCAAAAAGACTGTAGCTAAATTACTTAAAGTGGTTGTAAACTCAAATATAAAAAAAATACTTTTTGCCGTAAATGAATGCATTTTAATGTAAACATACATACAGCTGTGAGTGTACCTCTGCAAAATGATCCCTTAGCTTGTTTTAGCCCTCCAAAAACTGCTGGTCTGTGGGCGTGGCTTAGGACCAGAGAATAGTAGGTTGAGATGTGATGTCACACAATCCCCCAGTCATACACACCCTCCAGCCTCAGCTCAAGAATGTGCACAGCAACCTGACATGTCTATGCCTTTGAGCATGTCTCTTGAGTGCATTCAGGGGAATAGGCAGGTGCCAGTGACTATGTCAGCTCTGCAGGATCTGTGCTAATCAGGAGAAAGCTGTAAAGAAGGGGTTAATAGTAAAACAATCTTTTCTTGATCCTAGGAATCCTGCAGTCTAAAGTGGCAATGTGAACCAGAAAACATTCTGATGTACAACTCTGTAAACAGTAATTCACAAGCTAGGTGCTGTGAATAGAGCAGGACAACAATCAGCTGTCAGCAGACATACTTCGTTAGGGGAGCCTGTCAGGAGCTCAATCTTTCAAAGGCAGAGAGCAGCAGGGAGAGGACACCCGCCCCATCCCCCCCCATGCAGTGTATCACATGGAGGCTCACACTGGTCTCGTCTTCAGCACAGCCTGTCACTCACAGGAGAAGGGGAGTGGCGACACCATTTTTCTGCTTTTGTTGGGTTTATTTTGTTCAGAAGAGCAGGGAGAATTTCTGGAGAAGTAGATAGTTTCAATATACCAAACTAAGCTCAAATGCTGAACCCCTAAGGTTAAAACAAATCTAAATGCCTAAGCACAATTTTACAATGTTGACATGTGTTAGTAAAACCGTACATATCAACACAACTACTTTGTACATCCAGGTGAATTATACATTTTTTTTTTCAGGACAAATTGGGCTTTCATTTGGTGGTATATGGTAATGGATATCTTCTGAATTTTTGTTATTATCAAAGGAAAACTGACACAAAATAGTAAAAAAAAAAGTTTTTTTTATTTAGCTGTGTGTTTCTACCATAACCTACCTCCAAAGAACAACCCAAAATAAATTCTCCAGCTCTTGACAATCGCAGCAATACCATATATGTGTATGTTATTTGTTGTTTGTACCCATAGTACAGCCCAGAAACAATAGTGCACATTTTTTTTAAATCCTGACCTTTGACCTTGAACTTTGACTATGACCTTGCCCCAAACACTAACCCTGGCAATGAACTAGATCAAACCTTGATCTAGGTATTTTTTCTTTTATTTTTTAATATTTATTTATTTATATATCATTTTATTTTTTTTCCCAAAATGTTTTTTTCCTCTCTATGCCAGGAGTTAGAGAGATACAATGTAGAGAGAGAAAAAAACAAGGGGCAAGGCTGTACAATGACTGATCACTGTGATAGCTAATCAGAGGCTATCACAGTGATCATGTGACCCGGAGTCGGGAGTTCCGGTTCCCGATCATTAGAATGGGACCCAGTGCTCTCAGTGACACTGTGGTCTTTGTGCGGCGCGCTCCCAGCACGAAGACAGGTACGCAAATATGCGGCCCCATGGAAAAAAGCCCAGTTCTGTGAGGCCGCATATTTGTGTTACTTCGGCGTCAAGGGGTTAATAAAGGTAAAATCTATTCAACTGTAGGATTAGATTGATTTGTGTTTTTCAGGTTTGCAACCACTTTAATTAGTAATTTTATTTAGATGAATTCAGCCTATGTTTAATTTACAGAACCCTCAAGGAAATTAAAAAATAGAAGTTATCCTGAAACCCAAATGGATTTCTCAAACAAATGTTTGCTGAAGCACCAGAAAAAAATTACTTGATATTAAATAATACCTTTAATATTTTACTGCATCAAGTCTCATTGACCTTCTCTTTTATGCTGAAATAAAGAAGGATTAAACATAAAAAAATTCTACCTTTGGCTTTGAAGTAAGCAGATAAATAAGTAAGTAAATGCAAAGGTCATTTAAGTTTGTATCATATTATCTGTTTCAGTCTGGGGGGCAACCTTTCTGTGTTAGTATATCAATAAACATACACAACCTCAATGAAATGCCAGTTAGGAGATAACATTTTACTGTGAAAATAAAAAAATCTTTCTGACATCACTGTCAAGTTACAGGAATTTGTGCCTTGAATGTGCAAAATAGTTGTGGTATTAGCAGAATTATACAAGTGTTTGGAGACAAACAGTGGCGGACTGACAACTCATGGGGCCCCCGGGCATTAGGGGATCATGGGGCCCCTGTGTCCTTGCCCAAACTCAAAAAATCCTATGAAAAAGGTACCAGGGGCATCTCATGGGGCCCCCTACTGACCCCGGGCCCTCGGGCAGTGCCCGAGTTTCCAAATGGTCAGTCCGCCCCTGGAGACAAATGACCATCCCAACACTACAAAGCACTTCTAAAACTCCTTTATTAAAAATAGCATTCCTTGCATTTCTATCACCTTAGCAAGCAATAGACAGTTTTCTCAGTGTGTTTGTTGCATTGTCAGTTTAATAGAGATGTACGCTATATGGAGGAAAGACAATTTCCAACTTCACGCTGGGCTTTTTATTCTGTATGCTGCTCAGGTGTAATGCAAGTTAAATATGATTAGCTGGTCAACCATAAAAAGCATTCAATCAAGTAGCATGTATTTTCCTAAATGTATGTTCCAAAGCAATGCAGATTCACAATTGTCTTTTTTGTTTTGTTGATTTGTTCCTTTACAATCATTCATATGCAGAGATCACACATGTGCAAATCCTATGAGCAATTTACAATAGTGTTTGGATTATATGGTGCAATTTTGTATAGTATGTAATATCCCCATAGTGCATGTCAGTCTCCACCAGTATCTGCACGTAGCTTTATTCTACTAGGCATTGTTTTATATGTAACAATGCATACCACAAACATAAACATCAAATGGAAAACTTTAGAGTAACTGGCAGCACATAAAAATCACCCTGGGACATGTAGCTGATGTAGCACTGAATGCTGAATCCTAGATAGTAAAGAAATGCAATCTCTCTGTGCTTGCTAGAAAAAGAACGGTCATCCATCAGTTGGATAAAAAGACTGTGACATGTGCAGTTGTTACAGTGTGTAAATGCCTGGGGTCTTATATCATGAAGACACAAGCTGTATACTGTGTTATGCATCCTTGCAAAAATGTAACCATGCATTATAGGATAAAAATAAAACATCTATTCTTTTATTCTACAAATATTAACACATGGAAAAAGCGACTGATGTTGGCATCAAACAACACACACACACGCATGCACACACACACACACATACACACACACACACACACTTCAGAACTGTATAAATGGCCAACAATGGACATTTTTATGAACTCTGGTTTCCCTGAATCCCACACTTACTTAATGGGAACTGTCCATCAATAATTTATAACTTACAAGCAAACCCACTTACTATATGTACTTAAAGAGCTGAATAAATAAATAGATCATTTCTTTCAATGGAAGATTGTGCAAATGGTGTTAGCTTCCTAGCGGCTATTATCAAATTTACATTTGGGTATTGATATATATTTCATTGCAGTGTCTTTCTAGAAAAATTTCGAGAACCACAAAAGAGTTATTTAATAAGACGAGAAGTGCAGTGACCCATTGTAACCTTTCGGCAATCTTGCAGCGTTGTTCATGCAGATGTAAATGGAGGAGAGTTAGCATATGATTGGTTTTAATGTCTTTCTGTATTTTATATATAATCATATGCTCTCAATGGTATATTGAAATAATATGATGTGCTTTATGTGCATATGGAAACTGTTTTTATGCCCCTTTATTTTTAAATAATCTGGACAGAGGTGAACAGCGTCTATCTGAATTATTTTTAAATGCACACTTTCTTTCTGCTATTGGAAAGACTTGAGATTAATTAAGAGTCCATTACTACTACTACCTTCTAATGGAATGAGATAATTAAATGAATGCCCTCATATCCAGATTTGTTCCAGATCTACCCAAATGGCATTATGGATGGATTATGGATTAATGGCAGATCAACAGTAAACGTTTTCTATATCATGTTTTTGTTTTATACTCTTCTTTATTTTTGTAATTATAATTTTTATTGAAAGTTTTCAAAATATTACAAATGCAATATGGGGAAAAAGACAGTTCTTGTCATAAGGAACATTCAATGAGAGAAAGGAAAATTGCAAATTACATCCGCTCGAAAGAGACATAATGGGTTTCACATAGGCCGGTACATCTAATAAAGGCAATATATCACAATAAAAAGAAGAAGAGAAGGAAGTTCCACAAGAATAAGGTCAACATCCTGGAACCAATTGAAGTTAGAATAGACCATTCTCAGAATAGTCCCAAGCATCCCAAAATTTATTATGTAGTAGAGTGTCACTTGACTGAGCTGTAATTCTCCTAACATATTCAATAGCACTCAATGTCTGAGAAAGTGAAGGTGCCATAGGGGAGAGCCAGCTCTTCTAGCTGCCACTAAAACATGTGTTGACAATTTCTTAGAGGGTTTGGGGATATCGGAGACGAGTAAGCCCAATAAAAAGTAGAGGGGATGAGAGGAAGAAGATATGTTCGCAGTCTCTGGTCATCTCCTGTACTATGTCCACAGTCTCTGGTCATCTTTTGTACTGTGTTCGCAGTCTCTGGTCATCTCCTCTAGTATGTATGCAGATTCTGGTCATCTCCTGTACTGCATACGCAGTCTCTGGTCATCTCCTGTACTATGTCCGCATGTACTATTTGGTTACCAGCTCCCCCCCCTCCTCTGCTCTACAAAGGTCCGCAGTGTTATGTCATCTCCTGTACTATGTCCGCAGTCTCTTGTCATTTCCTGTACTATGTCCGCAGTCTCTGGTCATCTCCTGTACTATGTCCGCAGTCTCCGGTCATCTCCTGTACTATACCTGCAGTCTCTGGTCATTACCTGTACTATGTCTATTGGTCCAGAATATTTTTTTCTTGTTTTCCTCCTCTAAAACCTAGGTGCGTCTTATGGTCAGGTGCGTCTTATGGAGCGAAAAGAATGGTGTGTGTATATATATATATATATATATATATATATACAGTATATATATACAGTATTTAGTTTGTTATTGAAGATTTCAGTTAACTGGGAAATAAAAGGGTTATAAATATGTTCATATGTTCCCTACAACTTTTTTTGGTTTAATATGTAGGACTTGCTAAAGGCTATAGTTAAATTTAACTCTAGCAAGCTAAGATGATAATTATTCCTTCAGAAAAATAGCTTCTAATGTTCTATACAACACCAGTCAATCTATCGTCACCCTAAAGATACTGTCTCATTGAATGGAAAGTTAAATTGATCACTGGAAAAGTAAAACTTTTCCTTGATGCAAAAGGCAAATATTCCCTAGGTTGGTGCAAAACAGAATTCTACTTTGCGCAGAGCAACATATGAATCCTTACTGTTTTAGTACAAGTAATAGAAGATTATGGCTTATTTCTAGGTTCTAAACTATGATATGAACTAGAAAAAAATACTAAAACATTTACGTTGCAATTGTTATTATTTTAGTTGTTTGCTTAGCAAACTTTGTTGTTTAAGTGGTCTACCTTTTATACTTACCTGTGAAGTTATCAACAATGGCTGAAATCTCTTTTGATTCTCCCAGGAAAATCAGTTGAATTTTCTGATTTGATTGCTGTTTAAATATTCAAGAGACAATATTGATAATTACTAAGCACCTGCAGAACCATGGGACTGCTGGAGCTGAAAATAATGTAGTTCTGCCTTGGTGTAACATGTGTGAATTAAAAAAGGTAAAATAATTAGAAATACTGCCATTAAGTGGAAATGAACACAATTAAGAAGTGTCCCAACTGGGCTATGATTCATTCATGACTTCAAGATCATGTCTATAGCATAATACACCAGATATTATTTTTGTACCATCACAAAAACATTACTAAGCTTTATCACCCTAAGTCTTTAAATTTTCAATACTTTGAAGGAGAGAAAATTAAAATGAAAAACGAATACCACTTTCAAATGTGTAATTAATATCATATCATCTTATCATATTCTTTGGTAATTAATAATAAATTTGAGCTCCAGAGAAAATGTTTGCATTTAGCAAAATGAAAATACACATAGCTAACACTATCTTCACAAAGTGTAAGCTCTATATGTGTACAGCATGGGGCTAATTTCCTAATGGTAAATAAGCTGTTCACTTTGCAGGGCAAGTTGCATTCTACAAGAGGATTTTCACAAAGAGTTTAAGGAATGCGGAGAAGTTTCACATTGCAAATAATACCCAATCATGGTGAAGAGAAAAAAAAAGTTTTTTTTACTTGCACATGATTGAATGATGGAAGTCAGCAGAGCTTCCCCTCAAAAATTAAGCTCTGTCGAAAATTCACTTACAAAGTGCAACTTCTCTTGCAAAGTGAATAGTCAATTTGCCTTTAGTAAATCAACCCCTCCAAATGACTCCCGAGTATCGCTCCATCATGGGTTTCCCTCCTTGACAGCCCCCGTTCCTGGAGCCCTTTTTCGCTTGCTTGACTGAATGTTTTACCTGACCTTCCCCATTGGATCTGAGCACCCTTCTCTTCATTCTTAGTTAGAGGAAATGCAATTTGCCTTATCGCCAGGACCCTGATGAATTGATCCCAGTCTTGATCCCCTAGGGTTGTTCCCTAGGCCCTGTCCTTTCTTTCTGTCCCTCCCCTCCCCTAGTTACCTCCTGCTTGTGATCCTTTCCCCCATGTCCTTCTCTTTGCTATTTCCCTATTCTTCTCTATTCTTTTTCTTTCCCCACAAGTCACACCATCGCTAGCACCCTCCAGTATACATTTTTTTTATTTTCTTCAGCTTGATATTGCTAAGCACACATATCATTTCTGAAAACATTATATGTACCCCTTGACTTGGCAAACAGTTTCTAGAGACACTGATCTGCAATCCCCTCCTATGTAGACTTACCTGGTTTCGAGCCACGCTCCATCTCCCATTGATCCTCATACGAATCCAGGATATTATAATATGTTTTCAGATCAGATAGACATCTATGCCCTTATGTAGAGCTGTACACCCAAACCGTGGTTTGGAATAGCCCTTCCTCTAGTTTGGATGTAATCTTTTGCAGTCTGCATCCTCTCTTCACATTATGCATCGATTGTGTGTTTCGGACTAATTGTATAGCCTAAAAACTTGTGTCTTTCTACATGCCTTGACCATTGTGATCTACATGAATTCCCCTTTATGCTGTACTTTTGACTTGTATTGTTTTCTTAATTCTAATAAATGTTATGGAAAAAAATAAAAAGTAAATCAACCCCCATTACTCTTGGCTATGTGTTTATGGACACTAGTAAAGATAGTTACAAAATTCACAGGCAAGTCCTATTCTTTTGAATTTTGAACACAGCTAGAATCAATATATATCTACTGTATAGTGCTTACAGAATATAATTAGCATAAAACTCTGGAAAAACAACAATTCTTTCTGTGAAAAAAACAAACATTCAGGGGAGGACTAGGCTGGTTTGCTCTCTGGGTCAGTACAAGGGAATGGTTGGCTAGAGGCCTAGAGTGGTGATACTTTACCATTTAGACATCAGTCTGAGTGAGGCCCACAGTCAGTGACTTATAATGGGTATTATATAGCCACCTCTTCCCCATTATTACATTATATTACAGTGTCTAGCAGAGGAAAGTCTCCCAGCATCAACTTCCTGTGTGGCTCTAAATTATAATATGAATAAATGCAGAGAGCTGCAAAGAAAGCTAATGCTGGAAAATGTGAAACGATGTTTCCCAAAATAATGTTCTTTAGGAACACTAACTTTGTATCACAATATCCAATTAATGGGGTAACATAACACACTTTGCAAGGTCCACTTTCTTTATCCCACACAAATCTATCCATGAAAGGGTTGGCTCTGTTTTCCTCCTGGCCTAAAGTTCCTTTTTCTTTCTTGGAAACACTTACAAAGTTTAATTGTCTGCCATTAAATTAGATATAATTTACAACTAGAACCTGCAAGTTGCTACTCTTTCTACATACAATAATTGCTTTACAGTAAACTTGTACCAAGAGGAATCCAGGACTGCTGTTTCTGGCAATGCTATTCACTGCCTGGTGTGCTGACTCACCAGCTCCACTGTTCTGAGCTTGAACTAGTATGCAGATAATGTACATCAGAATAAAGGCAGAAGTCCTTATCTAAAAACTTGTTTTGGTTGGTGACTAAAAGTATTGATGCCAAATGTATGAAACTAGTGTTTTTATGAATGATAACTTAGCATTAGCAGTGATCAAAATTCTGTTTTAATCCCCCTTTTTTTTTTTTTTCTGTCATGTCAACCAGTATGATGCAAATGTGGCATAGACATAAATCATAATGAAAACAGTGCCACATTTATCCTAGAAAAATTGCTAAAGACTTTAGCATAGTGGTAACCATTTCAGCATTCAAAAACCAAGAAAGAACACCATACTAGGTCCTATTTAGAAATACAACCTTGACATTAAAGACATTTTAGAAACGTTTCAGTTTAGACCAAAGTCATTCTTGAATATTATTCTTTGTACAAACCCTATCAGTAAGAAAGTTAACCACTTGCCCTCCTGAGGATTTACCCCCTTTCGTGATCAGGCCATTTACTGTGTTACTTTAACTGACAATTGCGCGGTCATGCAACTCTGCACCCAAATGAAATTTACATTCTTTTTTCCCCGTGAATTGAGCTTTCTTTTGGTGGTATATAATTGCTGTGTGTTTTTTATTGTTTCCTCTATAAAAAATTTTTTTAGAAAAAAACAATATTTTTGACTTTTTGCTATTAAACATGCCCAGTAAAAAAATTTTAAAAATCAAATTTCGTCATAAAGTTACACCAAAATGTATTCTGCTACATGTCTTTGCTAAAACAAAATCCCAATACGTGTAAATTAATTGGTTTTCATGAAAGTTACAGCGTTTACAAAAGGCAGTATATATACTAATATTGTTTTTTTTTTATTTTTACTAGTAATGGCGGCGATCAGCAACTTATAGCAGGACTCCTGGACTGCGGTGGACATCCTGACACTGGGGCAAACTGACTTGGTGTCACTGACATCCCCAGTGACACCAATACAGTGATCAGTGCTAAAAAAAGCACTGACATTGTACTAATGGCACTGGGTAGGAAGGGGTTAACATGAGGGGCGATCAAAGGGTTAACTGTGTGCAGGGAGTGTTTTACTAGGGGGCTGTGTCAGTGTGCTTCCTTGTAAACACACTGCTCTAAATGGCAGTGCTTTGCATAGCCATCCAGGGCAGTGTGCCTGAACTGACAGGGAGGAGAACTGGTAGTAAACAAAACTGTCCTCCTCCACGTCAGAGATCTTCAGAAATCACCATAATTACTAGCCAGGATCCGGTGGTTGACAGCCGCAGCTGCAAATGGCGGCTCGCATGCGTCCCCTACCCGCAATTGCGAAATCACATATATAAACGTGATTTTGCGCACCCGCGCCGTCCTGTAGCAGTATTTCTGCTATAGGGTGGACGAAAAGTGGTTGAAGAGAGGATATACAAGGGATAAAGAAGGAACATACAACATATGTTTACAAAATGGCAAAGACAAATAACTAGGTAAACCATAGATAAAAAAAGCTTCTCATTTAAAATCAGTTGAGCACTGAATGCCTATAGAAGTGATGTGTGTGGTGAGATAAACCAGAGCAATTGTTGGCTGTTATTAAGTGCTTCCTTACTCAATTATTGAGAGCCTGCTTAGAAACAAGTCATATATCTTTTTCTTAGTGGTAGATAAGTTGTCGAAGATAAACTAGCCACTAAGAATTAGCAGTCTGCATCTGCAAATGCTATTGTTATACATTAGATTATTTGGTGGTGCTACACCAAGATTCTTATTATAAGCACTGTCAAAGCTAAAAAAAAAAACTGCTAAATACATGGAAGAATTGAATAAAGGAAGTGGTTACTTAGCAACATTTTAATTTCTCTTCATCTGGTTCTGAGATCTACAGAGCTCTGCTACAGAGTACAGCCCCATCCGGCAGGGCAGGAGATCATAGTTTTTGCTAATAACTTTATCACTTACAGATCTGTGTTTGGACATTGAAAGGAGAATTAGCAGACTGATGAGCCAATCTCTTTGATCTCTCCTCTTATCAGCATGCTTTTTGTTATGACATGGGTCCTGAAGAATACATGCTGCTTCCTCCTCTCCCAGACTGCTCCTTGCATACATGGATTACAATCATGGCTCTCCAATCACCAAAACGTAGAAATGCTGATTGGAGGGCTCTAGCTCTGACTTAGTAGGGAGGAGGGCATGTTCAAACAACTGCAGAGAGACTACAGCTCACACACAAATAGCAGTGGTCCTCTCTGCAGATTGTTTCTGGAGCAGAGGTGTTGGAAATGTACTAGAGAGAAATTATACTATTCATGACACAAGACAATTACAGTTTCCTGCTCACTATTTAATGTATCTAGGAACATGTTACTTACCCGTGCAACTTTACTGAATTCATCGTAGCCCTATAGCCTGTGTAAGCTAAAATTCAGCAACTTGTAGTTTACATGGAACTTTGCTTTAACCAATTGCCCCCAAGAGGATTTACCCCCCCTTCCTGACCAGGCCATTTTTTTAGATAATGCGCTGTGTAATTTTAACTGACAATTGCGTGGTCATGCAACGCTGTACACAAATAAAATTTATGTCTTTTTTTCCCCACAAATAGAGCTTTCTTTCAGTGATATTTGATCGCCTCTGTGTTTTTTACACTAAAAACAAAAAAGTCCGGCAATTTTGAAAAAAAAAACAATATTTTTGACTTTTTGCTATAAAACATATCCAGTAAAAAAAATTTAAGAAATCTAATTTTTTTCATAAATATAGGCCAAAATGTATTCTGCTACATGTCTGCTAAAAAAAATCCCAATACATGTAAATTGGTAATGTAATTGGTTTACGTGAAAGTTATAGCGTCTACAAATGGTGGTATATATACTGGAATTTTTATTTTTATCGTTTTTATACTAGTAATGGTGGCAATCAGGACTTATAGTGGGACTGCGAGGACTGCGGCGGGCATTCTGACACTGGGGGGGGGGGGGCGACTGACTAACCGCCACTGACATCCCAATGACAGTAATACAGTGATCAGTGCTAATAAAAAGCACTGACACTGTACTAATGACAATGGGCAGGGAGGGGTTAACATCTGGGGCGATCGAAAGGTAAACTGTGTGCTGTGTGCTGTTTTACTAGGGATACATGCTATGCAGAGAGATACAAAGCAGCATGTCCTTGCTGGCAGGAGAGAGACCTGTGTTGTTTACACACAGGTCTCTCCCCTGTCAGCTTTTTCGGCAATCACCGAGTCCCAGCCTGGAATTGCAGGCCAGGACCTGGTAATTGACATCCCTAGCTGTCATTAGCTAGGGCAGTGCATGAGCGTCCCCTACCCAGAAATGCAAATCACGTATATATATATATATATGGGATTTTTCGCAGCCCTGTCACCCTGTAGCAGTACTTCTACTATAGGGCGGCAGGAAAGTAGTTAACTCTTGGTAGCTAAAAAGAGTTGCAAATTAGTAAAAATAAGGTAGGTGAGTCTGCAGGAGAAGTGTTAAAGTAAACGTGTTGTCCAACACTGCATGTGCAAAACATGGGTTCACGTTAAGGTCTTTATATTTAGGCACACATTTTTATTGTCATAGGATTCATCTGGATTCAGTCTAATAGGGCAATGATCACATTGTATATGTGCTCCAATCACATTATGTAGTGATGCGGTATGTGGGTATGAGAGTGCTTTATCATATAGCATGTGTATTCTAATACTACCTAGCATTGTCAGAAACCTACACAGTTTAACTAGGTATTTCTCATATTTTACTTCCCTGTAACCTTTTTAGCATATAGATTTTTGGATTTTGTGAGATTAGGAATTTTATTGGAAATTTTGTTACAATCTGTAAAGAGCAATCTGCTTATTGATATTCATAAATATACGGTAAAGCATGCTTCAAATTTATAATAATTCATTATTAGATGATCAGTGCAGTAAATGTCAAGCTTGTAGAAATAATGAAGACAAGCTGGAGAAACATCATATTTAGGAATGCAAACCCTGCTTCCAGACAAGCATTTAGCTTTTAAACAAAATAAAATATGAAAGTCTAGAGTTTAGATGTCATTTCATATCGTAGACATGTCACTGGGCACACACAATTGGATGGTAAAACTTTGGCTACATTTGCACAGCTACTGATGTCATTCAGAACAAGAAAATTATTTGAATGAAGATTGTATTTGACATTTAAAAAGGTTACAGAAACTTAAGCCATTTACTTTGTTTTGAAGACATGCTCTGACTTCAAAACTTCAAGGACTATTTTGCCAAAAGTATTTACATCTGAAATGGCTATATAGTATAATACCAATGTAGTTTCAGAAAAGAAGATGCATAATCTTATTTTTTGCATGCATATTAATTGCAATCATTTTCTCGTCTTGTACTGGTCATACATTAAACAATTTTCTTGAACAATTTTCCTTTACATTTACCAAATCCATATATGAGGCCAAACCTAAACATTTACAATTTGTATGCAATCAGACAGGACTTTGCACTACTTAGTTGAAGGTAAATCTAAAGGAAATTGACTAAGAAAATTGTATGTCATGACCAATGTATGGCCAGTTTTAGTTACATATTTGATTTGTATTCTTGTATGTGGTCACTCCTGTCAGCAATTTTTCTTAAGAGACAAAGCTTCATTTCCATGATTTAGTTAGTGCTTTCTCTGGCCACCTCTGCTGTTAGCAGAGATTGAGTGTTGGCTAGTGATGAGAGAATGTACCTGGCATTGATTTGCAGGGCATTGTTAAACCTATTGTAAAGTAAAAAAAATTGCAAGATTAGATTTGAACCCTGGTCATTATGTAGGCTAGTAGAGTAGGCAAGGCATTGTTAAACAAAGGGCATAGGGAGCTGGGCACTGCAAGGGGGAAGGGCATAGGGAGCTGGGCACTGAAATGGGGACATGTACTAATGCAGACATAAATTATAAAATTATTTGAAGCAAGGAAAGGATCCATCTTTTCATGTGACCTGAAGACGTCATGGAAAAAACACCAACGCTTTTTTACACACATAGACTTCAGGAATATGTTTGGTAGAAACCAGCCACCATCAGGACAGGACATGAGCACTGGAATAGGTAACAAATAGAAACACTGCAGGTCTATTTTAATATATCTCCCGCTTACAGCACTATTACTGCAACCTCTACTGCAGAGTATTAGCCATGGTAAAAGTAACATTCACTTGGGTAGCGTATGCATGGGGAAATACATGAATCTGCATCACAAAGTTCAATGGGAGCAGCACCTCATTGAGACAAGTCAGCAGCAAAAGGTACATTCTTCTCTTTTTTTAAATTCATAGCAGCCACTTTCTTTTCGAGTGCTGTTATTGCACCCTTTTTCTCCTCCTCAAGGATGCAAAGCAGCTATTTTATTTTGAGGACTGCTAATGCTTTCTTTTCCTCAAAGATGCATAGCAGCCATTTTTTGACTGCTTATGTTCAGTTCTGCCCCTCCACCTGTTTTGGTAATCCCAGGGTGCTGGAGGTTAGGAGAATGGAGTTGGTGCTAGCATTGAGGAGGAAGAGTAATGTAGCAAAAATAAAATGCTGCTTTCCCTTCCACAGCACAGGTATAAGGTAGCAGTAAATAGAGGGAATATTCTAGCTAGAGAGAAGGGCAAACTGCATAAAAAAGTTAAGCATTGAATGCTACAGTCATAAGATGACTTTTCTTCTCCAAATCTTTCATTATTGGTTTGTGGATGGGCTCTGCCATGCCCCTGCATTGTGTGCTCTATTCATCCTCTCAAATGCAGAGAAGCCCCCTGCCAATACACCTTTTCCCTCCTCTTCAAGGGCACATATCAGCCATTTTTAGGATCTCCTCTTTTTTTTCTCCTTTTCATTTAGTGGCACATTCTTAGTAGCATATATTGTATGCTTTGCAGCGCTGGAGTCCTCAGTTTGAGGATAGAATTGGTATTTTTGTCCCTGTGCCCATGTGGGTTTTCTCTCCAAAGACATTCTTGTAGGTTATTTGGCTCTTATATGATATTCTACTGAATGCATCCAAAACGGCTGCCTCAAAAGCAGAAACAAACATACCAAACAAGCAACCATATCTTTTGACTCCTACTGCAGCCCTTTTCTCCTCCTTCTCAAGAATTCATAGCAGTCATGTTTTTAGGGTGCTAGTGTTCAGGAGGAGGGGTGTTGGCAATGAGGAGGAGGAAATGTTTCACACCTCCCTGATACAGGGCATAAAGTCAGAGTGATCTACTACCACCATCCATGTGTGGGCCCAAAATGACCCAATCTGAAGATGTTGTGCAAGGAAACATTATGCTACTTTGATGGGTGGATCCCCCACAGTGTAAAAATTGCTACAGGGGGAAAAACTTAGGGAAAATGCTGGCCATCCTTACTCAAGGAAGCCTTGATTTGACATTTGTTGCTGACACATTGACTTAGCTTCCAAAAAATTAAGGAAAATTGCCTTTTTAAAAAAACAAGATCAGGCAGGTCTAAAGTGAGAGGCACAGATTCTGCATGCTAAGGTATAAGGTTTTCTTTACATTTATTGCTCATAAAAGTATTTTGTATTTACAGTTGTACATAAAATAAAGATAAAAATATGACTTTAAATGTGCTACCACGAAACTATGACACAACACGTAAGTTAAAAATAAAAAATATTTATTGTTTCACGTACAGTATATATAATAATTCTGATACTTTTCAGAATATCTGTATAGAAATAAGCACAAAAGACAACAAATAAAATATAAATAATAGACAGTGTTCACATGTGCATTTACAAATGTACTTTTAAATTTATCATTGACATTTTTTATAAGGCTGTCCCTGCTTTTTAAAGCAAGCACAGGCAGAGTACTGCCTAAAATCCTAGGCCTAAACACCACCTTGTCCCCATGCAAACAATAGAATATGAGTTCCTTGCAAGATAAGGCCACCAGCTTTGAATTATCCAGCAGAATTATCCAGAGGGATAATACTTGTAACAGGTGTGTGCCTATCTTTTACTTGGGGGTATTAGGGGTGCAGTAAATATAAGTGATGTAATAAAAGGTGATTTAGATGAACACACTTGCAATTTACAATCTAGCTATCAATAAGTTGCTCTGGACAGTTAAAAAGGGTTTTGGGAGCTTAGAAATGTTTTGAAATATTTATGAATAAATATTGTATGTGTTTTCATTAAAGTCAATTTACTGAGATCTTCAATTCTTTATTCATTACAATCCTTTTTTTTTTAAATTTGCACTCAATTTATATAAATTGTAAAGTACAATGTCAAAACCAGGTTTTTGTTAACCCTTTTGAGTATAGATCTGTGTACACAGAAGAAAATGTACCCCAGCTCTGCAATTCAAAGAACTCAAGCATAGTTTGTTGAAGTAGATGTAAATCCTACCACACCAGATCTCATATATGATTTAACAGTTGGTGATACTGATATAGGTTCTTGTTGTGGCACTTTGTGTTATGAGATAACAATGCTCTCCCATAATTTTGATTCAGCCGATGTTAGCAAGCACAGGCATTTACCTGATCTTAGAAAAAGACTTTCAAACCTATAGGTACAGGAGAACTATTGAGGCTCAGATCCAAGCTTGCCAGGGTAGTAGATAGTAGAGAGCATGTGGTAAAGAATTCCATAGCTCTGAATGCCCAAGTTAGCAATCTGATGTTTCTTCTAAATGCATAAAGGGTGAACACAGTCATGACTGACTGTTTTTTACATAATTTTTTAGGCTCTCATCTGTCCCTGTGACCTGGGCTCAGTAGCATCAGCTCTGTTGTTTCCTTACTTTAAATGATCATAATAAGGTGGAACATAACATTATGTAATTGTAAGTTTGTACCCTGTTATAAATTATGTTTACATTTTTCAACAATGCCATATGCTAAGGCTGTAGAAATGTGCTCCTATAAACAATATATGATAGATGATTTGCATATTTATTTTGTTTTTCTTATCCTAGTACTTTTTCCAATGTCAAACATTTTTACATATTTTGTCGCAATTTGGCTTAATGTAGAACACGTTAAGTTGTAATTTACAAAGAGTGTCATATACACTATTTAGAATTCTGTAACTCCTCAGCATGATAAATGCCAGTGTATGCAACAGATTCATATATTTGTGACAAACAAGTACATGAATCTGTCACATAGCAGGTGGCTGCAGCGGGGCCTGAGTGTCCATACCATTGATACTGTTGTCTATGAAGCTGCCAGTGTACTAGCAACTAATGACATATCCATGACCCATACAGCTGCTGCCCAGGAAATTTCCCTCTAACAGGTGAAGTAAACAAAGGGGCAGGGATGCTGGCTGGCATATTTGATCCAATATGCTAATTACCATATTGGGGTGATAACATCCACCCTTTGTTTAAATTCACCTATTGGTCAGAGTATCTCCCAGCTGGCAGTTGAATGGGGCTGCCATTGTCCTAGCCACCAAGTATCTCAGCACTCGGAAAGCTAATATGCAGGAGAAGAAGCAGAGGATCAGAGGCCATATCATGGGGGGAATCAGAGGAGAGAGATCCAACATACAGTGGGGAGAAGACTGAGAGACAGGGCACAGTGTGAGATGACGCAACACTGGCCTGACTCTACGGCATCTTATGGTTGGTCGTAATCATCACCAGTTTACTTATTTTGATACTGGTGGTAATTCTTTTTGAATTTGTTGCAATAATAGCAACACATTCTACAGGTGCTACAAAAAAACTACTTGAATATGTCACACATGTCAGTAAACTTTCAAATATTATTCTATGAATTAGGAGCAGAGAAGTTTAAAGGGGCCATACCACCAGAAAAATGTTATAAATGCTTTATTGAATTTCCCCTAATGTGTTTTATGTATAATACCGTTTACAACAGTGTATGGATTTGCAGAGTCCTTGATGTAGAAAAGCTCTTGCCTTGAGCAAGCAAGTAGAAGGGCTCAAACAGATGGAGCCTTGGATCTATAAACCATTGCAGAAGGTTGTTTACCCACCCAGGAGGCACTGCATACAGCCATCTTATTAGGATCAATGACACACTGACAGCTGAATAGATCTTCGTTTGTCCTAATGCACATCCCTGTGTGCACAGCATGCGGACAGATGCATGACTCTACATGCAGTCTGTCTGAGTTCAGAGCCATGCATTGGTTCCAGACCAGAGTTACATAAATGGATGCGTGTGAAGATCAGTGAAGATACTGTATGTGCAACCTTCAATCTGTTGTTGCTATAAATAATCTGGATGCAATTTGCTGCTGGTTATATGGACAACCTGTGCCTATCGGCTGGATAAACACAGCCCTCTGCACAGGAGTTAAGATCAATGGTGAGCTCTAATTGTCCCCAGATTTTTTAAAAGAAAAATGGAGTAGGTCTGCTGAGTGTTTTCCATCCATAAAAATCTAAATGTTAGCTTAACAGAAGTTAAAAAGTTCTAAACATTCAAAGCAATTCTGTAAACATTTTTGAATAAGTAAACCTTATTCAAACCTAATTCAATAAGTAGCATAAGGAGCCAATCAGTTATGTAGCATAGTTAGTGTGCTATCAAGGGCTATGCTGAAAGAAGGAGAGTGCAGAGTAACATATACATTAGCTCATTGGTCATCTGCTTCTCTGTTCACAGTCCAGTCACAAGCTGGGAGAGGTACACCAACTGTAGGTGTTGCTTCAGCAAGTCCTCCAGAAGGATGTGCTATGTGGCAGAGCAATGTAATTATCAAGAGTAGATGGACAGAAATACACATCTTTTGTCAGGTAAAACATCTCCAGCTCCCATTTACAGTATGTATTTGATTTGTAAATTTAACTGTTTGACTAGAGTTCAGCTTTAAGGTCCAATATTATGATACTGAAATCTTCTTCTTAGGATACTAGCTGTATGTCTGTCATGCTGGCCCCCAGGCTTCAATACTTAAAAATCAGTAACCCAGAACAAGTAGACAGATAAGGACTTATCTTAGCCATCAGTTCAATTATTGTGTTTTGGACTGGAAAATATCTAGCAGGATTGATATTTTGTAAAAATCTATATTTATGAATGTGATTTATTGTACAGGTAGGTATGAGAGGATCCAGTGTCACACATTCCTATTGTAATAAATGTATTTTCATTACATGATACAACAGGAGTTCTAGAGTAATTATACAGCACTTATGTATTAAGAGCACCAGGTGTATCCGGTTAAATTATATGGATTGACTTCGGGATATATTGAGAAAAATATTTTCAACACATTTGTAGTATGTGCAGCAACAACTTAGAGAAAGCAGATGAATATAAATCTGTTCATGGATGTAGGGTATGTAATTGGAGCGTAGCAAGCTGGAATAGAAAAACATAGCCTGTTTTCTTTTATAAAGGTGCAATATAAACAAGATGTTTCTATATTCACCCAAATGACACGGAAATGCATATTAGAGTAATTCAATGAAAAACGCAACATGCAGAATCAATAGGAAAATGTATAAAAATTGGATTGGACATAAATGAATTCTTGCCAGCTGTGCCATGATTATACATAGCTTCTTTTGTTTGTATGCATCAGATTTTCAAATAATAAAACCCAGCTGTTTACAAAAAACAAAACATTAGCATATGGAAACTTTATAGCAGCTTCCCTGTGATTGATAAAGTCTCATAATTTCAATTATCCTTATGCTTTGTTTTATATATTTTATTAACATATGTGAGTAAAGTTTAAACTTTTTACTGTATCTTTGTTTTTTTTTTGTTTTGCTTTGTTTTTTTACTTTTGCTGTTATAGCTTAAATAAGCTAATAGATAAAAATGTCTTGAACCAAATAAGAGAATATGAAACTGTTTTAGTATATTCTACTATTGCACATTATTTAAACCATTCTTAACTTTTATTCACCTTTGTCTACAATGGATGATGAAGATTTTATGCTGAATTGGTAGACAATATTTACTTTTTTGTTAAAGATTGTGTCTGTTTATATTTGATTTTGATTTTTTTGTGTTTTTTTAATGAATTACTAACAAGAGGTAATATATACCCCTACTTATTTACATAGAGGGGAAGGCTGGATATCTGGGGATCTCCTTATTTTAGAAGAGGCTGCCAGATTCTGTCCCCGTCACAGCTTCCCACACCTTTTAGTCCAGGATGTAGGCATAAGGCCCTTGTAACCATTAATATGGGGGCAAGGTGCATTGCCAGGAAGACCATCCCACCCTTGATGTCATGTGGTCTGGTGTGGTAAAAAGGCTGCCCCCTATTTCCTATGTTTTAGGTTTACGTGCCTAGATAGAAGTCTGGAAAGGATTCTGGGGGGCAGTTTATTTTTTATTTTTTGCCTGGGGTCTCTCCTATATCCATACTAGATCAAAAAATGTGGAGGCCTAGTGAGCACACACATAAGCAGCTAAATGCACTGATAAAAGGAACCAAAAAACCTTTCAATAGCAAGCAAAACAAAGAAATAAAGACTTCCAGCTGGTCTTGGATTCCTATATGCGCATATTGATTGCACTTCTGGTTAGTAGACAATCTTACCATTCTTTCACTGGACACGGCATTGGATTTCATAACAGAACTGTCACATCAGCACTCCTTATATTTATTAAGGAGCTTGTCTACCTAAGACTGCATTCATTCATTTTTTATTACTTTAGCGGTGCACTTTATATCCATACTAGAGTTTTATCCTCTGGATAAGTGTTGGGAAAAGATTTTGAATAGGAACCCATGCCTTTATTTTATCTTAAAGGTGCAGAACACATAAAAAAAAATATGACACAGGTTCCCTCAAAATTCATACCAGACATTGGCGGACTGACAACTCATGGGGCCCCCAGGCAATAAGAGATCATGGGGCCCCTGTGTCCTCACTCACACTCAAACCACACCCAAAAAAGCATATGAAAGGTACAAGGGGCATCTCATGGGGCCCCCTACTGACCCTGGGCCCTTGGGCAGTGCTCGAGTGCCGAATGGTCAGTCCGCCCCTGATACCAGACCTTATTCAAGGCATGCAGCCTTGCTGACCAGGAATGGAAGGAAGCAAGCATGAATCAGGCCACATGTCTTTAACATTGTGAGGGTACCTTTCCAGAATGGTCAGGCCTGGCAAGGCACCTTGACCCTTTGTTGATGGGAAAAAAGGTCTCATTCCCACAACCCTGCCCTGGTGGATGTGAACATTTTTGTAAATCCAATGTCAATGATGTCATCTAGTGATATAGATCCAGTGTCAATCATAGCGAACAATGCCCCGACCACATGACAAGCCACATTACAATAATTCTCCACCGCTGATACTTTTGTTGCAAGTTACAGTTCCCCAATGCTGATGAAATGTAATTATAGTGCAGGGTAACCTGTGTGACATCATTTTCCACAAAAAGTCATGGTCATATTTGGTAAAAACATTCCCCAAGTTCCCCAGCAGTATTGGTACCTCCCAACAGTTCTGTACTACTGTCACTTTTGACAGGAGTATTGGTAGGAAAGGATTGCTGTGGCACAGACTCATCGTGCTGATAATGGGGTCTCCCAGATACCAAGGCCGTATCCAGTAGACAAGGGTCTGGTATAGATATAGAGAAGGACACAAGATTTTAATTTACAAACAGAAGCAGGCCAGCTGGGAACTGCTATTTAAGGTGAAGATCAGCTGACTTCTATCATCCAATCATGTGCAAGTGAAAATAATATGCTATGCAAAAAATATTGTGCTTTTTTTTCTTGCAGGTGATTGTGTATTCCTTGCAAAATTAATGTTCATCGTATTCACTAAGCTAAGTGAAAATTATCTTGTAAAGTGAAAATTCATCTTACAAAGTGAACATGATCTAATTATTTAATAAATATTATCAATTAATGGTAGAACTGCTGAAATGATATGGGGTGGATTTAATAAAGGCAAATAGACAGTGTACTTTGCAAATGCAGTTTTGCTCATTTTCCCCAGATTTTAGTAAGTGTGGTAAAGCTCTGCAGATTTCCATCATGGAATCATGTGCAAGAAAAATGCAGGGATTTTTTTTATTATTTTCATTGCACCAGATCGGGTATTCATTGCAAAGCGCAGCTTTTCGCATTTACTAAGCTCTGGGGAAAATGAGTGCAACTGCATTCACAAAGTGCACAGCCTATTTGCCTTTAATACATCTACTCCTATGGGTCATACTGCATGCCATCGTAGCAGTAAAACAAATATAATTATCTGAAAGATGAAAAGCATCTCAGCATCAGCATTTCATATTAACTATTTGGCTTCACAGGTTATAGTAGCCTGAAAATTGTTTCACGCTCTTCAGTAAATAGGCTTAAAGTAATTTTTTTATACTACAGAACTGCTCCATATTAATTGCTCATGTAACAAATGTCTTCTTATGAATATTTTTAATACTTGTGTGTTTCACAATGATGGTACTCTTAATATTATGACAGATTGACAAAGAGTTAAAGCTGATTGCTTTGAAGAAGCAGATGGACTAGTGCAAAGGGTTTTAGAATAAATTCTCTTTCCATGGCACAAAGCAGATGGGGTATAATATACAGATTTAGATGCTGTGATGTTTGAACTTCAGCAAAGCAAATCCTGGATGGAAATAGATACCGGTGAATAACTATTCCTACTAATATAACCTCAGCACTCCTTCATTGTTAATGTATTTGATTATTTGATCTCATCTTAAAATACCCTTACAGTATTCACAGTTGAGTGTGCTGGGAACCTTAAAAGATTATGGGGTTAACAACCCCTATATGTACATGAAAATGATGACCCTTCTGTATACAATGTATGTTAAATTTAATATTCCAATTTTTAGGATGAGTATTTGTATTACTTGGTGATATGCAAAAGGATACATTTGTATGTATTGCATACACTGAACACCTTGCTTCCTTATTCTGTAGACAAATATTGGAAGTATTTATTTCTGTTAAAAGAAGTAATAAATTAGAGTGTAATTTCTTCTTCTTCTTAATAGTATTTCCACTCCAATGGCGTAAGAAAGTTTTTCAGTAATTGTAGCAAACTAGTTAAAGTTTAAAAAGTACAGCTGAGGACAGAAATATAAAAGCTGCCATCTTGTACTTATTCTTACTTATGTTTTAAGGGGAATTTTTAAACTGGCTTTATTGCCTAGTGAGTGAATGACTTGAAAAAGCAGCCAGTGACATCCTCGAAGTTTAAAAATTCCCTCCTGTGTGTTTGTTGCAGGTCAGAAACTTAGCCCTGGTTCACATTGCTGCAACTTCAGGTGTAACATGTAATTTATAAATCGAACCTGAAGTCGCAACTAATATATTAGTATAATGTATAAATACATCAGTGGTTCCTATAGTGAACTCAGTGTAGAGCTATTTACCCTGAGGTCATCAGAGAGGACAAGGGGGTGCTCTTTACGTCTGGAGGAAAAGAAATTTCATCTCCAAACACGGGAAGGTTTCTTCACAGTGAGAGCTGTGAAAATGTGAAATAGACTCCCTCAACAGTTGGTTCTGGCCAGCTCAGTGGATTGCTTTAAAAAAGGCCTGGGTTCTTTCTTAGATACACAGAATATAACTGGATACTAACATTTATTGCCTCTCGGGGGATCAGGAAGGAATTTTTTCCCTGCAGGATCAAATTGGATCATTCTTTGCTGGGTTTTTTTGCCTTCCTCTAGATCAACTGTGGGTATAGGATTATAACTTTTTGGTTGAACAGGATGGACTTTTGTGTTTTTTTTAGCCAGACTGACTATGATACTATGTATTTCTTTGCCACTGTCTTAATATGTGCGATTTCAAGTAGGACAATTTGAAAAATATTTCCTGCATTACTTTTTCAGCACTTCAGTGCAATTTAACTCTGATAGACTATAAGGTAAATGGCACTGAAATCACATCTGTGTCTATGTCAGTGCTACTTTGAAGTTGTGCTTTAAATGAGATCAAATCACACCACTTTGAAATTGCATTTGGTGTGAACCAGGGCTTAGTAGCTAGAGAAAAAGATGGTAACTGATGCTTTCACCTTTAAAAAGCTTAGCATTGATGGTTCTCTGATATTTCTTTCCCCACAAGTTCACTTTAATTTCAGCAATGCATTACACTATTGTCATCTATAAGGCATTCCACCTGTCTATGCTACATAAAAATATACAGTACATATATACTGTAGTTAGCATTGTTGCCATCAGTCCTTCCATCTTTTTTCTTGGTCCTGCTGACTATAGACAACAGAGAGTGCACCTTGTGAAACAATTAACAGTAGGACAAGTATACTTATTCAGACACAGAACAGCAGCATAAACACTTTTAGCTAAATTGCTATTTTGCATAAAAGGAAGCTGTAATCTATATTGCATGAATAAAAAGTTAGGCGTTTCCTTCTTGAAACAACTACATTTATGTAAAAGGCAGAATGGAGGTTGAACTTCTATGATTCATGTAATGTTTTTCATTAATTACAACGTAGATTTCCTGCATATTTTGGCATTTTTTTTTACAATCCAAATGTGTTAAGTGCATTGAGCTGTTATATTGAACTATATGTCAATCTACATTTATGTCAAGTGTTTGACATATTAGATTTAGGTCTTTAGAATTAGTATAAACTAATCTTACATAGCTGTGCCTAATTGTTTAGTTGCAATCATTTTAATAACTAAATAAAACTCTTTCTACATTTTTGAACCAGTACACTAGTCTTATATTTGTACCCTCAATAGGAAATAAGATAAATATAGTTAGTATGTCTAAATGACCTTTTGATTAATACTGTGGGGTTTATTTACTAAAGCTGGTTCACTCAGAATCTCGTGCACTTCTGCATAGAAACCAATCAGCTTACAGGTTTTATTGCAAAAGCTTAATTGAAGAGGATGAGGTTAGAAGCTGATTGGCTACCATGCATAGGTGCACAAGATTCTTGTCACGTACTTGGATAGTGAGCCTGTTGTGAAGAGGCAGGCCTCCCGTACAGCTCCGGCTTAAGGGCTACTTATAGTGGGACAGCAGCCACAAGAGCACAGCGAGGTATGAGTGCCTGTGATCAGTCCAGTAGTTGGTGTTCCAGCAGTAGCCGTCAGGCAGACAAAGCAGCAGGGTAGACTGATGGCAGAGAGCAGGATTCGAGTGCAGCTATGCTGGATGGATGGATCACTGGGGAGCAAGGTGAGGGATGAGAGGTCAGAAGAGCTGGGTTGGTAGCAGTCGGGCAGATCAGGCATAGACCGCAGGAGGTAGTGTAGTCGGGTCACAGGCCAGGTCAGCAGCAGAGGATCAATTGGACAAGAGCAGGAGACAGAAGAGTAATCCAAGACAAGCCAGAGGTCATGGCAGGTAGCAGACATGAGGAGGTCAGGAACAAGCTGGTTCAGTATCAGGAGTCAAGTTCAAGGATTAGGATACACATGCAAGGGCTAAAGACCAAATGGCAAGGAGACATGAACTGCAGCCAGTTTAAATAGTCCTTTTGGCCCCAGCATTAGTGACAGGTGTGTGTCTGGATGCACGAGTGCTCATGCGTGTGCAGGTGTGCCTGCCTATGCCCAAGTACATGCACATCTGTCTGGCCCGTCATTGTTCTGCGCATGTGCATATTTGTGTGCCTCGAGTCTTCACCTGTACTATGGGCAAGCCTTTCCTGACAATTCTCAGTTAACAACCTGTAGTAAATAAACTCCTGTGTCTCAACTTTACATTTCCAACAGTTTAAGTATCATCCATAGGTAATGAATATGGTTCTAAAGACTAAAGGGTTTTTTTTTACCTTCAAGCATTCTATGTATACAGGTAAAAAAATCTTCTGTGTGTATCTCCCCTCCCAGCTCCCTAATACTTACTTGAGCCCGTTCTCAATCCAGCAATGTGTATGAGAGCAGTGGCTCTCCCGGATCTCTCCCTCCTCATTGACTCAGAAACAGCAGGGGGAGCCATTGGCCCCTGCTGCTGTCAATCACAGCTAATGAGAAGGGAGTCGGCGGCGGGGCTGAGCCTCTCTCTGTGTGTCTATAGACACACATAGTGGGGCACAGGAGCGAGCTTGCATGAGTACCTCCATAGCAAGTGGCTTGTTATGGAGACACTCAGCAGAGGAAAGGAGCCAGGAGTGCCGGCAAGAGACCCAAGAAGGGGAGGTTTGGGGTTGCTCTGTGCACAGAGCAGGTAAGTATGACATGCCTGTAAAAAAAACAATAACTAATCTTTTAGTATCACTTTAAATACCTTTTTTTCTCTTGGTGAAGAAGCTACTTCCTACCTTCCCAATCCAGTGCTCTTTTCTGGAATAGGTTACTAACAGCCACATTTCTCATTACAGGACCCCGCTACAGACTTGTAGTGCAGAGGAATGTGGGCTCTTTGCCTATAGTCATATTTAGACACCATGCACTGCAGGTGCTGTAACAGTAAAGTTGAGGTGTAACTATAAAATGAAGGTTGTTCATACATTGTCTATCTGATTACAAGTATATTTCTGTCACCTCAGTTGGGCTTTAATACCATGCAACAGTCAAACATGGAAACTGCATTTAAATAGTTACATGCACTGTCTGAATGAACGCAACCAAGTGAGTAAATATATGTAAAGGGAGTCCATAAGTAAAAAGTCACTTCCTCCCCAATCTTGATTTCAAAGGCAATTCCTCCAGCTGTACAGAATATGAATTGCTTTTTTATTAATAATCAAGCATAACCCAAACATGGAATACTTACCTGCTCTGTGCAATGGTTTTGTGTAAAGTTACCCCGAACCTCCTCTTCTGGGATTCCGCACCAGCACTTTTGGCTCCTCCCCCCTTCTTAGTGCCCCCATAGCAAGAAACTTTCTGTGGGCACAATCCCAAACCAGGCTGTGTGCATCTTTTGAAACACATGGAACAACTCTGTACCGCCCCCTGCTCTGTCTTCACAGGACTTGATTAACAGCAGCAGAAGCCAATGGTTCTTAATGCTGTCTCTGTGTCATTTGAGGTGAGAAAGAGAGTGTTCTCAGGCATAGCATTGGATTAAGATCAAGCTCAGATAAGTATTTATGGAGGGCACTGAGTGGAAATAATCATGGAAGTTTTATCTTTTCATCTTATTGCAGAGAATGCGTTACGGTAAAAAAAAAACTCCTGCCTTTTTAACCACTTCAAGTGCCAACTGAGTAAGCTTTCTATGTTTCTGATACAATATCTCCTGGATATCATAAGTTCATTGATAGATTTTCTTGCCTACAGACGCTTTTTAGGATACATGAATTGCATTTACAGTATCCCTTTAAAATGTACAGTATGTATTATTATTATTATCATTACTACCTCTGGCAGAATCTTTTCATTGTGTGCTGAATTGTTTCTACCACCAGCCACTTGCCTCTAGACAGGGTTAATTATAGTAATCACACTTTCATAGCTCCCACAGAAGAATGAGAATTAAGTTGATTATTTGTGGCTATAAGTTTCAGAAAAAATCACCAAAAAAAGTAAGCTGCAATTTTTTATTTTGTTTTGCTATGTGAAAGGGGGCATGAAACAAATATAAAATAGGTATTGTCTCAATTTGGATGCAAAATTAGAAATACCCTTTAAGCATTTAATTTAGTTTGCCACACAGCATTGATTTTGGAGCATTAAATAAGTCTGCCATGGGAAAAGATATAGTGGATGTCTTGGCTGAACTTTTCTGAAAAATTAAGTTGCTTAGCTATCATTTTTTTTTTTGTCACTGACAGAAAATAAATATGCAGATCAGCTCTGACTTTCTTAATCTGCATGCTTCTTGCAGGTCAGTGACTTAGAAAGTAGTAAATCTAGTGATTCAGCAAAACAGCCAGTCAAGCAGCATCTTCAGAAGGAGCTATGCAATGACACCATATGTTTATAAATTAGTGAAGCGCTGTAAAGTTAATACATGTATACTATATTGCCATGAAGAAGTCACAACGCACGTGATACAACGCGTCGGTACGCCATATCCGGTTTTGGGCTACATCATTTCCGGTCACGCGTGGACGCACGTCCTGACGCAGCGGCCATATTGGTTCCCCTCGTTTCATGCTATACACCTATGGGATGAGGTTTTCTCTTGTGTCTTGTATAACTATTCAGTGGAGGTGGAGTGGAAATCTTGTGATCCCCGGATGAGCAATCTGCAATAAGGATCGGTTATAGAGGAGAGTAGAAGCCTTTTGGCCCTGTGTGGGTCAGTGTGGGGAGGTGAGCAGGCACTGCTGCCATTTGAGGATTTTTGTGCACTAGAAGAGAAGATCACCCTTTTTTGCACAAGTAACACCTGCATGGACTTGTTTTTTATATATACACGGATGATTTTTGCATTTGTGTGATTCACAGCTATATGCTAAATAATTGTATAATAAGGTTATTGATTATTATGGATACACAAGATATATTTGTTATCACTCATTTACTTGTTTGTCACTAAATATATTTTTTGGTATGTATTAGCTTGTCATCACAGAGCACTATTAGTTATTAATGGCACTATAGTATATATATATATTAACTTTACAGCGCTTCACTAATTTATATATATATTATTTGATCACTTATTGGTTTAAGTTGAGTGACAGCAGCTATTAATATAGGGATCTTATCTATATAAAGCGCAGGAGGATACCCCCAATCAATGACACCATATGTGCTTCTGTTATCCAATATAAAATTTATGTGTTTTCTATGCTTTTTGAAGTCAAAGCATTTTGAGTTTTTCCCAGTTTCTAATGAATGTAAAGCTAATAACTGAGGGTGAAAACAACTGTGTAAAATGATGTGCCTCTTTTACATAGCAGGTACATTTTAAAGCTTTTACTCAGTGTTTCAGAGTTGTTATATGTCTCATGTTTCCAACAGAATACTGCAGGTTATTTACAAAAATGGTTGGCTTGTAAAATAATTAATTTTAGATGTGGAATTTACTCTCTGCATGTTGTATATTTCTGAAGACAAGAACAGGGTGTTCCACTCTGTCTGAAACAGCAACATCTAAATATTCTAAATATGAAAAAAAAGACATCAAAGCCACCAAAGCCTTAAAGGCAATCTATAATGGGTTTTGGCCTAATTTATTTTAGTACTGTTTGTGTTTATCTAAACTACTGCTAAACAACCCCTCCTGAGCTTTGCTGCCCTAACCCCATCATGCCAGCTATTTACTTCCCTCTGTATCACCCATTCCATTTCAGTATATAAACACAGAGAAAATTGTGTGCTAAGTGTAAAAAGAGGTGATGCAGCAACTTATATTTCAGACACATAGGAATTCCAAAAGTAATTGATCTAAAAGGTGTACAAAAATATGTGTGTGAAAAAATAAGATTAAACCATAATAAACAATCTACATCAAATAAAATGATACAATAGCAGTCCCATAACATATAATTCACTTATGCATAACAAAGAAGTAAACGTCAAAGAAAAATATGTAAACGTCCAAATGTGAAATCTTAAAAATGATGAGAGTCCAAATGTAAGAATCAAAAATCACCTCACAAACAAGTGTGCCAGTTCCCTTACCAACCAGTATTGATCTCCAAATGATAAGAGATCAACAGCACAAAAATCATCCAACTGGGGAGAAATGACTCAGGATACCACTGACTCCACAATCCTTGTTATCCAAAGCCAGTACATCAAAGTAATATTAGGTAGGAGAAAGAACAAAAGACCATAGAGTAGTATGCTAAAAACGACATGATATATTAAAAATAGTTATACTCACAAGAGTAATACAGGCAAAACACACCACAGGGATTAACAGTGGATGTATAACATCATATACCACTGGCCCCACCCTAAGTGCATTTTGTCTGGTGAAACGGACATCTTCACGGGTTAAAAAAATTTCAGTGTTTACCTCTTCTGCATAAAACTGATAAAAAAATAATCATGTATATTACTAATAATTAAAGTGATACTAAAGGCTTTTTTTTAATAAGAAACATGTTATGCATACCTGCAAGGGTTTTGCACAGAGCAGCCCTGATCCTCCTCTTCTTGAGTCCCCCACAAGCGCTCTGGATTCCTCCCCCCAGCAGTGTGCTCCCAGAACAAGCCAAGCTATGCAGGCACTCATGCATGCTCACTCCCGAACCTCACTCTGTGTGTCTATAGGGCACACAGAACAGGCCTTGATCCCCCCCGCCCTCTTCACTGGCTGTGATTGACAGGAGCGGGAGCCAATGGCTGCCTCTGCTGTCTCTGAACCTATGAGGAGACAGAGAGCCAGGACAACAGCTGCTCTCGTGCACATCACTGGATCAAAATCAGGCTCTGGTAAGTATTGTGGGGCTGAGGGGGGAGCTGCATACTGAAGGTTTTTTAACTTCAGACAGAGAATGCCTGGAGGTAAAAAACCTTCAGACTTTAAAACTAATTTAAATGACTCAAGTACTTATAGGCTAATGTTAGATTATTTATATTATAACAGGTTTGTTTGCTAGAATGATTTTACAGAAAGATGATTTGAGAACAAATTGTCATTTTCCATTGGAATGTTTTGCTTTGGAACAGTTAATCTCCTTAATCTATAGTGAGGTATTGAGATCGGTGAAGCTGAAAAAGTGTTCCTAGATAGTAGAAATTAAGGTCTCTTGTAATTAGTGATGCTTGCTTTTGTAAATTTTCAAGTGTGTGATTTATTATGTAAAATGTTTATGTTTCGAAGGGTTCTACATGGTAAATGTCCTGGACTGGGGCTTAGCCCGCTAATGCCAGTGTCACACATACGTTTGACATCACAGAAGTGGGCCTTCTTCTTCCAGGGTTTGTGATGGAAGAGTGCTTTACTTGTGCTGAATCAGCTCTTAATTACATGATCATGGTGATGGCTGGTGTAAAGCTTGCCCTATGTACAACTTGCCCCTGTACTCTTTTTTGCACAGTTTGCACAGTTCAAAGACAGTTTTATTACTGACGAAAATAACAAATTTTCATTTCTAAGCAGACGCAGAATAACCTCTTGCCAGCTGCACAGAGTGCATATATGGTGGCCAGAAAAGTGGGCTTTAATGCCCAGTCTCCACATATGTGTTGTCCATAGTGGCAAAAGGTATTGTGCTGAGAGCATGCCTTCTGCACTCTCCCAGCACACTGGCCAAGTTGTCACAGACAGCTTTAGGTCAAGGCTTCTGATTGGGAACCAGTAGGATGTGACCGGTGTAAGAGCCACTCACAATGATACATGATGCAGAAACAGTGTTAAGGGGTTAAGAAGTGGCCAGGTTTCATCAAGGGCTACTTTAGAGCAGACAGGACTTTATAACTCAGGCTATAACCTTGTAATAAATCTGTTTCATGATGGGTCTCACTGCTCCTATTTAACATTGCTTTGCCTTGCTACATGTTTGATAAATGATCCCAGTTGTATCTTTTTCTCCTAGTATTTCCTAGTATAAAAATGTAAAGAAAAACATCTGCTTTAAAAAAAAATAATATTAGGAAATGCAAAATTGCTAGATCAGTGCTTGATCTAGGTCATTTTCAGGGTCAAAGGTCAGGATTAAAGGTCAGAGCCAAGGTCAGAGTCAGTAGTTTTGACCAGGATTAAAAATAAATTATTTAGTGTCAGTGTTTTAGGTGGGATAAAAATGTGCACTATTGTTTCTTGGCCATATTACAGGTACGAACAAATAATATACACGTAACATCATAAATATTAGGAGTCATAGTAACTTTTGTCTTCCTATACATCTTTAAAATTTTCATCTTGAGCAGAGATTTTTGGTTTCCCTATCAAAACTCTCTCTTTAGTTCTGGCCATGCTTCTGTCCTTACAGACTTGAATGGGCCATACACCAAAACAGAAAGAAGTTCACGTTGAGACAGTTTAGCTCACAAGGTTTGCGGAGGTAGTTAGCATTAGTTTAGATAAATGTAAATGTCTACTTTTTTTAATGCTGTTGTCTTATACATATGTTTTAAACTATCTATATTATTTTTTTTTCTACAAAAAAATCATTTGGCCCCTGGCAGTGGGTCCCCACTATGCACTATGGGTACATAAACAAAGAGCACAACAGATCCGCTTTCTTTGCAGTCTCCTTTGTCGAATAGAAACCCTGGACTTAGCAGCATGTCTCTGTTGTGATAATGAATAGATTTCTGTAAGCAATGGGCTTCTTTTTGCACAGCTTAAAAATAATCATGCTTATAATGTAAAAAAAGCAGAGCAGACCTCAACCTGTTGCTGAATAGAAAAGCAAATTATGGCAATATGTAATATTTAAAATTTACCTAACCAAAAAAGAGATGCAATAGTTTAATTTTTTTATCCAGGGTCATGATAAAAACACAAAAATATGTATACAACTTCAAAACTACTATACTTTCCTTTACTATTGCCTATAGTACCTTAAAAGGTTTTTAAGTGCAATTGCATTCATTTCAGTGATTTTTTTAGTGAGCCAGGGGCGGACTGACAACTCATGGGGCCCCCGGGCAATAGGGGATCATGGGGCCCCTGTGTCCTTGCCCAAACTCAAAAAAGCCTAGGAAAAAGGTACCAGGGGCATCTCATGGGGCCCCCTACTGACCCCGGGCCCTCGGGCAGTGCCCGAGTTTCCAAATGGTCAGTCCGCCCCTGTAGTGAGCAGTGTTCTAGAAAATGATGCAACTGCTGGAAGGAATACTGTTTTCTGGGGTTTGGGTATATTTTTTGTTGTGTTCAAGGAATGCAACATGAGGAGCATCACACTAGATGGCTGATTCACATAAGAAGCATAGTTCTGGATATTACTCATAATACAGATGGTCTGGGGTCAGAAGTCTGGGGGTCATGATGACTATGAAAAAATGGGGCTATAGGATGGGTGTGCACTAGACACTGGACATGGCAAAGCCACACAGTATAGAACTTGAGGGCAAAAATTAAGATAAGTATTTTATAGTAAACTTTTTATTGGGGGAGATTTTCACTGGGCATCTTAACTAAAATTTAAGTTGTTATTTTAGTTTCTTGGTGGAGCAGTTTCAGGAACAGTCTACCTGCATATCAATCTGTCTGGATTTTGGAAATGTTCTTAATTGTTGATGACACTCGTAGAAGTGGTAAAAGGCCATTCTTATAATTGGTCAAAGGGGAACTTTAATATTGATCAAAGTGTTTGCAATTTACACATTACACCTTCCCCCACAGATATCCATTTAGTGCAGTACTATTTTAAACAAAGGCCTGCCAATCCTTTTTTAATATTTTTTTTTCAAGCAATTAATACGTTGCTATGCACTTAAAAGCTACTCAGAAGTTTAACTATGGCTTTATACATGAAGTGAATCAATTATTCTTTTGTGTTATTTATTATAGAATGTAACACATGTAATAATGTATCTAATTAACTGCTGTATGTTGTTAATTAGTCCCAAAGGTGTGGATCTATAGGGATTATTTTTTCAGCTGCATAACTGAAATAATAAGTGCTAAAGGTTTTCACATAATTTATCACATCACTCCTGTTCTTGCCTTCATTGGGAATTTATATTGTCAATGAATATATTTCTGCATTATGCTTATTTTTTTCCTAAATGTGAGACAATAATTATACTTGTTTTTAATATACCATGAAAAGAACCTTGTTTTTTTTTTACTCTGTATCGATCAAACCAGTCTTTTTTTTATAGCCAACTGATCTCATTAAAATGGCATGTGTAGCATGCTGTGCATTCCATGTGAATAAATAGCAGTACTAGTTCAGCATATAATAATATATTCTACAAGATTTCACCAAAAAGTACAGATGTTTGATCAATATATTTGCAGTTGTTGAAGATGATATTATTTTCCAAGAACATGTTCTTAACACTAGGCTTCCTTACAAAGCCTATGCAGTTGTAAAATTTGTAATTTTTATTTAGTAGTACCTCTTACATACACAGGACTGTGTCAGTAAATCTGGGCCTAAAAGATATTTAACATGTGGCTCCCTTCAGATTACAATTCCATAGGGAAGGTAAATCTATTTCTTCCTGTTCAAACCAATAATAAAAGGTATTAGCGTAAATGGAATTTGGAGATTTTCAAATTACTGGTTGCCACAGGTAACATAAGTAGCCAAACTGCCATTGCTAATTAACATGGGCTATTAAATCAATCTAAACTGCTTGTGATTGTTTTTTGTTTTAGAGATCAAAAGGATTAGAACATTTGCTTGGCTTTTATTGCTAATTGAAAAGGGTAATAATATATGAAGTTTAAAGTGTCCTCCAAAGAACAAAATACTCAATTGTTCATGTCCAAAAAAGCACAAACATAAACCACAAATGTCACCAAAAAAGTTGATCAGATAACTGTGCCCTTATACCTTATACCTTAACACCAAGATAAAACCCTAAGGAATTAAAATATAATTTTCCACAACCCCTGGAAGGGACCACTGTAAAATGGTATAACTGCTATGACAATACATGGCAAAATTACGTCTCATAAAATTATTCATTTAGGAAAACTATAAGCTACAGTAATCCAAATAATATTAATTTATAAGGTTATAAACCACCAGTGCCAATCCCTATAAAAGAAGTGTGAGCATGAAAAAAACAGCTATTAGTTTCCTACAAGTTGCATATCATAACAAGGCTAATGCAGGAAAAACAGGGGAGAAATAAACATAGTAAAAGCAAAAAACACTTAAGCAAACAGCCATACAATTGTCCAAACAGATCAGAATAAATATGGGACTTAATGTTATTCATGAAGGGATGTTGTTTGTGTCCACACTGAGGAGAGTCACCCTCGCTGTTTATCCTAGTGATCATTGTCATTGGGACAAAAAATATGCCACTCTGAGAATGTTGCTATTGTCGCCAGTGCACGAAAACAGGGAAAATCTTCTAATGGGGACACCTGTTCCATTGACAACTGTCTAAATGGGGATTTCTCATCACTTTATAGATTTTTTGCTTTATGTTTTGTCCCTGGGAAAGAAAAAGAAAGACAATCTCCCCAATGCTCACAAATAGCATGAGATAACATTTGTCTGACACAACTAAAGTCCTCCTTTGAGTTAATTACAAAGCACTGTAAGACTTGTCCAACAGAAAACAGGCAACTTAAAGCGGAGCTCCACCCAAAAGGGGAAGTTCTGCTTTAAGGACTGCTCCCCCGCTCCCCATTAAGGATTGGCACCTTTGGGGGGCAGGGGGGAGTGGGTACCCGAATTTGACAGGTACCCGCTCCCATTTCTGGTCCGATTGCCTAGGTGATCGGAAACAGAAGGTGTCCTCCCTCCCTTCCTGTAGTCTTTTTGGACATGTGACAGGTCCCAGAAGACTACAGGACAATTTGTGAAGCGCAGCACTAGTCGCGCATGCGCAGTGGGTACCCAACTGTGAAGCCGCACGCTATCACAGCCGGGAGCCCACACTGAAGATGCTGGCCTCCTGAAATCCAGGACGGCCAGAGAAATGGGCTGCGGGGGACACACCACGGGACCGAGGGACATGTAAGTGGCTGTTTTTTAAAAGTCAGCAGCTACAGTTTTTGTAGCTGCTGACTTTTATTTTTTGACAGCGTGAGTGGAACTCTGCTTTAATACCTACTTTCTAGTAGAGTGGCACTAAGCCCTGCCATCCAAAGGGTGTTCAGTAGGTTTACTTGGCTAGATGACAGTACTAAGTATTACAGTATATGTTTTATAAATGTAAAATTAATTTCCCTCCTTCGTGATTTGTTCTAACAATAAAAAAAATGTGTTTGGATTTTTCTACTGCTCTATGTCACATTAACTATACCTATATATACTATGTATGACTGTTAAAGGATAAGTTCACCTTTTAAAAAAATAAAAAAATAAATGCACATCTTTTTTGCAGGTAAAAAAAAAAGCGCATTTATTGTTTTTTACTGGGAGCCCAGAAAGCATTGCAGCTGCGATCAGTAGATCCCGGGTGACATGCAGGACTCCTTCAGCCAGTGTATCTTTCTAATTGTACCTCGTATGAGCAGGCAGATACACACTGATCGGAAGAGACAATGAACTACCACAGTGCTCAACAGTGCCTTGGTAGTTCATTGAGAACTACTAGTTCACAGCAGCAAAGTTTGGCGGTACTTGTAGTTTTCCATTCACAGAATTCTGTGAATGAATGATGCAGCCAGGTGAGCAGAGCTCATTTAAAAAAAATAGTGACAGCTAGCTGGGGGAGATCCCCCACTAGCTGTCACTAGATGCAGCGGAGCGAGCAGCTGCTTCGTGAGTGGGAACGTATTACATGTTCTACTCTAAAAGCAAAGCTGTAAATACATGTATACAGTAAATACATGTACACAGAACTAGAGGTATATGACTTTGAGAGAGTTTTGTGGGGAACTATAACAGTATTTACATAAACATTAACCGTGACAAACCAACTACAATGTCCGTTCTGCTTTAGAACTCCCTTTGAAACACTTAACTTTGCAATTTGACTGCTCATTATACAATACATTATTTGTTTGGTAGAAAATTGCATTATATTAAATGAAAACCATATATAGAATGTAAGCAGGTACCATGTGCTCTAGAGAATTGTCTACAGTAAAGACCTACAGTAGCTAAAGAAAAAGCTAAGACTTACTGATGATGTGCAAAAGTACAGAAGTAAGAATTTCAAAGCCCCTATGGTCATTGCAGATGCTTATCTTAGCAATATTTCATAGCAAAAGAGTTTCATCCTGTTTAGTTTTATAGTAAGATATCAGATTTCCTGTTGTAAATGTCACAGAATCTTTATAATACCAGCTTTTCCTCCATCTAATAGTTTTCATATTTGTGAAAATCTATGTTGTCCAAAGCACATTTTTTTTTCCATCGATGTGAAGAGTTTGAAAAATAGTTTCCAGTGTAGAATTTAATTTCATTCTATAATACGTTTAAGTAGGGTTTAAGAGGATTTATTTCCAGCAGAAAAAAAGAGTATTTATACAACAAAGCATTGCACCATTATACAACTCTGTGCCTATCCTCCACTGGGGTTTAGGATTTATTTTGACAATAACAAGTCCATGCTTAAATAGCATTTACTACTACTGTATATAAAATAGAAGCAAATGCAAAAAACTATTAAACAAAAGTATTATAAACTGTTGTATATGTAGATATTTTCATTTTGATTTACAGTTGAAGTTCCTCAAGTCATATTACACACACAATATAAAAAATGCATTGACTCCAAACTATAAAAGTTTCCTTTTAAGGAGATTTTTTCCATAGCACCTAAATTAAAGCGAGTGATTATTTTGATGTAACCCTGGATGACCAACTGGCTAACGCGTTTCGAGGACACAACCTCTTCCTCAGGGTTGGCTCCAGGGTTCCATCGTATGGACTCAGATGTTGTTTGGATCATACATCTTGTTCAGTTTGACATGCCTGTGTTATTATGTCCATTGTGAGTATGATACCTATTTTGTTTCTTCAATTAAATTATTTTAAATGATAATGCACTAGGTCGGTGCACCCTTTTTCTGTTTCTCCATTGGTATGGCAGTTATCAGGATGCTGGTATGGGGTATGTGGGTGATCAGGACACTAGTATGGTGTATAGCAGTGATCAGGACATTGTTATGGGGTATGGGGTGATCAGAATACTGGTATGGGGTATGGTGGTGATCAGAATTCTGGTATGGAGTATGGTGGTGATCAGAATGCTGGTATGGAGTATGGCAATGATCAGGATGCTGGTATGGAGTATGACAATGATCAGAATTCTGGTATGGAGTATGGGTGATCAGGACACTAGTATGGTGTATAGCAGTGATCAGGGCGCTGTTATGATATATGGTGTGATCAGATTGCTGGTATGGGGTATGGTGGTGATCAGGATGCTGGTATGGGACATGTCGGTGATCAGGATGCAAGTATGGGGTATGGTGGTGATCAGAGCACTGATATAATATATGCTGGTGATCAGGGTGCTGGTATGGCATATGGCGGTGATCAAGGCACTGGTATGACATGTGTTGGTGATCAGGGTGTTGGTATGGGGTATGACAGTGATCAAGGTGTTGGTTTGGGGTATAGCTGTGCTCAGGATGCTGGTATGACGATGATCAGGTCACTGGTATGGTGTATGGTGGTGTTTATGTGTGCACTGGGACAGGTGACAGGGGCCGGCTACATGTTTTGTTAGGACTACACTGGGGAAGTGGTCAGGGACACAAGGGCACTGTTCAGGGACACAGTGGCTGACTGGCATTGCAGTCTGTGAGTGTACAAGCAGCCTGGTAGACTGCTGTACACTCACAGGCTGCAGGATTGCATCTCTCTGCTCTCACACAGAGAGAAGAGATCTTTACTTTCTCTTTCCAGTGTTTACTATGTGATTACTGTGAATGGACACAATAATCACATGATAAAACAATATCAGATCGCCCAGACAATTGTGATCTGCTATGTCCAATCACCGGGATTCCCAGGTGCGTGCTCTGTGAGCAGCACAGAAGTCGCTGATGTATCGACAAAGCTCCCCGTCTGCCATCTATAGGCAAGGGGAACGGGAAGAGGTTAATGGTTTGTGGACATTAAAGCCGAACTCTGGACTTCAGCCTTCCTTTCCTTCCATTTGCCATTATGCTGAAGCACTTTTGAGCTGATGAAAACAAAAAATGTATACTTACCTGTTTTTACAGTTGTCCCCAGCTAGGTGTGATGACATCACACAGGTCCTCTTCACCCTCTTCTTCCTCTGGCAGTGGGTATATCCTAAATTCTGCAGAAGGTTCTCTGCATCATTCTCGTATGCTGGGGGTTAGAGCCTTGAAGCCCTGGGCTAACCGGAAGTGGATTGAATAATGCTGGCTAGAAGAGGAGTGGTATTGCATTGCTGGATTGGTGACAGCTCTGGAGATAAGGTGAGTATAGCAGTCAAAGCTGTTTATTTGTAGCCACTGTTGGGAGGATGCAATATTTGTTTTTTCCCAAGCAGGATTTGGCCTTTAACCACTTGAGCTCCTGAGGATTTACCCCCCTTAATGACCAGGCCTCTTTTTGCTACTCGGCGCTGCACTAATTCAACTGATAATTGCGCGGTCATGCAATGCTGCACCCAAACGAAATTTACCTCCTTTTTTTCACACAAATAGAGCTTTCTTTTGGTGTAATTTGATCACCTGTGCGCTTTTTATTTTTCACGCTATAAACAAAAAAAGCCAAACATTTTGAAGAAAAACAATATTTTTTACTTTCAGCTATAAAAAATATATAGTAAACTCAAAGTTGGTTATAAATTTAGGCCAAAATGTATTCTGCTACATGTTTTTGGTAAAAAAAATCCCAATAAGTGTATATTGATTGCTTTGTGTGGAAGTTATAGCGTCTACAATCTATGGTATAAATAATATATAAATACTGCAATTTACGCCATTTTTCTGCTATACAGCGCTGCGCTAGTTTAACGGACAATTGCGCGGTCATGCAATATGATACATAAATGAAATTTACATCTTTTTTTTCCCCACAAATTGAGCTTTCTTTCGGTGGTATTTGATTGCCTGTGCGGTTTTTATTTTTTGCGCTATAAAAAAAAAGGCTGACAATTTTGAGGAAAAAAAAACAATATTTTGGACTTTTTACTATAAAACATGTCCAGTAAAAAAAAAAATGCAAAAATCTAATTTAGTCATAAATTTCTGCCAAAATGCATTCTGCGACATGTCTTTGCTAAAAAAAAAAAACAATACGTGTAAATTAATTGGTTTACGTGAAAGTTATAGCGTTTACAAATGGCGGGAAAGATACTGGGATTTTTAATTTTTATTTATACTAATAATGGCGCCGATCAGCGACATATGGCGCCAATCAGCGACATATGACGGGAACCAGCGACTTATGGCGGGACTTCAGGACTGCGGCGGACATTTTGACACTGGGAGGGGAACTGACTTGGGGTTACTGACATCCCCAGTGACACCAATACAGTGATCACTGAAAAAAAAACACTGAAACTGTACTAATGTCACTGGGGAGGAAGAGGTTAACATTTTTAGAATTTACTGTGTAAGGGGAGTGTTTTACTAGGGCGCGGGGGTGTGTACTGGACGGGGGGAGGGAGGGGGGAGCTGATCGAGGGAGAGAAACTCTTCCTCTGCAGCTTGTCGGCGAACTGTCACAGAGCAGGGCTGTGTGTAAACAATGCAGCCCTGCTCTGTGTCAGCGATCACCGCTCATCACGGGAAAACGGCCGGTAAAAACCAGCCGTGATCCGGCGGCAGAGACCCTCTGCTGACACCCGCGGACAGGTAGGTCGGGCGCGCGCCTCGTGCGCGCCCCCTACCTGTTTTGAAGGCAGCCGTTTTAAAATGTGCTTTTGCCTACGAGCGCCGCCGTTTATATGCGGTGGCTGGATGGCAAGTGGTTAAAGCTAGTTTTCATTTCTATTCAAATACATGTTTTTTGCTCCAACTTTCTTTTCCCTTTTTAACCCTAGGTTCACACCTAAGCGTTTTCTGAAGTGTTTTGTGTTTTGCAGAAACTTAGTAAAGTCCATTTAACATGATTTCCTATGGCACAGGTTCACATCTCTGCGTTTTCACCCAGTGCATTTTTTGGAAAGGGTCAGGGACTTTTTTGAATGCAAAACATTGCACTTTTGGTTCTGAAGACTTCAATGGAAACGCTGCAGAAAAGCATGTATTGTGTTTTTTGCTGTGTTTTGTGTTTATATTTTGCCTAGCAACAAGAAAAATAAAAAAACCCACAAAACACATCACAAACGAGGCAAAAATGCAAAACGCAACGCAAAACGCAATGCAGAAACACATCAAATGCAACCTGCATAGGTGTGAACCTAGGGTTATACTCATATATATTAAAGAAAAGATGAAGCCAAAACTAATGTTAGCATTACATATTTAAAAATTGCAAATTAACACAGTTAAGTCCATTCTGACTTAAAGTATTTATATAATCTTTTTGAAATGTACCTTTGCAGTTTTTCAATGTTATTAGATATAGATGCAGATGGACTGAGGACATAAATGAAAGCTCTGTTTTCAGAATGTATTAGAATATACGCTGGGAATGAAGCAGCGTAATTTAAATGATGAGGTCCTTGCAAGCTTATTGAAGACCTTGTTGCTAATTGTTCAGATAATTACTCCTCTGATATTGTAGAATCTCTAGTATGCTTCTATCAATTACTTTTATCTAATGCTCTCTTTTTCAGCAGTATTCAATTGTAAGAAACAAAAAACAAAAAAAAAGAAAAAGATGACAGTACTGTAAATATACACATATGTAATCTGCCTCTTTAATCTTCATAAATAATGTGTTTTTATGACCTTACATTTTAGGCAGTAATGAATAGGTTTGTGTGACAGCAGGGCAAAAAGCCAAAACGAGTTCAGAATATCAAAGTATTAAAAACCGCTGCTGCAAATCCTCAAGCAAGCGAGCAAGGCAAGATAAAGAGACAAAGGAAAGGAAAGAGAAATGAATACAACACAGCGAATCACTGAAAGCATGGTTTAGTGTATACATGTGAATTTGAGGAAATCTGAGAATTCTCTGTTGCATGGGGATAGCTTTTGCTGGTTGAATGCCCTGCCAAAATTCAATAAAAGCCATCAATTGACATGTTGCATTTTAATGAGTATGTCACTTCAAAAATATGTTGGGGAAGTCTTACAATTCTAAACAAACACATGTCTTGCTTTAGCCAGAAAAAAAAAAAAAAAAACAAACTAACAAAATAATATACCAGGGAAAATGAATAAGTACGTGCAGGGCCCGTAAATTGTAAATGTATAGGTAAATAACACTGTTAAAATATAGTATATAGTATAAAATCACAAAGCACAAAGGTCAGGCAATGCTCTTCAAGGTAATAAAGCTAATATCAATAACAACACTGATAATGACTCCAGGACCTCTTGATTTCTCACAATGTCTCCTGTAATCATATCAAAATTCGTAAATCTTCAATATCCCATGTAGTACCTCACTGAAACACTGCATGAAAAAAAAAAGAATATTATTGATATAAACAGTATATATATATATATATATATGAGTCAACTAAATTAAAAACTAAATCCAGAAAGCCATGATAGTAAACTCCATTAAAAACCCCAGTTCACTGATCTGCTACAAAGATATAATATCAAATATATCTGTGGGCTTTTGTGCATATGTAATTCTGAAGATGAAGCATTTGAAACAAGTTGCATCACACTTTAAGTGCATCACATCAACATATTTAAACTCATGTGATCAGCTTAGTATGCTTTCATTCAGTAAATCTTCTGCACAAGAAATTAAAATATCCAACAGATGTATGTAAAAACACAGCAGCTGTATCATACAGACACCTGTCGGTATGTGCTCTATAAACAATGAAAACAATTGTAAGGATGAAAGCACCAACAATTCACATAGATATTTTTTCTGGATATATGTTGCCCAGATGTGCACACAGACTCATTAATAAACTTGACATAGAGGGGGTTATTTACTAAACCTGCAAAAGTGCAAAATCTGATGCAAATCTGCATAGAAACCAATCAACTTCCAGTTTTCATAGCTAAAGCTTAATTGAATAAGCTAAGTGCCCATCATACTTGTTCGATTGCAGGTGCGATTTGCGAATTGACACCTGAAATTGCATCTAATGAATGTGAATGTCAGTGTCCTAGCATGTGTGGTCTGCTGCAGGGCAATTTCTAAAGTAGTTCTTCCATTACTTTTCTGCCGCTTTGTTGTGATTTCATATACAGGGGCGGACTGACCATTTGGAAACTCGGGCACTGCCCGAGGGTCCGGGGTCAGTAGGGGGCCCCATGAGATGCCCCTGGTACCTTTTTCATAGGCTTTTTTGAGTTTGGGCAAGAACACAGGGGCCCCATGACCCCCTATTGCCTGGGGGCCCCATGAGTTGTCAGTCCACCTCTGTTCACATACATAGAATATAATGGAAATCGCACTGCAAATTGCAAGAAATCATTCAAAATCTTCACAAATAGCAATAAAGTCTTCAGATATCGCAACTTAAATTGCGCTGAAATTGCACACAAATCACGTGTGACCAGTAACTTAAGTTAGAAGTTGATTGGCTACCATGCACAGCTGCACAAGATTCTGAGTGCTCCAGTTTTAGTAAATCTCCCCCGTTGTGTGTGAAACTTGTTTTCAAGTATGAATGTTGCATGGATATGCTGCTATTGACAACATCATATAACTTATTTGCAAGCATAGTTATAATACATTGATCTTTGAAATCATTAAAAAGCTGTGATTAAAATGTCCATAATGGACTTTATAAACACAGTTTTTTTTGGTTTAACAGATAATTTTATTTGTGGATTGTAATTTGTTTTGCTTTATATTAAGTAGCACTGCACTCATTTATTTACATGTTTTGTTTAAATATGTGAAGTACATATTAGTGTGAGCAAGCTATTGTGAATTTGTAAAATAGATGGTAATAAGCAGCACAGAAATTTGAACAATAATTATTGAGAAATATATTTTTAAGGTCTGCTGGTTGAAAGGAGTACTTTGCATTACAGACAGGCCCGCACTGGCCATAGGGCACACCGGGCGTTTGCCCAGTGGGCCGGGGCCACCTGGACAGGAGAGGCGGCCGGGCGGCACATAGAGGACCATGCATTTCTTGGTTTCTCTATGTTTTCTCTCTGCCTCTCCTATCCATCTTCAGCAGGAAGCATGCCATGGGCTCCAGTATGCTCCCCTCATGGCCACCCCCCCCATTCCCCAGAGCACTGAAGGGGATCTGTCAGCATATCCCTTACCCAGTGCTGACAGTCCCCACCCACCACAGATGGGAGAGGAGAGAGAAAACTGCTCCTCCTCCCATCCTCTCCTCCTGTGTCTGCCCCGCCCACACTCCCAGCCAGCCTTGCGTCTTCTCCTCCTCCCTTCTTTCTTTCTTTCTCTCTTTCTTTCTTTGCTTCTTTGTCTCCTGTTTTTCCTCCATTCTTTCTTTCGTTATCTCCTTCCTTCTTTCTGTCCTTCTTTCTTTCTTTCCCTCTTTCTTTCTTTCCCTCCTTCCTTTCTTTCCTTTCTCTCTTTCTTTCCCTCCTTCCTACAAAATTTTTTTTTTCAAAATAATAAAATATAAAATTGTAAAACATTAAATAAAAATAAACACCTGCTACACTAGTGGCAGAACTTACAGGGTCACAAAGGTCTCTCTTGCAACCGGGCCCTGGTGTTCTGCCAACAGACTCCGAGGAAAAGGTCCCTGGGCTTTGGGCTGCTCAGTCCAAAATGCCCAGGCCTATTTTTTGTCCCAGTCTGGGCCTGACTACAGATGTAAGCACTCTTGAATCAATGTCAACTTTTCACTGTCAATGCAGGCTTGTTTGCAGCATTAAACAGCATCAAACCATTCTCACTGAGTTTTTTTTTATAGTTAATACAAATGTATTCCTATGTATAGGATGCCATGTACAAACCTATTACTAATGGCAACCTTGTACAGTTCTTGCTAAGTTTTCAAAATGTGTTGTGCATCTGCATATGTCCATAATTGTAGTGTACAATCTATTGCTAGTAAAAGCATCAAACAATTGTCACTGGGTTTCTTTTTTCCAAACTTATTTCCAGGAATATTTGTCATGCACCGAACCATTGTTGCATTGTCACATATCCATAAAGAGTTATGATGGTTAAAAGAAACACTGCAGATGCGATCACTATAATATCATATAATATGTCCATTGCTTGACTCTCCAGTAATGTTTAAAGTAAGTTGACATTAGATTGCAAAAAATAAATTCCACATGTGAAGGTATGCATGAAAATTTTCACACACACATGCAAAAAGATGTACAAAACCTTTCTCAAAGTGGTTATACTCATCCAAATGGGGTTTCAAGTTGTCAGTGACTGAAGTCATCATAATGATGAGCAAAGAGGACTCTCATACTAAGACGATTGAACTTATTATTCAATTACCTCCAATTCTTACTTAAACGTAAATCACAGCAAATAGTAGTATAACATATTCTACACAAATTTAGTAGCATAACATATTCTGCATAAAGATAGTGTCATGTCATTCTGCATAAAGATTTCAAAACATGTCAGAACACCTTCAAGGATGGGTTGATAAATATATAATTCTGCTTATATATTGCCCAGCTTTACCCAGCTTTAAATCAGTTTTCTAGAAATAATTATAAATCCCAAATAAGTTAAAAAAGGGAAACTATATCATGTTTATTTGCAAACATGAATAATCTGAAAAATGTATGTAAAATCAAGATATAATTTTGTGTAGGAGGGCAGGTTGCTCCAAGCTCCCATATCCATGTACTCTGTCAATACTAAATTTTATTGGTCAATATTTCTCCCACGTGTGCTTTTTTGCCACTTGTTCAACAGGTTCACATCCCCATTATATTCAAATACAAAATATCTTGCTACAAGTGACCTGAAATTAGAAGTGTGAATGTCATACATATGTTCATATATCTGTCTTATAACAGTCCTAACCATTTTCTCCACATAGTTGCTCCATCAGGCACATGTAAGTACAAAGGCCACTCCATCTGTGCTACAGTCAGCAAATCCTCTAGTTCTGAGGAACCTTCCAGTGGAGAGTTACCATTTGTTTCCCTCTATCATGAAGGGACGGTATTCACATTTGCCTCTTCTATCCTAATAACCTTTTCTAGAAGGTAAAAAAATCACTTTGTACAAGAATATTACACAAATATTGTACATTTCTACAGTATATACACACCCAGAACTGAAGGATACAAAATAATGTCATCATTTAGGTACTTTGATAGCTGTGTTGAACACCAACAGAAAAAAGATTAAAATAAGGTTCAAGCCAGGGGTCAGAAACCAGGGAGAGTAGAAAATTAAGTCATATATCCAAATTGACAGACAAAGATCAAGGTCAGAGTATAGGCTTAGATTGGAAAACAAAAAGGTAGTCTTAAAGAAGAACTCCAGAAATATGTTTATCTTAAATCTGCTGGATTATACATTTAGTTTTCAGGAGAAGAATGCCACCTCCTGGATCACTTGAGATTGCAAGCTTGCAGCTGTTGTAAACAAGACATCCGGTCCTTCTATATATTATAAAGTAGGATCTGCTGCCAAATTCCGCAGCTGCTCCTGTGTAAATTTAAATTTGCAGGTAGTCTGTTTTGTACCGAGAAAAATTTTGTGCTATTGTAAATGGGCCATTTAAAGAATCACTTTTATACTGCTTACTACAGTAACATTACCTATTTTACAACAAATGCTAGTGAAAATAGCACAAAAACACATTTTCATTACTTTATTTTGTCTATAGATTGCATAGAAAATTAAATAATTTTTGCAAGCCAGTATTGATAAAAAAAAGCCCTGTTTGTCCATAAAGTAAAACTGTATATATTGTTTTTTTAATCATAAATGATGACAGGGTTATCATCAAATAAGCAGGCTTATAACAGAGATGTAAAAAATGCTGTAGTCTAGAGGTTCAAAAATTTATTTGTTCTACTACCCCTTTTTCATAAAAAAAAAATTTTCAACACCCCCTGGAAATCTAAATTCTTTAAGAGAACAAACAAAGATACAGCGACACATTTAAATTCTTTTATGTATCTATATTTCTACTTATGTCCTATATACCTATGCTCCTCTTTTCACAAGACTGGTCCCTACAGCTCCTGTACTGTCCTACTCTAGCTGTCTTGAGTCCTGGCCTCATCAAGCCCAAAGCAGTGTCCATAGCCCTGCTGTAGATGTGATGATGCCAGGAACAGTCCACCACTGGATCATGGGGGAGAGCTGTTTGCCGGGGGAGCAGAGGTGTGGGAAGTATAAGGGATTTCCCTCTCCCCTGGACAAAATGAGCTCTTAACACTAACTGTATGGCCGTGGCCCCACTGCAAGGGGTATTTTATTTTCTACTTAGAGTTGGGCTTTAAGACCCGACAGTTGACTTGACTATTGATCAATATTATTTTGTGTGTTTATTTGTAAAATAATCATTACAATGTAACTCTATGTTACACAGCAGGTGAAATATTCCCCAAATGTGTACACAAATGTATGAATGCTTTTTATAAAAGTGGACAGAGTTGAGATAGCCCGACAGATTGGAGTAGGGAGTTCCAGTGGATGGAGGAGGCTATGGAGAAGTGCTATAGAATAGCATAGGAGGAGGAGACAAAGGAGCTAGAGAGCAGGAGGTCCTGGAAGGAGTGGAGAGGAAGGTTTGGGTAATATTTGGAGACAAAATAATTTAATTTAATTTACACTGTATATATAACTAGTGAATGTCTTAAGACTTCCAAATATGAAAAAAATATGTGTGTTAATATTTCCTTAATTGTGCTTGATAAAATGTGTACTCCCTGTGAAATGCATATGCATTCATATTGCTGGTATAGAATTCCGTAAGGGCTTTGCATGGTAACTGGCCATATTACCAACAGCTAATAATATATTTATGCCAGGAAAAAGGATTGCAGATGTCACATAGTGTACTTCAGAGATATGATGCCTAATTTCATTTCTATGACCTGCTCTCCCTTGTTAGATCACTTATCACAGAAATTACATAGATCTGTATTCCCCTAAGTATGACTTACCCAACACCTGTCAGCACTGAACATGTTACTTTTTGGATATACCATATGAACACAGACACCTACAGTTTACTTATGAAAAACCTTAATCAACACCTTTACATACTATCTGATTAGCTCTGTGGGAACTTAGTTAAAATACAGAAAAGAATACATGAATTTCAGTTTTAATGACAAATTTGACCTAGTTAATATCACTTTTCTTTTGAGAGTAAATTTCATCCTTTAACATAAAGAATCATATTACTGCATGCTATCACTCTCTGGAAGGCTAATATACAGAATACATTTGAGCATTTCTTTTTCTTTTTTTATTACAGTTATTGCAAGATTAATATACTGTCACAAAAATGCCTTTTAAGTGCAATTTCTCTATGACTATCGGTCTGCATTTTAAACATACCCCAGGGTAAAAAGAATATCTATGAAATAAGCTGCGCGTACAGTATAAAATATCTATTCCTATAACCAGATGGACATTGGAGGCACTATACAATATATTATAGAGAGCGTGTAGCATAACAAGGTCTAGGATTGGTACCTCATTAGAGAGAGACAGGATTTGAAACAATCTAGCACAACAGACACAGGAACAGAATTTTAGGTTGTAGATTGATTTATACATATTTGGAAAAAATAAGATATAATGCAATTTCTATCCGGCTTTACTACACCATTATCAAAAAGGAGTCTTTTCCTTTGTGTGTGCATGAAAAAGAGTGTGCCTGGATTGGTGTTAAAAACAGGGATTGTATTTGTAGTGATGTTATTGTAACAATGTGATATTTTTAAAACAATTGACTTAACATATAATAATACATACTAACAGAACAAATTAAATTGTTATGTTGGTAGGGTTGTCAGTGTTCCTACTTTAAAATAAGGGGCGGGTTGACATTTAGCAAGTCATCAGCTCATAACATCTTGCTACGTTTCTCACTAAGAAACTTCTCTTAGATATGAGCAGTCTGTATTTTATTCCTGCACAGATGTTGATGTCTTTCATTACCTGTAAATTGCAGGCTGAGGGAAAAGGATGAAAAGGAAAGCATGCTAATAAGACAAGGACAATAAGGACTGGATTCTTTGCGTCAGAATACATAAGTGTGTGTGGGAGCACTTCACATTCTTCAGTATACAGTATATGTTTAATCTGGGTTTGGAATTGTGAAATGTCCTCTGTCCTTGTAGCATCACTGTCCTCATTTTAGCACTTAGGAAAGTAGTAGACCAGTGGTAGTGCATAGCATTTTGGGAGTGCATGATGCAAGGTATCAGTGATTCATTGGATGTGTCTTGTCATTTTTTGTGGTCACAGGTCATCAGATAAAATGTATCCAAAATCAAATTTTTTTTTTTCAGTTGTGGACACAATAGGGAGAGGTAAACCCCCCATTTCGTTTTTATTGCTGTTTGTAGACTTGCACTTTCTATTTGTTCTGGTTACCATTGTCAGTGGGACTGAAAGTGGGAAAAAATTCAATATTTTGAGTTGTCTCCAGAAAAGAACAGAAAGGAACAGAGGAAATCTTTCATTGGGGACACTTATTCTACTGCCAACTGTCTAAAAGGGAATTTTCCCAGTCCATGCTAAAAAAGTTTACCCCATTTGTTAGAAAGTAGTGGGAAATACCTGTCCTCACAAGGTGAGAGAATGTGTTTCAATGGGGACACCTGTTCCGGTGACAACTGTCTAAGACAAGCCATAGATTATACAATTTTCACAGTGTTCTCTCCCCCTCCCTCCCTCCATGGGTGGAAGGAAAGAAAATTGCTTGATACACCCATAAACACAGTTAGTGTTGATGGGAGAATCTCTTATGCAGGCTTACCGGCAGAACACAATGATCACTGCAGGCAGTGATCGCATGCAAAACATCCAACAGGATGTTTGTACTGAATTCAATGGATTAACTTAAGAGTTGATTTTTCTTTGCTTACTGTTGTGTCGACATGACAGGAGTTGAAAGGAAATCTACAGATGCACAATGGAGGTTTTCTATATCTCTCAGTGAAGCAAAGGGATAAACAATGATGACTATATATATATATATATATATATATATATATATCTCAATCAGAAAAATACTTTTACCGGCCACATTATTAGGTACACCTTGCTAGTTGGACCCCCTTTTTGCCTTTAAAATTGCCTTATTTCTTTCTGGCTTAGGTTCAACAAGGTGCTGGAAACATGTCTCAGTGATTTTGACATGAGTTACTGTTGCCTTTCTATCATTTCGAACAAGCCTGCCCATTCTTCTCTGACATCAACAAGGCATTTTTGTCCAAACAACTGCTGCTCACTGGATATTTTCTCTTTTTAGGACTATTCTCTGTAAACCCTAGAGATTGTTGTGCATGAAAATCCCCATAGATCAGCTGTTTTTGAAATACTCAGACTAACCCATCTGGCACCAACAATCATGCCACATTCAAAGTCACTTAAATCCCTTTCTTTCCCATCATGATGCTCAATTTGAACTTCAACAAGTCGTCTTCACCAGATGCCTGAATGCATTGAATTGCTGCCATGTGATTGGCTTATTAGTAATTTGTGTTACCAAGCAATTGAACAGGTGTACTTAATAAAGTTGCTGGTGAGCGTATATGCTGGCACATCTATACTGAGGAATTGTGTAGTGTTTCTGAACTGCAAGATGAAACTGAGTGAAGGAACTAGAAGACGTTCAGTGAGATGGAAAGCCAAAAACGTACTACCTATTTTCATGTTGGGCACAGGGCAATGTCAGGGCATGCACAGAAAGGATAGGATGTAAAAAATTGAAAGTAGTCCATTGTAACTTAGAGGACTAAACCCTTTGATATAGACACTTAATTTTACATTATCAAAAATACTAGTGACATTGCATTGGTAGAACAGTCTACAATGTTTACTAGTTTACTCTGCCTTTGAGAAATTCTCTTTTTAAATGCATGATTATTTGTACAAACAACAAAAAACAGTCAGCAATTACATTATGTACTATTATTTCAAAGCAGTGTTGTGTGTTAATCTAAGCCCAGGCAGTGTTTGCTACTGTAGAATGTGTGTTGCTTTCTGTGGTATTTCAAAGAGACAAATTAATTTATTCATTTGGGAACATCAATCATTTGATCCCTTTTTTTGTTGTAGAGAGATTACTTACTTCAATACAGCGAAGAGCAAGGCAGTATACTAAATTCAAGCTCCGATTCATTGCCATGTTGGTGTTAGGAAACCATATGAGGGATGCAGCAGAGAGGGGAGTGGGTACCTCTGACCAAGATAATAACCGCAATGGAAATTGCAGTTTATCTTTATTTACACTCATCATTATTAAGCAGTATAGAAAAAAGCTATATACACTACATGAGCACCAAAGCATGCCTTATCTTGCTAAACCCATACACAAATGATTTTATTGTAACATAGTTTTGTTCTGTTTACAACACCTGCATCCCTTTTGGCATTAGACGCCGTCTTGTATATTCATGTGCTTGACGTTCACATGCAAAATTTTTGTCTTGTATTTATATTTTGTTGTAGGCAACACAAAACTGTAGTCCCTCTACAATCATCACAGCAATGATGAATATGGCAATGTGTAAAAGGCAGACCCAAACAGTTTTTGCTCTGTTTGAGTTATCTTTCATAGACAGGAATTTTTTAAAGAGTTTTATTTATTTGGACTTTTTTCCAATACTTCTGCAGCATTATAACCCAAATACTTTCAAATTATAATTACAGGAAAGTTCCAGCGACATTGTCTGCGTAGTCATCAGGATACACAGTTAGCCCAAGTGGCCATGTTGAAGAAAAAAATACATGATCTAGCTCTCCTCTGCCTCTTACTACAGCAACAGATTACTGTAATAGCAAAATGATAACCACAAATAATAGATCACCATTCTAAATTAACTTTTGCAGCAGAGGAGCTTGTGAGCTGTATCAAAGTAACAAAAAAATGGAAAATGAAAAAAAAATAATTGTATTAACCCCACAGGACTTACAAAAACATTTTTGTTTATTGCATGGACATCAACCACTTATGCAAACAGATCTTTTACAGCTGTGAGAGGTTTAATTTAATATAAGGGGAAAAAATCTCCAGAGTAGTTTAAAAGCTGAACTTTTACTCTGGGCTCAACCCCATGCTAAATTATGTAAAAATTACATTCATGTGGCATTCATCATCTTAAGACTGAACTATAGGCAGATCTAAAAGAAGCAAATAATGCAGCTGTGTAATTTTTAATTAACCTTCCAGGGAGTGATAGCAATTAAATTAAATTTTTAGATGCAAGCAATGTACCGTATTTTTCGCTCCATAAGATGCACTTAGGTTTTAGAGGAGGAATACAAGAAAAAAAATATTCTGAACCAATGGACTGCAGACATAGTACAGGAAATGACCAGAGACTGCAGGCATACTACAGGAGATGACCAGAGACTGCAGGCATACTATAGGAGATGACCAGAGACTGTGGACATAGTACAGGAGATGACCAGAGACTGCAGACAAAGTACAGGAGATGACCAGACACTGCAGACATAGTACAGGAGATGACCAGAGACTGCAGACATAGTACAGGAGATGACCAGAGACTGCGGACACAGTACAGGAGATGACCAGAGACTGTATACACAGTACCGGAGATGACCAGAGACTGCGGACATACTACAGGAGATGACCAGAGACTGTGGCCTCAGTACAGGAGATGACCAGAGACTGTGGACATACTACAGGATATGGCCAGAGACTGTGGACATAGTACAGGAGATGGCCAGAGACTGCAGACATAGTACAGGAGATGACAAGAGACTGCAGACATAGTACAGGAGATGACAAGAGACTGCGGGCATAGTACATGAGATGACCAGAGACTGCGGACATAGTACAGGAGATGACCAGAGACTGTGGATATAGTACAGGAGATGACCAGAGACTGCGGATGTACTACAGAAGATGAGCAGAGGCTGCGGACATAGTACAGGAGATGACCAGAGACTGTGGACATACTACAGGAGATGACCAGAGCCTGCGGACATACTACAGGAGATGAGCAGAGGCTGCAGACATACTGCAGGATATGACCAGAGACTGCGGACATAGTACAGAAGATGACTAGAGACTACGGACATAGTACATGAGATGACCAGAGACTGCGGACATAGTACAGGAGATGACCAGAGACTGCGGACATAGTACAGGGAATGACCAGAGACTGCTGACATACTACAAGAGATGACCAGAGACTGCGGACATAGTACAGGAGATGACCAGAGCCTGTGGACATAGTACAGGAGATGACCAGAGACTACGGACATAGTACATGAGATGACCAGAGACTGCGGACATAGTACAGGAGATGACCAGAGACTGCGGACATAGTACAGGGAATGACCAGAGACTGCAGACATACTACAAGAGATGACCAGAGACTGCGGACATAGTACAGGAGATGACCAGAGCCTGCGGACATAGTACAGGAGATGACCAGAGACTGCGGACACAGTACAGGATATGACCAGAGACTGCGGACATAGTACAGAAGATGACCAGAGACTACGGACATAGTACATGAGATGACCAGAGACTGCGGACACAGTACAGGAGATGACCAGAGACTGCGGACATAGTACAGGAGATGACCAGAGACTGCGGACACATTACAGGAGATGACCAGAGACTGCAGACATACTACAGGAAATGACCAGAGACTGCGGACATAGTACAGGAGACCAGAGACTGCAGACCTTTGGGGAGCGGGGACCCAAATTTGACAGGTACTCGCTCCCACTTCCGTGGAGTTGTCCTCCTTCCCCGTCTTTTGGGACACATGACAGGTCCCAGAACACTGCCAGACCATTCACAAAGCACAGCACTTTTTTTGCATATGCAGTGGGCACCCAGCTGTCATAGCCAGGTGCCCGAATTAAAGATGCCGGTGCCAGGGAGAGAAGACGGTGAGGACACCGCTGGACCGAAGAACAGGTAGGACCGAGGAGCAGGTCCTACTGCACAGCAGAGCCGAGTGGCCGGCCCAGTATTCTAGCACGGCGGTGGCGGGAATATCAGGCTAGCCACTCCATATTCGCTCCATAAGATGCACAGACATTTTCCCCCATTTTTTGGGGGGGGAAGTGCGTCTTATGAAGCAAAAAATACTGTAAGTTTTCGCATTTGACTTAGTATAGGCCTTTTGCAGGCCCTGTACAGCAGAGCTGGGTGTGGAAAGAAGACACAAGTAGCACGCTCATAGGAAAATAAAGCAGAGGGACAGAGGGATGAGCTCATTGCTATGCTGCTTCTGCTTTAGATGACCTAGGCTCAGAGGAAATTAGCTGAATGAAATTGTAATCAGACTGAAGATATCTAATAGCTGAAAGTACTGTGGGAACATTTCTGGATTGAAAGTAAATATTACATAAACAAATCTGGTTTTGTTGCTATTTTATTTGAATTGGCTAATAAGTTTAATTCAATATCTAGTTATTTTTGGCTGGAATTCTGAGAGATTAAAGTGTATATTAAAGGTTCATTTTTTAAATTAAAATAACAAACATGTTATACTTACCTGCTCTGTGCAATGGTTTTGCACAGAGCAGTTCCGTTCCTCCTCTTTTCGGATCCCCTGCCAGTGCTCCTGGTTCCTACCCCTGTCAAGTGCCCCCATAGTAAATTGCTTGCTATATGGGCACTAGTGCAGGCTCACTGCAGTGCCCCATTATGTGTGCCCATAGACCCCTGCTCCCTACTCACTGCTCATAGACAGTGATTGACAGCAGCAGGAGACAATGACTCTTGCTGTCTCTGATGCAATGGTGAAGTTAGAGAGCCTCTGCTCTCATGCACATTGCTGGATCAAGAGTGGGCTCAGGTAAGTATAAAGGGGGAACAGGGGGAGCTGCATGCAGAAGTTTTTTTTTTCATTACCCTACTGCAGAGAATGCATTAATGTAACAATCATTTTGCTTTTCGAACCACTTTAAGAGGCCAAAAGACTGATTATTGTTTGAGGGCGATATGTGAGGATGTGAGAATGATGGGAAATAGCATGAGGAAAAATGACTTATTTCACAAAATGTTATTTGATGCAAAACCAATACACCTCTAAATGTTTTGGTCCTCTGATCTTCAATTGGTTAAGAAGACTGCTTGTTTTCAAATATTTTTCCTTGCCCAAACATCAAAACGATAATACATTCAAATAACCTTGCTTCTTTTCTTGGTAAGCATAGCATGCCAATTCAAATCTTTGTCATCACATGGTGATTTACTCTAATTTTTTATTTTGTTATGTTATCAGTGTGCTTGTTGGATTCTTACATCACTCCAGAAGCTTAGAAAAATAAATATCTAGGGCTTGGTTTCATACACTTTACTTAACTATTGAGAATAATGCAGAGAAAAAAATTTCATGAAAAAGCACGAAGAGATGTTTTATGACAGACTGTAAAATTAGAACTATTCACAGCTATCTATGAAATCTTGCATTAGCAGCATTAGGCTACTGTGCTTCATTTGCCCCTTGGCAGAAAGAGACAGTTTGAAATATTTTAATATTACTGGCAATAGTACCCCAATTTAATGAATTACTGCAGTGTTAGATAAAAGGAATTTTAACAGGCTACTCATAAGGTTAAACAATTATATTCCATGACGCATTTTAAAAATGAATGGTTAAGGTTGAATAACTTTTGCATCAATGTCATTTTCTCATTATTTGTATTTTTCCAGTTACTCGTAACATAAGCAATATGTTTATGCATTGTTAGACAACAGCATTACACACGTTACTTAACACAATATTTTCAATTGCAATATTTCATGTCAGCTAAAACATGTAAAGGAATCAGTCAAATGGAATGCACTTTTTAAACTCATGCTACTTCTGTTAGTTAAAGGTGACAGAATACCACAGAATAAACAAATTTATTTAAAATTTGGTACATATTCTAGAAGTTACGAATATGATTTAAGAAACTAAGGTTTCTGAAGGCTGATATTTTGTCTTAATTCTTTAACTGATTGTATATTATCAAAGTAGCATAGGGACTACACCAATGAGTAGGCATTTTTCCTAAATACTGACAGATTCATTTATTGGTAACTGCGGTCATAAATCTAAAGTGTTTCCCTATTGCATAAAGAAATACACTAATGCTCTAACCACAAAGTGTTGTCAATGTGTAATAAGTTTTTTTCTTTTTTAATTAAATGAGGCTGTATGTGATAATGCTTTGAGCAAACTGAAATTCTTGCGAAGACTTACACAAGTGCTATAATGGAGTTAAAATCATTGTACTTGACTGAATTTGAGACATTAATAAACACACACACTATTGGTTTTGTACATGGGTTCCCTTACATTGAAAAATGTATATGCGGAATATATTTTTTTTTTTTACATTGGGTTAATGCTCCTATCAAGTGCCATAAGTGGTCCATTGGTATAGTGAGTTAAAAACAATGAAACTACTGTTATCTATTGATCTGTATCATATAGTGTGGCCCAAAATTGATTGCTTACCTTATGCACTGTCATGCCATCAGGAATGTATTATGGTTCCTCATGTATACACATTATAATTATATTAAGCATGATGCATATATTACATAGTTGTCACTAGGCAACATTACTGCAATCCTGATGGTTACCAGCTTAGTAGGTATGCTTTATGGTCGGAGGATCTCTGAATTACCATCTTTCCAATGCACCTGAAATGAAAAAGTGTGCGTATGCTTTCAAGATACAGTATTTTACATAAAGTAAATGTGTATCCTTGCCAAAATGTCACCAGGATTTAAAAATCAGACACCTAGAGATGTCTGAAGATCTTTGAAAGTAACTTGAATGCCTTAGAACCCAGAGACCCTAAGTAGTATGTTCAGTTATCAGTCGAGGCTTCTGTATGACAACTAAATGAGTACCAAATCCAGTTGCTATGGGATGCACAGGCGTTATAAAATTAACAAAAAAACTTCCTTTACCTCTTCTAACTGAGCCAAATCCCCCTTGATATGAGGCTTGCAAGCACCTCCAGACATTGCAGCTCACAGCAAGAGGGTAGCAGCACCAGAGGAAGTACTGCAAATCCAGTAAGCAGTGGGCAGAACAAGGTAAAGCCAGTTGCTGACTGACATGCTACAGACTTGTAATTTATCAGTAACAATGCTGATAGTCATGCCTTTTGCAACATTTATTCATCTTACTGTAGTGCAATCAGACATGACAGCATGGTTGCTACACCAACACAGAAAGCGGCATCAGGTGGACTTCACAGATATTTGTGGGACTTTGTGGATTAAGGACTAGGAAAATGCTACATCTGAGTTTATAATTAAGTGCAGAGGCCACAGTTCTACTTTAAAATGATTGTAATGGATCGACTTTTATTTAAAATAGCAAACATGTTATGCTTACCTGCTCAATGGTTTTGCACAGATTGGCCCCACTCCTCCCTCCTGCCAAGTTCCCACATAGCAAGTCACTTGCTATGGGGGTACTTGTGTGTGTTCACTCCCAAACTGGCTTTGTGTACCTGTTGTGTTTGTGTGTCTATTGTATGTCTTTATGTTTGTTGTGTGCCTGTTGTAGGGTGGATTGGTCTTGCCTGCTCCCTCCTTATTGGCTGTGGTTGACTGCAGCAGGAGCCAATGGCTCCCACTGCTATGTCTCTGGAAGAGCTGCTTCTCTCATCCACATCGCTGAATCAAGGTTAAGCTCAGGCAAATATTTAGGGGGGGGGGGGCTGCATGCAGAAGGTTTTTACCTTAATGCATATAATGTATTAAGGTAAAAAAAAAATCTTCCGTCTTTAGAACCAATTTAAGCAAATAAGAGAATATGAGAAAAAAAAATAAAGATTACAGCTTTGCGAGTAATAGTGTATTGAAACAAAAACTTTTCTATTGTGAAATGTTTTTGGTTCTCTTTAATACTTTGGCTTGCATTAAATGCTACATTATGCCTATATGCCCCCTATAGTTCTTATATTTACACTGAAAAGTGGGAACATATTCCTTTATATGGTAAATAAATTAAATTCTCAGTAACTAGAAAGCACTGCAATTGCATCATGTTAAGCGTAACCTTTTAAAAATAAAATCTGAAACATCCAAAAAAATAGAAGAAATAAAACTACTGCGTCTAATGACTTCTCACATTTTGGATTTTTTTTATCCTATTGCAAACTTTAAAGTTGTTTAATTTTTGCAGTTTAAACTGATTAGGAAAGCTGGTTTAGTGGTTTAGAAACAATTTAATTTGAAACCCAACCTAATGATTTAGTAATTCTGTTTACTATTTCTTGCAACTTATCACAGCCTTTTTATATATTAATCAACATCTTAAACATCCTTTTTATTCTACTTATCATGAATCAATGTCTGTTTGTTTCCTTTGTATAATTATGTTGTATACTTAATTTCTTGTATTAGTTAAACATCCTTAATGCCTTGCGACAACAACTATGAAATTCAAATATTCATGTAAATAAGATGCAATCTACTCTACTGTTTATTTGGCACATTGCATATACAACATAGCATTAAGAGACAGATTATTAAAGTGTTAGTGACTTTCTATTAAGCATTGCAATTAACATCTTTTAAATGCAAAAGAAAATAAACATATAACGTGAAATTATACTTTAAAATCATTCATAGAAATGATCTTGCTAATCTGTATTCTTGGCTTGATGAAAATGATACAATAGACCAGAAGAGCATGACAAAGATCACAACTCCAAAAGACCCCACAATAAATTATTTAAATTTCTATTATATGCTGTCTAACCTTTATTTAACATTCTACTGCCTTTTAGTGCAAATATCTCTTTGGCATCTTCTTCTGTCAGCCACACCAGTTACAATTTTATTCAACAATCTTTGGACTGCAGTATTAAATTGATTGTTTTGGTGGAGCATACTACATTGCTGTGCTAAAAGAAATAGTTTAGAAATCATTGAGGTGTGTGTGTTCAGTTTAACCCTTTGGCTGTTGGTGCCATTTTTTAAAATTTTTTTACCACCTGTTTTTAGGCCTGAAGAATACTTTAAACTATCAAAGCATTATATATTTTCTAAAGCAAGGACCCTATAGAATAAAATATAGGCAGTTGCATTTGTTATGTCACACAATAACTGTGCTACTATTCATCAAATCTGTATTTTTAGTAAAAAAAAATAATGTAGATAAACACAATAAGGCTGATTTCCTAATGGCAAATATACTGGACACTTTTCAAGTGCAATTGCTTCAGAGCTTAGTAAATGAGGTGAAGCTTCACTTTACAAAGAATACCCAATCACATGCAAGTAAAATAAAGAAACAGCGTTTTTGCTTACAGCTGTAATTGTAAAGTGCACAGTCTATTGGCATTTAGTAAATCAACCCCATAATAACACCAAGATTTCTGTAAAATATAAAAGAAGAGGTTGTGTTAGGTAAGCAGATACCAAAATCCTTTACAGCTCACCAGTTTAGTAAACTATTGTTCATATACTGGCATTCAGAATAATACCTACTATGTGTGGCACAATCAGCCATTTAAAATGCGTGCACACTGGGTCATGTTTGAATTCCTATGTCAAAGTACATAGGGACAGGAGTAATTAAAAAAATGCTGGGGTGTTTTTTTATTTAATAAAATTTATTTTGTAAACTTTTTTAAAACTTAACTTTATTACTATCAAAAGGGGGCTGACATGACCCCTTTATGATAGCACAGTGCAGGTGACAAGTTCTCTTTAAGGACACATCAGGAGTCTATTAGACCATTAATGTCACCTTTGAACTGTTTTTTTTTTTCTAACTGTATATTTTGTTTAAGAAATGCTTAAAAGCAAAGAAAGAGAAGTTCAAAGTAAATAGTAAGTGCAAAAGATTGCAGTCCTGCAATAACTTTTAAAAAGAGGTAATGCTTGTTCCAAAGTACATTTAAGAAAATTGACTTGAGAACCGTTACATAGCTGGTAAAATTCAAGCAATATCTTGTGGTAACATATTGTGACTCACAAAAAAGTATAAGTTCAGACATAAGTGACTCAATGTGAAATAGTGGACTGTGATAGCCAAGATGTATTCAGTATGCTTTTAACTTGGCAATCAAAATCACTTTGGATGCTGAAAAAGTAAGAGCTTAGACACAGGAGAGAAAAAGAGGAGAAATAGAAGAAAACGAGAAGAGAGGAATAGAAGTACCCAATGACCCCTAACCACCAGCTAGAATTCTAGGTTCCTTCTTCCATTCCATAGACACGAAAATACTTTTTGCTAAGACTATTCAGGAACAGAATTCCATGATATGCCACAATCCCAAAACCTTATTGTTTGTCAACAGACATTTATGACACCTGTTAAATATTCTGTTCTTTGTACATCTTGAACCCTAGCATGATTTTCTGTCAAAGAGGGAGGCTCATACTGTTTTCATTTAAGGGCAAATAGGCATCATGCTGCCGTAAGGATGTGCAACAGCAATTATTTTGATGTTTTAGAAAAATCAGGGGGAGGTAGACACAAATGAAAATGATATGATATAGGTGTCAATGGGATCCATGAGTAAATATGCAGATGGATAAGAGTATGAATAGCTTGCCAGGAAGGCTGTATATGAGGGTAGTACCAATAGATACACTGGACTGTTCCAATATTCTTCATGTACTTCCAACATCTGTCATCTGCAGAAAGATATATAAACTGTAAATTATCTGGAATGTAGTACAAGCGAAAGAATACCTTGTATTGATTCTCTTTTTATAAAGTGCACATTGAACTCTTAACTGTGTGAGACCATATTGTTTGCTGGGCTTTAAAAGATTTCCCACCCACAATTTGTTCCATTTTTGAGAGAGTATCACCTTGCTTGATGGGCTGCTCAGACGAATTTTCTTACACTGATTCAATGTAGAAAACTTGAGAGAACTAATCAGGGTTTTGGCGTAATTTGCAAGTACCCAAAAAAGGCTTGTTTAGGATGGTCATAAGTACTTCATAAGTAGAGTGTGCTCAGTAGGCTTACTCCCTAGCCAAAAAGGCCAAAGATAGACAGCTATGAACCAAAACAAGCTGAGCACATTCAGGATTATTTTTTAAAGGGGAGATAAACTCCCTATAAATGTATCACCCATGCAGCAAAAGCTATAGAGATGCAACAGAAGCAAGCACCATGAAAGAACATTTTTACTTAAAAGAAAAAGATTCCCAGACAACAGCTAACCTCATACCCAATTCATATTTTATGCACTGAACACAGCTTATAATCAATTTGCTAAACATGCAAGTTTCAGTCCATGTACAGCCATTTGTTGGTCTATTACTGGCTCAGCTCTGGAATCACTGAAACATTACAAGCTGTAGCTACAATATCTGGAATACCAAAAGCTTGTACTACATACAGTAGGGGGAAGAGACACACATAACCATAGCAGCATGGGGTATGGTGATCTTAATTTCCTTACACCATTTAGCATAGGTAGATTTTACAGTTATACTCTGGCAATTTAACTATAAACATTTTTTGCTTAAAGCTAAATTAAGAACACAATTGTTATCAGGTTGCTGATGCAATGCTTCATTTGCTTCTTTAATTATCTCTATTAAATTATTTTTATGTATTTATTTAGGAACTAAACAGAACTTTTATGTCAGCTGGGCTCTCATATACTTATTTCAAAGACACACATTAGGTTGAAAATAAAATTCTTATTTTTCATTTCCTATGTATTTCTTAATGTCACTTAAATGCATATGGGTTTTTAAATGCTAACACATATCTTAGGTCAAATTGTCCAGGTTTATTATACGTTTATTTTTTAAAAAAACATGTTTTTTTTTTAAAGAAAATGTATTGAGTTTTCCATCATAGAAAATACAAAATATCAATGAAAAAAGGAGGTTAAGGAGGGGGATAGCCCATATGAATGAGTATTACAGAAGTCAAGAGCACATTTGTACAGTAGACCATATGTTATGATAGCATGCTGAGTCACATAAGTAAAGACCATGAGGGAACATTCAATCCCTGGGATAAATGTATGTAAATAACGTTTAAGGGGGAGAATGAGTATCTGAGGGTGGGAGGGGAGGGAACGATAGGGGGCAATTACCAGGAACACAAAATTATGTCCATTTGGATGGGGGAGGAGGGTGAGAACTGTGAATTTTGCTTGGGTCTAAAAGAGTAGATGCTCTACAATTAATGTTTCAAAGCAAGTAGAAATAAACAGCAGAGAGGGAAGGACCCTCCAGCACCTGATAGTGATGGAGGGTGTTCCACATTCGGAAGTGCTATATGGTATGTTGAAAATAGTCCACATGGAGTCTGCTAGCTTGGGCTCAAGTCCCCCTGTCAGGGCTCCCAGGTGTGACCAGAGATGTGTGACTGACGCAGGGAAACGCAGACTTCAGATATATTATAAACAATATAATTTATTAACACTAACAATACAAACATAAACGCAGTGCAATACTAAAACATAATACAGTGCAAACAAACCAAACCAACCACCCACAGATAACAGTACATACAAGCAAGCGTCGTCAGGCAGGCCGGGTCAATATCAATAGGGCAGGTAGGTACAGGGGGAGCAAGCGGAGATTGGTCAGGGTCACAAGCCAGGGATCAGAACAGGTAGCAAGCAGCGTGGTACAGAGGGTCAGACAGAGGGATGGTCAGGAGCGAGCCGGGATCAGAGCAGGAGAAGTCAGCAGCGGTTCAGAAACAGGATGCAGGACAGAAACAGGATACAGGGCCCAGGACAAACACACACCAAGGCAGAGTCTGTGGGTCTGGCCATCCCTTAAATACCCCAGCATAATCAGTTACAGGTGTTAGCTGGCTGCAAAGTTGAGTCTCTGATTACTGGGAACACCCGCTGGCCAGCCCTGGTACTGCAGATCAAAAGGCAGGTGAGTCCCACCATAGCTGGCCAGTCCATTCCTGACAGTACCCCCCCCTCAAGGAGCGGCCTCAGGACGCTCCAAACAGTCCTAGCTGGGAAAAATGTTCCACCGCCCGGGTCTGGTAACTGGCGGGATATCAAAGACTGGCACACCGGGCAGGACTCCGGGCAGCGGTACACCGGGCAGAGGCACATCTGGCTGGACTCCGGGCAGAGGCACATCGGGCTGGACTCCGGGCAGAGGCACATCGGGCTGGACTCCGGGCAGAGGCACATCGGGCTGGACTCCGGGCAGAGGCACATCGGGCTGGACTCCGGGCAGAGGCACATCGGGCTGGACTCCGGGCAGAGGCACATCGGGCTGGACTCCGGGCAGAGGCACACCGGGCAGAGGCACACCGGGCTGGACTCCGGGCAGAGGCACATCGGGCTGGACTCCGGGCAGAGGCACATCGGGCAGAGGCACATCGGGCCGGACTCCGGGCAGAGGCACATCGGGCCGGACTCCGGGCAGAGGCACATCGGGCAGGACCCCGGGCAGAGGCACATCGGGCAGGACCCCGGGCAGAGGCACATCGGGCAGGACCCCGGGCAGAGGCACATCGGGCTACCAGGCGAAGCAGCATGCACCGGGCCCCCGGGCGGGGCGACAGGCGACGGGCACCGGGCCACCGGGCGGGGCGGCGGGCGCCGGACCCCCACGCGGAACTACAGGTCTCGGGCCCTCAGGCGGAGCGGCGGGCGCCGGACCCCCAGGAGGAGCGACAGGCCTCGGGCCCTCAGGCGGAGCGACAGGCATCGGACCCCCAGGCGGGGCGACAGGCATCGGACCCCCAGGCGGGGCGACAGGCATCGGACCCCCAGGCGGGGCGACAGGCCTCGGACCCCCAGGCGGGGCGACAGGCCTCGGACCCCCAGGCGGAGCTACAGGTCTCGGGCCCTCAGGCGGAGCGGCAGGCGCCGGACCCCCAGATAGATCGACAGGTCTCGGGCCCTCAGGCGGAGCAACAGGTCTCGGGCCCCCAGACGAAGCGGCGGGCACCGAGTCACCAGGCACGACAGTGGGCACCGAGTCGTCTGGCAAGACTGCGGGCACCGAGTCAACTGGCGGAACAGCGGGCATCGAGTCGTCTGGCAAGACTGCGGGCACCGAGTCGTCTGGCAAGACTGCGGGCACCGAGTCGTCTGGCAAGACTGCGGGCACCGAGTCTTCTGGCAAGACTGCGGGCACCGAGTCAACTGGCGGAACAGCCGGCATCGAGTCAACTGGCGGGACTGCGGGCACCGAGTCGTCTGGCAAGGCTGCGGGCACCGAGTCGTCTGGCAAGACTGCGGGCACCGAGTCGTCTGGCAAGACTGCGGGCACCGAGTCAACTGGCGGAACTGCGGGCATCGAGTCGTCTGGCAAGACTGCGGGCACCGAGTCGTCTGGCAAGACTGTGGGCACCGAGTCGTCTGGCAAGACTGCGGGCACCGAGTCGTCTGGCAAGACTGCGGGCACCGAGTCGTCTGGCAAGACTGCGGGCACCGAGTCGTCTGGCAAGACTGCGGGCACCGAGTCAACTGGCGGAACAGCGGGCACCGAGTCGTCTGGCAAGACTGCGGGCACCGAATCGTCTGGCAAGACTGCGGGCACCGAGTCGTCTGGCAAGACTGCGGGCACCGAGTCGTCTGGCAAGACTGCGGGCACCGAGTCGTCTGGCAAGACTGCGGGCACCGAGTCGTCTGGCAAGACTGCGGGCACCGAGTCAACTGGCGGAACAGCGGGCATCGAGTCAACTGGCGGGGCTGCGGGCACCGAGTCGTCTGGCAAGACTGCGGGCACCGAGTCATCTGGCAAGACTGCGGGCACCGAGTCGTCTGGCAAGACTGCGGGCACCGAGTCGTCTGGCAAGACTGCGGGCACCAAGTCGTCTGGCAAGACTGCGGGCACCGAGTCAACAGGCACGACAGTGGGCACCGGGTCATCAGGTATCGGATTGTCTGGCTCGACAGCGGGCATCGGGTCACCAGGTATGACAGCGGGCACTGGGTCACCAGGCATCAGGTCATTTGGCTTGCCAGCGGGCACCGCGTCATCTGGCAAGGCAGTGGGCACCGGGTCACCAGGTATGACAGCGGGCTCTGAGTCAATTGGCACGACACCGGGCACTGGATCAGGTACCGGATCATCTGGATCAACAGCGGGCATCGAGTCAACTGGCCTAATAGGATCGTCGGGCTGGATCAGTTCATCATGCTGAGTAGCGGCATCAGGCTGAATGCAGGCATCAGGCTGAGTAGAGGCTTCAGGCTGAGGAGAGGCTTCAGGCTGAGGAGAGGCTTCAGGCTGAGGAGAGGCTTCAGGCTGAGGAGAGGCATCCGGCTGAAGAGAGGCATCCGGCTGAAGAGAGGCATCCGGCTGAAGAGAGGCTTCAGGCTGAGTCACGGAAGGCAGGTTCACCGGTTTGGATACTGGCAGGATGGTATTGGTTGGAAAGAATTTTCGCTTTTTTCTGGTTTTAACTACTGGAGCACTGCAAGTAAACGCAGGTCTGCAAACGAATGGAGCAGCTAGAGACAGAGAAAAACTGGAGGATGGAACAGGAGAGGGAGCAGTTGCTACAGAGGGCTTTTTTACAGGGTTAAAGGCAGGATAGGTGCAGCGAGTGGGAACAGGGTACTGACATGCGGTAGATAGCCAAGTATACTGGGCTGTAACTGGAGGAGCTGGTGGGAATACAGGAGTAGAGTTAGAAGCAGGACTGGGTTTTTGCAAGCTGACTGAGGCTGGGTGCAACAAGTCTGTCCATGTCTGCAGTAGGGGTTGAACAAAGCTGAGCTTACACAAAGCCTGTCTGGTCAATGACTGCACTGCGTTTATACAATCTCTTAGTGTCTGTGGTGAACATGTGGAATAACGCTCCAGAAAGTAACCCACATCATCCTCTAATAACCACACCAGGGACTCAACCTGGTCTGCACTAAATGGTGGCAAAAATTCATCCCTGCATTCGGGGGAACCAGATGAAACCAACTCAACACAAACCTGAATCAATGGCTGCACCATAGAGAAATCTGTGCCCTGATCTACTAGAACATGAGCGAGCCGTATACATTCTAGCAGTTCATCCCGGGGATACTCCTTCAGAGTCTGATAAGCATACTCTCTGTCATCAAGCACTAGCAGAGATAAATACTCAACCTCATCCAGATCCATCCTTCCCATCAACAAGCCAAGATGGCTTCCCTGTGCAGCCACTTCTGGTCAGGATTGGCCTTGGTGTAATGTCATGGCTCCCAGGTGTGACCAGAGATGTGTGACTGACGCAGGGAAACGCAGACTTCAGATATATTATAAACGATATAATTTATTAACACTAACAATACAAACATAAACGCAGTGCAATACTAAAACATAATACAGTGCAAACAAACCAAACCAACCACCCACAGATAACAGTACATACAAGCAAGCGTCGTCAGGCAGGCCGGGTCAATATCAATAGGGCAGGTAGGTACAGGGGGAGCAAGCGGAGATTGGTCAGGGTCACAAGCCAGGGATCAGAACAGGTAGCAAGCAGCGTGGTACAGAGGGTCAGACAGAGGGATGGTCAGGAGCGAGCCGGGATCAGAGCAGGAGAAGTCAGCAGCGGTTCAGAAACAGGATGCAGGACAGAAACAGGATACAGGGCCCAGGACAAACACACACCAAGGCAGAGTCTGTGGGTCTGGCCATCCCTTAAATACCCCAGCATAATCAGTTACAGGTGTTAGCTGGCTGCAAAGTTGAGTCTCTGATTGCTGGGAACACCCGCTGGCCAGCCATGGTACTGCAGATCAAAAGGCAGGTGAGTCCCACCATAGCTGGCCAGTCCATTCCTGACACCCCCTCAACCAACATGTAACATATAATAATACAGTAATAAAGCAAGTTATAATAGGACAAAGGGAATGAAACAAAGTGGGGTTGGTGGGGGAACCATGTCACCTTTGAATGGCTAATATTGGATAAGGTGGCTTGGCGAATGGCGAGGTTACTTGTGAAATGAGATACAAGTAGGAGTAAAGTCCTTTACAAGGACTTGATGTCCCTGACAGTCAAGTGGAAGGAATAGTTTTTTGGGGAGATAATTTTATGATTTGAGGCCGTGCAAGGAGATTAATTTGCCCATTTAAGGGGAGTGTTATGGCAATTAATTGGCTCCATTTACAATGGAAATATTGTGTGGTCCTAAAGTTAGATATTGTGTGGTCCTAAAGTTAGAGAGAGTCTAGTTTCTTCTTATGGAGCAGCCCAATAAGATCTTGTTTAACATCTGCTATTGTAGGGGGTGAAGAGGAAGTCCACTTCTTGAGGATAGCATGTCTAGCAGCCATGAAGCAAGTTGTAAGCCAGGTCGTGTTTCATTGGCGAGCCAGTCCCTGTGCTCTGGGATATTGCAAGCTATATATCGATGAGGGAAGTGCGGAATCTCTTACGTCTGTCAGAACCTATACTAATAACATAGTTCACCACTTGTTGAACATAGATAAAGTGGTGAGGAGGTAGATTTAAGTGTTTCATGAGGTGGGGAAAGGACAAAGCAGCACCCGTTGCTAAATCAAATAACTGTGCAACATCTATGAGCCCATGGGAGACCCATGTAGCACATGCTGCAAACTGTTGCTTCTGAGGGAAAGTTGGGTTGTTGTGAATTGAAAGATATTGAGATACTCTGGCTGACAAACCTAATTTGCGTCTGAGTTCCCTCCAGGCTATTAACATATCTCGTAAGAGTAAATTTTGTTTCAGTTGAGGTGGAAGAGAACTTAAATTGCAGCGTAGCCTATAGGCTAAATGGGTCTACCATTTGTGATTCTAGGTGATAACTGGAGTATCTAGAGGTCTAAGAGATCCAGTCCAAACATACTCTTAATAAGCAGGAAAGGTTATACACTCTTATATTAGACAGACTGGAACCTCCCTCACTCCTGGGGGGATTTAATTTGTGAAGAGAAATGCGGGGCGGCGTCTGCGCCAGAGGAATTTTGTCAGAGCTTTATGAAGCTTTAGGAGATCTATGTGTCATAACCGAAGGGGATAGTTTGAAGTGGATAAAGAAGTTTGGGAAAGCTGACCATTTTAAATAGGTGGCATCTCCCAAAGAGCAAGAGAACGGAGGTCCATCAACATTTCTAACTCACCTATGATCTTTGATATCACCGGAGGGTAGTTGAGGTGGTAGAGAGATGAGGGAAATTTGACTATTCTGATGCCAAGGTATGTAATGTGTCCCTTTGCCATGATAAATATTAGGTTGTCCACCCAAGGAGGTGTTCTGTCATGATATAGGGGAAGGCTTTCACTCTTTGAAAAGTTAACCCTTAGCCCAGAGCATGATCTAAATCTTGTAAATATTTCCTGGATATGAGGCATGTCTGACTGAGGGTTAGATGTAAAGATCAAGCTAACATCCACAAATAAAGCAATGTGGAGGTCGTGTTGGCCAATTGTCACCCCATGCAGATGAGATTTAAATAGTAGGTAACAGGATAAGGGTTCCAGTGCTAAATTAAACAGCGGGGGGTGGGGGGCGAGCCCTGTCTAGTTGTCTTATGAAGTTTTAAGTGTTGAAAACACAGCCCACTGTAATTACAATAGTGTATAGAGATGAGTACATGGCAGCTATCAAGTGTGAGAAGAGGCCTCAAAAACAAAATATCTGGAGGACTAATGCCAGCCAGTAACAGCTGACATTATTGAAAGCCTTCTCAGCATTGAGGGAAACTATAGCTAAATCACTGGTTGGGTTGGTCCTGGCATGTTCTAGGACATTCAGCAACTTACGAATATTTGAGGTCACCAACTGGCCTTGGGCGAAACCAGCTTGAGAAGGGTGTTATAAGGGATGTTTGCCTTTTTTGGCTACTAGTTTTATGTGGGCATGGAAGCCAGATGGTACCCCCTTACAAGAATATTCAGGTAGACCGAGACTAAAGTTGTGATGAACGTATCCATCAGGGCCAGGGGTCTTGCCATTAGCTAGGGTTGATATTGCTTTTGCCCCATCTTGGGCAAAGATCGGGGCGTTGAGGGCTGCTAGGAAAATACGATCCACCTTCGGAAGAGTAACTTGATTTAGGAATTCCTGCACTAAGTCTGTGTCCATGGGGTCTGGACCATATAGTTTTGAATAAAATTGTTCTAAGATATGAATAATGCCCTTGGGTGTTGTGTACAGGGTGCCCAGAGAATCTTTTAAAGCTGTGATGTGGGTGGGGGTGTAAGGACCTTTGCAGATACAGAAGAGGAGTCTTCCAGGCTTATGTCCATTATTGTGATATTGTAAGTCTGTATAGGACTGGTGGACCTTTTCCAGAGCAAAGACCCACAGGTCAGATTGGCTTTTGGATTCTTGCCAGGCCTTCCTGTGTTCATTAGTTCAACTCAGCCAATTGTGCTTGGGCTGTCCTTAATCTATCACTCACTTTGCTATACTGTTGGGTGACCTTCCTTTTGTATGCGGCTGTGAAGGGTTTGATCTGTCCACATATCACAGCCTTGCCTGTTTTCCAAAATAGGTTTGGGTTGTGAGCTGCATTAGTAATCTCAAAATCTGCCGAAGTGTCCTGAAGGACCTTCTGAAGGTCTTGCTTGTGCGCTAGATCCTGGGCGAGCTTTAAGAGGTGAAAGTAACAATGCGGACAGAAATAGGGCTATAATCCAAAATGGCTATATCATGAATGTTAGAATCAGTGGTAAATTTCAAGAGGGAAGAGTTACAAAAAATGTAATCTATTTTAGCTAACGTGTGGTGTGAAGATGAGTAGAATGTATATTCCCTACCATCTGGATGGGCCAAGTGCCATACATGGATTAGATGAATGGCCTCAAGCAGATGGGGTAAGGAAGTAGAGGCGAGTGAGGGAGATGGAACAGGGAAGGTTTTATCTATAGATCTATCTTCTTGAGGATTCATAGTGGAGTTGAAATCACCTCCCACCAGAAAGGGGAGATGGAGGAAGGGGGAGATGCGAGACGAAGCCAGACGTAGATGTATGGTAAATATACGGCCTCGATATCCCCACTAGTTGAAACCACCTCACATGGCAAGTTTTTGTGTAAAAGGATCAATACACCCACTTTACCCTTAACCAAAGCTGATCCATAAATCTGACCTACCCATAAATTTTTCATGAGTGTAAAGTCCTTCTTTGGTAAGTGAGTTTCCTGTAAAAGGGCTACTTTAGCTTTTAGTCATTTAAGATGACGTAGGACCGCCATACGTTTATGAGGGGATCTTTAGCCCTTGACATTCCATGTAATAATTCATGTCATTACAACTCAGTGCTAAAGGATCTTGCACATATTGACCATACCCCTTATTGGCTATACCAGACCCCATTTTCTACCTGAGGCCTAATTTGTTAGAGAGAGGTGTTATGAGACAGAGGGACTTTGTTCCCAACAAAGGTAGGGGAGAAGAACAACAAGCCCAATGGGGCATAAACAAAAGAGCAAACAAAAATAGACCAAGAAAAACGTATACTTTGCATTATTCCACATGTAACCTTTACCTGTAAACAGCGTTGCCAGGGGCACATGCTGTTGGTGCGCTGGGACCGTGGTGTATTGTAGCTTGTCCCATAGCTTCTTTGGGAAATGTGGGAGGAGAACTGTGGATATGTGCCTGTTGTACTCAGCAAAAGCAAGGGCCTGAGAAGGCTGTAGTGGGTATTACAAAGAACAAGTATAACAATAAAATGGTTTAGGAGGCTGACTGAGATACATGATAATAATCAAATGGCTGGGTACAAATTGGTCAGATGGTCAAAAATCCTGAAGGATACACATTCCATAGGTCCGTAGGCTTGGAGTTATGCAAACTTGGAAGTTCCTGGGTTGTGCGCATAACGAGGCCTTTTCAGGTGAGTCTTTCCATGGGCTGCGTTGCTCCCTGGGAATAACTAAGTAGGAGGCAGTTGTAGGATTAGGCGTTTCCCAGGGGATATCTAGGTATGCTTGCATGTCATTTTCAGCTTCTTCTGGATGTGATTGGTTTTGCATGATTGACTGGCTTTGCATGATTGGTTAGGTAAGTGTAGCTGGGTAGGCTAGTGTAAACTTGATACCTTTCAGATGCAATGCTGAACAAATGGTTTGGAAGGCTTTCTGTTTGTGAGATATCTACTATCCAGCTGGAGTGATCTGGAAGGATTTCAGGATGGCTACTCTGTCTGAATAGTTAAGGTATCTGACAATCACTGACCTAGGAGAGCATCGCTTGTTAGAAGGGGAACCCAGGTGGTGCGCTCTTTCCACCTAAGCTGTTCTATGCCCATTGAAGCTGCTCTGTTAACTGCTGCTGTAATTGTTGGGGACAGTAATTCAGCCACAGCCTGGGCTATCTTGCCGTATTGTTCCTATGAGGGAGATGGTGCAGAATCTGCAGCCTGAGGCTGCATATCTGAGGTACCTGTGTCTACCGTCAGCCACCTTGGCTGCCCGTGAGTCTGTGGGTAGGGACCGGGTGTCAGCAGAGATGGCAAGCAGCAGCAACAAGATACCACTCCATCAATGTCTCTCGGGGAGACAGGAGAGACTGCAGGCTGGCATCCCAGAGCCGTGTAGCGGGCTTTGTAAGCTGGTATTCCCAGAGTCGCTGTTCTGTGCACCCTCATGGCTGTTCTGTGGCACCGGGACCAGAAGTAAAACACGTTTTTTTAAATCAAATCCTATGTTTTATGGTTGATTTTTTGGGTTTCCAAAGAATTGGAAACTGTTCATACTGTTATCAAATAAGGTGAAACAGTAGGTAAGAAAATATTCCTGCACACTAGAACTCCATTTTCTAGGTAAAGTTGATCTAGGGAATATCTGACTGCTTCTTGGGGAATCAGGAAGGATTTTTTTCCCCACACTATGTAATTATGTACCTTTTTTTCTCATTTATAATAGCAGTTGGGGGGTGGAAAAATCATGGTTAAGCTGTGGTTTTACTGCCCCCATCTGCTCCCCCGTTAGCTGCAAAGGCAGTGGAGGGATGTGCGTCGCAGCATGGAAATATTTATCCCAACTGTATCCCACTATTGCCCACTAAACATGACCAATTCAACTGAATGGGGGTACTCCACAACCACCCCACAACCGCATGCAATGCACACAGTTGTGGCATGTTAATGCAGGGTTCAAAGGGTTAAATCAGGCATTGTATTACCTCCTCACTGCCTTTCAAACACTCTCTGAAAAATTATCCAAACACAGATTGCTCTTCAGAAAGGAATGCTAATGTAAACTAGTCCTGAGAGGTCAGAAATGGTCCAATGATCACATGCAATACCTGAAATAGAAAGCATTGTTTGTTATTATCAGGTCAGTTATGTCCATAAAGTTCTTGAATGATGGGTATCTCATAAAAGAAATATAATCATAAAACAGTCTCACTTATTCATACACAATAATGGAACACTGTATCTCCAGATAGGTCATTACATTACCAGGGCAGGTGGCTAGACTGATAATGCATGTTTTTGTGCTCTTTTACTTTAAAAGAATGTCATTCACCCTATGCAAAGTAATACTGATTTTATAATCACTAAATAACTAGTAATATCAAATATAGTTTTCTTGTTTTATGCCGATTGAGGGGACAGACATATAGTCTTAGTTTATAAGAAAATGTGCCATGAAATTCCATGTTTTCTAAAGGTAATTTTAAACATTACTGTTCTTCCTGACAAGTTGTGAGATTTCCTGTTTGAACTTAGCCATATAAATCACACACCTATCAGTCTTCTTAATGACATGGAATGAAGAAAAACGACATTCAATAGATATTTGTAAATCTTTTAAGTCTCTCGATTGAAATCTGTAGCTGCAGGCTGCAATAGTAATAAACATTTCCACACACAAATCACACCTTTGCAAGACAAGGGCAAGTTCACCAAAGTGCAGAATGGAAAAAGGCAGACATGGAAAAACTGCTTTAGGTGTTAATATCATAAACCACAATAGTAAATAACAGCGGGAACCTGTAATCATATGGATTATGTAACACATATCATTTAAAAAGAATAAAACAATAATTATGTGTTCTATTACCACTCAGCCTCTTGTGTAGCCTACCATGTAGGGCAGCATGCAGCATAAATGTATACTAAAAAAAGGAAACCTTCTACCTTAGGCTCAATGACAGAAAAAAACAGATCTTGTTCACTTTCCATGTAACCATTACTGCTTAAGCCAAAATAAAAAAAAGTCTTGTGTATAAGACTCCTCCTTTGCCTACCATTTCTTTATTAAATTATTTTATAGTAATATTATTACATTATTACAATTTCCCTGCACCCCCTTTCTCAAGTGCTCAACTATGAAAGAATCATCTCATTACAATAGAAATGTACCTAAGTATAAATGACAGAATGAAATTTGCAAAAAAAGTTACATCTATAGGTCATAGGTCAAAGGTTATTACATGTAAGTGCCTGCATGTGCCTTTTTACCCTCCTTTCTGGCATGATCTGTCATCTTTCAATGTACTGCACCATTCCTCACAAAGATGCCTAACAAAGATATGTATTGCAGAAGAGCATGTCTCAGCTATCTATAGAACATAGCAATATATTGAACACCCTGAGTTCCAAGGCTTCTGGAATGATAAAGAAAAGAAAAATTAATGTATGAGAGCCTTTAGTGCCTGCTTTTAACATTGCATGTGAGGTTTACTATCAATTCAATATCACAGCCTCCTTTTAAGCACTATCAACCTGGGCAGAACTTTCCCTATTCCTAAAAGGTGTGACAAAGGATGATGCTCTAAAGCTGTTTTTAACTTACAAAGTTGAAAATAAGTAGCATGGATTAAGTCGCAAGTGTCTTAATAGAAAACTTGAATGTTGAAGTCAGACATATGTTTACTGTAGATGCTATAATGAGTTGCAATAAATGGTTAAAAACTGAGTTGAGATTTGAGTTGTGGATGTCTTTCCCTTGGGTGGCTGTTCAGGTGACTATACAGATCAAAGAAAGTTTCACCTTTGAATTGCAATCAATAAAACTGACTTAATAAGAGAACTGTAACTTTCTTTTATCTTTATTATTAAAAATATCTGCTTACATTTTTTTAACCGCTTCCATGCCACCCTGTAGCAGAAATGCTGCTACAGGGTGGCACGGGTGTGCAAAATCACGTGTATATATACGTGATTTTGCAGTTCCGGGTAGAGGGTGCCTGCGCCGTGTGCATGCCCTACCAGCGCCACCCTTTGTGGCCTCAGCTGTCAATCGTCAGGTCCCGGCTGGTGATTCCCTACTGGCACCCGATGATCTCTGAGGATTTCCGACGGAGGAGAGACCTGTATGCAAACAATACCGATCTCTCCCCTGTCATCTCCTGGACACTGCTTTGTACGGCTCTGCACAAAGCAGTGTGCTTACAGTGAAACACACACAACCCACATAGTAAAGCAGCACACAGCACACAGTTAACCTTTTGATCGCCCCACATGTTAACCCCTTCCTGCCCAGTGTCATTAATACAGTGTCAGTACTTTTTAATAGCACTGATCACTGTATCAGTGTCACTGGGGATTTCAGTGGCACCAAGTCAGTTCCCTCCAGTGTCAGAATGCCTGCCGCAGTCCTGCTATAAGCTGTTGATCACCGTCATTACTAGTAAAAAATTTTTTTTTTAAAATGCCAGTATATATACCGTCATTTGTAAGTGACATAACTTTCATGTAAACCAATTAATTTACATGTATTGGGATTTTTGTTAGCAAAGACATGTAGCAAAATACATTTTGGCCTAACTTTGTGAAGAAATTTGATTTTTGATTTTTTTTTAACTGGACACATTTAATAGCAAACCGTGAAAAAATATAGTATTTTTTTCAAAATTATCACTTTTTTGTTTATAGCGCAAAAGATAAAAAAATGCACAGGCAATCAAGTACCAAAGAAAGAATGCTTCATTTGTGGTAAAAAGGACATACATTTCATTTAAGTGCTGTGTTGCATGACCGCAAAATTGTCAGTTAAAGTATTGCAGTTCTGTATCTCAAAAAATGGCCTGGTCAGGAAGGGGGGTAAGCCCTCTGGAGGGCAAGTGGTTAAAAATCTGAAAGAATGGTCACATTTTTTAAGGGGCACAAGTTAAACTCTTGCCCACCGCCCTATAGTAGAGGTACTGCTGCAGTTCGACAGGGCTTGCCAAAATCTTCCACAAAGTACCTTAGTATTGTATGTTATACCTGATCATTGTTAATTTTTTTTTTACAATAAAAGTAAATGTAAACTAAATGCCTAAAGACACATAAAGAAGTGCATGCATAATTATAATGTATTTTCCCTTTGTTTAGACTTTATGGATGCACTTACAAATGTATGTGCATGCGTTTATAGGCATAAGTGTGTAAAGAACATGTTTTTACTTGCAGATTCTGTGTTATGGATCTGAATGCAGCTGCGTTCAGATCCGTACATAAAAAAACACTTACATTTGCTTTTTTTTACAGCTGGATAAATGTAACCTTAATATAATGCTGCAAATAGATGATTTGTGACACATAGTCTAGCCTGTCCGCCTCCTGCTCCAACACGTTTCATCCCACAAAATCATAGTCTCCATGATTAAGCTCTTTGTGGGGCAAAACACGCTGGAACAGGAGGTGGACAGGCAAGACTATATGCTATGAATCCTTTGTTTAGTATATTAAAGCTGGTTTAACATCAGTAATGGCCTCAGTGTGTGGCCTGTTCATTTCTACTTGAGAGGCACATGAATCTGTCACCATGGAGGAGGGCAGCACTAAGGCAGCAGGGTACACACTGAACAATCACATTCTCAGTGCCTGTTCAGCATCACTGGTTACCAGGATGCTTTTAGCTACACAGCTGACATCATCCTGGGAACCAGTGACACATCTTAGGACGCAATCAGCTGTCAACCTGCAGAACAAAGGGGAATGGATTCTGGCTGATGTCATTGACCAAATTCTGGGTAATGATGTCAGCCAGCATATCCACCTACTATGTTTGCATTCAGCTGAATGGGGCTGGAGATGTGTCATTGGTCGCTCGGAATTTGTGGATGCTGTCCTTCTAGGAACTAAAAAGCCCAGTGTTCATTTAGCTGACAGGTGGCAGGAGAAAAGATTGCCATGGGTGGAAAGAGTGGTGGAAGATAGGTGTCCATAGAGTGGTGAGGGGAGAACAAGGGAGGGGATTGAAGCTCATAGACAGGTGGGAGTAAATGTGCGCCCAAAACCCTGAAGAAGCTAGAACATGTGCATATATGAGATCCAGCCTGGTTGTGCTGCCTGTCCACAGTAAATGTACTGTGGGTAGGCGGTATGCAGTTAAATAACATCAAAATAAAGCTCTATCTGATATAAATTATATCAAATTCATTTTGTACAGTGTGCCATTAGTGAGTAATTGTCAGTCAAGCTATGACCACGCGCACACGCTACCCACACTACTATTTGCAGCCTCGGCTGTCAATCAGTGTCCTGGCCGGTGAATAGTTTTCGTCACCTGGTGATCACTGGGCATTACCAATGGAGGGGGAGAACTGTGGGTAAACAATACAGTTCTCTCGCCTGTCAGCTCCTGCACACTGCTTTGTATGACTGTGCATATCACAGCCATACAAAGCAGTGTGCTTACAGTTGAAAACACACACACAGCACACAGTAAAACAGCACACAGCACACAACACACAGTTAACCCTTTGATCATCCTACATGTTAACCCCTTCCTGCCCAGTGCCATTGGTACAGTGGCAGTGCTTTTTATTAGCACTGATCACTGTATTGGTGTCACTGGGGATGTCCGTGACACCAAGTCAGTTCCCCCCAGTATCAGAATGCCAGCCGCAGTCCCGCAGACCCACTATAAATCGCTGATTGCCGCCATTACTAGTAAAAAAAAAAACAGCATATATACCACCATTTGTAAACGCTATAACTTTCACGTAAACTAATTTACATGTATCAGGATTTTTTAGCAAAGACATGTAGCAGAATACATTTTGGCCTAAATTTGCGATGCAATATGAATTTTTAAATTTTTTTACTAGACATGTTTAATAACAAAATGTCAAAAATATTTTTTTTCTCAAAATTGTCAGTCTTTTTTTTCTAACTTGAAAAATAAACACCACACAGGTGATCAAATACCACCAAAAGAAAACTTTATTTGTGTGAAAAAAGGACGTAAATTTCATTTGGGTGCAACGTTGCATGACCACGCAATTGTCAGTAAAAGTAACGCAGCGCCGTAATGCAAAAAATGGCCTGGGCAGGAAGGGGGTAAATCCTCTGGAGGGCAAGTGGTTAACATGTCAGTACTCAAGTGATTAAAATGCAATTAGGTTTAATGTAAAGCTGTATTTATTATTTTAAGACTAATTTACTACAAAAGCAAGCAAGAATGGCCTTCTTTGGTAGATACAAGCCAATTATTGAAAGTAGTGTTCATAGGCTTACCTTTTATTGATTTGTGTACAGTACAACAAAGGAGGGATGTATCTTTAAAGATAATGTTTGTATGTTCTTTAATTCTTTGCCTGGACATAATTATACCCAAATTAAATATTCATACACTCAAGCTAAACTAGGAAATCTTTCCATCTGAAAGGTTTATTACTTACTTCTTTCAGTTCCATTTTGCTTTTCAGATTAGCAAAATAAGCTTCCTTGGCTAGAAGCTGGGTTCAAATTCAGGACAGGCCACAACTAAGATCTTCTTATGCAATGAATAAATAGGCTGTATAATGAAAGCTTATCTTAAATTGTTAATTGCACAAATTTTCTATTCACTATTGTAATATTATTAATTTTCATTTATCAGTTGGAGAGAGTGTGTCTTCCTTCTCTTCTGCATTGACATAATTGCGTGAAAAGAGATAGGATTCTTTCTTCAGAAAAAGTTAGCTATGCAAAGAATAATTTTACTCTTCATTTAGGCTGCTATTTTTTTATTTGTATTTCAATATCAGTCTTCATATGTCGCTTTTGGAGAAGTATATGATTTTGCTAATAACATTTTGGCCAATATTTATTCTGTAAAATGAGCTTTTGTTTGAGGACAAGATATGAGATAAAGTCTGCTTTAATCTAAAATAAACAATAATGAATAATGCAACTCAAATTTTTCTATCTGATGCCAAAATACCAGCAGGTCTTGTTGGATTGAACATGCCATCTCATAGGGAGAACAGATGGCTTTAAGCAGCAGACCATACCGTTCATTTTTGTTTTTGGAGGGCATGGTTTTGTTTTTAACTTAGGGCAAAATTCCTTTTATAGAACTTGAACAGCAAGAAGGCTTTCCTTCTCGCTCACTAATTCCTGTTATCATCATTTAGTTGACATCACTCTTTTCATTAAGATTATAGACTTCCAAGATAACCGTATAGGTTAATGACTTGTAGTTAATTTTAGTTGATAAAGCTGTCTATGCTTAGCTTTTTTTGGTTGGCTATTTTGACCATCTAAACAAAAAAAAAAAACAGATTAGAAACTTTTTAAACATCAATAGGTGTTGCAGTGTTATTTGCTAACCGTAATGAATATAACCATACCCTAAATTTCAATACAATTTCCAGAACACAGTTCATATATTTATTCATATAATTTAACAAAGCCTTGTGACTGCTATAATATCCCAGTGGAATTTAGAGCCATTCACCTTAGAAATGTTTAAACATACTAGCTGTAAGTTTGCAAATTTGCTAGATGAAAGCATACTAAAAAAATATTTTTCCTAATTGTTCTTAGCAATACAAATTAAGGCTTAACATATTTTAGCATTGACAATAGAATTATGGGAATCTTAATCTCGCAGTAAGCTGCTGGCATTCTCAAATCTATACTGGCCATCTACAACCATATAAACACACAAGTGGTATATTTATAAAGCAGTTTTTGTGATATTCACCAAACATTCATGCAGGTGAATCTTCTTGGTGCATGTTTATTTAAAAATTTGCAGTGATTGATTCACCTGCAGTGAATGTTTGGTGAATGTCACAATCACTGATTTATAAAAATGCCCCTAAGAAATTTATTGAGGTTCTTCAATACTACACATGGTGAATTGTATGTGCCATTCTGCATTTTTTTTTACTGGAAAAACTGTTGTTATGGTTTGTCAAGTTACCATTGATTAAGCTATTGTCATCTGTTCCATGACCAAAAAACAAGGTGTACCTTAAAATATTCCTATATCCAGATAATTTTTGTGAAATTTTACATCCAACACAATCTATTTTATAGAAATAGTTTTTGTTTTCTATTTTACCCTATTTGTGGAAAATTACTTTTAAAGAAAATGTGCAATATGCAGAACTTCATACTTATTTACACTCACTGGCCTTTTTATTAGTTACACTTGTTCAATTGCTTGGTAACACAAATTGCTAATCAGCCAATCACATGCGAGCAGCTCAATGCATTTAGGCATCTGGACATGGTGAAGATGGCTTGCTGATGTTCGAACCCAGCATCAGAATGGGGAAGAAAGGGGATTTAAAGTGTTACTTAAGCCACAACAGTAAAATCAGTCTGTATATGCAGTAAATCATGTTTGTTATAATCCCTGTGGCATCTAAGGGGTTAATTCTCTGCATTGTGTAAACAGGCTGTTTGATCCTGTTTGATTTCTCTGATCCTCCTCTTCTTCCAGTGTTCCCCTCTCATCTCCTGATAAGACATATCATGTGGCATCACCCTGCACATGCTCAGTTTGGTGTGTAATGCTAAAGAGGTTTGTTTTTTTGTTTTTTTTTACTTGGGAGAGTTCATGTGATCAGCATCGGGCCTATTAGCACTGTCCATACAGAGGTCAAGAGTTCTACATCCTTCTAGAGCAAAATGAAAACTCCTCCTATAAGCTTTAACATGCGCTCTGCTAGACACTGATAGAAGTCACAAGACTGCTATATACTGCTGATGAGAAAAGGTATTTAGCCGTTTATATTTACTAAAATTATTGCATTTCCATGTTCTGTGTACTGTGGAAGACCAGATATAGTGAATGCAGGGGGGTCCTGGGTTTAGTAACACTTTAAGCGATTTTTAATATGGCATGGTTGATGGTGCCAGACGGGCTAGTCTGAATATTTAAAAAACTGCTGATCTACTGGGATTTTCACACACAAGCATTTCTAGGGTTTACAGAGAATGGTCCAAAAAAAGAGAAAATATCCAATAAGCAGCAGTTGTGTGGACAAAAATGCTTTGTTGATGTCAGTGGTCAGAGGAGAAAGGGCAGACTGATTTGAGATGATAGAAAGGCAGCAGTAACTCAAATAACCACTCTTTACAACTAGGGTATGCAGAATACCATCTCTGAATGCACAACACGTCGAACCATGAAGCAGATGGGCTACAGCAGCAGAAGACCACACTGGTTGCCACTCCTGTCAGCTAAGAAGTGGAAACGGAAGTTACAATTTGCGCAGGCTCACCAAAATTGGACAACAGAAGATTGGAAATATCAGGTCTGGTCTGATGAGTCTGGATTTCAGCTGTAACATTAAAGATGGTAGGGTCAGAATTTAGAGTAAACAACATGAAAGCATGGATCTATCCTGCCTTGTATCAATAGTTCAGGCTGGTGGTGGTGGTTTAATTGTGTGGGGGATATTTTCTTGGCACACTTTGGGCCCCTTAGTACCAACTGAGCAGCATTTAAATGCCACGGCCTACCTAAGTATTGTTGCTATTATATACGGTCATCAAATATAAGATTATTAAAGATGATAAACAGTTCAGTGATGGGGGACTCGCAGGGAGTATAGGTGTAATCCAATCCCAGGAATAGATAAATTGCCTGCTTACCAGAAGCGCAATTATAATACGCATGTACAGGTTTCATGTAGCCGGGGTCCCATGTAGGCGCTGCTTTATAGTACCCAGATGGTCCGTCGGTGGTAAGACGATGCTGGCCTGGTCGGATCACACTGCTCCTTGGATCCACACAGAGAACCTAAAAATGCTGGGGCTGAGGTATGGGAACTCAGTGCCAGGTATATTATAAGTGCAGTACAGGCTCACATGCGTTCCACGTAAATAGAATCAATTCCTTCCAGTCTCGGCTGTGTTCTAATGTGAAGGTAGTCTTGTGTGAGGAGAATGGCGCCCTTTTTGCTCTCAGTGCTCTGTGTGGAGTGAGTCCAATCAATGTGTGCACAGCCAGCCTGTGTGTATATTTGATGACCGTATATAATTGTCACTTGGATATTATTTGTAGCGCTGCACTTATATTGTTTCTATTCTGGTTGGAAGGGCTTGTAGTTCCTTTTTTGTGCATTTGCCGCTCACTGGAGTGCGCTCACTTTTCTTTATTTTATAAAGTATTGTTGCTGACCATGTCTATCCATTTATGGCTACAGGGTACCCATCTTCTGATGGCTACTTCCAGCAGGATATTGCACCATGTCATACAGCTTAAATCATCTCAAACTGGTTTCTTGAACAAGACAATGAGTTCACTGTACTCCAATGGCATCTACAGTCACCAGATTTCAGTCCAATAGAGCACCTTTGGGATGTGGTGGAACAGAAGATTTGCATCATGGATGTTCAGCCAACAAATCTGCAGCAACTGGGTGATGCTTTCATGTCAATATGGACCAAAATCTCTGAGGAATGTTTCCAACACCTTGTTGAATCTATGCCACAAAGAATTAAGGCAGTTCAGAAGGCAAAAGGGGGGCGCTGTTTTAAAATAGTGACAGCGGGTGCGGGAGAAGATCCCCATCCGGCAGTCAAAGCGGGGCTCAGGAGGGTGCTGGGGATCATATAGTAACATGTTAAACGTTGCACCCTAGACATAACATGTAGCATATTATGAAAGGCCATGGCACCAGCACCTCCCAGCTCTTTAAGGGGATTCAGATGCTGGGAGGTGGGGTTGGTTTGTGAACATGTGACCACTGTGATTGGTTGTCAGAGTGGTCACATGATTGAATAGCTCCCAATCACAAGTATAGATTGTGAGCTTTCTGTTAGCTTCTGGTGACTGTGCTGGGAGTGCACACAGTGTGCGCTTCCGGCACAGTTCTGTTTTTCTTTGGGTATGCATATATGTGGCTCCTTTGTGATAAGGCCCAGCAGCCGAGAGGTTGTTTATATGTGTGCGGCTGATGAGAAGGAGTTAAATAGGGCATTTCTGATATTGCATTAGGTGTGTGATTCCTAGGCTTACTCACATTTGGTAGACAGGAATAAGTAATGTGCATGTCTATCAACAGAGATGTCTTCTTTCTTGTAACTTTGGGAATATTCCATGTCTCTGATGTCGTACCATCATAGTATTTCCTTTCAAACATACTTTCAGACATGACACTGAAGACATGTACAATATGAATATTAATGAAGACTAAAGCATAAATAAATCCAATAGCAAAAATGTGTGTGTGTGTGTATATATATATGTATATATATATATATATATATATATATATATATATATATAATGAGATGAGTGCACTTGATTTTTAGCCTTTTTAACCACTTGCCTACCAGGTACTTATACCCCCTTCCTGCCCAGGCCAATTTTCAGCTTTCAGTGCTGTGACACTTTGAATGACAATTGCACGGTCATGCAACACTGTACCCATAAAAAAAAAAAATTTTCACACAAATAGAGCTTTCTTTTGGTGGTATTTAATTGCCACTGGGTGTTTTATTTTTTGTGCTATAAACAAAAAAAGAGCAAAAAATGTAATAAGAAAAAGTTTTTTTTGTTTCTATCATAAAGTTTTGCAAACAGGTAATTTTTCTCCTTCACTGATGTGCATTGATGAGGCTTCACTGATAGGCAGCACTGATAGGCACTGATAGGCAGCACTGATGAGCACTGATGAGGTGGCAGGATAGGCAGCACTGATGGGCACTGATAGGAGGCACTGATAGGTAGCATTGATAGGCAGCACTGACGAGCTGGCACTGATGATGCTGCACTGATAGGCAGCACTGATGGGCACTGATAGGCAGCACTGATGGGCACTGATGGGTGGCACTGACTGATGGCACTGATGGGCACTGATGGGCAGCACTGATGGGTGGCACTGCTGGGAACAGGTGGGTGGCACTGCTAGGCACTGCTGGGCACAGGTGGGGGGCACTGATGCATACATGTGGGTGGAACTGATGGGCACAGGTGGGTGGCACAGGTGGATGGCACTGCTGGGCACTGATGATCAGTGCCCTGATGATCGGTGCTGATCTCTTCTCAACCTCTGACAATGTCACAGCTTGAGGAAAGTACTGCCTACAACCAACAACTGTATTTAGCCGGTGATATGCTGTGTCATTGGACACAGCCGATCACATGGTAAAAGGCCACTGTGATTGGCCGTTTAGCATATCACGTGATCAGATATGTCCGTATTTATGAAGGAGCATCTCCCCCCCACCTTCTCTTCTCCATAGCATATGGGAAGGGGTGTTTTGTAGTGCATGGAGACAGCTGGGAACAATGCAACTGACAACAGTATCAGTGAGAACATAAAGTTATCTGTTCTAAGATTTCTGACAGGTAACTTTACACTTATTGAATAGATAAGAAGAACATTTAAGGTTACTATTTTTTTTTAAAAGAATTCTTGCCTTTAACTTGTTCAGTAGTGTACTTAAAATTGCTATAGGGTTGTCAGAACACACCTGCAGCAGCATTCATTACCTCTTCTACACCCCATTGCTGGGCAGTTCTTCTTGAACAAAGATCCAACAATCACATTTAGTGTTGGAGCTTGCCTGCTTTCCTTCACGCGTTTCTAATGATCCATCTCTATGATGAACGAACTGTCACTTGCCATTAAGAACTGTATGGAGGTGGGTGGGGAGGGAGGGGCATGCAAGCTCTGCCATTACCAGGAAATGCTGCATTAACTCATTCTGACCAGCAAGCAACTATCTTCATTGCTTTAGGTAATAAGTAAAATCTTAGTAGTTGCAGTGAGGTACCTCAATGCATGCCTCAATTATTGTTGTTTGGTCTAACTTACTGAGAATCAATTGCTAGAGTGTTATGAAGATGTTCATTGCAAACATCCATTTATCTGCAGACAATTTGAAAAATACAAATGCTTTCTGCAAATGGTAGAACGTTTGAAACAAACACAGATTAATTTCACTTAACATCACTTTACCCATATTGACTCCATTGACCAATATAGAAATGCAGAAATGTGAAAAGCATATTGTTTTAGTTTAATATTTTATTATGATCATTTCCAAACTTAGTTTACCAATGTGAGCTTGAATATACACAACATTACATGTTAATATTAGATTGGTATTAAACTCTGGAAAACATATTATATTGCACTAAAACAGATAAGGGTTAACTAATGCAAACCAAAGAATTTCTCCAGGACCACACACTGTTTCACAGACTTTACTGATAACATTTATTAAAATAAATATGGAAGGCTTCAAGCCCTATAATAGCACTAGAGGATAATATGTAAAATTCTGAATAAAATAAATGCATAATGCGAAACGGATATAACTGCCAAATCCACCCACTGTTTTTATCCTTTAGGGAGTATTTTGTCTAGAATATAAATTCACTGAAGCTCAAACTATTTATTCCATTGCCACCTTTTTAGGTTGCTGGAACTGGGTAATGGCTTGAATGAATAATTACAGTATCCTAGAGAATTTTGCCGGTAAAGACTGATATGTGACAAGGGATTAAAATTTGATGTCCTGATCGTGCTTTTCTGTTAAGTGATTGGCTTTATGCTGGAACATGCAACCTCCTGATGTTGAGGGCCCCATGAGGAAAATTTAGTAAATATATTATGCATTTAAGATGACAGACCAAGACTATATTATATTACATGGTATGTTGATGCATAGGGAGGTAGAAAATACTGACTTTTTTGCTACTTTGTGGCAGTTTGCACTTGGATTAACTCATTCCCTTGGGCATACTAAGCCAATTAGAAGTGTGGAGAACCTCAGGCACAGTTGAGGTTACAAGATAATCTTTAATGTTAGCGGTGGTTTTTACTGTCACAGTAAAGAGATTTTTAAGGGTTTGCCTTAGATTTTCATCAGCCTCTAGGAGTTTTTTGTTGTCTTAGATTTTATGTCACACTTTTTTTCAAAAAATGTAGTAAAGATGTTTATCACAAGAATTCTTTTCTACTAAAGCATTTCCTTGCAAATGTGCTTCCATCCATTGGTCTGACCTTGCTGTCAGTTTAGGTCAAATCCTCACAAGGGAAAAGACCACACACATGAAAAAGCATATTACATTCCATCAAATCGTTTTATTTATAACATACATTTACAGTGTAGAAATTTGAGACGTTGTATACTGTATGTGGAAAATAGTTTATTTCATAAACAATTTTACCATGAGTAAGCTAAGCATATGTATGTTTCTTTATGAAAAACTATTTGGCTTCATGAATGACAAATTAAAATCTGAGTGTGCAGGTTGCTTAAAAGATTCTTACTACCAGTTTTTACAGCACAGTTTAAAAATTAGAGTAAACATTTGGATACAGATCATTTGGTTTTTCTAGTTGTGGCATTTTTGCAGAGGTACTTCCTGATTGGGGGGCTAGAACTTTTGATGTTAGGGAAAGGTATCAGGCCAACTAGCTAAATAAAGAGTTGATTAAGGTTAAGTTATCTTTAGTATGGGGTCATTGGTTAAAATGTCTGTATAACCAAACTATTTTATTTTGGATGAAGTAAGGAACAGTAAGAAAACATGTCAAGCTTTCTTTCTGTCAGTGTCCCTTTTTGGGAGATTCCCCCTCCCTTGGTGACTATTTTCACTGAGACAGAAAATTTTGGAAAAATCCAAAATTTTACAGTTGTCACCAGAACAAAGGATACATTCTCAGTAGGAACAACTGTTCATATGACAGCTCTCTAAGAGGTGAATTCTCTTCACTTTAAAGAGACTTCCCTTCCGTTCTTGTTGCATCCACAAGACAGTAAATAAAGGGACACAAACAGCAAAAATAAAGTAACAGAGATGAATAGAATAGTATGCTATGCAAAACAGCAATAAAGGGAGATTTATTCCAATAGGCAGTTGTCACTGTACCAATACTCCTCTTAGAGTTAACCCAACATGCAATTAAGTGCTTGTGACTTTATTTTTATTTTTGTGGAATTCAGATTTAAAGTGTTGGTAAATCCTAACAATAAACTTTTCTTATTTTCTCCATTTTAGTCTGCTAAATATGCCATTGAAAGCTTTCAGTTAGGTGCAAAAAAATACTTGTTAATATTGCCAGAAATCTTGTGAACTGATAATTGTACATTCTTTTTGCCTGTGCACAAGGAGGGGTTATGGAGATGAGTTGAAGGACAGCTCTGTGTTATTTTTAAAGCATTAGGAATTAAGTAGGCAGGGTTGACAAAACATGCTTTGTAATTAAGAAATTTCCCAAAATTTAGGGAAAGATAAATTTATCTGGGTTTAGTTCAAGGCAAGTTTGGCAAATATTGCTAAAGTTTGGCTGCTGAATCCTCTCCCCATTATGGTCAATGGGAGGGGAATGTTAAAATTAGTAATGGTCATTTTCTAGTTGAAACCACTGGACAGGGTTGTGAGGAAGAGGCCTTTGACCTCATCAACATGGGTATCCCCAATTTTGAGGGCATGTGGCCTGGTATACTGCATGGTAGGGGACCATACCTCTCTTTCCTGTCCAGACAAGTTGCATGCTCAGATCAGGTTCTGGTATAGATCTTGGGGTGCCCTTACACCTTTTTTTATTTCTTTTTAGGATTTCTTTTAATTTCTTTTAATTTTAAAATACACAGTAGACTCTAAGGGCATAGTATGTTAGTATGTATATTGAGGGATCGCACTCCATTTTGTTTAATGCAATACCCTCCCCTTTGTTTATAATCCACTTTCAACTGGGATTCCGGCTGGATGGAGATGACTCATGGTTGTTAGTACACTGGTGAGTGCCAGCTTTATTACAACTAGCCTGAGGGGAGGCTGTCCCATATAACAGTAGTAGTAATACCGATAAGAAATAGTGTCGCGGTCCACTACCAATTGAAAAAATGTGTAAATAAATAACAATCCAGCTTCACAAATGTCCATAACGATATCTCTGCAAGTATATTATTACTGCAAACATGTCCTTATAAAATCCTTGTTTTTGACACTTCTTCTAGTCGTGACGTCAGAGCCCTTCCCCTACGCGTTACGCCACCGGGTCACGTGGCTTCATCAGGGGGAATTGACCCGGTGGTGTAACGCATAGGGGAGGGGCTCTGACATCACAATGCTTAAAGCAACATACAGTAAGTATTTAACAAGAAAGGAAAAACTTAACTGTGGATTAAAATTTTAACATTACAATGCAGATTTAACTTGTAACACATGTGGGTGCACTACTATACTTAATAAACTATGTTTTAAAAAGGATAACACACTATATTTTTTTATTATATTCCATGGCCATTACACCTATGAAGGATATAGGAATCATCCCATCCATTTACCATTCAGCCCCATTAGGGACACAAGTTTTTTATGACTTTACTTAGCGGTTTGGTCATATACACCAGGTGAGAGCACAACTGATCAAGATGTACAAATTTTTCTTATGATTGGTGAACTGCACAGCTTATAATTTTGTTGCATAGCACTGGAAGAAGTGTCAAAAACAAGGATTTTATAAGGACATGTTTGCAGCAATAATATAATTGCAGAGATATTGTTATGCACATTTGTGAAGCTGGATTGTTATTTATTTATTTACACATTTTTTCAATTGGTAGTGGAGCGCGACACTATTTCTCATTTCTGTGACACAATGGTATGAGTATGTGTAGAATGTAAGCGAATCACAAATTTTCATTTTTTTTACACCATTTTTTGGTAATTTTATTACACAGCATTGGTATTATTTTAAATAGTGTAATATACACCATAGTAGCTCACAAGACCCCACATTTCATTGGTAGTAATACCGTTGATATTTTTTTCACTTCCCACTATCACCGAAGGATCGACTTGACTGAATACCAATTTAGTTCCAATGTTTACCAAAACCACCAAACAAGCATACTTCAGTCCAAACCTAGGTTCAGACTAAACTAGCAGATCATTTTGATCTGAACACACTACCTTGTTGGGACCAATGACAGAATACATGGAGGGTGAAGGATCCTAGAGATCAATTTAAAGAACTAGGCTGCAAGTTGAAGGGAAGGACCTCCAAGGTTTTATTCTCTGAAATATTATCTGCGCTATGCATAACACAGGAAAGGCAGGGGAGCTTAGAAAACTGAAAGAATGGCTAAAAACCTGATGTAAGAGGGAAGGATTTGGGTTTCTAGAGCACTGGGCTGACTTTTCATTGGGGTACAACCTATATGCTAAAGATGGCTTGCATCTAAATGGAAGGGGGTCTGCTGTGCTGAGGGAGATGTTTATGGGAAGGCTGCAGGAGCATTTAAACTAGGATCGAGGGGAGAATAAGAAGTAAAATATAGTGGGGCACACATGTCAGTCAGGAGTCAGACAGTGCTGGATAGTGGAATGGGGGAAAATGTGGGGAGGGCTAATGCAAGTGATAAGGTGTTTACTATATTAAAAACAACCATTGGCAATTACAGTACTGTTTGTACTTCTAAAAAAGATATGCAAAATACAAGTGCAAAATGCAACAATTAATTAAAGTTTTTGTTTGCAAATTCCAAAAGTCTGCCAAGTAAAATAGTAGAGTTGGAAGCTCTGGTGCATGAAGAGAATTATGATTTAATTGGGATTGCTGAATCTTGGCTTCATTCTTCATTGGGTTATTCATATTTTTGACTATGCTCTCTTTCAAAAATACAGGGTAAAACAAAAAGATACTGGTGTCTGTTGGGAAAAGTGATTTCAAAGTAAGTGTGAGAGAGGACCTTGATGGTAAGTGTGATGACACTGCAGGGTTATAGGTGGAGCTGCATATGGGTGTGCATATTTGTTTGTTATAGGCCACCCAGTATTAATGAAGAGGTGGACTACCATGTGATCCAGTTGCAGTGCGTTTCTAAAAATAGTGTATGCACTACTTTGGATCTGATACAATTTTAGCCCATTCAAATTGAATGGGCTGAAATGTCACCGCAGAGAACTGCATGTGAATCGTACAGGAACACGTTGTGCATTCCTGTGCAGGTATGGTGTGAACTGGACCTAAAAGAGCTGAAATTTCTAAACCTATTACCAGACAATTTTATGGAACAATTTATAGAGGCCCCAACTGGAAATGATTCTCTACTGGACATACTAATCTCAAACATAATCTCAAATTTATTACTAATGTTCATATAAAAACATATCTGGCAGTGACCATAACATGGTTTCATTTAATGCTAACTAAAAACAGCAAGCACATAGTGAAAAGATAAAAACACTTACTTTTAAGAAAGATAATTTTCCAAGCCTTAGAGCTGCTCTCCAAGATTTAGACTGGAAAGGGATGTTGTCACTAAAGAACAGAAACAGTAATGCTTCAAATTAACCTTTTGCAAATACACTGTTAACCATATTCCCATGGGATATGTTTAAAAGGCCAAAAATAAAAACTATGTAGCTTTTGTCCACATAAATATTAATAAATGGGTATTTGAAAATATAAGCATGAAGGAACACTATTATCATTTAAAAGTTACAAAGAATATAACAGAATATGTATGAAGGAATTAATGCTGCAAAAATTCTAAATAAATGGCAGGTTACAAAAGAGGGTAGGTTACACCCCAAAAAGCTTTTCAAACACATTAATAGTGAAGGCTATGTCTGAGCATATAGTCCCTTTATAAGATACTTTTGAATTGGTGACTTGGGACAAAGAGAAGGCAAATTTATGAAATATCTTCTTCAGCTCTGTGTATGCCAAAGAAAACAAGGTAACTACAGACCAATTAATTTATCTTTTATAGTTGGGAAGATACTTGAGAGTTTAATAAAAGATCACATAGAAGATTTCATAATAGAAAATAATATTTTAAGCATTAGTCAGCATGAATTCATGAAAATCCAAAGTTGTCAAAAAATAATTCGATTTTTTGGTTTGAGTAGGTAAGCTGAAAGTTAGACAAAGGAGTGACTGTAAAATCAGTGTGCCTGGATTTTACAACAGTGCTTGACACAGTGTTTTCTCTCACACAGCTAATCTGTAAGCTAATGTCTACAAGCTTAGAAAATTCCATTTGCAAATGGATAGAAATATTCACAGAGCAGAGATTAATGTATCACACTAAATGGTCTAAGGTTATTAGTGGTGTACCCCAAGATTCAATGTTGGGACATTTACTTTTTTACCTATTTATAAATGATATAGAGTTTGGGATTAAAAGTACCATTTCATTGTTTGCAGATGACACCAACCTATGCAGCGGAATATTGTCCTTACAGGATGTCTCCAACTTACAACCTGATCTACCTCAACTAATTATTTAATTGTGGCAAATGAGGTTTAATGTTGATAATTGTAATACTATGCACGCGGGGGGTAAAAACATGTAAGCATCTTGCATTCTAGAAGGTGTACAGCTGTGGGAGGCAATGGTTGAGAAGTATCTGGGTGTTCTGGTATATCATAGACTTTAAAATAATATACAATTACAAACTGTGGTTTCTAAAGCTCTAGAGCGAAGGAGACATAATTTTGCCCCTGTACACATCATTAGTAAAACCTCATCTGGAATATGCAGCTCATTTTTGGGCACCTGTTCCCAAAAGGGAAATAGAAGAACTGCATAAAGTGCAGAAAAGGGAAAAAATGATAAGATGCATTGAGGGAATCAGTTATGAGGAAAGATTAACTCAGCTGAATGTATTCTCTCTTGAGAATAGGCAATTAAGGGGGAAGTGATCACCATACATAAATACAAAAGTGGTCCATATAGTGAACTTGGTGTTAAGTTATTCACATTCAGGTCATTACAGAGGACAAGGGGGAACTCTTTATGTCTGGAGGAAAAGAGATTTAATCTCCACATATAAAAAGGCTTTTTCACAGAGCTTTGAAAATGTGGAATAGGCTCATTCAAGAATTAGTTCTGGCCAGCTCAGTAGATCATTTAAAAAAAGAGCTGGTTATGATCCTAAATGTACAAAATGTTACTGGACACTAACATTTATAGGTAAAACACCAGGGGTAGTTGAACCAAGGAATATCTGATCCTCCTGGGAGATAAGGAGATATTTTTTCCCTAATAGAGCAAATTTGGTTAATATTTTATTAGGGTAATTTGCCTACCTCTGGATCAACTGTGGGTATAAGATTATGTACAGTATATGGCGGTTTTCTATTAGTTTGTTTTTTCATTGGTTGTATGAAATAACCTTGTGTCTTTTTTGCCTTCGCTGTTTTGTTCTACTTGAGTACATTTGTCTATTACGAGCTAATTCACTATATTGTTGAAGGTTGCTGTATACAGCTCTAGAGCGTTTTTCAGGGACTAAGCACAACCCACCATGGGCTAACAGATGTGGTTTAACAGAGTGGTGTAAATGTCTCTTTTATGTGGAGTGGACGCTGCCTCAGGTTCTCAGAAGTGTTTCATATAGCCAAAGGAACCTGGATGGCAGATTAAGGGGAAGGATTCCCTGGACTATTTTGTCACTGTAGTGTGACACAGAAAAGGCTTTTGAAAGAGCTACATGCACATCCTTTTTACACCTGTTAAAAATGACAAAGAAGGATAAGACATGAAGGTAATGAAAAAGGGAATTCCCTGGAAAATATAAGGATGCTCCCCATTGTCCAGATATAGAAGTGTATGCAAACAGTAAAACAGTTGTGGCTTCGTAATTCAGATAGATTAAAGGCAAAAAAATTATGACAATTTAATATCACCTGCTGAAACATATTGGGGTTTATTTACTAAAGCTGGAGAGTCCAAAATCAGACTCCCTTCAAAATCAGCTTCTAACCTCAGCTTGTTCAATGAAGCTTTGGCAATGAAACCTGGAAGCTGATTGGTTTCTATGCAGAAGGGAGTCTGATTTTGGACTCTCCAGCTTTAGTAAATAAACCCCATTGTGTCCAAAAAGAATACTAAAAGTTAAGAGATAGCTTGTATATGCAAACAATTACTTTGATATATGTTTATAAACAGCATAGGATAGATTAATACATGGACTGTGAACTATAAAATAGAAAATTCCTAAGGAAAATCTCTGGTCCCCTGACAATGTCCGTTATGATGAAATGTATTGGGCAGAGCTACAAGTGATGTTATCACATCTGACGTCCGAGTGCTGCAGTGCTAAGAAAGGTTGTTTCTCTGTCATTTGTGAGTAACTATCTGCAATTTTAAATAAACTTTCCCTAGTGGTATTACACTATATGTTTCCTCTGTTTGCCTCCGTATTTATATGGTGCTATTTATGGATTTTACAAAAGAGGAAATTATCCTTTAAGGAAGAAAAATACTTGAATTTTGTTTGATAGTCATGGGTTTTTTTAATGCTTTTTATAAATATTTGGTGTTTTTCTTTTGGTAGTTTGGCACAAATAGCATTTGGAGAAAATGTGATATGTCCTTTTATCCACTATTTTAGCCAAATATAAAATTTGTTATAACCCTCTTGTTAAAATTCAGAAGAAGTATTTGAAAGTCTACCAGTTTATATTTATCTGTTGTTTTGGTAAGAGCAGTATCCACTAAATTTAAGCCAGTCAGTATCTGAATTTAATATTTTTAGAATGTAATTCTTGCACATATGTTTTTTTTGAAATATGTATCAGATATTCCTTGTTTGTTAATTGATAGCAGCATGAAATAATAGCATTTGTATAACTTGCCCATGATGTGTGTTCTATAAATGCCATGCAGACTGAAATGAGAAAATATTTCTTCAGCATTTCAGTGATATAGATCAATATTACATGTAGAGCTTTTTCAGTCCTTGAGGCTATTACAAAGTTTCAAGATGTGCACTGGGAGTTGCTTTGACCTCAGGTAAAATAACACTGTGAGGATGAAATACTGATATTGCTCCATGGTAGACAAAAAGAAAAATCAAGTCAAAACACATTTTCTCATGCAGATAATGCATATTCTATTCAATTGTAGTGTTTGATCTAATAGCAGTGTATTTTGATTTAGCTATAGATTTCCTAGTAATTTTTTAATTGCCTAGTGGGTACTGGTGGGTAAAATATAGTATGGCAACATTCATGTGGCCCTTTCTTGTGTTTAACCTCAAAGTTATTGTCTGATTTTGGAGAGAAAGAATATTTATTTTAAAGGATGTGTCATTTGTGCCTTTGTGTTAAGAAATTTAATGATTAAAATACTTCAAAAACTGATAACTAAATATTTTATTTTTCACTTTATTTTCCACAGTTTAAAATGTCACAATCTTGCTAGTGTTCCATTGTTCCTGTATTGGGTTTCAGATAGAAAAAGTACAAAAAGTGAATTTTACAAGTAGGCATAAGTAGGCATAATGTTTATACCAATATAAGTAAACAGGAGTATTTCAAATATCAGCTGACACTTTATTAAAATGAGTCATCAGGGAAAGTGATTCATATTGTTGTCTGTGTCCCCACAGAGATTTCCATTCACTTTGTATCCCAGAAGGGGGAATCCAAATTTGGCAAATGTCACCAGAACAGGTGTCTCCACTGGAAGATTTCCCTTCACAACCTGTTTCTCTGATAACTATATTTTTCTCACTATATGTCCCCAAATGTAAAATATTCTTTAAACTAGTATAGAAAATATTCCCCAAAAAGGAGACAGCAATAAAAAACTAAAGTACCCATTTCCATAGTATTTATTTCAAAAGTTCCACTTAACCCTAGAGTACAGCAAATGTCACATTCATAGAACCATATTATTATACAGGATCTACTGTATATAGCACCACCAATGTACGTAGTGCTTTACAACATAAGGACAGACAGTACAAATTACAATACAACTACAATACAATTCAACACAGTAGGAATTATATATATATATATATATATATATATATATATATATATATATACTATTGGAATATAACCATTGGCTGACCTGATAGGGCATGTTTACCTATTTTTACTTATATGGTATATTTATTCTTTTTTTTTTCTTTTTTTTTATACAAATTATTTTACAATTAGATATTTAATTTGCAGCAAAAGATTCCCAGAGCACTATGAAGTAGTTTAAGGTGACAATACAACAGAGTTGATTGATTTGAGGCATAATCTGTCTGATTGAACTGTTGAAAAGCACCTAGATTAATCTGCTCAATCAAAAGCAATATGCAAAAACTAATATACTATGTTTATTTTTACCTGACCGAAAAAAAGTGGTCTTGACAATAATAAATAATAAAAAAAAATTCACTGTACATTCTCTATAAGAAAACTTTAGCATGAAAAATGTATACATAAAGATACTCAACAGATATAAAAAAATCTACCAAGTATACTAAAAGTCATAATGACCTTTTAGCCTGGGTTCACACTGATGCAGTGCAGCATATCGCATGTGATTCACACAAGAACTGCACCGCATTCATGTGCAAATCACATTCGAATTCTGTGCGATTTGAGCTATACATTTTGTATCACGACATCACGACATCGGCACCAAAGAGGTGCAGGACCCTTTTTTTGGTCCACACTAGAATCACATCGCATGTGTATTCACACCCATGCGATCTGATTCTGCACATCGCTTTTATTTTGTGAACCGATTTTGGGGTGTTGCTAACTTAATATACACACCTGCAGCTGTTCACACGAATAGGGTGTGATTGTGATGCAGTGCGGAATTTGCACAGAAACTGCTGCAAATTCCGAACTGCATCAGTGTGAATCCAGGCTTATGCTCTAAGTTGCGAAAAGACTAGTAAGCACTCATTAGATATTATTCTATTTCTGAAATTTGAGTCTCTCTTGAAATTGGATGTGATGATCTATATCTATATATTTTATATTCAGAATAAACCTCTCATGACCTAGAAGTGACAATTCCTATTTAATTAAATCAGATTTGTGCCCCCTTTGAACTTCATATTGACAATATTTTTGGGGTTCAAAAATACAGTATGTGTGTGTCTGTGTGAGTACACACACACACACACCTTATATTACAGCAGTAATGTTTCAGAAATCCCTGTCTTTTTTAAGCTTGACAAAAGGCAGGGATGCCTTAAATTTCCCTGCTGTGATATACAGTATGTATTTGTGAGCAATAAACAGAGTACTCTTTTGTGTTGCAGACCCTCAATTTTTGTTTGTTTGTGGTAGTTGTGGGGCCCTACCTGTCTTCATACACAACCTATTTGCTGACAGTGCTTTGATATATACAAGTGTATTCATAAAGTATTCAGACCCCCTTAATTTTTTTTCAATTTTGTTATGCTGCAGCCTGATACTAAAGTCATTTAAATGCATTTTTTTTTCTCATTATTATACACTCAGTACCTCCTAATATCAAAGTCTGTTATATCTGTCAATATCTGTGAATTTATTAAAAAGAAAAAACTGAAATATCACCTTTAGCAGCAATTACAGCCTCGAGTTTTTTTGGGTATAATGCGACAAGCTTTGCATACCTTGATTGGGGGATTTTATGCCATTCTTTGCAAATCCCTTCAAGCTCAGTCAGGTCGGATGGGGACCGTTGGTAGACAGACATTTTCAGGTCTCTTCAGAGATGTTCAATAGGGTTTAAGTCAAGGCTCTGGCTGGGCCACTCTAGGACATTCACAGAATTGTCCTCAAGCTACTCCTATGTTGCCTTGGCTGTGTGCTTAGGATCATTGTCATGTTGGAAGATAAAATTTCAACCCAGTCTGAGGTTCTGAGCACTGTGAAATAGGTTTTCATTGAGAATATATCTATACTTTGATTCATTCAGCTTTCTATAACCCTGACCAGTCTCCCAATCCCTGTTGCTGAACCCCCCCACAGAATGACACTGCCACCACCATGCATCACTGTTGGGATGCTATTGAACAGGTGATGAGCAGTGCCTGGTTTCCTCAAGATATAATGTTTAGAATTAAGGCCAGTCAATTCTTGGTTTCATTAGATGGAGAATCTTGTTTCTTGCAGCCTGAGAGTCCTTCAGGTGCTTTTTTACAATCTCCAAGCCAGCTTTCATGTGTTTTGTGTTGAGGAGAGGCTTCCGTCTTGTCACTCTGCAATAAAGTCCAGAGTGGTGGAAGCCCACAGTGATGGTTGTTCTTTTGGAACTTTGTGCCATCTCCACACAGGGACTCTGGAGCCAGAGTGACCATCGGGTTTATGGTCACCTCTCTTACTAAGCCCGTCTTCCCTGATTGCTCAGTTGGGCCAGGTGACCAGTTCTTGGAAGAGTCCTGGTTGTGCCAAACTTCTTCAATTTGAGAATTATTGAGGCCACTGTGCTCTTGGGAGCAGGATCAGAATTGAAAGCTATGAACTCCAAAAGAGAAATAAAATAAATACGAGGGACATTCAAGTCAAACCAGGACTTTTAATTTTACAGGTATAAGAAGGGATGCTAGTGTGGCAGTACTAAGTGCAGTAGTAAGTGGCAAGTGTGTCCTATTACTGATAGGCAGCACACATGTCATGGGCCAGTCCAGAGACCATTAATCAAGATTGCAGACAACAGTGTTAGTGCATGCATGGAACAGTATGTGATGATGAAGTTTCTTGTGAATGAAGGCATAGAACCCGTAGATATCTACATAAGACTTCAAGCACAGTACGGTGATGAGATGTTCAGCCGCAGTAAGATATTTGAATGGTGTAAACTTTTCAAGGATGGGCATATGTCTGTGATGATACCAGCTGTGATGAATCCCAGTCCACAGCAGTCATTCCAGTGAACAATCAGTGCATGGAATGTCTGATCCTAGATAATCTGTGCATAACCTGTTGTGAAATTGCACAAGAGACAAATCTTTCTGTGGGAACAGTGAACACAATGATGATGAAGTGAAGCAGGCTGTCCTAGGATGGTTCAGGCTTACTGACAAATCTTTCTATACCAAAGCTTTCCAAGCATTAGTTAAACCCTGGGATAAGTGTTTGACTTGAATGCCCCACATAGAAAGAGAAGTGCTTTGAGCATGTTCTAAGGGATGTGAATTAATGTATTTATCGTTTTTTCCAATGACACAGAATTGTAGAATTCTCTGCATGTTAATGAGTGAAACAAGATTTCTGATGAATGGATGGTCTGTTATGAACTATATGCTTGATTTTTTGGTCCAACTCAAGGACCTAGTAGCTTAATCATATAAGTGATATCTGTGTAACTACATTTGTAACCTAGGTGAAATAAATCCCACATTATCGTTTCAGTTGCACGACACTAACAGGGATCTGAGTGTATCTGCATAATGTTGCATTAACTGCAGAATCTTCTTTTGGTACTTAGTGCTATCAGGGGTCACAAGTGTTTCCCTGAAACAAACAAATTGAAAAAATATGTTCTAGTTACATGTAATGTATAATATGCTAGTTAGTAATGTATTACCTACATTAGACCACAGTCAAGAGGATACTCTCATGGCATGGGACCATAAGTATGATATAATTAGTCCAATGCCCATGATAAATTCACTTACCTATATAGTAGGATACTGATATCGACTGTGCAATGTCTTTCAAATGGAAAACCCTTGTCTTTTTTTTGCATTTCTCTCTAAATTAACTAAAATGAATAAAAATGAATGAAGAGTAACTACAGACAGAAAGTTACAATAAACCGGTGGGCTGTTAGTGCCCTTTATAAAACATTATACTTAAAACCCTAACACTGGAGACTCCACCCAATTTACCTTAGTTTTATGTAATGCAATGCATCTCAACTTCAAGAAGCAGTGAATTGGGTTTTAAAATGTTTTTTCCCCCCAAGTTTACTTAAAGGCATTGTACACTTTAAAATGTTTTTGTGGTTTTAACTAGGTATTAGTGTAATTATATTCCCTGTGTCATTTGTTTGCTTTACATTGTAATGCTAGGTTTACATGTTGCTGCTGCAGTTTGTAGTGTCATGGCTGATCAATTTCCTATGCCTATGTATCCATTTACCTTGCTTGACCTTGTTCATTAAAGGGACAGGCAACTTCCTGGACGTGCAATAATGCATGCTTCACCATTTCCTCACTGTTGCATCACAAATGTGTAAGTGCTAATGTGAAGTTAATGGGATGGAAGACTACATGGTGAGATCTCTGTTAATTGCTCTGCTTGCTTGATCTGTGTCAGATCTAATTACTTAAGAGCATTACATAGAGAGACCCAGGGATTGTAGGATATGTCGTTTTTTTCACAAGTATGGGTTCTTAAGCTATATACGCAGGTCATGCATTCATGTGTGCAGTGCCATGCCACATGCCTCAAATTTGAATACAAAGAGAAACTGTTAATAGAAGAATGTGAATAGTTACTCTGCTGTAGGCTGTGCATATAGGCCATAAAACGACACCATGAAACTGCATGGTCATCGCACATCTTATGTAGGTAAAAATACATGATGCAAGTAGGAAGGTTTATCATGCCTTTAAGCCTGTTCTGTGAACTATGTATTTCTATCCAAGTGAAGGTTTTCAGATCTGGGAATAACTGCCCTGCTATTCTAAATACCCCCCTAGAGAGCTTGAATTTTGGCTGATGTCTGATGAATCTGTCTAAATATGAGCCAGGGGTGGCTGTGCAAGCACCATCCAGCTCAACAAAAGTTGAATGAAATATAGACTGAGCCAGGTGGAAAATGACTGGCTGAAAAATGAATGTATTCTATCAGGCGCAGTTATAGTTTGGCAGTACCACTATATTCAGTAAGGTACAGGTGGCATGCAGTATACAATATCCACCTTTTTCCATTCACACTGTTAGCATGAATGGGGGAATCAAATGATTTTCTCTCTTTCAGCTCAAGGGCCGAACGAAAGAAAATGAAGCTGTAAATGGACAATTTAAAATATATTTGCAAATATTTTTAAAAAGCACCAGATTACAAGTGACAATGCATTTTTAAACAGTGGGGTGGCCTGGGATACTACACTAAGCCCTGAAACCTGAGCAAATATGCTATCTCCCCTTTTTTAAGGCTTTATCTTTGAAACCGAAAGGAGAGTATTTTTAAAGTTATGTAAATGTTTCCCTGTAGTTATATAAACAGTTATGCTTTAAATTATATGACACAGGATACATCTAGAACATAACAAGTTTTGTCTTACAAATAAAATCACTGCAGTCTGAAAAGATCAGATATAACTACAAAAGGTAACTTCACATTGTATTTTGCAATAGATTCTAGTCGCATACATTTAATAATACATATGTCACTACATTCATTTGATGCAGAGCACCATTAATTTACAATAAAGAGAATGGTTGGTTGGCAATTTCATTTTATAGTTCCTTGGGCAGTTGAAATAGTTTTAGGCAATTGTGTAAAGAAGTTGTAAAATTACATAAAATATGAATACAGAAGCATTTCAATTTTCAACTCTAGCTGTTCAAATGCATGAAATAGAAAAATTTGGCAGCTGTCAGATTTTTTTTATTAGGTACAAAGAAAAAAAATCCCCTAGATAGAGGCCCTGCTCCTTACTGCACCAAGCAGTTTGATGTAGCACTCATATCTGTTTATTAAATTTGTGATAAGCCTGGGGAGAAGCGCACAAGATTGAGCCAATAGTGTGAGTACCAAAGGTTAATATCAATGTATATGAAGTAGAATCAGTATATTCAATAACTTTATCCCATCTGTGAATGATAAATATATTACTGCAGCCAAGGTATCTTTTATTTATTTTAAATCAAGTGATGGCCATGATAAGCACTTAAAACATAGGTCATGTATTTCTATTACTCCTTTAAATAATCTGTGAGTGTGTTTGGTTCCTTTTAACACACTGACAATCTAAAATATTGAATAGGTAATATTTGTTTCTGAAGGAAAAGTTCAGTAATTAGAAATTGTAAGATAATCACCCTCCTAGATTCTTTTGTAAGGATTTTAGAAGTTAGCACAAAGTTCTGCCACCATACGAAATCATAAAATTGCAGGTTCAGTAATTTTATAAAGGTCATGGAACTTCAAAACATCTTTGGATACCATTAAAAGCAAGTGTATGGGTGGCATTATCCCAGGATTCTTCCTGGGAAGATTTTTTTCGTGATCTACTGTATTTTGCAGACTTTTTTTGCCTTTTGTAGCAACACAATGAGGTCGATTTGGTAAGCAGTAGAGCATGCTCAGTTGGCAAAGTAAATTTTCAGTTATAGTAAATATTTAGTTAGTTTAGTGAACAAAGTGAAGCTAGATGTATTTCAATAATCCAATTATGTGTAAGGTAAAAATATGTTATTGTGTGTATAAATTAAGTCTTACTTTACTGTAGTCGCTGAGATAAAGAAGTTTTCAATTTTCACTAAACATTTACTAAATGAACATTTTCTTATACTTCTCAACCACTTGCCCTCCAGAGGATTTACCACTCTTCCTGACCAGACCACTTTTTGAGACAATTACATGATCACTGCTGTAAATACCGTATATACTCGAGTATAAGCCGAGTTTTTCAGCACATTTTTTGTGCTGAAAAACGGCCCCCTCGGCTTATACTCGAGTCAACGTCTGCAGGGGGCTGCTGTCTCTTACCTGGCTCCGGTCCCACGACGATCCGGTCCAGGAAGCACGGCTGCTCCTTCATTCGGTTCGTCCACTGGATGTTCGTGCGGCTGCTCGGCCCCGCCTTCTCACCGGTGATTGGCCGCCAGAACTGTAGCTCAGGAAAGGCACACAGGCGGCCAATCACCGGTGAGGAGGCGGAGCTGAGCGGCCCCGCGAAAATCGAGTGAAGGAGATGCAGGTAAGTGTGCCGTGCTTAGGTGCTGCTGCAACCACATATGCTGGCTGCAGCAGCACCGTACTGGAACAGGGGTCAGCAAGTGTCAGTGGGAGGAATAGTGCCCCATCATTGGTGTCACTGATACCAATGATGGGGCATTATTCCTCCCACTGACACCAACGATGGGGCACTTTTCCTCCCCCCCACTGACACCAACGATTGGGCACTATTCCTCCCCCCCACTGACACCAATGATGGGGCACTATTCCACCCCCCACTGACACCAATCATGGAGCACTATTCCACCCCCCACTGACACCAATCATGGGATACTATTCCCCCCCCCCACTGAAACCAACGATGGGGCACTTTTCCTCCCCCCCACTGACACCAACGATGGGGCACTATTCCTCCACCCCCCACTGACACCAATGATGGGATACTATTCCTCCCACTGACACCAATGTTGGGACACTATTCCTCCCACTGACACCAAAGATGGGGCACTATTCCACTGACACCAATAATGGGGTGCTATTCCCCCCACTGATACTAATGATGGGGCACTATTCCTGCCACTGATACCAATGATGGGGCACTATTCCTCCCACTGACACCAATGATGGGGCGCTATTCCTCCCACTGACACCAATGATGGGGCACTATTCCTCCCACTGATACCAATGATGGGGCACTATTCCTCCCACTGACACCAATGATGGGGCACTATTCCTCCCACTGATACCAATGATGGGGCACTATTCCTCCCACTGATACCAATGATGGGGCACTATTCCTCCCACTGATACCAATGATGGGGCACTATTCCCCCCACTGACACCAATGATGGGGCCTATTCCTCCCACTGATACCAATGATGGGGCACTATTCCTCCCACTGACACCAATGATGGGGCACTATTCCTCCCACTGATACAAATGATGGGGCACTATTCCTCCCACTGATACCAATGATGGGGCACTATTCCTCTCACTGACACCAATGATGGGGCACTATTCCTCCCACTGATACCAATGATGGAGCACTATTCCTCCCACTGACACCAATGATGGGGCACTATTCCTCCCACTGACACCAATGATGAGGCACGATTCTTCCCACTGGTGTTCCCTCCCTCGGCTTATACTCGAGTCAATAGTTTTTCCCAGTTTTTTGTGGTAAAATTAGGTACCTCGGCTTATATTCGGGTCGGCTTATACTTGAGTATATACGGTAAATGTACATAAATTAAATGTATGTCATTTTTTCCCACACATAGAGCTTTCTTTCAGTGGGAAAAAATGACACCTGTTCACCTCTGCATTTTTAATTTTTTTATTTTTTGTGCTATAAACAAAAAAAGACCAACAATAAAAAATTTAAATAAACAAATTTCTTCATAAATTTAGGCCAAATGCATTCTGCTACATGCCTTTGCTAAAAAAATCCCAATAACTGTATATTAATTGGTTTATATGAAAGTTTTAGTATCTATAAATGGTGGTATATAAACTGTAATTTTTTTTTTATACTAGTAATGGCAACAATCAGCGACTTATAGCGGGACTGTGACGGGCATTCTGACACTGGGTGGGAACTGACTAACATTCCCATCTTCTGGAGTTAAAATGTTTATAAATAAATTATAGAAATCATTTTTTTGTACTAAAATATTTCTCCATTCTACTCCCTGTATCAAAACGCTCCCCCCTTAACTGCCCCACTCATTTGCATAAAGGCATACCAGCAGAACATTACAAAGCTTTGAACCTTTAGTGTAGAGGTTCATCCACTTTCACCATTTCCACTCAAATAGAAACATAACATATCAAGAAACACTAAATGAGTTTCCCTCACTGTGTTTATCCAGCCCATTTGTGAGGGAACATTGATCTTCAAGCATATACTGTATGATGTATTGCACATCTGGTACACTGCTTTTGTGTAAGTACTTACTTCTCTATTGTTAAAATTTTCAATATAAATTATGGAAATTAAACCTCTTCATGATGCTTACAGATACAGAAATAAATGAAGACTTTTTTAAAGTTCTTTTACTGCTTGTCCAGAATATATAAATACATTATTGTGCATGGTCTATGAACAGGTTCACTTTAGTATATGCCTGTAAAATTAATCAAAATGGGTTGATAACTGAACAGTTCCATAATACAAGAAATATACAGGTGAAACTCGAAAAATTAGAATATCATGCAAAAGTTCATTTATTTCAGTAATGCAACTTAAAAGGTGAAACTAATATATGAGATAGACTCATGCAAAGCAAGATCGTTAAAGCCGTGATTTGTCATAATTGTGATGATTATGGCTTACAGCTCATGAAAACCCCAAATCCACAATCTCAGAAAATTAGAATATTATATGCAATCAATAAAACAAGGATTGTACATAGAACAATATCAGACCTCTGAAAAGTATAAGCGTGCATATGTACTCAGTACTTGGTTTGGGCCCCTTTTGCAGCAATTACTGCCTCAATGCGGCGTGGCATGGAAGCTATCAGCCTGTGGCACTGCTCAGGTGTTATGGAAGACCAGGATGCTTCAATAGCAGCCTTCAGCTCTTCTGCATTGTTCGGTCTCATGTCTCTCATCTTTCTCTTGGCAATGCCCCATAGATTCTCTATGGGGTTCAGGTCAGGCGAGTTTGCTGGCCAATCAAGCACAGTAATCCCACGGTCATTGAACCAGGTTTTGGTGCTTTTGGCAGCGTGGGCAGGTGCTAAGTCCTGCTGGAAAATGAAGTCAGCATCCCCATAAAGCTCGTCTGCAGAAGGAAGCATGAAGTGCGCCAAAATATCCTGGTAGACAGCTGCGTTGACCCTGGACTTAATGAAGCACAGTGGACCAACACCAGCAGATGACATGGCTCCCCAAATCAACACAGACTGTGGAAACTTCACACTGGACTTCAAGCATTTTGCAGTGTGTGCCTCTCCATTCTTCCTCCATACTCTGGGTCCTTGGTTTCCAAGTGAGATGCAAAAGTTGCTCTCATCAGAAAAGAGGACTTTGTACCACTGAGCAACAGACCAGACAGACAGACCTGTTTTTCTTTAGCCCAGGTAAAACGCTTCTGACATTGTTTGTTGTTCAGGAGGGGCTTGACAAGAGGAATACGACATTTGAAGCCCATGTTCAGGATCCGTCTGTGTGTGGTGGCTCTTGATGCACTGACTCCAGCCTCAGTCCACTCCTTGTGAAAGTCCCCAACACTTTTGAATAGCCTTTTCCTTGACAATCCTCTCCAGGCTGCTGTCATCCCTGCTGCTTGTGCACCTTTTTCTTCCACACTTTCCCCTTCCACATAGCTTTCTATTAATGTGCTTTGATACAGCACTTTGGGAACATCCAAATTCTTTTGCAATTACCTCTTGAGGCTTTCCCTCCTTATGGAGGGTGTCAATGATGGTTTTCTGCACAACTGTCAGGTCAGCAGTCTTTCCCATGATTGTGATTCCTACTGAACCGGACTGAGAGACCATTTAAAGGCTCAGGAACCCTTTGCAGGTGTTATGGCTTAATTAGCTGATTAGAGTGGGACACTTTGAGCCTAGAATATTGCACCTTTTCACAATATTCAAATTTTCTGAGATTGTGGATTTGGGGATTTCATGAGCTGTAAGCCATAATCATCACAGTTATGACAAATCATGTCTTGAACTATCTTGCTTTGCATGTAATAAATCTATCTCATATATTAGTTTCACCTTTTAAGTTGCATTACTGAAATAAATGAACTTTTGCACGATATTCAAATTTTTTGTTTCACCTGTATTTATACATGTACTTGCCTGATTTAACTATGGCATCCAACATTAAAGTATATGTAAACTATCAGTAACTATGTTTTTATTTAAGTTTAAATTATTTTAATTGCAAAAGCCATTTTTAAATCTGCAGATTTATTAAATAATATATACATTTTTAAATATATTAAATATAACAAATGTTAAATATATTAATAATATATAAATATTAAAATAATACTTGGTGATCTTTCTATAAAGGTCCTTGTTCAGGCACTTCCTGTTATGGAGTGACTATGCTCTGTGCTTATCCTAACTGTGCAACTGTATTGTAACCCCGCCACAGGGATTTACAAATTGAGACAAGAAGTGACTGTTGCAACCCACATTGCAAAGGCATGGTAACTGTTGATGATATCAGAAAAACTGCCCTGTGGAATGTATTGTTTAAATTGTGTATGTATGCAGACAGAAAGTAATTGAATGAGGCTGCATGAGATTGACAGCATTGAGTGGAAGAAAGGATGACAAGGCTGAAAACTGCATTTTTTTAAAACAAATATTGAAATTGTTAATGATAAACAGTGATTTATCAAATAGGATGCTATTCAGTTACAGTTTCCACTTTTTTCTACTTCAAGCTTACAAAATAAAGCATGTTTACTCATTCATTCGTAGGTATTTCAGATGTTCTCATTGATCTTAAAAGCATAGTAAACCTTTCAGAACTTTGTACTTTTCACCTGCATAAGATGTGCATTAATCAAGTGGTTTCATAGTGTCCTTTGTTGCTTTGTACACACAGGCTATAGTAGAGAAATCCTTCACATTCCTTTGTCAGTTTCTGTTTGTGTTCAAACATGAGGCATGCTGCATGGCACTTCACAGGTTAATGCAGGATCTCTGTCTGTAGTGTGAGATCTGACACATGAAGAAACTACAGTATATATTCCACAATTCTTGGTTTTCTTAGATGAATGTTAGTCTTAGTATTAATGTTTTGCAGGTGAGAGCTTAACAGCATTTAGATCTGACATAGCCACAAGCATGCATACCAATGAGGGTATGTGTTTGATTACTCCCACTCCCACATTTGCCATGTAACACAGGGAAGTGATAAGGCATTCATTGGATGCTGTGTGACCCTCAAAGACGAAGATTCCTGTCCCTTTAGTGAATAGGGACAAGCTAGGTGAATGAATAAATGGACATAGGGAAATTGTGCAGTCATGATACAAACTGCAGCAGAAACATTTGAGCTCAAAATTAAAAGGTAAGGCAAACAAAGAGTAAAAGGAATATAAATACGCTAATAGCTAGTTAGAAAAAGAACAAAACGTGAATGTGTACAATGTTTTTAATTCTATTATAAGCTAACATTATTGTTGAAATGTAGTATTCTTTCTCACATTACAATACTTTTCCAGAGCAATCAGATTCTTTTTTCCAGTGATAAATTACTTCTGCTCAAATGTGACAAATCCTCTTGCTCTTGCATTCCTCTGGCATAACAGTTAATGGAAAAAGAAGGCCACCACATTATACCTGATAAATATTTAAAACAATTCTTTCCTCAATTAACTCTTTTTCATTATTAAATTTGAATTCAAACATTCCATATTACTTACAAAAGCAGTATTATGATTCACCTACTCTATCATGATTGAAATACCTTATAAACTATATTATTTTTAACAATAAAAAACATATTTATAAATACTAGAGAAACTTTGGTATATTGAATTCACTATGTGTTGGCTGGGGTCCACTGTAGCATTTAGGTACCTAGGGACAGTTAAGTAAACATATTTATTAAATATAAAAAACTCTTATAAAACAATACTTGTGACAGTGAAAATTCTGGAAACCATCTAGAAAATAGAGCTTGTCAAAGTGTAGCATAATTTAACCCCAGGAATATCAATTATAATGGAAAAAGGCTTGCAAAGAATACAGTGAAAATAAACCGAAAATGTATTGCAGAAAAAGGAGTACAGAACTTTATAACTCTGCCCCTTGGTGGGTGTCAAGGACTACAGTACACTGAACATTTTGGTGCTTACAGCACTTATACTATAACATTATTATTATTATTATTATACAGTATTTATAAAGCGCCAATAGTTCACTCAGCGCTGTACATTACAAAGGGGGACAGAACATGTGACAGAACAATACCAATACAATGCAAAACATGAGGGGATCGAGGGCCCTGCTCTTTCGAGCTTACAATCTAGAAGGGACGGGATAGTGGTACAGGAGGAGATAGCTGTGGGGGGTGGAGTGGTAGGAAGAGTGGAGGAGGTCGGTCAAGTTAGCAGGGGGTAGGCTTCCCTGAAGAGATGGGTTTTCAGGGTGCGCCTAATGGAGAGGAGAGTAGGTGATAATCTGATGGGTTGGGGAAGGGAGTTCCAGAGGATGGGTGACACCCTGGAGAAGTCCTGGAGGCGGGCATGGGAGGAGGAGACCAGGGAACGAGAGAGAAGGAGGTCTTGTGAGGAGCGGAGTGTGTGTGCTGGGTGGTACTTGGATATTAGGTCGGTTATGTAGTTCGGGGCAGTATGGTCTACAGCTTTGTACGTCAGTGTTAGGATTTTAAATTTGATCCGTTGCGCAATCGGAAGCCAGTGGAAGGATTGGCAGTGGGGGGTGGCGGAAACGGAGTGGCTGGAAAGGTGAATGAGTCTGGCAGCCGTATTCAGGATCGACTGAAGCGGGGATAGCCAGTGGCGAGGCAGGCCAGTGAGGAGGGAGTTGCAGTAGTCGAGTCGTGATATGATGAGGGAGTGGATGAGCTGTTTAGTGGTTTCTGGGGTTAGGAACGTGCGGATTTTAGCGATGTTGCGGAGGTGGAGTCTGCACGAGTTTGTTAAAGATTGGACTTGGGGCTGGAAGGATAGGTTGGAGTCCAGAATGACACCAAGTACTCTGGCCTGCAGGGCAGGTTTGATATTGGCGTTGTTGGATGTGATGGAGAAGTCAATGGGGGGTGGGGTCCGGGCTGGGGGGTAGACAAGAAACTCGGTTTTGGAAAGATTCAGTTTAAGGAAGTGGAGTGACATCCAATCTGATATGTCGCTCAGTAGGTGTGTGATTCGGGCAGAGACCGAGGGGGTGAGGTGGGGGGTTGAGAGATAGATTTGTGTGTCGTCGGCATAGAGGTGGTAGTTGAAGCCGTGAGAGTGTATGAGTTGGCCAAGGGAGGAGGTGTAGATGGAGAAGAGAAGGGGCCCGAGCCTTGAGGGACCCCAACAGAGAGGGGGAGTGAGGGGGAGGTGGTAGCATTATAGGTAACGCTGAAAGAGCGTTGTGACAGGTAGGATGAGAGCCAGGAGAGAGCAGAATCTCTGAGGCCGAGGGAGTGTGGTATTTTGAGGAGCATCAAGCAGCCTATAAACTTATTTAAAATCCCTAATATAACACAATGTAAAAGTAAGTCACATACTTAATAGAAATTAAACAAATAAATCACGTACATAATAATCACAATTTTATTTAAACCTAATGAATAAGGTCAAGTTGTGTTAACTTCAATCAACCAATCATGTGCCAGGAAAATACTGTTTTTAAATGTCTCTCACACATGATTGTGTATTCAAAGTGAACACAGGTTCACCTTATTTACTAGCATTCGCTTTGTAAAATAAAATACCTCTTTGCTATGTGAATGCCCTCTACTTAAAGTGTTACTAAACCCAGGACCCTGCATTCACTATATTTGGTCTCCCACAGTACACAGAACATGGAAGTGCAATTATTTTAGTAAATATAAACTGCTAAATACCTTTTCTCATCAGCAGTTAGAGAAGTCTTGTGACTTCTATCAGTGCCCAGCCGAGCACATGTTAAAGCGTGTAGGAGGAGTTTTCATTCTGCTCTAGGAGGATGCAGGACCCCTGGCCTCAGTCTGGACAGTGCTGATTGGCCTTATGCTGATCACATGCACTCTCCCAAGAAAAAAAAAACTTCTCTAGCAATGCACACCAAACTGAGCATGTGCAGAGTGTCTCCACATGATATGTCTTATCAGGAGATAGGAGGGGTACACTGAAAGAAGGGGAAGATCAGATAAGTGAGTATAACAAGAATGCTTTACTTCATATACAGACTGATTTTACTGTTGTGGGGTTAGTAACACTTTAAGTAAATCAGCCCTATAATTTATTTTTTAATTCATATATATTATTATTGGTGCATTAGAGTATGTATAAGTGTACCTGAAAAAATGTGTACCTCTGTCCATCCAGTACTGATATTTACTACACTCCTACAAGACAGGTCAGCCAAGAAGTGACCTTACTCTTTTGTACTGCAATTAGGTAGGATTATTACCTACCTGCACCCAGGCTATGATTTTGTAGTGAAAGGGCAGCAGAAGACTGATGAGATAATTTATCATCTCTCTCCTGTCAGTATGTTCCTTGTCAGCAAATGTGGCACTCCTGATTGTCTCCTAGTGTTGCCCCTGCCTCTCCAGATTTAGGTTTCATTGCCAAGGGTTCTTTGCAATGCTAATATCAAGCCAGATTTCAGTAAGTACACTAGTTTCATTTACAAATTCTTTAATTGCCTACTTTTGAAATACTCATTATGTTTTTGGTTTTAATTTCATTTTAATTACTGTTAATTAGGATTGTAACAAAGAATGAAAAGATTATGAAGTATAAATGTGATGTGCTTTTGGGCTTTGGCATCAATATACTTTGCTTCAGAGAAAGATAGATAGATAGATAGATAGATAGATAGATAGATAGATAGATAGATAGATGGCCTTTATTAAATAATGTTACTGTTCATACAGTTAATGTTACACACATGTTATATACATTTTTATGGTTTTTCATAAGTTGCATGCTGTGAAATATTATTATTATTATTGTTATTATTATTATATAGTGTATCAACAGTTTGAAGAACTTTACATTATAGTTAGTACAGTTATAATACAATTCAATACAAGAGAGTTATAGGGCCTATGCTCTTGAGAGCTTGCAATCTAATAGATACACTTTTATGCTTTGTATTGTGATTGTATAATTTTTGGAGAAGGTACAAAAATGAATGTACTTCTTATTTTAGTATATTGCACACTAATGAAGTTGAATTTAAATATTATATGAGAAACACTTCTACTGATTCATGCCTTGTCAAAAAATATTGACGTATAGCTTTCTGAAGTTCTAATTTTTTAATAAATGAATAGTTCTTTTAACTCCTTTAGAAGCTAAAAATGTTGGGGTGTTGTTTTCCTCCTTTGTTTTGAAACATTTTTAGTTCCAGCAGGGTGGAGTGCAACTTCAGAGCATTTGGAGGGCTCAACTGCTGCCTGGAAGTCCTGTCAAAGGGGACAAGATTGATAAGATGATCATCATTTAAACTCTGCCCTTTTCAGGACGTCTCACTGAGGAAGATATGCATCAGAGCTACATGTGGCCTGGTTTTTATGTCTCTATATGCCATATAATAATGGTTGTATCTGGTACAATGTGCCAATATTAACCCATGTTTCAGAAGCGCTATTGGGACTTTGATGCTATATACAGTGGACATTTCTGAATCCAGGTCTTCGTATATGCTTTCTAGAGGTGGTGAGACCCACCCTACACTGCTCCAACCATTTAGAAATAGTTCACTCTATAGTGAGAAGATGCATGGAATATGTAATATGATAGGGCATCTTGATGGCTTGGGGACTGTTTGTTATAGGACAATAAAATCATTGGCTAATACCACTGCTTTAGACCTTTTCCAGCCAGACATAGCCAGTCAGTATATACTGTATTTCCTTATATTGAGAACATATGACTTAAGATATTTGTCCCTTATCCAGAGGACCTTTTAGTGCATACACCTCTAGGATGTGTACCTCTGTATAGCAATTTATGAAACTCCTGATTGTGAACTGTGAACTAGCATAAAAACAACTCCTGTTTAAGGTGAATGGAAGTTTATTGTCAAGCCTATTTAACCACCTGCCCTCCGTAAGATTTACCCCCCTTCAGGACCAGCCATTTTTTGCAATACAGGACTGCATTATTTTAACTGACTATTGCGCAATCATGCAATGCTGTACCCAAATAAAATGTATGTCCTTTTTTACCCACTAATAGATCTTTCTTTTGATGATATTTGATCACCTATGAGGTTTTTCTTGTTTGTGTTATAAACAAAAAAGGACTGCAAATTTTGCAAAAACCCAATATTTTTTATTTTCTACTAAAAAACATATCTAAAAAAAATATAAAAATCTAATTTCTTCATAAATTTAGGCCAAAATGTATTCTGCTACATATTTTTGGTAAAAAAGTCCAATAAGCGTATATTAATTAGTTTGCACAAAAGTGATAGCTTCTACAAACTATGGAACATATACTGGAATTTTTAAAATTCTTTTTTCATACTAGTAATGGTGGCGATCAGCAACTTATAGTGGGACTGCAATATTGCAGTGGATATTTTTTACACTAACTGACACTTTGTGGGAGATGGTGACACTAATATGCTAAAAATATACACTGATTACTGTACTAATAGCACTGGTTGGGAAGAGGTTAATATCTATGGTGATCAAAGGGTTAAGTGTGTGCCTTGCTATGTGCTTTGTGTACACTAGGTGGTGCTGGAACAAGAGAAAGCGATGGATTGTGTTCCCAGCTCTGCAGACACGCGATCGATCACTCCTTCCTGTCACAATAGAGCTGTGCCTCTGTTCTTCCTTCCTGCCCGATGATCTATGGGTGCCGGCAAACATCCGTTTGTCGGGACTCTCAGATCGTCTTCTGCTGTGACAGCTCACAGCAAAAGTGAGTCAGCGGCAGCGTGTGCACACCCCTGTGAGGTGGAAGTGCAAAATTACGTATATATATACTAAATGAGAAAAGCCACCCTGTAGCAGTAAAACTGCTATAGGGCAGGGGTAAAGCGGTTAACAATCTTTTTATAGGGAGATGATGGATATTGTCAATTTCCTAATGTTTTTATTTATACATACATATTATACATACAAACATATTAAAGTGACACTACATTCTGGTTTAAACAAAAAATATGTTATTAAAGTATGTATTTTAAACTGAAACACGTACCTTCTATTGCTCTCATCCTCCTCTAAACCTTCAAAATCCAAGGTGGACTATGGAGTATGGGATTTGTAGCATTCATAGAGCAGCTCATGTGACAACAACTAATGTGCAGTGCTCATTCCAAATAAATGGAAGTGATGGGGAAAAGGAGAAGTTTGGGGATTCATGCAGGCTGTTACAAGTGGCAGAAAAACAGACTAAAAAATATGAAATAAAAATAACCGCATCAGCTCTGGAAGATTTACCCCTCTTCATAACCAGGCCATTTTTTGCTATTCAGCACTGCACTATTACAACTGGTAATTGCACGATCATGCAATGTTGTACCCAAACTAAATTTAGGTCCTTTTCACACAATTAATACTTTCTTTTGGTGGCATTTGATCATCACTTGGTTTTATATGTTTTGTGATATAAAGGAAAAAAGAGCAAAAATTTAAAATATTTTCTACTTTTGGTTATAAAATATCCAATAAACTCAAAGTTACTCATACATTTAATCCAAATGAATTCTGCTACGTCTTTGGTTAAAAAAAACCCAATACATGTATATTAATTGGTTGTGTGATAGTTATAGCGCCTACAAACTATGGTATATCATGTATGTTGGAATTTACGTAGCTTTTACTTTCTGTAAAAAAAAACACAAATAACCCCTTTTAGGAAAGTAGACACCCCAAGGAATTTAGTAAAAAAGAATAAAACAGAGCACACTCTCCTCGTGCATTACTGTGATAAAAAAATATTTCTTATAATGACAAATGCATACTCACAAACCAAAAAGGTCATTAAACAGAGACAAAGGGCCAAAGATGGTCCCAGACAGCGGGGGTCCTTTAATGGAAAAAACGAATGCGTTTCGCTCACTTACGCCCTTAGTATGATTCCATTCCAGAGAGTGGGGAGTGGTGTAGGCCCCGACGCATGTGCTTTTGATACTTTTGTTATAATGTGCATGCGCAGTACCAGAATACCAGTTTACATATATCTGGAGCAACGAGAGCCACTCCACTCTTAGCGTTCTCACTTACAAAGAGGACGCCATTTTGGCTACCCTTGCCATCATTTCTTTTTCCTGTATGTTGCCTGGCATCAGTGTAAGTCTTGCATTATAGTGACCATCACTTATTTTCACATAATATTTGTATGAACTTCAATATTAACATCAGTAATACAATTAATACCAGTAATAGCAAGTCTTTGTCTTATATAGGGACTTGATATTTGGGCGCCTGTGATAAACACTAAAATATGATTTTGGCATCACAGGTTTTTCACAGGGGGCGAGGTTAGGTTTCCCTTATCATTTGGTCCCCTATTTATGGACCATCAATATGTTCAGGATTTTCAGCTCTGAGGAAGAGAGTTCGACTGCATGCAAAGAAACAAAAAAGAGGGTGCACCGGCCTTGTGCATTACCTTTAAAAATTCATTTATTGTATAAAAATGGTATAAAAGGTTGTGATATACTCACAAAGAATAACATATCAAAAGGCACATCATGTAAAGTTCAGCAAGGTCCAATCAAACTGGATGATATATGTGTTGGGATTTGTAGACCTCCAAATGGCTGACATGTTTTGAGGCTTAGCCTCTTCCTCAGAGCCAGTCAAGGAAGTTTGACTCCCGAAATGTGTTAGCTTTTTTCCATCAAAGGACCCTCACTGTCTGGGACTGTCATCTTTGGCCCTTTGTCTCTGTTTTATGACCTTTTTGGTTTGTGAGTATGCATTTGTCATTTTATAATAAATTATTTTTTATCACAGTAATGCACGAGGAGAGTGCGCCCTGTTTTTTTCTTTTTTGCTAATATCAAGATTCCCCAATCTTTTGAGAGCTGCACCTCAGCGAGCGACAGATTCCATGTGTTCCTGTGTTGCATGAAGATTCGAGCGCTGGTTTTAGTTTAGTTCATGTTGGAGATTTTACCCCAAGGAATTTGCTGAAAGGCATATTGAGTCCATGGAAGATTTTATTGTTTGCTGTTGTTTAAAACAGACATTTTTTTTCACAGAGCTGTCACTTAAATTATATATGGCTCACACATGGCATGGGTATATGTGGAATAACACCCCAAAACACATTCTGCTACTTCTCCAAAGTATGGGGATACCACATGTGAGAGACTTTTTGGCAGCCTAGCCACATACAGGCCCCCAAAATCCAAAGACCACCTTCAGGCTTTCAAAAGGTATATTTCCTCATGTCACTTCCTCATTACCTATCACAGTTTCAGAGGCCCTAAAATGCCAGGATAGTACAACCCCCCCTCCCAAATTACCCTTTTTGGAATGTAGACACCCCAAGGAATTTGATAAGAGGCATTTTCCAAAAACTCATGGCATCAAATAAGATCTGCAAAATACTCACCAAGCCCCTTAGCAAATACCTTGGAGTGTCTACTTTCCAAAACGTTTTTTTTTTGGGGGGGTGCTTCAACTATCCTGGTATTTCAGGGCCAACATTAGACGCTTATGCCACATATCACCCACTCTTCTAACCACTTAAAGACAAAGCCTTTTCTGACTCTTTTTGCTTACATGAAAAAACAGTTTTTTTGCTAGAAAATCACTTTGAACCCCCAAACATGATATATTTTTTAAAGTCAGAAGCCATATAGAATAAAATGGTGAGTGTTGAAATATTTTATGTCATACAGTATTTGTGCAGCGATTTTTCAAACACTAATTTTTTTGGAAAAATACACTTTTTTTAATTTTAATGCACAAAAACACAATACATTGCCAAGTTGATAAAATATAAAAGATGATGTTACCCGGACTAAATCGATACCAAACATGACATGCTTTAAAATTGTGCACACTCGTGCAACAGCGACAAATTTCGTACATTTTTAATATTGATAAGTGGCGCTTTAAAATCCTTTGCAGGTCACCACTTTATATTTACACCGGAGGTCTAGTTCTAGAATTACTTCCCTCAACCTGGAGTTCATGGTGATACCTCACATGCATGGTGCAATATCTGTTTACACTGTCCCTTTCTTCTTTTTTTTTATCACTTTTATTACTATCACAGAATGATAGCAATAGGCAGTGACAAGTACAGGTACTCTTCTCTGAGAAATCTGGGATCTATTAGACTGTAGATCTCTCCTATCCCCTAAAGCATCTGATCATCAAGATTTATGTGATCAGGTGCTTTCCCAGATGCTTTTCTCTATTTATATCCAGTGAAACTGAAATATAACTCATAACTTCCTGTTTCTTAGACCATAGAGATGATTGGAGACATTCCAGTCTCTGATCAGCTCTATGGTCAACCAGCAGAACTGCTGGATGCATTCTTGGATTACCTGGTGGGACGGGAGAGACCAAGAAAGCTGTGGAAGGTGGCAGGAGGGGGGCATCCCTTCCCACTGCTTGTAAAAGCCATCTAGGATTATTTTTACATGGTAGACGTCCACCTGCTGAAAAAAAAACATACCAGAATGATGCCTGTAGCTGCAGGCATCATCCTAGTATAACCACTCAAAGTTCAGTAGCATACCAGTATGTTGCTGGTCCTTGTTGGGCATATATATTTAAGCAGAGAACATGGGCATATGATGAATAGGGTCTGTGGAGCAATATGACGGCAATTCATTCTTTTTTGTAATGCCCATGTTGAGAGTTAGGCCCAAAAAACTTTTAAATTCAGAAACCACGATGGGTTTCAATGTAAATTGTCTGGCAAGAACTGAATTTGGGTAGGCGGCCATGTATTGTTGTGCATATAAATTGCTTAGATGCACAATCAATTGATACAAATCTTCTGTGAAAAACAGCAGAGAAGCTAAACACTAGTCCTGGCAGCGAAGTGGGCTGATCCTGCTAACACTGCATTTTTATGGACACTATACTAAGGCGGCTGTAGTATAGTTCTGTTAGTGATCAATGTATTAATTCGTACAAACACTATACTAGTAATGGAGGTGATCAGCAACCTATAGGTTGAGTGAGATAGTGTGTGGACAATCTAACACTAGCTGACCCTTGCTGGGAGGGGTGGCAATAATACAGTGATCAGTTAAAAATGATATATTCTGACACTGTAGGAGTGGCACTGGCTGAGTGACAGGGTGATCAAAGAGTTGAAAGGGGTGATCAAAGGGTTAAATGTACTAATCTAATGTGCATGTGTAAAATATAGTGTTTTTACATACAGTGTGGTGTTCTCTCTTCTCTGCCTGGACAGACAGGGGGGTAGTAGAGATGCACGCATGTGAGAGGTGTGGGTCAATCACAGCTCACCAGGAAGAGAAGCAAAGCTGTTAGCTGTCAAATTGATTCAGAACAGCTTTGCTAGCATTGTGATCATGTAATTGCATAGCGATCACATGATCTCCTGGTCCCATTCCCTGGGATCTGCTTTCCAATATGTCCTGTGGATGCAGCAGACTTGGGGGGCGCTCTGCACCCCATTGTGTTAGGAAAGGCAGAGTGACATACTGGTTCTTGGCTCTGCCTGTAGCTGCCGCCCGTCCGCAGTACATTGCAGGTGGGCAGTCTTTAAGTGTATAATTAATGAAAAATAGATTAGAGGGCCATTAAAGGATAAATCCACTTTTGTGGAAAAATAGCAAATAGAAATATAATATAGCATATACAATTGCTACACAAGCCATATTGTAATTAATGTTCTTAAAAATTACTTTTCTTTTTCAATCAACAACTGCTGTAATTTTCTGTAAAATTCAATGAGATATGGCAACCTGGAGACATTCTGTGCACACTTGGTGCACAAAAGTCCCCCAGAAATATAATTTCCCACTTTTATGATTTTCTTACTGATTTTCCCATTATTTTTGTATATAATTATATTTCTAGTGAGATAGTCTCTAAGGTTTATTGATTAGAATGAACACAGACACTGCCATTCAGGAATCAGCCTTCCAAAGACATAGTTAAACATACAGCTTTTTCTTTAGAGGAGAAAGGTAGAACTCAAAGGCTACAAAGTTTGTTAAAATCCTTGTAATATACATAGATCACCTAGAGGGTAATGTTTTTTCTTAACAAAAATGGAGTTCCTCTTTACATTGTGAATGTGTATGGATTGTTTTTGGAGAATAAGGATATCATTTAACACATGATCTACATGTCTTAAAGGAGAACTTTTTAAGTGATTTTAGATGTGTGTATACATGTTTGTGCTATAACTTATATTAAAGTGTTATTAATGTATTATTAGAGTTTGGACATGTTTTCATTACAATAAGACATGACAGTGCCTTTAAGAGATATCTCCATTTTAGAATGTTTATATTTTAAGTAATTGCTAAGTAGTTGTTTAACTCTAATTAGGCATTAATATTCACTCAATAAATTAGTGTATTTACCAGAATACTTTGTCCCAGTTTTTGAACAAAAAGTAATGTGCTTTATTCATATTCTTTATAGTGTATTGTACACTAATAAAGTTGAGTAAACAATATCTGAGAAATACTTCTATGGATTCATGCATTGGTACATCTTTGAGTGTAGATTTTTTTTTCTGAGTTTCTAATTTGTAATAGTGTAAGCAGTTCTTTAAAGTCCTTTAGAGGTTAAATGCATTGGGGTATTGTAAAAATTGAAAATACAAAGTACAGCACTTTTGATACACAATATATCTAAGACTGTTTTTTCACATCCCCGCATACCGTCAAAAATGATTGGTTGCTATTGCAAGATAAACAAGCCTCACTGAGAATTCAATACACAGATTAATAAACTGATACCTTGTCTTTTCTTCAGCTATTTTTGTACCTGTTGATGCTGCAGTATAAGACATGATGTTAAAAGCATTGTTAACTTAACACTCTAATGTTCTCTCTGTTGTCAGCGATCAGGTTTAATAACATCAGCATAACATTCTGAAAGTCTGCTAGGCATCTTTTTGTGCACAATACCCCCCAAAGTGTTATTGCTACCTGAAATACTGCAAGTCAGATAGGCATAAAACACACTCTTTTCCCTTACAAGAAAACATTCTTTTGCTTTGATGCAACTTATTATTGTTGCTATCACTAAATAAATTGATCTTTTTATACTCCAGTCTTGTTTTCTTTATTACGGATCGATGTGCAAGCTCTAGGGAGACAAAATGTGCTTGGAGTTGCCGAGGAGCTTAGGTTAAGTTGCATAATAATGACAGTACTGGCTTGGAAGCACGCAAGGATTATCAACAGTGGTAAATTAAGCTTCTACTGGTATTTTGCTATTCAGAAATGCCCATCCAAGATGTGCTAAAAACATTGGATCTCAGAACCTAGAAAATCATTGCAACTTCAAGAGTTTGTTAAAATTTTAATTACTTTTGTAACAAGTCTTTTAGATGCTAATGCAATGTGTGAATCAGAACTAATATGGTTAATATTGATTTTTCTTCAAGTCAGCTTTTGAATGAAATGTGCTTAATTAAATCTTTTAGCACATTTATACCACTTTTTCATGATATATTGGCAGTAACTACAACAAATATTCTAGGTGAGCAGCAATGGCAAAGCAATTAGAAAAAAGCTTTAACACTGAAAAATAGAATCAAAGCATTCTGACATAAAATATTAATGCTCTCAACATGTTTTGTCCATCAAAAGACATATAAGGTTAATCAAACACAAGCATGGAATCTATGAGCTTTATTTGTTTGCCTTCTGTTAAAAATTTATTGTGACTCTAATTCCTCATTAGTCAAGCATAGCATTTTAATAGCTATGTTCTTCATTAATTTCTCGCCTGCATTAATGTAGCTTTCAAACTGTTTTGATATATTGAAAAAAGAGCAATAAAAAGTCTTTTTATCTATATTACATTGGCACTCCCTTTTCATAAAAAAGTCAGCTGGATATCAAAAAGGGTTAAACATGTCTAAAAACATATTTTACCAACTCCATGGATAATCTACAAATTCTTTTTCAGGAGTAAAACTATGTTTTCATTTTCATTGCAGCTTTTTGTCTTTACAAGTAATGAGATGGTAGACCCATGAGTATTTATACTCAAAATTGTCTCACACTGGGGCCCACTACCCGCTTGATCCTAATCCACTCATGATTAGTTGACACAGAAAACATAAAGACAAAGACCTTACAATTTAAACTGGCCAGCTTGTCTTTATTTATTAATGAAAAAACTCAAGAATACAAGAATTTTTGGACTACTTTTATTTGTGGTGCGCACAACGAGAACATGCATATGATGTACAAAATCTTCTTGCGCTCTTATGTTAGATAATTTTGGGAAAAACAATAAATATAATAAATACACCTGTAGCTGCTAACATCTGATCCTGTACCAATAGAGCTAATAGAGTATACAAATAAAACAAAAAATGATGTAGCGCTTAAAAAGGAATGGATAAATAATCTGATAAAATTAATATATCATAATAAGCACATAGTCAGTACAAAAAAACACACTCCTTAGTATGTAAAAGGAGAAGTAAGTGTATAATGGAACTAGGTATGTGAGGTCTTAAACACATGTGAAACCACTGCACACAGTGCACACATAAAAAAGTCCGGTGATCCGTGTCACATTCCTTCCGCTCATGCAAAGTCAATGGAATGTGTATAATCCCACACACCCCGAAGTGCAATCCAAAACCGGCTGAAATGGCCTCTCACCTCCCATCTGCGACCCTGCAGGGCCACAGAGCATATACTATCACCACTGGATCAAGATAACCTTCCTCTTGAATAGATGACTTGGAGATATATCCCCAGCACACTGATTCCACCTCTCCTATAATATCCTTGATGGTCAGATGAGCAGGATGGATCCCAACTCAGATCCCACAGGATGGTTTGGTTGCTCCCCAGTCTGTCCTGCACAACAAAACACATGCATATATTTCTGTAAATACTGCATATGCCTATTTTCCAATGTTTTGGTGGTCTTCTCTACCCACACTTATCTGCTTGATTCTATACAGATTATAAATGTAATAAGTGATTATAACCTTTTGTCTATACCTCAGTTTAGCCAATAGTGTTAATATTAAAGGATAACCACTGTGCAAAAAATAAAGATCTAATTTATTTACACAACAAGGTAGCTTTCTATTACCGTAATCAAATACAATAAAAAAAAGATAATACAGAAAGTTACCAATATAATCAATCAATTGATATTACATGAGAAAAAATATTAGATGTTACAGTATAGAGAGATGACTATAAGAAAGGAAGTTATAGAAAAGAAAAATAGAGCATGGCTGATACATTACAGACACCCTGATGTTGTGAGGTCTTGCTCCGGAAGGCACATGGCACAAAAGGGGGAGCTTCTCCTTTGTAAAAGCTGTTTTATGCACTTTCCAAAAGACCATCCCAAGACCCACCCACCCACCCAAGTAAATCACACCTTTATCTTCCAATGGGTGGGCTTCAGAGCAAGGCATCAGTTTAGTCAAAGAAAAACAGGAAATTCCAGTTGCCTTCCATCCCCCCCACCTTCATTGAGTCTTTTGTGTAATCCCCCTCCCCACACACACAGTCACAGTAACATACATGGAGGTGTGTTGAGGTGATACAACAGATGGTAAAAATGTTACATAAATTGAGACCCCGAACAGAAGTTCACAATAATATTAAAATTATTATAGGCCCAAAATAGCCACCACACCAACAACTGCATTACTTCATATGGTCACTTTGGTATGTGTACAACTGTTTAAAAAAAAAGAACACTTGCAACAAATATTAGTGTTTAATGCATTTTTGTGCCAATGGAAGCCTTCAAATCTTCAAATATAGTGCCTCAGTGGCTTTACTTTTACTTTTCAGTTCATGATTGAACTCTAAATACAACTTGTTTTAACAAAATTAGGCTTTCTTAAGAAGTTGTATAAACCTGGCAACAATATACATTATCATATAATCTGTATTGTGATAAAATAATGTCAATTAATTGTCTGTTGCTTCGCAGAATGTACTCCATGGGGTCTATTTTTAAAGGATTTTTTTTTGCAATTTCCACAGTGAATTGTTGGTGGCCATTGGTTCATTCATATTTTGCAGAGATATTCAATGCATTTAACAAAACTTACCATCAGCATTTGTATGCAACATAATAAAGAGATTTCACTAACAAACAAGATTCACCCATCAGCTGTAGCATTACACATAGGAAGAGTCCTCTCTGAAAACAGTAACTAAATGGGTGAATATTGGTTGTTATTGGAGTTTCTCTATAATGTTGTACACAGCTGCTGATGGGTGAAACTTGTAATGTAATGGACAAATCCTTTCTGAAAATAATGGTCAAAGAGGGCAAATTCTTTTTTTGATTGGCAAATTCTGCAACTACAGACAGACAAATATCCAGCAAACACTATCTGTGTTACTATCATGATGAATAATTTGTACTTACATTCCCATATTATATCTAAAAAAAACTTTGAGCTTTTTTCCATGTCCTGAATGGCTGATTCTCTTAGCTGGCTTGTCTACACTAAATAGGATTGTTTGCCTGTTATTGCTCTTTGCTTGACATAGCTACACTTTAAGTCTGTATGCTTTTAATATACTGGCCATACTGCATATACTGTACTGTACTTGCATACATATTTTAGAATATATAGAAAAGCTTATTCATTTTGCAGGCAAACATTTTCAAAGTTCTCATTCATACCATAGGTTTAATACCAACTCTATGGTTTTATTGTACTTCTTTATAGTTCTGTAATACTAAAGTCAGAATAATTAAACTAGCTATGACCTCTAAAATATACTTAATGCCAAACTTATTGTACAGTATTAGTAGCCTTATTCCCCAAGCATGTGTCTTTTCTGAGACTGAGGCAAGCAATTTCAAGGGATTCTAATAAAATCTATTTTAAGTAAGGTGTGAGACCTGCTTTAATGGTATTGAAGGACAGGTCAAACAGTTGCTTTTGTTGGAAACAGAGAAGAGAATTTTATCTATTTCCCAACTTTGTACCTTGTAAAGAGAAACTGTTCTTTATTATTTTTGTCCATTTTATTTAATTACATAAATATAAATAACATACGTGTTGTGTTGATTTTCAAAATAACCTCATTAATGTATTTTAGATTGTAGTAAATTACAACTTAATCTCTAGTTACTATACTTATGGACAATTGTGATTTTTTTTTTTACTTATAGATCTGAAAAGTCTGCTGTTGATAAGCAATTTGTATAAGAATTACAACATATTTTATGATCTGTGCATAACATTTATTCAACTTTAAGTTGTAAATATAACAACTTTATTAGTATATCTTATGTAATCACATTCAAAGGTCCAACTGTGCAGAAAGTTAATAAAAATATTAAAATAAAGTTCAGAAAGGCTTTCACCCCAATCCCTGGCCTTATGTATTATCAATGGTCACTTGTTTATTCACTAAATAGTTTTGAGTGTTAAGAAAAAAAATATATTTTCCTAATTTACAGAAATAGTGTAATTATATCCCTTAAATAACACAAATTAATGAAAAAATGTGACAGGAGCATGAAATTTAAAAGCCTTGTTTCAAAAGTTTGATACAAGTTAAACTGTGAAGAAAACTGGTTGATATCAGGCCAGAATTGAAACTCTAGTAGGAAATCTGGGATCTGATGTTTTCTAGTGATGGAGGGAAATTTTTAATAAAACCCCCTGTTAGTGTAGAGCACTGGAAACATCTTTATGACCAGAAATTTAGTTGTAGACACCCAAAGAGCACAAATGTGATTATACTGTGCATATATCCTAGATACATTACCACATTCTGTACTCAGACCTAAAGGAACATTCCTAAAAATTTAATTATTTGTTAACCAGTTAGAGATTAGTAACTTTGCACCTATAGGTACCATAGGATGTGAGAAGTCCAAGAAATCAGAACTCCTACTGAAATGTTTTGGTCAGCTTCAAATAGTATAGCATCTTATTTGCTGTCCCAGCACCAGGACATGGGGTAAGGAAACAATGAGCATTGCAAAACAAATTTTATAGAATGAGTAACTCTGTCATGTTTGTATTTCTGTCTCTGTCAACATTGCCAACTCACCAGGATTGTAGGATTTCCTGTGGGCGCACTGTCAACATTAGAATCTATACAGAGGTTCTAATCTTTCCCAATTCTATCCAGGTTTGGCTAACATCCCACCATTATCTTTGACTTGTAAAACCAAAGCTGAAATCTGATAAATGCCCTATCTTGGTTGTTTTCAATTCTTATAGTTGTGCCATGTTAGTAAGCATACTGTCAGGAAACATTTTGCAATGGACTTCTATTCTTAGTCTAAGGTGTTTCATAGATTTGCCCTGGGATAGGACATAAAGCTCTCTGGATATAATAAAATCCTGTGCAAAGAGCACCAGTTGCATCCCCTGACAATAAAAATAAACAACTCACCAAATAAGCCTATGGCGAAACAAAATACAGTGAATTACAAAATGACAGTCAATTAATTTAGGAAGCATGCAGGGCAGCATCTGAAAGACATTACATTAAACTTATCAGAAGGTGAATAAATCCTTTCACTATATGACAACGATATAAAGGCATACAGCTATTGTTCTTGTTTATATGAGGTTGGCTAAATAAATTATGTTTTTTTTTTCTTAAGCTTGACAAGAATGATAATAAGTGCTAAAAAAGCTCATCTTTTACATTATTCATATTGTTATTACATTTGTAAACTACATTTTAACCACAGTGGCTATTGAAAAAATTCTTGGATTAGCAGTGTGTTTTTTTATTCCTCTTGGGATCTCTTTTAACACCAGTGTCAGCCTCTTTATTTCCTGCATGCTGACTTCTCATTTGTTGAGTATCATTCATCCTCCCTTTGGGGATAGATGCCACATTAAATATCACACAAATATAAAGCTATAATAAAGACATATCTAGTATTGAACATTTTACTTGTTTAATCAGTATTGACATTCATAAGTTTTGAGCTATATAGAGCCTTATTGCTTTGTATTAATAACATTTATCACTGACTCAGCAGCATTATTGCTGTTGTAGCTATAGCTAAAGCACAGAAAAAATAAACACTTTTGTAATCTGTAAGGAATATAGAGAATGAAAAAATAATAGTAATTATCATGTTTTTGCTTCTGTAAAATATGCCAGCTTACAGTATGATTTTCAAAACATCATCCAATTATAATATTAAGTAGCTAAATTAGCACACTCTAATTTTAAATTATTGAAATAAACCCAAAGAAAAACATTCACTTTCACCCTTGAAAGCTAACAAAATTATAAATTATAAAGTCTTTTTCCTTTCCCAAATTATATTAATACATTAAAAAGAATAATCATAAATATAAAATAAAATAAAATAAATATAGATAAATATCCTCCTTATCCAAATGTCCAAAGGTGCAATTCCAAAAAAAATATAGTCCTCTTTTTTCTTCCAAGAAAATATCTCTCTTATTTTCAATCTTCAAGTAATGTCCAAATATTCATATACCCCAATAATGTTTCAAACAAACTTTGTAAAACATATAAGAGATGGCATCAAACTCCCGGGTCCAGATCAATCCTGGTATTCCTCCTCCACTCTCCCCAATGATGTTTCAAACAGACTTGTCAAACATATAAGAGATGGCATCAGACTCCCGGGTCCAGATCAATCCTGGAATTCCTCCTCCACTCTCCTCATAAATGAATTGGCAATTAGAGAAGATACCATAGAGTATAAAAATGTATTTGGCAACTTACATTAAAATTTGCAGATATCAGCTCCCCATCACAGAGACACATCTACATATCACATCATATAAGAGAACCTCCGCATGTTCCCACTTCCAAAATGGCAGCGGCTGTACTTCCGGAAAACGTCAGTGCGTCAGATGTCACAATGCTGACGCATTTCGTCACTTCCTGGACTTTTTCTGAAAAAGTGATCTGTAGATGTGTCTCTGTGATGGGGAGCTGATATCTGCAAATTTTAATTTAAGTTGCCAAATACAAAATACAAACAGTGAGACAGGAAAGACATAAGACAAAAATTCAGATATAAGTGCAAGGGATATATTCCATAATTACCATGGAACTGCACGTACAGGTTCCATTCTCTTAACTGGTGTCCCAAAGAGAACCTCTCTCTCCATCTCGTGTCTATCTCGCCATCTCGTGACTCCATCTCCATCTCTCCTAGAATGTAAGCTGCAATGAGCAGGGCCCTCTGTTTCCTCTTGTACCAAATTGTATTGTAAATGTAATGTCTACCTTCATTTTGTAAAGCGCTGCGCAAACTGTTGGCACTATATAAATCCTGTATAATAATAATATAATAATAATATTGTTATAGGCCTCTCCTCCATCAGTTTTCATGGACTAGCTCTGATTGGTTGGCAAATCTATTCCCTCTCATAATTGACTAACTTCAAATCCCCTGTATTTAGCATACACCAACCCCCTTTAAGGCAAATCTTGGCGCACCCTTTATGGAATTTAAGCATGCCAGTTCATGACCTTTTCCTGGGAAATTAAGTATTCATAAAAGGCTGGCCACCTTCATTGCATATCCAAATGAGGGATCCTTTGAAGTGGATATTTGTGAAGCCTATAGGTTTGGGTCCCATTGTTAGTAAAACTAACTCTGGCACTGAACTGTGATAGGCTGAATTGCATGTAGATTTGTAAATTATGGAATCCTTTACCAAATCTTCCTCATGGTTTATGTTTAAGCTATCTTAAATATTTAATTTACCTAGAAAATTAATTGTACTGACATGATGCATAAATTACATTATCATGTGTTCTTTACATATCATAGTTCCGTTATATTTTAAATATATAGTTAAAAAAAACAGAAATATCAAAATTATACATGTATGCAACATAATAACATTTTATTAAAGCTAAACTTTGGGCACAAGAAAAAGGACCCTTGCAGTGGGATCCTCACACTACAAAGATTAAATGCTATTTGAACATGGTAATAGAACAATAAGGTATAATACAAACTGCCAGTGTGAGGAATACTGTAAGTAATATAGTCTCTTCCTCTACCTCTTAGAATTAACAAGAATGTAATCCTTAAAGTGTGTGTGTGGGGGGGGGGGGGAAGATATTGCAAGGGGTTTTTCCATCCCTGAGCTGGGGTTTTAATGAACAAATTCAATTAAGTGTTTATAACTACCTTATTAGGTATATGTTTTACAGTGCAGGCTTTTATTTTTTTTATTATTAGTAGTAGTAATAGTAGTAGTAGTAGTAATATTTCTAGTTGCTATACCACTATTACTGCCACAGTGGTGACAGCTGTAATATTAGCTGAATAGTAGTAGCTGAAGTGTTCACATTAGTATTACATTTCTTTTTTGGCACTTTATGTAACTTAGAGAGTAAGTGAGGCCTTTTTTAAGCATTCAGTTTTTTTAAGTTATTCAACAGGCTCACATTAATTTCTGATAGGTATAAATATTTTCTGAACATTAAAAAACCATGTGCTGCTATAAAGGTCACCAGCTCATTCTGTATTCTCTCTGTTTTGAAAAATGTGAGCTCCTCTTGAATCTGTACACTTTGCCTTTAGATTAATGAAAAACATGTGGGAATGAGCTCAGTTTGACACACGCCATTTATAATTTGTGTTACAAAAACATTAGGCTGTGACTTTTTTACAATGTTTGAAGTCAAATTCAAATCCAGCAAATTATGCAAATCATATCTATTCTTTCCAAGCATTGAAAATTTAATGTCAGGGATTGCATATTTTAGCATCTATTAGATGTAAGTTCACTTTTTAAAAGAAACCATGGATACTATTTGTTTTTTAAACATTATATTGACAAAATAATTATATGGTATTTATGCTACAACCTTTTTTAATCATAGATAGTGATGATGTGAACAGCTCTGGGATGGGTTCAGCAGGGGTTTTCTGAAGTTTGGATGCTGAATCAGAACACCAATGAGAGCTGAATCTGTCAAATTACAAAATGCACAATGTTTAGTCTGATTTGCAAGGAGGTGTCAGAAAATAGCATGGGGGAACATGAACACTGCCTTGGATAACATGCACCAATGAAAAAAACTTAAAAAATTCCATGCAGCTGGGAGCAGTGATTCGTTTTTAGCACTGACATTTACAAAGAAAAAAAGTTGTAAATTTGCTAGTAAATGACTTTGACAAATGTCATTGCCAGCTTCTTTTGAAAAAAAGAAAGAAACAAAAAACAAAAGCACACAGTCCAGCCCTCCAAGAGTCTTCTATGCATGTTGGATAATCTTTGCAACATTTTTTTTTATGCTGGCAATGAATGCCAATTGCAGGCTAATTTTACAGTTTTGTTTTTTTCTTTGTAAATATCATTTTTGCTGTAGCACATGCTAAAGCAAGAGTGAAAAAATTGCATAGAGCCTCCCAAAATTATTCCAAACCCTTGGAATCTTGTATTGATTTGAAGGGCATACCTCACTTGCCTACTGGGCACTTATATCCTCTTCCTGCCCAGGCCAATTTTCAGCTTTCAACACTGTTGCATTTTGAATGACAATTGCGCGGTCATGCAACATTGTACCCATATGAAATTTTTATAATTTGTTTCACACAAATAGAGCTTTCTTTTGGTGGTATTTACTTGCCACTGGGTGTTTTATGTTTTGCACTATAAACAAAAAAAGAGCAAAAAAATTTAAAAAAAAATTGTCTTTGTTTTTATTATAAACATTTGCAAACAGGTAATTTTTCTCCATCACTGATTTGCGTTGATGAGGGTGCACTGATAGGCAGCACTGATGGGCACAGATGAGGTGGCATGGATAGGCAGCACTGATAGGCACTGATAGGAGGCACTGATAGGTGGCATTGATAGGCGACACTGATGATGCTGCACTGATAGGCAGCATTGATGGGCAGCACTGATGATGCTGCACTGATGGGTGGCACTGCTGGGCAGCACTGATAGGCGGCACTGATGGGCACAGGTGGGTGGCACTGATGGACACAGGTGTGTGGCACTGCAGTGCACAGGTGGGTGGTACTCATGGGCACAGATGGGTGGCACTGCAGTGCACAGGTGGGTGGCACTGCTCATCAGTGCCCTGATGATCAGTGCTGATCCCTTCACTGACAACTGCAGGTTCTCGGCAGTACTTTCTTCATGATGTGACAGTGTGAGAAAAGTGCAGCAGATAACCGGCAACTGTATTTACCCGGTGATCTGCTGTGTCATTGGACACAGCTGATCATGTAGTAAAAGGCCGCCGTGATTGGCCGTTTACCGTATCACATGATCAGCTGTGTCCGTAGGACTGGGGGTGCGCAGGGAGGTGTGTTCTGGAATGAAGTCCATGGACATCATCCCAGGATTATACAAAAGCACTCTAGCCGACCTTCGGCTATAGCGCGGTTGGGAACTGGTTAAATTAAAGTAAAAACAAAATGTATAAGGTCCCCCAGGAAATCACCCCAAAAAACCTGACAACCTGCTGCACACATTTGATCCCTGATGGTGACATCAGCTATATAAAGGAATGGTAGGGCTAGTGGTGATATCATTGCTCAAATATTGTCAAGCGCCCATATTATGTAATAATGTAAGCCTCCTTTCCCCATCCATTTGCTTATGTGGCCAGGGATTCCCTGCCATGTAAGTTAATTTACTGGGTGACAACTATGGTTGGTAAGGACACAGCAGCTGCCAGCATTGACAACATTGCCCAAGGATGGCCATCTGGCTATGATGTAACCTGCTCCATTCCCCACCAGTGGCTTGCATGATGGGGATTACTGGCCATGTAAGTGAATGGGGCAAGAGATGTCAGGAGCTGACATTTTCATCCATGCCAAACTCCCTGAATGTTAGGAGGAAAGCTGAACACTGAGCTTATCCCTAAATATAGACAAATTACCTGTGTAAAGAAATTTTGTGATTGAAATATGTGTTTTCACAGGATATAAAAGTACAGAATTGGTATTATTTTAATATTAATAAACAAACAGTATTGTGAGACATTAGCATAGTGGATATTTATTAGTTTCTGGAATAGTTCTACCAGCTGCAGTTATGATCCTGGTATCATTTTTTAGAGCAGCCAATTCTGTATAATGTTAATATGATCTGAGAAGGTACAGTATACAACTGCTTGATCACTTTTACATGTAGTGGGATGAAGTTCCCCTCTCTTGACATCTTCCATCACCTTCCCAGGCTCTCCCATTCCACCGTTGAGCCCAGGACTAAAACTGGCAGTCAGGGGAAGCACACCATAGATGTGAAGGAGCAAATTCCACTCTCTGATCATCTCTATGGTATATGAAATCATAAGTGATAAGGATTTTGTCACTTCCAGTTCTGGTTTATTGTTTACAAGCTATCCCTGGTTTTTAAAGCATCTGATCAAACCGACCTTGGTTTGATCAGATGCTTTTGAGGGCAGACCTGGGGTCTGATATAGACCAGATCTCTCAGTAAAGAGGACCTGTCACTGCCCATGCTATCACAAGGGATGTTGTTCACCCCTTGTGATAGCAATAAAGTTGATTTAGAAAATTAGAGACAGTGTAATGAGAGGTATTGCCACGAACATCAGAGTAAGAGCAATAATTGTAGCATCAGACCTCCTGTGTAACTCTAAACTGGTAACCTGCAGAGGCTTTTAAAGCTTTGCTTATGCAGATTATTAGATACCATAGTTTGTCACCATTCCACAGGCGTGGACTATTTTTAAGTGTGACATTATAGGCAACCATTTTCTTGGTGTAGCATAATTTTTTATATTTTACCAAACTATTGGGTATCAAACTGTGTTTGTTTGCACTAAAATTCATTAAAGAGTATTTTTTTCCAAAACCTGTGTATTTGAAAAGCCGATGTGCAAATATATGAGATATAAAAAATTTAAACAATCAACCTTTTTTTCTCCAGGGAGTTGTCTTCAGCAAATATATAATGTTTGGGGTTTCTAAGTAATTATCTGATTAAAAATGTGGACTTTTACAGCTATGTGAGAAATGTCAAAATTGGCTTGGGCAGCAAGTGGTTAAAAAGCATAATGTAGGCCCCAACTGTCATTACATTTTTAGTGCCAAACTCTGTAACATAGAAAAAATGTAATGCCATGCTCTGATGTGATGTATTAAGTGGCCACCATTACCCAGATTCAGAGTATTATCATATTGACCAAATCCATCCACTATACAGTATGTTTATGTGCTACACATGTGGCAAATGGAACCTGGCCTCGGTCATGCCCACATCTGTCTGTAACAGTTTCAGTATCCCAGTTAATGACCACTAACAAGCCCTTAAGGCTTTATGGTCTTAGTAGATTCCAGCCTAAAGCCATTGATTTGCCGTTACAGCAGCCTTGGGTTATTACTTTTATGGAATGTTAACACCTGCACTATAATTAATGTTGTGTGTACTGATTTTGGACATTTAAAGGAGTTTTAGACCAATCCCTTTTTGACATAAAAATTACTCACAGTGCATGATACATCTTGATGAAGGATGAGTATCTCAAGGAGAGCTGCACCATTTATGATTTTATTTTTAATAATAATAATTTTTAGCTCCAGACATGTGTCATTGATCAAGGTATTATCACTCAAAGAAGAGGATAAAAAATGTATTTTCACTTCTTTAATGAGTTAATTTGCTTTACAGTACAGTTCCATCAGCAGGCACAAGCGTTACATGCGGCAGTTAAAGTGCATCCCTGTCCTTTACATGCCCTTTCAGTTTGCATTGCTTTTTATTTATTACAGGCAAGTAAGTAACAATGACAATTATATAATGTACATTCACATCAGTCCCTGCCCTCTAGACACTTACAATCTAAAGTCCCTATTTCACATGTATAAATCCAAATACCTATGTATTTGGAGTGTAGGAGGAAATCCACACAATCATAGGGAGTACATGCAAACTCCATGCAGATAATATAGGATATGAATCATGAAACCCAGCGCTGGAAGGCAAAAATACTAACCCCTAAGCCGCTGTGCATTTTTCTTTTTTTTTTTTTGCTTGAAAATAACCTAACCTTGAAATATTCTGTAATATAGTGGTATTCATAAGATGTATTAATTAATTTTATAGGACATTACTATTTATTTATAAAATCAGTAAAATTATTAACTTTTACTAATCAATATCAAAGGAAAAAATACAATTGGGGCATTGCAAACCATAAATACTTCATAAGACCACTTAGTCAAACATTTAAAGTCATTTATAAACTACCAAATTGTTAATATATCAGGGTTTTATTCTCCATGTCTTCAGGGTGGATAAGAAATTAAATTCCACATATAGTATTAAAATACTGTAACTTAAGTTTCTCTGTCAAGATAATCATCATGCTGAGTATGATGCCAAATACAACTTTACTGCCCTACTTGCAATGGGTTTGGAGCATTGAAATCGCAAAACGGGTGTTGTGAAAAAAGTAATTTGCTATATGGACTAACTAAAACACCTATGATATAGTTATTCCTTCCAATTGATTCAACTGAAATACTATGTTTGTTATTTTTTAAGACAAGAAAATTCTCTTACCCTGTGTTTTTAATTGCTGGTTAGCTCCAATAACTAGCCATTTATGCTGAAAAAGGAAAAATGAACCATAAACCTAAAAGGATCCATAAAACCCTTCCTCCAAAGCACTGCAACATAGAGCATACCTTCTTAAAACAGAATTTTAGACCCAAATACTCATGTTAGCATAGTAAGCTGATTTATTAAAATCATTCCTCAAGAATCACTGATGCATATCATGGATACAGGTTATTTTATTTCCATTTTTATGCAGCTGTTTTGTATACTTTATTCCTCATTGGTTTAAGGTATGCTAAACCTGATTTTTGAAAGTAAGGTTTGCAGGACCAAACTCAGATAGAGGCAGGAAATAGAGAAGCTGGCCCAAAGGCTTGATCTGAACTATACATCATTGAACTTGGATGTACATTTAGTCACAGACACATAAATAAATAATGTGCATTGTTTTTCCCACTATGGGGGATTTTTAAGTGATAGATGTAATTGCCTTCTGTTTAAAAACGTCTTTCTTTTCTTTGGGTGGTACATAATGTTTCCTTGATATACATAGTTACATAATTAGTCAGGTTGAAAAAAGGAACATGTCTATCTAATGCAACCAACAATACTGTATACCAGCAGCTGATTCAGTGGAAAGCAAAAAAAACTATATAGCATTGTCCAATTTGCTCCGGTTGGGGGAAAAAATCTTTCCAATATCCAAATATAAACTGCTCAAAAACATCAATATGTGCCATTGCCAGAAGGTTTGCTGTGTCTCCCAGTACAGTCTCAAGAGCATGGAGAAGATTCCAGGAGACAGGCAGTTACTCTAGGAGAACTAGACAGGGCTGTAGAAGGTCCTTAACCCATCAGCTGGAATGGTATCTGCTCCTTTGTGGAAAGAGGACCAGGATGAGCTCTGCCAAAGCCCTACAAACGTACCCCCAGGAGGCCCCTAGTGTGAATGTTTCTGATCAAACAATCAGAAACAGACTTCATAAAGGTGGCCTGAGGGGCCAACATCCTTTAGTGGGCCCTGTGCTCACTGCTCGGAACCAAAGAGCTCGATTGGCATTTGCCACTGAACCCCAGAATTGACAGATCCACCGTTGGTGCCCTGTGCTTTTCACAGATGAGAACAGGTTCACCCTGAGCACATGTGATAGATGTGAAAGGGTCTGGAGAAGCCATGGAGAACATTATGCTGCCTGTAACATCATTCAGCATGACTATTTTGGTGGTGAGTCAGTGATGGTCTGGGAAGGCATATCCATGGAGGGATGCACAGACCTCTACAGGCTAGACAATGGCACCCTGTCTGCCATTAGGTATTAGGATGAAATGCTTGGACCCATTGTCAGACCCTACATTGGTGCAATGGGTCCTGGGTTCCTCCTGGTGCACTACAATGCCTGGCCTTATGTGGCAAGTGTATGCAGGCAGTTAATGGAGGATGAAGGAGTTTATACCACTGAATGGCCCCCCATGCTCACCTGACCTAAATACAATAAAACACCTCTTGGATATCATGTTTTTGTCCATCCAATGCCACCAGGTTGCACCTCAGACTGTCCGTGAGCTCAGTGATGCCCTGGCCCAGATCTGGGAAGAAATACCCCAGGACAGCTTCAGTCGTCTTATTAGGAGCATGCCCCAACAATGTCAGACAAGCATACAAGCACGTGGGGGCCATACCAAGTACTAAGTACCATTTTGAGTTGCTGCAATGAAATTTCACCAAAATGGACCAGGCTACTGCATCCTTTTTTCACTTTGATTTTCGAGGTGTCTTTGAATTCAGGCCTCTATAGGTTGATAATTTTCATTTCCATCAAATGATGGGGCATGCTTAGGTTCCTAACACATTGCACAGTTCATATCAGTATAGATATCAAGCATGATATTTTTTCCCATTGAGATATGATGTGTTTTCAAAGTATTCCTTTAATTTTTTGAGCAGAGTATTATGGGTATTTAGAAATGCACCCAGCACTTTTTTAAAACAATCAAATGAGCTCACCAGAACTAGCTCCTGAGGCAGTCTATTCCACATTTGCACAGCAAAGAAGTCTTTCAGTATGTAGGGGTTAAACCTCTTTTCCTCCAGACATAAAGCTTGCCCCTTCTCTGAACACCTCCTTTTTTTTACTTATTTATTGTTAAATATGGGCCATGGGATTCTGGGAAAAAAACAGTCTGCTTTGCATGTTCTCAACAATAATTAGTATAAATGAAATATTGAAAAAAATGAAAAGTAGTAACAAAGGTGCACTGACAGCCCACCAGTCATGGAGATACCAAGATGCAAGAGGTGCAAAGCTGATAGTGTTTTAATAAAAGTACATCCAGCAGATCAGCTGGCAGATTTCTGTTTATACAGTAGCAAAAGACCCAAAGCAAGCTTCTCCTATTTTTTTTTTTGGTTCAACAATGCAGTGGTGATATACTAGAGAAGTACTTTTTATGTTGTCCCAGAAAAATCCTATCCTTGGTTTAGACATAATGGGCTCCATTCACTAAAGCAGATCACATGCGGTATTTCAGTGTTGTGCCACATTTTTCCCAAATATCGCATGTGATGCTGTAAATGTCTATTCACTATTCCTTTATGCTGTATTTACCTCAAAATCCAAAAATGCTCAGTAAATACCTCATAAAACAATGTATAGTCAATTCTCTAAAGGAAATAAATAAATGTATGCAATAAATAGGTAGTGGTCCAGGCATGCAATATTGAAGGAAATTAAAAATGTAATTGCCAATTTGAAGTAGTCTGTACCTTTCTGGATCAGTATTCTCTTTACAGTAATACATAGAAACTTAATACGGATAAAAACACAGAAACATTGGAGTTGATTTCCTAAAGAAAAGCTGACTGTGCACTTTGCAAATGCAGTTGCTTCAGAGCTTAGTAAAAGCTTCACTTTACAAAGAATACCCAATCACATGCAAGGAAAGTAAAACACAGCATTTTTGCTTGCACATGATTGGATGATGGATCTCAGCAGAATGACCCCCATTTGCTAGGCTGTGGAGTAATTGGACTTACAAAGTGCACCGTCTATTTGCCTTTAGTAAATCAATCCCATTACATGTAGTGAAATATATTTTCACCTGTCATTTTGCCAGATTTACAGAGACTTTTTGTGCATATACAAGCATATACATAATTTGCTGCATAGACTTCCAAATCACTCCAAGCATAAATGTACATGCATATCTCAATGGTCACATGTTAGAACAGGTGTCATATGTAGTGGAGATATTGTACTTTTTCACAAATTTCTCAGATATTTTTGGCAAAATGTTTTGCAAGACAGAAACAGATTAGGAATAGACAAGTATGCTTACAAAGCTGTGGAACTTGAGCTGTTAGAAGAGGGGTGTCATCAATTTGAAGATTTGGCAGGTGGATACCAAAGTGACACTTTCAAGAAGATCAGAGAATGATGACAAAACAGATCTGTCAAAAGATATAGCAATGACTTTGCCAAATATCACAGCTAAATTTACTTTAAAGTATAACTAAAAAACAAACTTTCTTTTTAATTTTGAACAGAGTAAATGAGGATTAGAACCCCTGTCAGTTTCTTTAGCATATGTATTTATTTAATTTTCAGGTTATTTCCATAACAAAACACACAGAAAATCATTACAGTAGAGTTTTATTAACCACTTGCCCTCCAGAGGAATTATCCCTTTCCTGACCATTCCATTTTTTGCGTTACAGCACTGCGTTACTGTAATTGACAATTGCGTGATCATGCAATGCTGCACCCAAATTAAATTTATGTCCATTTTTTCCCACAAATAGAGCTTTCTTTCATCGCCTGTACATTTTTTATTTTTTGCACTATAAAAAAAAAAACAAATGACAATTTTGAGGAAAAAACAATATTTTTGATTTTTTACTATTAAACATGTCCAGTAAAAAAATAAAAAAAAATAAAACTTTGTCATAAATTTAGACCAAAATGTATTCTACTACATGTCTTTGCAAAATCCCAATATGTGTAAATTAATTTATTATGTGAAAGTTATAGCGTTTACAAATGGCAGTGTATATACTGGGCTTTTTTTTTTTTGTTGCTAATAATGGCCACGATCAGCAACTTATAGTGAGACTGCGGGACTGTGGTGGGCATTCTAGCACTGGGGGGAACTGACTTGCTGTCACTGACAACCCCAGTGACACCAATACTGTGATCAGTGCTAATAAAAAGCACTGACACTGTACTAATGGCACTGGGCAGAAAGGGGTTAACATGTGGGGCAATCAAAGGGTTAATTGTGTGCTGTTTTACTGTGTGCTGTATGTGTGCTTCACTGTAAGCACACTGCTTTGCATGGCTGTGCAGGGGAGAGAACTGTTTTGTTTACTAACAGTTCTCCCCCCTGTCGGAGATCCTTGGTAATCACTGGGCACCGGCAAGTAATCACCGGCTGGGACCCGGTGATTGATAGCCGTGGCCGCGTATAGCGGTGCGGGTAGGTCACGCACACCCTACCTGGAAATGCAAAATCACATATATATACGTGATCTTGTGCACAGCTGCCACCCTGTAGCAGTATATCTGCTATAGGACGGCGGTAAAGAGGTTAATTACTGTAACTCATCTTACATAGAAAGTTAATCTAAAAAAGGGTATCTATAAAAGTCTCCTTAAATATATATACCGTATATACTGTTTATTAATATAACAATAATAAAATACAAACCAACAAAATAAAAGAAAAAAAGGCACAACAGTATTTTTGATTTCTTACCTTATATAAGCTAGTAAACAATAAAATTGCATTTATCTTAGTGCATAATTTTAATATATTATTAAAAGGGCAATATGCTCACCAGACAAAGTTAAGGACCCTGTAGATACTGATCTACTACTCTAGATTTCAAGACATCCGAAAGTACCCCGTAAAGCAGAGCTTTACCCAAAAGGGGATGTTCCACTTTATGGCTTTGTCCTTCCCCCTCCCTTCCCGTAGTCTTCTGGGACACATGACAGGTCCCTGAAGACTACGGGACCATTCACAAAGCGCAGTGCTACTCACAAGCTGTCACAGCCGGGTGCCGACACTGAAGATGCCAGTGCTGGGGAGAGAAGACAGCAGGTGAAACCAGCGGTGGTGCGGACTGAGGGACAGGTAAGTGTCTGTATTTTAAAAATCAGCATCTACAGTTTTTGTAGCTGCTGACTTTTATTTTTTTTTATTCAACTGGAACCCTGCTTTAACTTTTCTGTGTTGTACAATGTAGTGTATTGAAACATTGTCATTATTTCCCTGTCAATTTTTTATGCCATTTGAGTCCCATTGTGGAGATTTTCCCACTATTAGTGTTTGAAGTCAACCCAAAATGTGGGAATTTCTTTTTCTTTCACTTTCAGTGAAAAGTAGAAACAGTAAAAATAGAGAGCTTGAATCTCATGAGATAAAACACCAAACTATTTCATGGGATAAATATCGCAAATTTTGGTGAAATACCGCATGCTGTAGAAGTGTTTTTTTTCGTGAATTGCAAAAATACTTTTTGAAAACTGCTAAGAGGTATTTTACTGCAGATCTTAAAGTGGTAGATTTTGCTTCATGAATTTTAGAAATATCCTCATAAATAAATTAAGTGAAAAAGTCTAAAGTTATTCCCTTTTTTAGATCCCTTTTATAGGTAACATGTATCTGGTAATGTGAAGCATGTAAAAAAATGGTAGTTTTTATAATGTTATTATCAAGATATGCATGTTTTACATGGTATGAAAGAAAAGTTGAAATTGAAGCGCCATACCACTGTTAAGAGGTCCAGATACAACTTTATTCCATTAAAGGTCTGGGGTATAATTTGAGAAATAGCCAATGTGTTTCGGGGGTCCAAGTGCCCCCTTCATCAGGGCTAAAAGAATATAAGAAGATTTTCATTTCAATCTGACATCAGTACAATGTCCTCTCAAAGGAGTCTTAATTAAAACCAAACATTCAATCATAATGAAGCAGTGGTGTGGTGCAGGAAAACTGTGCAGATCAGTGTAGAAGCTTCCTGTCCAGGAACCAGATCATTTACACCAACACAATAGCTTAAGACAACGATACCAGTGAAGTGTACCTGCGGGTCTAGCTCTGTCTTTCCGCTTTCCTTAACTAAAAGGTTTGATAATCCCTCCTGATTTGTCAGCCATGGCTTTGAAACAGACCACATGCGCACTTTAGGCTCGGTTCATACTGCTGCAATCCCAAAGTCAAGTGACTTGCTTGCAACTTTTCTGATTTAACATTGCAGTCTATGGCCCTCACGTCGCACCAAAGTGACAGAAAAGTATTGCAGGGAAAAAGAAGGGAGATTCCTGATCATAAGCCAACATCCCCAAAACAACAAAATGGTGAGAAAAGAGGGACCCCCTAAGGCTTGGGACTTTAAAGGCTTAATTAGTACAACAAAATTATTTTAAAAAGTAAAAACCTGTTGTAGCACATAGACATACATTACAATACATCATTCAGAGTCATAGAACAGCATCAAAATCAGAATATGAAATTACATGACAAGGATACCCGGTATGACTGTGTTTGACTAGCCATAAAAAATATATATTATGATTTCACCATTAGCATACACAACAGAGATCTTATTCTGATTGATCCAACACATTTCGGAGTGACTTCACTTCTTCCTCAGGGAAAAGAGAAGAACTCTGCATATGGGTGACATCATCTACAAGTTTAAACATATATTCGTTTAGAACATTTATCATATCCACCACAACATTTAACACCTTTTAATCTGTAGATATACTTACAATACATAAAAGTGCAAAAGGAATGGTTGATTAAAAGACATGATACGTCAAAATACCGCCTTGTTTGAGGGCCGACCGAACCCAGGTAGCGAACCCCCCCCACAAAAAAAGTCACTCCAAACAACGAAAAAGTTTGTACTTTTTAAAATAATTTTGTGGTATTAATTAAGCCTTTAAAATCCCAAGCCTTAGGGGGTCCCTCTTTTCTCACGTAAAGTAGTGCAGGAACCTTTTTTTGTTGCTGGGACTCGCTTTGATCAAGGTGGCACCTATTGAAATGAATGTGTTTTGACCTGTTGTGCGACGTTATGTCACAAGGTACATGTTAAGTTGCAGCAGTGTGAACTGAGGCTTAAGGCTGGGAGAAGCAAAAGAGCTGACCACTGGACGGTTCACCCTAGCCATAGCTCGGAACAGTGAGGATCAGGCAGCGACGGAAAAGTATACAGTAACTGTTCAAGAAATCAAAAGAACAAATAGAAAAAGGAGAAGAGAAAAGGAAGAAAGGGTAGTGATTCCGGAGAGTTGAATTTTAAACTATACAACATGCTTGAACATAGACATTTGCATGCCAGAAAATTTTGTTTTGGATGCATTAGTTCATTGAAGAATTTTGTTTTGTGAACTTATTCCTTTTCTGAATTCATTTTGTATCTTCTGCATTTGTTTTTTATATTCACTAGTCCAGCTGGATTCGACAAATGTTGCAGTTTTTCCGAAGATTGCTATATATTTCGGGTGGATTAAATTTTCATATATCTAAATTATTTGGAAGCATATGATATTTTTGGGCACACCGGAGTACATAAAGCAAAATCTGGCAGCCCCAAATTTTTCACACCTAAGAATTGCAATAGACTGGAAACTGAACTGACTGACTGTTACAATTAGAAATTCAATTTAAATCCTAAATTAACTTGAATCTGAAATATTGAACAAATTAAAAAAAATTACTATTATTGCATCATGTGATGTCATCCAAATGAAACAAATGCATTCATTAATTTTGTTATAACCTTTTTCAAATTCGTTGACATTTGTTCCATTGTCCATTCGGAGATTCATATACAGTGCATACGAATCTCCGAAAATCAAACTTTCATCCAAAAAATCCTTTTGTTATGAAATAAAATGCACATTTCTACTTGAACATGATTATATTCACCAATATATCAAATGAAGAAAACTTATGTATACCTATATTAAGCTTTTGACAACAGACAGTAGATTCTCTGAGAATAGTTTTTATTGAATGTAGATGCAGTATCAGAGTAGACACTACTTTCAATATATTTTTTACTGAAAGAAGTGACAACTGTGCAACATTTAGATATACATTACCAAAACTGTTCATTAATATATTGGGCTATGTTCATATAGACTGTTACACTGGCATAGGTTCATAGTTAGTCACGTTTTAATAATCTTATACTTAAAGACAAAATGTGCATTAAAGGGTTTAGCATTACATTTTCTTGGCATATGAAGGTTTAAGCCTACCAAACAAAACTCGCTCTAAATGGAGAAAGTGTTGCATTCAAAATACTGAGTGAATACTGGTTTTGAGGCAAAAGACAGCACTAATGAGTGCACATAGCTTTCCCTGAATTCATTCAATGCATTGAATTCCATGCACTGGTGTTTACAGCCTATATCTGACCTCTATCTGTACAGGTCTACAGTTATGTCTATCCTTACTTGAATCTGACCTGCATGTGAATGAGTTTGAAAACCATTGATATATGATATTTTCATCTGTCAGTCTATTCAGTCATTATATGAACTATATTCCTATATGCATAGTCAAAGCTATTAAATAATTATTCCAGTCTTTCAAAAACATACAGTGGCTAGCAGGGGCGGACTGACAACTCATGGAGCCCCCGGGCAATAGGGGATCATGGAGCCCCTGTGTCCTTGCCCAAACTCAAAAAAGACTATGAAAAAGGTACCAGGGGCATCTCATGGGGTCCCCTACTGACCCCAGGCCCTCGGGCAGTGCCCGAGTTTCCAAATGGTCAGTCCGCCCCTGGTGGCTAGTGTATACCCATAAAATCAATTTCAATGTATTTGGTCCTTGGTTCTACAGATGTCATTGAAGTAATCCTACTAATAGAGGAACAAAGAGGCTGTAATTGTTGACCTATTAACCTCTTTTGAAACTGCTATTTTATGGCCGTCATATTGAAGCTCTAGATTCCATATTTGGATTCAGTGATCTGCAACAAGCTTGATTTTTTTGTGATGTTCTTGAACTACATGTTTTTTCTGCCAGTCAAAGTATTATAAACACAACTTCAGGATGACAGCCAGGCACCTAGCATTACTAGAAGGATGTCAGTAGTGACAAAACCTGTATTTATGTTGTGACAGATACTTTAATGTCAAACAAATCCATTTTTGAAGACTGTGACACAATTTTATGCATCTCATAAATTATTTCTGTATTGAGAATCCATCCTTATAAATTATTATAGATTATAAGTTATAATCTCTGCCTAAGCTAAAACCACATATAGTGCTTGAATGCACAGTATATAAATAAAGTAAATGTTTCAAAGAAAAAAAATACATGGGTTAAATATTTTTCTAATTATGTAAGATTTTTCAGGCAAACAACCAAATTCAAAGATAAAATGCATACACAAGAGTTGTTTTATCTGCCAAAGGTTTTTTATATGTAATGGCATCCTGTCTTAAGCAGAGAACATAGTCCATCCGGGCAGGGGAAAATACCTGATTTCGTCTGCTGCAGTTTATTAACTCTTACTGGTCTCCTCCCCACCTCCATCCTGTGACTGGACAGTAAAGGGAGAAGCAGAACAATCTCTCTGTCACTCTGCACTTAACTGCTGCTGTCCTACTCCTTCCACTTCAGTTCAATTGATTGGCTTCCTGTGCAGCGTGTCCCTTCTCAAATCTGAGCTCTGCTGTACAGCAAACTGAAACATGCAAATACTTTTATACTATATTTTAAATCTTTCTAGTGTTTAAATATCTGCTAATCAGTTACATGTTATCATAAAGTTACATAAAGACTATAAAATAAATAGCATTTAAAAATGGAATATGAATTATAATAGTTATCACTACAGAGATTAAAACTTGTTGAAAGCCTAAAACCTGCAGGCTAGAAAACAATATTCAACCAGTCTTTAAACAATCTTTGCTTTATAAAACAATAAATGAAATAACCATGAACATAAAACATATCACATGGGATCATTTGCCTCATTAACTTGATTTTAAATGTTTGAAATAACCAAAAAATATTGGAAATGATTTAGTGTTTTGGGATAAGAACTGTGATAATAGTATGATTGCATAAATACTGTATAATGCATTTTAAAATATTTTGCTCCATGTTTTATAGCCCTAACATTGTGATATCTGCTGTGGATGGTTGGAGTTTGAGCTATTCATTTATCAAATGTATGCCATTAATAAAAAAAACCTGCTAGCAAAACACTGTAGGTTAAAAAATATCTTTATTCTGTAATATGGTTCTTTTGAATAGTATTGGATTTCAAAACAGGGAAATAACCTTTCCTGGCAAAGCAATATAACTTTTGACAAAATGGAAAGCATTCTGGATTTTGTTTTTTTACTGCAAAAATACTGTATGTATATATTTTGAAGTGGATTACTTTTCTCTGAAGGAACTTTGACTGGAAAAATAGAATGATGGAACAATTTCAGGTTACTTGGATTTGGAAGATTGTATGAACCAAATAAGACATATCTCCAATGTAGAGCAAACTAAACAGACTCTTTCACATGGTTTATTCAGAGCAAAGTGATAGCAGTCTGTTACTAGCCCACCCCCAAATCATTTATACCTTCCTTTCCCAAACTCTCCCACTACATAATCTAGGAATCAAACCCCATAAAAGCTTTGTGTCTAATAGTTCTAACTTTAAGTGATTCTTTGAGAAAGGGCTGTGCCTAGTGAGAAACATGATAGAATTAAACAAGTTCCTGCTGGCTATTTTAATAAAAAAGGAGGATATTATTTGCATCTCAGCGTGTGGCATTCCCGATGCTAGTACAGTTGGATTCTTTGGTAGAAACACGCTGAGTCAGCACCTGAGATGTGATTGTTGAGTGTGTAGCCTGATCTCACCTGGAGCAGCATGTCAAATTTTGAATTTTATGTGAGATGGTGTTGGAGCTTACAAAGAGTTGATGATGTCATCACCACGCTTAGTGATAGTGTTTAGGTCTGGTGATGGGCCAATCAAGTCAAAACACTACACTTCACAATCTTACGTAAAGTAAATAATTCCAATTTTTCATCAGTTATAAGGGAAATCTCACTAGACATGTGCATGCCAGAAATTGTTGTTTTGTTTTGGCTGTATATGTTAATTGAAGACTTTTGTTTAATCATATTCATTATGTTGAATCAATTCATTATTTGGTTTCTTTTAATGTCTTCAGTGTTTGTTTTGTATGTTTGTTGGTCTTGGTGGATTAGAAAAATTTGCAGTTTTTTCAGGCTTTTGCTATACATTCAATATATTATCGAATTGGGCAGATTTGAATTGGACAGATTAAACATTTTGGATGCTGGTCCAACCCACCCTGAGAAATAGCATGAGCTGATTGGACAGTATTGACTGGTGTTATGTGCATCCGAATTAATGAATGGAAGGAAATTTTTATCCATTCGTTATCCAAATCTAAATGATCAGAAAATGTTATTCATTTACCCATAAGCTTGAACTAGTATTGCATCATGTGATGTCATCCAAATGAAACTAATGCATTTGTTAATTTTGTTATAACTCTTTTTCGATTAGTTTCCATTCATTTCTGTATTTATTCGGACATTCAAGTACATCCGAATCTCCGGAAATTACATTTTTGTATGGAAAATGAATAAAAACTAAATGTATCGCACATGTCTAAATCTCAATATTTACTAAAACCTGAAATGTTTTATTGGATTTGTGCTACATCCTTCCAGGCCCTACAATAGACTACAGGTATAAAGTAAGCACATTAATGCTTTGCTAAAGTGCATTGAGAAAGGAGGCAGTAATGAAGTTACCATTTCACTGGATGGAGATACAAAATTGTGCATCATTAGTTGCTAAAATTAATAAGACCCTTGAATTGTGGTTGATTTACTGAAGCCAAGTAGTCTGTTTACTTTGCAAGGGAATTTTCCCCAGTGCTTAGTGAATGTGGTGAAGTTTCACTTTGCAAAGAATACCCAATCGCATGCAAGAAAATAAAAAAAAAATGCTTGCACATGATTGGATTATAGAAGTCAGAAAAGCTTCACTTTGTTCACTTAGTTCTGGGGCAAATTCCTTTGCAAAGTGAACAACCTATTTGCCTTTGGTAAATCACTCCCTTTATGTGTAGTCAAGATCAACTAAATTCATTACAGGTAGGACCAAAAACATTGCAGTCACTGTGTACAAGACATAAAAACTGAAATAAAAAGCTGAATGAGATTTTAATGTAATCTTGATTTATCAAGTAGTTTTTGAGTTTCATATCTGGGGATGTCTTGCCAGTACATAAGGACTAAGGATCTGTGAAGGTGCAGTATATTTGAATTAATCAGCTCATGTTTGTGACAGAAGATATCCTGTAGCTTTCTGAAAGCGTTTGTCTATTTATCACATAGGAATGAAATCTATTCATAGCATGTACACTTTGATATCTGTAATTAGATAAGGGTATCCACTTGCTGCTTGTCATAGCTAACATTTTCTATCATGTCACTGTGCTGCACGCAAATATGAAACATGCGGGAAATTAAGAATTTGCCGTGTTTGTTTTAGACTATATCCTTTATTGAGGGCCAAATGACATCAGCCTGGTGGTTGATTATCAATGTACATTTTGACTTCTTTGCAAAGTACAGTAAAACATAATTCAGTTGTATTCTGTGTTGGGCAGATAAGATGGAGAACTTTGGTTAGGAAATCAACAATTACATTTGTCACTTGAACAAATAAATACGTTCTCCAGATATAAATTGCAAGCAATGGGAGGTGCCTGCACATACATAAAAAAAGCATAAAAAAGCCTGTAAAGCTCTTTTGAGAAACAATGGTACCATATTTCCTCTGAGTGTCAAAACCTGCTACAGCCTTCTCCATTTTCTATTGGCCCATCACCATGATGGGCCACCTCATGGGCCTCTATAAATATGGAGGAGGTAAGAAGGGATGGGCAAACTTGGGCACTATCGGGAAGTGCTTGACAGAATTGCCCAGGATTTGGCCATGAGATACGGCTTCTGGAGGCTGCTGCTGGTATGCGCAGACACCTCTAGGCATCTACTTTAAATCTTGATTGGTCCTACTGCTTTCTCTTCTTTAACACTCACTTACAATTCATATCTAGCTGCAAGAAATAGCAGGAATCAGTACACCTAAATAATTGCTGAAGTTGGGAGCATAATGACATCATCAGCTGTAGGTTTAATGAATAAGGCTTCAACAATAATAGTACATACTTTGATCCATTTTACCAATGTTGTATTTGAAGAGAGAATTTTGCATATTGATGTGTAGCTACAAGAACTTAACACTAAAAGTAATATAGATCTACAGTTACAAAGTCATGTCTTTAATATTATCTTAACATGGTGTAGCTATAAAAGACAAATATAAAAAGTGATTATCACTAGTCAATCCTTTGTGTTAGTTTATAGCAACACATTTAGTCAACATGGATATTTCAACTGATGGCATATATGAACTTAAGATCCCTCAAATGAATATACAGCAAATAAATGTTGAGAAATGCTCATAGGCTCTTTTCTTATTAAATGCATGTGGCACAGTTCAGGAGGTTTGGAGTTATGAAGATGGGATTTTCTAAACAAGATTATGTGAATCTAATACTAATGGCAAATGACCACAGTTCTCATTATGGTTAAAAGGCTCTAGTATTATTTATTGCTGCATGTATGATTAAAAATTTTACTGAGCTATGACACCGTTAACTGATGAGTTATTAGAAAACATTACAGAGAATATTAACATCAAATTACATGAAAGTGAATTGTAATTATCTACATTCTATTGCAAGAAACAGCCAGATGCATTTGATGAATATATCACATTAAAGACACTTTTAAGTTTATTTTGTTTTCAACTCTTGCTACTGCATGTCTGTATATTGATTTATTTTTGTGGATCTTTAGTTTCAACTAAAAGAATTAAACAAAGAGTGACCTACAGAAATTTCTTGAACACATGCCCATAGCAATCAATTATATTTGCACAAACAAAATTAGCAATTCAGGCACATCATTCTTTTAAGCAAAGTATTACATTTTGTTTGCAGTGACAGATTTAGTATAAAAAGGAGTTTTGGGGTGTTAAGTGTGTTATATCACATCTGTACACTAAACCAAACTTTCCTTAACTTATTGGAGCAATTGTATTAAAATTAAGGCATCAATTTTATTCAGTTCATCTCTGGGGCAGACTGGGGCTGAACACTTACCCTTAGATACTTGAACAACTGAGCCTTTTTGGTATTTGCTAGCTTTGTCAGTCAAGTCATGTTTCAGAATATATCCTTTATGAGGTCATATACAACATGCAAACATGCTTGTTTTCTGTTTTTAAAATTATAAAAAAAAAAAAGTAAGTATCCAAATAATAAAGAAATTCATAAAATCTAACCTTCATCATCCTTCCAATTACTATTGTATGCACTGTGGTAAGTACTAAGCCACTCAACTGTGTTTATTGAGTAAAGAAGTGGTAAATACAGAGTTTTAAAAAAATGTATAATTATACATGATTAAATGATTTAGTAAAAGCAGTTTTGGTCTGCTAAGTATGCACTTACTAGTTATTTTCTAATTAAACCCATTGTTTGCAATGCATGTTGATAAGTGTCCATTGTCCATAATGCATGGATTGGAACTTGAGCTGGGTTACAGTTAAGTGAGGACATATTTCACAAAGCTTACTCAAACACTTGCATGGATAAAATACATCCGACAACACTGGAAAGGAGATTATAACAATGAAAATCTCAAACAATTTTATTTTAGGTAACTTCACACACACACACACACACTGATGCTGTGTTTGGGTAGATGCATGGATACAGTTGTGGCCAAAATTATTCAACCCCCAATGCTGTAAAGGGGTTTAGGGACTATAGTGTACATTTGGAATTGTATTCAGAATCAAATCCTACAAGGACGTTGTAACTACCCAAATGCAACTAAAATGACATCAATTGTTTATGTAATACAGTAGTAAATGGTTCTTATGTGGTTTCTTCATTGCCACAATTATTCAACCCCTTAAAGACTACCACTCTGAAGAACAGAGGTTCATACAGGTGCTTTCCATCAGGTATTGAAAACACCTGTGGATGTCACCGAGCAGCAATCAAGCATAATAAGCACCAATTAGGCAGCTTTAAAATGACTGTGATACTCAGCTCCTTCTAGACATTTACTGGTGTGGTTACAAACATGGTGAAGGCAAGAGAATGGTCCAGGAAGACAAGAGAAGAGGTGATTTCTCTTCACAGGAAGGGCAATGGCTATAAGAAGATTGCAAAGATGTTAAACATACCAAGAGACACCTTAGGAAGCATCATTCGCAAATTCAAGGCAAAGGGCACTGTTGAAACGCTACCTGGTCGTGGCAGAAAGAAGATGCTGACTTCGACTGCTGTGCGCTACCTGAAGCGTAGAGTGGAGAGAAGTCCCCGTGTGACTGCTGAGGAACTGAGAAAAGATTTGTCAGATGTGGGTACAGAAGTTTCAGCCCAGACAATAAGACGCACACTGCGTAATGAAGGCCTCCGTGCCAGAACTCCCAGGCGTACCCCCTTGCTGTCTCCAAAGAATAAGAAGAGTCGACTGCAGTATGCCAAAAGCCATGTGGACAAACCACAAAAGTTGTGGGATAGTGTTCTGTGGACTGATGAAACAAAATTAGAACTGTTTGGGCCCATGGATCAACGCTATGTTTGGAGGAGGAAGAACAAGGCCTATGATGAAAAGAACACCTTGCCTACTGTGAAGCATGGTGGAGGGTCAATCATGCTTTGGGGCTGTTTTGCTTCTGCAGGTACAGGGAAGCTTCAGCGTGTGCAAGGTACCATGAATTCTCTTCAGTACCAGGAGATATTGGATGGAAACGTGATGCAGTCCGTCACACACCTGAGGCTTGGGAGACGTTGGACCTTTCAACAGGACAATGATCCCAAGCATACCTCCAAGTCCACTAGAGCATGGTTGCAGAGGAAAGGCTGGAACATTTTGGAGTGGCCATCGCAGTCACCAGACTTAAATCCGATTGAGAACCTCTGGTGGGACTTAAAGAAAGCAGTTGCAGTGCGCAAGCCTAAGAATGTGACTGAACTGGAGGCCTTTGCCCATGAAGAATGGGCGAAGATACCCGTAGATCGCTGCAAGACACTTGTGTCAAGCTATGCTTCACGTTTAAAAGCTGTTATAACTGTAAAAGGATGCTGTACTAAGTACTAAGATTGAATGTCACTTGGGGGTTGAATAAAACTGATAATGCTGTGAGCACAGAAAAGACATTTGTGGTTATTTCATTATAACTGTTATGTTATATTTGTCTGACCTACAAGTGCCTCTTTAATGTAAATGTAAGCAAGATGACTGAATGATCAAAAGCAATGTCAAACTGGCCAAAACACTCAATTTCAGTGGGGGTTGAATAATTTTGGCCACAACTGTAAATGGATATACCAATTTCCTGATTTAATCTTTTAAACCTAACCACTGGCTCCTTACATTGATAAACTTTACCTTATTCTATTAGCAGATGGTCCCTTAAGTTGCCTCTAGCCTTTATTAGCTGTAACCTCACATAAAATATTGGTGGAATTATTTAGATCTTATCCACCACACCAGTAATCTAGCATATATTTGACATACTGTATCAACAAAACTACATACACTATAAACATGATAATTACATGCATTCTCAATTAGCAGAAATCTTGCCTAGCATAAATTCAGTGTTTTATAACTTAACACTTACAAAGTTTTGCAGAAGATATGAACACTGTAGACTTAATCAAGTCATTGCTCAGGTTGGTCTAAATCATTTAGCTGGACTTACAGATGCTCTTCAATAGTCAAGGAGCAACACTCTTATAAATTATGAATTGTATTTCACCCCCATTACTAGAGCATGGTTTAACAGGATGCATTTTATAATGAAAGTGCTTTTAATAGGATTTACCGTAATTGGAAGACGAGACATAATTGCCTTGAATCAGAAGTAATGCTGTGAGTGAAATCCTTTTAAGTAGTCTAAAATGTACACAGTTTTATTATACGCAATCCGGTAGATTGTCAGAACGAAGAATTAGACCTTGATAAAGGACACCAAAACAGGCACTGCACTATTCCCTGGGATATAACAAATCTCTTTTTTTGTACTGCTTAAACCTTACCCTGCAAGAATGAGAGTGACAGATGAAACTTTTATTTAAAATAAAATACTGTACCTACTACAAAGCAATTATTTTCATCAGCATTTAGCAGATCTCATTAGCAAGCGTTATGCATTTGTGACACATTTGTTTAATGTCAATCTCCCTGGGCTCTCAAAATTTCTCCCCTTTGCTGTCATTAAAGAAAACAGAAAATAGAAAATATTAAATAATTGAGGTCACACATATTTTGGAAAACTGTGGTGAAATGACCCAAAAAATGTTTTCTGTTTTTTGCTCTTCTTTAAATTCTGTATGAATTGTGAGACATATAGTGTCAAAAATGCATTATCCAGCAAGCCACTGTTATATACTGTACTTATAAAATCAAGAAACCCAAAATAAATACTACATCTGATATAAGTATCATGACAAACAGCCCACTGGGTCCAGGGCAGAATCATGGATAGGTTTACTTGCTGCCTACACTGTGGCATTTTATAAGCTAAATGTGTGGTAGTGGTAGGTCTGTGTAGCATTATGCGAAGGGTTAAGCACTGGCCATACATATTTCCCTCATTTGCCTGGAAGCACAAGCAGTTCCAAACTATGTCATAACTAGACAGGAAGCTGAATGTTCTGTTGTGTATGGGTTTGTACTGACACAGGTTCCCTGTGAGGAAAACTCCATTGCTGCATGTTTTAAGGCAATTGTAAAACATAAACACAAACCTGAAGCAGTTAAAGGCATGTTGGCATCTGTAAAACCAGTGCAATGTCAAGTTTCAGCAGTCTCACAGGATAGCTTTCTGCCCATACCTACCATATGGACAGGCAGTTACTTGAGAGCAGGACGATCAATAAACAATGAGAGAGCTCACCCTCATACTTCATTGAGAACTACAAGTCGTTATCCACAATGGATGAGGGTACTTGTTGTTTATTCTTTCACAGAAAACTGTAAATGAAGGATCCTTATATGGCCGTGCTGTTTTCAAATAGTAACAGCAGGTGCTGGGAGGTGCTAGTCAGTAGGGGGCCCCATGACATGCCTCTAGTACCTTTCATAGACTTTTTTGGGTGTGGTTTGAGTTTGGGTGAGGACACAGGGGCCCCATGATCCCCTATTGCCCGGAGGCCCCATGAGTTGTCAGTCCGCACCTGGCTATGGGGACACCCAACAGAAAGGAGGGGCCAGGAGGGCCAGCGGGAGACCAGAGAAGAGGAGGATCTGGGTTGCTCTGTGCAAAAATTACTGCAGATTAGGTAAGCATAACATGTTTGCTATTTAAAAATAAAAAAAAGACTTTCGTATCAAGTTAAACCCTATCCTATTCAAAGAAACAAGGCCTGTAGATAGGTAGTAGATGAGGAGGTATAGAGAATCCTGGACCTTGGAATAATTCAAGAGGCAAAAATTTAACGATATAGCCTAAAAGTCCTGGTTCCCAATCTGGATGGCTCATTAAGGTTCTGCAACAATTGTTAAACAATTTAATGCAGCATCAAAGTTTGATACCTAACCCAACCCATCCCTTGCTGGGCGGGGCAAAATCTAGAACCACCGTTGACCTTACTCTTGAGATCCTTAGGTCTCATCAGCACTTTGCAGTGGCCTACATAGACAATGCAGTGATCTTTAGCACTTGCTGGGTAAGTAATCTCCCCAGGGGGTAAGTTTCCTTGAACTCCATAGGAGAAACAGGTTCATTAGAAAATCCAAAGACATGTACCATCGGTTTCTTGGCCTACACTGAAGCTTCCAGTGTTTCCTGACAAGTGGTGATTGGAGTTTATTTAAGCTAAAAGCTGAAGCTTACTGAAAGGATTTAGACCATTGTAAAGTGAGATTGACAAGCTATCAAGCAGCTGCTGAAGGCTTTGCAATACTACCTACTGGGATGTTGCTTTATACTAATTACAGGCCATGCTTCTCTACAGTGGATGGTCCAGGCCAAGAAGCAAAATACAGGAGTCACATGTCAGTTCCTAGTTCTCTCTAAGGTTTCCCTTTCAAGGTTTATCATCATGCTGGTTCTAATCGGAAAAATTACCTCACTAAAGCTCACTTTTTTGCTAAGACTGGCATTTTGCAAGTGAATGGTATTGGTAGGTCTAATGTGGCAGTATGTTAGCGGTTAGACATTACCCTTTTTGCCCCACCTGGGTGATAATGTAGGTCCTCTCTGGGATAAGACAGAGGGAGAGAGAGGGAGAAAAAGTGCATGCATGCTGTGCTGGAACAGCCTTCTGGTCTAAGCAGAGCCTTCAGCTCTAAGCAGACCAAGCAGCAGATTGTGCCAAAACTAGCCAGAGGGCTGAATTTTTGTTCGGTGCTGAATTGTGCTGACACAAACCACTGCAAAGAAACCTCCTTGGATTTGTGATTTATGTAACAGTGAAAAAGCCAGGCAGGAGGTCTTTAATTTCAAGCGCCTGAAATTCCGCTCTGCTGTCCAACCTTTACAACTGCTCAAAAAAATTAATGGAACACTTTTTACTCAGAGTATAGCATCACACCAATTAAACTCCTGGGATATTGATCTGGTCAGTTAAGTAACAGAGGGGGTTGTTACTAGGTTTCAGTTGCTTTGGTGTTAATGAAATTAACAATAGGTGCACTAGATGGGCAACAATGACATGATCTCCAAAACAGGAATTGTTTTACAGGTGCAGGCCACTGACATTTTTTTCCCTACTCATCTTTTCTGACTGTTTTTCACTAGTTTTGAATTTGGCTAGGGTCAGTGTTACAACTGGTAGCATGAGGTGATACATGTACCTTACAGAGGTTGCACAGGCAGTCCAACTCCTCCAGGATGGCACATCAATATGTGCCATTGCCAGAAGGTTTGCTGTGTCTTCCAGCACAGTCTCAAAAGCATGTAGGAGATTCTAGGAGACAGGCAGTTACTCTAGGAGAGATGGACAGGGCCGTAGAAGGTCTTTAACCCATCAGCAGGACTGGTATCTGCTCCTTCGTGCAAGGAAGAACAGGATAAGCACTGCCAAAGCCCTATAAAATGACTTCCAGCAGGCCACTGGTGTGAATGTCTCTGACCAAACAATCATAATCAAACTTCATGAGGTAATGGTCTGGGGAGGCATATCCATGGAGGGATGCACAGACCTCTGCAGGTTAGACAATGGCACCCTGACTGCCATTAGGTATCAGGATGAAATCCTTGGACCGATTGTCAGACCCTACACTGGTGCAGATAGTTAGGTTAATTCTGGTGCATGACAATGCCTGGACTCATGTGGTGAGAGCATGCAGATAGTCCCTGCAGGATGAAGGAATTGATGCCATTGAATGGCCCCCATGCTCGCCTGACCTAACTCCAATAGAACACCTCTGGAATATCATGCTTCAGTCGTTGCAACGCCACCAGGTTGTACCTCAGACTGTCCAGGAGCTCAGTGATGCCCTGGTCAAGATCTGGGAGAAATACCCCAGGACACCATCCGTCATCTCAATAGGAGCATGCCCTAACATTGTCAGGCTTGCATACAAGCATGTGGGGGCCATGAAAACTGGGGGCCATTTTGAGTTGATGCAATGAAATTTCAGTAAAATGGACTAGGCTGGTGCATCATTTTTTCACTTTGATTTTCGGGGTTTCTTTATATTCAGTCCTCTGTAGACTAATAATTTTTATTTCCAGCAAACTATGCGGCATCCTTACGTTCCTAACACATTACCCAGTCCATATCAGTATAGATATCCAGCATGATACTTCTCCCATTGAGATCTGATGTGTTTTCAAAGTGTTCCTTTAATTTATTTTAGCAGTATATATAGTGTAAATTGTATGTAAATAAAATGAAGTAAAGTAAAATGTAAGTAAATTGTAAGGCTTCAAAGATTCCTTTTTTGTTTTTCTGCACTTATGTTTTTATATAGCACTTAACGTATCTAACAGTTTTCACAATACTGCCACTATTGTGGTGACTATTTTCATTTTCTGTGTCCTACCAAGGCAATTTTTTACAACTAAATATATTTCAGTTTTTGAATTGTATCCCGCCCTCAAACTCAAACCCATTTGAAAGAAATTCAAAACAAACAAAATATGGGAAAGCATATTTTGTTATTGTGTAAAAGTCTGCTTACCAGATTTTCTACCTTTTCAGCTAGTAACCAATGCACCATGTAAAGCCCTTCAGAGAATCACCATTTTACATTTGGCTTTAGTTAGCTTCAGGTTACAGCAGCATGGCCAGATCTAAGGGGGTGCTGGGGTGGGCTGTGCACCTCAAAAATTCTGTTGTGCCCCCCCCAAGGCTAGCCTTCCCATGGGCATTGTGCCTGGCTCCCTGAGCTCCTCTCCCCATCCCTGAACTTGGTGCTGGGACAAGGGGACAGCGAACAGTGAAGTGAAAGACTAGAGAGAAGAAACGGCACAATGGCAAAGATCCAGAAGCAGGTGCGCTGTGCTCTCCTTCCTCCTGTCAGAACAGCACTCCTTTACACAGAAGATGACATAGGATTACCCTTACATCAGACTGCACATATACTGTACCCGCCCCCGAAACACATTTCCTGCTGCCGGGAAATGAGCAGCCCTTGGAGGAGATGGGGCAGGTAAACAAGCACTGTATAGTCTGATCTATAAAAGCAATCCTCTGTCATCTACTGTATGAAGGATTGCTGGGGAAAACGGGGAAAACGTACTGGGAACACAATGTGGGTCACAACTGTGCTGTGAGAGATTTGTGGAGGAGAGGGAATGGGGAAATATCTGTGCTGGGGTGGGATCTGTGCTAGGAGGAGACATGAAGGGATATTGGGCAAAGAGGGGGGATTTGGGTGGAATTTGTGCTAGGGGGCATGGGGGGATTTGGGCTAAGATGGGGAATTGGAGGGATTTGAGCTAAGGTGGGATTGGGGGATTTGTGCTAGGAGGGGGGATTTGGGGAAAGAATTTGTGTTGTCATGGAGAATTTGGGAGTGATTATTTGTGGAGGGGGGATTTGGGGGGGGGAGAGGGTTAAAGTGGGATTTAATCTACGAGGAGGGATTGGGGGGATTCTTGCTAGGAGGGGGGACTGAGGGGGATTTATGCTAGGAGGGGAGATTTGGGGGTCAGAGTTTGTGCTGGAAGGGGGGGGTTTGCGGGTGATACTTTGTGTTGGTAGGGGGATAGGGGGAATTGGGATAAGAAGGGGGATTTAGGGGATGATTTTAGCTAGCAATGGGTGGGGGATATGAGCTAAGAGGGAGGGTTGAGGGGGATTTGTACTGGGGGAGAAGATTTGTATTTAGAGGGGTGATTTGGGTTTGAAGATTTGTGCTGAGAGGGAGGATTTGTGTGAGTGGATTTGTACTGAGTGGGAAGATTTAGGGGAGAGGATTTGTGATAGAATGGGAAATTTGAGGGGGAAGGGTTTGTGTGCAGTGCAGGGATGGAAGGAGGAGCTCTGCTGAGTGCTCTACCAGAAGTGATCATGTGACCCTGCTATACCCCTTTACCTTGCCCTGCTGACCCCTGTACACTGCCCCGCTGATAAAATATGTGCCTTAGCTCCAGTAATACAGATACACAATGCAGTTTTTACCTGGTGCATTTAAGACTCTAGATTAGTTTGTGATATTTGAATTGAACATTAAGAGCAAGCAATTACTAACAAACAATACGTGGCAGCAAAAAATATGTGATTTTGAAATCAGAAACCTTCCAACATTTCAGAAACCAAGGGAATTGGCTTATTACTTTTTCAGTTTGCTTATTTCAATACAGGTTTTTAGCACAAGTCAGAATACATACAGTGATGATTTATAAGTTGTACAATTATCTGAAAGTTGAAAACATCTGCCAAAAATATTTAGGGAAATAAAAATAGTTTGCAATTTGCCCAGATGCAAATTGATTTGTTCACTTCTTAACAAAAAAGGCTTAATGCATTTTTTATATCTCCATAATCAATCCTGGTTATCATCAAGCTAACATTTTTTGCGCCTTCTTTTATCTAAGCCACATTTTTATAGACACATATCTTAATGTGGCATATGTGAATATAAGTCACAAAACATTTTTTGGTTGGATGTTGGATTCACACTGCAAATGTGGACTGCAAAATATAAAATGAAAAAGAGTGTACACTTTACTAGTAAATAAAAGAATTTACTGGGTGTGTGCACATGTGTATGTTCATGCAAACCCACAGGAGAATCGTTCCATTTATCATCATAATAATTTCACCCTGTTCATGGACCTACGTTTTTAGCAACTATGGCCTACTGAGTTTTAGTAAATCAAGGTAAGTCTTTTTTGTTGCATCCCTAGAGTTTAACAGCTTAGCAAGCATGGTAATGACATTTTCCTCACAATTCAAGGACACATGGTTGGTTTTACAAATAACCTGTAATAATTTTTTTTTATTAATCATTATGCCCTTTTATTTTGTATTAATTAATAAATACTGTACGCATTGGTTTTATTTTTATTTACCTGTTGAGAAGATATTAAAAATACAAATATAGTACTGAAATAGTGTTCCTTTAATATTCACCTTTCCAAGTAAAATGTAAAGTGGTGAAAGTTTTTTTTTATAGAGCAGTTTCAAAAGTTTATATATTTTATGCCTAATACCTTTATGCTCTCAACATTTTCAATGTCCAACAACCTTAGAATGTTGTCCATTAAAATTACAGAAACTACAGAGATGTCTTCTAAAATGACACCTAGAGGAAAAAAAAAACAGAAAGAAATGTGTATTTTTACTTGGATACAAAGAATTATAAATAAAATGCTCAAATGTCATGCATAGCCAAGTTTCCTTCTGCTTCTTCGTTCTGTGAATGATGGTTAAGGTGCCCTGCTTGTTACTTGGTGAATTTGATTGATATGTGAAACTGCAGTAGCAGTCTTTGTACAGTAATCAAACATCTGAAATCTTTTCAGCTAGGTGAAATTTTAAAATGCATGACCCACAGACTCCGTCATGAGCATGGGTAATATATAATTTGAAATATTTGAAAATATAGTAAATGAAAATTTTTATACGCAGAAACATGGCACAATAATGAAATCTGAGCATGGGTTACTTCATATGACTTGTATATTTTGGACCTTTAATATGTTCTTGATGTTTGCAGAATTCTTCAAAAGGTCATTGTAGAAATGTAAATGTATTCTGTTCCCACATCAGGACCTGTGTGTGCATAGTGCATTACATTCTGCCAAAGAATGTCAACATTTCCTCTATAGCTTTTTTAAGACAGAAAAAGATCCTCACAGGTGGCTCTTGACACCTTTATAATACAATGTTCAAGCAACATTTTGAGGACATGTAACTGTAAAACCTTGGACGATATATACAGTGTGTGTATATATATATATATATATATACAGTGTGTATATATATATATATATATATATATATATATACAGTATATCGTATAGTGAAATTGTGAAAAGTAGCCAACTTAGAAAGCAATTAAATAAAATATTTACTATCACAACAGCACAAAAAGGCAGATTTTTTTTTTTAATCACATGCTCCCTTTTAAAATAAACATCAATATATTTAAAATAGGAGTGGATATTTGTAAGGTTGATAAAGTATTTTTAAGGTAAGGCAGCTGGTCCTGTTTATTTTACAACCATTTCCTCTGTAGTCACCTGCAGCCTAAAGAAAATGTCATTACTCCAAAATGTTGTAAGAGAGCACCTGGTATAATAAAAATTGTAATGGTGCAGAGCATAACATTGAAAATTAATAGTGTAAAGCTTTATGGTTCATAAGGCCATCATAAAATAATTTTAATCATTGTATAAATTATCTGGTTCTTATGGTGAACACAGTCTAAACTGAATAACAGTACCTATAGATGTAACACACAGTTACAGATAATGCTATACTCAGCCATAGCTACATGGAGTAAAATGATGATTACAAATTAATTAGTATTGCATACTAATCTTGGAAGAAATAGGTCCATGTAGTTGGTTTTTTCAAAACTTCAGCAAATTAAAGTTATAACTTTTTCCACAACATAATGCCTTCAGCTATCTGTAATGAAGCGTTAATATTAAAGTGTAACTAAAGGCAACATTTGTTTTTAAAGTTTTGGATAGAGTGGAGACGGATTAGAACACTTGTTAGATTTTATTGCTGCCTTGTCCCGTTAGGGATATTCACCCTCTCTATTTGTCCTGTTTATCATTATTTGAAAGTAAAAGTAAAAGAAAATCCCACATTTTGGGTTGACATTAGTTTTGGGATACACTTGACACTTTGGGTAGACAATCCAATTGGGACACTAGTTCTGGTGACCCTAGTGACACCCCAGCATTTTTTCACTTTGGAGGGATTTCTTCTTACTTTCCGTTGCAGCAATAGGACAGGAAGTGAAGAAAAATGTCCCAAATGGGACACAGATGGCAAAAAAACTTGACAGGGGTTAGAACCCTCCTGCACTCTATCCAAAAAGAAAAACAAACAGTTTTGTTTTTAGTTACACTTTAAGCTACTATAATATGATTCAGTATAATATGATTTAGTCTCTTTTTGACAAAACAATACAAATTAATTAATTTCCACCCTTGCATTCATCTCCCAGAAACAAGTCATTTCATTAACCTAATCTTAAAGTGGTTGTAAACCTATAAAACTTAAAGGAATCTAATCATAACATTGTAAATGTGTACCTGAATTAACCGCTAAGTTCACCTTTCTGGGCAGAATTTCACTTTTAATAATAAATAGAAGCTGTTTGTAATGTAATTCTGTCCCATTCATCCTAATGTGCTTATCTCTCACCCCATTTAAAGCAGCTTTGAAATCACTTCCTGTAGATCATGTGATCATGTGACATCATGGAAGCTTTGAATCCCATCATGACCTGGCTTGCTGCAACACAGAATGGTATGATAGGGCATAATAGGGAGTGTTCACCACTCTGGACCACACCACCTTCATTACTATACCACCTCTTGTTTTATTGCGACCCAATTTCTTTAAAATGTGGTTGTACAATCTCCTTTAGATCTACCATCAGCTATGTAGTACAAAGGCCTGCCTGATTTGATACAGATTAAATGGAGTTTTCAGGTGGGTCCTCCTATTCCATAGTTTTGTTCAATCTAAAGGAAATTGCACAGATATTGTACAATAAGAATGCATAGTGTAAGACCAGCTTTATACAAGTGCATAGGAGGGAGTGGACAGAGACACTCAGCTGTCAGATCCCATTCACATCTCCGCATAGTGGGAACTTGTGTTCCTGCACGTATTTTGGGGAAATTTTGGAGTGTTTTCGCATCATGCATAGGGCAGCTCATTTACTTGAACGGGCCACCCTACAAGCAACAATCACCCCAAAGAAGCTCCAAAACCTTTTTCAGAGCAAAGTGTGGAGCGTTTCTTTTACAATGCTTTTGGCGTTTTTTCATTTTTTGCATAGCAAATGCATGCCTGCTAACCGTGCTTGGCAGTGCAAGTGCGCTGTGCATTTTCAGTGTGTTTGTAAAACAGTCGGCAAAGTGCACATATTCTATGCGATTTTCTGTGCATTCAGAAATGTGTAGATGTTAATAGAGCCTCATTATTTTTGTGTAAATGCACCAATTTCACTTTCAGGCCCCATTCGCACCTGCTGAGAGTGAATGTTTATTGGCTAGTTTTTCCCATGATATGCATAGTGCATCCCATTGATTTCAAAAGGCTTCCCTGCACATGGCAAAGTAGTTGATGGGACATTTTGGCATGTTGTGGTTTGCACATTTTTTGCTGTGAGTTTTGCTGCATTTGTAGCTTGTTTTTTTCACATTGCAAACTGTGTGTTTGCTTCCACGTTTGGGGTGCTGTTAACAGTTAATGACCAAAGGTGTGACTAGATAATTTTATACAAGATGAAGGTATGAGAGAAAAACAAAAATTGATGGCTGGGTGAATGGTGATTGCTGATTGCTTTGGAAATGCATGAACCTGCAGAGGTGTGTGGGAGACATCTCCTGGAAGGGGAGGGAAGGTGCAGGATGTGTGTTAATGAGGTCAGCTGGTGAACCCCTTCCTGCCTCTTAAAGCGGTAGTAAACTTGACTCAGAAAAAAAATCTACACCCTGCAAGGTACTGTCATAATGTGCTAGTATGCATTGCACATTATGAAAGACTTACGGTACCTTAGAACAAAGCCCTTCAGTGGTGCCCTATCACCGCTGACAGGTCTTCCATCTTCACCTAGTCGTCCTTCCAGATTTGCTGGCTCTGGCCACTTGATTGGCCGAGCAGCGATAACATCACACCCACTCATGCACAAGGGAGCCTCGCTCGCGGACAGAGCTCTGATGGAACGGCACGGACATGCTGTTCCTTCAGAGCGCATGCACCGGTGATGTCGTTGGCTGCAGGGACACTGAACATCTCCTAAGCGGTGCATGTTTAGGAGATATTCCTTGTACATACAGATAAGCTTTGTTACAAGCTCACCTGTACATACAAGTGTCCAATGGGAGTTTACTCCCACAACAGTTTTCACATCCTAAGGACCATCCAGAAAGTAATGGAGACTTTTTTTATACAAAAAGCTGGAGGCTGAGGTACCAGTTGGTGTAGGACAAATAGAAAGCATTTTATTGATCCTAAATATTTTAAAGTGCTCAGCTGAAGCAGAGCAGGATATACGTTGCTTCCATTGCTAGAAGTTCTTCAGCACAAATACATTTTGGTCTTGATACTATCTCCTACACACAGTAATAGATTGGTATGTTTGGTCTATGGTTTTTTTTCTTCAGCTGTTACCAGCTTGTAAAGTATCTGAACTCAATTTGATAGGATGCTTTGCAGGGCAGACTAGAGATATGGGGTCTAACAGAACCCTGATCTCTCCATAAAGAGGACCTGTCATGGCACATGCTTTCATAAGGGATGTTGTTCATCCCTTGTGATAGCAATAAAGTTCATTGGTTTAAAAAAGGTACAGTGTCAAATACATTTTAATAAAATAAATAATGAAATTAAATTTATAGTGCCCCCATCCCCTCGTGATCATGCCCAACTGCGCATATACTTTCTGTGTTGACCCAACTTCTCCAGGACTGCCCTCACCTGCCTATGTAACTTTTTATGTAGCAGTGAGGAAAGAAGCAAAAGGGAAAACTACAGAGTGCTGCCTGGGTGACAGATCTGATCCTGCTGGGGCTGCTGATATCACATTCAAGATGGTGCTCTCAGCAACAGTCTTAGGGGTTTTGCATGTCTACACAAGAGAGGTGTTTACAGGTAAAAAACATGCATAAAATAAGCTAAATACATATAATTTATGAGAAGATTTTTGTTGAAATTAAAATTCAGGTGACAGGGTCTTTTTAGTAAATGTATGATTAATGAATAGGCCCATTTCTCACTGCAATATAGGTAATCCTTAAAATAAAATCTGAGGTCCATTGCTTTATTTAATCATTGCACATTTGTGTAATTATTTCTAATTAGCAGGATAATATTATGAAACGTGCATGAATTATATCAGGTGTGTCAAACTGGCGGCCCTCCGGCTGTTGCGGCTACAAGTCCCATCATGCCTCTGCTTTTGGGAGTCATGCTTGTAACTGTCAATCTTGCAATGCCTCATGGGACTTGTAGTTTGGCAACAGCTGGAGGACTGCTAGTTTGACACCCATGCATTATACCATCACCGCTAAACATCGAAGTTTAAGAGCAAAATCTATTAAAGAGAGCATAATAAACTCATATTCAATTTAAACACCTAATGAAATGAAGGAAATATTTATTTTTTCTTTCATTTTTTTTTTCATTTTTCATCCTAGGTACATAACAGAAGAAAACTGTGATTTCAAAGTAAGAAAAAACATTCCTAGACAGTCATCTCCAAATATTGAGTTTTCAAATCCATCTGTTCAAGTGTAGACTAGCACAATATAATAAATAGACATAAGAGAGTAAACAACATGGGGTTGATTTACTAAAGGAGTAGAAAACGTTCTTTTGGCCAAGTGTATGTTCACTCAGGTTAAAAAAGAGCATGAAGTTGTGTTCACCCATCCAATCAGGTGTGAGGGAAGTAAAAAAAATATGTTTTTTATTGTACATGCTTTTTTCTAAACAAAGTGAACATTTCCATTCCAGCATGAACAGCCGCTATTCCTTTAGTAAATCACTCCCAGTCAATAGCAACTAGTAAAGTATGCCTAAAGGACTTTGCTAAAAAAAACTAAATCTTGTCTACACTTTTAAAATGATATATATATATATATATATATATATATATATATATATATGATTTACATATCTGTCCAGTTGCAGAATGAATATATGTGCAACATTTTCCCATCATGCTATAACAAGTCACAATAGGCAAAGATAAACTCTTATTTTTCAGAATATTTGCCATTTCAATTCTTCAGGGTTCCTTGTTAATGTAAAATATGTGTTCATATTCTTTTTTTTGGCTAGAGAAAATGGATTCTTGTTTTTTTTCCCAAATATATGCTCAGAAACTCTATTATGGTTCAACACATCATATTTATATGCACAAGTGAATCAGCTCTCTTCTGCCTGTCTTGTGCCATAGGCACCCCAGAAGGCAATGCCGTAGTATGAGACATGGAAGCAGAAGGAGAAAAGCAGAATCACAAGCAAATAGAATGTCATTTCAAGAAATTGTCAGAGAGACAGTGTTTACTGGCCAAACAGAATTTAAATGAAGACATTGCAATTCTTTGTCTAGTTTCATAATGTTTTGTAAACAAAAATAATCATTTCTTCCTATTTAAATGAGTGAAATTGTTCAACATTCAAGTGGATGACTGCTGAGCTGCAGGAGTTGAGTATCTTAAGTAAAATGTTAATTTAGCTTCATTATGAGATTCACTAATTTATAAAATAAGTGAAATAATGAAGTTATCCTATTAAGCACAGTCTACAAGTGAATTCCCTCGTGGCACTATTCTGTGAGACAGCAACACATACATCGGCATGTTTGACGAAAGGGAAATTGTTATTTTCAGCTGTTTCAAAGTAAGTGCCCTAAGTAAGATAACATAGCATTCGCCTTTTGCTTAGGAGGTCTCTCTGTATTGTTTACTTATTATTTGTTAACACAACATTGCTTTTAATAAAATATTTAACAAATTAATGTTTTTCCAATTAAAAGCCCTAGATATATGTCCATAATTACAAGAACACCCAATATACGTACAATGCAATCATCAATGACTTTGTGTTGACATTATAACATGGTTAAAAGATATACTTCGTAGTACAAGACTGGACATATTGTGGCAATTCAGAAACTATGCAACAGCTAACAAGGCATGCTGAGAATTTACAGTCCAATTAGTCTTGCATGTCTATTTTAGTGTACAATATTATTAGCACAGCTACTTGTATTTATAAGTAAGGGATAAACTACACTTGAGATTTTAATTGTTTATAAGTGTGAAATTTACATGCCAACCACTGTCTTATTCATTTTTAATACATTGCTTTCAACTGAGGCAGTTTAAATCTTTTTCTAACATGTAATTAAAATCTCATGTGCACTCAAACACTAGTGGCAGAGTAACAATTGTAATCTGTAATAGTGCTGTCTAATTTTCCTGTAATATATAGATTTCTGTTCACCAGAAGGTGGGTCTTGCACATAGGAGCTCAAACTTACACCTAGGCAGCTCAAACATTATTCTTTTTTGTTTTGTTATTCAATAAGCAGATTGAAAAAAAGAAAAATGACCTGAAATCCCAAATCACACACTCGAGGTGGATGGAAGAATCCCCCCTTCTCTTTTTTTTTTTAATCCAAACTTCCAAATATAATAGTCTGGAGGCCATAATGAGGGCCCCTAGTTGATAGACCTCCAAATCCATTTTGCCCAACAAACATATCATTGGATCTTGAGAAAAGATATGTTTGGCAACCAAAAATAAGGTTTGTGAGACCTCAGCCCAGTATATAGTCAGCTTTGGGCAGTGCCACAACATATGGATACAATTCCCCCTATGTATATTGCATTTGGGACAAATAGGTGAATCCTCTCTACTCCATTGTTAAAGTTTATCTGGCATCTTATATACACGGTGGAGAATGAACAATTGAATAAGTTTGTGGGAAGCCTAAAGGGAGATGAATGGAACCGATTTCAGAGCTTCCACATATCCCTGCTAATCCCTATATCCTGTACTCAGTGTGCTCTGTGCTCTACATTTAGCATGACTTTGGAGCTTAGCTAAGAGGCTTGCATAAATACATGAGATTATACCTTTTTCTGAGCAGCCTCAGTGACTTCAGTGATAAGTGCAGAGTCTGTTTGTTTAGGATTGGCTATATGTGATTGCGCTCGTAGGGCATGGCATAGCTGGAGATATTGATAAAACATGTGAAAACATAAATTCAGATTGCAGCTGTGCAAAAAAATAAGTATATTTGTGTAATAAATGTAATATTCTTCCCCTTCCAATCCTAAAACCCCTCCAGTTTAGCCAGTTCGGTATAATTTGGATTATTCAAAAGCAGGGTACTACTCAAGTATCCTGAGATGTGTAAGGAGGTTTTTAAAGTGATCCACAGTCTCTGCAAAAGATCTGCAGTTGGGCAATGGGGGGGCGGAGGGCAGGGAGAGCCATCTCCAAATGAGAAAGTGCGGACAAGTCTGGATGTGTGAGAGTAATTATGCCCACAATTGGATCTATGTTGTCCAGTAAGTCCCATTCAGCTAGTTGTTGGAATTGGGCTGCCAAGAAGTACATCCTGGGTTTAAGAGCTTCTAAGCCCCCATAATTTTTAGGATACGGTGGGTTGAGAGTCGTATCCCAGCCTACTGTTTTTTTCCAGATAAGAGTCCTGAAGTGGGTGTCTATTTGCATAAACCATTTCCTGGGGACCCATACACGGTAATAATAGAACATATAAAGTAGTTGCTGGGCACAGACCATTTTGATTAATATAACTCTCCCTACTATGGAACGGGTCAGCTTACAGCAGCTATGACACTTTGACTTTGAGTAGAGGTTCAGAGTTAGATACTGCCATTAGTCTGGAGTGACAACTACCCCCAAGTATTTGAATGAGGTGAGCAATTGTATTTATTGGGAACAGATAGGTAATGGATGAGACACTGGATCCAGGGGCATTAGAACAGACTTATTCCAGGTAATATTGCATTCTGAAAATTTCCTAAATCTGGTAATAAGAAACATAACAGCCTGTAATGAGGCATCACCCAAATACAGAAGGGCATCATCTGCATATAAGGATATTTTGTCTTCTAACGTATCTCTGAGAAACCCAATGATGTTGGGGGACCTACAAAATCATAATGGCCAGGGGATCCACTGCTAGAGAAAAAAGGAGGGTGACAAAGGACACTCCTGCTGGGTTCCCCTTCACAGCTGGAAGGACTCAGAAAGGTTGCTGTTGATTTGCAACTGGGGGGCCTAAAGAGCGCATACCCAGTTAATAAACCAATTGCCTAGCCCAAATCTAGACAGTATTTTCCAAAAGTATGGTCACTTATTGCTGTCAAATGATTTGGCAGTGTCTAGGGACAGAATTGCCCTACCCCCAGGATTATCCACTGGCACCTGATTTAAGAAGAGGTGAAGAATATTGTTGGCTGTGGATCCAAATTAATCTGTATGTATCAATTGAATTTATCCAATCTATCAATTAATAATCAGGTCAGTAGCTTGGAATCTGTGTTTAGCAATGAAATAGGGGGATAGAAGTCAGGTAGTACTACGATAATGGTCTCATTCTCGGAATGTGATAACCCACCCATGTCCGGAGCCTCGGGAAATACCTACAACAAGGTAGGAAGAAGCATCTCCCCATACCTGTAATAGGCTTCAGAAAGGAGTTTGTCTTACCCTGGGGATTTGTTATCAGGAGATGCAGCCAGTGCCTCAGCAACCTCTTTTACCATAATGGGGGAGTTAAGTGTAATTATATTATCCTCAGATATGGTAGGGAAAGAACGCCCCTCTAGAAAGTGCATTAGTTCCTCATAAGCATAAGAAATTTTAAAGGCATACAGGTCCTCATAGAATGGAGAGAATGCAGTTAAAATATCAACATGTGTAGTTAGCACCATACCAGTGACATTACAAATAGCATCTATGGAGGACAGCTCTTGTTGTGCTTTCAACATTAGTGATAAGAGCTACCCTGTATTCTCTTCTTCTTCAAAATACTTCTGCTTAAGGAAACACCATTTCTATTCAGTGGAGTTCATGACTACAGTGGCATATAGTTTTTGGGCCTCCACTCAGCTTTTATGATTGGCTGGGGTAGGGTTAGCAAATTATAGCTTCCCATTGTTGAACATCTAGTCTAACTGAGTCCTCCAATTGCTTAGAGCTATGTTTAACTGCTGAGATTTCACAAATTATCAAACCCCTCATGTACGCTTTAAGGGCATTTCACACCATTGCTGAAAAGACAGTACCCTCGTTTCTTTATCAAAATGCTGACAGCTCCCCCAGAATCTGTTCCTTCTCTGGAACCAACATCATGCAGAAAGGGGTAACTTTCCACAGGCAGCAGCATAATAAAGGACTAGGAACATTCAATCTCACCCAAAATGGTACATAGTCCATGTTACCTAGGTTAAGTACATATATGAATACACTCCAATCACTGTAAAAGTATTTAAATATACACAGCTAGATCTGAGAGTTCTTACATGAAAGAGGTAGGTCCATCTGAAGTATACATATATTGACACTAAACAGTATTTACAACACAATGTACAGTGTAAGTCCCCTGGCTTATATGATACTTACAGCTTACACATAAAACCATATTTACAATACATCGTACAATACAAGTATGACGTTAGTTTACCTCTCAACTTCAGTTCTGGTCATGCTGACTGCTGTCAGTCCAAGGACAAAAGAGACCCCACAGCTTGGTAGCAATTCATTATATCACCCTCCCTTTTCTGTATGGTAGCTAATTTAATGCACAAAAATGGCAACTGTCCCAACCTATAACCAGCCTTAGCAGTAAGGTGCACATGGAAGAGCAATGCACATCACAAAAAAGGAAATTCCAGCAATACTTACCAGCCAGCTTGCAAGCCAACCAATATGACCCTGTCTAACAGTTTGCATTAAAAACAGAGGGTTTTGTTTGCACACATTTGCAAAATACATGCGTAAGCCACAGTCCCATGTCAAGGGTCCTCTGTATAATGTGGACCTAACTAAAATTGTCAAAGTCCCCATTGTAGGAGCACATGTATAAATGGACAGGTAGAAGACAGGTGTGCCAAGAAGGAGCCCATCCCTCCTTAAAGGTACAGGGATGCACGTGACGCCCAGCTATACAAAATGACAGCAAAGGCATCCAGTGAGTCCCTGCACCCAGAATAGCCAACTAAACAAAAATGGCAACCGTCCCAACCTCTAACCAGCCTTAACAGTAAGGTGCACATGGAAAGGCAATATACATCACCTTTTTTGTCTGTGATGAGCTAATTTAATTCCCCCTAATTGGTCACTGTACCTAGCAAATGTATGTTGGGTGCAGTCTGGAGAATTCAAAGAAGGCAGCTGTTTATAACCTATGTGAGGTGTGATAAGAAAAAAAAATGATGGCCATACCTTTAACCTCCCTGGCGGTATTCCCGAGTGTAGCTCGGGGTAACATTTCAGTACCAAAAGCGGTAACCCCGAGCTACACTCGGGAATACCATGCGGCACTGCTCCGGCATGTGTTCTTCACTTACCTTACCCTGTGCTCCCACGATGTGTCCCCTGCAGCGTCCCCGGCCATCTCCTCTGGCCGATGCCGGCATCCGGCTTCTGTGTCCTGTCCCTGTGACGTTGGGACGTACGGGCGCCGCCGCCGGCGGCGGCGGGAAATTTAAAAATTTAAAAAAATGTCATTTTTTTTTTTTTACATTTTACATAGTAAAACATTGCTGTCTCAACCAATTTCACATACATATTGTCCCTAGTGCTTTGTCCTGCGCCCTGCCTGCATTTTGTCTGTTCTTTCTGCCTGGAAACTGAGAAATGTCCATGGCGTCCAAAAAGTGTCCCTTTTGGTCAAAAGCGGTTTAGATCAGCTAGAGAACAGCGATAGTAAATCAGAACCACTTGCAGAATTGAGTGATAATGATTCGTGGGGGAAATTCGTCATCAGACACTGAAAACGATTTTGCGACTGAGCTCAGCGATGTGCGAACTTGGCGCTATATTTCACATTTCAGTGTTTTTGGTTTGATTATATTATTGAATTACATTTTTTATTATTTTTATATTATTTTTATGATTATTTATTAAATTATAATTTATGATTTTGTGTTTCAAATTTTATCATACCCGGGATGTTTACTAGACTCTTGTTCGGACAGATTTCAGTGAGTTTTTCCTAAAAATTACAGCCTACAATAAAAAAAATACATATTTCCATGCAAAAAAATGGTACCGCTTTCAGCACCAAAAATCTGAAATAATCATACAGCCAGGGAGGTTAAAGTAGAAAATGTTTACAGTGCCACCAACTGGGGAGCTAGCGGTGGTATAATGTTGAAATGCACTCAATAATTTAAATGTATTACCATCTAACTACAATATATGTATAATTACAATATTATTTACATCTGTTAATGGAGATTTCACATAAACCCATTATCTAACAGTCTGACACTGATCTAGGTTCATAGGCAGATTCTTCCACAAATGAGAAAATGGTCACGTTACCTGGCCCTAAATCAATACAAGAAATCCCTCCATGATAAGAAGAATGACATGAATAGCATTTACTATTTAAATGTTTCTCCCTCCACACAACTTTGAGGCCCAGTTCAGCTATGAGATTAACAAAGGTGGTTATTTGGGCAGATAGGGCCATTGCCCTTTAGTGAGGGATAATTTATCCAGCAAAGAGTTCAAATAGTTTCCCGATGCCAAGATAAGAATATCAGGATAAGGGGCCATTAATAAAATAAAAGAGCCTCACTAGAGAAGGTTGGAGGAATTAATATCACTGCGAATATACAAAGAAAGCCATAATTTTTACATAGTAACAACATGTATCTGCCCATTCATCATTCCTGTATGCAAACAAATTGTACAGTATAGGAGAAAAGGATGCTCACTCCCCTAAAAAATGTAGATTAAGTAGAATTGTAATGAGCACTAAACTATCAAGAAGGGAACAGATGGACAGGATCGGGTTTCAAATGTGTTTCTTATAAACACACTATTGTTTGCTGTTTAAACAAAGCAAAGATAGCTGCTTGCTTGATCTTATTTCCAAGCCCTATACATTCCAGGAGAGCAACAATAAGCATTTACGCTGCGCGCTCTCCATCAATGTTACAAAAGCACAAGATTAGGGCTCTCAAAGCATAGCACTCAGGGAACTCAGATGTGGGGAGAGTCATTTGAGCTAACAAATACATAGAAGGTAGAAAATCAACCATAAAGGGCAAATAATGTTCAGGTCTGCTGCAGCGTGATGTAGGTGAGCCAAGTTTCTGAGCCATAAACTGGCAATATTGTGAGTGTCCTGCCTGTAACTAAATTGAAGCAACAAAATATAATACAATAACCCAAACTGGAAAAGCCAACCAAGTCAAGGCAGCAGAAACTTTTATCATAGCATCAGAGTGAAGCTGTCCACACAGGACCATTTTCATGGGGGGGGGGGGGTAACTTGTGACCCTGGCAGAGTGCAAACTTCAAAACAGCAGGGGGTATGTAAAACAGAAACACCTGTAGGATAGTAGTATGAGCACCCAGCAAACTGCCTTGTGGCAGGAAGTCTTGAAAGGCACTATGCACCAAAGATAGGATAACCAATCAGGCTGCTGTAGTGTTCGCTAGGGAACATTCCATTCAATCAAGTCAGTTTGTGGATGCTGTAGTGTTATCAAAGAGCATTCGTATATGGCTCAAGTGGCTCAAATGACTTTGAGTTTAGCAGAATACAATATTGATTATCATGTGAAGTCACTCTGCACATGCTCAGTTTGGTGTGTATTGCTAGAGAGGGTTTTTTTTTCTTGGGAGAGTGCATGTGATCAGCACATTGCCAATTAGTACTGATCAGGTAGAGGTCATGAGTTCTGCATCCTCCTAGAGCAAAATTAAAGGTCATCCTACAAGCTTTAACATGTGCTCTGCAGGACACTGATAGAAGTTACAAGACTGGTCTAACTGCTGATGAGAAAAGGTACTTAGCAGTTTATATTTACTAAATTAATTGCACTTCCATGTTCTGTGTACTGTGGGAGATCAGATATAGTGAATGCAAGGTCCTGGGTTTAGTAACACTTTAAACGCTAAAAAGTCCGGGACCAGGGAGATTTGAATGTTCTCAACAGACATATCAGCGGTGGATCTAGCTTTTTCAAAATAGTGTCCTTGTCCCTATAGTTGAAAAGACAAAACCGGAAAGGCTATGTAAGAGCACTAGATGGAGGAGGCCTCGCCAGTATCTGGTGAGTGCGATCTACAGCAAACATATGTGAGAAAGTGTCCCTCCCAAATGTAGCAGTAAGGCACGATTCAATGAAGGAGAGTGGATTTTTTCTCACAGTCCATTCAGGAATTCCAACCACTCTCACATTATTTCTATGGAGCCGATTCTTTTAATCTTCCAGCCTGGCTGCATTAGTAGAGGAGACAGACTGCACATACTGCACAACCCTTCATAATGGCTTCCACTCATCCTCAAATGTGCTCAGCCTTCTCCCTTCCCTCAGCTTTTGCATATCTTGCCACATTAAGGAAAGCTCCACTTTCATCCCCTTCACCTCCTCAGTGAGATCTGATAAAGAGGAGTTACTTCAGAAAGGATTTCTCATAATGTAGGCTCAGGATCTGTGTCTGCCTGGGCAGCAGCCGGCACCATTAGGAGGAAGAAGACGGGCTGCAACAGGAGCATTCTGAATCATCCCACTATGGCAGAGGGTGTCCTGTATATCTATGGCTTGCAGGCATCTGTAGAGGATTGCTTGCTAGCTGGTTCTTTAGACAGCTGCTTGGCAAACAGCTCCTGATCCACGTCCTTCTGTTTTTCTTGGCCCACCGAGTCAAGTGCTGTCCATGTATTTTCCCTGCTTAGCCATCTCCAATCTAGGTTAGAGAGGTATCAAACAGGAACTGACAGGTGAGGAAGCTCTCCAGGTACTGAAGGAGTAAAGCGAAGGTAAGTGTGCAGTTAGGACAGGATGAAAAACAGGAATACCGGCAGAGCTAGCTAGGAACACTTCTTTAAAATGCTATGCTGGCCATGCCCCCCTAGGTTATTTTATTCTGACAGTGGGGAGCCTTTCCCACCATCATAAATTCAGCTGGTGCCTGCTGAACCAGCTAAATTTTGATCCATTTATGTACTTCTTTAGGCAATCATTCTTGTTTGTAACAAAAACATAATGATGTAGTTTAGTCTGCTACAACAATAGTCTCCACAGAGTTTAAAGGGATAAAGAGATTATTCACTCATTAGCTATACATCTAAAGAATCATTGGATTTTTCCCATTTTAAGTCTAAGTCTATGAAAATAATCTCTTGAAACTAATCTCTCAACAATGGCCCAACAATCTTCTGCAGTAAAATGAGCTACCATTTTTTCCTCTAGAAGATTAGATTAATTACAGATGTATCTTTGTGCCCCATGTTTTTACTCTGCAAAGAAGGAAGAGAGAGGTGTTATTTAGTAATATTTAGTAATATTAAAGATGCATTTATCTTCCCCAATTATTTGAAAATGGCTGAATACATGCATTCCTAAGAAACATTCACACTGGACATGTGTTTACCATGCAATATGTGCAATGACGAATGTCATTTAGATGCTTTTTTTATTAATTATGTGACAGCTCCGTTCACTTATCAGGGATTGCTTACATGAAATGAGGTGCTAGATAATTTTAGCACATGCATTTTTAAATTTGTTTTGAAAATAAAGATCAGTCCACCAAAATTTCAGTAGGCAAAACATAGAACAGTGCATTGGTTGGAGCAGGCCTTGTGGAAACAATGAATATCCTTATGCCTATACATTTTTTCTTAGATGGAACATGTAATATAATCCAGGACAATGTGATTAATCCATAAGTAAAAAAATTCAGGTAAATTCACGGAAAATATACCAGACAAGTGTGCAGTGAATCCCACACACTGCAATACAATGGCGAAACACAATTGAAAATGGGTTTTGACATACATTCTTACTGCACAGGAAAGCACAGGACAATTATTCAAAATTTATTTTGTGTGGAAAAGCCCAGAAGGCAAAATTGGACATAATTTATTTTAGTTTAGTGAAGATGTACATTTAAAAAAAAAGAAAAAAAAACAACCTCTCTGCCCGTGAATAGTGTATGCTGGACTTACAGTTCAAACACTCTGGACCCATAAACCTACAACTGAACAGACTAGGATGTACGTTTTCTCTACTCTTCTAGTTCTCAGTTCTTAGAGTTCTGACAGTGAGTAGGCAAACAGTCTTATCTTAGCCTCTTTGGCTTCAGTAGGCCTTGATCGGCACTGATTTCTGGGCTTGTGATTGTACGACCAGGCAACTGTCTGTGGTATATACAGTACAGTGCAATGTGTTTGAACTAACTGTGGTAGACAGTCTGCCTAGGGGTTTAGAACTATAAATATGACCCTGTATTTTTCAGACAGGGCTGACATTTTCTAAAAGTATCCAATGAACATGTAATCATAAATGTATTAGCTTTCTTTTTCTATCAACTTTTTATGCAGATAAAATATCCACATTTTATATACCTAGTATCATTACTGAATAATAGTCTTTTTAGGCATGTCTAGTACAACTAGCAGTTTTATTCACTAACATGTAGTTTAATTCAAACACATTAGTTATCCATGAGGAAGACTGAATTGTACATCAGCATACAGCGTGTTTACGTTAGATTAAAAAGATATATATCATTTCAAGGCATTGGAGCTGCATTACAGACTATCATTCAGTGGATATAATTCCACTTCACTACTATGCAAAAAGCCTATAAGTTATACAAGCATTGGATAGTTAAACAAGCATTGGCTATGTGAATTTATGTTGAAATGTGTGTGTGAATTGGTAATTAGATAAAGTTTAATGTTATTCTTCCACAGATGTTTTGTCTTCTTTTATTTTGAGGACAGAAACATTTTTTTGTATAGTCCTGTCATAAATCTAACTGTTTTCCTATATCTGCAAAAAACAAACATCAGCTTTTCATTTCTTTGAAGAACAAACTATAGCCTTTATTTAATTTCAAATGTAGTATGTTTTAGACTCTATAGAAGTGAATCAATCAGTTTGTAACTGTGAATCTGTTTGCAATATTATGGGGAGTAACCAACAATTTAAAAACAATGTGCTGACCTTTTACACAAAATAGATATATAACAAGACATCAAATAAATAGTGTGGATGAGATGAAGTCAGATAAAATATGCTGTCTAAAGATTAATGTTTGGTAAGTCATCTGACTCACTAAAATGTACAAATGTTTGTCAGTTGTGAACTCTGAGAGCAGATTTCAAAATTTATATCATTTTGGAATAAATTTCAAAGTGGATTAGTGTGACCGAGGAATACAACTTTGCTCTAATGCTGTTCTTTATACTAAAGATAAGTACTAGTACTACTAACAGAGAGGCTATGGTCATGTGAGTAAAAGAGAAAAATAAAGATTATCTTGGGCAGCACAGTGGCTAAATGGTTAGCACTTCCGCTAGGCAGTACTCGGGTCGCTTGGTTCGAATCCCAACCACGGCACCACCTGCCTGGAGTTTGCATGTTCTCCCTGTGCCTGCGTGGGTTTCCTCCAGTTTCCTCCCACACTCCAAAGACATGCTGGTAGGTTAATTGGATCCTGTCTAAAATTGTCCCTAGTATGTGAATGTATGAATGTGAGTTAGGGACCTTAGATTGTAAGCCCCTTGAGGGTTAGGGACTGATGTGAATGTACAATATATATGTAAAGTGCTGCATAAATTGACGGCGCTATATAAGTACCTGTAATAAAATAAATCTTAATAGGCAATGAATATCATTCTTCTATGGAGTACTTTCATAGCACCCAAGAAAGCCTGTCACAAGATTGTAAAATGCTGCCCTCCAATAAACACCAAATGCACCCATAAGCCTGTTGTTTTTTGCAACAGGCTTGTGGGTTTCTAGACAACCAGAAGATCTGCATGCATGCATATCTAGATGACTGACACTATAAGTTCCTCAGAAGAAACAGGGATAAGTTTACTCTTTTACTCATAAATCCTCTACCACAACCATGATTAAACTCTCTCAAATGTTCAGGTTACATCACTGTTTAAATACTTAGGAATTTCTATATCTAGATATATCACAGAGTACCTTTCTATCAATTTAACATTCTAGTTACATACAATTAGGAGTGAAGGTATGCATTGGTGTGAACATCAATTGACAGTTTTAAAATTCCTAAATTGGTATGGATGCCACATGTACTCTAGATTATTCATAACTCCCCATGTTTAATCCTTCAGACCTTTTTCAAAGAGTTAATGGTGTGTTTCAAGACCTAATACAGAAGAGAAGGAACCCTATAATAATATTTTAACCTTACAGGCCTGGCAGCCTCCAACCATTGCATTTATTTTCTAGCTTTCCAACTGCAATATTTGTCTGGCTGGGAGGTGGATACTGGTTCCTCTTCCTCCTCCTCTATAGTTTTCCACTATCTGCATGGAAAAATGTACTGTACCAACTGAAAACAAACAGTCAAAGTATATGCCACCCACTCTATTTTACTCCTCATGGAGAAAGTTTGGAATGCTTTTAAGCTCCTACTAGGCATTTGGAATTTCTCAGACTACACCACCCTGTGTTGCAATGACTCTCTTTCAGAATTGCTTAAGCTTGGCATATTTTCTGAATGACAGCAGACAAAGAATGATATCTTGCCATGGTATCCATGTTATACATGAACAGTGTCCTAAATCTTCGACCAATTGTGAGTTGAGTTTGAATTTAGCTAAATATCCTTCTATCAATGATTACAGCTGCACCAGAATGGACCCTAACACCCTCCTTAATACTTTGTTTTTTTCAACTAGGCAACTTAATATCAAATCTATATATGTATATCCTTATTAAATACTTTACTAAATTTTCTCAACAAGATAAATTTACTATTTTAAAGGATGCTTATGCTGCCCAAAATGTCTTTTTCACAGACTGGAATATTGAACCAAAAGTTTATTCTACACATGACATATCGCACACCTCTGTTTTTATTTAATTATGCGTTATATGCTGACTCCAGATGTAATAGGTGTAGGAGAAATATCCCCTCTATTAAATGACTCCTTAACGCTGCTCCATTATAGGTGACAGATAATGATACTCTAGTTCCTGGTTTCAGAACTACAGTCTCACAACTGAAAGGTACACCACACAGGAAATGACGAAACTCCAACAATTCTCCCATTTGTATTTCAGTACAATAGGCCGCTCCTAGAGACAGCATTAAGTTAATGGTCAAGGTACAAATTTTATTTCATGCCTTCCCTTAAAGTGAAACTTCACTCTCTCAATCAGCATTGACTATTTTGAATCCTTATGCTGCTAGCATTAGTAAACAAATAGGAAAGTATATTATATTTACTTATTTTAAACAGTTTTTTTTACTTTTCTTTAGCTACTTTCTAGTTTCCATGCCTAGGCAAAAGATGTCATACATCCCAGGAGTCTTCAGGAGGGGAGGGGGTTTACTCAGCTAAGCACACCCTCCTGCCTGTATGCTTGAGTTAAGGGCAGATGGACTCCAGGAAGCAATTGCTACATGAATCATCTGCCTTTACTCAAGATGTCCATGGCCAGAAATGCTAGGAGTGTTTTATTTCTCCACAAAATAAAGCATGGAGACATGGATGGAGCAGGGAGTTTGATTTGAATCTTAAAATGAATTAAATAGTGCTTTTGGTTTGTAGTGCTTAGATACAATGCAGTTCCACTTTAACTTTAATTTTCAGCTCTCAGGTTATAGTTCAAATGGAACAACATATACTCTTTTAATTTTCAAGGGTATTAGCCATTAATCAAAGTGTTGTTTTCTTTTTCTTTGCCTCTTTACTTTATTCTTGTTACTCATGTAAGTAAAACCTTAGCAGAAACTCATCAATAGAATTAAATTAACAAATCAATCAATCAATAAAACATTTTGACTGTATTATATACTAAACTGTATAACCCAGAGATGTTTGCTTAAAGTGCTAAGAAGATATGTTATTAAGCTCTCATCAGTTTCAGTACGCATTGGTCAATTTTACAATAAAACTATGACTAAATTGCCTACCTAATTAATGTTTACATTTTTGTCAGGACATACAAGGCTCATATTTAGAACATTGCTTTAATAAAAATTCTAATCTATTTAATGATATTGTAAAATTATGTTTATTGCATTGAAAAAAAATTAAACAATGTATTCTACACAAGTACTAATTTTAATAAAATTTGTAAAACTTTTTAAAATTAATGTATTTTTACACATTGTACCAGCTGCAGCCTACCTGCACACAGAAAGAGGAGTACTGATAAGATATGCCAGATCCTGGTTTCAGTGGGCTATACCTGATTGGCTACTTGAGTACAGTGTCTTCAGGTAGGCAGCTACCATGCAGATAGAATAGCCTCTAAAAGGGACCTTGGGTAAAGACTATAGAACAGTAAGAAAAAAAAGAAGTAGAACACCAAATGTATAGCATTCATTAGGCACTTAAACAGATAAGCCAACAAGTTTCAGGGGTACTAAGGAGTCTATTTTCATCAGGGCTTCAAAAAATTATTATGAAGGAATGCTGGGTAAAATGAGGGTGAAGCAATCCATTACTAGTATTTAATGCAGAAAGAAAGATTGATTTTGGGTACATATACATTTTAAATATAATACATTTGTAAATAACATTTTTTGTTTTACATGTCTACAGTTGAAATATATCTTTTAGATGAAAAATACAATCTCCAAAGGCTTCAATCTAAAAAACAGTGATGTCCAAATGAGGGGATAAAATTAATTGATCAATGTTGCCTTAAGCAACAAAGTCAGCTGTTATGTAATGACTTCAAAATATAACAAAAAAAAGCAATTTGATTCATACATTCAAACATTATTTTAATAATCTCAAATAGATCCTTTCCAGGCATGCAGTTCATCTTGAGGTCAAACATCATTTCATCAGCCCCTTTTGTCAACACTCCAATCAATACATGCACAGTTGTAGCCAGTATTAGTTAAAGAGTAAGAGCATCTTTGAGATAAAAATAGCAAATAACTGTTAACATTACTCTTTATCCTCAAATCTGGATATTGCAATATCTTTAAAGCTGGTAGGCCTAAACTTTTTTACTAATTCTGTAGAGCATATAACTTCTATGCAATCTTTGAAAGTATTTTTTTTGTGTGTTATATGTACAAAGGTATTCCCTGATATCCCTTTAGATGTGTATGTGCCTCTGTTGATCCCTGCCAGACAACTTTGAGCTAGCCTAGGGAGTCTGCACTTCTAACAGGATCTTTGAGATGCCTTTTTACATATCTCCAGATGAAAAAATCTCAGGGTTTGGGTTTGCAGCTATCTTCACAGAAATTTAGCAGGAAATATAAACCGACACAATCATTGATTGTTCGAGTACAGAAGCAAAGGAAGAGAAAAAGGTTGAAGTTTGCATGTGCTGAAATGCTTAATTTGCCTGGACATATTAAATGTACTATGATGGTTTAAATTCATTTATTCTTTAAGCTGGTAAAAAATGCACCCTTTACAGATAGAATAGTATCAATTCTGCCCTATTTAAACTTAGAAGAATGTTGTTCATTTATTCATTCTTGTTATTACACATAAAATTATCTCACTGAATATATATTACATAAATATGTTTGTGCCAACAAATACTGAAGTAATGAAATTTATACCAGGTGAATGCCACTAGCATAATCATGTGGTACATCTAAGATTCTGCCTTTTGAAGTTGTTTACTTAACCCACCAGTTCATTACTTTAGTATGCTGCCGGGTGTCCCATTTCAGTGTAACCAGGTCAAGCGCTAAAAGACTTTCATAGCAATATATGAAGACCAAGCAGTCTGACACATGTAAAAATACATGTCATCCCTTGACAGGTTGTACTGCTTATGTGTTGTCAGAAACCAACTGTCATTTCTGGATCTTTAACACAGCACAGTGAAATCATTTCTGAAGACTGCCAATACAGTTTTCTTTTCATATAACTTTTCCTATGAAAACTTACCAGTAATATATTCGTTTTAGGATGTTGGCTATGTAACTGTTCCCAGTGACGTATCATAAACCACTCTAAACTTCCTCCCAAAAAATATACAATTCTAATTTTCTTGGTAAACATCTGGGTTCTGAGTTTCACCTGTCATATGCAGCACTTTGATGTTTGAAAGCATACTGTAGAAAGCACATAAATTTAAAGGTAAGGTTGGAGGCCATACCACAACACCTATAGAAAATTTGGATCTTCAGGCTCTACATTCTTGAAAACCTGTCCACTCAGACAGTTCCATTTAAGACAGAAACAATCACTACAAATTTCTGATTGTTTTCAGAGCAGTCTTCACATGAGTGCCCAGGTTGCCAAATACTGTTGCTGCTTATATCTGTAAATAGCACCCAGTTTGAGCAAAGGCGGATTGTGAATGTCAGAGTAAAATATTTGTACAACAAAATCAAAGAACTGTAAATAAGCCGTACATTTAACCTGTCATGCTCAAAGTGTAGCTCTGCAGTGGTTAACAGCTGAAATAGCAGATTTATTGAGTGAGCATGAAAGATCATTCATTCATTTGGTTTTGTAATAGTGTATTGAGAAAAAGAAAACAGATTATGGTACAGAGTAATACATAATACATAATAGATACATAAAGTATCATAGCTGAACATACATCTGTATAGTACTGTATATTTCGCTATACAGAATCTCAATAGCCAAAAAGCAAACTTATATGGCAATAAGCAAACCACTATTGCCTGTTGGCACCCACCAAATTTAGGAGGAGTTGATGCAAGGACAAAGCCAAGGTAACAACTACAGCCCCAGTGAGCATGCTAAAGAAGAAAGAAAAATAAAGAAATACTAGAAAAGGGGAAGACCCCAGTCATATGGGTCAAAATGTGCTGCGCAACCAGGGACTCCAAATTGTATCATACTAAATAGGGCAACCCCTATTTGCATGAATTAATTTTTACAGTGTGGTGTATCGTTCAAGTGTTCTATCTATTTATTGGGATACTTGAGTACAGGTAGAGGACTTCCAATTAGATTTGCATCTTTCCTTCTTTTACTTTTCCCAAGAATGTCTTCCCCAACTAAGTTTAGCTAGTGGATTGAGCTGTTAAAAAAGTCTTGGAGACTCACACTGCTTCCAATCAAGAACTCTATCAATATATGTAATTGTAACACTTTGCTTCCTCCCTGTTGAAATGGACTACATCTCCACTTACTTTAACAGCCTTCAAAAGTAACTGCTGCTATAAACTTCACACTGTGGGGATTTTTTACTAAATCCGGTTCACTCACAATCTCGTGCACCTGTGCATGGTTACCAATCAGCTTCTAACCTCAGCTTGTTCAATTAAGCTTTAGCAATAAAACCTGTAAATTGACTTAAACTGGTTTCTATGCAGAAGTTGACGAGATTCTGAGAGAACCAGTTTTAGTAAATAAACCCCCCTGGGTCTTATGCCTCTAAAGTGGTTGGAAACTCTTACATATAGCCAGTGAAATGAATAGCCTAAGGTGATAAACAGAGATGAAACAAATACTCCTACATAAGTTGTACCTGTTTGTCTTCCACCCTCTCTTCTCCACATACATTCAAAGTCCAGAATGTATACAGATTGTCTGAGCTTCCAGAAATGCCTTCAAGTACAATATAAATATATTTTCCTTCTGCTGCTCTGTGGAAATGTGGCTTATTTTTCCTATCTCCTTTGAGACTCCTTCATAAACTACCCTATTCACACACAGGCGCAGCAGTTGCTATTTTCAGTTCATCATTATAAAATAAATCACATCCCAAAGGATTCTGGGCAGGCCAAATTAAGCTCATGCTTTGCTACGCTTACAGAAGTAATCATGGGCAGTCAGTTATTGTTATTGCATATCTTAACCTTAGGCTAATGGTCACTCCATTATGACATGTGCTATTATAAAAACGCAAAGCACACCAAGGTATTACTACATACTAGTATCCTAGAATTCTTGGGTAAAAAGTTTATAAATTGCTGTTTCTTTGTATTGTAACACTTAGCATCCAACATCTCTGCTGAAGTCAAATCAGGACAAGAAGGTTATAACTGGTTTACTACAGATTACTGTATTTCAAAATTCCAAATAATAACATTTCTTTAGTGAATAGAGTTACCGGTATGTATGTTTTCTAGAACTTACCCATTTTTATTGAATCTCTCTTTTCAGAATAGGTCATTGACTTGGACTATAGGCAAATCCTCAGTATAAAGACATTACCTTCAGGAAGCATTAACATAAAATGTGTACATACAAGGTGGTAAAATTACACAAGAAATGTAAATAGAAATATTTAATGATTTTCTTGCTTTTACTATTGATAGATTAAAACACAAATGCTTGACTTTCTTTGGCTATTGGTTTGTCCTGCATAGATATGTTACATTTGTCGATATGACATAAAAAAAATAACTATTTACATAAAATTTTGTCAAATTTTAAAGTTCATCTGTGAATATATTGAGGCTGATTTACTAATTGGAATAAACAAAAGCAAAGATAAACTATGAACATAAAGTTAGATATACTTTGCACATGGTCGCTTGCTTGCTTCCAATCCAGGAGCCCATCTAGCTGATCGTACATTGATGTTCATTGAGTACAGTGTGATAATAGTCATACTAGTTGAATATCCAAAAACTATTGCTTGTGCTTGTTTCTGTAAAGTGCATCACAGAATGCACAGGTCTTTTTTTTGTTTGTTAAAGTGGCCCAACATGCAAAAAGCTAAAATGCATATTAAAAAATAACCAATATGCAATGAATATGTAGTAAGTATGCTAACTGAGCTCATTGTATGAATACAGTTTTTTGGTTGTTTGGAAATTGAAAACATTTTAGCTATTGGAGACACTGATAAATGAAGTTGTAGAGGTTATTCTAGCTGATGGTCATTCAAATTAATACAAACACTCCTCCTGGGATTGGGATTTTTTAGGCAATATAAGGACCACGTTTTTCTTAAAAAACTATTAAAAATAACTTTTATTACATAATATTTAAAAGATAACACATAAAAATTTCCACACATTAGTCAATTGTTACAGGAAACTGATATACAACACTGTATTATGCAAGCAGAGACTATAGACCGAGTACCCAGGCTCAAATGACCATCGCCTGACACAGGGGTGGACTGACCATTTGAGCATTCGGGCACTGCCCGAGGGCCCGGGGTCAGTAGGGGGCCCCATGAAATGCCCCTGGTACCTTTTTTATAGGCTTTTTTGGGTGTGCTTTGAGTGTGGGCAAGGACACAGGGGCCCCATGATCCCCTATTGCCCGGCAGCCCAATGAGTTGTCTGTCCGCACCTGGCCTGACACACAACAGAAACCCTATAGATTGCTACTATATAGCAACCAACTCACCGGTCCAGGTTTTCAAACTCATGAACCTCATGCTTTCAAGCCCAGTGCTTTACCACCTGAGCCAACTCAGTCTAGAGTTTCTCCTTGCATAATACAATGTTGTACATCAGTTTCCAGCAACAATTGACATATGTGGAAATTATTATGTGTTATATTTTAAATATTATGTAATGAACGTTATTTTTAATTGTTTTTTAAGAAAAACTTTGTCCTTATGTTGCCTACAAAATCCCAATCCCAGGGAGAGTGTTTGTCATAAGCGAATCTGATATTAGGGATGTTGGCAATCATGCGGAAAACCTCCTATAACTTTTACAATAATATACTGGTCATTTTTGTCTTGAATAGATTGCATTGCAGTAAATACGTGCATGAGTTTGTAAAACAGCTATCAGATATTTCATGAACATAAACAAATAGTAAAAAGAAATGTTCCTATCAAACACAAACTTGTTGTGTAGTTGGGAAAGGTCACAAAATGATGAAAATGTCTGATTCATGGGGATTTGTGCTCATTCTTGCATAACTACAATAGGCCGCTTCCCAGAGCTAGAAATTAAATTCACGATCAAAGATTGCTTTCAGAAACTGAGATGCAGAAAGCAATTAAAACAGAAAGAAATCCACTGAAAAAACATTAAAGCAGGGTATTTTTTCCCGTTTCTTATTCAACATACTTCAAACATAAGCACTTAGATCTCCTGCTGTGTTAATTTCAGAAATAAACTTCACTTTCTGAAAAAAAAAGATCTTGAAGTGAAATAAGATTGCAAGCTTGATAGTTCTGAAATTGAAAATGTATTTTCTTTATATTATGAAATTATCCACACAGGTAGGAAGGAATGTTCATGTGCATTTGATCCTGAAAGTGGCACCCATAAATTTGAACTCTAGGTAGATATAAAAGGCACAAATGAATGCAGGTAATCATTAATACATCATTAAATGTATTTTCAAATGAAGGAAGTGTAAGTATCTAAATTTCACAAGGTCGTAGCCTTTTGCAGTTCACTTACAGCAGATTTGGAGTGCGAGAGAAAGAAAGCAGTACAAGCAGCCAGTCAGTTTGTGCATTGACAAGAAGCATACTGATAAGAGGAGAGAGCAGAGTGACAGAGGGATGAACTCTCCCTTGTTCTTCTTCTCTTTACACTAACCAGTAATAGGCTGGGGTGGGTCCAGGACAACATGGGCTCAGAGCAAGTGGGATGAATGATGCTGTCAATCAGTTTACAGAAATCTAGCATCAATTAAAGTACTGTAATAGAAATCTCTGATTTGAAACCGAACATTGCAGCAAAATCTGTATTTGTTGTTTTGTAATTAAATGGGATATTCATTTAAATCTTGATATTTTGACTGGACTTCTGCTTAAAATAATCCCCCACCATCACCCCAACCCTTTGACATCTATTAAATTGTAAGCAAATTGTAAGCAAGGATTTGTCCTCATGCTTAGCATTTTTTAAATTCTACACCAAAAGGTTCTCGGTAAAGTTGTAATATGTAATTAAAAACTAATGGTTTATAAAGCTGTTTTAACAATCTGAATTTCTTTCTTCCAAACCATGCAGCAGTAGTATCCAGTTTGCAGGCAGAGTTTTCCAGTATTCTTGATTAGCTTTTAAACAGTAATAAAGCTGCATTTTAGGGGTTGTTTTTCTCATAACAAAATTGAATGTTTCCTTGAAAAATGTAATGCATATCTCAATCAACTAAATTTGGAGAAAACTATAAAGCCATTTAGAATTTCATCTTCTTTATGATTAGCTATGAAACCAGCTTATAAGGACCACATGTTCTGGAACCTTACTCATGCACATATGTAAAAGTTCTGCATTAATTTGTTTCCTTCTACATATCTTCTTCTAATCCAGTATTCTTACTAGCTGTGTCAGTTCCTTCCCTTTAATTCCTTCTATGGTCACTCCATTTCTTTCTTCATTTTAATACTTCATACAGTAGATTGAATTAGGATTTGCCCACCTCCCAGACCAGTTGCTTTTTTTGGCCATCAGACACTTCATCATGCATGCATTGTATGCAAATTCATCCTCGGACATGTAGTCCCCCTGTTGAGAATGGAGGAAGAGTTTCTGTGCATGCTCCCCAAATAAAAGTAAGGGGAAAGCACAGCACAGAAAACAGAAGGGTCCAAATACCAAAAAAGATAGAAGCAACATTAACAAACCTATTATTAAAAATAAACTTGAATTAGAATTAGACATTAAAATAGAGAGTATTTTACTATGGTTTTATATTACTTTAGGTATTTGAATGCCTAAAACAAACCAGTGCTTTGCTCATTCAGAAAAAAGCAACAGTTTTATGTCAGCCCCCCTGCCCCCCCCCCCTTCCTCCATCCCCAGCCACAATTACTACCTCTTCTTTCCTCCTTAGTTCCTGTACTCAGCATAAGGTGTCAAAGGTATTACCAAGCACTTCAGGGTATGAAGGAACACCTGACTTAATCATGTGACAGTGCTGGGCCAATCAGCACAGTCATAAAAATTCAAATCATCTTGTATGAGCCCTTCTATAGCTTATCACTTATATAGGGCTTTGCTTTTACTTCTGTTGGCAGGGAACAAAAAAGATGGAAAATAAATATATGGAATTTGTGTCTAGTAAACTAGTTTACTTTCCTTGCATGAGCAAAGCACAGATTATGTTTAAAAAAGAAAATTGACTCTAGTATGTGTGTGTGTGTGTATATATGTATGTAAAATTCTGCATAAATGATCAGCACCATATACAGTAAATACCTATAATTAATAATAAGCACATAAATAAGTACAATTGTAAGCTTCTGATTACTATTTATCAGTCTTTGATTTTGTTTTTCTACCTATAATAGCAATGAATGAAACAAAAAACAGAAGGTGTCATTAAATTGTACTAAGTCCAGTGAGGATGGACATGAATATGGAAAGAATGATGCTGGGAAAACAATAAAGCAACACATATGACAGTATTGTCAGAATAAAGAAATAAAATATAGATGGGTTCATGAAAATAGAGAAAAGCAGACTAGCTTTTCACAGTGGCAATCAATTAAATTGAACTTGTAATTTTTCTTGTGAAGACTAGAAAAAAATAATAACAGGCATGCATGAATAGAATGGATATGCTTTTTGTGTTTTTGTTCTACCCTTTATGAAGCAGTTGAAATGTACCCATAGACATTAGATGACAGCCTTTCAATCCAGTAAGTAGGGCCAAATTGAGTGAACATCAAATGTCCAACCTTGGACACTTCTGCACAAATGTTCTTGAAGATTAGATTGAGTGGATAGGTTAGGAAATTCTGTATGATTGTTTTTTGAAACCCAAGATAAGATAGTGCCATGACTGTCTGTGGGGAGTGACCTTTATCCCTGCATATACTTCTCCTTTCTTTTGTAAATAGGAGTGCTTGTGCAACCTGAGTTCCCATATACAAGTTGTAAAATTTATTGTATGCATAGCTGATGTCTATAACTAGCTTAGGAGTCATATTAAAATCAGAGATCTGTGAAGAACAAAAATGTATAAAACAGTGAGTAGTTCATTACAATTCTTACCTAATGGGAAACATTGAATCAGGATAAACGTATGCCTAAGAAGAATAACCTATTTAATTCTCATCAGTTTGTAACGTAAAGTTCCCATCAAGTAATATTTACAAAATGTAAAGTTTTCATCAAATTTATTTTATTGAATGCAAAAAAATGGTCCTTTTTAGCCATTATGACAACTAATTAGAATATACAAATTACAGCAAGACCACCTGGGGAAAACAATTACCTAAAGACAGTTTAATTTTTTAAGTATAGAACACCTTTTTGATTAGTTCAGAAATATCTAAACAATCCTAGACAGAAAAATATGAAACAGTAGAAAAGTTTGCTTGGAAAATTAAATACACTTTAATTTATCTACTGAACTGTGCATTTTATACATATAAGAATACATTGACCTGAACATTTACAATTGCTATGTTATTATGTTATTAGTAGTTTAAGTAAAGAGTGCAAAATCTGGTGAAGCTCTGCATAGAAACAATCAGCTTCCAGTTTTTTTTTTTTTGTCAAAGCTTAATTGAAAAAGTCGAAGTTAGAAGCTGATTGGCTACCATGCACAACTGCACCCAGTTTTGCACTCTCCACTTTCAGTAAATCAATCCAAAAGTGTGAATATATTTAATAATTGGAAAATTAAAAAAAAAACATTTTATTCTGTGTTTAATCCACCAAGGTGTGCCATGTGTCAGTCAAAATTTTCAAAGCAAGATTTAGGACCAGATATAAATCTGGTCAATCAGCTAAACTTCTGTGTAATGTGTTTAGTTAGGCCCCTTTCACATGGGCAGACTCCGTCGATCTGTCTGCTGATCCCCGCTGAGCAGCCAGATGACAGGTCTGTGCCCTCTCCACATATGCAGAGCAGACATGGACACAGCCTGTTTTTCTTTATGGGTGGTTGAATGTAAAAGGACCTCCTGTCTGTTTGCATCCCACTGTCATGAACACTGATCCACTAGATGGATGGTGAAAAGATCTCCATCTGTCTGTGTTCAGGTGATTTAATTGGATTGAATGCAGGCAGGTGTAAACAAACACATGTAAATTTACATCTGCTGCTCCATAGAGGGCAATAGATGGTTCAATCATGTCCGCCTAAGAAATGGAGAGGCAGGCCAGATCGGTCTGCCCATGTAAAAGAGGCCTTAAGCTACATAATGTTAATGGACCTGATAGTTTACCAGGCTTTTCAATTACCAGTTCATACCTTCCCCAAACCTCAAAATATGCAGTGGTACAATTTAAACAAATCTGTCCCCATTTTATTTACTATAGACTTTAGATCTTTATTGTGGTTTGCATAAAGAAGTACAAAAACACCAATATAGAGTGTCATTCTATTTTGAAACCAATATGTTAAAGCATTGTAATTTGTTACATAGTATGAATTAACACAGCATATATAACAAGGATTCAGAACAAATGAAGTTGAGTCCTGTTCTTTCAGAATGGGACTGGTATTGCCCATAAGAAAGTGATCACGGGTGGGGGGCAGGGGCTGTAGGATAGGGACACCACAAGGTAATAATGAAAATAGGAACTACATGAGAAAAAAGAATACAAAGGTACTAGCATCATAGCATACATAGGTCACAAGGAAAGACTAAAACTCTGCTTCTATACACAGAGTTTTTTTTTTTTAAATATTAGTTGAATAGTGTGTCCATGTGAATATGGACATGTGCTCATATCGATGTTATGGAAATGCTTTGTTCTACTGACATCAGTAAGAATCCAAATTGTTTACGGCAAAAATTATTATGAAGTACTTTATTGATTTTTATCTTACTGGTTCCTATTTCTATTAAATCCAGTAATATATATTTAGGGGAGTGCCTATTTACTGACCATGTGCAAATGCAGGCACCTTCAACTCCTTTTTTCCAGACCTCTATTGGTTCCCAGACACACCCAGGAAAGACAAAATCAATTTCTAAGAGTTAGCTGGGCAAGTGATCCGCTGCAAAGTGAGCATCCCTCCACTGTCCACTGATCCCCGCTGACCAGGCAGATGAGGTCTGTGTTCTCTTCAGACATGGACACAGCCCACTTTCCTCTATGGATGATGAACGGATCTCCATCTGTCTTTTTTCAGATCTAATCAGATTGGATGCAGGCAGGTGTAAATGGACACATGCACTTTTACATCCGCTACTCCATAGAGGGCAATAGATGGTCTGATCAGGTCCACCTACAAAATGGACCAGCAGGCCCAATCGGTCCATCCATTTGAAAGATGTCTTAAGCTATACAATGTTAATGGAACTGATAGTCTGCCAGGCTTGTCAATTACCAGTTCATACCTTCCCCAACCCTCAGAAAACACAATGGTACAATGGTGAGACCTGGTCACCTGCTATCATCTGTAGAGACATTTTAAACAAATCTGTCCTCATTTTATTTGACTTTAGATCTTTATGTTGGTTTGGATAAAGGCATTACCAAACATCTTGGTTTCAACATAGAATGACATAGAATTGTAATATGTTATATAGTATGAAATAATACAGCATATATAACAATGATTCAGAGCAAATGAAGTTGAGTCCTGTACTTTCAGAATGGGACTGGTATTGCCCACAGGGAGGTAATCACAGGTGGGTTAGGGTGGCTTTAGGATGGAGAAGTGGCAAGGTAATAATAAAAATAGGAACTACATGAGTAAAAAGGAAAACAAAGTTACTAGCATTATAGCATACATAGGTCACAAAAAAGACTTAAACTCTATTACTATACACAGGTTTTTTTTTTTTTTTTTTTTTTTTTTTTTAATATTAGTTAAATAGTGTGTCCATGATTATATGGACATGTGCTCATATCCATGTTAGCAAAATGCTTTGTTCTACTGACACCAGTAAGAATCCAAATTGTTTAGGGTACATTTTATTTTTATGTATTGTATTGATTTTTATCTTACTGGTTCCTATTTCTATTAAATCCAGTAATATGCTGTATATTTAGGGGATTGCTCATTTACTGACCATGTGCAAATGCAGGCACATTTACCACCTTTTTCAGACCTCTATGGGTTCCGAGAAACACCCAGGAAAGATAAAATAGGTTTCTAAGAGGTAGCTGGGCAAGTGATCTGCTGCAAGGTGAGTGACCCTCCACTGTCAGAACTACTGCAGTTCCAGTGAGGTGACCTTTCTGTATCCTTCAACCAGGGATCCCTCCAGCTCATCCTTTGTGCTATCAGAACTTCCCTGAACTTCACCATGAGGGATGTCTACAAGGATAAGCCCAAGTAGCTGCTTGTGTCCTGTACTGTTTTACAAATACTAATGATTCTCTCTTATTGGTATACAGTCCTGTGGGCACTATGTTATGCAGCTACATGTAACCCTTATTGAGCAACAGATATATTTTTGAGAAGAGTCCATGTTTGTGCAGCTTTCATAAACTGTTTTGTATTATAATGCAGTGTATGCATTGCCTTTATAATTCTGACCCTGAGTAGCAGTTGAGTAAACTCTAAGTTACAGTTACTACCTGTATGGCTATTTGGCTGATTTCCCACCCTACTATACATTTATATGTAAATATAATAACTGGAAGTGTTTATGTTGTATTTTTTTACAAAATTCAGTGTGCACTTTTTTGCTGATATCCTACACATGATTTTAACATATTCAATCTAATCCTGCATGCACACAGCACAAAGGAATAGGACTATCACTGTGCAGATGAGATGAAGGAGAGAACATAGTGATCACCCTTATTAGCAGTGTGAGCATGATTTTATAAAAAAAAAAGGTACAATATATCTGCTAATAAGAGATTTTCAGAGTCACTGTACATAAATTATCTACACCCATTACATTTTGTGTGTTGATCACATCATGTGGTCATAGCCTGAGATAATTGCAATCATCTATATTGCTCACAATAGCAAAACTAATTCAGCTAAAATGTCCTGGTATTTTATATTCTTAAAAAAAATGCAAATTCATTTGAATTTTAAATGTATCTCTCCTACTCATCACTGGATTCTGTAGTTTAAAATATCTTCTTTAAAAAAAAATGTTTGAAAAAATGAATGCATGAGAAAACTGGCAGGAGAGAGGCAGCTCATTCTAAAGCTTTATGATCCATTTGCCAAACTGATATGTCTAAGAGAGAGAACCTTTTCTGTCATAAGGCCTTCATCTGAAATACAATGGCATCATCCTGTGGCCAGACTGCAGCTTAATAACAGAATGACAGGTATTCTTACAGCAAAAAAAGTCTAAAACAGAATCACATTTCTTGAAAGTAAATTACAGAAATCACAAAGTGCACTTTATAGAGCTTTCTTATGGTATCAGTATAGTAAATTCAAGCATATATTGGAAACTTACTACTTTGCCATAGTAATCTCGGTTAAAATGATGGGATTCATATTGGCTGTCATATAATCCTGCAATCTGATTGGAAAGCCAATCCAAGTGTTACAAGTAAAAAAAGCATAAGACAATGGGACTTAAAGAATTTGACAGGATGTTCCACAATGTGAAATCTTCAATGAAGATGATTAATGAGCATAGAATAATTTAAGTGTGTTAGCATGAAGATCATTTCATTGAAGGGTATATAAATAATAATTATTGAAGAGCAGAGATTAAATGGCATTAGTTTCTTAGCTAAAGCAGATGACAATTAATAAGCACAGCTGTTGTTTGCACCAGCCCATGCTGGAGGATTTAATGCAAGATTTTTATTTCCCCACAAATGTCTATGCAACCCATTGCTAACTTTAGTTATAAAGCCATCCAAAAGAAACCAAAGATGACAGAAGTTGCTCCAAGAGACCAGAAGGACTAATCACTTCCTATCTAGGTTAAATAGAAAGCTAATATTCTAAATTCAGCTAATATTCCTAGGCCAATATAGCTGGCACTAGTCATTTTGCAGAATCAAGGCTGCCAGATTTCTACTTGAAAAACATTTTGTGTATGCAATCCAAAATCAGAAGTAAATTATAAGAGTAAAGCAATTAAAGATTGAAGTCTCTTTGAGTATATGCCATTAGAAAGCAATATGTATACTGTTTACGAATATTAAAGCAGAGCTCTAGCGAAACATAAGATAAAAATGAATACCCCCCTTAAATGAAAAATGCCAAAACCTGTTTTTGCTGTGATATTAAACTTGAATTTAGGGATATTCCCTGAAGTACTTTTTGGCTCTAGGTGTCCTCAGTCTGATGGCCAGCATCATTTAACCCACTTCCTCTGAGCCAAGACAGTCCTGCACCCACCCCACTGAATAGTGATGAGGCTGATACCAAAAAAATGTGGGTTTTTACACTGCTTGGATTTTAAAAGTACATTTAATGATGTATTACTGATCACAGAGCTACATTCATTTGTGCTTGTTTATGTCTGACTAGAGTTAAGCTTTTAGAACAAAATAATTACCTGTCTTTTATCTTGTTGATGTTGTTGTCGTTTTTTTGTTTTGTTCTTTTTTTAAGCCATGTTGTTTATGTCTTTCTAGTAATAGCTTTATGAAAATTATTTTATACATAGGTAATAAATGGCATTTGTGATAATTCAGGAGTCATCAGTTGCCTCATAACTTTCCTGAGCACACACTGCAAACATGGAAGTTTCATATGTTGCTCCACACTATTTCTTTTCTGTAGATACAGTAAAATCTAGCACTTGTGTGTGTCTGACCCCTTGTGTGTAAGTGTCATGCTATTTTTTAATACCATATTTAGATTACTGTACTGATGTTTAACCGCCTCCCGCCTGCCATATAATGTAATGACAGGCGCAAGGCGGTACTCTCGTTCTGGGAGGATGTCATATGACGTCGTCCCATTCTAACCGCGCACGCGCGGCTCCGGGAGCACACAGCGTGGCGATCGGCGTTGTGCTGTGTCCCTCGGACATATTGGGGTTTATTTACTAAAGCCGGAGAGTCCAAAATCAGACTCCCTTCTACATAGAAACCAATCAGCTTCCAGGTTTCATTGCCAAAGCTTCATTGAACAAGCTGAGGTTAGAAGCTGATTGGTTTCTATGCAGAAGGGAGTCTGATTTTGGACTCTCCGGCTTTAGTAAATAAACCCCAATGGATCACCAATCAAAGGAAAGAGCCGAAGATGTCGGCTCAGTTATGTTATCAGCTGTGTCCAATCACAGCTGATCGCATGTAAATAGGGAAATGCCAGCATTTCTTTCCTCACGAGCTGTCAGAGAGGAGAGCAGAGCCGGTAGTCGGCATCCCTCAGAGGGGACATGTGCACTGATCATCAGGGCACTGATGATCAGTGTGCCCTGATGATCTTTGTAGCCCCAGCAGTGCCACCTGTCAGTGTCCATCAGTGCCAGCTGTCAGTGCTCATCCATGCCACCTGCCAGTGCCCATCAGTGCCACATCAATGCCACATATCAGTGCCTACCAGTGCACATCATTGCCACATACCAGTGCCCATCTGAGCTGCCATTCAGTGTCACCCATCAGTGCCAGTCAGTGCCACCTATCAATGCCAGTCAGTGCCACCTATCAGTGCTGCCAATAAGTGCCACTTATCAGTGCCAGTCAGTACCACCTATCAGTGTGCATCAGTGCCGTCTGTCAGTGCCCATCAGTGCTGCCTAACAGTGCCACCTAACAGTGTCAGTCAGTGCCACCTAACAGTGCCAGTCAGTGCCGCCTAGCAGTGCCAGTCAGTGCCACCTAACAGTGCCAGTCAGTGCCACCTAACAGTGCCAGTCAGTGCCACCTATCAGTGCCCGTCAGTGCTGCCTATCAGTGCCGACTAACAGTGCCAGTCAGTGCCACCTATCAGTGCCAGTAAGTGCCGCCTATCAGTGCCAGTCAGTGCCACCAATCAGTGCCACCTATCATTGCCACCTATCAGTGCCATATATAAGTGCTGCCTTTCAGTGCCCATCAGTGATGCCTGTCAATGCTCATCAGTGCCACCTACCAGTGCCTCCTCATCAGTGCCCATTAGTGCCACCTATCAGTGTCCATCAGTGCAGCCTATCAGTGCCCATCACTGCAGCCTAATTAACATTAGTGAAGGAGAAAAATCACTCATTTACAACATTTTATAACAAACACTAAGAAAAAAAACTTTTTTAAAAAAAAAATTTCAGTGGTTTTTGGTTTGTTTAAGAAAAAATAAAAAACCCAGAGGCGATTAAATACCACCAAAATAAAGCTCTATCTGTCACAAAAAAATTATAAAAATTTCATGTGGGTATAGTGTTGCATGACCGCGCAATTGTTATTCAAAATGTGCCAGCGCTGAAAGCTGGAAATTGGCCTGGGTAGGAAGGGGTATAAGTGCCCGGTAGGCAAGTGGTTAAATTATTTTAGTACATTTCCTAATGTTCAATTTATGCACCTAGATTAGCAGGAATGCTGATGCTTATTCATTACATGATTTGGGTGGGACAATCACTGCTCTTTAGCTGTCTTTAGGCTGATGCCTGGGACTGATTAATAACTGGAAAGATCAAAATATAGCTACTTTATGTTTTAATTCACATTAACATATGGCTGCTACCCTCTTGTTGCAAATGGGCAATAGAAATAGGTTTTTTTTTGGTCTGATGTTTGTTTTTATTTTTTTTATAGAATGTTTTTATACTCTATCCCAAGGGTGGGCAACTGTGGCCCTCCAGCTGTTGTAGAACTACAAGTCCCATGAGGCACTGCAAAACTGACAGTTACAAGCATGACTCCCAAAGGCAGAGGTATGATGGGACTTGAATTTACCAACAGCTGGAGGGCTATAGTTGCCCACCCCTGCTCTACCCTATAAATAAGAAAAAAAATATATATATACTTAAAGTAATTATAAATCCAATCATTGAAATCTCATAAAAACTTTAGCCTAGGTACACTATAAATTGCTTATGAATTTGAATCAGATGTGATTTCGTGCGACGTGATATGAGCCCATTGATTTTGAATTGGCTCAAATTGCATTGCACCAAAAGTAGTGCATGTGCTATTTTTGGAAACGCAATGCAACAGGATTGCATAGTAGTTTTGTACCATGCGTTCTAGTGTAGGCAAAATCACTGCATTTGCGACCTGCATGTGGGGTGTCATTAACATTGCACTAACACCCGCTGCTAATCTTAAGTGCAGTGCGTTTTGAATGCGGTGCAGGAAATGCGCATGGATTGCAGATTTCCCACACTACGTTTTAGTGTGAACTGGGGCTTAATCTCAAAAAAACAATTTTAAAAGTAATTTTCAATATTTTTAATTTTTCAGGTTTCATAATAGGAATATCTTGTGATATCACCATGAAGGTCCTTGTAAAGGCACTCACAGTTATATGATGACAACACTCTTTGTTTCCCAATTGTGCTTCTGTAGTGTTACTGTCATGCAGACTTCCATTAGAGTACGTGTGTCAAGAGACATATATGATGAAGGGATGGTCCATTTTGTCATCATCAGGAAACCCACCCCAGGGGCGGACTGACCATTTGTCCACTCGGGCACTGCCCGAGGGCTCGGGGTCAGTAGGGGGCTCCATGAGATGCCCCTGGTACCTTTAATTGGCTTTTTCATAGGCTTTTTTTGGCTGTGGGTGAGGACACAGGGGCCCCATGATCCCCTATTGCCCGGGGGCCCCATGAGTTGTCAGTCCGCCCCTGACCCACCCTAACAAATGCTTTATAGCTTGAGTGCATGCATGTAGACATTAAGCGGCTGCAAGGAGACTTCAGGAGATTAGTAAACGTGAGATGTAAAAAAGTATGAAAACAGATATTTTATTTATTTCAGGTACTTATATATGTTATCAACAACAAAATGACAGTTGTTTAGGATGCAGAGAAAGCTAAATGTCATGTAGGTATGGTTTCTACTTTCAAATGTAACTACAAATGCAAACATACTGCCAACATGGGGGTACCCCATTCAATTAAAGAGCAACTACACTTTAAAAAAATGAAAGTCAGCAGCTTCAAATATTGTAGTTGCTAACTTTTAAAAATCAGGTACTTACCAATCTGTCTTCCCTGTCCATTCAGTCCTAATAGAAAAAAAACAAACAAACAAAAAAATCAAATGTTTTAGGGGCAGAGGTGGGGAGGAGGATGAGCGGCACTTTCACTTTTGAGCAAATGTCTACTTTAATTTACAGTTCATTAACTGCCTCTTCTCTCTCCTGTGAGTTCCTGGTGCCACCATCTTGGATTTGGGAGCTGGCGGTAACTTCCTGAGGAATCACAGATGACTACCAACTGTGCATGAGTGAGATTGTGCAGTGCAGTGACACTGCAGCCTCTTGGGATATGTGATTTGCCCCAGGAGACTGCAGGTGGGGGGGGGGGCAAAGTTTGTAATTCATGCTTATCCAAGAACTGAGGAACTGGATGCAGTTATCTGTCAAAAAAGTTCTTGCCCACCCCCAAAAAAAATGTGTTAGGTGCAGAGGTAGGTAGGAGACTAAATGGTACTTTCACTTTTGAGCAAAGGTCCACTTTACAGTTCATTAGTATATACTCTCCCAAGATGGGTAGGAAAGGAGAGCAGGAGATAGCTGAGAGAAAAGAAGAAAAGAGGAAAAAGAAAAAAAAAAGATCAGGACAAAAAAAGTGGTGGATGATAGATAACTAAAAATGGGGAATAAGGAATACTTTACTGTGTACCGGAGCTTTGGATACATAGGTTGGCTACAAGCAGCACATTTGAAGTCCCTTATACAGATGTTAAAATTACAAAGTAACAGGTTTCGAATATTAATAATGAATGCAGGACATCACTGGTAAGAGTCGGAGCAGCTTTTAGTGATTGGATAAACAACATTCTTTTCAAATCAAAAGTCTGTTTCAGTGAACAATTGGCCAATCAACAGTACTGTCAATCTAACTAGAATCCACTGGTGTAGGTATACAATTATGTCTTTTTTTAGTGTCTTATTTTGCTCTTAACATTATACACATGACCGGTGTCATTTTTCTATGTTATATGTTTCATTCTCCTATGCTGTATGTTGAAACCTAAACGATAGGATATAGCTTGTACTTGACAACTGTAATGGTCCCTGTCATTGTCCCTTTTATATTACAGACCATGAATAATTTCAGTCAAGGACTTTCTTTCAAACAGTTGAATCTTTTGTTTTAACAAATCTATATGTAACAGTAAGGCATATGCTTTTAAAGTTAGGTAAGCACACAAAACACATGCCATAGATTTTCTCAAGGTCATTATATGCTGAGATTGTTGTATTCTAAAGGCATTCATCTGTAACTGTGAATACATTTTCATTTCAATACTTAGCTCTGGAAATATGTTGTATGAGTTGGAGATGCTGCAAACAGAACTGCATCAGAAATCAGGAAGGCGACAATTTGAATGCATCTTTATAGTGAAAAGATATAAGAATACATGCTTTAAAATGACTCTGTGATTCATGCTTTAAAAATTACACTTCACATTTTTGAATGCTCATCCAGCTGTATACAGACACCAGCTTGAGAAAATTGCTACATTGCAGCTGTTTATGTACCTTTAGGAGATTCCTCTATATGCAGCAACTTATCAGGTCATCTGCTGATACAGTAACAACTAACACCTAACAGCAAAAAAAAAAATAAAAAAAAAATACAATCAGTATCCATCAATCATTCTGTTCTCTTACACTTTCCATTGTTAAGGCACCATATCCCAATCTGCTATTTCATCTAGACGTTATTCATTTTGTCATTTTTTTAGGTAGGCAAAAGATTATTTTTCAGTGTCTGAAGCTGGAAAAAAAAATTACAAAATATAAAAACTTTATTCTTTAAGAGATTTAACCGTTTTTTGTTCCAGTTCTGGTATAATGTACTGTTTAAAAGCCCTTGCTGAGCCTATAAAATTAAAGAAGTATTGATGCCAAAAACAAAAATGGAATATATTGCAGCTTACCAATCCTTAGATTTCTTCTTTCCACTTTTTTTCACCTGATGATCCAATCAGTGACACTCTTCCTGTCTTAGAGTGTCTGCATTTTGGATGAAGTAGTAAAACAGATACCTTTGGACAGCAGCATTGTCAGTCTGGGGAGAAGGTAGTGCACCAACATCCACATGCGTAGAATGCCCAATGCTAGAAGTGATTTATTCATCCAAAGTAAATACGCCTTTGCACACTGGTACTGACTAGTATTACAGCATTTCTCTTCTCCTTCAGTTTCTCTCCCTCACTCAGCTAATATGACCCCAATGCTGATGGAGAGGGGCAGGAGTGAGGGAAACATGGAGGCTGTGCAGGTGCCTGATGTCCTCCTTATCAAATGATGACATCATTGGTTGTTAGGATGCAGGCTGCTAGAAGGTTTTAATGGTACACAATGAAAACCTGTGGCTTTGAGTAGCTATAAGGCAGAATTCATCCACCCATTGGCTTGTATACAATGTTTGGGCAATATTTAGGTGTTTTGCCAAGGCACCCCTGAAGAAACCTGATGACACCCAGAATGTGTGGACACCCTGGTTGAAAAAGGCTGCTGTAGACAATCAAATAATAAAAATAGTGGTAAGAATATTTTATTTCACATTTAAGCAAAACAAAATAACATTAGTAGGAATATCAATAGAAAATGGTTAAGAATATCATGCACACATAATAACTACAATAACTGAAACAAATAAACCCTACGTCAATAGAAATATCAATAGACTGCGGTTGTAAAATATTATACACTCATAGAAACTAAAATTGAATGAAATATTTGAATAGATCTATTTTAACCACCTTGCGCACGCCATATAGTAATATGACGGGCGCAAGGTGGTTCTCTCGTTCTGGGAGGATTTCATATGACGTCCTCCCATTCTCACTGCACATGCGCGGCTCAGGGAGTGCGCAGCGCGGCGATCGGCGGTGCGCTGTATCCCTCGGACACAGAGGATCACCAATCACGGAAAGAACCGAAGATGTCGGCTCGGTCATGTGATCAGCTGTGTCCAATCACAGCTGATCACATGTAAACAGGGAAATGCCGGTTATCGGCATTTCTCTCCTCTCGAGCGGTCACGCTGACAGCTCGAAAGGAGAGGAGAGCCGGTAATCGGCTTTACGCAGAGTGGACATGTACACTGATCATCCTCAGCTCCTGCTGCTTGTCAATCACAGCCTGTAAGGACATAATGGTGGGGTGGGGTTGGGTCTATGGACACACAGAGTGTGGCTTGGTATCAAGCCTGCATGAATACCCCCATTGCAAGTGACTTGCTAAGGGGGCACTCAGCAGTGGGGAGGAGCAAGGAGTTCCAGCAGGGGAACCCAGAAGAGGAAGATCAGGGCTGCTCTGTGCAAAACCATAGCACAGAGCAGGTAAGTATGACATGTTTGTTATTAAAAAAAAATTAGAGTCCCTTTAAATAACAAAAATAATATTTTCTCATATTGCACAATATACATATTGTTTAAATAAGCAGAAATAATATTATTTAGTTATACAGGTACTTATATAGCGCCATCTATTTACTCAGCACTTTACATGTATATCTATTGTACAGTCACATCAGTTCCTAACCCTCGAGGAACGTACAATCTAAGGTCCTTAACTCACATTCATACATGCTAGAGCCAATTTAAACAGGAACCAATTAATCTGCCAGCATGTCTTTGGAGGAAACTGGAGTACTTGGAGGAAACCCATGCAGACACAGGGAGAACATGCAAACTCCAGGCAGGTGATGCCATGGTTGGGATTCGAACCAACGATCCTAGTACTGCAAGAACTAATTGATTCACTGACATATGAAAATCCTTTAAAACCCTTATTTACTTAATCAGTTTGAATGTTGTTTATCTGTTTAATTGATTTTAGTGAAGCCAGGCTTTTCAACTTCAAGTTTACAAAAAAAAGCCTGCTATTATCCTATGGGAGTTCATTTATTAATGAAATAGAGACCGTTCACTTTGAAAAGTTACCTATCTAGGTAAGCAAGGTGAATCTGTGTACACTGAGTAACCAATTCAGTGCCCTAGGCAAATGGGAAAAAAAAGATTGATCTTTTGTACATGACTTGGAGAAGGAAGGGAAGCCTCCTTCTCATTATTTACTGAGCTCATTGAAGATTTTCTTAGTAAGAAAAAAATCTCTTTTAGAAAATCTGAGTTTCTGCGTTACAAAGAAAGGTTTCCTTTCTTGTTATGGATAGATTGAGATAGGTTTGTTACCACTGTCTGGTTTTTACTGCTGTCTGGAGCTCCAACAGAATGATATATCCTCACCTCCTGTGTGAGGGTAACTCACTGGAAAAAGAGAAGCCTAACCCTATCTGGCTTTCTCGGCAGTAGACCCCTTTCCTGTCTCCCAATTCAAGAACACAGCTATAAGAAGGAGAGGACAAAAAAAGGAGCAGCAGCAAGTGCAAACAGAGGACACGCTGAGCAGAAACCAGATTTCCTCCAATAGTTTTCTAAACTAAGTGCTCTCATTCCAAATCATTCAAAGTTCAATTCCTGAGAAAGGGAGAGTCCCATAGCCTCAAAGACACTTTGGGTTCTTTAAAATTGCCCCAATTGCCCCAATACTTATAAAAGCTTATTTTGACTTATTGGTCTGATGCTCATTTTAGATGTTTTACTTGCAGATTTTTATGTCTGTCTGTGTTCCTACTGCAGATTTTCCAACACTTGTCTGGTGAAATCATTGTCAACAGGACTGAATGTAAATCTCTCTAACAGAACCCTAGATACCAGTAGAAACACAAAAAAAGAGGGGTTTAAATCTGTCTCTCTATTTAAAACAAGATTTTTTGGCTTGAGTTGGTGGGCCTGCTGGATCCCTCTGCTCTGTACATAAATTATGTGCAGCCCAGGAATTATGTCACCACTACTTTTATTTGTTAATACCTGAATCTGCAGAGGTGTTTGGGGCACACCAGTGGATTTATGTAACTGGTCATTTAGGAATATATTTAAATTAATGTTTATGTGCCCTGAGTTTGGATTTAAAGTTACTTGAAAATATGATATATATTATTTTAATGAGTACCAGAAATGTTGTTCACCTGTTTCTTTAGGGTTTTTATCCTCATAAATTGGATGATTTAACGGGCATGGTGTAGGTATTCAGAGCTCATCAAGAAAGCTTACACTTAATAACATTAAGTCCAATATGAGAGCAACAAGTAAAAAAAGGACCTTCAGTGACCCCAATCATTGCTATTAAACAGTGAAAGCTTTTGTACATAGTTACAGTTACGCCTTTTTAAAATTAAAAACATAATAACGGTCTTGAGAATTATGTATAACTATACATTTTGCATTGGATTTAATGTTAAAAAAGCAGAGTACTCATAACATTTATTTGGTTACTATTGATTTTTCATTGGTAAGCAAAATTTTTAGTCTAGCTAATCATTTGTTAGAGCTCCAAGCAAGAGCTGGGATTTTTGTGTTGACTGCTTCTCCAATTTGCTGAGTATAGTGTGCAGAAATAGACAATTCAATGAAAACAATAACCTTTGATCACTCTTCTCATAGCCCCAAACAAGAATGCAATAGAAAGCAAATATTGATTTAAAATAAATAAAACAGGTAAATATATGTTTGTTTCCAGTGTGAAAAAAACACAAGTGCTTGTAGGTACAGTATATGACTGCAAAGTATTTTAGGGTACTTAATTGAAGGTGTGTAGCAAAATATGTAACTGCACCAAAATATGCATTTCAACTTTTATATAATGTCTGTCTTTGAAATCATCATGTAGAAACCACATAGCACCAATTTATGCAGTGTCCAGTATACCCTATTGGCCATTTTCTTTTAACTGTTCTTTTCTTTAATTGTACTTTTTATTTCAAACATAGCAAGTTGTTTAGATTAATGTGCATAAAGAAAAAATATTTTCTGCTCTTAGTGCATTTAAGTTATTCTGCTGTTGCACACTATTTATCTGAATACCAATTAAACATATGTTCTAATCTACATGTAGATGAGCTTCCTAAAATCATGTCAAGTGACAAAATATATCTCAACATATAAAGTGCATCAAACATGAAAGCAAAAAATCATAACACCATATTCAAACAGTGAAACTAAACAGTAAATATACAATTTTGTGAACATATAACGTCTGTGCATATATTCTCCAATTCTTCTAATCCTGTGTAGACCACATGTTAAAGCCAATAATGTTCGCCAAGAGACCAGTCCACACACCAATGATCATAAACTCACCACAGAAAGGACTCACATTATCCCTCAAAATAATAAAGAGCAGGAGTCCACATAGTGTAAAACCACCAAAGCAATCACTTTAATAAGCAACAGACAGGTACTTACACAGCAGGTACAGAGAAACAAATGAAACGCCACGCTTCCAGGAATCAGCAGGCATGATTATGTAACTGGTTACACCCTGCCCAATGTGTTTCACTACCATAGAACATCATCAGGGGCAATATTCTATGGTAATAAAATGCATTGGACGGGGGTTTATTCACTCCTGCTAATTCCCGAAAGTACGGCTTTTCATGTGTTTCTCTGTACCTGCTGTGTAAATATCTGCTTGCTGCTTAATAAAGTAATTGCTTTGATTGTTTTACACTATGTGGGCTCCTACGATTTATTATTTTGGAGGATAATGTGAGTCCTTTCTGTGGCTAGTTGGTGGTCCTTGATGTGTGTGGACCGGTCTCCTTCGTTAGCTGAAGATGCTGGTGATCCCAGAGGCTTGTTAACACAAGCGCCTGTTGATCTTTGTACATATTAGAGATCGCTTTGATTTGGTAAGAGGCTGTGTAACCTTGGTTGAAGTTTAGAGCACTTATCTGCTAACTTAATGTACACATTGTAAAATATATGCATAGATGTTATAGGTTCACAAAGTTGTACTGTATATTCACAGTTTATTTTCACTGTTTGAAAATGGTATTATGATTTGTTGCTTTCATGTTTGATGCACTTTATGTGTTGAGATATATTTTGCCACTTTGTACTGATTTCAGGAAGCACACATGTGCATTAGAACATATGTTTAGATTATTATCATTCATACCCCACTTAGAGTAGCTGGTTGAATTTACTCCTCCGCACTAATTAATTAACAACAGGATAAGCACAGCTCATGAAGGTTGCATTTCAGAACAGGTGGATCTGAGTCAGGGGATTCCTGCAGTATATTGAAATATTTTGCACCATGGGTAGATAACAAACTAAAATAACATCACATTTGAAGACTGATTCTAATATTGATGAATCATGGGTGCAAAACATTCTTTCAAAATGTATATGATATCCTACATCTTCTGTGTTGTAATGCCTAAAGACAGTGATTGAAAAGCTACTTTGCTTCTTTAGAGAAATATGTATAGTATCCAATTACAGTCTGCAGAATTGTTTTCTTCACTTAGACTCCAACTCTGGGAACTGCAAAAAAAAGAAAAAGAAAACACCCTTGCAGTGTCCCCCACATTACAGGGGTTAAATGCCTGTTAGTCATAAAGGGTGGAGAATTAGGTGTAAAATGTACCTATTCCTCACTCCTGCAAGATTCCTCCATCTGTGTGACCGGTCATTGAAGCCTCTTGTTTAAGTCACTCCAGTCCATTGTTACATAATGACATAGCCAAGTACAATGCAGGGCCAAAGCCCTGCATTGCATGTGAGAACAGTGAGGAATCGTCCATACATTGGGGTGGAAAAGACTGCTTAATCCTGCTTATGGGAGGAGTAAATTAAGTGATACACTTTATTCTTTGCCCTGTAGACTTATATGAGTCTATTTTTGTAGTTCCTGTAGCTGGGATTTAAGATATTTTGCAGACAGTTGTTTAGGAGACTGCATGAACCCTGTCTGCATTGGCCAGCTCTCAGCAAAGCCAAAGAGCCACTTACTGATTGTAGAGGTTATTAAACCCTTGTGAGGAGTGATCCTGCTACAGTATGTGCATATGCACTTGTCATTTTAGCCAATCACACTGTAAAGCATCTGAATAGGGCAGTCCTATTCAGATGCTTTGCACTTTGCTCAACTAAACTGACAAGGGCACCCCTGTGCAAGGGAGGTTCAGGTGGTCTCTTCAGGGACTGTCTACACCTACCCTAAGATATGTTTCTATGCTAATGCTCTGCTTGCAGAGTTTCATTAATGCAATCCAAAATAATGCAACTAAAGTTATCAGTGAATCAGTGTCCCATTATTTATTATGTATACGAATGCTTTGCCTACTAAAATGCACAGCATAGCAAATGCAAGTCACACATCTAAGGTAACTTGTACACAACAGAGTTGATTTAATAGAGGACTAGAGCATGTTAACTTTTTTTTATTTTTGTCATAGAAGCTCTTTAAGAGAGATAAACATGTATACAACACAAAGGAGCAGTACAAATAACACCATACCATAATGCAATATAGAAGAAAGACAAGTTCCATGTACTGTAAATATAGCAGAGCATCCATTCAGTGAAGAGCCACTGGATTATTCTCCCATCAGAGAGAGCAAGACATAGATTACTCAAATCCTAATGACAAGCACACTTTTGTGATAGCCCATACAGAGACAGAGGTTTGAAATTTCATGGTAACAGAAGGAGTGACTGTTTACATTTGTATTATAATTTTTCAGTCCTTTTTTCATTTATATCACAAAAAAAACAAAAAACCCAGTGGTGATCAAATACCACCAAAAGAAAGCTATATTTGTGTGAAAAAAGGACATACATTTTGTTTGGGTACAGCGTTGCATAATCAATACATGACATAATGAAGTGAGATATGGAAAAACATTAATATGCCCTGGATGTACGGTGTTTAAGTCTCCACATATCTACTAGAGAAATTTCAGCCAGGAGCCTGCAAAATCTATTAAGAGGACGTTAAAATGAGGGGCAATGGAGGCTACTTTGTCAAGGGAGGGTTCTATAACACTGTTAAAGTAACCCAACCATATAGCAGGAATTGTGGGGTACTTGCCCATGAAGGCTAAGTTATCATGCAAAACAGAAAATTGGAATGGAGGAGGGGCATAGTACACTAGTAACAGCATTTCCAGTCCACTAAACATCGCATGTAAGAAAAAAAACCTGCCTGAAGGTCCAATTGCAATGTCAGAAGCTGAAATTGTACTGTTTTGGCAATGAGGATTGCCACCCCTTGAGAGTGTGATGTATAAGGGGCCTGGTATAGCCAGCCTATCCAGGGATTTTAAGAGCAAGCTGCGTTTGACCGGTAAGATGGGTTTCCACCAGAACAGACACATCAGCCCGGAGTGATTTAAGGTGGTTCAAGATTGCAGTGTGTTTAGGCTTTTCACGCAAGCGGCTGACATTTCATGTTAGTAATTGCAAGGGGGACATAATAATACTAATAGAAAATATAGGTTCAATCAATTCGGCAGGGACAGGTATCACATTAAGCGTATAATGTAACAATTATATAGGCATTGCATAAATTACATTACTAATATAAGGCCTAGCAATTCACATGGGTAAGCTAGTTGTAAGATAAGAAATTCAGTGGGTATGGATGGCCTGGAGTGTAGTGTTCCAGGAATTAACTGATATGCATGCTGAAGTGACTCCATCAGGAAGGTCACTCTATAAATTGAGCTTAAACCAGTAGAAACATAAAAAGAAAAATTAACCTAAAAAAGAAACCCATAAAAAATCAGTTAATTGAAGACTCTGTACATGCAGGAAAAGATACACCTAATACTGCCTTCTACAAACAGTGGAGTATAGACTGGCCAGGGAAACATACTGTATCTTGAATTACCAACAATATCCAGAAGAAAAAACATAGTCCCAGCTGTACTCCAGCTGCTGGGGGAGCGAATAATTGCTGAAGAGTACTCAGAGGCATGGGGTGCCCCAGATCTGGGAGAGTGGGAGAAAATGGAGGAAAAGAAAGGGATGGGGGGTAGGGAAATATAGGGGTCATTGACATCCAACTGATGATTCCTCAGAGTCTCCATCGAGAAGGGTGGTATGTCAAGCTCGGGGCAATAAATAAGTAAGTAGGGCAATGTCCATAGTTACCATGAAATATGAATATGAAGAAGAAATAAAGTTGCACAGAGGAGTCTAGGGGCAAAAGGTTCGGGGGGAAAGGGTAAAACAGGGAATGGTGAGAGGGAGGAAAACTCATGAGTCCCGGTGTGGTGGAGTCCTACTGCATGGGCATCCAGAGGAGTTTTCAAGAAATCAAAGGCTTTAGATCTGGAGAGGCTATGGTGTGAGTAACATAAAAGAGTGACAGGTGCAAGGACTGCTGCAAGGCCAGTGCAAGGACTCCTGTTCCATCGGAGTTCCAGCCATTCAAAAACCACTTTAGGAGCCTCAAAAAAGTATACTTTGTCATCTCTCACTACTACTCTCACTGTTTTATCCTCATTTGTTGCAATTTGGTGAATTGAGTCTGGTGCCACTGCACCTCTGCAGAGAAGTCAGGAAACATTGCCACTTTAACATTGCCAAGGGGGATGTTCCTCTTCTTCCAGGCAAGCCAGAGAATGGTGTTTTGATCTCCAAAGTTCAGAAGTTTGGCAATGAAGGAGCGCTGGGGAGTCCCATTAGGCGTTGGTTTGGCAGCCAGGCAATCGGCTCGTTCCACCAAGAAGGCGGTAGAGAAGGCCTCTCTGTCGTGGGTGATAGTGAGTATGATGGAAGGTTGGTAACTTCTGCACCCTCAGGGAGTCCCTCAAACTGTAGATTGCAGTGCCGGAGTCTGTTGTCCATATCGCCCTGTTTTTGCAGGAGGGAGTGAAGCTGGTGCTGTGCCTTTCAGTGGAGACCTGTAGCGGTGGGATGTCATCTTTCACATTTAGTGTTTGGTCTCTGTGACCCTCTCTAACAGCTTTTGGAAGTCCTGGTGGAAAGGTGAAATATCCACCTTCACTTCCTCAATCTTGGAAGTCAGGGTGCCCTTACAGGTGGAAATCATGTCCAGGAACTGTGTCTCCTCCAGCCTGGTCTGATTTAGCAGGTGAAGCGACACCATCTTCTCCCACCGCATCTCTTTCTTCATTTTGGAACCTGCCCAACTTTTCACTGGTGCTTGGAGATTTCTTGGGGGATGACATCGCAGGGTGGTGAGTGAAGATATGTAACCAAGGCAAAGTGGGGAAATTATGGGTAGATAGTCATCAGGATCAGTGAAAAATGATAAATCTCAAGTGGAGCTCCTGGTTAGTGCACCCTACACTATGCCGCTCCAGGTCTAGCCCACTTGAGCATGTTAACTTTTAAAGTGAATTTTCATCTTGCAAAGGGAATATTCACATTCCTATGTGAATGGGGTGAAAATTTGTTTTGCAAAGTGAAATTTTACTGTACTTTTAATATAAACTCCTTTTCTAAATCAGGGCCAATGTATGGGTCCCATTCAAATATTTTATCCCATTCTACCATACCTTTTTTGTAACAGAGCAACTGTAAGTTAAAAAAAAAAATGGCCTTTTCTATTTTAATGTCTCTTTTATTTAGGAATTTGTATTCTTTGTCTCCATTGGTCAGCTTTATATATTCATTTTTTTGGCAGTGGTGATAAAACTGTGCTTTATTCAGAAAACTATGTATGTTGTAGACTTTTGTTGACCCACATAGTATCTCCAATGACCATCCTCAGTAGAAGAGCATTAGGGTTAACTGTTTTGACTACCCTGGGCCACATCCAGCCCTTCAGGGATTAGCAACTGTTCTTCTGCATTACTTATAGTTCTGTCACTGGTTTTAAGCCTTTCAGCTAAGATCAGCAATACATGTTAAATAGAACAAATAAGAAAAAAAATAAACATGTATTTTATGTAATATTCACTATCGCAGAAAACATTGTAAAAAGTGCTGATTGAACAATATTTGTTTATACCACAGTTTTAGCTGTGATCATCTGTATTTCTGGAAGTGTGCAAAGCTGCTTGTATTTTACAAGGAACAACATTTTACCTAATAAAGGAAATGCTTTTCTCTGAATTGCTGTTTGCAAACAATAGTTTTACATCAAGCAGGAAGCCAGGAAACAAAAATAATAATACAATTATTTAGGAATTTAAAATATCCTCTAAAACAACACATAAAACTAAATTTTAGTGTTAAAGCCTTAAAATATTTGAAAGACAACAAAGATCCTAAAAAGGGGCAACATTAAAATTATTTTTCCCAAGGTTGCCCATGACAGCTGTTGGAAATCCTGTTGGATTTTAAATTGTTGCCTCAAACTGTCATATAGGTTTAATGAAATGGATTTTGTTTCATTAAATGTAAAAATTTGGATAAAATCTACTTTGTTCTAGGACTACAGCCAAAAATCTTTAATTAAATAAAAATCTGCCTGTGGTGCTGCCTGTGCATATTAAAATGGCAATAACCATCCTCTCTTTTTTCTTTTAAGAACTATATAACCTGCAGATATACAAAATGGAACAATTCAAGCTGTGAGTGTCTGGATAGCAAGCTTAGCCTGAAAGTAAATGTGTGCTTTCCCTATCAACATCATTTTCATAGAGACAGTCTTGGGTAGAACAAAAGAACCTACTTTCTTAAACTGAATAGGCTGCAGAGCATAGAAAAGACACTATGATGTCACCACAGTGACTAGAATACCAAGAGATTGGCACAGCATCTCACTGCACCACGATTGAACAAGCTGTAGAAAAAAAAGAGACAGTCATTTTTCAGATGTGATTTAAGTAATTTAATAAGTAAGATATTCCTGATAACATCCATTAATTAGAATGTATTAAACTACCAGCTGCCTAATACAATGACTTATCCTAACATACTTGGTGCTTCACTTATTTTACATCGATTTGTTGATGCAGTATTCAGATTATTACATACAACATGCACACATTAAAACTGATCTCCAGCTTTTAATGTTGGTCCAAATGACCTATTTATTTCACTAACAGATGCAGCAGCTTTCAGTGCTGTATGGACTGTATGTAGTCTCAGTTACATACAGTGTACAGTGCTGTGTTCCAGCAGCAGGATGGGAACTTTTTTTCCCAAACCCGAAACAAAATTGGTCAGGATGAGAGCTGCTTAGCCATTCCCCGGACGCTTTGTAATATTTGAATAAAAAGAAAACTACTTCTGATTGGCTGAGTCAGAGATCATGACATCATTTGGATCTTACATTTATGTGAAGAGCTACCAGAAAATGTATTTACAGCTATTAAAACACTTTCAGAAAATAACTGCTTATTAGACTATTTTTTATTAAATCGCCAAGCATAATGCAAAAATATTAGTATAATACCATGCTACTTGCAGCTCATACTACTAGAGACCAGGAAACAACACTCACTAATCCATGCTTGCAAAATTGCAATGGACAATCCATTAAATTATCATTCTAATGATTTTAATCTATCCCAGCATATTATCCCATCTTTGTGAGTTTGGTTTCCTATGAAGGCATCTCACAACAGAAGTATAAAATCCACATGGATACCACATAGTCGAATAGCTCCCACTTACGGTTAGAAATTAAATTTTAAGGCAGGGTCTATGTTGGAATACATTCTTTCCTTGTGTACAGTAGAATATTTACCAAGATTGTGTGTTTCTTGATTCTTGAAGGATTTGCAGGGTTTTTACTTTGAACTGTCATTTGGAAGATATGCAAATGGTACGCTGATATATTGAGGTGCCTTTATGGAAAATCATTTATGCAGAGATGGGCTATACATGCTGGGATAGAGTAGAATTATGTAAGTTAGTAATGTTAAAAGGCTTGCATAAAATGTCTGAAAGCCATGTGGAGACTACATAATTTCCTCCAATGGAGAGAAATTTAACTGCAAATCATAAGATTAGGGTAAAATCTTTTTGTGTATAGGATTTCTATCGAATATGAATGTTTCCTGTCTCTTGTGGTATATTTTACAGAGGCTCTGCTACTAAGAGTTATTTTTTGTAAGAAATAGCAATGGTTGTTGATGTGGTGAGGTGCCTCTGAAAGTAACCATACATGAAGAGATGGCTAAAGGTAGATGAAATGAACAACAAAGGATGGAATATAGGGAAATATTTCTAAGCATTCCCTTAAAGAAAGGTTCTTAAAGAAGAACTCTGGGAATTTTTTTATTTTCCCATGCAGTGGGGCTGTGTTCACACTGCATGGGTTAACTGTTTGTTTTTGTATAGGGGATTGGAGAGTGGAGGTATACTAACCTAATCTGCCAATCCTCCAAGTGCAAGATCGGTGCCTGCCACTCCTGTCTCCCTGCACACTAGCGGTCTTGTAAATGGACTCTTCCTGGTGTCATCACTCCCATACACCAGCTATGGACGTGAGGTCGCCAGGAGCAATCCACTGCTTAATGTGCAGAGCGCACTTTTCTAGAGGATTGAAGGTTCGGGTAAGTGTAGCTTTTCCTTGTGCCCCTGGAAAAAATGAGCAGTTAACCTACACAGCAATTAACCCATGCGAGCAGTTAAACAATGCAGTGTGGGAGAAAAAAAAGTTCTTCTTTAACTTCTATACAATTAAGACTGTTAATGAATAGCCCAATATATCCCAGTACCCCCTTCACTGGACTGCAAAGTTCACTAGTCCTATTAAGTATCAGAATTACTTCAAAAGATGTCAATAGTCCAATCTCCTTTTACATATATATAGTGAGAAACAGAAAAATTTTTTAAAAATCATAAGGATTCTACCATAATTATTTTTTATAAAAAAGAAAATTGCAAATCAACAAGCTAGCTATAACTAGAAGGGCCTTTGAACTTGCTTGTGTGCAATCTATGTATGCACCTGAGGTACAGTTACTGACAATCTTACTTGCATGTCATCTGACACATCAAGTGAATTTTTCCACTTTGATTTTGAGTTCAAAACTGCAGAGACTCCTGCTTCAATTGTTTAAACTTATGCAGTGATTCAGTCTCATGACCCTATAATTTGGTTCCCATACTCCCAAAGGGTATGTATTTCACTGGATAAAAAGCAAAGCTGTACGCCATTTGATATTTAGTGTCACTTATAAAATAAGCAACAACAGAAACTTGGGACCTTTCCCAACACTGGGAAGCACTGCATCCTTAGATAAGAATGTAATAATAAAAAAACTGAAAAAGTAAGGCATATGCTTTATATAATCATTGAAGACTGGTTGTAGACACATGTTTATAGTGTCCAATTTGATTAGTTAGGAATCGAAATTCAGGAAAATATTTTGTATCCAAATCTCCTAAACACAATAGTAATGAATTTAAATGAAACCAAAATAAATTATACCATAAACAACAAATGTATTTGTATGTATTGATTTCATGCATTTACAACTTGAGAGGGTTTTGAAAGTTCAATAATATTTGTCACACTCTGTATTGTTATGATTGACCAAAACCAAAGTCACAAGCAGATCACATCAAAGTCACAAGCAAACCGCAAGCATCAAAGTCACAAACAAGTCATATCAAAGTCAAAAGCAAGTTGTATCAAAATGAATCATTCTAACATAATGAATATGAAAAAAAATGAAATGACTGAATTAACGAATTAATCCAAAACAATTTTTTTTGTTGTGCACATTCCTAGTGTTCATAGTTAGAGGGCACATACAAACAATAAAAGGAAAAGTTTGTGCTCAAATACAAATGAAAATACAGGATGGTGGAGTTGTAAATTAATTCTTAGTACATTTACATGTTATATGATAAAACATGTTTAGTTACTTTCCGGCTTTGTGCCACAGCTCCAGTTTTGAAGTTTAACTAAATAAAGACATACAGTATGTAGACATTTCTAGGGTTAAACACTGTGTAGTATACAGTTTATTTTAGACAATACCTTTGTAGCTTCTGTTCACCTACCCAATATAGAACAGTGAAAGTCTGACCATTTGTCTTTTCTAAGTAAAGTTACCAATGAAAATTCATTTTCACAATCAATAGCTTTGTTACACTAACTAATATCCATTACCAAAAATGGGTTATATTGTATTCAGCAGACAGATTGAAGCACAGAGAAGAGACTGCAATAACAGGAATCATGCACGCATTGCCTAGAGTTTCCTATAAAAAAAAGGTAGGTTCTGTGGAACCAGAATATTATTGAAATACTACATACAGTATAACAGCATAACATTTGAGTATGGAATTGGGTATACAGACAGGTGTGAAATTATATCATTGTAAGGGCAGCAGGGAGTCCTCCATTACTCATTAAAAAGTTATTTGCATTATACTGGTAGACATCTGACTGGAGAAATACTGTATCTAGCTACATGTCAACCTTTCATTTCAGAAACAGTTTATTGAAAAAAAATTGTGTTAAAAGGTTTTCTGCAATTTTCTAGTATGGTGCTGTAAAATGCTTACAGAAGATTCTTACTTCTTCAGAAAGGGTCGAAATGAACTTTTCTTCAATGAGCTTCTTTTTACAAGCTTAATGTACTTTCTGAGCTATCATTGCTCAGGAGAACTATATCCATTTCTCACTGGCTTTATACATCAATTTATACATTGTGCAGAATAGATATTAGTCTACCAGATAATTTAAACAAAAAAGTGAAAATATATACACATTTAAGCAAATTATCACAGGAAATTAATAAAGAAAAAAATGTTTACCAGTTCTTGGTTTTAATGTCATTTGGTCCTCTATTTAAGCATCTGGATCATACAGCACACAATTAGGGGCTGAAATGTATTCAAGAGGTGCTTTTTCAAAGTTTATGAAGCCTTTGGGAAAGTAAAGGTAGGGGTAAAAGCCTTTTCAAATTGAATGTTTACAAAGGCCTGCACTACATTTAGATAGTAAAACATACAATGCTCGGTGAAATGTATTTTTTTGTGTTTAATAACAGCCATATCAGGTAACTGACAATAAGAGATATTTAGGTAACTAGAGCAATTGCACAGGGTTTATTTGTGCCTTTAGAACTGATCAGCAGTCTAGGAACAGTGCTGATGCAATCATAATTGTAACTAGGAATTCAAGGGAATAAATGATCTAATACAACACTTGCTCTATCATGATATTTGGTCTTTAGACACAATCCAGGACAATTTGGTTTATGATTCCTTGGGCATTGCCAAGATTTGTCCCAAATTTTAAGAAAAGAATTCATATTTTAATTAGCGTCATGGTGCAGAAATCCTTTATAATCAATCAAAGACAGTAAAAAAGGAAACTGTCCATATTCAATTTATGCTATTATTTGATGTAGATTGACTTTACAACATTCTTAAATACCTCCTCAAATCCTATTGTATCCTAATTCTGAGAAATTCCCATTCATTTCTAGAGCTTCACTTACTCTAAAATGCATTAACTAAAGACAAATCAGTATCTATTTTCATCTGCACTATGGGATCAAATGTTAATTTTGCATTAAATGTATCAACATTAAGATGTTTATGTTCTTCTGTCAGTGATATATAAAATCCAAGTTCATACCCACCTCAGGCTTTCTTAATCTGTTATTTTAATTATGATCCTGAAGCACAGAATCTGTACATAAATATTTTAACTTTAAAATAGAAATATTTTTATGCTAAAGATTGGATATAATAATTTGCTTTATAGACTTGCAACAACATGTAAATTGTTTTTGCTCAAAGGATATTAATCACCGTTAACAGTGATTTCTAATTTTGCTATTTTATTTTTGTTTTAAGCCATATTTTTCTATATAACATTACTTTTCACTGTTTTCCTGCATTCAGGAATTATATTGTTTGCGGAACAACTGCATTTCAGGCATCTGAAACAAGAGTGTACAATACACTATGTATCCGTTGCAGGCGGGGTACATTCTCCAAACATTTTCAGGAGAGTTGGGTAGAAGGATGTTTTTTCTAAAATCTTTTGAACTAAAAACTTTACCTGCTAGTACATTTTAAGAATTAGTTTGTGCTTTATTATTGAAAGAATAAAAATTGGTGTTCTACAAAAGCCTTTTTTACCAGGGACTCCACATGGCTGATTTACCCAGATGTCTGGCTACTGTGTTCAGAGACTGCCTGACAAATTTGCTTCCTATATGGCACACCATCAGCATCGCTACTGTTCAGGTAACAACTATTTAGGTGCATTTAGTCTGCAACAACCAAAACAGCCAATCAGAACCCAGAGCTGAACCACACAGTTCAACCTGGGTATTTATTTAAACAATACTAGCATAGTTAATGTGTGGTACAGGGAAAATTTATGTTATTATCTAAGCAGTGATCTACTTAGCAAAGTAGGTATTTCATTATCACCTCCAGCAAATCTCTAATAAATTCAAGTGTACATCTCTCTTTTCAGAGAAATCATGAGGGACCAGTATACTAACACTTTTTGAGTGAGATGTTTTTGTAGTGTCATTTACCCCTGTTTTATATATATATACAGTTGCAAGAAAAAGTATGTGAACCCCTTGGGATTACGTGGAGTTTTGCATGATTTGGGCATAAAATGTGCTCTGAATGTCATCTAAGTCACAACAATAGAAGAACACAGTCTGCTGAACATAAAACTACACAAACATTAGATGTTGCCATGGTTAAATTGCACATCAGATTTAAACATTCACAGTGCAGGGAGGAAAAAGTATGTGAGGCCCTAGCTTAATGACTTCTCCCAGAGCTAATTGGAGCCAGGAGTGAGCCAACCTTGACTCCAATCAGTGTGATGATATTGGATGTGTTGCTGACAGCTGTCCTGCCCTTAAAAAACACACACCTGTTTTGGGTTTACTGGTTTCAAGAAGCACTGTCTGATGTGAACCATGCCTCGCAGAAAAGAGCTCTCAGAAGACCTACGATCAAGAATTGTTGACTTGCATGAAGCTGGAAAGAGTTACAAAAGTATCTCCAAAAGCCTTGATGTTCATGTGTCCAAGGTAAAACAGACTGTCTACAAATGGAGAAAGTTTAGCACTGTTGCTACTCTCCCTAGGCGTGGTCATCCTGTAAAAATGACTGCAAGAGCACAGCGCAGAATGCTGCATGAGGTAAAGAAGAATCCCAGAGTGTCAGCTAAAGACCTACAGAAATCTCTGGCACATGCTAACATTTTTGTTGACACATCTACAAGAAGGAAAACATTAAACAAGAATGGAGTACATGGGAGGACACCACGGAGGAAGCCATTGCTGTCCAAAAAGAATATTGCAGCACGTTTGAAGTTTTCAAAAGAGCACCTGGATGTTCCACAGCACTACTGGCAAAATATACTGTGGACAGATGAAACCAAGATTGAGTTGTTTGGGAAGAACACACAACACTATGTGTGGAGAAAAAAAGGCACAGCACACCAACATCAAAACCTCATCCCCACTGTAAAACATGGCGGAGGGAGCATCATGGTTTGGGGCTGCTTTGCTGCCTCAGGGCCTGGACGGATTGTTGTCACTGATGGGAAAATGAATTCCAGAGTTTATCAAGACATTTTGCAGGAAAACGTACGACCATCTGTCCGCCAACTGAAGCTTCGCAGAGGATGGGTGATGCAACAGGACAATGACCCAAAGCATACAAGTAATTCAACAAACCAATGGCTGCAACAGCACAGAATACGTCTTCTGGAGTGGCCCAGTCAGAGTCCTGACCTCAACCCGATTGAAATGCTGTGGCATGACCTTAAGAGAGCGATTCACACCAGACATCCCAAGAATATTGCTACACTGAAACAGTTTTGTGAAGAGGAGTGGTCCAAAATGACTCCAGATCGTTGTGCAGGTCTGATCTGCAACTACAGGAAACGTTTGGTTGAGGTTATTGCTGCCAAAGGAGGGTCAACCAGATATTAAGTCCAAAGGTTCACATACTTTTTCCTCCCTGCACTGTGAATGTTTACATGTTATGTGCAATTAAACCATGGCAACATCTAATGTTTGTGTAGTATTATGTTCAGCAGACTGTGTTCTTCTATTGTTGCGACTTTGATGACGTTCAGAGCACATTTTATGCCCAATTCATGCAAAACTCCACGTAATCCCAAGGGGTTCACATACTTTTTCTTGCAACTGTATATATATATATATATATATATATATATATTTATATATATATCAAAAGGTGGACTGCTCGTCCTGTTTATTGGGTGCTGAAAAAAGGCAGGCTCCAATTTGCCACTGTTATACCATTCCAAGGAGTCATCACACTCTCAAAAATTTCCTATGCAATGGTTACTTTCTTTATTTGTAGCAAATGTCTTTTGCAATGCACAACAGTTTCAAGCCTGTACTGCTAATTACACTGCAGTCAGCCCAATTAAATTCTACTTTCAAGTGGTAACCCCATAGATCAGTAGCACAGACACAACTCACAATCTGTATCCCATAGTAACTCTGTAATTATACATAGTATAAAAAGCAACGTAACAAGCACATACATTGTACTTTATATCCAAATATAATTGTAATCCCATCACACTAACTACTCCAAAATTTTTTATGCTTTATCCTCCAAACTTCAATTTTTTTCCATGTTGAAAAAAAGGTGAGGTTTGGTGGGTAAAGTAACTAAAATCATTACATCCTGATAGATTAAATATGGATTATGATTTACATTGATATTTGTGAATATTGATTTTCTTTCTATTGTATATTTTTATTCAGGATGTTTATCATGCTTGAGAATATGATCTACTGTCTTGATTTAAACATTTGGTAATGTGTATGAGATAATTTTGGAGTAATTAGTGTGATGGGGTCACAATTACATTTTGATATAAAGTATTTTTTCCCTACTAAAGACAGGGTTTGTTTTTATGTTTTTTTGTGTAATATGTGTGGTTACTGATTTGGTTACTATGGGATACAAATGATGGGTGGGGTTTGCGCTGCTGATCCTTGAGTTTTCCACAAAGCAGTAATTAATGAGGCTGCTTGTGTAGTGTACAAATAAAGAAAGTATTGAATAAGAAACCTTTTGGAGTTTGGTGACTCACTGTATATATATATATATATATGTGCGTGTGTGTGTGTGTGTGTGTGTGTGTGTGTGTGTGTGTGTGTGTGTGTTTCAAGCATAAATTTGCAAGTACATGTGGAATCCACAGTGACACATCAAAGCATCTTGATGAGACATGGCACTGCTCAGAGAGAAGGCTCATCTGGAGATGGCCCTTACCTCCTTGATGATACAGCAACACATCATAAAATCAGACATAGCCTTTGCAGAGCAGCTGAAGACTCTCAGGGTGCTTTTGCTCCAAATCAAAAAAATCAGTGATGGAAACTATATACATCTCTCTGCTACCACATGCCATTCTAATGGACATGTGTAGTATAGAACTCTTAGCTGCACATGCCCATAAAGTACATCAAACACATAGGTGGTAAACAACACAGAGCTGTGCATGCTGATTATTAAGTAATGATGCATGATGGGAGAGTCTTTTCCACAGCAGAATGCTGGAGTGTTAAATGCAGACAGGTTCTTTTTACCCCTGGACTTTGTTCACACCACTGGGTTCCATTTTATCAGCATATTTATTTTGACAGATCAAAGGATACTGGAAGAGGGTGCTCTAGTGGATGACCTTGCCCTTATAAATTATAAAGCCTCTGTGCCTTTAAAGAGAGAGGAGCTGCAGGACAATGCATGCTGTTATAATTTTGTTTCCACAGCAATAACAATTATGCAAAATACATCCTAAAACGTGCTATTGAAAACACAACACAAACTTTTAAAATTAGTAGATGGAAAACAAGTGGAGAGTTGAGATAAGAAGCAAAAAATTAGGAAGTTTTGGAAAAGTATAAGTGAGGAGTTTAAAGCATTTATTTGTGTATACATATACAGGGGGAATTTAGGAGTGGTAATTGTTGTGCACATATGAAATTGAAAGTTTGAGAACCACTTTTATTATTTGTGTGCATATAAAGTTGGGGGTTTGAGGAGTCATGCTAATTTATGTGTTAATATGAAGTGAAAGTTTGATAAACAGTGATAATTCCTGTGCACATATAAAGTGAAAGTGTGATGAACAGTGATAATTGTTTGTACATATAAAATTGGGAGTTTGAGGAGTGGTGTTTATTTTTGTCTTCATTTAAGCAAACATTTAAAAATGTTATATCCCACTGCCAATCGTCAATTTCCCATTAAAGAGACTCCAGTTGTAGTTATATGTTTTCATTACTTTTATTCTACAATTTTGATTATAGAAAATATAGGCCTTCATTAATTGAACATAAATCAAAATTCAGTGGGTCACCTTTCCTAAAAAATCATTACCACATACGTGGGTTACAGTAGCATTTTGTGGCTGTTTTGGAGGTCTTGGTCTTGAAAAGATTGACCACTAATTCAGGCTTCCACTGATACATGAAAACTTCTGAAGGGATTGTTTAAATATAGTATATTGCAAATAGAATAATGCAGATGCATAGGCGTTGATTTACTAAAGGAAATAGACCTTGCACTTTGCAAAGTGCAGTTGCTCCAGAGCTTAGTAAATGAGGTAAAGCTTCAATTTGCAAAGAATACCCAATCACGTGTAGAAAGATTTTTACTACTATTTCCTACTATTTCCCTTTAGTAAATCAATCCCATAGTGTGCAGAAATACAGTTATGTTTCTCAGCTAAATATTTTGGATATCCAAAGGGCTGTGTATACATTCTCTAGATTCCTTTAGATCAGTCTAGAGATTTTTTTATTGTGGATAATTAACAAACTTATTGTTAGGCCAATTTTACTAGAAAAATGTTTTTGCCAAACTTTATAGAATTATAATGCCTTCTGTATTACTGGAGTAAACATGAATGAATAAAGGAAATCTCCTGTTTAGAGAGACTCCAAAGGAATCAGTTGGTATTGGAACAGAACAATTACATATAGATGAATTCTGGGAGCAATTTACAGGTACAAGGAAAGTACATTTCTTTAAAAAATGATTGGTTAAAGCAAGCAAAGTACCATTCTCAGATCCATTGTCTTCTAGTTCCGATAGGATAACCAAAGCTCAAAGGGAACTTTTATGGTTTGTATAAGAATGAATAGGCAAAGTATTCAATTAGAACATAGGAAATTGGTAGGATAATCACATTGGTGAATGTAATATCTTGTGTAAAGTACAAATGTTTTAATGTTTGATAACTCATTGAATTTGTATTATTTCTACTACAGTGTATTGAAATACAAAAAAAAATAGCAAGTATCTCAAAAAGCAGGCAATGAGAAACAGGGCTTTTGCATTGCATAGAAGACTTGTATACTAGAATGTCCACCTCCTGGGTTTTTAATTAGTGGTGAAAAAATATATGTAGGTTGTCTTTACCTTTGAAAATGCTTGCTATTTGGCTGTGTCATGCTTCAATACTTCTGAGTCTTTGATCCAGAAGAAGACGCAGAAAAGGAAAGTAGGCAAAATCAGAATTTCTAATGTATATACATATTTCAGGCTTTACTCAAAAAGTTTTAAACCCAAAGCATCATCTTGACAGGCAGGTAACATGATTGTCTTTTTGAGAATGAAAGATCAGCAATGGAAACCCACAAATTATTGTAATGATAGGCCTGTCTATGACACAGCACAGAATTTTTGAAAGTAGATAACCAATCTACAGACAGTGCAGGGTTAGTGTTTTTTTTTAAATGTGAAGTGTCACAGATGTGACTTTAATACAATACAAAATAGAAAGACTTCAAGCTTCACCCCTGAGGAATGTGTGCAAGTAAACCTCACCAAAAAGGATAAGGTTCTTCATAATAGACCCCAGCTAAAGCTTACAACCTGTATTGAATTTCTGATTGGTTGTAGAAGGTAGGACAAAGTCACAGGTTCACTTAACTTCTCCAACTCTCCAGCATGACATACAAGCCTTACCTCTTTATGACACTCTCTTTGGCCCTCAGGACAAGGAAAAGCAAGCTTTAGGCAAGATCCAAATGGACTAGTTCGAGCTTACACAGAGCTAAGTGCTCCTTTCATCCTAATATGACAGCTCTGCTCAATCACTAGGCATCAGCACTCTCACATCAGAAAAGGCTAGCAAGTCACATGCTCATGCTCAATCAGGAAGTACAGGGTATTTTACTCCAATCCAGGTATATAAACATAATGGCCATGGAGGTTAGGGTAGCTGAGTACATGCATGGGGGTAGGAGAGAGTTAAGTGAAGGGGTACTTTTAATTTCCATCTAGATTGCATTATGTAAACATATGATATAAGGAGCATTGGTTATTTGTTTGTTTACAAATCATTAAAAGTTCTGTAAAAATTAACCAAATAAATGCTTTTGAGGTCGTGTCTGTATTGTGATGGTACAGGGAGTTGTAGATTCCATAAAACTGAACATTCATTTACTGTACATAATGTATCTGGCTGTCAAACCATCTGCTCTGATGATTATTTTCCTGTGCCAAGATGCCAAATGTCTGCTCTGCTGCAAAATACCATACATATCGCTTTGCCTTCAACTGCCTATAAAGTCATTCAGAAGAAAAGTGATACATTAGATTAACAAAGCCAACAAATAAGCAAAGGCTGGAGACTTGGCTGGGAATAAGTGTGTACAAAAAACTGCAAAACACGAAATTAAAATCCCCATGTTTAGCTGTGATTATGTTACCCTTATCTCACTGACATTGTATTTGGTGCAAAAACATGGTTATTAGCATATTTCTTTAAAAAAACACCATGCTGCAGCAAATCTTTCTGCAGACATAACATTCCTAGCCCAAAGAATGCTGTCTAACTTCATGATCGGAAAATTCCAAATAAATTATGATGACATAGAGTGTTCTCAGTGTATTTTATGTAACTGTTCCTCTGAGAGTACACAATAATATCCACAGACATTAGCAGTAAAAGAGCATTTAAAAATGTGTATATGCAGCTACTATGCCAAAGTATAATTTATAAAATGTAATACCTAGGCTGAAATTAATTCAGTGAGATCAAATCTAAAACAAAATTGTAATTGTAATGCAGGGATGCTGAGTAATTTTCCAGTAATTTTACCCCACTTGTCAGTAATACATTTTTTAAAAGAGTTACTGGACAAATAGTGCTCGTGAGAGGAAAAATATTAAGCAGTTTGTAATGTACCATCCAGTGTCGTTATGGGAAAAAGAAGGCCAGTTATTCGGTTAACCTACAAAGTTACGGTAATTATTGATAATGCACTTAATCACCAAATGAATTAAGCTTTTATATATTCAGTGAGATCAATTTTGCTAAAACAGAAGAAAGAGGAGCCTCTGAAATTAAACATTTAAAACATGTACAGCATGTTTTTAGTTTTAATAAAATATCTACAGATGTTTTTTTGCTGCATGTTCTTCTTGGAAACTAGCAATTAGTTTGAACACTACTCTCAATAGGAATAACTAATTATTGACAACTGATACATTTTTTTACTCAATTTGATTAAAATATACAATTATTTATCAGTGTTTTACTGGATACGGTGTACTTTTAGGACACTTATTCTTTTTGAGCCCATCATACTTTCTTGAAAAAAAACTAATATGAGGTCTTTGATTTGTGGACTGTCTGGCCAATCACAGCCTCTCATAATAACTTTTCCAGTCCTGCACTGTGTACTCTAATTTAGACATTTGATAACCATCTAATAAATGTCATTGGAATTAGGGCTGACTATGTTTGGAAGGGTTAGAGGACTGTGACAATTTTAAAGACAGGCTGTGAGGTACTGGATGCAGTGAGGATATCCCCAAAGCTACATTTCAGGTAAATATGATCTAATATTATCATGTTGGAAATGTAGAGGGGGAGGGACAATAGGATAAGTGTGCTCAAAGTGTACATATCCTTAACATGTTAAGCTCTTCCCACCCGTGGTATGCATATATGCAGCCTCTCAGCGGGTGGGCCTTAATGCCAAGAGGATGTATATATGTATACCAGAATGTAAACAAAGCTGTGCCCAGACAAGTGAAGGAATGGACACTGCTCAAGTGACCCCAGAAGTCCAATGCTGAGGAATGGCCTCAGCCGCCATTCTTGCCACACCCTCTGATGCATTTTTCCCTGCCCACAGGGGCTTGGTCACAGAGGTAGCATGCTCCCAACACAGTTATTGGCAGTTAATGGAAAGATCCCGATCTCTACTTGTGATCGGGAGCTTTATGATCATGTGATCGCTGTCACAGCCAATCATTGTGGTCACATGATCATAAAGCCCTCCCTGCCTCCCGGCATCAGTGACCTCTTAAAGGGCCAGGGGGTGCCAGCATCAAAGGCATAACGCTTCTCTTTTTAACATTTTATTTATTTAAATAACAAAGTAAAGAAAAACTTCAGACCAATGAAAAACAGGTTATGTGCTTATATTTGTAAAATAAACCAGTGTAGTGAAATTAATTTGACTTGATCATAGTAAAGTATGACCATAGCACACAGAGTAGGTAACACTGGGAGAGGGAGACGCAGATGCAGCACATATTGAAGATTAGAGATGCAGCAGTTATCATATATTTAAACATATGGAGCATATGTAAAAAAAAGGTATGTGATGACAGGAGGTCACTATCCAATCATCATGTTAAGGACAAGACCTAAGAGCATTACTAAAATGCAGTAAAGAAACATCAGGTCTCAAGAATAAATAAATGGAAATACAAATCCTTTGTCAGTTAAAACAGCTCTCATATAATTATGTCTTCTGTGTATTTAGTAATTTGCCCGTTATTTAGCATTTAATCATGTTGGGAATATAAGCCATTTCAGTTTCTTACAAAAAAATAATTACCTATCATGTGGTATATTTTATTTTTGCTTTATCTGTTTAAATTTGCTGAATTTCACTGATTCCAGTTATGTAGTTTTTTTGTTGTAGTATGCAGGATATGTGCAGTGCAGATGAGTTTGCTAGACCTTTATAGAAAGATTACAGCTCATTAAGACTAGTTACTTTTCTGGAAATACTCTTGTGTTCCATCCAGAAAATGATGCTAGTAAATCATCAGAAAAATAATGCAATGAAACACTCAGCATGGAAGTTACAATGATAAAATGATTTTCAAATCAATTTTTTTTCTGTTAACGCATGTGTGCAATTCATTACTGTCTGCAGTGATAGCATACATGACATAGGAAAGAAATTAAGCTGTTATTTACAGGTGTTTTCTGATTTCTGCAAATTTAAACTGAAAATCAGCATTGCCAGCACTTTGATGGGTAGAAATAGTGTTCATATTGTTTATTTTAATAGATATGTTTATATAATATTTGTTTTCAGACTGTATATCTATTATACAAATTGCTACCAATAATACTTATATGCAATATTTACATTAAAGAGGATAAAGAAATATTTCTAAAAGCTGCATTGCAAATGCATGATGTGTTTACCAGATATTCACAGAAAGGTTAATGCCATGAATTCTGAATGTCTGTATTTACATCAAGCAGTGTGTTCTCTTTAAACCACAGACAGCTCCTTAGCTGCATCCCCTCCCCTGCAGTGGTCGGATTATTTTCCATTTGTGGTACTGAGCATGCATAAAATCGCCTTATTATGCTCTGTTTCACTTGAAATCTGTCTCCTCAGAGACTTATATCACAGCTATCTATATTTGTTTAACTTACAATACAATGTAGAAAATGATTTTAAGTACTTTGTTTCTAGACTACTTGATTTTTCATATTTATCATATGTTTAGTTCATGTAGGGCGTTTATTCTCTTATTTGATTACAGTAAGCAAATAATTTTTTCTATTATATACTCTGTTAATATGTAGTAACAAAAGAGTAATGCTGCTACATTGCCTTCTCCATAGTCCTTATACAGTATATCAGCAGGACTAGATTTAATTGATATTGTCCCCATAAATCACTATACTACCCCTACCCCAGTAGATGTTTTATCCACACAAATCCATGTACCCCTTATAAAAGAAGGCAATGGTGTATGAATTACTAATGATTCTGAGGTTGTGAACCAAACCTTCTGAAGTCTTAAATCTGAACAAATATATTTCAGTGAAGGAAAATATTTAGTTCTTAATCTCATAGGAAGGGATAAGCCCAGCATATGTAGGTTCAGTTAGAACCAGGCTTGGAAAGCATTACTAAAGTTTGGGTGCTGAATCCCAACCCCACTGCAGTCAATGGGAAATGAATGCTAATACACAGTAATAGCCATTTTCTAGGAATTGTTGTTGCCCTTTAAATTACAGTCAAAAGACAGATCATGCCTGCTTTCTTTCTGTTTGTAAACAAAGCAGTTAGGAATCCCTTAATCTATTTCAGAATCTAAAGCTGTATTTCAGAATGGCAGGGGTGTGCTTAAGGTGTGGCAGAGGTCTGTGCAGTTCTTTGGTAGTAACTACCATAATTAGTGATGGCAATTAATCGAATCTGTATCTAGCAACAATGTATATACTCATTTATTGACATCATGAAACCAATATTTGGGGGGCTTCCCCTGTTGATCTCTCTCAGATTCCCTATAGTTGTTTCATTTGGATGGCATACACATGTTGCAAGTGTTGGTATTTTTTTATTTTTTGGGGGGTCTTATAGGTGTATTATATATTTTAGAATAATTGCCTGCCTTTTTACTCCTGAATAAGTTGTATGTCCATGAAACCCATATAGTTTTCTCATTGAGTCTCACACCACTGCTGTTCATACCGTAAAACAAGTTAGAGATGCATGTGTTTATTGTATCAAATATCTGACCCAGATGACAGCTGAATAGGCCTGATGGGGAGGACTCATGGCTGTTAGTTCACCAGTGACTGCCAGCTTCATAACAACAGTGAAAGCTGTATTACTGCTGCTAAACATTTAACTTCCCATTGCCACTGGAGGTTAGACCCATGACCAAGCACCAATTAGTTTGGTTGTTTGTTGGACTTCCACACAAGCAAAATTTTGCCCCAATCAGCAGCTCATTCTTACTTAAAGGAAGCTGTGCATTATGCAAGATCAGGGACGGACTGACAACTCATGGGCCCCCCGGGCAATAGGGGATCATGGGGCCCCTGTGTCTTTGCCCAAACTCAAAAAAGCCTATGAAAAAGGTACCAGCGGCATCTCATGGGCCCCCCTACTGACCCCGGGTCTCGGGCAGTGCCCGAGTTTCCAAATGATCAGGCTGCCCCTGTGCAAGACTATACAGGCAGCCTAAAGCATGCATTTAAAACTGCTTTCTTATTATTAGGTGTATTTTAATGAATCTGCGCTGTGGTAACGTGTGGCTGCTGGCAAACAAAGTTTGATATATCCAAACCTAAAAACTTACAATATTGTGAAATAATGCAGCACCAGTGCATATGACAAAAACCTACAAATAAATAAACAGTGTTCAATGTTTCAAACATGAAGTCTCTGTTAAATCAAAGTCCATATATTTTCAGATAAAAAAGATCCACCAGTAGATCCTTGTAGTGTAACGAAAACACAGAGTGACACCACCTCAATCAAATGCACGCTCACTGGACCATAATCTGTAATAAGTACAGCAGGCACAGCATGTTTCTCAGGCGCAAATCATCCCCAGGTTTATGCACTTCCACTCTGGAATCACTTTTAGGCAGCAGCAAGAGGCAACTGCCAACGGAACAAATAGAGCTCACCAAGGAGCCAACAGAAAGCCAGTGATAATGTAGTTGTCAGTGCCTCCCTAAGTGAACTCTATTTTCTTCACTATCAAGTTTTAACTGGATGTCTGGCTCTTTTCTACAATAAACCTTTATTTAAACCACTACACTATCACTGTTTTCCTGTTGGCTCCTTAATTAGCTCTATTTGGTCCACACCTTATAGGTAGTCACCTTGAAAAAGCATCTACTGTATTTAGAAAAAAATCTGGTAATCCATCAGTCTTCTGCATAGTCAAGAGAAGAAACAGTTCCTTCATCTTCTCTTCTGGCAATGGTGGAGCATAGTCCTGACTCCTGGGTGGATTTTTTCTGCTCAATATTTCTGTAAGCCCAGGCTGGTGTGAAGACACACCCTCAGGCAGTGTGTCCATGATGGCCCATGAGTTCAAAGGGAAAGAGTTAGATGACACTGCATATCATTTAACCCAGGATGGTACCAAAGCAGGATCTCAAAGCAATGGGAAAGAAGGTGATTATTACAATTACAAAGGAGGAATTGCACTTTAACCTTTACTATAAGCAATTATCTTAACAATATGACCTTAAAACAATAAAGTGCAGCGCTTAACCAGGTGAGGAAGACAATAAGTAGGTAACCACAGTGAGTGCTTAACCAAGTAAAAAAGTCAATGTGTAGGTATCCGCAGTAAATCACTGCATGGATGCGAATTCCCACGGCCTCCACTCTGTCAAAATAGTAGAAATGCGCACTCACCGGAAACGCATAGGATATGCGCATGTGTGATTATGCATCACAGGCAATGGGAACATCAGAGGTTAGGCAGCCAGGCATCTCCCTCATGGTGGGTCATCACAGACTCTTTGATAAGGTCCAGGGGTCCAGGGGTCCCCTGTTTACACCTTTGACATGGACTTGTGTAAACAGTTTAGAGTCTGGCTTCTAAAATTATCACTGAGGTGGTAGCTGAATTCTGAACTGAACCTTAAAAAGCAGTGTTACCTTGCATAGATAGTTGTGCTCAGGGGCGGACTGACCATTTGGAAACTCGGGCTCTGCCCAAGGGCCCGGGGTCAGTAGGGGGCCCCACGAGATGCCCCTGGTACCTTTTTCATAGGCTTTTTTGAGTTTGGGCAAGGACACAGGGGCCCCATGATCCCCTATTGCCCGGGAGCCCCATGAGTTGTCAGTCCACCCCTGGTTGTGCTCACTCTTAAAAAGCAGTGCTAATTGCATAGAAGGTTGTGTTCAGTATGCATTGCTTTGTGATTATTTTTATTTTAATGATGTATGTTTGTTCTCTTGTGTTCCAGTTGCTTTTTTATCTAGCGTAACTAGCAATGCAATACATCAGAGGGCCTATAAATGCATTATAAATGCATGATAAAGAAGGTATTTTAAAGCAGGTATTTTAGTAGATGTACTTTGCTTCCTTCTATTGATAAAGCTTGTGTGCGGTAATGATTACAATAGATTCTATTTAAAATCATTACTTCATGCATGCTCTTTAAAGTGCACACATGGCAAGTAGTTTGGTAACCATATCTTTTAAATATGTCAAAATATTGAAATGAACTTATCTTTTATCTTTTACTAAAAAATAAAAAAATACTATACCCTCCCGTTGGTTTATAATATTGTCTTTACAGTGGAACAAGCTACAAAGACCATTTTTATTTAATAAACTAGCTAACTTGCAATAATTAAATGTGTTTATATGTTATGGAAAGCCTTGGGCAGCTACAGTTCATTTCTTATGAGTGTTCTCAGTCGCATTTACTTAGATCACTTTCTACAGAAAGATGGTTAGATTGTAAGGAGTGTTGCATTTAGAACTATGTCTTAGCCAGATAAATCAGTCTTGGCTATTGTATCTTGGCTATACAGCGTTTAAGTGTGTAAAGGTAGAAAACAGCTAGATAGAAATAAATGTGTTGTGGAACTGTGTAATAGACATTTTACATCTGGGGGTAATTGTAAAAAATATATTTAATTTATCTTGAACATATTCAGCTTCATTTCTAATTGTGTCTAGGGATGAAAAATTGTTCTGAGTGTCTTTGGTGCCCTGCAGCAACCAGCCGGATTCTTCCATACTCTCATATTGATCTTTGATACACCTGACTGATGTTAATGGTACACCTGTTGTGCTATTTTATGTTATTTGTAGGGATGATCAGCTACTGGTTACAAAGAGATTTTACATCGTGCTTTCTTTTATCGATTGGACCACACATAAATACACCCCTATATGGTCTTATTGTCGAATGTAGCACTTTGAAAACTCACATTTAATTGGAAACATGCTCTTATACAGTCATATTGCCACAATCCTCAAAGCAATCACACCACTTGTTTTCAGGAGGTTATAATGCCTACATTTAGTTACTATACCTAAAAAAAATTTTTTACAGCTTAATATTAATGTGTCCCTGTTTTAATGATTCCAAACATGAAAAAGGAACATGCACACTGAGCATCTATGTACTGCAATAAAAACTATTTAAGAGGCTTTTTGATAGATAGATAGATAGATAGATAGATAGACAGACAGACAGACAGACAGACAGACAGACAGACAGACAGATAGACAGACAGATAGACAGACAGACAGACAGATAGATAGACAGATAGATAGACAGATAGATAGATAGATAGATAGATAGATAGATAGATAGATAGATAGATAGATAGATAGATGGATAGATAGATAGATAGATAAAGCCTAACTCCAGCCAAATGTTTTAATATGCGTTGGACAGAACATGGAACAGGTTGGACCCTCTTTAAAGTATTTTTATTAATATCTGTGTCCATATTAGGGCAATTTCCCTTCCTGGCAGAAAATGATTGTAATTCTCTACAAGTGAGCACAAACAAAAACACGTTTTTACTAGAACAAGGAAGGTTTGTAACTTTTATTGAATTGCCTTACTGTCCCATTAACTGCACAATTCAGTAAATTCACTTAAACCTGTCATACATGAATCAATCATGAGCTATATTTTAGAGAAAAAAAGGTGCACTTAGCCTTTAAGGCCCCCTTGGCAGATTATTATGCCATATCGTGTACCTCTCTGCTGATTATGCTGCTCAAAAGCAATGTTAAATGATGCAGGACCAACCTCATTCTATGACTGGACAGTGAAGGTTAATAAAGCCATCCTTTTATCTTACTTCTTGCTCCTGTGAGTATGTTCAGTGTTACACTGGCCGCACCATGCAAAGCAGTTAGGTCTCAGAGTGCTCTTTTCTCTCTGTGTTTTTGTAAATATTTGCATATCTGGGGAATTTGTATGTTTTATTGATCAATAATTTGTAATGGACAGAGCTGGCAGCTAATTTGTCTACATAGATCATGTTTGGAAATTGCATTTTTTTGCGCAACATTTTAGGTGTAAATACTGTAATTTTTATGGCATGTTTGTATGGTGGATGAAAATATACCTTTAAGAAGCAATGTATTCTCAGTAAAAAAAAAAAGAAAGTCTTAGCTAAGCGAATAACTTTACACACTATTGTAACAGACCTGTACTTCTCTTCTTTGATTATTGTATTACCTATTTTAATGAGTATATTTAGTGGCCAAAAACTATTCAAATATTTCTGGGATCAAGATGAACAATGTACTTTGCTGATAAGATGACTATTATACTGAATTCACTTTAGGCAAGATTGAGCATTCTCTCTTCTATAAAACAGTGGCACTAAGACTAAGAAACTGAAGGATAAATGGACCCTTTGTCAAGGTGTTCCTGTAGGCAGTCTCACAAGACTTTGAGCTCAACTTACAATAAACAATAAATTCTGCTAACGGGTATTTTTGCCCCTGGCACCAGATCAATAGGACAACCGTATGGTTAATGGAGAAAGCATATCAAATAGGTCAATATAGGATTTGAATTCTCCTGCAGGGAGTTTATAATTGATGTTTTAAATAAGAATTTCACTGGCTATTTTCTCTGTTATGAATTTATGGAGTCAAGCATGCTGTAATTAACGTCTTTTGGTTAGTGATTATAACTTTCAAGAATTTTTTTTTCTTTTTTTTGTAAAATGATGACGAGAACAGTATGTTCTATGATTCCCATTGAATTTGTGGGCTGTTTTTTTGTTTGTCAGGGGATTAATTTGATGCCACAGATGTGAGAGATTGAGCAGTCGAGGCTGGCTGTTTTTCAGAAACAACCAGTTTGAAAACATATAGAGATTATGATTTTATTGGATACATTAAATTTCTTTTATAAACAGAAAACAATCCTTAGCAAGGGTGTATTTATTTATATATGAACATTGTGTTTGCATTTTTATTGTTATTGTAATGTTTGTGTTTTATTAAAAACACAAACATTACAATAATCACAATACTTGACTGACTGCTGTGAAGTTTTTAACCATTGCGCAGCCAGAACGTGATTAATTATGTAGATAAATTAACCCAACATTTTTCTCCTCCCTTTCAGTATAAAGTATATCTAAACCCAACAGCAAAAATGTTATATATTATTGCTTATCGATCCTTCGATGTGGTGGCTGCATTATTTTTAATTTTGTGAAGCTAAAATATATTTTCTGCAAGTAAAGGAAATAATTGTTGCTCTTGTCAGAAATATTGTGTCCTTGTAATATCCACTGGACTGAACTGAAATATCAAACAATGTTATCAACTTTCTCAGCATTCTTCTGTGAACTACAAAGCAATGACCCTGTATGTAATAGAGATAGGGAAAGGAGGAGGTATTAGTAGTCTCAAAAGGTTTAGCAGCTAAATGTGGGAGTGCTCCAAAAAAAAAAAGTGCAGTGGGTAATCGTTGTCACCCTAAAAAAGAAAGTAGGTTCACAAAATGAAAATAAAGAAAAATGCAAATGAAACTAACGTCTTGAGCTTGCCCACATTTTGCTTGCTTGAACTTTAACAAAGTGGGAAATTTGACTAAGCGGAGTCAAAAACCGGAGTTTAAAACCGGAGATTATAACAGGCGATAAAACAAATTATAAACTGTAAGTAACATCTGAAATTTCCAGTTGGTAATATTAATAGTGTAACTGGAATAATGAGTGCTAGCTAGGTTGAAGGTTTTGTGCAGTGCACAGTATGCAGCATATATACAACAATGGAGCAACAGCTTCAGGATGGATAGCGCTGTGACAGAAGTGAGCGGATTGCCCTTCTGGAAGCTCACATTTAGATCTGGAGGAGCACGCTGCAACACTGTGTAGAACTGACAACTTTGAAAGGGGTCTTCTGCTTACTGAGCAGGTTGTTAATAGGAGTTATGTGGAGCATGGATGGGTAAGTCAGAATTATCAGGTAGATAGATGGGTTACTGTAGTCAGAGGGAGTGGTAGGGACTCACAAAAAAGGAAGGCCAGCCCTGGGTATGAGCACCCAAACAGATTTCCCAAGTTGGTTGAAGATGTGGGGGTGGAAAACTCAGAGGAGGCAGTCCTAGGTGTCACTGCTACTGCTGGGACAATAGCTGGGACAATAGCCATCTAATAGGGGCAATGAGGGTAGTGCAGGAAGGCCTAGACAGTGGGTGGTAATAGGGGATTCTAAATTCAGAAGGACTGATATGATTTAATTGGCATTGCTGAACCTTTGCTTCATCCCTCAGATGACTGGGCTATTAATATTCCTGGCTATGTTCTTTTTCGAAGAGACAGGATAAAAATAAAGGTGGTGGTGTCTGTCTCTATGTGAGAAGTGATCTCAAAGCAAGTGTAAAATGGGACCTAGTTGATGAAGAGTGTGATGAGGCTGAAGCATTATGGGTGGAACTGCACATGGGTTTGCTCACTATAAAGTTAATGGAGTTTGATGTAGGCCACCCAGTGTTAATGAGGTGGAGACTTAAATCCTTGCACAGGTAGAAAGGGCTGCAAGGGTTGGGACAGTGATAATAATGGGAGATTTTAACTACCTGGAAATTGACAGGAGTACAGGCACTGCTGAAACACTTAAAGGGAAAAATGTATAAACCTATTACAGGACAATTTTATGGTACAGTTCATTGAGGCCTCAACAAAAAATGATTCTCTGCTAGACCTGGTAATTTCAAACCATGCCGAATGTATTACAAATGTTCATATAAAAGGACATTTGGGTAGCAGCGACCATAACATGATTTTATTTAATGTTAGCTGTAAATGAGCAGCACATACTAGAAAGATAAAAACACTTAACTTTAAGAGAGCACATTTTCCAAGGCTGAGGGATTCTTTCCAAGACATAGACTGGGAGGGAATATTGGCATCAATGAACACAGAACAGAAATAAGAATTATTCCAAACCACTGTATGGGAACATACTGCAAAATATATTCCCATGAGCAACAAGTTTAAAAGGCTAAAAATAAAACATATGTGGCCCATGGCCAAAGTTAAAAAAGCTGTAATAAAGAAATCAAGGCCACAAAAATTTAAAACAAATGACAGATTGCAAAAGAAAGTAAGACAAACCCACAGAAATTCTTCAAATATATTAATAGTAAAGGTTAGGTCTGTGCATGTAGGCCCTTTACAAAATAATCTAGAGTGGGTGACTGGTGACAAAGAGAAGGCAAATTTATTAAATACCTTCTTCAGCTCTGTGTATACAAATGAGCATGGGGGAGCTCATGTCCATAATGGGATGATATTGACACAGCCCCAAATGATCCACAATGGCTCAGAATTGATATGATCCAGAAATACTTAGACAGAATAAAGGTGAATAAAGCACCTGACCCAGATGTCATACACCCACGGGCCATAAAAGAATTGAGACTCTGTAATTTCAAAACCATTGTTTCTAATTTTGAGGGACTCTTTAATAACTGGCATAGTACCACTGGATTGGCGTAAGGCCAACTTGGTTCCTATATTTAAAAAGTGGTCAAAGTCTTTACCAAGTAACTACAGACCTGTTACTTTAACTTCTGCAGTTGGGAAGATACTGTAGAGTTTGAAAAGGACCACATAGATGAGTTTTTGCTAGAAAAAAAAACATACACAAGAGTCAGCATGGATTTATGAAAGATGGAAGTTGTCAGACAAATCTGATTTCTTTTTATGAGGAGGTGAGCAAAACCTTGGACAGAGGGGTGACTGTGGATGTGGTATACCTGGGTTTTGCAAAAGTATTTGTCACAGTTCCCCACACACTGCTAACATGTAAGATAAATTCTACAGGTTTGGAAAAATTAGTTTGTAAATTAATGGAAAACTGGCCAAAGGACCGTATTCAGAAAGTAGTGGTTAATGATTCATACTCTGAAGGGTCTAAGGTTGCTATTGGTGTACCCCAAGGTTCAGTGTTGGGTCCTTTACTTTTAAATTCATGTATAAATGATATAGGATTTGGGATTAAAAGTACAATTTCAGTCTTTGCAGATTACATCAAGCTATGCAGTGGAATAACAGGATGTCTCTGACTTACAAGCTGACCTCAATGTGCTGTTTAATTGGACAACTGTGCGGAAAATGAGGTTTATTATTGATAAATATAAAGTTATGAACTTGGGGGTTAAAAACATGCATGCATCATACATACTAGAGAGGGTAAAACTGGGGGAATCAATGGTGGAGAAGGATCTGGGTATAGGACAGCATATATGGAAGTTTTCTATTTGTGTGTGTGTCTTTTTTTTCTCTGTTGGTTGAACTGGGTGGACTTGTGTCTTATAAACCAGATTAACTATGTAATTATTTAACAGAGCTAGCACAGGTAAAGACTGTTAACTGCAATATATTAAATGTTTGCGTTTGGATTTAGATACACTTAAAAGTACAGTACCTATTTATTTTTACTTAACAAATGTGGCTCGTTTAAAGTTTTCTATACTAGCAAACTTGTGTTTTCTTAAACCAGAAGATAAGGACTTTAAGTGAAACACAAGGTAAACACAAAAACTCCTTTTAATCTAGTTATATATAAATTTGGAATAAATATACTGTATGTATTTTAAATGTTAGTATGCTACCAAAATCAGTTTTTTTTATTATCACAAAAATTGCTGTCAGTATGAGCCTATAGTTTTATACATTGCTATCAATCTGACTATGAGAATTACTTGAAGGAAGGTAGTGCAAAGGAATGATACCGCTGCAGTATGGAAGGTGTGCATAAATCAAATACATGTCTACATGGACTATATTATCTGTTTGACTGGAGTTTACCTTTTGGGTGAGACTGAAAAAAGAGGGTAACTCCTAAAATCATTTGGTTGCAGAAGTTATATAAAGGTTAGCTGGTCCCGTTAATTTAACAATATCACTATGTTTACAGAACTAATTATTTCAGCAGTGAACAACAGGGAAGATCTGGATTGCACTGGCACTGCCATACAGGCAAAGTTGTGTGAATCAGGCACAGCTCAAAGCACAGCATTTATAATAGTATGTTGTTAAGATGGACAATCAAAATGGAGTCAGATTATTGCCATCTATGCATATATGAATTGTTCTATCTCCTCTCTCCTTTAGCTTTGTATATTGTGTTCTGAATTCTACTTGGTGTTTCATAACCTTTGCTCCATATCTTGTTGTTGTATGGTGGGACAGCTGTGGTTTCTCTTTTCTGAGAAATGGTTGGCTGGACATATGTGTCCGTTTCCTAGAAATACTGACCATAATCATTTCTCAGAAATCACCATAATATCAGAAAGTCCCTTGGCCCCCTTCGACGTAATTGTAGTTTGATTTATTTAGATTTGTTTAAAGTTAATGTAACAAGTAAAGAAAAAACAGGTGGCGCACACACCTAGTGCATTATCCAAGGTTTATTGTAAAGAGTAAAAAATAATAAAAACATACTCACAAACAAAGCATGTATCTAAAAAGCATAGAAAAATGACGATGGTCACAACGGCAGGCAAGGTGTCCTCATTGTCAGTGTGGTCAAATGGCTGACGTGTTTTCGGGGACGAATCCCTTTCCTCAGAGCTAATGACCAGCCTCTGATGCAGATGTGTAATGGATGAAAAGTGGGAGCCTTGCTGGTGATGCCCTTTTGGCTGTGCATATCGTGAGGTGCTGGAGAGTACATACGATAATGTGACAAGTAACCTTATCTTATTCAAAGTAATAATTAGTACCAAATGTGTATTTAGACCAACATTTCGTAATATTTGGTAATATGCCTGCCATAGAGAACTATTGTGTAAGAATGGTATAAAAAGGCTTGTCTATGTATTCATGATATCGCATTGTGTCTGCATGCAATGACGATCCAATGTTAACATTGTAACTCTTCATCAGTAAACTTATATCAGATGAAATGCAACCCTATTGGAGTCGATGTCCTTCATTGAAAAGGTCTACTTTACAATGTACAAGAGCTATACTACCAGTAACACTTACTCATGAATAGTGCCAGATATCTTTCAGTATTAGGAGGAATTACCTTAGCAAGGTTATGTAAGATAAGAAAACAAATGTGAGTTGCCCAATTTCTACAAACAACCCTTGGAGTTTAGATTTTAAGGGAAAAAGGATTTTGTTCGGTTGGACTTTTTTACTCAATTGCTAAGATTATGGTAAGGCTGTATTGGTGAAGGCTACAACGACTTGGTCTGGCTGCCAGACCAGTTTTTTGGGTGTGTGTTGCCTGGGTATCCCTCTCTCTATCATGTTAATAAGTTAACATGTTCACATCCCAAATGCTTGAAAAGATATAGGCATACAATATCAATTTTTAAAAACACCAACATTTTTAATTTGGTAGTGCAATTAATTTTTACTCTATTATTAGTATTAATATTTTGTCTTTTGTAATGAAAAGAACATCACAGATTTAAAAAAAATAATAATTTCCCACTAATTGCACTGAAGTCTTCTTCCTTGGGGTCCAATTTTCCTTGCCCAATATTAGGAATACATTTCAAATTCTGCTTTCATAAGTTTCCATTCTTGTTAAGTTCGAGAGCCAGGTCTATGCGAATTAAATTTAAAGTAACCTTGGCTTTCAATGTAATTAATGTCTAGGTAGTTTGAAAGCAAGGAGATTAGAAAATGCTGAGGGAAGTGATATGCAAGAGAAATGCTTGAGATGTTATTGTTACTAATAGCTATGAAATAAAAAGAGATGGCTTTTTTTTAAGGGGAATATTTATCCTGTTACTCATTGAATGCCTATGTTTACCACTATGCCTTCTACAGAATCAATTTGTGATGACCATCTTGAACTGATAGCTTTTGTGAACATCATTAACCTTGACAGCCTTGCTCTTACAAAACACAAGGCAGAAGGAATTACAATTAAAATAAAATACATAAATATATCACATTGATGCACCTTTTTTGTAAGAAAACATGCTCACATTTGGGTTCCAGTATAATAATTAATCTTATTTTTATTCATGAGAAGAATAAGAAAAAGGTCATAGACTGTGTCCTGAGATAAAAAGTTAGGCTGTCCATCTGGACCTCCTTTTAAAAATGCCAAGTAACTGGTTATCTCTAGCTTAACTGCTCAATGAATCAGTGATACTTGAAATACTATGCTGAAGATGAAAGTCAGAATGAGGTCAGAACTCATGATCTGCATACTTGTTCTAGCTATCTACCTCAGAACATATTAAAGCCATATATTAAAAATGTATATACAGTATGCACTATATATATCTGGGATGTCTGTTCTGAGTGGAGAAAATAGTTTTTTCAGTTTTCGCCAGGACTGGTAACACCTGTATTGGGTCCACATTGTATAGGAAGCCAGCATTATTTTAACTAGAATAAGATTTTGATGGATTTCATTAAAGGATAATTCTAAAAGCTAATATTTCAGTTTTGGATGGGCACTGGTGTGATTAACCCACAGAATTTTTAGATTCTTGGTATGATTTTTCCTTAACAACCCTTATCTCAATCCCCTGCAAAAAATTCAAAATGACTATATGACTGTGGAAGCTCAACTCTAAAACTATTTTTTTATTCTACAATAGAGAGCTCAGGGTGTCAGCATATGCAGAAACTAAAAACAAACTCTTATATCATTAAACAGTGTCTTTCCATGTATGACCATTTCAAAAAAAGTATTTCTTTCTTTTTTTTACAGAAAGTGAAGTCCACAAGGACATTACATTATTTTATAATAAAAAGATTTGTGAGAAGTGTGACTTACTTGCTACTTGCTGTGCTTTGGTGCTCATGCCCCAGAGACCTCCTGAAAACAATCCTGTGCATAATGAATCTTTTTGGAACAGCAGGAGTTACTTGAAACTGGAAATTTACAGTATTCTACACTTTAGTTGAAGCAGAAAACAGAGTATAGATTTTGACACCTGATGAAACTGAACTTTCTGAAATTGATATTAAAATTCACAAAGACATTTAGTATATTTCAATAAAAACGTAAGTGAAATTTAAAAAAAAAAATACTATTTACTATATAGAATTATTATGAATTGCATTGCAATTTTGGAAAAACTTTCTCTATATTGAATGGGATGAGGCAAGGTTGTCTATTATCTCCCTTACTCTTTGCCCCTTGTATATTACCCCTGGCAGCCTATTTTCGGCAAGATTTCTCAAAATCTTCCTGTTTGCTGATGATATCCTTCCCACCCTGACCAAGCCCGATTTAACACTACTCAATCTTCATAATCAAATTGACCTTTATGGCTCCTTGTCTGGATATAAAATGAACTCTACAAAGTCTGAGGCCCTACCATTGAACATCTCCCTTCCAAAGATCCAACACCTTTCTAGTTGTTTCCCATATGCATGGAAAACCGCCTTGCTGAAATATCTAGGTGTCCAAATTATTCCTACTTACGATACTCTGTACAGCGCAAATTTTTAACCACTGTTTAAATCCATCTGTATGCTTTTAGCCCAATAGAAATGCCATCGCATCTCCTTTCTTGAATGTATTGCCTCTATTAAAATTACTATTCTACCTAAACATATCTTTCTCTTTGTGACGCTAACGATACCAGTGCCCTCTTCACATCTTAAAAGACTCCAAAAGGACCTATTGGACTTTCCTTGGGGCTATAAATGTCACCAGATTGCCAATATAGTTAATTTTGCCTCTCGAAGTGATGGTGGCCTAGCCTTTCCTAAGCTATTAAAATATTACTGTTCAACTCAATTATGGGCCATCGCCTCTTGGGTGCTGCTCCTTTCATACAACTGCTGGACGAAGGTCGAAAAGCTTTGGCTGGCCATGGTCCACCCTAACAAGTTATTGTTAGGGTGGACCAAGTTACCCGCTCTTCTCTCCTACACTCTAGGTCATTACTACGGGGACTGTGGAACAGTTAAAACATGCATACTCTCTTCAGTCAGAAGCCTCTTTGGTGACTGCCTTTTTCTTCAACCCTAAAATTCCAGATGGCCTTTCCTCCCAGATGCTTTCCTGCGGATGTCAAAATAATTATTCCATTTTGGCCATTTGGTGGAGCCTAGAACCCGAAAATTGCTCTAGTTTTATGTGCTAAAGAAAAAACATGATTTACCTCAGCGTACATTGTATGGATACCTAAAGATACGCCATTATGCATCCTCTATAACTCCCACTCTACAATTTTCCAAATTGACACCTTTTGATAAATTGGCCTTAGCGGGCTTATCTCAAACATATTTAATATCTGACAACTATAAAATCCTTAGCACTTTCCCAATGCAAACACAGAGCAAACATGGTTATTTGCAGAAATGGGAAGGAGCAATTGGTGGGGAACTGCCCTTGGAGACATGACTGATGATTTGGTCTCAAGCAACTAAAATTCTATATGTACTCACTATAAGAAAAATGCTTACTAGGTCCTCTATTTCTGGTACCTGACACCTTCAGCCTACATGCCATTTATCCAACGGCAAGTGACCAATGTTGGAGATGCCTCAGAAAACGAGGCTACCTATTACATATACTGGCAGTGCCCTTCCCTTAGGCAGTATTGGAAAGCAGTTCACTATTTTCTCCAACGTTTATTTGACTTGAGCTTCCCCTTTCTTCCTAAGATATTTTTGCTTGGCCTACTTCCTCCTACGCTATCTAAAAACTCCAAAAAAGCTGGCACACCACATGGTGACTGCAGCATGGTGCTTAGTGGCTCTCCAATGGAAAAATAGATAACCTCCCATTTCTATTGAGCTTTATGTCAGAATTAAGAATGTAGAACTTATGGAGTCCTTTACGGCACGACTCACCAATAACCTTGAAAAACAAAATAAGGTTTGGGAGCTCTGGCATTCTACTGAAGATCCACCATGATAGATTCCTCTGGAGGGTTTCAGGTCCCTCCCATCTGGAAGGAGCATGTAGCTTCCAGAGGGTGGAGAGTCCTATATCTCTTTATTTTTCTATTCCCTTTTTATTCTTCTTCTCTGTTATTTATTGTTAATAAGACTTAGCATCTTGTACTCTGCCTCTAGTGTAGATGGACATACCATCTATGTGATTGACTGCCTGTAGAAAGGAGTTATTTAGCTAATTATAACATTTTTGGTCCAGGGTTGCTTCCCCTATGTTGGATTTTCTCTATACACACTGTTGATATGACTATTGACCGTTGGACATTGTTATACTCTTTGTACACCTGTATGTAGCTATTATCTACTGAGATTTTGCTAAATGCTGTACAAGATGCTTCTTTTGAAATTCAATAAAAATAGTCCATTAAAAAAAAGAGAGTCATAATAATAAGGAAATTCTCCTCCTTCTTTTCAGCAACCCTTAACTGTTACTGATGGGGCTGGACAGGAGTGCGGCTTGCCCTTAATTCTAGTGATATCAAAGCAGAGTGGGCATAGGCAGACTAATGAAGATGTCTGGTCAAGGAGTTCAGCTACCTTGAATAAAATGAGTTATTTCAACGACAACAACAGAAGCATACATTCATTTGGACATATTTAGGGAATAAAAGTACATATCATGGAAATTCCAAACCTTGCTTTGTGCTTTATTTCACTTATATTTGAAAGAAAGAGTTATCATTTCATCAGAACATACACCAAGTTCAGTGCAGATATACAGCAACCCATTTTCCTGATGTACATTATTATTTAACACATGTATGCAACATTTTTGCATCATTGTCTTTGCTTACTAATTTGATATATAAGATCTTATTAAAATCATTCAAACTGTAGAACTGTTGGGATGTTTGCTGTGGTATGTGCTTTGGCCTTGTGTGTTACTTAATAACCATATCACTGAATAATTGTCATCCTTCCGATTTGCTATATAGTCCTTACACAATGTCACACAGTATATAAGATAAGACAGTCACATTAGGACTGCTTTGTATGTCACATACTAAGTGACTGCAGACAGATTGCCTTTCACAACATAATAGACTATACAAAACCATTCTTAACCCATTTGCCTTCTGGCTAATCATCTGCCAACACAATATTTTGATTTGCATATTTGTTATAAAATGTTGTAATGTTTATGTAACTCAAAAGCAGGACTTTTTGCCATTAAATAAAAGATCTCAATTGAACTTACAATATCACCATATAGGTGAGTCGTAAGAAAAAGCTCCAACATGTAATTACTGACCTTCCCCATGTCATGTCAAATGTCTCCCATATTGATTTCCCCCCTTTTAAAACTTGTGAGGTTGCATGTAACCTACTATAAAATTAAAATGGAGAATTTAAATTGACTTGGAGAATTGACATTTTTTCATGAATTCTAAATAACATAGTTGGGTAAAAAAAGACAATCTACAATAACTAGCATATTTTAAGACACAAATAGCCATTTTAAATGTTGATCACAAAATTACCATGATTTTGTATGCATTCAAACTATTATTGTGTAGGACAATACCAGTCACATTTTTCATACATTATATCTATCTCTATAGACACGTATACTTATTATTACTTTAATAGTTATATTTTGTTTCAGTACTTCTGCTCTTCAAAGTATTCTTTATATATTGGAATAACAGCCTAGAGGAGATTTGGGTAAACCTTGCACATTGTAATTTTCTATTTGTAAGCATAAAACAGCATGTTTATTTAGACATAGTTATATGTTTCCAATGCAGGCAGAAATGAAAGGGTCTCTCAAAAGAGCCAATGCCTACTTACTATCACCTTGTTAGCACTCCATCATTGACGGTGACAATACCCAATGCTTCCAGGTATGAAGCAGCATGTCAAATCCTCCCTTTTTGACAGTGCTCATACGTAGCAATCAATCAGTAGACCCCTGCATTGTCATATGACCAAGAAAGTGATGTCACTGCTCCCTGCGGTCCCCTACATTGGTGACTTCTGTCCTGGCTGTGCCAAAGGAAAGAGAAGCAAGGAAGTTATGGCAATGTTAGTATAAAGGGATCAGGACTGCCATTAACAGAGACACTGTCACTTTTCCCTATATGGGCAAGAGGCCAGTATCTCTCTCATTATAAGTCTTGTTCGCATTGTACGATGAGTGATTTTGGTGCTCTTTAAATTACCTGTATTTTCACAGAAAATCTAGAAGCTGCAATATAGTCTGAGCTTTCAGCTTTGTACCTGAACAATGCAGATAAATAAGCAACACTTACACACCCAGGTCGGGCAGTGAAATAGTTTGTTCAAAAAAGTTTGTCAGTTTTGGTTTGTGATATATATCATTTAAAGCATTTTATTATATGTTTAGAAAGGGCAGAAATAGCTGTTTATCCTGGAATATAACTTGTAAGCTGGTAACGAGACTGCCTCTACTAACTTTTATCAGTGTGCATTGTTCCTAGCACTTTTGGCGGACTGCAGAACACTTCCTCCCTATGTTATGAAGGAGAGAAGAGGGGAATGTGTTCTGTAATCCTCTCCTAGACTGACAGCACTGCTCCTCTATAGATACAATGTGATAAATGAGCGTTGTCAACCTAGGACAGGAAGTGTATTAGGGTCAGGATCACCAGGTGAAAATAAATGAAAAAGGCATGAAGAAAGAGTTATTGTGCAATAACATGTATTCAAGTCCGTCCCCCCCCCCCAAAAAAAAAAGAATAGTGAGCAATCTGATGGAAAATATTGCAGTGATAACAGAATTATATAACAACCATCAGAAAGGAGCCTAGTAACAAATACTGCAGATCACAAACAACTGTATATGTTTTAATTAAATACTCTCTTTCACCTTTTTTACTACTTAGTTGCATCTCCTGTAGCAGCTCTCTGACCTTGGCTGCACAACATTTCAAAGGGCAGATTTCTTGATGGCGACAACTGTGGATCATGCCTGATAAATGTGTGTTGAAACAGCCACTTATAGTCTTCTTCAGAAGCCCATGTGGCAGGGTGACAAGGACACATTGGTGAAGTGGAGGTTGGGTGAAGGAACCACAAAATGCAGTGGGGTCCTGGCAGATTGGCAATCCCACAAGTTTTCATTTCTCAGTGGTTCAGAGGAAGATTTATCTTCAATAGAGCAGCATTTGGCAGTGTGGACAGCAGAGAAAGTAAATATTTACTCTCTTCATTTACAGGGAATTTGTAAAAATGTAACATATGATATGTGCCAAAATAGATTGCCCTAGAATTATTTTTTGAACGTTTTACATGGCAACAATCTCCAACAGTCTCTTATAACTTGGCATCAGTCTAAAAGACTATTCAAACATTTCAATTGCTTTGCCTATCTCCTGAACAGTGGAATATCTAAAAAAAAGTTCTCATGTTGACTTGCAGGTATATATTGTACACATCATATTATGGTCATAAGCAGGTTTAGATTCAGGTTGCAGATAGGAATCCACAAAAATATACCTGCATAGGTCACTAGACACATTGCTAATGTGCATGCTTCCAATATCCAAGATAAAATAATGATATAAAAGGGATATTAGAATATTTCAAGTCTCAACACCTGATATGAACATGCTCGTTCCAGGCCATTTACTCACTAATTTGTAAAGCAAAAAGTGGGTTCACACCCCAGGGCATGAAGTTTCTAAAATAAATTGGCAATGAGAAATTCCACATTTCTGTCCTGATAAATCCTTTTAACTTTCTTCATCTGGAAAGAAGGCAAACATAACCTTACACTAGAAAGCCTGATTTACCTAAAGCTTGTTTTATACATAAATCAAAGCTGCAGAAACAAATGGCTCTGAACTTTTCAGGGAGTAATGTAAGGTATGGTATATTTTAGATTGTATTTTATATTCATTAGGAAGTGTGTCATAAGGCTACGTAGGCTGCGTTTCCAGAGTTACAAAGTTCAACCTTCAAAGAAATAAAGTATATTGTTAATAATCGTTTTAACAACTGTGAAGATAGCCACTTGGAATGTGAAATAGTAATAAAGTATATAAAAACAAATTGTATTTCATCCAGAACAGGTACTTTGTAAGCCTTAGTCTGAGCAGAGCATTTTGAAAAATATTATACTAAATGAAATTATGCCATTTGTTCTAATAACAAAGCAGATCAGTGGTCCAAAAGAATAAGCCAGGAATAGATTAGTGCAGAATATTATTTAAGGAAACTGATTAAATAACTCAGCTGAAGCAGCATCAGTGTTAATCTAGTACAGTCAAGCTTTAGGTTGTGCCCTGTAGGCATAGATACGATTGTCTATCTGAAAAGCTTTTTATAATGGGAGAAAATGGTTACACTTATCGAAAGCATATTCCAATCAAACCACTAATGATAACTTATTAATTAACCTTAGAATATTAAAACTATATGTTTAACAAAGAAGATCAATATGGAGTGATGTGATTTCTAAACAGTAAACTCGTATAGTCATCATTAGTCCATATAGAATACTGCGTAAATATTTGGATGTTATTTGCCATTTGCACAGTTCTGCAAAATGTATTGTTGTTATGATTAATATTAAAATAATAATCATCATCATCATCGTCATCAAGATTTTTTCACAAAGTTAATTAATAATTGGACCTGATTATATGTTTATTTTTTGGAAACCAACTGATACCAATTAATAGCAAATCTGCTTTGACATGCACATTTTAAGAAAGGGAAGAAGAAATCCCAATCCAAATCCAGTCATACTGGACAAGTAGATGAGGGGACAGTTTTAATGAAGTGATTTTGCACAACAGAGAAACATAAATTCCTCAAAGAAAAAAATAAACGAATATGTATAACGTTATAGTGCTCTGAAAGTACTTCTCTTGCAACAACTACATAAGTAGAAAGTTCTATCTATGCTGTGGTTTATAGGAGAGGGTTTAACCTCTTCCCAACTGCCCTTTAGCAGAACTACTGCTACAGGGTGGTAGGGCTGCACAAAATCACGTATATGTATGTGCTTTTGTATTCCTGGGTAGGACCCTATCCACTCCTCCATTGGCGGCTACAGCTGTCGATCACCGGGTCCTGACCGGATATTCCCCTCTGCCACCCAGCAATTTCCAAGGAAAACTGAGGGGGTAGAGGTAAGTATGTAATACAAATCTCTCCCCTGTCAGCACCAACATGCAGCATAGCAGAGAAATACAAAACGGCATGCCTCCCTTGTAAAAGACAGCACACACAAAAACACACACAGCACACAATTAACCCTTTGATCGCCCCAGATGTTAATCACAGCACTGTACTTAATTATATGACATATTGGTGTTTATAACATTTTGGAGTTCTGGCTAGCTTAGAGAGTAAAAGGACTGTAAGTGCAGAAGTTTAAAAAAATGCAATGTATATTTTATAGCTATACAATATAATATGCTGTATAATATATTTTTCATTGTGACAGTGGTCATTTAGTTAGGATGTAAATTTCATTTAACTATTTTAAATTCAGGAAAAGCAGTAGTAAGTGATTTTTTTAACCCCGGGGTCAGCTACTTACTGTATTTTTAATTACAAAAAAATACTGTGAGCATTGTTAGAAAAAGAAGATAAGTTAGGCTTGAGATGCTGGCATTTGTAAAATACTGATCTGAAAGCTGGCTCAATTATACTGTAGGTTGAAATTTAAATAAAAGAAAATTATGAGGGGGCACATCATAGCCAATGAATCACATCACAGTTTCCAAAACATTTGCAGTCTCTGTTTCAATGCTTTCCTGCTCATTAGTGTGAACGCTGACATATATGTTAAAGGAATACCTGTCTACTGCATGCATTGAGACTGGTATTTCATTCACTTCTAGGGTGCAGCCCCTGCATTTAAAGAGTAAGGCATCAGAGGCTGTAAATACTGTAGACGATATATGGAATCAGGGGAGGACTGATTGGGTGGTGGCCTAAAAAACATGGTTTATTGTTGCAAACTTTTTTACATACACATACTAAAAATAGGGTGCTGAAAGGGATGAATTGCAAACATAATAATTTATAAGTTGTACTGGATACCTGCAACTGTTAGAAATTACATAGGCTCACCTAAACAAAATACTAAATACCATACCATGCCATCATCACACATATTTCTTATCATTCAGCTTTCTTTAATAAATAAGAAAAACACATTTTACAGTTATACATTCCTATAGCATTTACTTTCTCTGCAGCTCCCTGCATTAGCTTGCATAACATCACAGAGTAAAGGCAGTTGATGCTGGAAGACTTCTCTCTGCCAGGCACTTTGATCACAGGTCTCAACAGGGAACAGATATCTATATAATTTCTATAATCTATCACTGACTGTGGGTCCCACTTTGACTGAGGTCTGAATGAAGGAGTATCTCTATTCAGTGCCTCCAGACCAGCACTTTATCTTACATTTTATTTGAATTGACCCTCATCCCTGTTCCTCCTGTCCCCCGGGCTGCAGCAGCAAGAAACATATAATTTGAGGTGAGTGCTTCTATTTAATGCTGCTAAAATGGTGAGCTTGGGCTTGGGTTGGGCTTAGCACAACATACATTTTTTTTTGTCTTTTGACTAAAGCCTAGTTCATGCAGGCATTAAAAGCAGGCATTTGAGGGTCATTTTTAACACTATGCAAATGATACTATGGAGAGCACACAGTGCTGTTCTTATTATCAAAACATGAAGCACTAGCACTGTGTCGCTTCAAAATTGAAGCCTCATGTTGAGTCTGGAGGAGTTTGAAGCCTTTCAATGCCTCCTATTCAAGTCTATGGTGACGCTCCACAAACGCGCTGGCAGGCGTTTGCAGTGTATTTGCGATGAGTTAATAACATTACAGTTTATTTTATGTGTTTGTTGTGTTTTTTTTTAATGCTTGTACAATGCATCAAAACTGCACATAGGGCCTTTGGGGAGCATCTTTAATGCTTGTAAAATGCCAGTCTAATGCCCATACTAACACTATAGGAGCATTTGTTAGAAGTTAAAAATTTAGTCAAGTGTGAACAAGCCCTTAGGGATACAAAGTTAAAAAGGAATTGGTTATACTGCTACTGAAGAACTGGACACTGGCAAACAAAAAGCTATTAGACAGGCAGCTATAACCTTTCACATTCCCATCCTTCTTCAGTTTCTTGCTAGTGTCCTAGGAGAATTGACATCTTTTCTCATCTGAAAAAAGCATTTCACTTGATATGTTTCATTTTTATCAAGAAAAGGTTGTCTTGAGGCTGAGAGACTCTTTTCTTTCTAAGTTGGCTTATGCTTTCCAACTTAATCGGGACTTCTGCTCTCTGCCCTGCTGTTATCCATACAAAAGAGATTTCAGTTCATTGTTTGCATGTTGTATAAGCAGTATGAGCTTACCTTTCAGCAACATCTTCTTTCAGACTGTCTGTCGCTCTTTTTTTTTCATTTTTTGTTTCTATCATTTTTGGTAGCTCAGGCAGCTCATTAGTCAAGTCAATAGACTTATAGTAAGGATAAGTTTCCACCCTTTCCTGTCAAGGCAAACTCCACTATATCAGTGAATTCTTCTTGGGTATTCAGCATCAGGCCTCTGTTTCCCAGATTTGCAAGGTTGCCACCTGGTCTTCTGTTGGTTGCCCCCAGTTTTCACCTCCTGGTTTGTAGGATTGTTTGTATTTTGTTTGCTGTGCTATTCATCCCTCAGGTGGATGATTTGGGATGTCTTAGTTGTCTCAGTATTTCTTCTGACCCTTTGTATTTTAAAAACAATTAAGAAAAAAGGATTTTTTGACTTACCATAAAATCTAAAAGCTGGTCTGTACCATGTGACCAATTTTTACTTTATGACCAATTTATAACCTCATCAATACAAGCATGCTCCTTCATTTCCAGATGAGATCATCTTAGGGCATTTACATTTGTGACACAATGGGTCGCTCCCAGAAGCTCAGTGAATTCAAGCATGGTACAGTGATAGGTTGCCACCAGTGCAATAAGTCCATTCATGAACTTTCCTTGCTATTAAATATTCCACGGTCAACTGTTAGTGGTATTATAATAAAGTGGAAGCAACTGGGAACAACAGAAACTCAGCCACAAAATGGTAGGCCATGTAAAATGACAGAGCGAGGTCAGTGCATGATAAAGCACAAAGTGCGCAGAAGTCGCCAACTGTCTGCAGAGTCAATAGCCAAAAACCGCCAAACCTCATGTGGCCTTCAGATTACCACAACAACAGTGCATAGAGCTTCATGGAATGGGTTTCCATGGCTGAGCAGCTGCATCCAAGTCTTACATCACCAAGTGCAGTGCAAAGCGTCAGATGCAGTGGTGTAAAGTACACTGCCACTTGGCTCTAGAACAGTGGAGACGTGTTCTCTGGAATGATGATGGATGTTTCTGGGTATGGCAATTGCCAGGAGAACAGTGCCAAGTGTAAACTTTGGTGGAGGGGGGATTATGATGTGGGGTTGTTTTTCAGGGGTTGGGCTAGGCTCCTTAGTTGCAGTGCAGGGAACTCTTAAGGCATACGCATACCAACACATCTTGGACAATTTCATCTCCTGATCTCAACCCGATAGAACACCTTTCAAATGAATTACAGTGGAGACTGAGAGCCAGGCCTTCTCATTCGACATCAGTTCCTGACCTAACAAATGCGCTTCTGAAAGAATGGTCAAACATTCCCGCAGACACCCTCCTAAACCTTGTGGACAGCCTTTCCAGAATAGTTGAAGCTGTTATAGCTACAAAAGGTGGACCAACTCATTATTGAACCCTATGGATTAAGACTGGGATGCCATTAAAGTTCATCTGTGTGTAAAGGCAGGCATCCCAATACTTTTGGCAATAAAGTGTATATCTGCAAAGTAAAAAAGTAAAGGTTTTTTTGCTTTGTATCTTTTGCATTCAGGCTCTCTTCTTACACTATTTAAGCTTTTAGATGTGTGTCTCAGAATTGTTGAGCAAGCTCTCATACATCTGAAAAACACAAAAAGGATGCTTCTTATTCCACAGTGCTGCTACGCATAAAGGTTCATAGCTACCAACTATCAGAAAAAACTAAAGATTCTGCTGGTGGTATCAGTACACTTGTGACATAAAAAGACCACCACCCTGTGCATCTACAGTATGCTAAGCAGACTTATATCTCTGCTTTTTGTTTGGGCTGTCTGGTTTTTTTTTCTCTTTAAAACACTGAGAAATCCATTTATAGATCCTATGCTTTTATATAGTTTTTTTGTGAGTGTAGAGAGTTTAATCTAAGGATTATAGGGAAAACATTCCACAAGATGCTAACTCATGTGCACATGAAGTCAAATTAGTGCAAATTATTTTGTCAAGAGCCACCAAAACTGCATAGATTTTTGCTTCAGGGCATAAAACCAAATCATTGATAATTAATACTCTAGATAGATGGTCATTTTGAAAAAATGGAAATTATTAGATAACTTATGTTTATTGATTACATTTGTGCTTGTGGCCAGTTCCACCTGCTTTTACACAGGTCACAAATTATGCTGAGCTGGCTTTGTGTTTAATTATGCTTGATGCTATATCTATAATATTATATAAGCCTTCCTGTGCAGTTGTGAGTATTGGTATATGTTATAAACAATAAAATATAAGTAGGTTGAACACATACATAGAATTGGCAAAAATGTAATTGTGAAATAATTAACTGTGCTTACACATGTACCTGATGAAGAGTAGGGACATTCAAAGCCGTTGTGCATTTGTTATACTTTGAATAAATTCAACATATTGAGCAAGACGTTTTGGAATATGGTGACTATATGCAGTATATATCATTTTAGTATAATATTAGTTTCAGCTGTTTCTCTCTTAAATTGATGAGCTTTAGTCTATGAAGTTAACATTTCAGATCTGTTACTTACAAAAAAAAAATTCTTGATTGCTGTTTGAAGCAGAACCTGAATATAGCATATTCTATTCCATGTTCATTAAAAATCAATAGGTCCTTAAAATGATGTTTTAGTTATAGAATTGTTACCTTCTACTATGGAACAATACTCAAAGAATCCCTTCCCATCTTACGAATATTAGGATTTTGAACAATTAGAGCATGTTTTATCTTCTGATGTGTCAAATGATAAGAGAAAAAGACATTTTAATTTGTGTGATAATAGCTATGTCACACTTGGCAATCTACAGCAGGCATTCACTTATCAAAGAAGATATGCAGACAATATTGTTTTTGTTGGGTTAATTATTACTGAAAATATGTAGTTAATTCATATTACTAAAATCTTGTATGGTAATATGGTAATCTAACCAGAGTTTAGGCAGCAAATTGAAATATGCTAAAAAATATTGAATGTCTGTGTGCTTTTGTTTGCAATGGTTAGATGTTGATGCACATTCACAAGTCTATCTAATACTTATAATGTGTGTATATATATATATATATATATATATATATACTATATATATATTGCCAAAAGTATTGGGGTGCTGGCCCACCCTTTTCAGCTGTAACAGCTTCAACTTTTCTTGGAAGGCTGTCTGCAAGGTTTAAGAATGTGTCTATGGGAATGTTTGACCATTCTTCAAGGAGTGCATTTGTGAGGTTAGGTACTGGAGTCAAATGAGAAGGCCTGGCTCGCAGTCTCCACTCTAATTCATCCTAAATGTGTTCTATCAGGTTTAGGTCAGGACTCTGTGCAGGCCTTTCAAGTTTCTCCACCCCAAACTCACTCATCCATGTCTTTATGGACCTTGTTTTGTGTAGTGGTGCGCAGTCATCTTGGAACAGGTAAGAGCCATCCAACAAAGTTGGGAGCATGAAATTGTCCAAAATATCTTGGTATGCTGATGCCTTAGGAGTTCCTTTCACAGGAACTAAGGGGCCAAGCCCGACCCCTGAAAAGCAACCCCACACCATAATCCCCCTTCACCAAACTTTACACTTGGCACAATGCAGTCAAGCAAATACTGTTCTCCTGGAAACTGCCAAACCCAGAAACATCCATCAGATTTCCAGACAGAGAAGTGTGAGTCATCACTCCAGAGAGCAGGTCTCCACTGCTGTAGTGTCTAGTGGTGATGTGCTTTACACCAATGCATCCGATGCCTTGCATTGCACTGTGTGATGTAAGGCTTGGATGCAGCTGCTTGGCCATGGAAACCCATTCCGTGAAGCTCTCTATGCACTGCTGTTGTGCTAATCTGAAGGCCACAAGAAATTTGGAGGTCTTTAGCTATTGACTCTGCAGACAGTTGGTGACTGTGCGCTTCATCATGCGCTGACCCCACTATGTCATTTTACCTGGCCTACCCATTCATAGCTGAGTTTCTGTTGTTCCCAGTTGCTTCCACTTTGTTATAATACCACTAACAGTTGACCGTGGAATATTTAGTAGCAAGGAAATTTCATGGATGGACTTACTGCACAGGTGGCAACCTATCACAGTACCATGCTCGAATTCACTGAGCCCCATTCTTTCACAAATGTTTGTAGAAGCAGTCTGCTTGCTTAGGTGCTTGATTTTTCTCTACACCTGTGGCCATGGAGGTGATTGGAACACCTGAATCCAATGATTTGGAGGGGTGTCCCAATACTGTTGGCAATATACTATATACAGTATATATATATATATATATATATATATATATATATATATTATCTGTAGAAACTCAAAGACATAACAAAGTATTGGCAGCTTAACTCCCTTTTTAGTCTTTTATAATACTGATTGCTCAATTGATCAAGCCTGACATTTAAGAATTAGGCATCTTTAGAAAATGCCATAGAAATGGTCATATGATGTCCACGTACTGCACATGAAGAGATATTATCATGATTATCATGAGCACAAATGCTCAGTTTTGAGTAGGTGGATACATATTCTGACCTCATATACACCTGTAAGATAGGGAAACTTATCTTTCTATACAAAATATATTATATAAAACCTTACAAGCTCATTCAAGTACATGATTTTTTTCTTTGCTTAGAAAAGAAGCACATTAAAGATTAATTAGTTACTGCTGCTTTACTAATCATAGTTTGATGCCTTATGTAAATGGCATTAAGTGTTTTCATGCACTCCAAGCAAGACAAGTTAGAATACTATATTTATTCATTATTTATTTAACTCCTACGTATCCCACAGAGGTTATGCAGAAGCCTTTAACCTTTTTATGCCAGTTATTGTTCCTGGTAGATTTTTTTATGTCCCTACTCCAGTGATACAAGAATTTGCATGACATGATCAATTTGCAATACAACTATGAATTAGCAAGCACTATCCTCACTCACATTGTCCTTTCACAACTACACATCACTTCAGTTTGAAAGGCGTGTATACAGTGGTTGATTTAAACAATAATAATAATATAAAATAGTTCAGAGTTATGTTTGATATACTGTATAAGTGGTTTGTTATTTCTAACAAGAGGTAATTGTCCCTCAGGTCTCACTTTCTCCTATTTGTTTATATTTTTAGCTCTTGTGCACAAGGTACTCTCACCATAAAGCAGACTTCTATTTTCCATCCTGCTCCTTCACATTTAAAGTGTTAAAATAAATGCTAAAATACCTTTTTTTAATGAAACCATGTTATAAAAAAGAATTTGATGCATTAAAATAGATTTATTCTTAAATGGGACAACTGTGTCAGGGGGCAAAAAAAGTTGGCTATGGCCAGTAGGGAGTATAATAGATTAATATTTTACTGGGCAGAGACTAAATACGCTTTCACAAAATGTAGAAAGGATTTATGTGAAAAATGTGGGACCACATAATTTGCATTAGCAAGTAAAAAAAAAAAAAAAGGTTTACAGGGAAGCACATCTTGGAAGAATGCAGAGCAATTACTAAACATGTTTCCTTATATGTTTTTGAAAAAATGAACACATACAATTATTGTTCATTCTGATTCAGCAATCAATACAGAAACACTTTATGCTGTGTTGCATAAAGCATGGAATACTTAGTATACTGTGCATAATTCACCATTTAGAGAACAGTTACATACAAAGAAGGCATAGTTTGCCAAAAATCATTACTACATTTCCAGTTGATCAACCCCTATATGCAGTCCTGTACCCATACTTCCTTGTAAATTGTGCTTTTGTCCCCACATTTGCCTTTTTTATGTCTGTATTTTCTGGTACTCCATGGTATATTAAGTATAAATGAACTTAAAATCTTCTCCTGTGTCCCTCTATTAATGATAGTTGTCCAACACAATAACACCTTACATTATAATGTGATGGGTGGTTAACCAGTCTCTGCTTCTGCTCTCCATAATCAAACATCTCTTCACAAATTCAGGCATGTGTTAATAGCATCTGACTGGTAACTATATGTAGAAAATCTGAAGCCAGTAATACTTGCCACACCCTGTTAATAATGTTCTGTAATTACAAAAGAAAATTAATTCAGACACTTCACCTGGCTTGCTCCGGAATGATCATATCACAAGACATATTGCATGCATTACAAAAAACTTGCTAATACAAAAGTCTGGATGGATTGCTTAGTTACTGATTACCTTTAAGGAGACACAAAAAAACCCCTCTCCTCCTTTCTATATAAAGTATCTTATGACATCTGACTGTGACCTGCAACTAGGCACTCAGAACAAATCTGCCATGTCTCCTCAGGGAGCTAATAACATCTTCCTGTGCATGATATTTGTATATGGCCTGATAACATTCTTGTGAACATTTATATGCAATTAAAAAGGAGAGGATAATGGTAAACTCACAGAGAACAGTGAGCATAGAGGTAAATATGAGGCTGTAAGATTTTATTAGCTCAACAGTAGTTAGATATAAACTATGTCTGGTCAGACATAGATTTAATGCTAAAGTGCATGTATAGCCAAAGCTGTTTTTAGTCTTTGATAAAGAGAGGTTAAACCCCTTACACTTTTTTTCTTTGTGCCATTTGGGAAATTTCTCTTACTTCCTGTCCCAGAAATGCAAGAAAATCCCCCCACATTTCCTTTTTCAGTGACAATGGTCAGTAGTACAAATTAAATGTGAATCTCAGAGATAGAAATATTAGCTGAGGATCTAAGCCTTCTGCAATCTTTCCAAAACTTAAAAAAAAAAGTTTGGTCTAGAGATACACTTTAGGCTGTGAGGCTGTCTACAAAGGGAATTTCTAGCCATGTGCATTGGGTCCATTCACATTGGCTTAAAAAAACACCAGTGGTCTAGGCAGAAAAAAAGTCTAATTTTGAGTGATTTTGTACCAGTGTTTAGGTGTGTTTATGCACATTTTTTGTTGAGTGTTTAGAGGAATTTAGCGTTTGTTTCTGCCAGAAAACTGCTCTCAAAAAATCAAAACAGAAGGGTTTTTTTTCTGCTGAGCTGAGCTTAAAATATTCCTCTAATTGACCTAAGGTGCATGGATACACAGGATAACATTAGTTGCTTCTACAGGCAAAATGCTAATTTCCTCTAGGAACAGCGTTTTTAAGTCAGTGCGCATGGACCCTTACGTTTCAAACAGAGTATGGAAAGGTTAAAAAATTTTAACAATTTAAATATATGGCCTTGCTTATAGGTTTTACCCTCTCTTTTTGTTCATTGTGACCATTGACATGAAGTATAAAAACTGTACAGTTTTTACCAGAACAAGGGGTTAGGGTAAATCTTCCAGTGGGGACACGTGGGGGTTTATTTCCTAAAGCTGGAGAGTCCAAAATCAGACTCCCTTCTGCATAGAAACCAATCAGCTTCTAACCTCAGCTTGTTCAATGAAGCTTTGGCAATGAAACCTGGAAGCTGATTGGTTTCTATGCAGAAGTGAGTCTGATTTTGGACTCTCCAGCTTTAGTAAATAAACCCCGTGATGTCATGGCTTTCTGTTGCATCTGCAGGATAGCAAATGAAGGGCAATCCTCTCAAATGGCACACAAAAAAACTATAACCTGTTAGGTTTATTTTACTTATTCTCTACTCTGTTAAAATAAAAGCTATAGATACACTTTAATACAAATAACAGGCTTTACTTATGTCTATAGAATGTCTATAGTTGAGAAACCTGAGATTTTCAACAAGAAAGAAAAATTATTTTTCAGGCATATATATAAATAGTGGTATACTAAATCTGGTGTTACATAGGTGTTTTACACTTTCTTGCATGCTTACCATTTTGGAACCCTTTGTGGCTTCTTCCTTCTGCTTTAGTGTAATATTTTATTTTATTAAATGTATTGGGTGTCATGTTATATTGTATAGAACATTGAACCATATTAGCAGGCCCAGGTGTATTATAACTCTTAGGCTGATTTGGGTGGCAATTTGTTCTTGGGCTGTTTAGAGCTGACAGATCAGGGCCAGCAAATACAGAATAACCACTCTTTGTATGAGGCTATTAGCAGCATACTACCATCTGGTAGGGCTGCAAACTATAACAGACATTTTTCTATACTACGTAGGTCTCAACATTGCCTTTTTTTTTTACACATTTAACAAGAAAAATAGGCAGCTGTATCGCCTGCTAAACCTCATATTTAGCATGTCCTTGATTAAAATACAAGAGCATTAAGACATTGTTAGCAATGTTAACTTGTCTCAGTCACTACTAGCCCTTGAGCTGTTTCCTGTTTCTGAAGCTGTAATTTTATCAGCCAACCACAATGTACAGTCATGTTCTTTCTCCTGTTGGCTGAGCAAATTGATTTTGCAGGAAGGAGGTCATGATGCTGACTCTTACCTTTTACAGAGCCATATTCTTTTTTCATTTCACATTTGTTGTGTTGTGATCTACTGCTGTTGTCTTGTGTAATGAACTGGAAATATTTGTCATATGTAAGTATGGGTGATCTTAACTTTCCTGAAAAATATCATGTAGTATAAATTAAATACGTTGAATAGTAGAAGTAACTTTCATAGCTTTAAATGTTCCCATGTTACGTTCTTTGCTTTCACCTCATAGTCACTTTTTACTAAAATAAAGGGAAGTACAGAAATGAGCACTAGCATATATGACACAAAAATTAACTAGAAGGGCCAAAACTTTAACAAATTCAACCCTTTGTTGCTGTTTTAACTGGAAATCCAGTGTAAAGGCTTGTTATTATTACTATTATTATACAGGATTTATATAGAGCCAACAGTTTGCACAGCACTTTACAATATGAAGGGAGACAATACAATTACAATATATTTCAGTGCAGAAGGAATAGGAGGGCCCTGTTCGTGGAGCTTACAATCTAAAGGAAGGAGAATGTGGTACAAAAGGTGATAACTGTAGGCGATGATCTGATGTTCACACCAGTTCGTACTTTAAAATCATGCACACTGGTATATATTGTGTAAGGGCAGTGTGATGCATTACAAAGCATTGCACTGTTTACTTTTTTCTTTCTGTTAAATTCTCTCAACCTTAAGCTGCCTGTTTAAAACTGTAATACTAAGATTAAGCTCCAAGAAGGGTGAAACACCTCTGAGGAGTTCTCTACAGATGGAGAACTGGAGCTGCATCCACATTTTACCCATCTCATTTACATTTATGTAATGGAGTCAGTGTCAATGCCACCATTTTTTGAAGTCTATTAGAGCCTGACAAGCCAATCCTGTCTTGCACCAGTCTATCCACACACTAATCCAACTGACACAGGTTTTGGGGGGGGGGGCATTGAAGCAATGCTATTTTCATTGTTTTGGGCTACATATATAATTTTTGCAAGTTGCAAATGTACTTTTCTAAACAGAAGGATGGGGGGTTCTAAATAATTTAATAATAATAAAGTGTGTGATTTTCAAAGAATAATTTAATCAGCTATTTTGTTGTTATTATTTTTCTATTATCGTATATCTAGAAATGTAAATGTTAATCTTATATCCAATATATTTTAACAAAAATTGATTTTTTTTAGTACTAAGAAAGAAAATTATACAAATACTATAGATGACATTTAAAGGTATAGTTTTGAAAGGGATGATGATCAAATATAAACAAGTAACACATGCTGTGCAACTCCTGTGAATTCCTGTTAACTTTGAATGCTCAATAATGTGCAGATGCTTTTCACCTATATTGACAAATGAAGCAAATATTGCCACATTTTTTCCAGTGAAAATGCTGAATGCATTTTTAAAATCAGCCCAGTCATGTCTTTCAACACTTTTGATGGACATAAGCAGCATCTACAGGTGAAATAACTGCTTTCCTCTACTCTCTAATCTGATTGATCCTGTTGCACAAATATGTTCCATCAATTATTGATGTGTGCATTAATAAATATATATGACTGTCATGACTTTCTGTAATTGCTCCAAGGGAGACCCACACAGTCCAGTCCTTACATGAGTGTTGTACTGAACCATCAAATTTGGAGGCATAATTGGACTGTACCATTAAACTGTTTGACTGCTTCGATGTTATTTTACCAGACAATAGATTTTAGACTACAAGGACAATTAATTACGCCCTCCCTTGATTTAAATATTGATATCAACAGGAAAAGGTTTAACTTTTAAATCTTCCAAAAACATTCTCAGGGCTTATGTGAGTCATATGGAAGATGGCAAGAGGATTAGATGTAAACAAAATAGTTTAAATATCCATAATGTACTTATTTAACATTATTTAACCAGCAGCAAACAGGCAGCATCTCTGCATGGGCTAAAGATGTGGAAAGTACTGTAAATGGCTGTGTATATATGAAAGGTATAATTTCAGTCATTTTATAGTGACCAGTGAACAGGTCACAAATGTAAAAAAACGTGTCAACATTGTGGTGCCTCATCTGCTGTCAAAGTTGTAAACCAGTTGCCTTATGAAGGCATTCACAACAAAGGAACCACAGGCAAAGGACAGAAAAACAGCCAAAAATGTTTGCATCCATCATCTAGAACCAAATCATGATTTTTTTATCATTTTTTTCTGGCACTGAGAATATGGAGGATACATCACAGGTGGTTTAAGAAATGCTGGTGGAGGGTCCTTGGGCTGCATGGTTACTCTATATTATATGAAAAAAAAATCAGGTATGGAGCAGCAGATAGGTTAAGAAAATTATACATTTAGTTGGATGATGTATCTGGAAACTGATGCACACTAGGCCATTGCCAATGTCATCTTGAGTGGCACAACTTCTAGGAAGTCAGATGAGATGCATGTGAAAGGTACTTTTAAAAGAGATAAAAAAGGTAATAGAATAACTGAATTGATTACCCCTCCTGGAGAAAATGCTGTTTCACTCTCCAGTTTAGTGCTTTGCAATCTGACCTTTAATTTCTAGGTACTTTGCTCTTAGAGTACAGTTTAGTTGATCCATGAATGCTGGCTATAGCTTTAAGTTAATATATGACCATATATGACCATAAAAACAGAAAAAATAAGCCAAGTTTAAAATATAAGCATAATTCTATCCAGTCTGTTATCTCATAAGCAAAGATCTACCAAATTTGTGTTTACTTTGAACAACCAGTTAAGTTGATGACAGATTTTCTTCATGACACAACGGGGTATTACAAAGACAATCTGAGCTGCTATATAGCTTTTGCTAAATACTTGTTCCTTGACTGTTCAATATAAAGACAATCAAAAGAAGTGGCATTTCCACACAATTCAAAGCATTAGTTTTTCAGCATAGTGTGGAGCAATTTAACATTAATGTATGCTGTATGTAATGAATTGAAAACCCCTCATTATTCTGGAGGTTGAAAGAGACACAGGGGTAAATTACAAAAGGCAAATAGACTGTTCACTTTGCAAGGTATTCTCACTTAACTTAGTAAATGTGTAGGTGAAAATTCACTTTGCAAAGAATACCCAAAGTCAAAAAACAGTATTTTTACATGCACATGATGAAAAAATCAACAGAGTATCACCTCATTCACTAAGCAATGGGGAAATTATATTGCAAACTGAAAATTCCTTCACAAAGTGAACAGCCTATTTGATTTTAGCAAACCAATCCCACAAATAATAGTGTATCCCTCCTAATTTAAAACACATGCACTAGGAAGATTTCCCTGTGTACATGTGTAGCGAATGTAAGATTTAGCATGTTATAAATGTGTCCCTAATTCAAAGTGTAGCTATGAGCAAAATATAAAAAACACTAAATGACATATGAATGATGAAGTCTTTCACTGGAATTAACACAGTCATTTTTGTGTCTCTGAGTCATCCCTGTTAATCCATGCAGTAGATCCATTATTTTTCCACTCTCTGTAATAAGGTGGCAATGATGTTCACTGTGCAGTGAAATTGCACAGCAGCAGCAGCAGTCTTGAATGGAAATATCATTTTAAATGGACTTTGAATAAAGGAAAATAAAGCCAAACTCTAACTCTTTAACACTTAACCCCTTTGCGCTGGCGCCTCCCGGCCCTTTAAGAGTTTCAGAAGCCAGGAGGCAGGGTTTTAGAGTCATGTGATTCACTGTAAAAAAGTCCCCTTGCGATTGGGACCTCAGTCACGGACATATGTGCTGGGAGCACGCAGGGCGCACGCTCCCAGCACATATGTATGTTCAAATGATACGCAAGGCCCAGAAGCCGAGAGGCCGCATATTTGCGTGTGTTCAGCATCTAGGAGTTAAGCAGCTACACCAGCTGTTTTTTTTTCCCTAAAGTGATTCTAAACCTTTTTTTCTTTAACTTCTTACCATCTGGCCCATTTCCAATAAGTGGCCGGACAGAAACTTTACTGATGCAGAGGGACATTTCTAAATGTCCACCCTTCGCATCCATCGCCTGTGCGAACTCCCTGGGAGCACACAGTGCTGTGATCTGTGCCCACTGTGTCCACTGGACAAAGCGAGACAGAGATCAATGTACGGGCCTGCTGTGTGAGGTCCTGATTCATGTGATCAGTGATTGGCCAATCAGTGATCACATGAACAGTAGTAAACACGATGTCACTTCCTGACACCATTGTTTACTACTTGAGAATTCTGTGAATGATCACAGAGGTCACATGGTACAAGGCTATTCACAACAGCCCTTTTACCATGTGACAAGCTGTGACCAATCACAGCTCTCACAGTATTTCTCAATGGCTGCAAGAATGCAGCCAGAGAAAAGGAGAAATTATTGCTTTTATAGCCTTTATGGGTGTAAAAGCAATCAGTGTAAAAAAAATATATAATCTTCATCACCTCCCCACAAGTAGTACAGTGTCACTATGGTGACACTGTACTGCTAGGGTGACAGTATGTAAACAAATAAATAAATAGATAAATAATATTATAAAAAAATACATTAAAAATGTAAAAAAAATTCAAAGAAGTATAATTTTCTTTTATAAACTGATTTAGGTTATTTTGTTTAACCAAGAGGATAGCTGAATACATTCTGGCCAAGATTTGTGAATTATGTGGGTACAGTGTTGCATGACTACATAATTGTCATTCTAAGTGTGACAGTGCTGAAAGCTGAAAATTGGCCTGGACTGGAAGGGGGTGAAAGTGTCTGGATCTGTTGTTAACATATCAAACATGTTAGCATGCACACATTGACACACAGAGTGTGGCTTGGCCTCACCCCCCCCCCCCCACTCTTTCCTCACTGGCTGTGATTGACAGCAGCAGGAGTCAATGGGTCCCACTGCTTCCTCTCTATCCAGTGGGGAGAGAGAGAGAGTCAAGAGACCTGCTGCTCTCGAGCACATCGCTGGATCAAAATTGGGCTCAGGTAAGTATTTGGGTGTGGGCTGGGGGGTAACTCTGAAGGTTTTTTACCATAATGCATAGAATGCATTAGAAAACCTTCTACCTTAGAAGCACTTTAACAAATGAGATGTAAGCTATATAAATTAAAGCTGACTGTTGTAAACCCCCTACTCACCACCAACAATTTAATATGGTCTGTTCAAATCCTGTAACTATCATTTTTTCTGGACAGCTTGGCTGTACAGAAAGCTGAGCAATCACTGTTCCACTGGCAGGATCAATAAATAATAAAACTATGTTACAAAAATTGAAATGAAATATATTACATTGATAAGGTTACGCATGTTTGATTTCCTATTATAAAGCTATGTTAATGCTACAGAACAACTGTATCATCTATTTTGCTTTTTTTTATGCCCAGTGTTATACTTTAACATTTTATTACCTGTTCCTATTAAATGATTTATAAGTTAAATTTTTACCTCTAAATCCCTTTTGTGTAAATACAAATTATGCATCATAATCAATATAATTGCGAGTGTTAGGTGTAGTATTCAAAGCAATCATTTTTGTAGATATACAATGTTCTCTTTAGCTAATTAAAAAAAATAAAGGTGTTTTTGAATCTCTATTAAATAGTGCATTCACAAAGCAAATTTGTTAGATTATTTTTCTACCGTCTGACATAAACATAACTTTCCAGATACAGCTGTATTTTTTTAGAACTTTAATTGGTTTGACTTTCTGGTTGAATGTACCAGCAACTTGTTTGTACTTTTAACTACCCCAGGGATAGATAGACTTTTACAATCATTAAATGTAGATGTTCCCCTACTACAGTACAATATATCATTTTGGTTCTGTGGCAAAGCACAGTGTCTGCATTCCTATTTCTGAAATAATGAGTTCTCAGTTGACAGACAAGCCAGGAGACTGAGATTCTACACAAACACTGGAAATTAGGATGATATATTCTATTAAGCTAGCAGTCAAACGTATGAAATGACTATTTTTTTGTATTATTGTGGTGGATATATTTCCACTTCATATTTTTAGCTAACAGATGGAAAGCCCGCCATCAGACCACACAGCTGGCTTAAGTACTTTGCTATACAAAGCATATTTGTTTTCCTTTGAATTCTTTAAACATTATTGGTGTTATTCACAAATGTAGCATTCTTTATAGTAACCCATAGCAGGTAGACATATTTTATTTCATTTACAAGTTATTTCTATGAAATATATATTTTGTGACATATAGCATTTTCATTTGCTTTATTAAATAGACAGTGGGGGAGATTTACTAAAACTGGGGCATTCAGAATCTTTTGCGGCTCTGCATGGTAGCCAATCAGGTTCTAACTTCAGCTTGATCAATAAGCTTTGACAATAAAACCTGGATGCTGATTTGTTTCTATGCAGAGCTGCACCAGAATTTGCATGCTCCGGTTTCAGTAAATCCCCTCAGTATATTTTTAAAACCTTTTAAATTGTTCAAATTCTTTAGAATAATATATTACTAGTAAAATGTGAAATCACTTTGATTCGTTATCAATCTATTACCACATTCTAAAGCACACATGGCAGTGAGAATCAGCTTAAAACAATTTCAGAAGTCATTTTCCTGTGCACACTCCATGTGTGTATTGAGAATAAATAGCTGAAACTCCTTTGGTACACATACGGAGAAGAATGTGGTAATATGTTTACCTTGTACACATCTGGTAAAAATTCCAAGCAAACAGCTAAATACACCATTGAAATACATATATATGAACTATTTTCCCTGATAACAAATGAACAATTCTTTTCAGGTAATATATCCAGCCCTACCAGATCATGGACCTTACTGCAGACTGCACTAGCCTGTGATTGGACAATGAAGGGGCTGGATCACATTGCTAAGGTTATGTCTGTCTGCTTTTCTATTTTAAAGCCTAGGTTTACCTAAAACAAACAAAAAAATAGCACATGTTACATTAATTACCTTTAGTGAGATGTATCCTTTGTGCTGCTGTGTCCTCATTTCACCAAAATCTTCCTCTTCCAATGCTCCACCAACACCACCATAAAAATCTTTCAGTGTAATAGGAGTTAATAAAACTTTGGGGCTATCAAAGGCTGTCATTGAGAAAGTACCTAACTATGCCTGACCTCTCCGCCCAGTTGCTCCATTCATAGAAGCCAGCTTCCATGAATGAAACAACATTTATGAATGTAGGACTCTATCTATGGATGGATCTATGAATCAATTGGTCCATCCCCTGAATGCATAGATTCTGTTTCATTCATGGAAGCTGTAGAAATGGCTTCTATGAATAGAGCAACACCAGAAGATTTTAATGGTGGTGGTGGGGGGGGGCATCATAGTATAAAGATTTCAGTAAAAGGAGAACAGGGAAGCACAGGGGACACATTTCACTGCAGATACATAATGTATCTTGTACAGATTTTAAATTTTTTTTTGTTTTAGGTAAAACTTAGCATTAAGCATGTCCTGATAGCACTGTACAAATCAATACATATATGGCTGGCTCATTGTTCTCTTCCTGCATCTCAGAGTGTGAGTGTTGCTCCAAAACCATTTATATTAGACTGATATGAACACAATTTTGTGTTCTTATGCTATTTTTAGTGAATACATAACTAGCCTAAAGGATATTTTTATAACTACTCTCAGTATCTAGTTCAGCTTTGAAACTCTTCATGCTGCTACACAATCAAATGCATAGGTAAATAATATATGAAAATATGGGTATTTCCTTTCACATATTGCAATATATTCTATACTGATACTAGCTACAAAATCTGTTCAAATGTACGAGGCGTGTTGTATAGTAAATAACATGCTTTAAATGGACACTAGCGAGAAAACACAGAGCAGATAAAAGAGTGCAGTAGCACAAAGCCTGGTCAGTGACCTGCAAAAAATGAAAAGAAATAGTTTGTGCTGGAGGGGAGTGTGGTATGTTACACAGATCAGTGGAATATTATATTTGTAGAGAATCACCTATGGCAATTGTTGCAAATCTTTTGCAAGGAAATGGAAGTTCCTTTACATGGGCATACATATGGTGATGCAGGTAGGATACCAATACCAATAAAATGTATATATAGCTAAATATACTGTTAATGATTGAGTGTACTGCTCTGAATAAACGTATATGGTGATATATCAATAATGTGCATTGTTCAATAAAAATAAAAATTCAGAACAAATAATACATGCATACAGTGCAATTACATCAATGAAACCCATACAGTATATAAATAATTAAAGCACATAAAACATCTAGTTCATATTTTATTTTGAATACAAAGTGTTATCAAGATCCATTAAGAGCCTTAAGCTGGGTACACACATACTGAAATTCAGCTGGTTCAGGAGGAACCATCCAAAGCCTACCATTAGACTAGCATGTGTTGAGCAGTCGTGTTGGAAAAACATAATTCAGTTAGCCAAAGCAGCCAATGACTGCAGCACTGATCGGTTTATTCTAAGGAATGGGGGAATCTCCACTGTCAGAATACAATAGCACAGCATGGGAGATCCCTGTGTTTACATCGCTTGTGTGGATGCTGGAATCTGTGAGGGTTTTTTCATTAAGCCTCTTGATTGAATGAAAAAAACTCACAATGTGTACCCTTAGATGTCATTTAGATGTCATCTTAATGCATATACTCCTAATTTAAACAATGTGGTTCTTCATCTAAAACCAAAATTACATTCACTTTCATAAAAGTATATAGAATGTGGGACCACTTATAAGCCACAATTCTGGTCTCACTATGTTAATCGTTAGGATTCCAAATCAAAAACAATGCTTATTTCAGATTTATAAATAGTTGGACTAGGTAAAAAATACAAATAAATTGTTTGTAGTGAAACAGTACTCACTTTGATTACTTAACATTTGGGGAAATAAGGTATCTGCCTCACAGGGGGTAAATTGTTTTCTGTCAGTTGGCTGACTCATGTTTACCACTAGTTACATAAGAAAAAACAAACTGTTAAAGCCAATCAAGCTGATCACTTTTACATACACTGTTTGTCTAAAATCATAAAAAATTCATACATTCCTTTAAACTAAAGTAGCAGCCCCATTAAACATTTTATTGTAATTTCCATACTATGTATGTCTGGTTTGAACACAATGAAGGTTACAAAAAAATCTTGGTTTTAGCAGCTAATGTATTATATTATACCTAGGGATGAAAGTTCATGTGTCGTTTGACATGCTACAATAAAATAACTGTACATTTTTAAATTGTACCTAGAGATCTTGGCTGAAGAATTTACAGTTTTTCTATAATTGATGCATCCATAGCCAGTCTATAAAACACATTTAAATTGTGCACTTCTCTGAGCATTTAAACTTGTCTAGGCAGTATTCCAGGATCCCCAAAAGTCACTTTGATAGAAACATAGAAAGCGCCTTCAAAAAATTCTTGAAATAACTGATATTCTCATTCTAATTTTTACTTATTATGACTGGATTGTTCCTTAGATCTTTATTAAAATAATCTATAACAAAAACCATGGTATCATTCTCAAATCTATAGGGCCATACAATGGTTATCTCAGGTGCCGATATTACCTGCAGATTTAATGTCAAATTGCAGCTAATAAGCTCTAGGCATGTGTTATACTTCACAGTTTTATTTAATAAAGGAAGAAAGAATGTAATAATTTTATAATTAATGCTTAGCAGAAAAGAAAAAACTGGTATCACTTCAATCATCCTATAGAATGCATGAATGAAAATCCTGTTTTTATATTCTCCTAAATACTGGGGTTAATTTGCTAAAAGCAAGTTGCAAGGGAATAATTCTCAGAACTTAGTGAAGGAGGTGACTTTCAAATGACTTCCATCATCCAATCTGGTACAAACAAAATGTTTTTTTTCCTTGCATGTAATCATGTGTTTTTTGTTGGTTCGAATTTCACCATATTCACTAAGCTCTGGGGAAAAAAATCCTTTGCAAAGTGATCAGCTTATTTGCTTTTAGTAAATCAACCATACTGCGTACTGAGTATGAACACAGCATAATTTTGTACACGGTGCTGAACATTCATTTTTCTGAGTGGATGTTCTATTATCCTTTGATAAATAGAACCTGGTGATCTCATAATGCATAGTAGAGTGACTTCCAGGTGAAAATGTGGCAAATTGCAGGCCAATCTTTATCACAAGATATCGAAGGTTACAATTTAGCACATAGTATGAATGATCTACTAAAGGAGTAGAAAATGCTAAATTTGGTGAATATTCAATAAAATATTTGTCATACAATGTAAGATAACAGGCATAAAATACAATGCAGAAGCCATGGATAAAATAAAATATAAAGTACCCTAAAAGCACACAATTTACACTACTGTAACTATTTGAAAAGTAATTGAATCCAGAGTAACACAGTAGTCTTTTAGTTGGCCCTATGCAATTGTTACAATAATCACTCAGTGTTTAGTGTATAAATATAAAATTGAGAGCCTTCATCTTAGCTTTTAAGTTAATACATCAGTATAGATAGATGCAGTTGTGTTAGTAAGAAGATTGTCTAACATGAATTGAATAGTATAATTCAGGTACCAGCCTACTTTATTTTTTTAAGGATACATCATTATAACACTAGTGAACCAACCCCCAGGGTCTTATTGCTTGTTTTTAAGTAATGTATAATTAAGTTGGCATCACGTTGTAGGGAGCTATGTGACATATGCAACTTCTGAGCTGCATACGCGTTCCAGTTTTGTGGCTCAGAAAATACTACAATTCTTGATCAACATGAAATTCAGGTACCTAGCACTTTCAAAAGAAGGGGTGGTCAGCAAAAAGCAGCCTGCACATTTAGTAAAGATTTCACTTGATTTGTCTGCATTTTTATTGATTTTTTTAGAATTATCTGAGACATTGCCAACCATGTAGCAAATGTAATTGTCTGATGAACAGGGGATAACCTGAGGGTATGATTGATTAAAATGGTTGTAAACCTCTGCCAAAAAAATTAACAAAGTATATCCTCACATAGTGCCTCTATCCATAACATTTAGGGGTTATTTATTATTTATCACAAGTACTTATATAGAGCCGTCAATTTACGCAGCACTTTACATATATATTGTACATTCACATCAGTCCCTAACCCTCCAGGGGAGTACAATGTAAAGTCACTAACTCACATACATACATACACATATTAGGGCCAATTTAGACAGGATCCATTTAACCTACCTGCGTGTTTTTGGAGTGTGGGAGGAATCAGGAGTACGCAGAGGAAACTCACGCAGGCACAGGGAGAACATGCAAACTCCAGGCAGGTGGTGCCATGGTTGGGATTGGAACCTATTACTGCCAGGTGGAAGTGCTAACCATTTAGCCACTGTGCTGCCCACACAGCACAGTGGCTAAATGGTGGTGGGTTTATTTACTAAAGCTGGTTCACTCAGAATCTCATGCACTTCTGTATGGAAACCAGTCAGTTGGCAAATTTTACTGCTATAGCTTAATTGAATAAGCTGAGGTAAGAAGCTGATTGGCTACAATGTACAGATGCACGAGCTTCTGCGTGAACCAGCTTCATAAATCTCCCCCTTAGTGTGGATCCTGACTTTTCTCTCCTTCCTCTACTATCTGCAGGAGTCACTGCAGCCAATTTTTTTCAGACACAGGCAATTATTGGAAACAGCCCACCCACTCTATAGCACACAGAAGGTGATTGACAGATTCAGATGTGCATGTTGCCCAGTGAGGCTGTGTACAGGGGGATGTCCTTTCCCTCTAATCGGGTCTTATATTACACTCAGCTCTATGTTATGTTCTGGGCAGTGTTTGTCATCAGATCTCAGCTCCTACTTTCTGGAAGCTCAGAAACGCCATCTAAACTGTGTACTTTGGAAAGCTGTGAAGGAGAGAAATCTGCAGATAAACAGCTACAGATTATGTAGGAAGATTTAATTAATCACTGTGTATCACCTCAGGCTAGTCACTTCAGTGAACTTATGTAAGGGTATATTATTACTTTAGCACCCTTCATCTGCATCAGAGTAGAAGTACAGTATACTTTTATTTACATGGGTTAAATAATAAATGTCATATTTTCTACACCAGCCAACAAACCAGTAATGTTTACTGCAAACATCATGTCAGGAATGGATGAAATGTATATGTATGTTTTTCTATACATCCCTACACTTGCTCTCCAGAGGACTTCCTGACCAGACCATTTTTTTGTGATACGGCTCTGCGTTACTTTAACTGACAACTGTGTGGTCATTCAGTGCTGCACCCAAATGAAGTGTATGTCCTTTTTTCCCCCAGAATTAGGACTTTCTTTTGGTGGTATTGATCGCCTCTGCTTTTTTTATTTTTTGAGCTATAAAAGAAAAAAAAAAAACAATTTTGAAAAATAGCAATATTATTAACTTTTTGCTATAAAACATATCCAGTAAAACATTTAAAAAAATAATCAAATTTAATCATAAATTTAAGCTAAAATGTATTCTACTACGTCTTTGTAAAAAAAAATCCTAATACATGTAAATTAATTGGTTTACGTGAAGGTTATAGAGTCCACAAATGGTGGTATATATACTGGATTTTTTTATTTTTATTTTTTTATACTAGTAATGGCGACGATCAGCAACTTATAGCAGGACTGCGGGCGTTCTGGGCGGAACTGACTAACTGCCACTGACATCCCAATGACACTAATACAGTGGACAGTGCTAATTAAAAGCACTGACACTGTACTAATGACACTGGGCAGGAAGGGGTTAACATCTGGGGGGTGATCAAAGGGTTAACTGTGTATTTTGCTATGTTTTACTGTGTGTGCTGTGTGTGTCTTACTAGGGAAACATGCTACTGTGTATTTCTCTGCTGTGCAGAGAAGTACACAGCAGCATGTTACTGCAGGCAGGAGAGAGATCTGTGTTGTTTACACACAGGTCTCTCCCCTGTCACCGTTCCTCGGTGATCGCCGAATGCCGGCGGGGAATCTCCAGCCAGGACACCGTGATTGACATCTGTGCTCCCTACCTGGAAATGCAAAACACACACACACACATATATATATATATATATATATATATATATATATACACAATTTTGCAAAGCCCTGCCGCCTTGTAGCAGTAGTTCTGCTATAGGGCAGCTGGGAAGCTGACAAGATATTGATCAAAACAGAAGTTTAGTGGGTTCTGGTAAAAAAGTATAAATACCAGCAGCATCTGATTGGGATTGCTGTGATTATTAATATATTTAATTTAATAAATTAATTTAATTTAACAAATTTAGAGACAGCATTCATTAATCCAAATACATATTAATGCCCCCAACTATTTAGTATTCTACAGGAATTTATAAGTTTCATGACTTTGGTACAGTAGATGGCAAACTGAATTTTATCTTTATCTTATGAAAAACATGTACTATGCCTTGAGCACTACTCATCATTAGATTATTCGGGGACTTTAGTGGCTAGTCCTGCTCTGATGATTTTACTTGAACATACAATAGATCTTTTTTAACATTCTGTATGCTCTCTGCTGTCTTTGTGATCTTACAGCAAACTGCAGTGCAACCATTTAAATGGAAGCAACTTCTAGAATAAGCATACATAATCAAGCATGCAAGTTATGCTTTAAAATGATAAAAATGTAATTCAAAGATTTACTTTAAAACAAAAACATTTTCTACTGTGTACTAGAAACAAATGCAACAGTAAAGGACATTAATAAAACCTAAGTTAAATTAACAAACACAATTCACATTTAAATATTAAACTTACTTACCTCATTAGCAGTATTTTTCTTAAGGTTGTAGTTGAAAAAAACATTTTTATTCTGTAAAGTTTTAGTTACTTTACTTACCTGTTATAAAGTATGTTCCACAATGTCCAGGCTGTTGGATTCTGTAGGAATCTTCACTGCAGGACTGCCTTGTTCTCTTCCTGCTGGTGAACATCTAGCACTGTTGATCCAACAGTGAATATAACATGATCTGTGAATGGGGGAGAGTCTGATTAATCACAGGATTATCTCTGCTGTGCACAGATCATGTTACAAGTGTGTAAGTGCAAAGAACCTTTTTTAATGGAGGGGAGGACAGGAGGAAGCATGCCCCTATTGGATCATCTTTAGTGCAACGGCACCCAAAGAGACACCAGCACTTTAGCAGCACAAAGAGGACAGCGCAATCCTGCAATACAAAGAAAGTTTACAGAATCCAACAGGTGAAACATAATGGGACACATTCCATTAGAGGTAATGTAGTAAGTAAGTAATGTAAATAAAGTTTTAGAGAAAAAAAAATATTTTTTAGCTAAACATCAGCTTTAAAGTACTGTATATGTAAGACAATTGTTCTATCTAATATAGGCTGTAACATGTTATAGCAATTTCAAAAGTCAATTTCAGTATTTTTAAATCTGCAGATTTTAATGAAATAATACCTGGTGATCCAGGTACTTCCTGTTATAGGGTGACAATGCTATGCCCCTGTCCCCCAATCATGCTCTGGTTTTGGTTTATGATGGTAACAAGTGTCCATTTTATTTTGAAGGCAAGTTTTAGGAAACCTGCCCTAAGAAATAAATTGCAGTCATTGCTAAACTGCATGCATGTAGAGATGAAGTGCCTGCAAAAAAGAGTGCAAGAGATCAGCGGCACCATAGAGATGCTACAAAAGATAAACAGGTAACTTTTATTAAATGCAAATTAAATATATGCATCCTAATGGGATGAAAAAGACACAATGAGGTGAGAATACCATATATCAAAAAATAATAAGAAGAAAAAAGAACAGAATATATTGTATTATCACAAGAGTACAAAATTACCATAAGATTTAAAACCAATATTGTAAAGAAAAAGACAAAACATTAAATTACAAATATTTTGGCATGACAGGGTCAAAAATAACCTTCATTACAATATTTATTTCACCAAACTGATGTTGTCTTAGCTCTCTTACACACTGCTGCCTAAAACTGCAGCGTTTCTAGGCACGCTTACATCTAAAATTTGTGGAATTGTGTAGGTCAATCTGCCTGAAGAAAAAACCCTAGATATGCAAACACTGGTATTTAGTATCTGAAACAAGTCCTCCTTTTCTTTTTATTTTGTTTGAGTACTATAGATAAGATAATAGGGATGATTTAATAAAGGCAAATAGGCTATTCACTTTGCAAGGAAAGCTACATTTTGCAGGGTAATTTTTTCCCAGTGCATATTGAATAAGGTGAATCTCTTCTTAATTCAAACATCCAATCATGTGCAAGCTAAAATGAGGTATTTTACTTGCACATGATTGGGTAGTATTTGAAAGGAATGATCCTTTCAGTATTTGCAAAGTGAAATTTTATCCCATTCACTAAACTCTAATGACAATTTGCCTGCAAAGTGCAAATTCTCTTGCAAAGTGAACAGCCTATTTACCTTTGATAAATCAACTCAATGTATTGGTGAAAAATACCAAGGGCTCTAAGACAGCACCAGTTTGGTGAAAGAAATCTTGGAGATACTTGTCATGCCCACATAGTTATGCTATATGTCTTTTTCTTTGTAATATTTTTTTTAGATCTTACATGGTAATGTTTTTATTCATGTGATACTAAAATCTATTATAATATTCTTTTCAACAGTGTTAGATATATGGTAATCCACACCTACAGGTATATTTATAGTCACATTTGGATGTATATATTTATATTTAAAGACTTAATGCAGCCAAAATCACAAACAGAAAGATCAGCACAAGGGAAATACCTTACAGGCATTAGGACATGCCCCTTGTGCTGATTCATCTTCTGTCATTGTCTCTCAACCCCTCTACCCTAATTTTCATGTGCAGTGGGATTTAATACAACTAATGGGCTATCACAGTCATAAAGAGAGCCTTATTATGTCTACCATTTTCCCCCAGCTTCATCATTCATAGAATTCATATTACAGATTTTATGAATGAAACTGCATCTAAGAATGGAGGACAGGAAGATGATTGATAGGTTCACTCCCTCCATTTTAAGATTTTAATATTTAGTGAAGCTTATATGAATGGAGCAGTTGGTCAGAAAGGGTCTCTATAGTGCCTAGAAAGGTGTAATATCCTAAAGGCTTTGGTGGCTGAAGACTGATTTACTATTACATAGCAAGAATTGTGTCATAGCAGCTGTGTGTGTTTTCCATACACTTATTTTTTTTTAATAAAAAATAATGTTTGGTAAATGTATGCCTTTTTCTACAATGTCTCTTAGCCAAAGTTTTAATTAGAGTAATTTTGAGAAATAATCTATAGCCCGAGTTTATCTTATAGCTGGTAAAAGTTGGACCCACGCTATTAAATGTAACCATGATAGAAAACACCATGATTTGGTGAATAAAAAGGTATGAGACCATGAGATTTAAAATCCTCTAAACAAGCATTGCACATTTGAAATTGAAACACATTATTTGCAGAGCAAGAATAAAAGTGCTAGACAATACACTTGTTTCCTTCCTCACTTCCCTATTGTGTTGCACATTGTGTTCAATTTAAAGAGCCATTCCTCTCTAGGAAGAGTTTGAGATTTTGGTCATTGCTAGTTGGTTAAAGAACATTGATTTCTATCACTTTCAGAGAGAGTCAAGACCTCTTACTATAATTCCTAGGTCCTTATACTTGTAGTCTCATGCCTTATGTTGCATAATATAAACTAAAAGAAAACACAATAGTAAAAGTGAAAACCACTACTACTTGTTTTCACATTAGGGCAAACTGAAAATGCATACATAGGGAGGCCGTAGATGATGCAATTTTCTTTCCTGCAACCATTGGTTGCAGGAAAGATAATCACCTGATTTCACCATCAACACAGTCAGTGTTGAAGGGAGAATCCCTCCTGCTGAGCTATTGTGCTCTCCCAGTATGAGGGACACAGGGGCCTGTCCCAGCCAGGAGAACACAGTGATTATTACTAGTGACTATACCCGCTGGCAATAATTGCATGCTAGAAATCCAACATGCTGGTTGTCCCCAAGTCAGTTGAGGGATTAACCTGGGTATAATCAGCCTGCCCCCACATGGACGAAAGTTTGAATCTCGGCCAGTTCAGCAGGTACCGGCTGGTATTCAAACCATCTATGGTCGGCATTTAAATATGCAAATTAAATCCTTTAAATCTGAACTAACAGCTGAATACACAGATAATAAATACATATATGGGAGCCATCTCAACTGCCAAATGAATTGTATTTCTCTCCATCCAGTTCTGACATTTACACAGTTCTATGACACAGAACAGAACTGCCTGGCAGGGCATGAGTTCTGATTTTTCTTTGCTACAACTAAGTAACTTTTACAGGTCTTGTCCCTTCCCCTAGTCTGGGACTGGGTAGGTAAAGAAGAAGCAGACTGGTTAGTCCACCTCCTTGTCACTCTTCTCTCCACTTCTATCAGAATGCTTCTTGCACTGAATCACAACTGACTGGCTCCTTCTGCTATACAGTGAATACAAGAGGCTGATACCAGGTTAAAATCAGGTACTTACACTGCTTGCATTTAAAAAAAAAATTAAAGCTGTATTAATGAATATAAATTTCATGTCTTTTATATCTGTCTGGAGTCCAGCTATAGGGCCAATTTACATCATTACATTGTGGTAACATACATGTTATATGCATCTGTGTGTTGCACTACCATTTATTTTTAATGGCTTCTCAATGTACTTCTACAATGCACCAGCTTTGCAGCATACCACAATACATGGTAGCAGACTACATCACATTCTGGTGCATTGGCAGCATATTTAAATGAATGGGCTGCCTTAATGCAACGTGCAATATTGCACCAGAATTTGAAGGTATAAATAAACCCTGAAAGATAGCACCCAGTGGTTAGATACAATTTCCTGCATCTACCAAAAACTGAAATTTTAGCTTTGTGTGAATTAACTGTTTTAACAAGAACAAATACATTGCCATATTTCCAATCTTTTTAACTGGCCGTACAATTATGATTTCCAAAATGCATTGGAAAACCATTACAGCAAATTCCTTTTTTTATGGAAAGGTAGTCTGTTACCCAGGGGCGGACTGACAACTCATGGGGCCCCAGGCAATAGGGGATCATTGGGCCCCTGTGTCCTTGCCCAAACTCAAAAAAACCTATGAAAAAGGTACCAGGAGCATCTCATGGGGCCCCCTACTGACCCCGGGCCCTCAGGCAGGGCCCGGGTTTCCAAATGGTCAGTCCGCCCCTGCTGTTACACCAAATATTCCACCCTAAAGCATTTAGAGGGCTAACAGAGAATTTACTGACTGAAAAAGATGTAACTTTTATTCAGCAGTATTTTACCTGCCATCTTAAATAGAACTGCCCTATGATCTAAAAATTTATATAGTTCAACTGCAATGATGTCTCGTATTTGCCATTTTCCCTATCATTCTGTAAGACTAGCTTAACTTAAAAGTGCCAAGTAGTTACGATGCGTGATTCATATTTTGTTAAAGTAGTTTCATAGTGTTTTAGCCTTGAGCTTACTAAGATGAAACATATTTTTCAATTTTCAGCAGATTTCAGATATTGCCATGTCCATCAATGAGTTCATTGAAGCATAAAAGCAAACAATGGGAGTCAAAGGTTATTCAGCACATAGATGTAAAAGACTGGTACTTTTAGCTTCCTGCCTCCAAAACTGATGTACTACTCTCACACATTTATGTACTGCTTTCTTGTTGATTTCAATTGTTTATTGGTGCATATGAATTGGTTTAAGTGAACCACATAAAATTAACAAAAACACAATGAATACAGGCTATTTTTGTATAGAGGTAGAATTTTCAAAAGTAAATTGCTGTTTTTGTATTTTTATTTATATTTAAAGCTAAAAAGATAACTCTTAGCAGTTTATTTATGTTAATGTATTTTTTTTTTAGCTAGAATCCTTTGTTTTAATTGAGCCTAAGCAGAAGTATTCCTTGCCTTTTTGATTGGCATTAAGAGCACAGATGTTACAGATTTTATATCCAAAAGTAAACTCCACAAATTTCACTGGTATTTTAGTCTTGTTAAATTGAAGATCATGCTCTGCCTTCTTAGCTCTCTCGGGTACACCAGTTGTGAGATCTCCCCATATAATTTCTTTAATAGTTCCTAACCTTTTTAAAGATTGCACCCCCTAGTTTTTATTTGCAGCATAAAGATATATATTAATGAGGTTACTTTGACTAGATTTCTTTATCTTGACTGTTTTTTTAAGTGTCCAAAGGTTTTCAGAGATTGAGTTCATACTAGCATGTCTATTTTTAAGAAATGAGTAGAAGATATGAGCAAAAAATGCCCCGGGTTCAAAATGCAACCCAGTTCATATAATTTGCAACTTTTATTTAGTACAAGTGGAGCACAGTCTCAATTGTGTTGACTTTATTCTCCATTCTGCTTTTTATTTGTTTACTAAAGCAAATTTCACAAATGATTGACTAAACTGGTATTGCCAGTTCCCCAGTAGAGCATTCATCCAGAAGGCATGGTAAAGCATTGCTAGCCTAAACATAAATAGGGTTATTTAGTTAGTGGAGACCTGGTGCAGAACAGATCACTCTTTGGTGACTTTCTACATTTTTAAAGTGAAGTGAAGAACTGGGTGGTGGGTGTTTACCTGTTTTTAAATAACATTTCCTCCTTTAAGGCAGTAGAAGTGTACACAACTTATCAACCTCTACCACTGAGCAGGAGTTTAGAGACCTCCGTTTAGGTAGAGATAGAAAGTCAGATGGAATTTGTTTTCATGAAGTCCCTACCTGCTTACAAAGAGGGTGGAAGTCTGAACTACATGCCAACTAGTAGAAGTGACCTAGGTTCAGCAATGATGGTTATGTAGTAAACAGAGAGATGGTGAACTAACTTTATCTAAAATCATCAGTAAAAGCAATGTTCATTGCTTTAGGGTCACCTAGGACCCCTTGATCAGGCAGTCAGTTACTGTGTACCCAATGAAAGGGGTCCTACAGAGCTCTAGAAATTTTAACTTCTACTGATAACTTTACAATAAAGTAAGATTTAAGAATATTTTGTAGTGATGGTGATATGCAACCTATAATACCTGCAAACTCAACATTATATTTTATTGGCTTGTTCAGTCTGATTAGGTTTGAGTACCAAACATCTGACACTGTGAGTTCTGGCCATCTGTGAGCATGGTTAAATCTGTTAAAGAGCTCCTTACTAGGGCTCTAAAGGTCTAATCTCATGGTGTGTGAGCACCATGAACAAACATTAATTAAGATATTATATGTAAAGTCAGATTAAAACAATTCCACTGAATGACCAGTAAGATGCTACACTAAAGTGTCCCATTTTGTTTAACATACATACATTTCTATTTACTTAAGTAAGCCTTGTTTACGTAGCATTTGAGAACATGAATTAGGCCAGTCACAAGCTGTTATTTTCAGTGAAGATAACAAATGCATTTTTTTCTAAATTGAAACAGTTAATTATATTTTGTTCTAGTGTAGTATTAACATCAACAAACTGACAATTAACACCATGGTGATAATTTCCCAAGATAATTATTTATAAATGCATTGATATGCAATGTTGTTTGTCATTCAACATGACACAAAAGCTGTTTTTATAAATTATATTCTTTTTGTAAACTCTAGCTCTGCTTTTGCAGCATGTACTCTCTTATGATTTTGCTTAAACCTTTCCAGTTTTTCCTTTTTTACTTTGCAACCCTATTGCTTTTTTTCCTTATAATGTTAAACAAAACTCCCCAATGTTATGAACATAATGTTTAAATTGTATAGCTTGATTATATATACATTTTTTTTTTAAGTATTTGAAACAAAAGCATTATAATTTTTCTCCTACATTTCAAAAGAGCAGGAGGTTGTTTAATACTACCACTACAGAATTTCAATGACATGGCAGTCTGAAAAGAATTTTCTACTGTAAGCTGTTTTTGTATTTAATCACAAGTTAGTGGTTACCTGTTACTTGATACAGGATTATTAAATAGTAAGAGTCATATTTTTTTCTTTTGCATTTTTTTAAGCTGTGATGGCCACGCTCATGTCTCCATATTATTCAAGCCCATGTCATTTGTCCCTTGATTAATTATCACTTAATAATCACTACCTAATATCTCTGCATATTATACATATGCTGATAATGATTGAGATGTTTGACATAAGTTGCTATGTACATCAATTTTATGTTATAGTTATTTTAATTGAAACTTGCATTTGATATTGACCTTGATAACCTAATATGTGTAGAATTATTATGAATAGTATAGCTACTTTAATGTTATTTGATTTTTATATTGTGCAAACTGTATCGCACCTATGGAAGTATGTTTAGGTACATATTGCATGAAGACATGAGTGCTGTTACTCTTTTTTTTGAGAAATGTCTACACACAAGCTCTCATAAACCTTTATTCTGTCTTTAGAATTTGGAATGATTGGAGATCATACAATTAAAAGTCAGCGACCAAGATCTGTTCATGAGAAAAGGGTCACCCAGGAACAAGCTGATGCTGCTAAATTTATGGCACAAACTGGTAATACGTTAGTTACATTTTTATACTTACTGTTATCAATTTTAGCAAAACCACTGCATGCTTCCATAATCCTTTGCATATTTGTCAGTTTTTTTCTAAGCTGATACTTTTTTTACCCATTTATTTTTTTTTTCACCAGTTACAGTTCCATAAATAAAGTAGCTGCAAAGTAAACAGATCACTTTCATCTCAAATGTGGCTAACTAACCCATTGTCTTTACAAATACAGATGTAATGAATTTGTTTCCAATGCAGAACAGAAATATTTGCTGCCATGGAATAATGCTATATCCAAATAAGGGCTCATGCACAGAGCTGACCTTCACAGCTGCAGCCTAATACTCAGTATTCTGATGTTAGGTTGTGCAAGTTCGTCTCAATTCACCACTATAGTGACTGCAGACTGTAATGCCTTCCTACCATGGGGCAGGACTACATGCACTTCAGCAGACTAAGGATAGACCTCCTGTGCATCTTCTATCTGCTAATGTGCACTGTTGTGTTGACAAACACTAAATTTATATGGTAGCCTGCATTCCTTGCAGAGGTGAAAGAAGCAGCTTTGTATGTATTAAACCACTGTTCCACAGTGGAGTTTAGTGGGTGTGCCTCTGAAAAAGTAACACTGACAGTGTGCATGAGTCCTCTTATGGTGAATGTAATTAATTGTTCATGCTGGTATAGAGAAGTATGGTACATCTGTAAGTGGAAAGATTCAAAATCAAGCCATGATGTCAGTAAGCTTAAAATACAAGTTGTTCCTTTGTGGAAGAGTACCTTTTAGCATTCACAATTAAATATTTAAATGCTTCTAGACTTAGCATAACTTAAAACTAATTTTTTAACAGGCAGGGAAGTTGACTTGCAAAGATATTCTTCTGAATAAATTTAGATTTATTTAAATGATCTTTTAGTTGTAAAACATTTTAAATCCTTTACATCCATGTTTGTGAATGTCACTAGCTGCTTATTCATAAAATGACAACTTGTGTTTTAGGTTTATTGATTCTTTCAATATAAATTCATTTCAAATGTGCAAAATTGCTGAAATCAATATGCTTCATTTATTTTTATCTGCACACTTAAGCTAAATCTTTTTTGTGTTAATCCCTTATCTGAGGAATTATCTAGCACTGAAAGGGTTATGGTGTGCAATGATTATGCACTAGAAAAATGCTTTCAATTAACAGATGGCAAATAGCTTGTCTTTTTCAGTAAAGTAAATTAAATATATTACAATTTAGAGAGCTGTGATGATCTACAAAAACACAGAAGGTTGCAACATTTTCAGAAAACTCATATTTATAACACAAATGATTCTTTTCCATTTTTACTATACAACATTTTGGAAAGGCTACACATATTTTGTAGCAGCTTACAAATGTAAGCTTGTTTAATTCATTTGGAGAAAGTCAGTACAGCTGTATGCCCTGTTTTCATTAAGGCACTTTTTACATAATATATTACTTGCCATAAATCGCCACTAGGGCAGATAGCCTTAATAGCCTAATTTTTGTAGCACTTTAGCTTTAAGCTGGTTATAGATGGCTCTAATTTTGGACAATTCCTGATGAGTTAGCCAAAATGTAGGCCTTGGGTGGCCCTGACAACATCACTCAGCTCAACAAAAGTCCATTTAAAAATCTAATGAGCTGAGTGGCAGTGATCAACCGAACATTGACTGCATCCTGCTATTTTATGTAGTCATTGGCCAGGTATTCGGGAAGCTTTAAGTGCCATGGTTGCCTGAATACAAAAGCCCTCAGTGGAGATTCCTTCTTCCACACTGTTTAGCATGGATGGGGTAGTCAACTGATTATCCCTAGTTCAGCTTGTAGGCTTAGCAACAGAAATCCTGCTATGTAGGGTTAGTATTACATTTACTGTAATTTGTTAAATGCAACCTTGATGTTATATGCAGATTGCAATATTCTGCTTAATTCGTACCTATACTTTCCTTGGATATGTAGATATGTGTAGCTCATTGTTGTACTTAAAAGTACTAGATCCTATTTTTAACTCCATATAAGCATTGGGCAACTATTGAAACTAATAAACATATAATTTATAATTCAGTTATCATTCTGTTTATATATTGGGATTAGTAAATAATTATTACCATAGATTGTGTTAACTTTAAACAGTCAGTCAAGTTCAGTACAAGTTTTATTGTTACCAAAACCTCATTACTGCAATGCACGACCTAGAGTACAGAATGTATATATATATATATATATATATATATATATATATATATATATTTCCAAATCACTAATAACATATTGGTTGGTTAACTAAATATAGCAAATAGGTTCACTTTGCAAGGGAATATTCTCTTAGCTTACTGAATGAGGTGAAGCTTGCTGCTGACACTTTTATTTTTATTTTCTTAGCTCATGATTGGGTATGCTTTGCAAAGTAATTTTTCACCACATTCACTAAGCTAAAGGGAAATTTCCCTTGCAAAGCAAAAATTCCCTTGCAAAGTAAACTACCTATTTGAATAGCCAATTTGCCTTTAGCAAATGAATCCCTTTATCTTTTAACTGAAATGGTCAATTTTGTAGTAGATATTTAAGCTTGAAAGCACACAGACTGTTGAGTAACCTTTTATTTCTTCTGTAAAGCAAGTAATGAATCATTTTTGAAAATTTTATAGTAGAGATGACCTTGATATCCAAAGTTCTATACATCTAAAGCAATTACATTTCCATTCTGAAAACACACACATAACAACAGTCATTTAATAGTTTTAAATAGGTATAAGGTGACATAAAACAATTTTATACTCTTTTAATACACTATATTGGTTCCTTCAGCTCTTAAACACATTTTAACTGGGAATATTAGTTGCTAAAACTACATTTATACTTTTATGCTATATTTGTTCTGACCCATTTCTAAGCCTCAGCTTGAACTCAGTCTTAGCCATATCTCAGTGACACATAACCATGTCATGTGGTTATGCCAGACTTTCTTTTTCAACTTCTCCCTTCACTATCTAAGGTTACATGGTTGGCCAGGGAAAAACTAAACAGTTTTTTAGATGTCTTAATGAGAAAACATTTTGATAGCCATTGATAGGTTACATAATGTTTTTCTAGAAGCATCATACTTGGTTTTGCACAGTAGGCTCAGTAACCATAACTATAGGTGGCAGAGTTGACAGTGCTTTTGTCTGGGCACAGCATTTTAATCTAATCTTCCAAGATTTTCTTGTACGCGTTTTTGCTTAGGGTCACAGTAATGGAATTCTGCTTCTGCTTATTTATATATCTACTATATATATAATTTTTATAATTTGGTGCAAATAGGAGGTTATGAAACATAAAGCTAATGACAAGAAAAAACATATTAAAGTTAATAATACAGAACATTTCTCTTTTAATAACAACATATCAAAATTAGATCATGCTTATCACAATTTGAGAAAAGCATGCATTGAAGCCCATTGAGATAGCTTTCATATTATTTTAATGGCAAAAACATTTCATTTACAAAATAAAAGGTTTACTATAGACCGATAAACCTACTGTTTATCTGACATTAGAAAGCTTGTTGAATGTGTGAAAATATTTGTTGATATGTTCCAATCACATAAAATGACACAGAAAATCTTTAAAAATGTGCTATGGTTATAACATTTTGTAAAAACGAACACAATAAACATAAACATCTTCATTATAATCATCAATGATCCAGATAAAATGTGAACCAGACTTCTTCACAATAAAGTCGCTGCAAAGTACAAACAAATTGGTTGCATAAAAAAATATTGATTCAACAGGAATGTAAAATTTGTGCATGTAATCAGCATTGTTCCAGAGAAAGTGCATAAAACTGCTTTTTGTGAGCATTTATAAACTATATACATTGCTGCAGATATTCTGTTGACATAAAATTGGAGTCTTCACTTTGATGAGCAGAGCAAAGCCAAGCTTCAATAGCACGCTGAAGATCCTGTTGGTAATTGGGATTAAGGTCACTGCAATGTAATGATATCAATCATATGAGGAATCTATATAGAGTCAAGACATAAAATTCAATTAGCATGCACTGTATTAATAAAACTGAGAAATGAAACTATAACTAAAGGTTAAATATTTCAAGAAAATAAAAAAGGGATAAAGGAATTTTAAAACCAAGTAATCCCTTTGTATGTTATAGAGACTTTTTTAAAGATTAGGTTTCATTTAGGTGATAGAGGATTTCCCTTTATAATGTCACATGGAATATGGAAAGTCTGCATCACTGGTATCCAACTTTTGTAATGTCATGGACCAAATTATGTTCTTGTTTAAATAAGTTAGGTGGTCTACTTTCCTAGAGCTTTTTTTTATATATAGAAAGTGCAATAATATACTTTCAGTAGTTGGGGCAGTTTTGACAAAATCTATGAATGAAAAAAAAACAATTATAAATATGCTTTATCTGTACATTTAAGATCTAGTATTGGCAAAAGACTGGGCACAATTTTCAAAATAGAGATCTTATTATGCTATATTTAAATTTTTTTAATCTGTTTTGACATTTATTTCTGTATTTTTGTTGTCACTAATGCATCAGTTCATCATCACACACCATTTGCTTGTAGTTTATTTCCCTAGCAAGCAGGCTTTACAACCAAACATATAATAGCTTTCTCTTCTAATATAATTTACAGAACACTTTATTTGTTCTGCAGCCATATCCAGTCAAAAGTGCAAAGATTCAGTAATTGTTTTGTTTATACAACTTGTCACATATATCACTTGTGCACAGGGCACTTTCCAACATTACATAAAATGTGCTTGCTTGCTCAGAAGGGAGAAGCTGTATTAAAATGCTCTTTGAAAGGCCAGCTATATAATAATAGAACAGCAAGAAGGAAATGTGGCTTTGTAAGGCATTGCAATTTCTATTTTAGTGGTTTTAAATCTGATTTGGTATTCTTTGGGTTTAAATTCATCCAATTAAATACTTAAAAATAAGATAAGCTTCTTAAATCATAAATTCTATTAAAGGGAAATATTCATGAGTTAGACAGATAATTGCAAGAGTAAAATGTAGATATGCTTGTGCATTACAAATATGTAAATGGTCAAAGTTTTAGTGTAATATACCTAAGTAATATTTTCAATAAATTGAAAGTGCAAGCCTTTTTCTTTTGCAATGTATATCCCAATGGTTAATGCAATTACTGTGAACAGTGGAGGACAACATTTACATATACAAGCATAATTATATGTACTGTTTTATCCACTGTATATGCAGACAGTTATGATTAAAAATATATATTGTTGCAGGAATCCACGGATTTCTTGTCCTTATGTCATAAAATTAGAAAAAAAAGGCAGTTTCAATTAGACCTTATCAAACACATTTTAAGCTGGATCAAAGTTAAAGACTGTGGCAAACTGCAGATAACAGTGTGTTTTTTTCCTATGGAAAGAATAGGTTTTATACCAAAACCCTGCTACTGAGCTAGCTTTTTCACCTTAAGGTGATTAGTGATGAAGGAATGTCTGCAGCAGGCTAAACTTATCTATCAAATATATACATAAATATAAAATGATCATCAACAGTCTGGCTAGTTATTATTGTTATTATTGTTATAATACAGGATTTATATACCGCCAACAGATTGAGCAGCACTTTACAATGTGAGGGCAAAAGGTACAGTTACAGTACAATTGAATACAGGAGGAATCAGAGGGCCCTGCTCATTAAAGCTTACAATCTAAAAGGGAGGGTCAAGTGATACAAAAGGTAATAACTATGGGGGATGAGCAGATGGCAAAAATGCATGTGCAGTTGTTATGTGGAGGCAGGATAGGCTTCTCTGAAGAGAAAAGCTTTCAGGGATCACCTAAAAGTGGACAGAGAATGAGATAGTCAGATAGATTAAGGTAGGGAATTCCATAGGCTGGGAGAGGCTTGGGAGAAATCCTGCAGGTGAGCATGGAGAAGGTAACAAGGGAACTAGAGAGCAGGAGCTCTTGGGAGGAACAAAGAGTTTGGTTGGTATTTTTAGAGGTTAGTGATGTAGCTGGGGGCAGAGTTGTGGATGGCTTTGTAAGTTGTTGTTAGTATTTTTTATATAATTTGTTGGATGAGTGGCAACCAATGGAGGGAATGGTAGAGAGGGGTAGCAGACACTAAACGGTCGGTAAGGTGGATGAGTCTGGCAGCAGTATTCATAATGGACTGGAGGGGGGATAGCCTATTTAAAGGTAAACCAGTGAGGAGGGAGTTGCAGCTGTCGAGGCGAGAGATAACCTGGGAGTGAATTAAGAGCTTTGTGGTGTTATTAGTTAGGAAACGGCATATTTTGGAGATGTCACGGAGGTTGAGACGGCAAGCTTTGGAAAGTTATGTTCTATATGTACACTAGGTGACTTATCCAGGCTGTTTCTGGCTAAATCCTCTTTGAGTTGATTGCGTATTTTGTAATTTTCCAGTTATTACATGGATTGGACAACATAGATTCACTAAAGGAGTATAGTATATTCACTTTGCAAAATGCATGTTCACTTTGCAAGCAATTATCACTTACCTTTGTAAATACGATGAAATTTACTTTTCAAAGCTTGAGGTGATTGTAGATGTATTAGTGCACTTGCGACAGAAACAATTCAGTACTGTCTGTGATACTTTTTTTATTTGCACTAACATATAATTTTGAGGACAAGCTTTTGGGGAGTGTCCCCTTCTTCAAGGTCCAAGCAGTACTGCTTGGACCTTGAAGAAGGGGACACTCCCCGAAAGCTTGTTCTCAAAATTGTATGTTAGTGCAAATAAAAAAAGTATCACAGACAGTACTGAATTGTTCTTTTCAAAGAATACCCAATGACATCTAAGAATTTTTTAAAGAAACAAGATTTTCACTAACATATGATTAGATGACAGAAGTCTGCACATCTTTACCTCAGTCACTAAGCTAAATGAAAATTTCCTTGCAAAGTGAAAATTCCCATCACATGCTTTGCTCTTTTAGTAAATCTGCCAATTGTTTTGCACTAAATAAACTTGTAATGAGGATATCCTCCTCCCCCTCCATTCTTATGTGATCTACAAGTGTATCAAAGTGTATCTTAAGCTGCAAAATATCTGCATATGTAACCAGTTGGGTTGGGCTGGGTCATGTTACTGAACTATTTAACCTCTTATTAATAAGTCAAAATTAGCAGCATTCTTTGACTTGAAAGTTGCCCATAGATAAAGATATAGCTGAATTATCTGACTGCAATATATTGTTTTACCTAAGAAACATTCATTGGGTAAGAACAAATGTAGGCAGGTAGACTTTTTTCATAAACATGTATGTTTAAATATGGAGAAGGAGGGTTAAGAGTAGGAGGACAGCCCCAGCTGAGGAAAAAGCTGAAGAGATCCAGTCTGTCTCTGAAGCTGCATATTACTTTTCAGGTGGCCCCACCACAGTGAAATAAAACAGATTCAGTTTCATTGTCAGGGAAATATTATTTGGCTCATCTGAGAGTGGGGGCTGCCATGAAACGATTGATCCTGCTTCTCCCACTTGTACACCTCACTTTTTCCCTTTACATACTGTTCAATATACATTTTTACAAACTTAACATAATGACAAGTTTTAAACAAAAATAAACAAGTAAACAATAAAACATTTAAGGTTATTTTGAAAACTCTGGCAACTTTAATCAAATATTATTCTGCAACTTAGCTATATATTTGTATATTTCAAATATTAGGCTCTGTTCTTTTAATTTAGCATGCCTTATAGAATAGGTCTAGTTTTAACTTAGACTCCACAGCTCATCCTTGCCATCTTCATTATACATTATATAAGGGCTACATGGGGAATAGAATCTTTTTGACATTAACATTGTTACCATTTGTTCACAACCAACTCATTTGAAGCCTTCTGACATTAATGTGCTGACAATTAGATGGCTGTCAAAAAAGGTTGGATCTCAGCAGCAAATATATGTTTTTATATGAAAGGCATTTATAAAGCGCTGACAATTTATGCAGCGCTTTGCATACTATACATATATATCAGTCCCTGCCCTGAAGGAGCATCTAATATAAGTGTCTTATCTCACATGCATTTACACACATACCAAGCCAATTTAGATTAAAAAAAAAAACTGTTAACCTACCAGCATATCTTTGGAGCGTCGGAGGAAACCTATGCAAACATAAGGAGAACAAGAAGACTCCAAGCAGTGTTCTGGCTGTGTGTAGTCTTAGCCTTTACAGATACAAAGAATGGCAGTCTGGTTGCTGATTCCCCTCCAAGACTGAGCAATTTTAACCATTGTTCTTTTTGTATGGGACCTGCATAGGTGCAGTATATAGAAACAGAAGAGTAATGCCACAGGTTGTAAACACTGCCTGATACAGTCTAGCACAGTGTTTTTTAACTAGGGTTCCATGGAACTCTAAGGTTCCTCCCGAGGTTGCTAGGGGTTCCTTGAGCAATGAGCAAAATCTGCCTCTCAGATAGTTTCCCGCTGACACCATTGATATTTTTAGCTATCTATAAGGGGGTAATTCTTCTCAGTTACCACAAGTGTAAGGAACATTCTTCCTACTGACCATCACACGAATGTATCATGAGCTGTAGATACAGTACTTTCTATCAGGGGTTCCCTGAGACCAAAAAGTAATTTCAAGGCTTCCTCTGTTTTGAAAAGGTTGAAAAAGGCTGGTCTAACCTGTCACATTAAGAAGCCTGCATTTATATGGGGTTGAATTCCCATCACTGGACCATACAGGAATACAATTAAAGATCCCTAAGATAAGAATACCTTTTTTATACAGAATATTTCCAGTCTATACTTGTCCTAAATGACCAAGAATATAAAGACAATGGGGGCTGATTTACTAAAAACTGGAGAGTGCAAAATATGGTGCAGCTCTGCATAGAAACCAATCAGCTTCCAGTTTTTTTTGCCAACGCTTAATTGAATAAGCTGGAATTAGAAGCTACCATGCATAGCTGCATCAGATTCTGAGTGCACTAGTGTTAGTAAATTACCCACAATGTATTAATGCACTCAATATAACTATATTTCTGTTGATAAAAAGGGTGAAACTGTATGCTCAGCAACTAATATAAAAACGCATCTTTAGCTCTGCTATGCCCAGCAACAATTAAAGAAAAAACCTCTTTGGCTCTGCTACCTTTAGGCACATGCGCTTACCACCCAAAGACCCATAAAATCTTAACAATCTGGAAATACTGAATTATTCAAACATAATCAATATTATCAAAGTTGTCAATGTACATTTCTATTTCTTTCCTGGAATCTCAATATGAACACAATAATTTTAAATGATACATTTGTATGTCTCTCCAATTGGCCACTTGTCCAACCCGTAATTCTATTCCAAAGCCTTTTCACCTTTCACCATTTAAATAGCATGTGATTTAGATTTGGAGTAGGGGCCCTACACTTCAAGCAATTAATATTGTCCTTCCATTCAGCATATCTGTCTGTAAAGGAACTAATAATACATTCCATATATTTTACTTTGAGATGCTTTATAGACCTTATTGTTGCCTTCCTCTATCAGCTCCTTTACAGAGTCTGAAGTAAATACAATCCTATATTTACATGTAACTTTTTAATGAGTAATACTGGTGTTACGATAGTGGAATTGATTTAAAAATGCATGTACTGTGTTTAAGTACAGCAATATCTGGTAACAGCATGTAACCAATGTCAACAGTATGTATTCTGTAGACCACATTTATCATTGCATCTGGATTAGAAAAAGATGTTGTCCTCCACTGACAACCAATTACAGCTCTATTTTATTAAGATTTTACCTAGCTTGATCTGGTCTTTCCATTATAGCTGGCAAAATATCGTTCATCTCGTAAAATACTTCACAAAAGAAACTGCAAAAATAGCAACAGTTATCTTTTAGTTTACTGTGTGTATTATTTCTTGGTAAATGTTCTAGTGTCAGGAACTTGACATGCCAAATCATATAAAAATATAAAAAATCCTAGTAAATATCACAGTAAACGTAATATTGGCAGACTGGTTAATAAAAATATATAGTTGAACTATTACGCTGAAAAAATATGCTGGAAAATTGAAATAATTTAAAGAGTAGAGATTTTGACGTTTTATTAGTAAACTGAATTCTGAGTGGTCGGTAGTGTATGATACTTTGCACTTTATCTTTGTTTTTGCACTATTTTACTGAATATACCTGATAGTTTTATTTGTCTTTGACAGCCAAATAGGTAAGGCTAGCAATATGTAAATAATCTATTGATTACTATCATAGCAGAAAAAGCATTTTAATCCCAGCTGGTGAGTAGTCCTTTTGGAAAGAAATTATGGAGCTTGTTCTACAGTACATGCATAAAATTCAAGCCCTGTACATACTGAATGTCACTCCATTCTCAAGTGCATGCTTTCATCACACAAAATTAATGGCACACTTATTTTATGTTGCAAACGATGACAGGAGTTTCTGAAAAGGTTGAATTGGTTTACATATTTAATAAATAATGTTACACATTTACTATGCTCTTTGTAACTTTTACATTTCTGATTTGCCAACCATGTAGTGTAGCGTCTTATTACATGCCTGTAAAAAGTAGATTCAAATCTACAAGTTCAAATTTCTTGTCAGGATTACTCTTATTTTTTAAAATATGTTATGTAATATAATTATATATTAATGCAACATAGATAGCAGATTAACTAGGTTTTTTATCTTATGATATTCATTAGCACATCCGGGTACTACTGCATAAATGAATGTGTTAGTTAAAGTAAGTTTTGCATTGAGTGGGGAATGGGGTGAATCTCAAAATCCCCGTATGTATCTCCTTTGAAGGCAATTGTCTTTATTTCCTATGTAGTCAAAGAAAATTACAAGGAATCTCTCCACTGGGGCACAGAAAGCAATATCACCACTTATTTTAAGAAGAAAAGGTTTTTGATGCTCTCTATGTGTCTCTGTTTGGGATATTTTTCATTAGTTCTGGTGTGGTCACCTTGTCCAATTACAGTGGCACAGAGGCTAATACAGGCACTCTTATTGTACAGGGGGGATGTAGGAGGTAGATGGGGGGAGAGGGGGGTAACGTAAATTTAGACTCTAATTTATAATAGCAAAGAGAAATCAAGATCAGCAGAGTACACTGAAATAAGAGACACGGACAAAGGCTGAAAAAGGGGATCCTGTGGCATCTGCTGTTAAACAAACAATTTATTTAAAGTACTGACAGATTCTCATTAAGTTTAACTATATAATATATTTTAAAATGAAAAACAATAAACAAATATCCAAATTTACCATGTGGTTTTTTTCTGTATAGTTTAATGCCACACTTTTATGTCGTTCTTTTAAGGTGAGCAAAGTATGGAACATTTTATTAGCCCACAACTGTAAATACATTTTCTTTGATAATTTTTTTAGCTCAATTACATTGCATATACTTTGTTTACTAACAGCACTGTATGTAAGCATTACCTGAAATTAAAGAAAACCTGTCAAGAATTTTATACATTTTAAGCTATAATTCCAGCCTTGAGCTGGCCATAAATGGTTGAAATTCAGCCAGTTCAGCAGGGACTGGCCAGATTCCTATCCATGTGTTACTACTGGATGGATGGGGGAATTGGTTCAGTTTTTTTAATTCAGCCCATTCGCTGAATGAAACAAATTGAGCCAAGTAAGGCCAGTGTAACAGTGGGTACCATAGGATGTCTATTTTTACAATTACTAGCTAGAAATTCCATTTATTCTTTAATCTCCACTTAAGGTACTGTTACTGGACTGGGCTAAGCCAAGTGAACAGGCCTCAAAGAAGATGGTTTTCTGGCTAATGGAAGATACTTTGTGAGGTTTTTTTTCTGAGGCAGGACTTTAAAAATTTAGGATGGCTAATATGTTCACTTTAAGAGTGTAATATATTTGTGTTGAGAAATAAAAGATTGTATCCAATTTACTGTGTAGTAAATGCCTGGGCTTTTGTTTAGCGTTGCCTTGTGCTCCTTCTATGCTCTTGCTTATCTGCATGCATTAATCAAGAGGAGTATGGCATACTAGTGTGTATAGCATTATTAATCATTTCCACTGAGACAACACCATCCTGTGCTCATGTGGAAAGATGATATAGAAAATATATGGCATTTCTTGAACATTTTCTAACATCTTGGACATCTCAATTTATCCTTCTTTATACTATGTAACAGAGCAACATCAGCTACAACAGTATTCAATTAAAAGTGCAACTGCTGGGATTTCGACTATATGATAATCCAACATACTATGGAGTATTATAATATATTATATGCATAGTAATAAAGTATTTATACTGTTATAGTTTAACACACACTTTTTAGTTTTTGTAAGAACTACTTTAGCTCTTTTTCTGCAGAGCCATTTTTGCAGGTTTTGCACACATTTAAAAAATTATTTCAGGCTTGAAGATTACACAAAACATTATATATTTTCTGAAAGCAGAAACCCTAGAAAATAAAATAATGATAGTTCCAATTTTTTATGTCACACGATATTACCAACACTTTTCATAAAATATAAAATATATAAAGGCGATATATATACTCAGCATGTCAAACCTTAAATTTGTGTGCACCCATGAAATGGAAACAAACTTCAGTACCCTATATTTCCTTTAGGATAAATTTAAAAAAAATCCTATATGTCATCAGTTTAGTGTTATGGAGGAGATCTGGTGCTAGAATTATTGCTCTCACTCCGGTATGTGTGGTGATATGTAACATGTGTATCACAATCGACGTTTTAATGCATAGGCGCTCCTGGCGCATACTTTCACATTTGTATGTGCATATATGTGGAAGTGGGGGCCTAAAAAATTTTTAGAGGGGGATTTTATGTGCTTGCTTGTAACTTTTTTTTGCTATGATTTTTGGTTATAGGTTTTCTTTATTGAGATGTGCAGGGTCTATCAGACCCTGCATTGGGCACCAGCTTCCACTTGACAGGCAGGAGTCTTCCTGTCAGTTTTGGACACAATCCTGATGGTAACATACGGACCTGGCAGCAAAAGGGTTAAAGAGTAATGCCACTTTTGTTGAGCAAAAAAACAATCCCCTCTGGGTGATCTACAGTATGTACATTGCAAAGATATTAGCAAACATTGTAGATTACTATTTCTGCTCTGAAGAAATAACTCTTTGTTAGATCATGTCTTGTTGAGAACTGATTCTGAATGGGAGCGACTAATTATTTACAAGCAGCTGATGCACTTTAAAGGTTCTGATGAGAAAAGTTGCAGTGTCAGCATCCCTTTAGAAGTGATTATCCCTGAGTGAGTATCTCACCAAAAATTACATTTTTGTTGCAGAGGATGCCCAAAACCTGACTTTGTATCTTGATGCAGACTTCTTCACAAAAGCATGAAATAGGGGAGATTAAAGAAATAAAGAGATTAAGATTAAATTACAATATTGTATCTGTATCAATTGCATATGCAATTTGATGTTTTTTTTCTATTAGCTATATTTTTTCAACAAAAGTGAAGTTATCCTTTTAAGTGTTTTTAAATCCCAAATATATTTTTTTAGTATGTTTGGCATCATGTCTTATTGTATACAGTTTTTTCAAGTCAATCATATTTTGTATTTTGGTTGCAAAGCTTCTTACCTGAAAAACTTGACAGCATCAATTATTCCTAGTGCATCCTGAAAATGCTTAACCAATTAGCAGCAGCATTGTCAACTTGTCATGTGTTCTCCTTCAGTTGGCAATTTGGCTGCCCATCTGACCCATTTTAGAATAATTCACTGTGTAAAACCACCTGAATGTGTTACCATATGTTGCAATTTGAATTTTGATCCATATACTAACTATGGGCACACTTATATTATCACTGTGTTAGTCTGTGTGCTAAATTGTTGTCTTGGAAAGTAGTAAAATATTTCTAGAAGCAATAACCATTACTTACATTGTCTGGATCCAGTTTACAGCCCCCTTCACCTTGAACTTAGGCTAAACTAGTGTTGCAATGCAGGTACACTTGAATGTATTACTGGGTTCAAGGCAGCTTACACATAATCAGGGCTCAAATCTTCTCCTCTAAAAATGTAGCTACTAATATACTGAAATGAGCACAGGGGATTAGGTGCAAATACCTTTACATATATTACTATGTACAATTATTTACGCTGTGGTAAAATTTCCGATTTTTTTCAAATTTGTGGATGAGACATTTTTGTCATTACTGAACTCATGACTAGGTTTATGACTCATAATTTCTTAGCCACTACTGTTTCACTCTTCAGTTACTGATCATCTCTATTCTTACAAGCCTGTGGTTATTGACCTGAAATTTAAATGTTAGTTTCTGATCTTCTAGTTACTAAATTAAATACATTTCGTATAGTATAAGCTAGTGGCGGCCAATTATACAGCATACTTTATCTTTTAGTTTATTTAGCTATAATTGCATTCTCGTGTAACTGCACTTACTCTTATCTACATTAATTCATAATTTAACATTTTCATGGTACATTTGTATTTATTCAAACAATATATATAACATTTAAAATTACTGTACAGTATATATTTGTAATATCTTCATTTAACTCTAATAATTTTTTATGTCAGCCTTGTATGCATTTAAATGGCTATAGAGGTACTTATTTTTCATTCTAAGTACTTAGAACAGATACACTAAAGCTATTAATTTTTATTATTTAAAAAAACTCTCCTTTATGCCCCCTCTGATTTTATTTCATTTTTTGTTACTTGGGGCCTGACTTTTCTATCTTCTTGGCTAGGTTCTGCCCAATTGTCATATTTCTGTCCAGTCAGAAAACATCTGTAGTCATTGCCAAACATTTTTTTGAACTTGGTGCAGGCAGGTGGGCAGTTCTTAGTCAGTCAGCTTGTCAAAAGATTAAACCAAATCAGATTGGCTCACAAAAAATGTTTTCTGGGTAACAAACAGGGGCGCACTGACCATTTGGAAATTCAAGCACTGCCCGAGTGCCCGGGGTCAGTAAGGGGCCCCATGAGATGCCCCTGGTACCTTTTTTATTGTCTTTTTTGAGTTTGGGCAAGGACACAAGGGCTCCATGAGTTGTCAGTCCGACCCAGGTAACAAAGGTAATAGTGAACACCCTGTGGTACCTGCTGTTAGGCAGACGTTTTACCTAAAAAGTTTAAAATAGCTGACAAACTCACTTTTGGGTTAATTTAGGAAACATCCAGTGACACAGGCAAAAGATATCCACATTTTGGATGATGAATCTTAAACAGGGACAGGACTTTCTAAGATTAATGAATTAAAAAAGCTTTAAAAGCAGTTCTTTTTTAATAAAATCTATTCAAGTATGTATTTCTTAACTTAAAAAAGTATCTTATATTGTGCTCCGCCTCCTCCATATCTTCAAAAACTTTTTTGCTGCTGCAGTCTGACTTTCTCTTAGAAAGGTGACGGCATTTGTTCTCTATGGTCCCGCTATGTAGGACCATAGCCAACTTCTCTAGGACTAGGCACTATGGACTTTGGGAATTTGTAATGTTCATGGAACAATGCAGCTGATTGCAACTAATGCGCACCGATCATTCCAAACGAATGGAAGTGAGAGGGGAAAGATAAGGTTTAGGAACTCACAGAGGACAGTACAAGAAGGCAATAAAAACAAGTTCATGAAAAATAGATTACAGTAGTGTATGTGTATAGATTATGTTTGGAGAATACGGGTATCTTTTAGCATTACTTTAAGTAATCAAAATCTTGATGTTTGTGAGTATTTAGTGCTGAATACTGGGGCTGCTTAGTTGTCTTCCTTACAGAAAACAATATAAGAGGAATAGAGGTCAGAACAAGTATACATCTGCAATGTCAATGACTGTACTATTTCTTAAGGTTATATCTAGGTAGAGATGCTATGTAAAAAGCTTTAGCAACAACCTGAACACACGGTTACTAGTAGACTTAAATTTATTTACAGTACTTGTTATATTATCCGTTGTGGAATAGTTTTCAAATGATTGAAATTGTCTTGCATTTCCTATGACTCACCATGAGTCCAGTTTTAGTTAGTCAGCATTGTGATGGATATAGAAAAAAAAATAAATCACCATTCACTTAACCAGTCGGATGCAAGGGGTTAAATTATATAATCTTTTGCATGTGAAAAGAGTTATTTCATATGACATTAAATTCTGATTGGGAAGTACAGTTACAGATAAAGTGTTAATCTAAACCACTTTTTTTAGATTTTAACTAATTAATTCATTTTTCAGGTGACTGTATGGGTGTGTATGTTAGAGTGAAATGTCTCTTGCTACAGTTGCTCTATAGTTATATTTGTACATGACCTACACAGCAGGATTTTGAAGCATTTTCTGGTATAAGACATATTGCCAATAAAGGGGTCCTTAAGCAAAATGCAGGAATTATCACATGTTGCAATATTGGTAGCTTGAGTTGTGTTCCTTTTAAAAGACTACAATTCAATTGGCTTGATTGCTAAATTCAGGCCAACAAATGCCAAATGCAGGACTGTTTTTAACACGGTGTAGGGTGATGGATTGGTGGAAACAGACTCTACGGAAAACAATGTATTTTCTAATATGTAATTTAATGCATTTTGCCTGCTGTGGAAAATACCGCAAAAGGCAAACCAAAGGCAAGCACAAAGCTATCAATTTCAAAGCAATTTTAATGCCATCAAAAACCTTGCTTGATATAAACCCTTTCAGTGCTAGACAGAAATTGACAACTGTAATAATTGATCACACACTATTGAGAAAATTGAATGCATGTCAACTGATACATTATTTATGTGACAGTGTTTTTGTACTAAACATTTTAACATTCTGTAGTAGCATAGATGATACTTAAGGCTGTATTCATTTTTATTTGTTGTCTTGTATACAGGTGAATCTGGTGTTGAAGAGTGGTCCCAATGGAGTACATGTTCAGTTACTTGTGGTCAAGGGTCGCAGGTGCGAACCAGAACTTGTGTACCACCTTACGGGACACACTGCAGCAGCCCCTTAAGAGAAACAAGGGTTTGCAATAACACTGCCCTCTGTCCAGGTAGTGTTAGTAGCAGATCTATACAAATTTGGATGTTGTGAATATGTATAATGCCAAACGTCAACACAAAGTTTTGCTTCTTGCTTTTCCCTATCATTTGCATATTTTAGGTATACAGCTTATTATTACTTAGTATTTAATAGGAACAAATGTTAGTTACACATTTTTGAAAGTCAACACAAAAAAATATATATATATTTTCAACATTGAATATATGTAAATCATAGAACATTTAGTACATTTGTTTGGGCTTCTAAGGGGTGTATTTATCATTAATTTTGCCTGATGTTTGTCCATAATTTGCTCAGAATGCTTTGGTGAACATTCACCAATGTATTAAACCAAATTAGTGGCAATTCATCCAAGAATACCCCAGATTCAACCAGTGGAAATTACTTCCTCAATAGAAAAAGGTCTTAGCTGCAACATTAACCCTAAGAAAGAAAAATGGTGTATGTCATTCTCCTTGCATATTCATCTGATATTCCCTCAATGTATTTTTTCAAATATTACCCTGGTTTAAGGTGTGTACATCTTGAATTCTCAACAAAAAATTTAATGAATGTCTATGGAGAGTGCTGAACCAATGTTTTTAATAAATGTTTAGCATTTCCAGTAATTTTTTTAAATTAAAAACAGCATGGCCCTCCTCCCAGAGCCAATCATTCTAATTAGTGGGATGGTTAGCTTAAAGGCCTGGAAACTGGTAACTCATAGCAAATGAACTGTAAGCCAAGGGATGCTTTGAGACAAGTTTTTAGCAAAAATTGGCCCCCTCCCATAGCATTAATGCTTGATGCAGATGAGCACTGACTCTCCAAAAGCTAAAGAGTCCAGGATGGAATGTCAGCAAGGAATTTCTTTTGTATCACTTACCTGTTCCTCCCCCGGGGAGTGATTTGGTGGTCGCCCCCTTCCTTGTGACCTAGTTTTTGGGGTTTTTGAAGTGAAGATTTAGAGTTTAAAAAAGTGAAGTGTGGGGAAAAACTCACTAAATCTCACTTGGGTGAATACCTACTAACTATTCACTGGACAAATGTCCAATAAATGATTGATAAATATTCCAAAGTATTTACATTAAATTGTCATAATTGAATGCATCTTCACTTTTTGGTTCTAGTGACATGACTTCATTAAAGTCTATGTGCAGACTAAATAGCAAACAGCAACATAAGCACAAGGAACATAATTTAGTCACAGTAGGATGTGTCTTTTCTGCTGATACCTCTTCTTATAGGTGAAATCCTTCTCTGTCCATGACCCCACCACTGCCACTGTAATCTTCCAGTGTGATGGGGACTAAGAACTAAAGGCTGTCACAGGTTCTTATTAAGATAGCATCACTATGCCCAACTTTACTTCTTTTTTTTCTGTGAATGAAACAGGGTCTATAAATGGATGGGGCAGACCTTTCAATCATCCACCCATCCTACATTTATAGACTTATTTGCATTTATAGAATCTGTAGTATGGCTTCTATGAATTGCAGAGCTGGCTGAAAAGGGTGGACATAGTTAGGTTCTCTTGATACAAGATGTCACAGACCCTAATTCTATTAACATCCCATGCACTGGAGGATTATGGCAGCAGGGGAAGGGAGGTATGGACATAAGAAGATTTCACCTCAAAGAACTGGCATTGTCCCAAGGAACACATCATAGTGACTGTAAGTTATGCCCCTTGTGCTGATTGTTGTGGGGTTTTTTTTTATTTAAGTTGCACTGCACTTGGGCTTTGTGCTCCAAATGCCCTTCTCCTTTTTCTCTGTCCAATGGGAATACTATATTGACCACTAAAGCACTTTCATGGTAATGGAAGCTCGTGACACTTGCCTCTAGCATCATAATAGCCAGGCACTTCTATTTAAAAGAATACAAAATGGTTATTTTTGTTCATTAGAAGGAAAAGGGCAGACACCTTGTGGTATCTGCTCCTTGGTAGGACAATTAAATGCATAGTTCACCTTTACCAAAAAACTGCCTATGTAGATAAGGGTTGTCTGTAGATGAAAACAAACTGTGCAGCTCTGACCAAAGTTGAGTAATGCCCTTGCTATAGGTGCAGGCCTTTTACATACCCCATGACATCTGAAAGGAAAACTCCCAGGATGTTGCTAGGACATTGCTAAGTGAGCCCTAGCCATTATTGTTCTTCTCCACCATTATCAGCATAGGTAGTATTTTGGTAAGGGTGAACTGACCCTTTAAGAATTAAAATAACTGTTTTTTAAAGGTTTGTTTTAATATTTTGGTGCTTAAATATTGTGTGATACTTGATATGATTTTTTATTATTATTGATTACTATAGCACAGTGTTCTGCCTCTCATAAAAAAAAATGAATATTTACAGAAAGGTGTATGACTTCAACTGTGTATACAAATGTATATGATGCATTTGCTGGTACAGAAGGCATGCAGCAAGCATGGCTCAGAAATGTAACACCTTTTACTGAAAACATGAAAGGATAGGTGAATTTAGAACAAACATTTGCCAGTCCCCCCTGACTACCACCCTAAATTATTCTATGTTAGAACCCTCTCCCCTAGGTGCTTAATTATCTGCTTCTGATGGTTGAGGCCTATGAAGTTACTGCACAGGTTGCACAAAGGTAGTAAATACCACAGGAGGTTACTGCCATCAAAAAGAAGTAAGGAGACACATAAGGAAGGGAGGTTTGGCTTAGAACAAGTTAGGAGTCTGGGGTGGGTGACTAGGAAGATTTATTTTATTAAGTGAAATTGTCCATTAGAAGGGTCTTCTCAGCATCTGTGGGCTTATACGACCTCAAACAAATCTGAATATATTTTCTTAAAATTTACAAGATTACTTTTAGCCCTTGACTCAAGAAAAATTATTAATACAGTTACATGTTATTAAGTTATGCATGTTGTTAGGTTGCTCACAGCTATTGCTGCTGGTGAATTATACTAAAAATGAGTAGAACGTGCTGTGCTTTTGTCTCTATCACTTGTGTTTGCACCAAGCAAATGTGTCTGCTCCTACATTACATATTTGCTAATCTGTACATTAAAAATCCAATAGCAAACTGTGACTAAAAGCAGTGAATATTAATTGTAATGTTTATTATATTCTTATATTAATACACAATGTTATTTTTACGTCTTTTGGAAATTTTAGGCCTCATGCACACCACGTGTCAAAAACATATCTAAGGATGTTTGACCTTTTTTGCAGCCTTCTGTGTTAGCCTAGATGTCCATACACATAAGCATTTACAAGCATTTAGAGGTGGGGCTTTTAGAGGCAGAAAAAAACCCAGAGCTAGCGTGTTCAGGAGAGGAGCATTTTGCTGCAGGAAAACACTGTGCCTGAATGCATGTAAACACATGTAAATGCATCTAAATGAACTCTCAAGCTAGCTGTGTTTATTAGTTGAGTGTCCATTCATTTAAATTGCCAGAATACATTAATATTTTGGCCAATTAAATGAATAAATGCCAAAATGCTTGATGTGCCTGAAAGTGGATTTAGGTGCATTTTTAATGCTGCTTACTCTTGCCAGGAGAAATTAGAAGAACTGCAGGCCTTATAGATAAGTTGTTCAAAAAGAAGCCCTAATGCATTATTTTTATTGTATAGTTGACCATGTAAAGCCTATGGGGCATATTCAAAAAGTAGTAAATGTGACTTTCACCAAACATTCAAATAAATAAAGTATTTAATTTAAAACATATGCATCAGGAAGATACATGTGCAGTAAATTGTTGATAACTGTCACATTCACTGTTTTATAAATATTCACCTAGACGTTATGTACAGATATGAGGAGAAATTTTCTAATACAAATCTACTTTTCAGTCAGTTTTCTGTATTGCTGTTCTGATTAGCCTGGCATACTTTGCTTACTTTTGAAAGTAGTGTGCTAGCTTAAAATTGTACTATTCAGCTTTTTATTGCTATTCTGATTAAAATATAAGTTCACTTTAAAAAACAAAATGCCCATTTTTTTACCGGTAAAAAATGTGCATTTACTATTTTTATTTTTTTTTAGCCTGGAAAGCATTGCACTAGTGGTCAGCAGATTGCAGGTGTCATGCAGGACTCCTGCAAACCTGTAAGTGTATCTATGTGCTTATACCTCGTACAGACAAGCAGATACATTGTGGCAATCCAGTGGTACTATGCCAGTCATTAAAGAGTCCCTAAAAATTAGAAACAATGGCTTTGAAATGACAGAGCCCAATTCTTTAAGGACCTGTGGGTGTATGCCATCTGGTCCAGGTGCTTTATTCACCTTTATTCTGTCTAAATATTTTTGGGTCATATCAATTGTGAGTCAATGTGGGTCATCTGGAGCTGTGTCAATACCATGCCCATTATGGACTCCCCCATGTTCCTTTGTATATACAGAGCTGAAGAAGGTATTTAATAATTTTGCCTTCTCTTTGTCCCCAGTCACCCACTATAGATTATTTTGTAAAGGGCCTACATGCTCGGACCTGACCTTTTTTACTATTAATATATTTGAAGAATTTTTTGATCGGTAGCGGGAGCGGAGAGCAGACAGCGGACAGCAGGGAGTTTGAAGGCAGTAGCCCCTCACCGCCAGTGTGAGTTACCATCAACACCCGGGGAATGAACAGCGAGCCACACGCCGGCTCAAGTCACCACCTCTAATAGGCAACCAGTTATGTGAGAAAATAAGTACACCTATGGAAATTATTGATTTTTTTTTCAACATATTTGAAAACGCAAACATTGGATTTTTTTCTCAAACAGTGCTTACAGATAAAGATGCCTTTCAATTACTTATTCAAAAATATATAAATTGGTGTAATGGTGTACTGTAGAAAATGTATGGACACTTGTGCATCAGAAGCTAGTATTGCCTCCTTTAGCAGAAATTGCTTTTCATTTTTTATAACTGCCGACCAGTCTGTAATATCAATTCATTTATATTTTTTTACTAGTTCTCTATGTCTATTTCCACAACCTGAAAGCTGTTTATGGACATCCCTGCATAAACTGCAGATTTCAACTCCCCCACACAAAACTTCAATGGAAATCAAATCACAATTTTGACTAGGGCACTCCTCTGTTTCTTCTTTTTTGTGGATTTGCTTCGGATCATTATCATGTTAAAAGACTAATATCTGGTTCAATTTCAACTTTGGACAAACTCATTAACAGAGTTTGATATGATACAGAACATATAGTTGACTTGTTGACTGTGGGCTGCACAGGCCCTGAAGCGGTAGTACTGGAAGCAGTAGAAGTAACTCCACACAAAAACATTTCCACCAACATGTTTCACAGTTGCTGTGAGATTTTTTTCTGAAATACTGTTTTCGGTTTGTGGTAAATATGTCTCTTTGTAGATGCATGCACTTTGACCCCAACTATTACATCCTGCAGTGGTTTTTTTGGGGATTTTTTGGGGATTTTTTTAGCATCAAATTCTCTTAGGTTGAATTTGCTGGGCTGCCCAGTCCTGGACAAGTTAGCAGTTGTTTGAAATCTACACTGCTTGTAGATTTTTTTCAGTACAGTAGATGATCTTTTGAAATCCCTTGCCAAACTCTTAGCATGCTGATAACACACATATCAATAGCAAAATGAACACCAGATGAATGAAGTTTCCACTTGCATACCCCCTAAGAAGGTGCCAATCTTTGAAATCTAACTAAGAACACCATATTTTAATCTACTAAATTAATAATGGTGATAATGTAGGGGTGTATTTCCTTTTTCCATAAGTAAAATATACATTTTGTTTATTGAGATCAGGAAAATGAATACACCATGTTAATTTTTAATGTCATTTGTTCAAGTATACCACCTTGTTAGGAACTATATGAATTGAGCTGTAATCTTTTTCCTTTCAAATATATTGAAAAAGTCAACAATTTACTTGTGGCGTGCTTACTTTTTCACAGTAAGCACTAGAAGACAGTGTAATCTGTTTATCAAGTCTGACCCACTCTATGTCTCCCCCCCCCCCCCCGGTGAGAGCACTTAAATAGTACCTACTTTAAAGGCAGTACTTCTTAGTTTTGGATAGATTGAGGAAGGGTTAGAAATCGGGTTATACTTCAATTTGGCACTCTGTTAGAGAGATTACCCATCAATTCCTGTTTTAAGGACAATATTTTTCTTTCCAATATTTCTTTATTAAATTTAAGAAAAGTATTGTACAAGTGTATACAGAGGATATACAAAAAGGAGAGTACAGATATTACAAAATGTGCTGTAGCATATTCTCAGTCAGCACAAATGATCAGAAAACAAAGTAATATGTGGAGGTAACAATGTCATCAATCTTAGTGGCAAAGGATTCAAAAGCAATGTGTGGAGGAATTATTACTCCTAGCCTGGTTTATTGTACAATTGGGGGTTTTAGGCCAAAAAGACCATTCCTCAAGGATTGAGAACAATGTTTTACCAAACAGAAAGTAAAAGAAAATCTGCAACAGGAAAACATACAACAATAAAATGCTGACTGGGGTTCTGGCCTTTCCTTACTTAACTTTCAAAATGCATTTTACTTCTGTTTGCGTGTCAAAAGGTTGTTGCTTTCCGTTACAGAAAATGAGGGGAAGTCTCTCTAACTGAGCCTCTGATGGAAGTAAAACCTGAGAGGGGTTCTAATCCTTCCTCACACTATTCAAAAAGAAAAAAAATTGTAAAAATACATTTCAGGGTCTATTTATAAAAAAAAATGCTTTATGAATGTCTTGGCTTTTGATGAAAAGTTAAGAATAATATCAGCAATGATAGTAATGTGAAATGTTAGTTTTAATTTGTTGTTTTTCAAAGGGTGAATGTAACGTTCCATAACAATTGATCTCCAGAAAAAAACTAATGACCATAATAGTTAAAGAACATTCAACGAACAGAGAAAATAGCCTAATGCTATAGCTTAAAAGTATTTGAACAAATGATAAAATAATATGAGGGAATCCACTACATTGTGAACAAAGTGTATGGAGATTCCTGTGCTCACCACTGAGAGTGCAATGAATTAGCTACTGAGAGAGTGAATTGCTATACCCAATTGATACAATGGCATGGGGATGGAACTCTGCAGTATAGCTTGGATGATATGTTGTTCATCTGTGAAGTGTTTCAGTCCGGTAAGCTTATCAAACAAATGAGCACTGTTGGAGTCCTGTCGGTGGTGTGCATGGAAATCTCCATATACTTTGTGCGCAGTGCTTTGGGGTCTGCTAGACTGATTCGCCAGCCATGATTTATCTGTATTTCAAAGGGAAGCACAGAGATCCAGTAATGACATTGCTGGGTCAAAAATAAGGTAGGTACTGAGAATGGATAGGTTTTAGGTATTTATTACAGCCATTTATACAGTGCTGAGCATTTACACAGCACTTTACATACTATACATTCAAAGCAAACCTGCCTTCAAGTAGCATACAATTCAAGGTCCCTTTCTCACATGCACACACATACTAGGCCGGTTTAGACAGGAACTAGCTAATCTACCAGCATATTTTTGGAGCATGGAAAAAAAAGAGAGTACCTTAAGGAAACACATGCAAGCAGAGGGAGAACAGGAAAAGTCAATGCAGACAATGTCCTAGCAAGGATTTAAACCAATTAACCCAGTGCTAGAAGGCAGAAGTGCTACCCAGCTAGTCACTATGTTGTCACTTCACTTTCCTCTGATAGTGTTACTTAAAGAAATGTACTGCAGCTCCAGCATTTGATCATCCTACATTTTGAGTCAACACTACATAGCATTTTAAAGAGTATTCATGTAGAGGTAAAATAGTTGTTTTTATTTATCTGTCAGATTATATTATATTAAATCAGCTGTCTGCTTTTGACTTAAAGGTAACATGTACTTTGCCTGTTGTTTAGTTCACCCATAAATGCAAATAGAAGTCCTGTGTAAACCCCAAATTGCAAGCTCTACTTACATGTGAGAACACTTTGCAAGGATGCATGTACTTTATATTTTTGAAATGTACACTTGAGCACTGGTTCACACCAAAATGCGGCTTAGAAATCATGCTACTTTATTGCGATTTCAAAGCCAACAATCAATGTGGCTTTGTGTGAGGCTTGCCGATATCTGTGCAACTTCATGCATGGATGTCAATGCAAGTCGCACATGAAATTGCAAAAAAATTATGCAGGAACCTTTTCCAAAGTCAGTGAAACTCAGAGTTGCACCGATTTGAACAGTTCCATAGCCACAAATCAGGTGCAACTTGCCATCTGTCAAGTTGCATGACAAGTTACTCTGATGTGAACCAGGGCTGAGTCTAATGTATGCACTGCAAGAATTTCACTTAACCCTTAGGCCTTAATTGGCTTCAGAAGCAGTGTGTGTAAACGTTTGTATAGATTTTCGCAAACTCCCCCATTTCAGTATGAAATGTTATACATTGATCTTAACCACATGTCGCCCAGCCACCGTAGAAATACGGCGGCAGGGCGTCACGGCTGGGCAAAACCACATTTTAAAATGTGTGCTTTTAAAACAGGTAGGGGGCACGCACGAGGCGCGCCGCCGCCCTACCTGTTCCGCCGATCACTGCCGCGGATGTCAGTCGCTGGGTCACAGCCGGTTGTTACCGGCTATGTCCCGGCGATTAGCGGCAATCAGTGACAGAGAGCGCAGCTGTAGTAGCTGTGCTTTCTGTCAGTTCCCCGACAGCTCCTGACACGCTGATTGGGACAGAAGAGTTTATCTGTCCAGATCAGGGGTGTTCCCTGCAGTACACACCCCCGCCCCCTAGTAAAACACTCCCCTCACACAGTTAACCTTTTCATTGAATAATAAAGTTAACCCCTTCCTCCTCAGTGCCATTAGTACAGTGTCAGTGGTTTTTTTTTGCACTGATCACTGTATTGGTGTCACTGGGGATGTTAGTGACCCGAAGTCAGTTCCCCCCCAGTGTCAGAATGTTCACCGCAGTCCTGTCTTAAGTCGCTGATCGCTGCCATAAGTCACTGATCGCTGCCATTATTAGTATAAAAAAAAATTAAAAATCCCAGTATCTTTTCCGCCATTTGTAAACGCTATAACTTTCACGTAAACCAATTAATTTACACGTATTGGGTTTTTTTTTTTAGCAAAGACATGTCGCAGAATGCATTTTGTCAGAAATTTATGACTAAATTTGATTTTTAAATTTTTTTTTACTGGACATGTTTTATAGCAAAAAGTCCAAAATATTGTTTTTTTTCCTCAAAATTGTCAGCCTTTTTTTTTATAGCTCAAAAAATAAAAAACGCACAGGCGATCAAATACCAAAGAAAGAAAGCTCAATTTGTGGGGAAAAAAATGTAAATTTCATTTATGTACTGTATTGTATGACCGCGCAATTGTCCGTTAAACTGGCGCAGCGCTGTATAGCAAAGAAATGGCGTAAATTGCAGTGTCTATACCATAGTTTGTAGACGCTATAACTTTCACACAAAGCAATCAATATACACTTATTGGGATTTTTTTTACCAAAAACATGTATAAATTTATAACTAACTTTGAGTTTACTATATATTTTTTATAGCTGAAAGTAAAAATTATAATTTTTCTTCAAAATTTTTGGTATTTTTTTGTTTATAGCGTGAAAAATAAAAAGTGCACAGGTGATCAAATACCACTGAAAGAAAGCTCTATTTGTGTGAAAAAAAAGGACGTAAATTTCGTTTGGAAGCAGCATTGCATGACCGCGCAATTATCAGTTGAATTAGTGCAGCGCCGAGTAGCAAAAAGAGGCCTGGTCATTAAGGGGGGTAAATCCTCAGGAGCGCAAGTGGTTAATAGGAGTGCTAAGTATACCTTGAAACAAGGTGCTACCAGGCAGGTAGTGCTGAAGCTAGAAGGCTGTAAAGGGTGATAGTTAGCACTTCCATTAAGATATGTGTTTAACATTCGCATATCAGAGCTGAAGGATGCTTTAAAGGCTTCAACAAAGCTGAGAATGCTCTGTAAAAGCTTGCCATACACACTGCTCTGACACGAGCTCAATTCTAGTTTCTTGCTTGTATTTATGCCCTCTACAATTGTGACTGTTAAGTTTACCTTCACCTAGGAGCAGCCCTATCTGTTAAAACTAACCATATACTAACTTACAAAATATCACTAGTCACAGTACAATCTCTATAATTTAATGGTTTACCATGAAACAAGTCTTACATATATCTTTAATATTAAATCTTACTATAAGTATTAAGTATATGTAAAAATAAAATGAATATGTATCATAGGCATACATAGTGTATTTATTTAGTTTTATGTATTAGCATACAAGAATACGTTTTTTCAAAGAATAAATACAAAAGGACTTTTGTTAAAGGTCTGCCAAGAGATGTGAGTATTGACCTGGTAGAAACATTATTGTGATGTTGGGTATGGACAAAATGTTCCTCTTAAGTTCATTAAAATTTATCACATCTTACCAGAAATCTATATAAAATGGTAAATAAATAATTCAAAACATCAGAGCGGAATGCAAGTTTGTTGGATCACAGGGAATTAATTATGTACATAATAAAAGTGTAACAAAGCAATGAGGTCTGAGCACCATACTGAATAGTAATATGAGGATGTCAAAAGAGGATAGCAATAGCCCTACTTTTTCCCTATTGTGGGAGCTTGTCATACCTTATGTAGTAAAACATATTGATAAGAAAAGTTAAACATATTGTTGATCCACAAAGAGGCAGAAAACCTCTGTGAGTATCTGTTGTACATAATATTTAAAAATGTTCTTCTTTAGCTTGGCAATAGCAGACATATGAATTATTTGGTTCACATCACTGAGGATGACTTCTAAATTATAGTTTATATTTTTAATAGAAAATGCATCAAACCCATTTTTAAGTATACACCTTTATTACCTGTTTTATTTATTGCACATACTGTGAATAATAATATGCACCTTTTACTGATACAAAGTCAAAACAAATGAATTATGCTGTCCTGGCATCAATACTACCTAATAAAATGACATCCTATGTATTGTGAGAACTAGCATCAAGGGTAGAGCTTTAAAGTACACAGTCACTTACTTTCTTTTTTGAGGGTAGTTTTTGACCAATTTTATTTAAAAGAAAGTTCCGTAAATCCAACACCATAGATTTCCCTCACAGGGGTTTTCAGCATTTCACTCCACCAAACACAGACTTGTAGCCTCCTGAATTATACATACAATCCTACTGCTCTGGCCTTCCACTTCAGGCTCATGCCTGCCTTCTGCAGATTCTTTTCTAACTGGCTCTTTCAGGAACATATCTAGCAGCCCCTTACTGCTCTGGCTCCCACCTCTCATTGGTGGAGCTCTCCTGACTCCTGGGCAATGACCTCCTGTCTGCCAGGGTGGAGCCCAGAACCATGGTTAGGCCTCTACAAAAAAGGCCTGCACACACCTGTATAATCAATGTGCTGGCTGTTCACAAACCCTTTACCCAGGACTGGAGATTTTAGAAAACAATGAGGACACTGAACATCCAGTTTCCTCTGCATTAGCCAAACCGCCTGGAGCCCCTCAACCTGTCTGGATGAGAATCCTGGGTAATAATCCTCATTTAGACCCTGGCAGGGTACTGCACTGCCACAATATGAATATCTTGTCCCTGTTTTCAAAATTGCTATTAATCCCTATTTAGATCTGGCTGGTGTAATGCAATAGCTGGCTGGCACATTTACTGGACAATTGACAGTACAGATTTCAGAAACTAGTTACAGAGCCTGTTTCATGACCAATCACAGTGACCACAGACATACACCATACCTGTGACTTCCCTATAACAGAAATACTGCTACAGGGCAGCAAGGGAGTGCAAAAACACATATATATAACCATTTGCGGCTTTGGCTGTCAATCACTGGATCTCGGCTGGTGATTACTAGCTGGCACCCGGTGATTACCGAGTATCTCCAACGGGGGAGAGACCTGTGTATAAACAATACATATCTCTCCAGTCACCAGAGCCATACAAACCAGTGTGCTTACAGTAAAGCACACACACAGTCAACATAGTGAAACAGCAAACAACACAGTTAACCCTTTGATTGCCCCAAATGTTAACCCCTTCCTGCCCAGTGCCATTAGTACAGTATTTGTGTCATTGGGGATGTCAGTGACACCAAGTCAGTTCCCCCCAGTGTCAGAATGACCGCCGCAGTCCTGCATTCCCGCTATAAATTGTTGATTGCTGCCATTACAAGCATAAAAAAAAATCCATTATCTATACTGCCATTTGTAAATGCTATAACTTTCACATAAACCAATTAATACACAATACATAGCAGAATACATTTTGTCCTAAATGTATGAAGAAATTTGATTTTTTTTTATACTGGACATGTTTAATAGCAAAAAGTCAAAAATATAGTTTTTTTCTCAAAATTCTCGGTCTTTTTTTTATATCGCAAAAAATAAAAATCTGCTCATCACAGCCTCTGTTACAGTGCTCAAATAATAGTGTCCCTTGCCTTACCACAGTGTCCTTCACCTAATCAAAGTGCTCCTACCTGATCACAGGGCACCTACCTGATCACAGTACCCCTTGCCGGATCACAGGGCCCCTACCTGATCACAGTGCTCCTACCTAATCATAGTGCCCCCTGCCTGATTACAGTACCCCCTACCTGATCACATCCAGTTCATGAATACAGCGAGCACCAGATTACAGCCATTGTCTGATAACAGCCAGCACTTGATTATAGTCAGTGCCAGAATTTGGGCAGTGCCAGATTATAGCTAGTGCCTAATTACAGCCAACTCCTGACTACAGCCAGTGTTTTGGCTTTCTGATCACAGCCAGTGTTTCACTTTTCTGATCACAGCCAATGCTAGTGTCTGCAGTTTTCTGATCACAGCCAGTGCAAGTGTGTCCAGTGTTGCTAATCACAGTCAACATGAGCATATACTTTTTTTACCTTGGGGTGTCTGCTTTCCAAAATGTGGTCATTTTTTAGGTATTTCTACTCTTCTGGATTACAAAAAAGTAGTCAGGAGATAAGATATGTAACTTACGCCCCTAAAAAGCCTGATGGTGGTCCATGGAGTATGATAATGCTGGGCGTTAAAAATATCTTATTAATTGACAACTTTGTGTAAAAAAAATACAGCTTGATTTTGTTTGTTCATTTCCAACTTGTGGCAAAAATGTGATATTCAAAAGACTCACTATGCCTTTTAGTAAATATGTTGGAGGGTCTGCTTTCCTAAATGTGGTAATTTTATAGGTTTTTCCACTGTCCTTGAATATGATGTCCCTCTATGCAGCTAAACAACAAAAAAAGTCTCACACATGTGGTATGATCATACATGTGGTATGATCATATCAGAATGTGTTTTGGGGTGTAGTTGTAAGTATGCCCATGCTATGTGTGATAAATGTCTTAAAAAATAGACAATTGTCTGAAAAACATCACATTTCATTTACTTTTTTCATATTGCAAAATGTTGGCAACAATTCAGTGGGCTTTATTTACTAAAGCTGGAGAGTGCAAAATCAGGCTCACTTCTGCATAGAAACCAATTAGATTCCAGGTTTTATTGCCAAAGTTTTAATTGAACAAGCTGAGGTTAGAAGTTGATTGGTTTCTATGCAGAAGTAAGCCTTGTTTTGCACTGTCCAGCTTTAGTAAATTAACCCGTGTCAAATAGCAAAAACTATGTGGTGTCTATTTTCAAAAAAATAAGTCCTTTTGTGGGGTATTTGTCTTGTCTTCCTCTTTATGGCCTCAAGAAATGTGATATGCAGTCAGAATATCAGGGTTCATGATTTTCAAACACACTTTTTTTTTTAACCAAATAAGTGTAGCAAAATACATGTTGGCCTAATTTTATGAATAAAGATAATTTATTTTATATATTTTTATAAAAGAAAGTATAGGAAACAGTGATTATTAAAAACCACCCAAATAAAGTTTTATGTGCATAAAAAAGTATATAAAATTAATAGTTTTTTTGTCAGACTATCAAGGCTAATAACGTGTTAAGAGTAAGGAAATGATTGTAAAAGTGTTGGTTAAAAGGGTCCCACTGGTGCAATTTACTATTTCCCTTCATTGTATGCACTACTATTGTGGAGGGCATGTAGAGCCATTATGGCCTCCAAAGCTATTTTATGATGTAATAGATGCAGTAGGTGTAAAGCTAAAAGGCCTAGTAATCTTTGCTGTTTCCTTTACTTACACAAAATCAAAATATTTTTTCATTTTACTTGTGTTAATTTTATCTTGGGCTATAGGTTTAATATTGAGACACAGATGTATATTCAGTGTTTTCCTACAGCCTTTTATTTTGTCCTGGAAACTGTCAAGCTAAATTTGAACATGTAAGATTAATAGACAAAGGTAGGGCAATTAAACATTATATCAGCAAGCTTCCAAATTTTGTCTGCCACTGTAGATTGTTAATATTAACCACCTGACCTCCAGAAGGCTTTGCCTCCTTCATGACCAGGGCATATTTTGTTACTCAGCACTGTGCTATTTTAAGTGGAATTTGCTCACGCTACCAAAACAAAATTTTTATCATTAATAGAGATTTCTTTTGGTGGTATTTGCTCACTACCGAGTTTTTTTATTATGTCTATATAAATACAATATATAAATAATATAATATATATTATATAAATATATAAATAAATGTCTATATGAAAACATTTCTGAACATCTTAATTTCTGTTATACAATTTTGCAAATAAATATTCATTCTTTATAATTTTAGGCCAAAGTGTATTCTGCCACATTTATTTGGTAAAAATAACCCAAATTGGTGTATTGCTGTATTGGTGTCTGTGCGTAAGTTATAGAATCCACAAACTACAGTGTATATATTTGAAAATTGACCAGGTCTGATGGACTGATGGCTATCTCATTTCTTAAAGTCCCTAAAATTACAAAATAATATAAATACCCCCATAGTGACCCCTTTTCGGAAAGTAGACAGTACAAGGTATTTAGTTGTAATTTTTTTTGTCACAATTGTTTTGTAAAATGAAGAAATTAAGTATTTGTTTTACATATTGTGCAGGACAGTGTCATCATATGACTGATGTGGTGATGATAAGGGATAATGACTGTTGACAGTAAAAAAAAAAAAATACTTTTTATTAAATTTTTTTAAAATTTTTTCCCTTTTTAACAATTAGTTATTCTTTTTTTACTATTTTTTTTAACATACTTTCATCTGTCACCATAGTGACACTGTACAACTCTGGTAGGGGGGTGATAAGGTTTTTTTTTTTTTTGGTTCACTGTTATAAGCAATAGTTTTAGCTTTCACAGGTGGGATAACATTCATGACAGCTTAGTTACTGTTAACATGCTGTGATTGGCTATAGCTAATTACATGGTACAGGTAACCTATGCTACGTGATATGCTATGTGATAGCTGTTGGCCAATGACAGCATCACAATAGTAATCAAGCTGTCATGATTTGAAACCCATTTAAGTGTGCTTACATGAATATCATGTGATCACTTTGATTAGTCATTGCAGTCACATGATACCCCAGTCCTTCATAGTGGCAGGTTACCAAGCGCTGTGGTCCACTTTGTCCTTGTGTGCATGTGCCTGGCTGTGCTGCCTGTCCACAGTAAAACAACTTCGGGTAGGTGGCAAGTGGTTAAAATGATTCCAAAGGTTAAATTTTTTTCTTTAAAACAATAAACACATCATACTTACCTGCGCTGTGCAATGGTTTTTTACAGAGCATCCTTCTTTTCTCGGATCCCCCACGTCGGCACTTCTGGCTTGCTCTGGGGGCACCCAAGATGGCTCCGTGTATGTATGGGATACACAGAGCATGGCTCAGTCCTGCTTCCTGCTCTCTCCTCACTGGCTGTGATTGACAGCAGTGGGAGTCAATGACTCCCGCTGCTGTGTCTCAGCTAATGAAGAGAGAGAAACCCAGGAGAGCCACTGCCCTCGTGAAGATTGCTTGATCGAGATTGGGCTCAGGTTAGTACTGGGTGGTGGGGAGGGGGTTGCAGGGGTTCTGAACACTGACATTTTTCTATATTCAAGCATATACTGTAATGCATGAAGGTAAAAAACCTTCACCCTTTATAACCAATGTAATGTAAAAGCAAGGGAACGTGTAATGATCATAAAAAAAGGATGTTTAGCTTAATAGAAATTCTTGGTTATATTGTTTGCCCCATTTCTTTGGCAATGTGAGTGGTTCTCTTGAGATCAATACATGTAGATAGTTCCTGGGGTATTCTGAATGAATGAGATGTACAGGCACATATCTCTGTCAGCTTTTAGCTTGTTATGTTGCCACAACAAACTTAACTTTATATTTGATTTACTTTAATGGCAAAGTGGACCCTTATAACAGAAAAAACACTGCATTTTCAGTTATAACACCAGAACAGGTGTATTAATAATAAATATGAATGATTTCTCTTTTAAGCATGACATAAGAAGAGAATACTTCACAAAACCTCAAGATGTCACCTCTAGTGCAGGTACCATGGGTCCATGCTTGGGTGCCTGCAGTTTTGATGATACTTACACATACAAGCACCTGAGCTATGATAATTAATCATGAAAACAGCTTACATAAGTAAATATGCTGTATAAATATAATTGTTCACTGTTTTAGTTAGGTAGCAGCTCCAATAAAGATGGTTTTGTCATGGCCACACTCAGATTTTGCTGGTTCTTATCAATTAAAACCAATTTGAAGCAGTATAGTTAGTAAAATATAATGATTCATTATGCGCCGTATTTAGGAGTGAAACATTGATCATATTATTCAAAAGGATACATTGGTGTTTTGGAGTTAAATAGGATAAGGCAGTGGGTTTGGTTTCAATTCTGAGACACTTTTATCTCCAATACAAGACAATATGCATGCAAAAGCAACTTACCCCCCCCCCCCAAAAAAAAAAAGAAAGAAAGAAAGAAAAGCAGCCAACAATAAAGATCTTTGTTTAGAACATGGTCACAAAACCCACTGCTCCATTTTACAGACATTTAGAATTACATAATAAAATTATTCATGGACAAAAATGGAAGGGTTACTGTACCACAACAGTCAGGAAAAATAGGGAAAACAATCAAAAGCATGCACAAATATGTTGTAAAATGGGGCAAATGCCAAACTGAAAACTTAATTTATATCTCTGTTTAATTTAATAAAAAATCAGTCTGCTAGATTAAAAGCTTTTAATACAGTATATTTAGCCACATGCATGAAAACTACAATATTTTCTTGGGTAATATGTTGTATCCAGAAAAGTCATTTGACAATAGCAATTCATTGTGATAGAGTACTGAGCAAATTTTGAAGCACCAAAATACTTAAAAGAGCTGGTGCTGGAGAACCCTTAAGAAATTGCCAACAAAAAGCTTACATAGGTACTCATCCCTCTAATACGCATAAATAATTATTATGCATTACTCATGTATCATCAAAAGAAGTACAACATATAAATAGCATGTACACAAATATTCCCACTAAATACAAAGAACACTATTGTCCTGAAAATTCTCTTGCTGTTATCATAATTACTTTTCATAAGCCTTCAATAGAAATCCATTACTCTGTTGCCCCTTATGTTTAATTCAAGAAATTGCACTACTTAATAGCATGCTTGGGTCTTCTGCTCAATAGTACAGCTAACCCACTATGCTGATTATTAGGAGTTAGTCCACTCTAAGGCACTCCAGAATCATTCTCCTGAAAAACAGTATGACAAATGGATTCCAGACTCTCCCCGGTCTCTGTAGCGCATAAGAATGATGATCCTAACCTTGCTCTCAGTGGACAGAAAGTGATGAAATCTCCTGACTCCCTTTGTCAGCCATTAGCTGAGCAGCCCAGGTCTCCTCCCAGGTCTGCTTCTCTCACACAGACATTTTGACCTCAATAGCAATGCCACCCTTAAATTGGGGTTATCACCACTTCCACCCAGTTTAGCTTGGGAACAACATCACTTCTGACCAGCGTATAAAGCAAATTAACCTATGCTATCATGTTCACCCTATGCTAGTAAATCTACAGCATCCAGTCAGAGCTACAAACATTTACCACCAAACCAGAGTTGTATGTCTCTGTAAATTATCAAATGAGTAGCTATATTTCTATGGACATGTCGAAGTAACTATCTATAATCCATGAAAATATTAGCCTTATTTAACTGTATATTAAACCCTACATGTTTCTGGTATGTTCTGAATAAAGTGGGTATGTAGTAAATTTTATGTGGGTTTTTTTTCTGACTTGATACTGTTGGAGGAATTTTCCTTCACTCCCTGTCTTTATGTGTCTTATGTGTCTTCATTGGAGAGATTACAGTAAATCTATATTATAATTATCTAAATAAAGCAACTTTATTATTTTGCATGAAGTATGATTTATGACATGCATTTTAAAATGTTTCACAGCGGCAGTGCTGCTTTTTCTCAAATTTTTAGCGATCTTTGATTAGAAGGTACAAGATAGGTACAAGGTCTGGATTGCTGGACAACGAACACCCTTTATAACATTATTGGGGGTTGAATTACTAAGAGCTTACAACATGTTAATTTACAAAAAAATTATTGTTGACTTGGCTTAGTAAACAAGGTAAAGCTGTTTTCACTTCAATCCTTCAATAATGTGTATGAACAAATCCTATTGTTAAGATATTTTAAGTACTGTAAATACTTTTCAAATACACTTTGAAAGTTGTACTTCTTTGGTAAATCAACCCATGATATTTACCAAGTTGCAATAAACAATTCAAAGTGTGTAAGTGTCATTTTCTTGCTGACTGTTGAGATCTTATCAGTGCATATCTCAGCACAGAACTTTAGCTTTTAGCACTAATACTTCTATACTTGATAAGCAAAGTATGTCATTTTGAGGTGAATTTAGTCTTATGGATTAGGTTAAGGTTAGGGAAATTGGAGAGAAAAATAAGGCTACGGTTTTGATGTGTGCTTTTAAGGTTGAAGGTTAATTTTATGAACCAGAGTGAGGGGTGGGGTTAAGTATTTAAGTTACTTCAGGAGTTAATAAAGTAATGGCCTTCATTTGGAGGATTATTTTTTTTTATGCTAGAAATACAACTGGGCAACTTTCTAAAAATGTCAATCTTTTTGAACCACATTTTCAACCATATTTTGATTACAAGAGTAAGTTAAACTTCACCTTTTTCAGAAAAAAATGACAAAGGTAAACTAACACCCTGCACCCTCCCCACCTCCCAGTCCCTGCTGCACTTACCTCCATGGGTGATACAGCTTCACTGTCTATGCAGCATGGAGCAGTGATCCTGGGGTTTGAAAACTATGCTGTTCTTCCTCTTTTTCCCTACGGATGCTGGGATAGATCAGATTGGTTCTGATTAGTCAATACAATCACATGTTCATGATGACCAATCATAACCGCTCTACAGTGAAAACTGAAGGGCTGAGGAGGATTTAGGGAGTTAGTTCACAAGGTGACATTCAAAAGGTGAAGTTACACTTTAACTGACCCTAATAGACTATTGAAAAGTTCATTGAAAATGGTTGAAATTGCTTAACCACTTGCCTACCAGGCACTTATACCCCCTTCCTTACCAGGCCAATTTTCAGCTTTCAGCGCTGCCGCACTTTGATTGACAATTGCGCGGTCATGCAACATTGTACCCATATGAAATTTTGATCATTTTTTTCTCACAAATAGAGCTTTCTTTTGGTGGTATTTAATCGCCACTGGGCGCTTTACTTTTTGCGCTATAAATTAAAAAAAGTGCAAAAAATTTGAAAAAAAAAAAGTTTATTTGTTTCTTTTATAAAATTTTTCAAACAGGTATTTTTTCTCCTTCACTGATTTGCGTTGATGAGGCGGCACTGATGGGCACTGATAGGCGGCACTGATGGGCACTGATAGGCAGCACTAAAGGGCACTGATAGGCAGTACTAATGAGGTGGCACGGATAGGCGGCAATGATAGACAGCACTAATTAGGGGTCACGGATAGGCGGCACTGATATGCAGCACTGATAGGCGGCACTGATAGGTGACACTGATGATGGGTACTGATAGACGGCACTGACTGGCATCACTTCTGGGCACTGACTGGCGGCACTGACTGGCACAACCCCTGGGCACTGGTGGGTGGCACTGACTGGCAGCACTGCTGGGCTGCACTGGTGGGTGGCACTGGTGGGCAGCACTGGTGGGTGGGCACAGGTGGGTGGCACTGGTGGGCACAGGTGGGTGGCACTGGTGGGCACAGGTGGGTGGGCACAGGTGGGTGGCACTTCTGGGCACAGGTAGGTGGCACTGCAGAGTGGCACAGGTGGGTGCACTGCTGGGCACAGGTGGGTGCACTGCTGGGCACAGGTGGGGGCACTGCTGGGAACGGGTGGGCGGGGCTAGTGGGCGCACTGCTGGGCGGAACTTGCGGGTGTCACTGCTGGGCCTCACGATCTGACAGCGTGAGGAAAGTGCAGCCGAGAACCGGCACTTGCATTTCCCTGTGATCAGCGTGTCATTGGACACCGCTGATCACATGGTAAAAGGCCAGTGGGATCGGCCTTTCACCACATCACGTGATCAGCTGTGTCCGTAGGACACAGCGATCACGGAGATCGCCGGGTGCGCGCCCCCTGGGGCGCGCAGGAGAGCGCGTTCTGGGAGGACGTCATATGACGTCCACTCAGAACTGGCCGGCCGCGGTGAAGCCGTCATTCGGCTATGCGCGGTCGGCAAGAGGTTAATGTATAGTCAGAGGGATGCTTGCACTTACATTGTCACTAGTTTTCAGTACAAGAATTGCTGCATTTTTTAAAAATTATCTGTGAATTAAATGCATATTATCGTTTTTTAAAGATCCAAATTACAGTATATTCTCTACTGACCCACTTCAATGCCATATTCCTAATTACTTTATTAATTTTCAGTCATTATGTACTCAATCTGTCTATATATATACTCCCTTAAGAAAAATAGTTGCACTTGCATATTTTAAAATGTTAATTGATAGCAAAAATACCAATGTCTTATTCTGTTCAAAAAATAATCTTAAACTGCCAAGAGGTCTGGCATTCTGCGCCAAAGAAATGTACTACAAGCCCTTTTGGCAGCAAAGGAATTGCACATTTTGTGCAAAGACAACTTGTTATGAACATTGAATATATATTACATATGGCAAGATCATTGCTTCTTTGTCAAGTTTTTTATCAGCAGAAATCAGAATCAGCAGAATAATAAAACTTCATAAATTTTTTCCATGATTTTCTCTTGATGGGTTAGGTAAAAAAACTATTTCTCTTCCAGATTTTGTGTTTGTAAACAAACCAAAAAGTCGTGTGTACAGGAAGTGTTCAATATTACAGCATGACATATAGTTGGTACACAATATTTCTAATCTATAAAGTCTAATTAGAGGGAAATCATATTACATATTAACCAACTACACAAATTATTATCATAAAACTTTTTGAAATCACATATTAATATAAAATGTTGTGCTTGCCTTTGGTTTTACATTTCTTTCAGTCTGTTATACAGGGGTGTGTATGTTGTCCTTCATAATCATTTGATTTTTTTTTCTTTAATAGAAGCTGCACCATTCCTTTCTCTTTCTAGTATCCTCCACTATTCCTTACAGGAAAATCAATTTTCCAGAATCTCTTCAGACTACTTGGGGACTGGTGAGGGATAAAAGAGCGAGTAAGAACTGGCACTGCTTTTATTAAAAATACCAATGCATTAGAAGACCTTTTCTTGGGGTTGAAGAAGCTACAGCCAGGATAGAAGGATTATGATATGATTAGAACGAGGATTTCAAATTGACATACATCTGTATATTACTGCAATTACTAGCTGAACTTTCTGGACTTCACATATCCAATAGAGATAAAATATATAAAGTTATATATAAAATATAATAAAAATGTTTCACTACAAACATGCAAGATCTGAGTCAAAAAAAAAAATTATTTCTGGTTTACAATAGTGACACAAATGTATTTCAAATGCACTATAGTTTCTCATTTATGCGGGGGTGGCAACTTGTAGTATGCTATTACACAAACAAGATACACTGCTCTGGGTTGGGCTGCCTATCATCAAGCCCCAAATCTATGCAGAAGATACAGGTCCTGCTCGCAACCAAAAAAGTTTCAAGTGAATGATGGCACACTCGTGTATTGAAAATCCAGATGGTTTATTGAAATAATCCAATGACAAAAACATCATAGCATTTAAGTATGCATAAGCTATTTCAGCATGAAATGTGTTAACTACCTTGTCTGTCCTGTGTATACTATGATGTTTTATTTCAATAAAGCATCTGGATTTTCCATACACGAGTATGCCATCATCCATAGTCACTTGAAGTTTTTGTAGTATGCTGTGTTGTTCCCTTGGGGATATTTTATATTTTAACCTCCAAATACGTGATCTTAGCCTTGCTTGAGTTTGTTCGATAGCTGCTGATGTCCCAAAAAATACATTATTAGTATTTTTTTTTATTCTTGCTTTTATTAATGGTACACCCAATTTCTCAATCATACTATATAATTTATGTAGTTATATCGTAACATTTTTCATGTGTCCTTGCAATGTTTGCAATGGCCATAATGGGATTTTTATATAACAAAGGTATTGATGATATTCTTCTGCAGAGAAAAGATAAAGTTTCATCAGTGTTAAAATTCTGCAGCGATAAATACTTAAGATTAAAATAGTCTGTTTTTTTTAGATGCTATCGGTTCTTCCTAGGCTGTACACTCAGTGGTAGATATCTAGTGTTGCAGACTTCATGTAGGTTTCCTTCTGGTTTATACCACTCTCCAGGCAGCCTCCACTGGGCTGATATTATCAGAAGCAATTGGCTATACTAATCTACAAACACTGACACTTGACTTTGATGTGCCTCAAGGACCAAGCCACATTTCCCAGAAACTTACTTTATCACAAGCACACTTTCTTCCATAAACTCTCTTTTAAATACATATTTTACTTTGTATGCATCATTTTCTTTGTAATAGAATTACAGTTACATGAAAAAGCTCTATTGCTTAAGATCCAAACATTTTATGTAAAAATATAAACACCCAATTTCATATAGATTCTTGTGAAGAAAATGTCTTAAAAAAAAGCCCAAACATCCAAAGAAGCAGCAAGCTGTAGATACTGAGTTAAGCACAAAACAACTGCCTCTCTTTGTTTTAAAAACAAGCAAGGGATTTGCCAAGCAAGTGTGTTGCATATGGACAAAACAAATTACAAAAGGACGGTCAATATTGAATACAATGCAAAGATATAAAGACTGTCAAAACATGATCTGGAATAGTATAAAAACTAAAACATTTCCATTCAAATGTATACATTATTTCAGCAATCACTATTCTTGTGTGCTAATGTTCCATAGAGATTGATGTAGGCTTTGCCAGCACTTTCAGAAATTGACTGTTAAGTTAAGGAAAAAGGAGGGAGCTAGTCACACGAGCAGCAGCATGATAATAATGCCCGTGTTATTTGGCTGCAAATTCAAATGGAAAGATAATTTTTAATAACAACATATCACAAAATGTGCTGTACACAATATCCTTAACCATTAGCCGCCCGGCCAATGGCCGTTTGGCGGCTTCAGATGTGCCTCTTCATTCCGGGTGCACGCCATTTGGCGTGCTCTCGCACATGCGCCGTTTGCGGTAATGCAGAGCGGCGCAGCAGCGGGATCTGTCACGGGCCGTGCACCTCGGACACGGCCGATGACAGATCCGAGTACCGGCTCCCGTTGCTGGTACCATGTGACCTGCTGTGACCAATCACAGCAGGTCACATGACAGTTGTATACAATGGATGGCTTCATTCATGATGCCATCCATTGTATACTAGTGCCTAGCTGTGAATGATCACAGCTAATCACATGCACATGTCATGTGATTAGCTGTGACCAAATCACAGCTAAGCACAAAAAAAAAAAAAGCTGAATGAATCGATTTCATTCAGGTAAATGCTTGCTTATAGCAAAGTAATTCTTTGCTATAAGCAAATTGTGTAAAAAAAAAAAAATACTGATCACTTCCCCAAAGTAGTACAGTGTTACTATGGTAACATTGTACTACTTTGGTCATAGTAAAATATGAAAACAAAATCTTAAAAAAAAAAAAAAAAAATGTAATAAAACATTAAATATAATAATAATAATAAAAAAAAAATATATATATATACAGTCATGGCCGAAATTGTTGGCACCCTTGATATTTTTCCTGAAAATCAAGTATTTCACACAAAAAAGGTATTGCATTAACACATGTTTTGCTATACACATGTTTATTCCCTTTGTATGTATTGGAACAAATATAAAACAGAGGCAGAAAAGCAAATATGACATAATGTCACACAAAACCCCAAAAATGGGCTGGACAAAAGTATTGGCACCCTTAACTTAATATTTGGTTGCACACCCTTTGGAAAACATAACTGAAATCAGTCGCTTCCTATAACCATCAATAAGCTTCTGACACCTCTCACCCGGAATTTTGGACCACTCTTCCTTTGCAAACAGCTCCAGGTCTCTCTTATTGGAAGGACACCTTTTCCCAACAGCAATTTTAAGATCTCTCCACAGGTGTTCAATGGGATTTAGATCTGGGCTCATTGCTGGCCACTTCAGAACTCTCCAGCGCTTCTTTGCCATCCATTTCTGAGTGCTTTTTGACGTATGTTTGGGGTCATTGTCCTGCTGGAAGACCCAGGATCTTGGACGCAAACCCAGCTTTCTGACACTGGGCCCTACAGTGCGACCCAAAATCCTTTGGTAATCCTCAGATTTCATGATGCCTTGCACACAGTCAAGGCACCCAGTGCCAGAGGCAGCAAAACAACCCCAAAACATCATTGAACCTCCACCATATTTTACCGTAGGTACTGTGTTTTGTTCTTTGTAGGCCTCATTCCGTTTTCGGTAAACAGTAGAATGATGTGCTTTACCGAAAAGCTCTATCTTGGTCTCATCTGTCCACAAGACGTTTTCCCAGAAGGCTTTTGGCTTACTCAAGTACATTTTGGCAAACTGTAGTCTTGCTTTTTTATGTCTCTGTGTCAGCAGTGGGGTCCTCCTGGGTCTCCTGCCATAGCGTTTCATTTCATTTAAATGTCGACGGATAGTTCGCGCTGACACTGATGCTCCCTGAGCCTGCAGGACAGCTTGAATGTCTTTGGAACATGTTTGGGGCTGCTTATCCACCATCCGGACTATTCTGCGTTGCAATCTTTCATCAATTTTCCTCATCCGTCCACGACCAGGGAGATTAGCTACAGTGCCATGGGTTGCAAACTTCTTGATAATGTTGCGCACTGTGGACAAAGGCAAATCTAGTTCTCTGGAGATGGACTTGTAACCTTGAGATTGTTGATATTTTGCCACAATTTTGGTTCTCAGGTCCTCAGACAGTTCTCGTCTCCTCTTTCTGTTGTCCATGCTTAGTGTGGCACAGACAGACACACAATGCAAAGGTTAAGTGAACGTCTCTCCTTTTTATCTGCTTTCAGGTGTGATTTCTATATTGCCCACACCTGTTACTTGCCCCAGGTGAGTTTACAGGAGCATCACATGCTTGTAACATTCTTATTTATCCGCAGTTGTGAAAGGGTGCCAATACTTTTGTCCAGCCCATTTTTGGAGGTTTGTGTGACATTATGTCGAATTTGCTTTCTTTCCTCCCTTTTTTTGTTTTGTCCCAATACACACAAAGGGAATAAACATGTGTATAGCAAAACATGTGTTAATGCAATACGTTTCGTGAGAAATACATGATTTCCTGGAGAAATATCAAGGGTGCCAACAATTTCGGCCATGACTGTATATATATATTTTTTTTTTTTTTCATACTGTCACCAGTCAGTGTCCCTGTTAACCGCCATGCCAGTTATATGATGATGCTGTACTGCACTGGTGACAGTATGTAAAAAAAAAAAAAGTGAAAATAATTTTCTTAATTTTTTCATTTTCCGAAAAATTATGACATAAAAATACAACTTCAAAAAACTCGCCATGCCTCTTATGAAGTACGTCGGACTGTCTACTCTGCAAAAAGGGGTCATTTGTGGGATATCTGTACTGTTCTGACATTCTTGGACCTCAAGAAATTAGATTGGCTGTCAGTACTTCAGGATTGATCAATATTCAGATCTATACCATAGTTTGTGAACTCTATAACTTTCCTACAAACTAAAAAATACATCCTAATTTGGGTTATTTTCACCAAAGACATGTAGCAGAATACATCTTGGCCTAAATTTATGAAGAACAATTATTTATTTGTAAACTTTTATAACAGAAACAAAGAAAAATGTGGTTTTTTTTCAAAATGTTTGGTCTTTTTTTGTTAATTTAGCAAAAAATAAAAACCCCAGCGGTGATTAAATACCACCAAAAGAAAGCTCTAGTTGTGTGAAGAAAATTATAAAATTTTAGTTTGGGTACAGTGTTGTATGACTGCGCAATTGTCATTCAAAGTGTGAGAGCGCTGAAACCTGAAAAATGGCCTGGGCAGGAAGGTGTAAAATTGCACGGTATTGAAATAGTTAAATTCCTTTAAGTAAGTGCAATTTAAAGGAATTCAGAAAGGATTTTTTACTCATGTCTGCTTTTGAAATAACTAGAGTTATCAGGAGAGCTACTGCCAACTTTCATCAATAACACCAGTTATGTAAATATAACATCAGAACTCAGTTATATTGCTAAGGTACACACTGGACCTGAAAATGTGCCAATGTCAGCAACGTTTATGCACCATTTCCAATCAACAGCTCCTTGACACTTGCAATATTGTACAGAGATCTTCCAGTGACCCAAGAGTATTGTTCTCTTATCTTACGCTTAAGTCACAGTGCATGCTATCTTCTCTTTGCAGTCAGCGGAAAGGCTGGCTAGACAGCTTACCATTTTAAGCTGAAATTTGGAACCTTTGTAAAAAATTTAAGTTTTTAAATTAACAAAGGGAGAATGTCTCCTATTCAGATGTTCTTGCTGGTAGAATGGGCTGCAGCGCAGCTTGCTTATGTAGCAAAAAACACAAATGCTATCCTTATTTAACCTATGCATGGTATGTTATAAAACATTTTCTTATGCTCAAGGGTGCAATTTTTTCTGTTATAAAAAGAGATCATATTTTTCAAGTACATAAAAAAGTTAAACCAAGTTTTCTCAGCCATATAATGTGTATACCTACGTTTCATGTTTAAATGTGCTTTTACAAGTTTTTATCTATTTAAACCAGATCTTTCGTTGACAACAAATGCAATCTAAATGGCTATTTCATCACCACAGCACTGATAAATTACACAAAATACATGAAATACAGCTGTGTGATCAAGTTGGCAAAACTTTAGATAGGGGTTGATCTAGGCAGGGTTGAATTGTGTTATGTTCAGGTTTATTAAAGTTGGATGTGATCTGATGTAATTTGATATGCAACTTCCTGCTTTCCTCTTGAGTTCATATAGTGTGCTTAGGTTCTTTATAGTCGGCACCCCAACTTCCACAAGCAGGTATTTTCATTCAAGGAGCAATCACATCTCAGCCCCCTCTGCTGTCTGTACCAAATGCATCTCAGTCATATAGGACAGCATGTAGATGATTTATTTGAGATGATATACTCACCCCCTTTCTTAAGTTAAGAATTTTAACAATGGTAATATAAAGGCTCTAAAAGCTCATAAACAGATATTATCATCCTCAAGTGACTAAAATCAGATGTGATATCATTTCAATTGATGATCAAGTCTTTTGCACTGTTGTCAGTTAACTATATAAACCCAACTCAGGTGTGCACTGGGCATGAGGTTCAGATTCGCCATTACCATTTGAGGGGAAAACTGTGGATTAAAAAGTTGCAGTCCTGGCAAATTTTTGTCCAGGTGCAGGTTGGTGTGGAGAATATTTAAAATGCAATGCATGGCATTTGAACTATGGTCATCAGGCTTAGAAGAGCCAATAAGGAGCTATTTGGATAAGCCAGCCTCTCATTGTAAAAGAGAGGAGTCGTAGAGTAGCTATGGTGTCAGTAAATCAGAAGCATAGGTAAAGTTGACCATCATAGGGAGAGATTAAGGTCAGTAAGCTAATTGTACTTTAATGATGATTGCTAGCACTTTGGTAAGAAACTGTTCTTCAATACTGATTGCTACTGTTTTGGTCAATTAACCCCTTTGCTGCTCTTTTTAATTTGGTACTGGGGGCTTTTAAATCTTTCATTTTATTTTGTGGTTGTTTTGTGGTCAGCAGCCATCTTTAGCAAACGTTTTTTTGCTCAATGGTTTCTCTAAAAAAGAAAATACTTTTGTTTCAGGAAGTGGTATCTTGGGGTTTTCATTTGTTATGTAGGCATGTTAGTTTTTATTATATGACGGTGCCTTTATTTTATGTTGAACTGCTTTTTTGGTGCAAGTTGTAAAGTCACAGTCCTAATAAAATAAAAAGAGTAGAAAAAGGGGTTATTTTTTTTTGGTTTAGCTATGCTTCAAAGGCAATATTGGTAATAATACATAGATAAAAAAATTGGATTTTACCATCTCCTACTTTATCCAAAACTAAAAAAAGATTTTTTATTTTTAGATATGTATTAATCATGTAGAAGCTAGAAATCCAGAAAAAACACATGATACAAATGTTATAAATTGAGTTGCAGTTCAGTAAGTAAAATAAGTTTATATATATATATATATATATATATATATATATCTTTATTTCATTTTCCAATACAAAAAATAGAACAACTTAATATGAAAAAATTTCACTTATACATACTTCCATTTTGCCCCACTTTATCCCCTACCCCATCCTCCCCCTACCCAATACCCCGGTACACATCCCATTACCTAGTCTCTATCTTCTCTCGTGATTGTCTATCTGTATCCATATCTATAACCCTTCTCTCCCTCCTCCACACTCTCTCTCAGGTACTCTAGTTAAACTCTCTCTTGAATTCCCCCATCAGCTCCGACCAGTTTAGGATATCTTTCAGACGTTTTAAATTTTAACCATCTACTCCATATTTTCCTAAATTTTTCCATTTTATCCTCCTCTATGTGATATAACTCCTCCATCCTATAAATGTTTTCAACTCTGTTTATCCATTAATTTATTCTTGGTGGCTCTGGTTCCTGCCAGAGCTTTCGGAATTTTGTTGCCAGCGGTTTAGACATTAACAGCAGTGTGTTGAGTTATTTTGAGGGGACAGCAAATTGACACTGTTATACAAGCTGTACACTCACTACTTTACATTGTTGCAAAGTGTAATTTCTTCAGTATGTATATATATATATATATATATTGGTGAAAATAATTATTTGATCCCCTGTAGATTTTGTAAGTTTGTCCACTTACAAAGATATTAAGGGTTTATCATTTTTATCATAGGTGTATTTTAAATAATAGAGGTAGAATATCAATCAGAAATCCAGAAAAAACACATGGTACAAATGTTATAAATTGAGTTGCAGTTCAGTGAGTAAAATAAGTATTTGATCTGGAAACATTATGCTTTGGGGCTGTTTCTCTGCTTAAAGGACAGGCCAAATTTGCTGCATTGAGGGACCAATGGGCTGGGCTATGTATTGTAAAATCTTGGGTAAGAATCTTCTTCCCTCAGCCAGAACATGGGTCGTGGATGAGTCTTCCAGCATGACAATGACCCAAAACATACCACCAAGGCACAAAATAGTGGCTTAAGAAGAAGCACATTGTGGTCATGGAGTGGCCTAGCCAGGCTCTAGACCTTAATCCTATAGAAAATTATGGGGGGAGCTAAAACTTTGGGTTGTCAAGTGACAGCCAAGAAAATGTAAGGATTTAGAGAAGATCTGCAAAGGAGAGTGGTACCAAAATCCCTCCTTAGATGTGTGCAAACCTGGTAACCAACTACAAGAAATGTCTTACCTCTGTGTTTGTCAACAAGGGTTTCTCCACTAAGTACTAAGTCATGTTTTGCTTGTAGATCAAATACTTATTTTACTCACTGAACTGCAACTCAATTTTATCATGTTTTTTTCTGGATTTTTGGTTGATATTCTGTCTCTATCATTTATAATACACTTATGATAAATAATTATAGAGCCTTCATTTCTTTTTAAGTGGAAAAACTTATAAAATCTGCAGGAGATTAAATAATTATTTTTCCCACTGTATATATACTGTATATACCCTCTTCAATACTGGACACTTTTACCCCCTTGCTGCCCTGCCCAATTTTCAGCTTTCAGTGCTGTCACTGAGTGACAATTGCACGGTCATACAACATTGTACCCAATGACATTTTTATCATTTTGTTCACACAAATAGTATTTGATCACCACTGGGTTTTTCATTACTTGCTAAATAAACAAAATTGCAAATGAATAATCTTTTCTTTAAATTTAGGCCAAAATGTATTCTGCTATATTTCTTTGGTAAAAATAACCCCAAAAGTGTATATTATTTAGTCTGTTGGAAAGGTATAGAGTCTACAAACTATGGTATACATATTTGAAAATCAATCAATCCTGATGTACTGACAGCCTATGTCATTTCCTGAGGCCTGAAAATACCGGGACAGTACAAAGACCCCAAACACCCTCAAAATTACCCCTTTTTGCAAAGCAGATAGTCCAAAGTATCTCTTGTTCAAACTTTTTATTCACAAAAGTTAAGAGACAAACAATGTGTATACAACAGATATGACACAAAAAAAGGAAAGGTATAGGGAACACCTAGAATGAAAGGCTTGTCCAATGGCCCATGCAGTGGGACATGAGACATGATACCGTAGCATAAATGTAACAAAAAAACAGGCCAAAGTACCATGAATTTGCATGTTATGATAGTAAAGTATGTAGTGAAGGTAAGGGGCGCCAGTGCTAAAGAAAGAGATAGCTACCATTACAACATAGGTGGGCCATGTTAGCATAGGACGTGCATAGCAACCATAAATCATAGAGCAACATGGCACCTCAGTGATTCATCCCTGTACCTGAAAACACTGGGTAAAAGGGTATATCTTATAATAGTGTCATGCATATATCCCATAAAACATCCAAAACAGAGCAGTACACTGTTACAATAGTAACACTGTATGTACTATTCTGGGCATAAGAATTTTTTTTTTACACACTATGATTACTTATAAGAGTGATAATCACTGTTATAAGCACCCATTTGTTGTGAATGAATCCATTCATGGAGTGTGTATTGATGTGAGTATCTGTAATTGGCCACAGCTAATCACACTGTACAGATGGACTGTGATTGTCCATGTCTGACCAATCACATCAAGCAACACAATAGTAAACAATGAATGGTTTTTAATGGAAGCCATGCATTGTGTACAGTTGCCATGTGATCCACTGTGATTTGTCACAGTGATCATATACTACCGGCAGTGGCCCGCAAAACATGTTCTTGGGAGGACGTCATTTGACATTGACCCAGAACAAGAGAGTGCCTGCCCATCTGTCATATTACAGTGGGCTGGTACACCTTGCTAGTGCCAAGAAAAAATCCCCCATACCATTACACCACCATCACCAGCCTGAACCGTTGATATAAGGCAAGATGGATCCATGCGTTCATGTTGTTTATGCTAAATTCTGACCCTAGCATCTGAATGTTACAGCAAACAGTCTGCCCAATCTCTTATGACCTCAACAAGGTATTTTTGTCCACACAACTGACGCTCACTGGATATTTTCTTTTTCTGACCATTCTCTGTAAACCCTAGAGATGGTTGTGCATGATAATTCCAGTATATCATCAGTTTTTTAAATACTCAGACCAGCCCATCTGGCACCAACAGCCATGCCTCACCCACAGCCACTTAAATCCCCTTTCTTCCCCATTCTGATGCTTGGTTTGAAATTCAGCAAGGCATCTTCACCATGTCTAGATGCCGAAATGCATTGAGTTGCTGCCATGTGATTGGCAGATTAGCAATTTGTGTTACCAAGCAATTGAACAGGTTTACCTAATAAGGTGGCTGGTGAGTGTATATATTTATATATATATATCTCACTATTTAATAGTGTTTAATATATATGTTTAATAATTTAATGCTTTTTGGTAATAAGATTATTTATTCATTTTACCTCTGTAATTTAGGTTGAAGATTATATTCTCTACCTTCAAGGGATCGAGCATTCCTCCTTTAACATGGATCTAATACCTACAGTTATCAAGCTTTGTCAATAACCCTTGAAAAGATTACCAAAAGCTACTAATTTGTATTCATTCTTTGACAATATCACAAAGTCCCTACTATTAAAAGCTTTTTAGAACTCATTTTCCAATATCAATATCCATTTAATGAACAAATCAATAAAGAAAATTGGTGTTAAAAAGGAACATAGTTGTTTTTTTTATTCTCTTGACTTATCTTGCATTAGTTAAAAAAAAGAGACCAATATTTTCTTTGCAGCCTACAATTACTTTCTATGGCATGAAGCCGAATAAAAATCCAAAGTAAATATCAATCATGTTGAATCATTTTATTGAACTAAAATAATCTATTTGTCCAACTCTAGCAAAACTTCTACCAATCCGACAAAATCTAATTTCCTAAATGTGGCAGGAGACTTTAACAAAGAAGATATAATATAATTGATGCATTTTGTGCAATTTCCTGAATGCCGTTTTGCGAAAGAGTCCTTGTAAAAAGACCATTCGTTAAGACAATAACATAAGTTTTTTGTTGCTGTTATTACAGAATATATCACTGTTTTAATCTATTAATTCTTCCTTGCAGCTCCACATAAAAATGAATAATTTTATTGCATATGAAATCTTGTAGCGGTCTATCTTGTTTTACAACGTACGAATACCCTGTGGTTGATGGCTGCTGTTGTATTTTAAGAAGGGATTTGAGTTACCAGTTAAAGATAAAAAAGAATTGGGTCATTAAAATGTTTTGTAGTATAAACAAAAAATGTTGGCAATTCTTTTTTTTCTAATATTTGTACAAATTCAATACAGCTTTCAAATGCCATAATGAGCAATTTAACCATGTAGATGATAACGAACACTAAATATCTGTAGTGAACCATTGAAAGGGCTGAATTTGCTTTACTGTATGTAGAGTAAGAAAGGTGAAATTAAAAGATTATTGTATTTGTGATGTGAATGTGAACACGCTTTTATAGTATTGCTCACTCAGTAACTATCACTTAGGGCATTGTTGCAGAAATGATTAAAACACCTTGCTTAATCTAGCTACTGATGCATAATAATAACTGGGGACCTAAAACAAGCTTTTATGCCATTTTACAGCTCTAGATATAGAACTACACTTGTATATATATACGATAGTAATCCTGCTCAGATTTGGGTATCAGAAGGGAACCTTTTAGCTTTGCATCTGCAATTAGAAGAGCACACAAAAAGCGTGCTAGGTGCGTAGGTACTTTTCCTGATCAGGTGACATAACACAGAACTCAATTTAGAAATTTGTAAAACACCTCTCAACATTTTAGGACTACATACAGTATGTAAATTGTGTTTCAGTGGGTAATTTTACAACACACGCATCTAATAGCATGCCTTGTTTCAAGCACACAGAGTTATTTTACTTAATTGGAAAAGTGCCCCCCTCTCTTAGGGAATGGATAATATGGGCACCACCCTCAGATATGACCGTATCATTTACCAGCAATGGGTTTGCCTGGCTAAATTTACTAGGTATGGGGAGAATAGTTAAATGTACCAGGATTGGCTCCTGTGGACCTGATAATGAATAAGATACTGAAGTAATAGGCATTTGTGTTTCTAGTCTATATTTCTAAATTGTAATGCATGGGGAATGGGAGATGTTGGAACTATGTAAATGTATTTTTGCATCTGCCAACATTGCCTTATGGGTGGGGACATATGGCCTAGACTGGCTGGTTGAAGATCAGAAACTGTACTGTTTTGTCTGGATGCTGTAAATATACTTCAGTGTATTTATGTCACTGTGTTGCCTTGGATGTATGGTTGCTTCTGGAACCTCTAAGATTGAGAATGTTTAATAAAGTTCTTTTCTTGATAAAGAAAAAAATACCTTGGACTTTTAGATGTTTGTTTGGCACTCTCAATGGAATTTGTGTGTGGGTTATCAACTCTGGATCCTTCCCCCTTTTTCCTGAGGGTGGCCCCCATCTTGTGGAGTGCTGCCAAACTGGAGTTGATGTGCTTAGTGACAATTTCAGTGACCCTTAGAAAATTCAAATCCAGCACCCTGTCTGTTCTTGTATTAGGTTTTTATTGCTGTCTATGTTTTTATAAGAAAATTTCTGTACAATTCATGCCAGGACAAGAAGAGATGTTAAATATCTCCAATCTGTAAACAAAAAAAACTACTAGGGAGGGGTCCAGTAGGGACCAATTTACCAGTGTACTGAGCTAACTAGTTAGGGAAAAGCACAGACTGACCAGCTTAAATAAACGTCTCCTTAGAGTGAGCTGGCCAAATGTGCAAGCTCCATGAGCAGGGCCCTCTTATTCCTTCTGTATTAAACTGTATTGCAATTGTACTGTCCCCCTTTATATTGTAAAGTGCTGTGTAAACTGTTGGCACTATATAGATCCTGTATTATAATAATAATAGTAACAATAATGTGCAATGGGTTCTGATTTGTGCCAACCAATTCGATAATCTTTATTGGTCATTCACATGTGCATCTGGGGGTTGGTAATAGAATGCAGTTTAACCGCAGTCCCTCCCTCAACCACTCAGGGCAGCCTCTTAGGGCTGTAACTATACCATGGCCATGAGGAAAAGCTCATGGAATTTGCATTTGGCAGGAGGTACTGCCACCAAACACAAACCATTCAAATGCCCTCTGAAAAGCAATCCATTGCAGATTGCTTTTCAGAGGAGCAGCTATGTTATTCGCACGTGAGCCAGCCCTAAATGGGAATGCCATGTACTTGATGATAAGGTTAGAAAAAAAATTGGGAATTATAGTATATGCTATCTGCCATCTCTATCTGCAACTGTGACATTGTTATATGTCATGTATTGGGAGTGGTTGAGACAGTAAAAGGCCATGTTAAGACTTACAATTTGAAACATATAAAAAAAAGGCTGTGCACAGAATTCTCTTAAATTGCTTGACAGAAAAATAAATGTTGTGCTTTTTATGAGTGGGCTAAATATTAATGTAGTATGAAAGAATGTTAAATTACTCATAATGTACTTTAATTTATTCAGAAGTCATAACATCATTCTAATTAATAGAAAGCAGTTTTGTTTTTCTCTGCTAGCAAGAAGTGCACATCCATTTGTTTTCACTCTTGTTCCCACTTGAGTGCTGTAAGGATAAAGTGCCCCCGCAGAGTGCAATTAAGGTATAGAAAGATGTCTCTGAATTCCATGATCTTTTAAATGCACTTGGCCTGAGGCCTTGTCTGTCTATATGATCCCAGAGCTGATCAATGTTGTACAATGTCTGTATAGCAGATAGCAAGGTCTACTACAGCACAGACAATGTTTAAGGGAATGTCCTTGTTGTGTAATAGTTTATTTAGTATTTACCATTGCTCAGTTATAGAAATTCAAATTAAGGTTTTAGAAAGGTAGAAAAGTGATCTGTCAACATGTCTTTAATAATTGTATACACCATGGGAAAGTACATAAACCAAATGAAGCAAACCAGTAAAACCCTTCAAATTAGTAGCATAGCCACCTTAGCATATTAATGTTGATAATATTAACAAGTACACTAATCCTCATAGTAAATAAAACATTCAGTGAGAGAAATGTGGGGCAGGCATTGCTGACCAACTTCTGAAATTTAAATCTGTCAATTTAGACAGCTTTCGTATTTTTATACATCATAGTGTGCTCATAGTGTGATGACATCACTTTGATGAAGCAAATTGGGCGTAGCTTACAGTCTCTGAAAAACATAAGGGTGGATGGCTGGAGAGTGGTGACTGCGGACTTGTGGCAGCAGCGGGTGAGACACACACGTTGATACTGTGGCATGATTCTTAGCCAGCTCCCTAACCACTTGGTCTACGGAAGATTTACGCCCCCTTGATGACCAGGTCATTTATTTTTTATACATAGCTCTACGTTACTTTAACTGACAATTGCATGTAATAAAATTTATGTCATTTTTTCCTTACAAATAGAGCTTACTTTTGGTGGTATTTGATCACCACTGGGTTTTTTATTTTTTTCTAGAAACAACCGACAATTTTGAAAAAAAAAAACACAATATTTTTTACTTTCTGTTATAAAACATATTCAATAAAAAAAAATCTAATTTGTTCATGAATTTAGGCCAATATGTATTCTGCTACATATTTTTGGAAAAAAAATCCCAACAAGTGTATACTGATTGGTTTGCACAAAAGTTATAACATCTGCAAACTATGGGATATATACTGTAATTTTTATTTATTTGTTCTCTTTATACTAGTAATGGCAGCGATCAACGACTTATAGCGGGACTGCGATATTGCGGCAGAGAATCTGACACTAACTGACAGTAACTGACACTTTGTGGGAACCAGTGACACTAACACAGCGATCAATGCTAAAAAATATATACTGTCACTGTGCTAATGACACTGGCTGAGAAGGGATTAAATGTTTAGGGCGATCAAAGGATTAACTATTTGCTTAACCAATGTTTATGTGTTTACTTTTAGCTGTTTTCACTAAGGGGTGTACTGATTTTTATTCTCTGCTTTGCAGGCAAACAAAATCCAGCACATCCCCACTGACAGGACGGAGCTCTGCTTTGTTCACATATGCAGAGCTTCGCCCAATGTGCTTCTTTGCTAATCAGCGGGTGCCAGCAGTCATCCATTGGCTGGCATCTGTTGATCGTTTCTTCTGTACCTAATAACTGCAGAAGGGGTGCGCCGGTGGCGCTCGCATGCCCCTACCTGAAAGTGCAGAATCACATATATATATACGTAATTCTGCACAGAGCAGCCATCCTGTACCAGTAAAACTGTTATAGGGCGGTCAGCAAGTAGCTAATATTGGTTCTTTTGCTGTACTTTTATTTTACATCTGCCTAGGAGAGGCTTTATGTGACGAAACCTCGACTCAGTTACTCAATTTAAAAAATTATTTTGATGGGACACTTCATTTTGAATTCCTCCATCTGTCTGCGTGTTGTCCCATTGATTGAAAGGAGTACATTTTTCTTGACCTTTGTAGTGAGGGTCATCCAATCAGAGTGAAAGTAGACCTAAGAGAGACTGGTGGAGGTGCACATATAGAAAGAAATTTTGTTGTATGCATCATGAGGATATCTGGATATTTCATTTGTGTTTTCTCTGAATTTTGTCACACATATTTTTGGACTTATTTGCATGTTCTTTTGACTCAGGTCTACACATATTTGTTTACATTTAAGAATGTTTGCTTATTTCTATTTACACTTTGTTATTTATATTTTGCCTTTATAAGTGCAGCACATATTTATGCACATTTTTCTTATTTGATCTATAATTCATTTAATGCTTGCAGCTGGTTCACTGGAGTTGGTAGTGCGCAGATATTTCACATGCACAGTATTTCCAGACTGATCTCTGTAAACAATGCAGTTAATGAAACATAACAGAAATGGAAACAAATGAAAAAGGGGGTCAGAAAAGGCCAAAGAGCATACAAGTCAAGAAGTCACTTAGCCCCTTCACATCTGTGCAGTCCAGTGCGGGGCATTAATACCTGTTATATCATGCATTAATGTGTGATTCATAAAAGCATATTAGTTTATTTGAATGGGCCACAATGGACCAGATAACACACCTGAAATAATTTATATTTGTCAGTGTAGGGCACTGCGTTGCACTGCAAAGAAAGTTGCAGCAGGGAATATTTATATAGTGTATTGGGTTGCCATTCAAAAAATAATTCAAATGAATGACACTGCAATCCATTAAACTGTGAATAGAGCCTTACCATGAGTTGTGACAACTGGTATGCCACAGTTTTTGTTACTGTTATCCATAGGTGTGAAGTTGATCTTCTAGTCTAGCCTTTGGTTTTCTACTTAGTAAAGGAATATGAATGTTGTATAATGAGGGTTATTTACCAAAACTAGAGAGTGCAAAATCTGGCACAGCTCTGCATAGAAACCAATCAGCTTCCAGATTTTAGAGTCAAAGCTTATTTGAACAAGCTGATATTAGAAGCTGATTGGCTAACATGCACAGCTGCACCAGATTCTGAGTGTATCCGTTTTAGTTCATCTCCCCCAATGTGTTTACTATCAATAATAAGTATCCAATTATTATGGTGAACCATACTGGTTTTCTTTTTAGACAATGGGCCTACTACACTAACATGCATTAACAACTGCCTTAGGCTGGCCACACACCTTGTAATCTGATTGTACAATCTTCTTCAAGTCTGTCAACAAGTATGTAGTACAAGAGCCTATCTGGCTGGATGCAAATGACCTGGATTGTTTTGGTGGGGCTTCTACTACTTAGTTAGATCTAAAAGAGATTATATATTTTGTACAATCAGACTGTAAGGTGTGTTACCAGCTTTACAATTGCCATTCAGTTTTAAATGTGTCATGGAAATGACAGGTGGAATCTCAATGTGAATTGGCTTGTGTCAGTGGCATCAGTTTAAGATGCTTCCGAAGTCATTCAGAATTTTTTGACAGATGTAGCTGGCCTCCAGTTGACCTCCTTCTGGACAGGTTCTTGAGCAAGTTTGCTTTCTCATGGGAATGCAAAATCCTTCTGACACCAAAAAAATATTAGACACAGGTCCTAAATCCGATTGTTGGCTCTGGAAAAATTATTGCAGTTCTTGGTGTCTCAGATATTGTCACATACAAGCTTCAGTGTACATTCCACTATTGCATATTTGTAGTTCAGGACACACATGTTTTTTTTCTATAGCATGCTGCCCATGGTTCCCATTCACAATATTCTACAGTTTGGAAAGGTGTTATATCTTCTGCCAGATTTCTATTGCTATCTGCTCCCCCACTGAGAAGATATCCCCTTACTTTCCTCCTGGTGAATTGACTGGAAGTGAGAGGAAATCTTCCCAAAGTAAAGGAAATCCCACCCTCAACATCTCTCTCCAGGATAGGTGTTCTCCTTCGGGATTTCCTCTCACCATCTATTCTAGTGGCATCTGATATTGATAAGATTTCCTCTTGCCTTCTGTCATGATGGCATTCCCTCAGTGGGAGCAATAAAATCAATGCTTTGATCTTCTAGAAGTAATAGCAATTACTGTATGTCTGATTAACATGAAGTGAATAGTCAGTGGGGGTAGAGAAATGTAATATCAATAGGGTAAGATTTAGGCCAGTTTACATCTCTCAGTTTCTGCTTTCATACATTTTTAGGCACTCTTTTTTTTTTGCATCTTAGTGCCTTTTACATGCGTTTTACATTAATTTGCATGCTTTGCTCATTGTTGTTGTCAACCAATGAGAATGCTTTTCTGTAGTGACCTCATTCGGGAATGTGCTTCCTGGTTTTTAGTGTATGAAGTTGAGGATACATGGCTGATTTTACAACCCTTCAACAGCCACAGCAACTGTCACAGTCTTCATTGTGGCTGAGCACATGTTGGGTATCCAGGGAAGGTGCTTGTAACCATTTGATGATGAGCTGCCATGTGCTCACCCACAACAAGCTGAAAATATATGAAAAAAACACAAGAAAAAATGCATGAAAATGTGCAATATGTGCATTTTCATATACAGTATGTCCATAGAATTCAATGGGCCAGGAAATGTAGATAAACGCATGCAAATTGGACATGCCTCATTTTTACAATGCAGTGCAATGAAGTGTGCAAATGTGAAACTCATTGAACTTAATGTATTGCTATGATACATACATTTTTATGCAAGGCAAAATGCACATAAAATTCACAAGTGTGAATAAGATCTTAGTCTTTGAACTGCTCTTTGAATTTGAACTAGAAGGTATCTGCTTAGATTTTATAATACATATATCTTCAATTTTTGAGCCTTTGTGGGATTAAACAGTGAATCGGTACATTACATTTTTAAATTATAAGTATGAAATTTATATACTGTATATGTATACAATATAGACAAAGAAGATAGAAATGCTTTAAGAAGCCTGTCAAAGACTCACAGCAAAGTTCACTTAATAAATTCAGAAAGAATTAGTGATTCTTTTTGTCACATGGCAGAGTCAGTCCCCTTCTCCTTGGAACTGATAAACTTAAAGGATAATTTCACCTTTTGACCCAAAATATTAAATACACATTTTTTTGCAGGTAAAAAATTGTGCATTTATTATTTTTTGGTTGCAGGAGCTTGTAAAGCATTGCACCAGAGATCAGCAGATCCCTGGTGTCATGCAGGTCTCCTCCAGATCTGTCAGTATATCTGCTTGCCTGTACAGGATGTATGGGCAAGCAGATATACTGGCAGGAAGATTCATTGAACTACCACAGTGCTCCACATCACCGTGGTAGTTCATTGAGAACTACAAGCTGTCAGCCGCTAAGGCTGTTGGAACTTGCAGTTCATTCATTCACAGAACTCTGTGAATGAATGACATGGTCGTGTTGGTGGAGCCCCGTATAGCCGCGCTCTATTCAAAAAGTGACTGCTAGTGCGGGGAGCTTCTCCCTGTCATGGGAGGGATCAGGCAGTGGCTGCAGAGTGGAAACATGTTACATGTTTCACAATAAAAATAAATGGAAAATGTAACATGATTTTAGTCCATCCTGGGTGATAGCCATGCTCCCTCCAAAGACATAGTAATGCAATGAGCATAGCCAGCAAGCAAAGGAAGTGAACAGAAATCTAATGCAGTCACTACATCTAAGGATTGGTAAAATAACTTACATTTTCTTTTGGGTTTAGGTAAATTTTTGTCCTGAATTAGTCTCTGAAAGGAGCACTTGTATTGTCTACTGCTGCGGATTAATTTTCCACCATGGGAAACCTAGCCACTTTCTTTTCAGACACTCTTAAATAATATTAACATTAAACGGTCACTACTTTTAGATTGTGTAATTTTCATAAAACAGTTTATAATACATTTTAAAGTGTATACAAATACACAAAACATTGGCCACTAGTACTGAAAGTGAGGGAAACTGTCTAACAGCAGGTTTCCCTCATATTTAGATTGATTTATTTTTGTGTCTACTAGGACATGAAGTAAAGAAAAAGATCCTCAACAGGACAACAATGGCAAAAAAATAAAATACATAAAAGAATATATAATAATATATGGAAAATATTGAAGCATACGGTATATGAAACAAACTAGTATAGTGACTAATGTTATTTTACAGTAAAAGAAAACCAAATTCCCTCTCTGTGCACTCAGCTGTATCCAGCCCAAATGAATCCTCTAAATAGTAATCAAGATGCAGTCAGGAACTATGCAGCTCTCCCTTTACTTGTCTGACCAAGGTCTTAGAAACAATCTACAATAAAAACAACAAAAACAGAAGTGTATCCTAGCACAGTAAATCTTTAATAAAATAGATTAAAGCAATAATATTGCACTCACATGGTTCAAATATACATATGTAGCCATAAATCTATAGAACAGGGTTTCTCAACCAGGGTTCCATTGAACCCTAGGGTTCTTCCAGAGGTTGCAAGGAGTTCCTTGAGCAATAAGCAAAATCCACCTCTCAGGTTCTCGCTGACACCATTGATATTTTTAGCTATCCATAAGGGGGTAATTCTTCTCAATGACCACAAGTGTAAGGAACATTTTTCCCACTGACCATCACACAAATGTATCATGAGCTGTAGATACAGTAATTTTTAGCAGGGGATTCCTGAGACCAAAAAGTAATTTCAAGGGCTCCTCTGTGTTGAAAAGGTTAATAAAGGCTGCTATAGATGGTGAACATTAGATGTGACAGCCCTTCTCCAACACAGCTAGATCACCTGACACATCAGCTGGATGTCCTGTGTGCAGCCCATGAAGCTTCCTCCAACTGTTCCTAAGGGAGAGCAAAAGAGCAGGAGAAGGAGGATGCACACTGCTGACTTGTACTGGCAGGCACTGGGACCAGTACAGGAGACCAGCCGGGTTGTCATTCAGATAAGAGAGGCATACAGATTACCAACAATCACATGACGCTTTTCAGAGGCGTAGCCTCCTTCCTCAGATGTGCACAGGCAATCTAGCTATCACAGCTGGTGTTCACTATTTATAGAGTTATGGCTACATATATGTTGGAACCATGTGAGTGCAATATTATTGTCTTAATCTATTTTATAAAGATATACAGAGCTAGTTTGTGTTTTTTTGTTGATTTTGTGCATTCTGAGCATTCATTCCTAGCCAGAGTCAGAGTGATCGTATAGCCGTTCAATGTAGCAGAAGGGAATAAACTACAAGAGTAGATGAAAACCATTAAAAAGCTTGGCAAGCTAAAAATATATGTGTAGTTCAGCTATGTATGCACTGGTATGCCTGCAGTTCCGTTTCCTGTTAAATAACCCCACCAACGTTCAAGAAAAGTACTGACATTCTCTACAAACTTCTGCTGAACATGTCAGTTATCAAAGAAAAAACAAGTCGCAAAGAAAACTTTCATAAATGTCTAATATTACAATGCGTGGGTACTTTTATATACAAGAACAGAGCAAAGTACACAGAAAAGTAACCCTAGGTAGAAGACTTTGCCTGTTAGTCATCTAGCTGAAAACTGGTCAGTTAATATGGGTTATTGCATTTTCAGATTTAACTCTTATTAAATGTAGTTGTGAATGATATTGGTAGCTATTTCACATAATGTACCTGTACTTCTTTTAAGGTTTACTTGTTCTTTAGGACCATAGTAATTTTCAATGGCCGATAAATATACCATAAATTTCTTTATATTCGCTTCAGTAATTTTAGGTTTTATTGTCATTTTTTATTATAATCTTTAAGTTATTCTGTAGTTCTTTATTTATCTTGAAATATGTTTGCTGTTTTGCAGTAAATGGAGTCTGGGAAGAATGGTCACCTTGGAGTTTATGCTCCTTTACATGCGGAAAAGGCCAAAGAACAAGGACAAGGACTTGCACTCCTCCACAGTACGGGGGAAGACTGTGTGGTGGACCAGAAATTCAGCATAAGCCTTGCAATATTGCTCTTTGCCCTGGTGAGATGGCTGGACATATATTTTATTGTTCAATATGTTTGAAGTGAGTGTATTTGGTCAGGTGATGGATAGACACACAGTATCTGTCTGAGAGATAAGTCAAGAGTACTTTATCTTAAACTGCACTTGTTACAAAGAAGAATAGGGTCAGCATCATATTAACTTCAACAGATACAGTACAATGCATACCACTGTATATTATCCAAGTACTTTTTTCTATGATAAGCTTGAATTTACAATGTCTTTGGTTATTTATTTATTTTGGCAATTGAGATCAGCAATCTTTGCATAAATAAATTATGATTATTGGTAATAAATATCCGTGTGGGTAATTCATTTAAGAGAATCTACAAGAAGCACTATTTTTATCTAAAAGAGGAACGTCACCACACCATGTTTTTCTTTTAATTCCCCTTAACCAATTTTGCTGGGTTAGCTAGAATTAACATACTCACAGGCCAAGTGAAGGTTGTTCTCTGGTAATCCAGTGCTCGGCTGCCACATGCCTGGTCCTGCTCCACCATCCTTCCTCCTTACCTCTTTGGGAGCCAATTGCCTCTTCTGGGTTCTTGCAGCTGGCCTCTTTACGACGTATTGCAAGGTCTGCCCTCCTCCATCTGCAGGATGGAAGCTGATGTTTCCTGGGATATATGATGTTCCTATACCAGGAAGCTTCAGGAGGAAAGAATGGGGGTGGTGGGTGAGTTGGAGTAAGAAAAAAGGTAAATAATGAACAACAAGATGTCAGTTGTGTGTGTTGGGGGGAGGGGTTGTTCTCAAGGATAAAAAGTGTATTTTGTGAATAAATGTCCACTTTAACTAACTCTTTAGTAACCCTCATCCAATGTGCTATTGAGCATGAGTTCACTGTCAACAAATGGATACATTTCCCAGTAGCAAGAGATTAAATTCAAGCTTTAAACTAGCCATAGTAATCAAACATACTTAGCTGCCAAGACCTAAGCAGAAATGTATTTTCTGTTTTACCTCAAACCAGCAACCAAATTTATATTTAATCAGTTCTATGAACTTACACTGCAGTTCTAAATACACAACACTTATTTTGTATGAAAATATCTGCCTGTTTTTCCAGTGAAATCTTATTCTATAGATCAAAGAATACTTTTTTTTCCTCTCCTTGCTCTACAGCCATGGTTCTCACCCACTCCTCCTGGACCTTGATCCAGCTACAAATCCCCTTACCCACCAATGTGCTTCCAGCTCCCATAATGCCCCCGAACATCAATAATTGCATGCCGTGTCCTGCAACCTGCCATCCACAGTGCCCTGGACAACATGAGAAACCTCAGTTCCCACAGTGCCTCCCAGCCTCCAACAATACCCCACAGCCTGCTGCAGAGCCTCCAGCCCCCATAGTTCCCCTCCAACCTCCAGATTGCCTCCTAGCATCTACAGTGTCCTTCTGTCTCCCATAGTGCACTTGCAAAGCCCCCAACTTTCTGGAGAGACCCCAGCCCCCTTTCAGAAACATCCTCCCCTAGAAGAATACCAAGTCTGCTGCAGAGTTTCCTCCAGAACCCCCTCCCCCAGCCTATACAGAGCCTCACAGCATTTCAATAGATATGTTGCATTCCAATACTTTTGTTGTGTGTGTAAAAATGTTTTTATTGTATTGAACAATACAAGGTTTTAGAAGAATTTGCACTTCTTTATAGTATACTTAACAGCAGTTATAGCAAAACAACGGGGCAGATTTACTAAAACTAGTGCATTCAGAATCTGGTGCAGCTGTGTGTGGTAACCAATCAGCTTGCTCAATTAAGCTTAGGAAATAAAATCTGGAAGCTGATTAGTTTCTATGCAGAGCTGCACCAGATTTTGCATGCTCCAGTTTTAGTAAATGGCCCTCAATATATCTAAAACTCTGGTGTTTGCCATGATGATATTAATTGTTGGACAGGTGCAAACACAGCTCTGCTCCAAACAACTGTATACAGTAAATGATAGAAGAATGCTCTACAAATTATGACAGCTTCTGAATTTGGAAGCACCACTGAATTCTATATTAGCAAAGCCAAGGTAAATAACCTTACATTTCTAACTAATAAAGTGTCAGCTTCTATTTAATTGCCCATGTTGCCATGTTATCAAGATACCTCTATGTGACTCCAATTTTAAATGTTGATATATTTTATGCCATCAGCAAAAGTTAATATTAAATTTGCTATTTCACTCACTGAGTCACTAGTAAAAATAACTAGACTCATTTGTTACCCTTGTTGTGAACCACTTCTAATGTTGGTTAATATTTAACATGTTCCTTTTACAACCACCCTTTGACATATATTCTTTAAAGTGGTATTGTCACTTTGTTAAAACAATCTTTAAAGAGACACAGCCTGTAATAGAAGGATTTGTATACTTACTATTCCAGTGGATGGTGTGTTAAATCTTTGCTTTCCCAAAGTGCTGCAGGCACTGCTGTTACTTGACATAATTGCATTGCTGCAATCTTAATAAAAGTAAGGCATATAGGTCTGTAATTTCCAAGTCCTAGTTTAATATCTATTTTAAATAATTACATGACATCAGGCCTATACCTTTGTAAAAATGAGCTAGTTAGGAAGGTATCTAAGAAACTAGGAAATATTAATAGCTGAGTCTATTTTCTTTAGTACATAGGGATAAATGCCATCTAGGGAACTTTTGTTGTGTATCAGTTTTGTTTAGAGTAGCTGCAATTTTTCCTGTGTTAGGCAAATAATGAAAAGGAGAGTTAGCTCTGTACTAAATGATTTGTACTAGAAAATACTTTGGGAAGAACAATGAAATCTATGCATTTACTATGTCAGCTTTTTTAAAAATGTTCTATACACATGTTATTACATAGTAAAGATCTTATATTCTCATATTTTGTTTTCTTTGAAGTTACACACATTAAACACTTAAGAGCTGCCCCATAGCATATATACTGCTACAGGGCGGCTGCGCTATGCAAAATCATGTAAATATACATGATTTTTTATCTTTGGGTACGGGGTGTGCGTGTGAGCACTACCCTGCCTGTGCCACTATTGGCTGCTGGATATGTCAATCACTGGGTCCAGGCCGGCAATTCCCAGCTGGGATCATCCCCAGGGCTGAGAGGGGAGAGATCTATGTGTAAACAACACAGATTTTTCTCCTGCCAGCATGGACATGCTGCTTTTTATCTCTCTGTAAAACACAACAGAGCACACACAGTAAAACACACACAGCACACTGTTAACTTTTTGATCGCCCCAGATGTTAACCCCTTCCTGCCCAGTGTCATTAATACAGTGTCAGTGCTTTTTATTAGCACAGATCACTGTATTAGTGTCACTGGAGATGTCAGTGGCAGTTAGTCAGTTCCCACCAAGTGTCAGAATGCCTGCCATGGTCCTGCTATAAGTTGCTGATCATCACCATTAGCATGAAAAAAATAAAAATAAAAATTCCAGTACATACAGTATACCGCCATTTGTAGAAACTATAACTTTTACATAAACCAATTAATATACACTTATTGGGATTTTTTAGCAAAGATATGTAGCAGAATACATCTTGGCCTAAATTGATAAAGAAATTTTATTTTTAATTTTTTTATTAGATATGTTTTATAGCAAAAAGTGAAAAAAAAATATTTTTTATCAATATTGTCGGTCTTTTTTTTGTTAATAGAGCAAAAAATAAAAAATGCAGAGGTGATCAAATACCACCAAAAGAACACTCTATTTATGGGGAAAAAAAGGATAGCAATTTAATTTGGGTGCAGCATTGCATGACTGTGCAGTTATCAGTTAAATTAATGCAGTGCCGTATCCCAAGAAATGGCCTAGTCAGGAAGGGGGGTAAATCTTCTGGAGGGAAAGTGGTTAAAGACTTAGTGGTATTCAGCTTAATATAATTTCCAACCTATTTTTATCTTCTAGAATTGCTACCTTGATTAATGTTTTTCAGTGATATTACATTCTTTATATGATTTGTCCCTTCACCATTTAGAAATGTAAAAGGATTTCTGTTTTGTCTTATCATATCTAAGAATCTTAAATCAGCCAGATCAGTTTCATTGCTTATATTTGGATATGCATGCTAAAGTATTAAGTATGCATGTGTCAAGCAAATGAAAAGCTTCAAAAGCCCTGAGTATTGTAATTAGAGATGAGCGAAGAAATGAAAAATTCGATTCGACTGATTCGGCGAATTCGTGGACAATATTCGATTCGAGTCGAATAAATTCGCTGTGAATTTAACTTAAAAAAGGGTGTTTCTAGGCTTCAGAGAGACTTAATATTAGTGCAGAACACTGTACCTTTAATTTAAATGCCCTTGGAGTCTGCTGGGGAAGAGAAATAATACTGTCTGTCAGTATGACATGCAGATGAGTGCCGTCGATCTTAGAATCACTGCACACTTCACTCCTTTGGCCAGTCACGGGGCCAAAACCAGTGTTTGGAGCCACAGTGTGGCGGTGGAGGCAGCAGCAATGGGAGGCCATACAGCAACCTATGACAAAATGGAAACCAGCAGGAGCGTGAGGAGACCTGAAAGTGGCACATGGCAGAGTGGGAGCAATGGGAGGCGGTACAGGGACCCAGGTCACACTGTGGGCCCAGCAGCAGCGTGACCAGGCGGTACGGGGGCCCATGGCCGATATGGGGCTTGGTGGCACCTATGGAAGGCCTGTAATCTGCCAGCAACCTATGACAAAATGGACAACCGCAGGAGTGTGAGGAGATTTCAAAGTGGCACATGGCAGAGTGGAAGCAATGGGAGGCCGTACAGGGACCCAGGTCACACTGTGGGCTCAGCAGCAGCGTGACCAGGAGGTACGGGGGCCCATGGTCGATATGGGGCCTGGCGGCACCTATGGAAGGCCGCTAATCTGCCAGCAACCTATGACAAAATGGACAACCGCAGGAGTGTGAGGAGATTTCAAAGAGGTACATGGCAGAGTGGAAGCAATGGGAGGCCGTACAGGGACCCAGGTCACACTGTGGGACCAGCATCAGCGTGAACAGGCGGTACGGGGGCCCATGGCCGATTTGACCTCATTCATCCCATAGTCCTGCCGACTCACGAATAGCGTGGCCTCCTCAAAGGGCCTGAGCAAGCGCAGGTGTCACACATGAGCTGACAATGGCTGACATCTAAGTTACACAGGGAGTACCTTTATCCGCTTTTAACATCAGGAAATCTGTGATGGCCTTTAGCTGTTCGTAAAGGCGGTCTAACATATGTAGGGTTGAATTACACCTTGTTGCAACGTCACAGCATGAGGAGTCGGTACGGGGGCCCATGGCAGATTACATGTCTGGCAGCAGCAATGGGAGGCCCGTAATCTGCCAGCACCCTATGTCAAAAAATTTAACACACCAGCAGTGTGAAGAGACCTGAAAGTGGCACATGGCAGCAGAGTGTGGCGATGGAGACAGCAGCAATGGGAGGCCGTACAGGGACCCATGAGAGACTCTAGACTTGGCAGCAGCATGAGGAGGCGGTATATAGGGGCCCATGGCAGATTAGGGGCCTGGCAGCAGCTATGTGAGGCCCGTAATCTGCCTGCACCCTATGTCAAAAAATTTAACACACCAGCAGTGTGAAGAGACCTGAAAGTGGCACATGGCAGCAGAGTGTGGCGATGGAGACAGCAGCAATGGGAGGCCGTACAGGGACCCATGAGAGACTCTAGACTTGGCAGCAGCATGAGGAGGCGGTTTATAGGGGCCCATGGCAGATTAGGGGCCTGGCAGCAGCTATGTGAGGCCCGTAATCTGCCTGCACCCTATGTCAAAAAATTTAACACACCAGCAGTGTGAAGGAGACCTGAAAGTGGCACATGGCAGCAGAGTGTGGCGATGGAGACAGCAGCAATGGGAGGCCGTACAGGGACCCATGAGAGACTCTGGACTTGGCAGCAGCATGAGGAGGCGGTATATAGGGGCCCATGGCAGATTAGGGGCCTGGCAGCAGCTATGTGAGGCCCGTAATCTGCCTGCACCCTATGTCAAAAAATTTAACACACCAGCAGTGTGAAGAGACCTGAAAGTGGCACATGGCAGCAGAGTGTGGCGATGGAGACAGCAGCAATGGGAGGCCGTACAGGGACCCATGAGAGACTCTGGACTTGGCAGCAGCATGAGGAGGCGGTATATAGGGGCCCATGGCAGATTAGGGGCCTGGCAGCAGCTATGTGAGGCCCGTAATCTGCCTGCACCCTATGTCAAAAAATTAAACACACCAGCAGTGTGAAGAGACCTGAAAGTGGCACATGGCAGAGTGTGGCGATGGAGACAGCAGCAATGGGAGGCCGTACAGGGACCCATGACAGACTCTAGACTTGGCAGCAGCATGAGGAGGCGGTATATAGGGGCCCATGGCAGATTAGGGGCCTGGCAGCAGCTATGTGAGGCCCGTAATCTGCCTGCACCCTATGTCAAAAAATTTAACACACCAGCAGTGTGAAGAGACCTGAAAGTGGCACATGGCAGCAGAGTGTGGCGATGGAGACAGCAGCAATGGGAGGCCGTACAGGGACCCATGAGAGACTCTGGACTTGGCAGCAGCATGAGGAGGTGGTATATAGGGGCCCATGGCAGATTAGGGGCCTGGCAGCAGCTATGTGAGGCCCGTTATCTTGCAGCACCCTATGTCAAAAAATTAAACACACCAGCAGTGTGAAGAGACCTGAAAGTGGCACATGGCAGCAGAGTGTGGCGATGGAGACAGCAGCAATGGGAGGCCGTACAGGGACCCATGAGAGACTCTAGACTTGGCAGCAGCATGAGGAGGCGGTTTATAGGGGCCCATGGCAGATTAGGGGCCTGGCAGCAGCTATGTGAGGCCCGTAATCTGCCTGCACCCTATGTCAAAAAATTTAACACACCAGCAGTGTGAAGAGACCTGAAAGTGGCACATGGCAGCAGAGTGTGGCGATGGAGACAGCAGCAATGGGAGGCCGTACAGGGACCCATGAGAGACTCTAGACTTGGCAGCAGCATGAGGAGGCGGTATATAGGGGCCCATGGCAGATTAGGGGCCTGGCAGCAGCTATGTGAGGCCCGTAATCTGCCTGCACCCTATGTCAAAAAATTTAACACACCAGCAGTGTGAAGGAGACCTGAAAGTGGCACATGGCAGCAGAGTGTGGCGATGGAGACAGCAGCAATGGGAGGCCGTACAGGGACCCATGAGAGACTCTGGACTTGGCAGCAGCATGAGGAGGCGGTATATAGGGGCCCATGGCAGATTAGGGGCCTGGCAGCAGCTATGTGAGGCCCGTTATCTTGCAGCACCCTATGTCAAAAAATTAAACACACCAGCAGTGTGAAGAGACCTGAAAGTGGCACATGGCAGCAGAGTGTGGCGATGGAGACAGCAGCAATGGGAGGCCGTACAGGGACCCATGAGAGACTCTAGACTTGGCAGCAGCATGAGGAGGCGGTTTATAGGGGCCCATGGCAGATTAGGGGCCTGGCAGCAGCTATGTGAGGCCCGTAATCTGCCTGCACCCTATGTCAAAAAATTTAACACACCAGCAGTGTGAAGAGACCTGAAAGTGGCACATGGCAGCAGAGTGTGGCGATGGAGACAGCAGCAATGGGAGGCCGTACAGGGACCCATGAGAGACTCTAGACTTGGCAGCAGCATGAGGAGGCGGTATATAGGGGCCCATGGCAGATTAGGGGCCTGGCAGCAGCTATGTGAGGCCCGTAATCTGCCTGCACCCTATGTCAAAAAATTAAACACACCAGCAGTGTGAAGAGACCTGAAAGTGGCACATGGCAGCAGAGTGTGGCGATGGAGACAGCAGCAATGGGAGGCCGTACAGGGACCCATGAGAGACTCTGGACTTGGCAGCAGCATGAGGAGGCGGTATATAGGGGCCCATGGCAGATTAGGGGCCTGGCAGCAGCTATGTGAGGCCCGTAATCTGCCTGCACCCTATGTCAAAAAATTTAACACACCAGCAGTGTGAAGAGACCTGAAAGTGGCACATGGCAGCAGAGTGTGGCGATGGAGACAGCAGCAATGGGAGGCCGTACAGGGACCCATGAGAGACTCTAGACTTGGCAGCAGCATGAGGAGGCGGTATATAGGGGCCCATGGCAGATTAGGGGCCTGGCAGCAGCTATGTGAGGCCCGTAATCTGCCTGCACCCTATGTCAAAAAATTAAACACACCAGCAGTGTGAAGAGACCTGAAAGTGGCACATGGCAGCAGAGTGTGGCGATGGAGACAGCAGCAATGGGAGGCCGTACAGGGACCCATGAGAGACTCTGGACTTGGCAGCAGCATGAGGAGGCGGTATATAGGGGCCCATGGCAGATTAGGGGCCTGGCAGCAGCTATGTGAGGCCCGTAATCTGCCTGCACCCTATGTCAAAAAATTTAACACACCAGCAGTGTGAAGAGACCTGAAAGTGGCACATGGCAGCAGAGTGTGGCGATGGAGACAGCAGCAATGGGAGGCCGTACAGGGACCCATGAGAGACTGTAGACTTGGCAGCAGCATGAGGAGGCGGTATATAGGGGCCCATGGCAGATTAGGGGCCTGGCAGCAGCTATGTGAGGCCCGTAATCTGCCTGCACCCTATGTCAAAAAATTTAACACACCAGCAGTGTGAAGAGACCTGAAAGTGGCACATGGCAGCAGAGTGTGGCGATGGAGACAGCAGCAATGGGAGGCCGTACAGGGACCCATGAGAGACTCTGGACTTGGCAGCAGCATGAGGAGGCGGTATATAGGGGCCCATGGCAGATTAGGGGCCTGGCAGCAGCTATGTGAGGCCCGTAATCTGCCTGCACCCTATGTCAAAAAATTTAACACACCAGCAGTGTGAAGAGACCTGAAAGTGGCACATGGCAGCAGAGTGTGGCGATGGAGACAGCAGCAATGGGAGGCCGTACAGGGACCCATGAGAGACTCTAGACTTGGCAGCAGCATGAGGAGGCGGTATATAGGGGCCCATGGCAGATTAGGGGCCTGGCAGCAGCTATGTGAGGCCCGTAATCTGCCTGCACCCTATGTCAAAAAATTTAACACACCAGCAGTGTGAAGAGACCTGAAAGTGGCACATGGCAGCAGAGTGTGGCGATGGAGACAGCAGCAATGGGAGGCCGTACAGGGACCCATGAGAGACTCTAGACTTGGCAGCAGCATGAGGAGGCGGTATATAGGGGCCCATGGCAGATTAGGGGCCTGGCAGCAGCTATGTGAGGCCCGTAATCTGCCTGCACCCTATGTCAAAAAATTTAACACACCAGCAGTGTGAAGAGACCTGAAAGTGGCACATGGCAGCAGAGTGTGGCGATGGAGACAGCAGCAATGGGAGGCCGTACAGGGACCCATGAGAGACTCTAGACTTGGCAGCAGCATGAGGAGGCGGTATATAGGGGCCCATGGCAGATTAGGGGCCTGGCAGCAGCTATGTGAGGCCCGTAATCTGCCTGCACCCTATGTCAAAAAATTTAACACACCAGCAGTGTGAAGAGACCTGAAAGTGGCACATGGCAGCAGAGTGTGGCGATGGAGACAGCAGCAATGGGAGGCCGTACAGGGACCCATGAGAGACTCTGGACTTGGGAGCAGCATGAGGAGGCGGTATATAGGGGCCCATGGCAGATTAGGGGCCTGGCAGCAGCTATGTGAGGCCCGTTATCTTGCAGCACCCTATGTCAAAAAATTAAACACACCAGCAGTGTGAAGAGACCTGAAAGTGGCACATGGCAGCAGAGTGTGGCGATGGAGACAGCAGCAATGGGAGGCCGTACAGGGACCCATGAGAGACTCTAGACTTGGCAGCAGCATGAGGAGGCGGTATATAGGGGCCCATGGCAGATTAGGGGCCTGGCAGCAGCTATGTGAGGCCCGTAATCTGCCTGCACCCTATGTCAAAAAATTTAACACACCAGCAGTGTGAAGAGACCTGAAAGTGGCACATGGCAGCAGAGTGTGGCGATGGAGACAGCAGCAATGGGAGGCCGTACAGGGACCCATGAGAGACTCTGGACTTGGCAGCAGCATGAGGAGGCGGTATATAGGGGCCCATGGCAGATTAGGGGCCTGGCAGCAGCTATGTGAGGCCCGTTATCTTGCAGCACCCTATGTCAAAAAATTAAACACACCAGCAGTGTGAAGAGACCTGAAAGTGGCACATGGCAGCAGAGTGTGGCGATGGAGACAGCAGCAATGGGAGGCCGTACAGGGACCCATGAGAGACTCTGGACTTGGCAGCAGCATGAGGAGGCGGTATATAGGGGCCCATGGCAGATTAGGGGCCTGGCAGCAGCTATGTGAGGCCCGTTATCTTGCAGCACCCTATGTCAAAAAATTAAACACACCAGCAGTGTGAAGAGACCTGAAAGTGGCACATGGCAGCAGAGTGTGGCGATGGAGACAGCAGCAATGGGAGGCCGTACAGGGACCCATGAGAGACTCTAGACTTGGCAGCAGCATGAGGAGGCGGTTTATAGGGGCCCATGGCAGATTAGGGGCCTGGCAGCAGCTATGTGAGGCCCGTAATCTGCCTGCACCCTATGTCAAAAAATTTAACACACCAGCAGTGTGAAGAGACCTGAAAGTGGCACATGGCAGCAGAGTGTGGCGATGGAGACAGCAGCAATGGGAGGCCGTACAGGGACCCATGAGAGACTCTGGACTTGGCAGCAGCATGAGGAGGCGGTATATAGGGGCCCATGGCAGATTAGGGGCCTGGCAGCAGCTATGTGAGGCCCGTTATCTTGCAGCACCCTATGTCAAAAAATTAAACACACCAGCAGTGTGAAGAGACCTGAAAGTGGCACATGGCAGCAGAGTGTGGCGATGGAGACAGCAGCAATGGGAGGCCGTACAGGGACCCATGAGAGACTCTAGACTTGGCAGCAGCATGAGGAGGCGGTTTATAGGGGCCCATGGCAGATTAGGGGCCTGGCAGCAGCTATGTGAGGCCCGTAATCTGCCTGCACCCTATGTCAAAAAATTTAACACACCAGCAGTGTGAAGAGACCTGAAAGTGGCACATGGCAGCAGAGTGTGGCGATGGAGACAGCAGCAATGGGAGGCCGTACAGGGACCCATGAGAGACTCTGGACTTGGCAGCAGCATGAGGAGGCGGTATATAGGGGCCCATGGCAGATTAGGGGCCTGGCAGCAGCTATGTGAGGCCCGTTATCTTGCAGCACCCTATGTCAAAAAATTAAACACACCAGCAGTGTGAAGAGACCTGAAAGTGGCACATGGCAGCAGAGTGTGGCGATGGAGACAGCAGCAATGGGAGGCCGTACAGGGACCCATGAGAGACTCTAGACTTGGCAGCAGCATGAGGAGGCGGTTTATAGGGGCCCATGGCAGATTAGGGGCCTGGCAGCAGCTATGTGAGGCCCGTAATCTGCCTGCACCCTATGTCAAAAAATTTAACACACCAGCAGTGTGAAGAGACCTGAAAGTGGCACATGGCAGCAGAGTGTGGCGATGGAGACAGCAGCAATGGGAGGCCGTACAGGGACCCATGAGAGACTCTAGACTTGGCAGCAGCATGAGGAGGCGGTATATAGGGGCCCATGGCAGATTAGGGGCCTGGCAGCAGCTATGTGAGGCCCGTAATCTGCCTGCACCCTATGTCAAAAAATTAAACACACCAGCAGTGTGAAGAGACCTGAAAGTGGCACATGGCAGCAGAGTGTGGCGATGGAGACAGCAGCAATGGGAGGCCGTACAGGGACCCATGAGAGACTCTGGACTTGGCAGCAGCATGAGGAGGCGGTATATAGGGGCCCATGGCAGATTAGGGGCCTGGCAGCAGCTATGTGAGGCCCGTAATCTGCCTGCACCCTATGTCAAAAAATTTAACACACCAGCAGTGTGAAGAGACCTGAAAGTGGCACATGGCAGCAGAGTGTGGCGATGGAGACAGCAGCAATGGGAGGCCGTACAGGGACCCATGAGAGACTCTAGACTTGGCAGCAGCATGAGGAGGCGGTTTATAGGGGCCCATGGCAGATTAGGGGCCTGGCAGCAGCTATGTGAGGCCCGTAATCTGCCTGCACCCTATGTCAAAAAATTTAGCACACCAGCAGTGTGAAGAGACCTGAAAGTGGCACATGGCAGCAGAGTGTGGCGATGGAGACAGCAGCAATGGGAGGCCGTACAGGGACCCATGAGAGACTCTGGACCTAGCAGCAGCATGAGGAGGCGGTATATAGGGGCCTATGGCAGATTAGGGGCCTGGCAGCAGCTATAGGAGGCCCGTAATCTGCCAGCACCCTATGTCAAAAAATTAAACACACCAGCAGTGTGAGGAGACCTGAAAGTGGCACATGTTTGAGGCATGATTCATGGCGGATTTAGTCAGTTGTGTCAGGAACTGGTGGTTTGAAATCCAGACTAATCCACGCCTGATTCATTTTCACAAACGTGAGTCTCTCCACACTTTGGGTGGACAGTCGTGTCCTCCGCGGAGTTACAATACCTCCTGCCGCACTAAACACGCGCTCCGATGCCACGCTACTGGCCGGGCATGACAGCCTTTCAAGGGCAAATTCAGCTAGTTGGGGCCAAAGGTCAAGTTTCGTTGCCCAGTAGTCAAGGGGATTGTCTACCTCGGTTGGCAGGGTGCTGTCCAAGTAGGCCCAAGCCTGTTGTTTGAGCTCCTGCTCCAGGTCCACCTGATGCTGCTGCTGCTGCTGCGGCTGGTTAGTAGTTTCCTCACTGCGCTGGTGAAGAAAGCTACTCATCATCGACTGCAGACTGAGGCAGCCACTGCTGGTGGAGCTGCCACTGCTCCTACCACCCCACCCCTCCCCTGCTGCCATGCCAGCGGAACGCGAGCGCACAGGGCCCACAGTGTCTGAGGATGGACGTTGGCGCACAAAGGCAGAGACCAACTGACTACATAGGTGGTTTTTATAGTACGTAATTTTGGCCTCCCTCTCAGCAGGTGTGAAAAAGGCCACCATTTTGGACCGGTAGCGAGGGTCCAACAAGGTGGACAGCCAAAAGTCATCCCTCTGTCTGATGGTTATTATTCGGCTGTCGCTACGCAAGCAACCGAGCATGCTATGGGCCATTTGTGCCAAGGAATGCGAGGGACTCCCTGCCTCCATCTCCACAGCATACTGCCACGGTGCGTCTGGGTCCTCTGTCTCCTCCTCCTCCTCCTCTACCAGATGCTCCTGCTCCTCCACTCCTGTCCGCTGAGTGGAAAAACCACCCATTTCACTCAATAATTCCTGAGCACAAATGTCCTCCTCTACCTCCTCCTCTTCTTCCTGTCCTGCCCCCACAGGGGTCATGTGGCGTTGAGATCTGTGCGCCACGTCTACCGCACCCTGACCAGCCATTGTTAACAGCATTTGTTCCAGGACGTGCAACAGAGGAATGACGTCGTTCATCCCATAGTCCTGCCGACTCACGAATAGCGTGGCCTCCTCAAAGGGCCTGAGCAAGCGGCAGGTGTCACGCATGAGCTGCCAATGGCTGACATCTAAGTTACACAGGGGAGTACCTTTATCCGCTTGTAACATCAGGAAATCGGTGATGGCCTTTCGCTGCTCGTAAAGGCGGTCTAACATGTGTAGGGTTGAATTCCACCTTGTTGCAACGTCGCAGATCAGGCGATGCTGTGGAATTCCGTTCTGCCGCTGCAGCTCAATGAGGGTGTTCTTTGCGGTGTAGGAATGGCTGAAATGCATGCACAGTTTACGTGACATTTTAAGGATGTCTTGCAGTGGGATGGTGGATTTTAGGAACCGCTTGACAACCAGATTGAACACGTGAGCCATGCATGGCGCATGGCACAACCTTCCTTGACGCAGAGCAGACACCATGTTCTTTCCGTTGTCAGTCAACATGGTTCCGATTTTTAGTTTGCGCGGAGACAGCCATCTGTCGATTTCTCTGTTCATTACACTCAGCAGTTCCTCCCCTGTGTGACTACGTTCGCCAAGGCATACCAGGTGCAGCACAGCGTGACACCGTTGCGCCCTGCACATGTGATATGCCGGTCGGGTAATGGGACTTGGCACGGGGGTGGCGGCTGAGGACACGGCGGAAAAAGAGGTGGTAGAGGCGGACATGCTTGCTGGACCAAGGACGTGCAAACGTGGAGGCAAAAGCGTCGTGACCTGTCCAAGTTGCTGGTGCGGCTGTGCCGGCACCACGTTCACCCAGTGGGCCGTAAATGACATGTACTGTCCCTGACCGTAGTTACAGCTCCACACGTCGGCGCTGCCGTGCACTTTGGCAGAGACCGACATGCTCAAAGACTGGCCCACCATCTCTTCTACATGTGAATGCAGGGCTGGCACTGCCTTTTGGGCAAAGAAATGACGGCTTGGCACTCTCCACCGCGGCGCGGCACAAGCCATCATTTCTCGGAAAGGTGCTGAGTCCACCAGTTGGAAAGGGAGGGACTGCAGCACCAGCAACTTGGACAGGAGGACGTTCAGCTTTTGCACCGTCGGGTGCGTGCTCGCAAACTGTTGTCTCTTGGATACGGATTCCAAGAAAGACTGTTGACGGAATCCGAGAAGAGGAGTAGCAGGAGAAGGAGCATCTGAACGAGCGGAAGATGCCAACGAGCGACAACTCCCCTCAGCAGAGGTGTTGGAGCCTTGACTGGCTGATAGAGGGCGATTGACGACGTCGGGTGACGGAGCAAGTAACGGAGCGGGTGATGGAGCGGGGGCTGGGGCAGGCAGAACCGCCGTATGTTTATCACGGTTTTCCCAGGCCACCGAATGGTGACGCTGCATATGCTGACGCAACGCTGTAGTCCCAACATGGGCCCCCTGGCCACGCTTGCATTTCTGGCCACATAGTCGACATACGGCTACGTTTACTTCCTCGGGCGGCTTGAGGAAAAATTGCCACACCACCGAGTAGGAAACTTTGCCCCCGCTACTCTTCACTGGCTGACTGCTACTTCCTCCGTGCGCACCGGCACCACTACTGGCCGTGGTGGTAGGCTGCAGTGGAGCTGGTGCTCTACTCCGTGGACGTTTGGCTCCACTGACACTGATGCGACCCTGCTGCTGTCTCCTGGGCAACCCACCGACTGTTTTGCTCGCTGCCAAGCTGCCACCCTCTTCTCCTGATGATGCGGAAGAAATTGCCTGATGACGACGAGGCTGCCAAGTGCGATCAACCTCCTCATCATCAAGTAGGGTCTCCGCCTCACTACTAGCCCCCTCGGCTGCGTCTGGGTCAGGAGACAGACCTGTCTCTAGACCGGCTACCGAGCCACTCTCCTCGCCAGTACTTGTTCGCTTGGCTGCTGAAAAGGCCGATGTCTCCCCCCGTTCCTGACCGCCCTCTGTTAGCTCTTCCTCACTGTACAGTGGGGCTGAGCCCACAGCATGCGATACTTCGCTTGGTGAGGGAACAGCAAAGGACAGGGGCAGGTAGAGGACACGTGATTTCAGTGGGCTTGCTCCCGGGCCATGCCAACTAACGGTTGTGTCTGACGTACCCACCGACCGTTGGCTGTAGGTGTCAGAGGTGACCTGGGAAGAGGAAGACGACCGAGCCAACCAATCAATGACGGCAGGGTTGTCGGTGGAGACACGACCGCTGGATGACACCGGGAGCACTGGCCTCTGGCTGCGAATACTGCTGCCTCGACCCCTTCCTCTGCTGCCACGTCTGCTCGCTCCTAAAACATTGCCTCCTCTGCCACTCCTCTGCATGTTGTCTGACATACTATTTAATTCAACGATTAGGTGTCCCTGAGTAACAATTCTCTGGCACTCAGTAACAATTCTGTCTGTCCCTGAGTATGAATTCTGTGGCCCTGAGTAACAATTCTGTGTCTGTGCGAGTAACAATTCTGTGTCTGTGCGAGTAACAATTCTGTGTCTGTGCAAGTAACAATTTTGTGTCTGTGCGAGTAACAATTCTCTGGCACTCAGTAACAATTCTGTCTGTCCCTGAGTAACAATTCTCTGGCACTCAGTAACAATTCTGTCTGTCCCTGAGTAACAATTCTCTGGCACTCAGTAACAATTCTGTCTGTCCCTGAGTATGAATTCTGTGGCCCTGAGTAACAATTCTGTGTCTGTGCGAGTAACAATTCTGTGTCTGTGCAAGTAACAATTTTGTGTCTGTGCGAGTAACAATTCTCTGGCACTCAGTAACAATTCTGTCTGTCCCTGAGTAACAATTCTCTGGCACTCAGTAACAATTCTGTCTGTCCCTGAGTAACAATTCTCTGGCACTCAGTAACAATTCTGTCTGTCCCTGAGTAACAATTCTCTGGCACTCAGTAACAATTCTGTGTCTGTGCGAGTAACAATTCTGTGTCTGTGCAAGTAACAATTTTGTGTCTGTGCGAGTAACAATTCTCTGGCACTCAGTAACAATTCTGTCTGTCCCTGAGTAACAATTCTCTGGCACTCAGTAACAATTCTGTCTGTCCCTGAGTAACAATTCTCTGGCACTCAGTAACAATTCTGTCTGTCCCTGAGTATGAATTCTGTGGCCCTGAGTAACAATTCTGTGTCTGTGCGAGTAACAATTCTGTGTCTGTGCAAGTAACAATTTTGTGTCTGTGCGAGTAACAATTCTCTGGCACTCAGTAACAATTCTGTCTGTCCCTGAGTATGAATTCTGTGGCCCTGAGTAACAATTCTGTGTCTGTGCGAGTAACAATTCTGTGTCTGTGCAAGTAACAATTTTGTGTCTGTGCGAGTAACAATTCTCTGGCACTCAGTAACAATTCTGTCTGTCCCTGAGTAACAATTCTCTGGCACTCAGTAACAATTCTGTCTGTCCCTGAGTAACAATTCTCTGGCACTCAGTAACAATTCTGTCTGTCCCTGAGTATGAATTCTGTGGCCCTGAGTAACAATTCTGTGTCTGTGCGAGTAACAATTCTGTGTCTGTGCAAGTAACAATTTTGTGTCTGTGCGAGTAACAATTCTCTGGCACTCAGTAACAATTCTGTCTGTCCCTGAGTAACAATTCTCTGGCACTCAGTAACAATTCTGTCTGTCCCTGAGTAACAATTCTCTGGCACTCAGTAACAATTCTGTCTGTCCCTGAGTAACAATTCTCTGGCACTCAGTAACAATTCTGTCTGTCCCTGAGTAACAATTCTCTGGCACTCAGTAACAATTCTGTGTCTGTGCGAGTAACAATTCTGTGTCTGTGCAAGTAACAATTTTGTGTCTGTGCGAGTAACAATTCTCTGGCACTCAGTAACAATTCTGTCTGTCCCTGAGTAACAATTCTCTGGCACTCAGTAACAATTCTGTCTGTCCCTGAGTAACAATTCTCTGGCACTCAGTAACAATTCTGTCTGTCCCTGAGTAACAATTCTGTCTGTCCCTGAGAATGAATTCTGTGGCCCTGAGTAAGAATTCTCTGGCACTCAGTAACAATTCTGTCTGTCCCTGAGTAACAATTCTCTGGCACTCAGTAACAATTCTGTCTGTCCCTGAGTAAAAATTCTGTGGCCCTAATAACGTTTCTGTGGCCCTAAGTAACAATTCTCTGGCACTGAGTGAAAATTCTGTCTGTCCCTGAGTATGAATTCTGTGGCCCTAACTAGCGTTTCTTTGTCCCTAAATAACGATTCTGTGGCCCTCATTAACAAGTCTGTGTCCCTGAGTAATGGTTCTCTGTCCCTAAGTAACTTCTCTCTGTCCCCAATTCTCGTTTCTGTGGCCCTAACTCTGTCCCTGTCCCTAGTACAGAGCGGTCTGCCTCTGTTCAATGACTGCAGGCAAATGAAGATTTCCAAAATGGCCGCTATATATACCTCGACCATTACACAGTGCTGGCTGGCTGGCTGCTGATTGGCTGATGCGATCACATGTCGTTGAGGAATGCATTATGGGGCAGAGCGCCTTGTCTGCGCGCCTTCCCCGACATCCCCGCTCCGTCGCCGCACATGTCAGCCGCCATTTTCGGAAAAATTTCGATTCGCGCGTCCGAATTAGGCTGTTTTTCGGATTCGGCACGAATCGAAATTTTTCCGATATTCGACTCGAATTCCACTTCGGATACTTCGATTCGCTCATCTCTAATTGTAATGCTGGAGTTAATATGGAACAGCATGTATGGATATTTATCATTTGAACCTTTATTCTCAAGCAACAATGTATGAAACCATTTATGCATGCTTGCTGGGGTCAAAGCCTACACTGTTTTTGCATATGCAGTATGTTATTTACATGCAACTTTTGGTACCATAATTTTTTGCTGTTATCATTTTTTTAAAGTCACCTTTTGCTTTTAGGTACTCTAGCGTTAAACTGGGGTATGTTTGGAACCTAATGTATACACTTCTTAGCAATCCAAATGTTTTAGTAAATTTGTCACACGTACAACCTACAGATGTACTGTATATATGTCCAAAGAAATCTGGAGTGTATAGATTTGCTCCACAGAGTATGTGCATATACACGGTAGTTTAGAAAATCAGACCTATGGAGTTCTGTAAATTAAATTTCTTTCAAGCACAACTTAAAGAATATCTAAAACAAAATATTGCAGCTTACCAGTGTTTTTATGTACAGGCTGCATTAGTTTTCTTTTATCAGGCTATTTTCACCTACTGGTCCTGTCAGTTTAACTTGCTGTCTTAGGGCAGCAATTTTTAATCACAATTCTGTCAACTACTATCTATGGTGACACAATGTTGTCCCCCTAGGCTGCTTACTCCTTTTTTGGACTAAAGAAAACCTCCTCCTCTCATGTTAAATGTTAGGGTTTACGTACACGTTAAAGGATACTATGCCGATGATGAGGAAAGGAAACTAGTATTGCCTGGTGGTAGCATAAACAAAGGAATAATATTAAGCATTATTTCATATTTAAGTGGCTAAAAACATGGAAAAACATTTTCAAACAGTATTTTGTTTGGTTTTGGCCATATATAGCAAAGAAAAAAACACTTACAAATTCACAACACATTCCCTTATGAATAAGTGTCCCTTTTCCGTCTTGGGCCCTTTGCTCAGTAGTTGATTTCATCCTTAATTTTAGCTGTATGATGTCCCATTGCAAAATGTAAGGCTTCCAGTAAATTCTATTTTTTCATTATACTGTATATGCAGACTCCGTCATTGTGAACAGTAATGCAAGTCAAGTTCCCTGGCCATTACAAAATTCCAGAGTGATACATAATGTTACTTATACTCAGTTTAGTCCAGGTGCATATACTGTATTGCTGATGCAATCTCTATTGTACTGCATTCTGTACATGTTTGTGAATGATTGTGGCCCATGACACTGCTATGTTTGTAAGTACTAAATATTAGCTAATGTATAAGAAGATCAATAATCTGTTGTAGCCTGCCCTGCATTATAAAACTAACATATATTTTCCATTAAGATATCTTCCATGGTTAGGGCTGGATACAATTTATAGACGGTTATCTTTATGTCATCTATGTTTTCATAGCCTTCTTGATATATTGGATCTAATAGGTAGAAACTATGGTAGCAAACCAAAATCTATTGCTTTCTTCATTCCTAGTTCCCCCACAGAAGGAACAAACAGCCAACCTCCTAAGGGTGAGGTAATCACCTTAGGTCTAGTGTTACTGAGATACCAGCACTTGTGTGCTCAGAGCTATGTTTCCTCTTTTACTTTATTAACTCAATAAGTACACAGTTCTATTGTTTCTTTAATATTGCCAGTATCACTTCTCCAAATAAATTGCAGTGCCTTCATTTTCAATGTATCACAAGTTATTTAGTTGTTTAAGCTCCAAACCCCATGATGTCAACAATCATCACTTAATATATAATTATCTGTCATTTCCAGACTTGGTCTGTGCTGTGTGAATACCTTTCCTCTTTATCTGAGCAAGCTTGCTATACGTTATCAAAGCCTTTAAGTCTTAAAGAGCTTCAGATGCAGCACCCAACTCACTCATAAGTGCAGAAAATTAATTTTGCTCATAAAAATATATACAACAAAAACTTTACAGACCATTGCTTTTCTGCAACATAGTTTAAGATTTAGTCTGATATGTACTAAGACTTTGACTTTGATCTTTTCAGATCATTTCAGAGTATAAGTAGGTAGTAAAATAAACACCATCAAATAGGTGTTGGAAAGCTGTCAGGTGAGCTGGTATTGTTGCTTATTTCCATAGCCATTTCTTTCTCAGGATATCAAATAGGTGTTGCATCATTATATCATGAAACGCACATCAGAAATCTGATTTACCACTCATTATTTCTTGTTTCAAACAGTTCTCAGTATACTTTGAAAGTTTTACTTTGAATTTCAGTACTACATCGTTAGGAAAACATGCTTGCTTATGTTTAACTTATGGCATGCTATTTTATCAGTAATGCATGTTTTACGGGGGAACCTTTGCCATAGCAAAATTATGAAAACTGACTTTACTAGCTTTACAATTACCACAACCCTGAATAAAAATATAATTTTAAAATACAATTTTAAATTGTGTGTTATCACAGACAAAATAAAGTTTTAATAGATTTGTATAGAGCACATATTTAAGAATTTAAAATGGTTATAAAGCCTAAACATTTTTTTACCTTAATACATTCCTTGCATTAAGGAAAAAAAAGTTTAGGCATCTGTTCCCCCCCTCACCTCAATTTTTTATGCTTAAGCGATCATACGATCCAGTGTTGTGTCCATCTGCAGCTCTCCTCTCACTTCCTGACTTGGTCATTGCTTCCTTCTGCTGTCAATCAAAGCCTATGAGGAGGGATCGGGGGATGGGACCAAGTCCCGCTGTCTGTGTCTGTAGATGCAGACAGTGAGGCTTGGGAGTGACTGCACACCAGTGCCAACATAGAAAAATAATTTCTATGGGGCACTTGATGGAGGGGAGGAGCAAGGAGTGCCAGCGGCAAACCTGAGAAGAGGGGGTTCTGAGCCTTTCTGTGCAATTTCATTGCACAAAGGAAGTAAGCATAAGCCTGTTTGTTATTAAACAAAACATTTAAGAACACTTGAAGTTTTAAAATGCAACACATTTTATATTGTAAAGTGAAAAAGGGTCAACACAGATGATTCTATGTTGATTGAAATGGTCCATCTTTAGAAATAACAGAAGTGGATTCTGTACATTTCTAAATGGATGCAATTTTAGTATGTTTTAAATGTCACACCAATATCAGAGGTCTCATGCTTTTGTCTACATTTCAATATCCATGCAACTTGGTGTTTACAATAAATGAACTTGCTTTGACAAACTATTCTAAAAACTTTTCACGTTATTTGTTGTGCCAGCATCAAAGTTAAGACGAGGAAGCATGTGTCCTTGTATAATATAGCTTGACCCTTTGTACATAGTGTTTCCATTAGTTTATTGGCTTTTGTGTGCTGGCATAGTGCATAGAAATACATTACTAAAAGGATGTGTTATGACTCTTTGACATTCAAAGGAATGTAACAGATATAGATGAAGATGCATTCCTTTGTTTGAACTAAACATATATATCTATTGGTAAAATAGGATAGAACACAGAGTAGATAAAAAACCCTATTAAAAGAGAAGTATGGGAATTTTAAAAATAAAAACACATACTCACCTAGGTGGATGCAGCATCAGTCCAATGCTGCATCTGTTCCACACCGCCTCTAAGACTGAGAACCAAGTGATCAAAGACTACTCAGCTTTCAGTCTTCAGTGAGCAGAAAGCGTTGACTGTCTGTCACCAGCTCTCTGCTTTGCCCCTCGAGTGCTCACTGGAGCCCCAGGCTGTATAGGAGGCAGGAGAGGTTGGCTCAGTGGAGAACTGAGAGGTTGAGCCAGCTGCTCCTCAGGTATATGGGTGGATTCTGACATTAAAATCAGGATCTCTCCAGAGCCTGGACTGGCTGAGTGATGTCAGCTCACAGTGGACTTGACTCTACTGTCAGTTGAATATGGGTCACAGGAGTGCAGAACAAAGTGCACTCCTGTGACCCACAGGAGAAGGAGAGCCAAAAGAGCTTTAAGGCTGCACACTACTAAAAAGAGTGTTATGGGATCTGCACAATGATGAAGGGAGAGTGCTTTGGCCCCTACATATTATCTTAGGTGGTGCTACTAGAGCTACATCTTTCAAGGGGAATGATACAGGTTCTGGACAGATGCAATAATGAAATGAGTGCTGTAAGTTCTCTGAGAGAGTGCTTTGAGTGCTGCATATAACCAGATGGAGTACAAAGTAAATTGCAACTTAGTAAAGAGAGCAATAAGAATGCTTCACTTTACCCTACTTATTTATTATAAGTGCCGCCAAAAGAGAGTACTTTTACAGTTGTGAATTATGCAAGAGAGTTCTTTGAGATCAGCAACTGATCTGAAATGTGCCTGTGAGAACAAATAGTGCTAAGAGGTCTACAGGCTTCCAAAAACAATGTCATAAGTCTTCAGGTACCAAAGATAGTGGGGTTGATTTACTAAACTGGAGAGTTCAAAATCTGGAGCAGCTTTGCATAAACAATAATCCAGGTTTTCTTGTCAAAGCTTAATTGAACACTCTGAAGTTAAAAGCTGATTGTTGACCATGCAGAGCTGCACCAGATTTTGCACTCTCCAGTTTTAGTAAATGAACCCCAGTGAGTCTTAGGATGTCAAGCACATCATGGTGACATTTGCAGGTTACCCAGACAAGGCATTTTGGGCATTTTGAGTTAATTTCTTTCTAGGCTCTCAAGATCCAGTGCTATCTTGTCAGCAGTATTTCGGTGGAGGTACAGATAAAGGCGGGAGGAGGGTAGTGAACCAGTATAAGGGGAGGCAGATATATTTGTGAGGGGGGTGAGCAGTGGAATCAGTAGTAGCAAGGGCAGATGGACTGTCATGCCATGCCTTTGCAGTTTTGTGGCCAGTTGTGCATGCAGCATCTTCAAAGTATAATGGAATATTATATTATGATATATATATATATATATATGAGAAAATAAGGGATATGAGAAAGACACTTATATATAAGGTGAAGATTTTTTTCTTCACACATTACATACTGCAAATAAAAGCCCTTGTTAAGTTATTCATCTTTGTTCACTTTCATGCTATTTAGAAAACAAAGGGGCCAAATGACTGGCACAAAGCCACCATAACACATGGGCATAATCATAATCAGCCTACAGAAATTGTTTGTAGATATTGAGGCCAGCTGGCAAGGGCATATATCACTCGGTCCTACTGAGGATGGATTAGGACAGCAACATGTGGTAATAAGTTCCGAATTTTATTTTAGGCTAAAGCGTAGCAGATGCACTCACTTCATATCCAACATAAGTAATAACAAAATACATTATTTGCTTTACTATAAAAAGTTTTGCACCTGCTCTAAGGCTATACAGAAATGACATGCAAAACTACTAACATTTATGAGGGAGAAAAGCGGTTGGAGTATTTTTCCAGCTTAAGCAGTGACAGTACAGCAGCAGTGCCCTTTTGTGTTTTACAGCAATATACCAGTTACAAAGCTCTGTTATAATCTTTTCTTGCAGGCAATTATCTAGGTTTAAAATAAGCAATCGCCCAGCACAAGCCCTTTTTTATGACCCTACATCCTCAAAAAAAGAACAAATAAAAAATAGCTTATCCTTTATAAACTTCTTCATTGATGACACCATCTTGGAAGCATGAAAGAAAGAAAAAAAATTTTATTGTCCATGAGAACGCAAACAAGATAAAAAAAGCAATTTTCTAGCTAATTTTCTTAAAGTACTGTTGTTATCGTTAGACATATTAACTAGATTGTAACTGCACAGGGTGTTATGTTGGAGAAATAAATAGAAATTCTTACAGATCTTTCTTCAGTAGAAATGCACTATACACTGACATTGTTGAACTGAAACTTGCATGCAATTGATAATCAGAGATATGACTGTTGTCAAAGATGTAAACAGTACTGTATAAAAGTTTTAAGTAGGTGTGAAGAAATGCTGTAAAGTAAGAATATTTTAATATATATATATATATATATATATATATATTTATATATATATATATATATATATATATTTTTTTTTTAAATCAATTTACAAAAAATAAAAGTGAGCGAACAGAAGAAATCAATATTTGGGGTGACTACTAGAGATGAGCGAATCGAACTTGGCGAAGTGGAATTCGTTTCGAATATTAGGAAAAATTCGATTCGCACCGAATCCGAATATTAGCAAACTTCGGATGCGCGAATCGAATTTTTCCCGATCGGCCGATTTTCATCCCTTCTACAGCCGGCAAAAAGTGTCCCTGCAGAGAGCTCCGCTATTTCTGACAGTTCTCTGACAGTTCCTTCACATTTACAGCGGTTGAAACATTGTATCTATTTGTTTCCATTTAGGATACAGATGTTTTTATTCGGAAACAAATAGATACAATGTTTCAACCGCTGTAACTGTGAAGGAACTGTCAGAGAACTGTCAGAAATAGCGGAGCTCTCTGCAGATACACTTTTTGCTGTACTGGAATTCTTCTTCTTTTCATTCTTCTTCTTTTCATTCTTCTTCTTCTTCTTCTTCTTCTTTTCATTCTCCTTCTTCTTTTCATTCTTCTTCTTCTTCTTCTTTTCATTCTTCTTCTTCTTTTCATTCTTCTTTTCATTCTTCTTCTTCTTCTTTTCATTCTTCTTCTTCTTCTTTTCATTCTTCTTTTCATTCTTCTCATTCTTCTTTTCATTCTTCTTTTCATTCTTCTTCTCATTCTTCTTTTCATTCTTCTTCTTCTTTTCATTCTTCTTCTTCTTCTTTTCATTCTTCTTCTTCTTCTTTTCATTCTTCTTCTTCTTCTTTTCATTCTTCTTCTTTTCATTCTTCTTCTTCTTCTTCTTTTCATTCTTCTTTTCATTCTTCTCATTCTTCTTTTCATTCTTCTTCTCATTCTTCTTTTCATTCTTCTTCTTCTTCTTTTCATTCTTCTTCTTCTTCTTTTCATTCTTCTTTTCATTCTTCTTCTTCTTCTTTTCATTCTTCTTTTCATTCTTCTTCTTCTTCTTTTCATTCTTCTTTTCATTCTTCTTCTTCTTTTCATTCTTCTTCTTCTTTTCATTCTTCTTTTCATTCTTCTCATTCTTCTTTTCATTCTTCTTCTCATTCTTCTTTTCATTCTTCTTCTCCTTCTTTTCATTCTTCTTCTTCTTTTCATTCTTCTTCTCATTCTTCTTTTCATTCTTCTTCTTCTTTTCATTCTACTTCTTCTTCTTCTTCTTCTTCTCATTCTTCTTTTCATTCTTCTTCTTCTTCTTTTCATTCTTCTTCTTCTTCTTTTCATTCTTCTTTTCATTCTTCTTCTTCTTCTTCTTTTCATTCTTCTTCTTCTTCTTTTCATTCTTCTTTTCATTCTTCTCATTCTTCTTTTCATTCTTCTTTTCATTCTTCTTCTCATTCTTCTTTTCATTCTTCTTCTTCTTCTTTTCATTCTTCTTCTTCTTCTTTTCATTCTTCTTTTCATTCTTCTTCTTTTCATTCTTCTTCTTCTTTTCATTCTTCTTTTCATTCTTCTTCTTTTCATTCTTCTTCTTCTTCTTCTTTTCATTCTTCTTTTCATTCTTCTCATTCTTCTTTTCATTCTTCTTCTTCTTCTTTTCATTCTTCTTCTTCTTCTTTTCATTCTTCTTTTCATTCTTCTTCTTCTTCTTCTTCTTTTCATTCTTCTTCTTCTTTTCATTCTTCTTCTCATTCTTCTTTTCATTCTTCTTCTTCTTCTTCTTTTCATTCTTCTTCTTCTTCTTCTTTTCATTCTTCTTCTTCTTCTTTTCATTCTTCTTTTCATTCTTCTTCTTCTTCTTTTCATTCTTCTTCTTTTCATTCTTCTTTTCATTCTTCTCATTCTTCTTTTCATTCTTCTTTTCATTCTTCTTCTTTTCATTCTTCTTCTTCTTCTTTTCATTCTTCTTCTTCTTCTTTTCATTCTTCTTCTTCTTCTTCTTCTTCTTCTTCGTCGTGCCCCGTGACTGCCCAAATGAGTGAAGTGTGCGGTGATTCTAAGATCGACGGCACTCATCTGCATGTCATACTGACTGACAGTATTATTTCTCTTCCCCAGCAGACTCCAAGGGCATTTAAATTAAAGGTACAGTGTTCTGCACTAATATAAAGGCTCTCTGAAGCCTAGAAACCCTTTTAATAAGTTAAATTCGCAGCGAATAAATTTGCATCGAATCTAATTTCTTCCGCAAATTCGGCGAATCAGCCGAATCGAATTTTTGAATAATTCGCTCATCTCTAGTGACTACCCTTTGGCTTCAAACTAGCATCAGTTCTCACACTTACACACTTTGTACACTTGCTCAAATCAGGGATTTTGTAGGATTACATTCAGGTGTATGATTAACCACTTATATCAAATTGGTGCTAATGATCACCAATTTCATATATAAGTCACAGTTAATAATTGAAACAGAAACAGCTATGTAGGAGGCTTAAAGTGGTTGTAAAGCCAGATTGTTTTTACTTCACTGCATTCTATGCAGTAAGGGAAAAAAGCTTCTGTAATGGCTTGCTATGGGGGCACTTGATGGGGAGTGGAGCCCAGAGTGCCTATGGGGGAACTTGGTGGGGAGTGGAGCCCAGAGTGCCCATGGGGGACCCCAGAAGAGGAGGATCAAGGCTGCTGTGTGCAAAACCATTGCGCAGGGCAGGTAAGTATAACATGTTTGTTATTCTACTTTAAAAAACACACGCTCTACTATCGCTTTAAAACTGGATGAGGAACAGCCAAACTCTGCTACTAAGGTGAGGTTGTGGAAGACAGTTTCATGTCACAGGTCATACACTATGGCAAGACTGAGCATAGCAACAAGTCACAAGGTAGTTATACTGCACCAGCAAGGTCTCTCCCAAGAAATGATTGCAAAGCAGACTGTTTTGAGATGTGCTGTTCAAGCTCTTTCGAAGAAACACAAAGAAATGTTGAGGACCATAGATGCAGTGGTCTGCCAAGGAAACGTAATGCAGTAGATGAAAGACACATCATGCTTACTTCCTTTCGACATTGGAATTGTCCAGCAGTGCCATCAGCTCAGAACTGGTGAAAACCAGTGGAACCAGAAGCCATAGTCATGGAAGAATTGCATCCAAAAAGCCATGGAAACAAGACTAAGTGACATAACTATGCATGAAGACATAGGAACTGGGGTGAAGAAAAATGGCAGCAGGTTCTCTAGATTGATGAATCAAAAATGTGAAATGTTTGGCTGTAGCAGGAGGCAGTTCACTGAAGGACTGGAGAGAGGTAAAATAATGAGTGTCTGCAGGCAACAATAAATCGTGGTGGAGGTTCCTTCCAAGTTTCGGGCTGCGTTTCTGCAAATTGAGTGGAGATTTGATCAGGATCAATAGTGACCTCAATGCTGAGAAATACAGGCAGAATCGTATATATCATGCCATATCATTAAGGAGGCATGCAATTGTCCCACATTTATTCTGAAGCAGGAAAATAACCCCAAACATACGGCCAATCTCATTAAGAACTATCCTCAGCATAAAGAAGAACAAGGAGTTCTGGAAGTGATAGTGTGGCACCCACAGAGCTTTAATCTCAACATCATCAAGTCTGTATGGGATTAATTGAAGAGACATAAGGATTTGAAGCAGGCTACATCCATAGAAGATATGTAGTTAGTTCTCTAAGATGTTTGGAACAACCTACCTGCTGAGTTCCTTCAAACCCCTTGTGCAAGTGTACCTAGAATAATTGATGCTGTTTTGAAGGCAAAGGGTGGTAACACCAAATATTGATTTGATTTGCCTTTCTCTTCTGTTCATTTACTTTCCATGTTGTTAATTATTAAAATAAACTATTAACATTTTTTAAAGCATTCTTAATTTACAGCATTTTTTCACACCTGCCTAAATTCTTTTTAAGCGCTATATTACCAATATATTCCAAGCCTCCTCTTCACAATGGCCTAATATTCTTGCCAGCATACAGTATACAAGGTTGCATAGGCACTTGGCTACAATTTAACTACAATGAACTACAATTCAGGAAGGTTTTGGTTTCTAATCTCTCCTTAATCTTTGGGCTTTCAAAGTCCTTGACTGTCGATATGTACTTGCATGTCTTGGAGTGACCACATCTATGTGATCTTATTGGTGGGCTAGGCAGCCAGTTTCTATCACAATCACATTTCTTTTTGCTTGAAATCCTGTTCACATGGCCATGTACCAGTATGTCACATTAATCCCTCCCTCTCCTATATGTAATAATTGGTCTCTCCAGTGGGTATTTATTCAGATCTTGATCTAGTAGTAGAAGTGGCCAGTATTTCTGGAAGATTGCATATATCTTGCGTGACTGTACTGAGTAATCACCAATAATCCAGATTAGGTCCTTTTGATCCCTATCCACATTTTCTACAAGTAAATTATCTTTTTTCTAATATTGTGCCCTGTAGTATCTGGATACCCACTTCCTTTGAATCTATTCCAGTGGACATCACATTCCTCCTCAAAATCTTTTTTTAACAGAGCAGTCCTTTCTAGCTCTGACAAACTGTCCTACTGGAATCCCCTTCTTCATTCCCTTTCAGCACGTGTGAATTTAGCATAACTAAACCAATATGACTAATCAGCGCAACCTGTCAATAACCATCCAAAACTATTTGTCTCCTGTATAAATAAAAACCTACATTGGTGCTCTCTGCACACTGACAAGTGAATTTCACATCACCCTCTATTAAATCATCAAATGAAATTAATGCAGTGCAACTCTATTCACTCACCCTTCATTATATATGTGTATACGGAAAATATATAACAAATGATAAACCAATGATTAATATAAAGTGATATTTAAGTCCAATCCACGTAAAAAAGTCCAATGAAACCTCCGTGAAGTGTTTGGTGACGATTGAAATATGAGAAATGACTTACTCCTCTTCCTCTAGGCCAATGAACCTCCACCACAACCAGGTGAAAAACCTGCTCACCTTACATATATATATATATATGTTAGTTTTCACTCACCTGGATACTCTCAACCTCCTCTAAATAGAAACCACGCTCTTTCTCCAGGCTGATTATGCCTTCCTTACACTCATACAGCCATCCATATGGACCCCATGCAACAAAAAAGCCATAACATAGTGCTTTCCATTTAAAAAAGTAAGTGTTGCTATATAAGGGCTTGGGCTCCTCGCCTATTGAAGAAGCCCTGAGGGAGGGGAGCTCAGTGTGTCTAGGGAGGAGGAGCCAAGCCAGTGACATCACACCGTCGCCATCTTGCTAGCAGAGTGGTGAGCTGGTTGAGGAAGGATTTTAAAAGCGATACATGTTCTAGTATTTGTAAGTGTATTTTTAATGCGGGGGATGCAATAAAGTTTTAAACGGAAAGCACTATGTTATGGCCTTTTTGTTGCATGAGGTCCATATCGATGGTTGTCTTAGTGTATGGAAGGCGTAATTAGCCTTGAGGAAAAATGTGGTTCCTATTCAGAGAAGGTTAAGAATATCCAGATGAGAGCATACTAACATATATAATAAGGTGGCCAGGATTTTCACCAGGTTGTGGTGGAGGTGCACTGGCCACTGGAGGAAGAGAAGGAAGTTATTTCTCACATTTCAATCATCACCAAACACTTCACGGTGGTTTCACTGGACTTTTATATCAGTTTATATGAATTATCGGTTTATCATTTGTTAAATTTTTGCTATATGCACATACAATATAAAAGGAAGGGTGAGTGAATAGAGCTGCACAAATTCCATTTGCTAATTTAGCACAACTGACTGGTCCCCAAGATTGGCCTTGGTCTCCCAGAGTGTTGTTCACGAGGAATGATAAGAAGTTGAAATTAAGTCAAATTCTGTTATTTATATTAGTTGCAATGTAAATATATCAAATTATTTTAAATAAATAACTATGCTTAATGATTTCTTTATTATCTGTTTGGAATTCAGATTTAAGGAATAAAGTTATATAGTTTGTGGATGTGGATGTGTATAATTGCTGTTTTAAGAATTTAGCACTAGGATCTTGCACTGATATTTCTTTTATCATAATGTAAAAATTATCTGCTGAAAGGTCAGCAATTAAAATCAATGCCTCTTTGTCTGCTTGTGTCATTTTTAGTTGATGGCCTGTGGCAGGAATGGAGTGCTTGGAGCCAGTGTTCAGTGACATGTTCCAATGGTACACAGAAAAGACAAAGAGAATGCACACCAGCATCCCATGGTGGCTCAGACTGCAAAGGACCTTATAGTGAAACAAGAGAATGCCATAATCAGGAGTGCACAGGTAAATATTTAGACTCAACTCAATTAACCATACAACATTGGAAAACAATATAAAGTACAATAAATGATCTAATCTAGGTTTTATAGATGAATAGAGAATAACATTACAGAAATACATCACTTTTATGGTTTGTAATACTGCAAGGTATTGTATTTTTATTGCTACAATGGTATCATTCATTTTATTTTGATACAACTGTAAACGTGTAATATAAGGAGAGCACCCAAAGAAATCTGTGATAATGGGAAAGTGTATCAATAAATATTTTCGCTTGGCACAAATCTGCCTAATCTTTTTATAATTATAGCAAATGAAGCCTCTTCGAGTTTTTTTTTACAGTGGCAACCTATTATAATTTTGAGACTCAATATCTTCATTTACATAAACAACATGCTTGTGTTATGGTTTTGTCATATTTTTCTGTACATAATTATTAGGAATATAACCCCATTTCGAAGGTCATAATATTGGTAATTAATTATATTCTTGGTCACAGATTTTTTATGCAGGAGACCTAAAAATGGCATAGACAATAATAAAATTATTACACCTTTTTGAGTGATATTACCATTATATTTGACCTTTGCTTGACCTATCAGACAATAAGTAATTATAACATGTGTATTTTCCCTGCTTAAATTTACAAGGCTTATTAAAAGTCAGCTAGGTTGTACTCTGGAGATTTGTTTTTTGCTAATAATTAGTAAAATCCCCTCAGCTGTTGTTCCCCTTTGGCCATCAGTAGCTGCTGGAGTTGTTGTTCAAATTAGCCCATGAATTTCTTAGCAATGTACTCCCTTGTCAAAGGTCAGAGAGCATACTCTTGATAGCATTAAAGTTTGTAAAATGGAAAACCAAGATGTGCATTATTTTACATAACTTAGAGTTTAGCAGTTTAAATTACACAAGTTGAACAATGTTTTGTTTTTTTTTTCCATCAGTAAGTAATGTGAATTGCAGAAATAAAAATAATGTAAAGTGAATTGAAATTTGCCTAAAGCAGATTCTTAGTTTGGACACAGTTCACATTTAACTACAGGCATACCTCAGTTTACGAATTTAATTCATTCTGCAGGACTATTCGCATATCGAAAAATTAGTAAACCGAAATGCCGTTTCCCATAGGAATGCATTGAAAACCAATTAGTCCGTTCCTGAGGTCAGAAAAAAAGTAAACACTACTAAAATACTGCATGTGTTATTTTATAAAGTCATGTGGTATTTTAGTAGTGACAACCATGTATTAATGTTTCAACTGTCAGTGGGGTTCCTCACTGACAGCTGAATGTAAAAGAATTGCCGGCAATTAAAAAAATAAATAAATGGCGTGTGGTCCCCCCATCCATACCAAGCTCTTCGGGTCTGGTATGGTTTTTGAAGGGAACTCCCATGCCAAAATTAAAAAAAAAATGATGTGGGAGTCCGCCCAAAATCCTTACCAGACCCTTATCCGAGCATGCAGCCCAACAGGTCAGGAAAGGGGGGGAAGGATGAGCAAGCGCTCCCCCTCCTGAACCATACCAGGCCACATGCCCTCAACATGGGGGGTGCTTTGGGGCAGGGGACTCCCCCCAAAGCACCTTGTCCCCATGTTGATGGGGACAAGGGCCTCTTCCCCACAACATTGGCAGGTGGTTGTGGGGGTCTGCAGGCAGGGGGCTTATTGGAATCTGGAAGCCCCATTTAACAAGGGGGCCCTCACATCCAGCTCCCCCACATGTGAATGAGTATGGGGTACATGGTCCTGATACTCATTAAAAAAAAACAAAAAGTGTAGTGTGAAAAAAGACAGGATACGGTCTTTGACAAGTCCTTTGTGCCCCATGGGACATCATTTAAGAACTGTCTTACCACCGGAACAGGCAGGCGACTGGAAGCCATTGCCAGAAGCGGAGCTTTTTTTTTTACATTTTTTGCATCGGCAGGGGGCATCGTGATTGACATTGGATCTATTATGGGGGACATTCTTTTAGCTTTTCCTTTTATTAAAGGACTTGTCAAAGACCGTGTCCTGTCTTTTTTCATACTACACTTTTTGTTTTTTGTGCATGAGTATCGGGACCATGTACCCTATACTCATTCACATGGGGGGGGGGGACGGGATCTGGGGGCCCCCTTGTTAAAGTTGGCTTCCAGATTCTGATAAGCCCCCTTCCCGCAGACCCCCACCACAACTGGTCGGGGTTGTGGGGAAGATGTCATTGTCCCCGTCAACATGGGGACAAGGTGCTTTGGAGGGGGTAGCCCCCCTACCCCAAAGCACCCCCCCATGTTGAGGGCATGTGGCCTGGTATGGTTCAGGAGGGTTGGGTGCTCGCTCATCCCCCCCTTTCCTGACCTGCTGGGCTGCATGCTTGGATAAGGGGTATGGATTTTGGGGGGATCACCACACCATGTTTTTTAAATTTTGGCATGGGAGTTCCCCTAAAAATCTATACCAGACCCGAAGTGCTTAGTATGGATGGGAGGGGGGACCCCATGTCATTTTTTTATTTATTATGGTGCCAGTTTTTAAATGTAATTACCGCTTTTTTTTTCTTCACTATAGCTCAGAGAATCAGCTGTCACTTTCCCCCCAGCTACGATAAAGGTTTTTTTTAGTTTATTTCCCAAAGTCAAAATAAACAATGTTTCCTTTTAGTTTCTTAAAAGAAACAAAGCTTCCTTTAACTCCGGGGAAAGTGACAGCTCTGTGAGCTATCGTAAAGAAAAAAGAAAAGCCCGCAATTGCATTTAAAAATTGGCACCGACATACACTTCGTATTGCGAAAAAAAATTGTAAACTGAGGCATTATTTTCAATGGATTTTCATTTGTAAACTGAAAATTATGTTAAGAGAGGCGTTTGTAAACCAAGGTATACCTGTACACTGTTATTAAACCATCAAAAGTATATAGCAGTATTATTGATGTCGATCTTGTAGACTGTTTTAAGAAACTATTTCAGTCAGTGATTTGGAGAAATATCTATCATGCACACAGAGATGACTCCATTCTATGTTGTATGCAATAAAATGGCTTTGCCAACCCAATTGTTATCTAGTAACCATCTCATTACTGTCCTGCACAGCACATCTTCAGAGAAAAGAGCAGTGGTTGAGACCCATCCGGCCCTCCCACTATAGGCTGTCTGCAGCAAATTGAGGGGGAGGTCAGATCAGTCAGCCTGCATAAGGATATTGAGAAACAATGATCAAACTTTAGTACTAGGAGCTCTTTCACAGATGCAAAGTACTAGAGTTATTTCATGCTGCACAATTTGTTATGAACATGAGACACACTATTCCCTTCTATGGGTTTCATAACTTTCAGCTTAGAATCAGAACAATGATCTACACTTTTAATTAGGGGTTCCATAGTTTGTTTAAATGTGAAAAGTGAATGTTTTCAGAAAACTAACTACTATCAAAAATGTGTGTGCCAGATCTGAAAAAACAGCATTCGGACTAGATCAATTTTCAATTGTATTTCCATTTTCAATACAGCTAATGGTCAATGGAATCAGTGGGGACCGTGGAGTGGTTGTTCAAGATCATGTGATGGTGGCTGGGAAAAAAGAACTCGAAACTGCCAGGGAGTTTCTATTACTGGTCAGCAATGCGAAGGCTCTGGAGAAGATATTAGAAGGTGTAATGAACAGAGATGCCCTGGTGAGTATAACATAAAAAATGTGCAGTACTGCATTTTGCCAAAATTGAAATGATAATATTAATATTTTAGTTAGCAGGTAGTAAATGCAATAACATGCAGGAAGAAAAAAAGTAAGATGAGGAGCATGGTATGGCATTTTAATATCAATTCACCCATAGCTGATATTTAATTTTTTCTGCTAGGCCCTTCAAATTTAAACCACCTTGTAGGTTGCATTGATGAGATTTTTTACTACCACAGCCATTAAGAATTGTTATTTCTCTTTTTGTTGCATTTGTAGCTTATTTTTATAAATAAATTCCAATAGAAGCAATGAGAACACATAAAGGTGATCAAGAGTACCCCATAGCAAACCATAGTGAACCAACAAACTATTGAAAAAGTGTTTACCATTGTAGTCACTATAAACTATAATAATACAGAAGATATCTCATCTTACCAGAATTTACTAATAACTGAAATACTACTTTTGGGAGAACTGATCATTAAAGAAGTGTATAAATGAATAGAATTTTGCCTTGCTTATAACTGCCTTGTATTCCTATACTTTTTGTCAGGGAAGGCAATCTGCTATTTTGCATGATAAAAGATGATTAATGTGTATGATGTTCATTCACAGTTTTATCAGAGAAGGCAAGATTTGATCCCTTGCCAGGTTTTTAATGTTGTGATAGATCTCCTTCTCCTCCAGCATGGCCATGGCAGACTGGATTTGGTCCATTCATGTCTCGACTCTAGTGAGTTATGATCTCTCTTCTTCTAGGGGGCCCACTAGAGTGCACAAGGTGCATGGATCTTACGTTAGAATTATAAAACAGCCTGCACCGGCTACAACTATTGTGGGGAGAGATCCCTTGTATCATGAACACTAGTAAATACTCAGTGGGGAATCAATCAACAATTACAAATCAGTAGCTAATAACTACTATAAAAACTATTTCTTTATACAGTAAAGCTTTAATGTTTAATCATTTGTCAAAAACTACTAGACTTATGACTATTACAGCCAGTATTTATAGACTTATCCGTGGCCTTGTTCTTTTATTCAAGCTTGGATTTCTTCAAGAATTCCTTGTAGCCTTATCTCTCACAGTAGGAGGTCCATTACCCAATTTATTATGAATGTGTTGGGATATGGCTGTCCACAAAGTTCATAAATAACCCAATATATGAAAATAAATGTGTTGGTGAATGAAAGATTAAACTCCCTATGATAATACAAGAGTTAATACATACTTAATCATCACTTTACCTCATTGCAGAGCAGACTTGAAGAGAAGTGCACAAAGAGCTTAGTGCATTTGATAGCCAATAATATTATCTAGAGCTGGACATTTGCATGGGGATCTGTTCAAAAACAGATGTCTATCCCCTGAATATTACATTCTTTACTGGCATTCACTATTTTGTGTATGTGGGTTGTTATTCATTTATTACTAGTTACAAGGTAATACTGTCTGAAGCTTGTCACTAGTGTAAAAAGAATTGCAGGTTAAAGCATGGAAAAAAGTAATTAAACATTTACTTGCAGTGTTGTTTGCTCCCCATAAATTAATTCTTATTCACTTGCAATGTGCCTCTGAATTTGTTAGCAAATTTAACTAGTCAATTCTCTAGCACACCTACCTCCCTCTTACCCTGCCTCAGCCCTCTACTCTTATAGGGGTGGCTAAGTACTGTCTGTGCTGGCCTAACTCCTCCACTCTCTCCCTCACCTCCCTACATAACCTTTCATGTATCAGCCATGGAAAAAGTGAACGGGAACACTATAGACTGTCACATGAGTGACAGCTCTGAGTCTGCTGGGGTTCCTGACATCACATTCAAGATGACAGGGCCCAGCAGTAGCAGTCTCAGAACTTTGGATGTCTACACAAGTGAGACTTTTACAGAAAATTAAAATGCTTAAATATGTTAAAAGCACTTTTATTTTTTTGGTAAAATAGTTGTTTATATGAATAGCCTGGCAACAGGGTCTTTTTAACTAAGTCATAAGTTTTATCTTTGCAAAAAAAAAATTAGATCAGACAGTTTTTTTTATTCAATCTGATTTTATACTTGTTACATACAAAAAGGTCTCCTGCTATTGTTAGTCTTAGGACATTGTCACGTTATCAGCCATATGGTACAACAATATCTTGCATGTTAAGCAGTACAAGAATGTGGTAAAAATGTAGCAATATTTAGGTTACAGCACTGTGTTACATGCAACTGACTGTAGACTGAAGCTTGAATCATTGCTGCAGCTCAGGGATTTTTGAATAGTCACAGAGGTAGTATCATACATCAAGAAAATGTGTCAGTTATTGTTACTTGTTTCTGACTTTGCTATTTTAGACAGAGGAAAAAAAGATCTAAGACTAATTAATAAAAATATAATTATTTACTCTTATCTAAGGCATGCAGTGCATTAATACATTTTATTGTCAAACTAATATGAAGATATCTGATTGGTTGTTAAGAGTTACTGCACTGTTTTCCATTTAAATGAAGGTCACACAACAACTAAATCAACATCCCCAAAATAATATCGCAAACCAAATATTTGAAAATGCGCATTTCTGTACTTAAAAGTCCAAGTCCGTAATAATTAGATGTTTTTACTGATGTGTGTGTCTGTTAAGAACATTTCAGTGAACACAGAAAAGGAAGGGTAATCTACCAACTGTTCAGCTTTCTATACCCCCATTGGATGTATTTCCATTTTTGTCCCAGTGACTACACCCCAATGGGTGTCCTAGACACGGGCTTATCCGAAATGAAAAAAAATGTTTGCTGGAGTTCAGCTTTAACGTGTATCTAAACCCAAGAACAAAAATGTCAATAGATGTGGTGGCTGCCTTAGATTTCTTTCTTAAGAGTTCATTTATAGTTCACTTGCTAATCTTGCCAGTAACACACTTCCTGTCCTAGAATGACAACACTTACTGTTCTGTATCTACTGTATTGTGTCTGTAGAGGGGCAGTCTTGCCACCTAAGGTCAAAATAAATCACCCTCTCCATTACCATAATATAGAACAGGTGTGTTCTGTTGTCCAATGAGAGAATGGTACAGGCTGATAAAGCTGTTAACTGATAACAGTGAAGAAGCAGAGGTACAGTACAAAGCCAGCTTACTGAATTTCCATTAAGATCAACAGATATTGTGTTGTACACATTAAACAGATATAATAAAACACTATTAATGGTATATTTAAACTCTTCCATTGCATAGACTTTTAAAAGCATAATCCATTTTCACTATAGTAGATGTCCTGGTAGCCTGTTGCCAACCACCCCGTTTAATATTTTTTTTAGGAATATTAGTCCTGTCTTTTGCACATACATTTGATGGCCTACCAAATAAAAAAAAAATAGATAACAACAAAATTAGCAACACTTTTGGCCCTAAATTTCACTTATTAGAAGGTTAAGATTCATCAAACATTGGTTGCCATGAATGGTGTTTCAGGATTCAGGATTTTGATAACTTTTTCTCATAGAATATACTGTAGCTATGTTTGTCCCAAGCATGTTTGAATCCATTTACTGATGGCTTACTCAATACCTCTTCTTCAAGTCTATTCCAAGCATCAGCTACTCTTCCATGTTACATACACCTCCAGGGATATCAACTCTATCGCACACTTCTGTGTCTTCAGCAAAAACACATACCTTACCCATGAACCACTTAGTTATATCAATTGCATATAGAATAAATAGAACGCAGAACATGACTTGTACACGGCCTTGTAGCACACCACTGGTGATTGGTTTCTGTTCCAAATGAACCCTAGCTACAACTGTACTCTGCTATATATACTTTAGCCACCTGCATATCCACTGACCCACTCAAGGGTTAAGTCCTAACTTGTAGAACGTTTTTATTATATGATGTGGAACTGTATGAAATGCTTTGCTGAAATCAAGATAGGCCATGTCTACAGCACGTAGATAGGCTGTGTCTTTCTAAAACCACTGCTTCGCTACAGCACCAAGATAGGCTGTTTCTTTTTAAAAACACTGCTTTCCCCTTTCTCTTGCCTATGCTATACATTGTATATTAATTGTAAAAGGGCTGTGCGTAAATACCTTTTCTTGAATCTGCTTCCATCCTGTCATGTGATGTAGAAGCAGTGACTCCCCTGTGTCAGGGAGCACTCAACAACCGGGGCTGAATTGTCAGAGCTGTGATATCACCCAACCGGGGCTGAATTGTCAGAGCTGTGATATCACCCAATGGCTTCCATTACCCCTCTGTTCTTGGTACTCCCCCTCTCCCCTGCAGCAGCCTTTCACTTACACAGTTTTTGGTAGACTTATATGTAGCATAAACTTCCACTTTAATATTACGCTATATTTTACTTCATTATAGTAATATGATCCTCTAAATAGTGGTGGCTTAGCAATATGTATACAATATATGTGCCTCAAATTGACAATTGCATACAATACAAAGGAAACAGTTAACTTTTTGCAGGCACCAAGTAAGCAATCATTACAATAAATGGGCAGAAAGCATTGTACTTAGCACCAGGTAAGTGTAAGAAGTGGCACAAATATGTTAGAGAGTGTCTGTAACTAACTTTGTCCACTCTAAATGGTGTTACCCAGTGTGGACTTCCCCCCAGGTATACCACTTGCTGCAGGCACTCTTCTCCTGTTATGTAGGAGCAGAGTGTTCTCGCAGATTACATAACTTGATTGCAATTGCACACATCTTAATTTTCTGCTGTAGCAACATTTCCTTGTTTTGGAAAAACTAAGTAATCCCTACGTAATTATACTGATCACATGATCAGGAACCATTGCGTGTTGGTCTCACTGCCATCAAAATTCACCTGAGAAAAAAGTTCTTTTTGACAATCACTAATAATCATGAATCATTTTTTTAAAAATCCCTTTCAACCTATTTGTGGCCTCCTTAACCTACTTATGCTGTGTACATAGCGGTTGTGTTGCCTACCAGTTTTAGGACTAAATGCATGTAGTGGACAATTCCTAGCAAACAAGATCAATCAGAACATATATACACTATTAAAAACATAATCTTTTATTGTATTCCATAACATAAATCATCATGGCTATAATTTGTCATACAACAACTTGAACATTGGGGTTGTTGAAAAACTGCACTAAAGGAAACATTCAATTTATTCAAAGTCCATTAAGGATGCAAAATAATAGTTCAGCAAACAAATCCCTTTAAAAGCATATTCAGTGTTGCTTATAAAAAGCAAGCATAAATGTACTGTATTTATCTGAATAAGATCAGATATACATCTGAAGATCAGAGTTTCTCTTGCCATTATAAAGCAATAAGTGCAAAACCTGACCTGAGTCTTTTTCAGGTAAAGATGGAATATAAAAAAAGATGGACTTTTTGATGTGATGTGGAGGTACTTGTTTGCCACTAGTTGGAGGTAATGAAGAATAACTTGATTGTGTGCTAGCTGTTAGCTGTAGGTGAAGCTGTGTGTGTGTGACTTGTTAATTGGAAAATAGCTACTATGTTGTTTTCCTTTAATAATTCAATGAAAGTTTTTTCTTTCTCCCACGCAAAATAAGTTCTTTAGAGAAAAACTTATTTATGGTATCTAAGTCAGATAAGCACAAGTATCATACTTCACTTTTGCGAGCAACCAACCATTTAGAAAAAAAATGTAATCTATAAAAAGGAATAGAATCATAAGATAAAAGCAGACATTGTCACCCAAAGAAATGGAATTTCAATGTACCCTCATACAACAGTGAAAAAGTCAGGGTTGGTAGCAAAAGCATCATTTTAGTAAAACACTAATCAGATGTGTATTCAAGTATTTCAACAAACACGACTAGAGATGGTTCACAAATGTGGTAAGCAGCATCATTTTGAATTCAGTGAATAGGGAAAATAATGGTGTCCAATGTGTAAAATTTAAAAAAAGTTATTTAAAGTCAGAAATCATGTTTGGTAATTGTGCATGTAAATATCACATATATTTTAAAGCCCATTCACAAGTTGATTTGTAATATCTTATTTATCAACCCATTATTGTTGTAAATGTTCCTATTAATGTTTTATGGGTCCTTAATGAAAATCCATGCATCAAAAATGTGCCTGGCTCTAATCTTCCAAATACATGAATATGCTATTCATATGATTTATATGTATGAGCTGTGGTGAGTAAAAGGGTCACATGGGTTTTTCACTGTGTGGCTGTGCATGGGGACCCATTATAAATTAATGTGATCACTCCAAAGCACAGGTACAAAATGTATCTAATTTATGTTCATGCACATTACAATGCACATGAACATGTATGGCAATGCACACATAGGTGTAAAACTGCCCTTAAAAACTATTCAGGTATTTTTTTTGATGCATGGACATCCCTTGATGACCCATATTAATAAATGGGCACAGGTACAACACAGATGTGCATAGCTGTAAATGTATGCTTAACATTGTAATTAACCCCCTCCCTATTATTTTGGCATATTCAGAGATTTAGTTTAACTGTCCAGTTACTGACCATTATTCTAACCTTGGTTAAATTACTTCCCCCATGATAAATGAGAAGACAATTGTAAAGAAGATGTGCAATACGATTGTTTGTAAAGAGGATGTGCAGTCAGATTGTAAAATTCTCTCAGTGGCCTTTGCTTGAAACTAAGCTCTTGGATGGAAATGGTGTAGGTGGTGGGATGCCACACAATGAGTCCTAGGTATCAGAAGCTCTGCCCCCCACAATCATTCAGTCATAGAAACAATTCTCAACAGAAACGAATTGAACACCAGATTAAAAAGATTGGACACCTGTTTGAATACTTGTTTCAGGTCATTACTTAATAAAGTATTGAAGCAACTGGATCACCATGGCACTTTGGTAACTAGCACTTTTAGATACTAAGGTCAGCATCAGCAGCCTTCTTATTTTCTTGGTACAAGTCTCCTTTAAACAGGAGGAAGTATTTTTCAATTTAACTATAACAATAGTAACTTCCTAAACTGAATAAATATGCATTGACAATGAAAGAGTTTTTTTTATTGAATGTGACTTTTGCTGGATATTTTTCAGAATGAAGTATTTTCCATTTAATTATTTGTTAATCATCCATAGTAAGCTTCATCTCAGGGATTATCCATCGAGTAGGGTCACTTTAGTCCATGCAATTGTGCATGTGATACACAAGCAATGTGAACATCATTTTGCCTGTTGAGGGGGATGAACACTGCCCATTCTCATTGACAGCATGAGCTCATTTTAATAAAATATTCTCAGAGAGAAACAGAGGGATAGAAAGAAGGAGAAAAGAGAGAGATAACAGAGAGTGAGACTAGCGGATTGATGAAAGGTCACAAGATAGATAGATAGATAGATAGATACTGTAGAAAGGCTGATAGATAGATACTGTAGATACTGTAGGCTGATAGATGTACATGAAACTACGCAGGCTGGAGGATATGAAACATCTATGGTGATTTTAACATCTGCTATTTAGAACAATGCACATGTTTAATACTATGTTATTAGCCGCACTTGATTCATTTGTAGTTTCCTGCCCGGATAATTACAGCATAAGGACATATTTATCTAATCTAAAAAGCAAACATGCAGGGCTTCCATTTTCAGATTTTATTTCAAACATCTGCATGTGAAAAATGAGACTAAAAAAAAAAAGACAGAAGCAGACCGCAATCTTGTTTTCAAAGGTTGCCACCTGCTGTTAATAGAACATTTTACAAATGCATCCATGAAAGCAATATTATAATGCTGCTTTACGATGCTAGATTTGTTAGCTAAATAGCACCTAAAATGTTGTGTACATTAGTATTACATTCACACAGTGAGCATTATGCATTCTGTACAACTGCAATTTCCAGGCGTGCATAAATATTATGGAGTGTTTCAGCAAAAAAACTGCAGATTATTAAATGGTCCATAGACATTTATCTTGATTCGTTGCACTGTCATCATTAAATCTGAATGTGGAACAGTGTTAAGAATACTGTAGCAGTATTGTCAAGTTGTAAATGTAATATATCATGTGTGTGAATAATTCACCTGGAATGTATTGTAGTGTGCTTGGCAATGTACTTTCAGTTAGGCAGCCTGCTCACTGCAAGAGCTCTTACAGCAAAAGGGTATCCCTACTGCTGTCTGCAATGCTTGTCTTGTGTGATAACACGAAGCTCCCCTCCTTGCTAGTGAATAAATCACATTTGTGATGTGGGAGGTTATGGTAGTTTATAAATGCTGAGCAATTTAAAATGTCAGTAAGTTATGGATTCCAGCCTGATGACAGCAGGTTACGACCTGAGTTCTTTTGAGATTTCACAATTTAAGAGCAGTTTTCTGCATCACTGTTTGTTCTGATACAATGTGTCTGGTACTGTCTCTAAGGTCTCCTGACTTCTCCGCTATACTGGGTTGACACCATAGTGTTCACCACCCCATCTGACTCTACAAATCATAGTTCTCCTGCAGAAAAGCCTTTTTCAACTCTGTGAACTAGTTTATGCTTTCACAGTAAAATGATTGTATATGTACATTGCAGCATTATTTGTTAGCAAATATTTTTTATTTGTATAAAGACAAGATACGTACTGTAGATATACATTAATACTGGAAAATTTTGAAAAATATGGTTGAAATTCTAACAATTTATTGTAGTTGTTGCTATCATGCACATATTTACATTTTTCGGTAACTTTTCTGCATAATAAGTTACAGAAGGAGCTATATATTTCTATGAATATAGCTATTGTTTCTTTGCATTTGTTGTGGCTTTTCTTTTCTGCAATTTTGGTATTTGCACTAGGGCATAAAAACAGTATGATTCTTACCATTTGCTATTCTCTTCTACTGTTATTAGTAGGCTTTGCTTTAATGCATCAATAGTATAAATTTGAGAGCTTGGAAACCTTTTGACATTGAACCCTGACATTGGGAAGAAAAATATGTATTATGAAGTCACAATGAATGTGTTTATAAAATTAGAAATAAAACCAGATCCTTGTATTTTACCTACAGCCAATTAAATAGATTTATATGCTGCTGGGTCTAGAAGGCAGTAATCAAACGCCACCCCTAAACAGAGAATTCGGAAGGTAGAGCTTGACTACTATGACCTAGCTGAAGTTCTTGGGGCCTGTGTCAACAGGATTTTGTTTGCATCAGGACAGCTTTTCTCCCTGTTTACAGCAATGGGAATGCAAAATCAGCTTGAGGTAGATTGATGTAGTTTAGGAGATCACCTGCAAGTCAAATGAAAGAACACTAATTGCAATTTAGTTTTATATTTGAAGGAACTCAGTAACCCAATCTTTTATACATTGGCTCTTAAACTAATTTATTTGGCTGTGTGCTAAATGTTTATTTACAAAATATTTTCTTAGTAAATACCTGGTTGATCTTGCCAGTTCTCTGGATTTCCTTATTGACACTGAAAAGGCTAATACATCTTCTCAAAATTGCCCTCTACAAGAAAGTGATTAGCTTTTCTCCATAGCTAGCCACCCCAAGTGATCCTCATTGGCTTGCAGGGCCATGTAAGCTCACAAAGAGTGTCAAGTGGGAGAGTCAGCTAGGGATAGGGAGCCACTGTCAATCACCTTGTTGGAGCCACTCTGCAAGCTAATTAAGAGGGTCATATGGGGCAATTTACCAATAAGGTAATTGACAGCAGGTGCTGAAGTTAAAGTGTTACTAAACCCACAACAGTCTGTATATGCAGAAAAACATGCTTTTATACTCACGGTGGAACCTAAGGGGTTAATCCTCTGCATTGTGTAAAAAGTCTGTTTGATCCTTTCTTCTCTGCCCCTCCTCTTGTTGAATTGACCACCTGACACAGACTGAACCCCTATCCCTTCTGCATATGCTCAGTTTGGTGTGTATTGTTAGAGAGGGTTTTTTTTGCTTGGGAGAGTGCAAGTGATTAGCACAGGGCCAATCAGCACTGTCCAGACAGAGGTCAGGAGATTTCCATCTTCCTAGAGCAGAACGAAAACTCCTCCTACAAGCTTTAGCTAGTGATGGGCTTGACACTGATAGCAGTTACAAGACTGCTCTAACTGCTGAGGAGAAAAGGTATTTAGCAGTTTATATTTAATAAAATTATTTCATTTCCATGTTGTGTGTACTGTGGGAGACCATATATAGTGAATGCAGGGTCCTGGGTTTAGTAACACTTTAAGTCTGCAGAAAGCATCACATGTTTCTTGCTGCATGGATGTTTGAACACAGTGTTATCTTATTTACAGAGCTCAGTGAACATTAACAGTCTTGATTGGTTTAGTAAATTGAACCCTCTGTCTTGGAGCAAGTATGCATGTTTCATATCTAGACCTAACATGGACTCTTCTAACTCATATTGGAACAAATGATGGCCAGAAAATCAACATTTAGGAGCAGAAGGTCAGAAAAAGCAGCCTACATATCTGTCTCACAAAAAAAGTTTCCATAAAACAAAAACAAAATGTTGTTATTTTTAGCTCTACCCAACCAAAATCAAAGGCATGTTTCTGTCTGGGTAGTTAGGCTACATAAGGACATCTGCTGAAATGGAGCAATGTTAGCATTCACTGCTCTCTGTTGGCCAAAATAACATGAAATTAATTCTCAGAAAGAGGTGTTAAGTAAATTTATTTTGGAATTAAGATCAGAGTGATATTTTAGGAAACAAGCTACCTTTCATAGTATAACCAACCCCCCAGATCTTAAATACATGTGGATATTTCTGTAGTACCCTTAAGGCAACCATATCAGTGGCCATATCCTCTGCTGTGCACTGTGATTTCATCCTCTGATACTTATGTCACTGCTGTGCCCTATATTGATGTGAGCGTCAGAGGTTGGAACCACAATACTTAATGAGGAATACGGGTATTTGGCACTAAGGGAAGTGTCATATACAAAAGAAAATGACTGAGGCTACAATGCCGCAACAGAGGGAAGGTAGGAGACATGGGCAACTGGAGAGGTGAGTACATTAGCTCTTCTATTGCTGCAGGCTTGCAATAGGATTTTGTTATGTGATTGACAGGGTTGTTTAAAGGATACTAGCTAAAAACTGATGATTGTGCACTTGAAATGCAAATATTTTCAATAAAAATATTTTTTTTTATCCATGTTCATTTCTAAACCATATCTGATTGAAGAATCTCATTTAAATGTCTCTTTTATGACTCAACATACATTTTCATACAATGCGCTTTAATTGTTTATGCATTTAATTTATCTTGTGAATGTGAACCATTAAAATATGTTAACAAATTCTAATGAAGTCAGTTATTAGATAAAAACAAAAGAAGACAGTTAATGTAGATAATAGTAAATGCTGCACAAAGAAAACCCAATGCTTGCAGTTATTGTATTCTCCCTTTGAAGTCAGGATCATACATGGCACTCTATCTCTAACAGGCAATTTGTCCTATAGTTTTAGAAGTTTATTCATCGACATGAATAATCATGCAGATGATTATTTTTAGACCATTGCTCATACATGAATGAGATGGTTGGCATAGGCAACATGTTTACTGTGTTCATTAAAACTAGATTGTTCTTCTGATTAGGTTTCTATGACTCCTATCATTACACTACAAACACACCCCTCTCATTTAGGGTAAGTGCATTTGTAACTCTTATATATTCACAATAGCACATACATATGCATTATGTATATACGCATCCTTGCAATGGTCATAGTTAATAATTGAGAGTTATGAGCAAGGTAGCATTTGCAGTTATAAGGCATCAGTGCATACCCATTCCATTTTCTGTAACACACTTAACAAAGAGAAAAACCTACAGTGACTCTACCAGTTAGATTTCTACAGTTATCTTCTAATCTGTGCCAAAAAATGTCAACAAGCACCTTACTGGCTTTCTATAGGCAAAGGAATGAGACCAATTTACTAAACAAATAAAGAAAAGCAGGAATAAGCTGTAAGGATAGGATATGACTGTGTGCCCTACTAGGTGAGTGAATCCCAACCATGGCACTACCCACCTGGAGTTTTCATGTTCTCCCTGTCCTGCGTGGGTTTCCTTTGGGTACTTTAGTTTCCTCCCACCCTCCAAAGACAAACTGGTAGGTTAATTGGCTTCTGACTAAATAGGCTTAGTATGTGTATGTGTGAATGTGAATTAGGGGCCTTAGATTGTAAGTTCCGTGAATGAAGGGACGGATGTAAAGGTCTGCATAATTTGTTGGCTCTATACAAATATCTGTAATAACTAAATTAAAAAATGAGTGCAAACATTCACTCACATGTTCAATTGCAATCCATGAATGTGTGTAGCTGATAAACTGATATTTATTCAATACAGTAAGGTCCTCATTTTCCATGCATAACTGGCATTTGAACTTCTAGGAATGACTCAAACATTTGCACATGTACAGTACGATATCAAAATGTGTATGTATCATTGTTGCTTTTTAGAGACAGTATAATGGTATCATTACGGTGTGAAGGGACTAAAGCAATCAAAAAGCCCTCAAACTAAATCAGAGCATAGCTCAGCGACACCTTCTTAGAGCAGAAGGTATTCACATTTCGCAGCTACATATCTCTTCCTCATTTCAGGACAGTGGATGTAGCTTTACAAATCATTGCTTTACCTCCCATCAGCCAAATGCACATCCAGAACCTCTGGTGTGTAATGTTAATATTGCTTAATATGAGTAATTTGTTCCAAACTGCATGCAGCTGTTTCAGGAATTTTAGCAACCACATGTGCAGAGCATGGAAACCATGGCTCCTATGGAGTTGGACTTGGAACCCAATGAGACAGTATACATTTACAGGTTATGCTGGGAAGGAGCTAAAGCAATGAAAAGAAAACTTTTTTGTGCTATGCACTAATTCATTTGGGGAGCTTTTGATTTCTTTAGTTCCTCACCATAACCTGCATGACTATACTGTCTTGTTGCTCAAGCCTTAATTCACAGAAGCTATAGTTTGCTTAATCTGCACTGATGATGACAAAATGCCTAACACAGCTTTATGCAGCTTGGAATAAATGCCTCTATAATTTAGGCTATATTTACACTGAATGTGCATTTTGCTGTCAGGGTGTAATTTAATTAATTGCATTGTTACACCCACTGTCTTGAAAGGAGAAATAATCCTCTTATTTTTGGGATATGTGACAAAATTCTGTTCTAAAAATGATGTACTCTAACATGCATTATTGCTTACTTAAAAAAAAAGTTGTTTTACAATCTTTTATAAATCACATATTACTATTATGCAAGCCACAGTGTAGCTGATTTCGGTTTGGATGCTAGTAAATCACCTATATCAATAAAATATGCTTAAATTTGCTATCAGCATCAACAAATGATAAATGTCATGGGCATAGATCTACATTGGTAAATCAGGTTCAGTTTGTCTTTCTGTCTCCAGTGATTCCAAATCAAACCAGTTCAGTTTTATTAAACCAGTATACTGTATGCCCTGATGGGAAATTCAGATATTGTGGTATGCCCAGTAATTATTGTTTAATTGTTGGAAAGGACTTTGAACCAAAAAGAAAAGTTAGAGTTATACCTCCTTCGCTAATGTACTCCTGCCAGACAATTTACGATATGTTTAACAAAACAATATAATTACTTGCACTAAGTCCATAAAAATAACAATATCCTTCTAAAATCAAACCTTGTTTGTACACTTAAGAAGCCAATATATTTTATTGGATATACTCTTTGTCACGTTATGCGAAAATAAAAAAAATGCTTCCTTGATGCTTATTGAATTTTGTTCCTGAAGATGACTTTTTCAAAATAAACATATTGTCATCCTATTTTGTATAAATTAATTTTAATAAACACAGAGGAAGATCAATACTTTCCTTCTACAACAGCCTAAAGAAATACTGTGCATTGTAATATTGACAAAAATCAATGCATTTTGAAGCAATCAGTTTTAATGAAAAGCCAGAGGTCCTTTAACCAGGAAAATAATCTGAGAATGAAAAGTTGCCATGCACTTATTAAATGACTTTAAGAATTATTCAAGGTCATATGTTACCTTTTTTTCATGATTTCCTAACAGAACAACTGAGGAGGGATCACTTTTTATTCCATAAATAAGTTTGTTTGCCTGAAGTATAGACGTAAAAATGAATGCTTTCTCACCAGTATTCTAAAACTAAATTTGATGTAGTTAATAAGAGACACAAGGGCAGTGTGACATCTCCCTCTGGCCTTCTTAGCCATTTTTCTAGACCTGACTCAGTGGCTTCTGCCAGTACCCAGCTTTTACAGAATATGTCATGCATATATAAATTTTAATAGCTCTGATAATATATAGACTGAGAGATCTGCATATATTCAACCACTATTGTCCCATTAACCTTTTCCACCAATTCACACTTCATGCAGCTAAACTGCCCGCATTATGAATTTAAATAGAGTTTGTGCTGTTAAGCCTATCCACAACAATGTGATTTTATCTGAAATCTCTGCTGCACTGTGTTATATTTAAAACAGTAATATTTTCATTATGAGTGTTTCTTAATATCAAAAATGGACAAAAAGGCCCTATTAATATATTTACTTTACTAAAATGAATAGGATACCATATGTAAAATTCCTCTCAGGGACCCAAGCACTACAAAAATTAATATTGTCAATGAACTCTTTAACATTCAGATTAAGGATGATATTAGCATCAGAAGCCAACTAATATCCATTGATAACATGTAATGTATCCTGTATTTCATTATAGAAGTACATGTGATTAATTTTATCTTGCCAAACTCCTAATTTAAAGATTTAAAGTAGTTATAAAATTATGCATTTGACCAGCATTGCCCTTGCAGCTAAAGGGCTGGGTATGCATACTGCATGAGTAGCTTCTAGTAATTCAGATTCCCCAAAAGAAAAGAAAATCCATCTGAGACTGTACTGGGGCCACATGCCATCTTTATCTTAAACTAAGGACCACAAAAGTCCCTCAAAGGCATAATTACAAGAGACTGTGATAATGTTGCAAGTGATGCAGCTAAGAGCAAACTGAAGAAAAAAAAAAGGTTCTTAGCACAGCTGTGACAAATAAATTTACCAGCCAGCGGGCACCCTGCTTCAAGCCAGCAACTTGACAAGAACATGCACAGATAAATACCACAATAGTTAGCCTATGAGACTAAGCCTAAAGGTGTTCAATTTAGGATGTAGTCATTCATCCTACATTTGGTGAAACATCATCCTATTTCCAGCAAAAGATATGGGAGTCCAACGTACATTCATTTTACAGTATAACTATTATGACTACATATAAAAAAAGCTTCTTACTAATACTACTACTACCACTACGACTAATGAAAAACCCTCCAAAGCACACCTCACTGAAACAAAATGTTATGTGTAAAAGGACTGCAGAATACAAGAAACGGAGGTGCATACCTTTTTACTTAACATTAGTATACACACATGTTCCTTGCTGCATGAAGAAATTGGAAATCTTTTGACAAAAGAAGAAAATGGAACTGTCCAGGGTGCTAATCCAAAAACTGATAGCACTATGTCTCAGTTACACTTCTACGTAGTTCTATGTTAGGTAACCATTCATCTTAAAAATTAATTACATCGTATTCTGCCAATTAAATGTCTCCATACTATATACTTTGTTTAAAAATGTAATATAATGATCATTAACAAGAGAATTGCCTATGGTGATGAAAGCAAATTTTCAATATGTACCTTTTAGATATAGTATGGTAAATGCATGATATGTAGTTTCATGCCTTTAAATGGTTTCAAAAAAGTGAGGAGAGGGGCAGTGTGACACTTGGCTATAGCCTTAGAGTTCCATCATTCCAAACCAGCAAATAACAACAGAAAAAGAACTAGGGTGGCACCCTTGGATAAAAATTCAAGACATAAAAAAATCCCAGATTTATTAATCATACCATATACAATTTTAAAAGAATCACATGCTGTATGATGCACAATACAATATTCTTTTATGGCACACTTCAAAGACCACTTTGACCACTGTATATATTTGCATTATACTGAGTGTCCCAGTATATATTCATACACATAGACAAACACACTCTTATAAATAAATGTAAACAAACATTTTAAAATATATTAAAACATGAACAGTGTCAGTAGGGCAGTGTGCAATGTCAGTAGAGCACTGGACGGTGTCAGTAAAGCAGTGAACAGTGTCAGTATAGCAGTGGATAGTGTTAGTAGAGCAGTGGAAATGTCAATAGGGCAGAGTTTGGTGTTAGTAGGACAATGGATGGTGTCAGTCAGTAGATGTGTCAGTAGGGCAGAGGTTGGTGCCACTAGGACAGTGGATGGTGTCAATAGTGCAGTGGATTTTGTCAGTAGGGTAGAGGACTCCATCATTAGAGAAGTGGACAGTATCAGTAGGGCAGAGATTGGTGTCAGTAGAGCAGTGGATGGTGATGGTAGTTTTTTAGTTTTATTGATTTATTTTTCTAATTTTTTTTAAATTTTTACAATGCCATTTTTTATTATTTTTTGTAACTTTTTTTAGGAGCCCCACTCGAGGGGTTTGGTGAAATATCAGGGGTCTAAAAAGCCCCCTTATGTCTCTCTTTTGAGACAGAAAAAGGGGCTGAAGACAGAGAATCCCCATTTCCTTTTGTGCAGCCTCAGTTTCTCAGTTCCTTTTCTGGACAGTGAGTGAATGGGAAGTGCTGTGTTCTTCCTGTTGGTTCACAAACTGGAGGGAAGTCACCAGTGCTGAAGTGGGGGAGGGCAGGGGAGCACACTGGAGCTGGGCAGCAGAAAGAGGAAGAACTGCCTGTGACAGCTGAATGCTAATGGAAGGGAGAGGAGGAGAAACCTGTTTTCAGCGGATACAGCAGGAAAATACAGATTGGTTTCAGTAAATGATCACCCCCACCCACCCAGGATCTGGGGGTCAGCAAGGAAGGATTAAGGTCGACTCATCACCTGCTCGGGTTTGATGGGTTGCCCACCTCCAGATTTGGGTATGTCCAGGCACACCCCATGTGCGTGCCTATGGTTATAAGACACCCATGCAATTGCACTGATCTCAGGATAGTGGTTTCAATTAGTTAATGGCATCATACAGTTACAATAATCTACAGCTACACTCATTTTTACAAGGAAATACACATTGTAGCTATTGGGTTACTCCTATAAGGGACTTAAGGTTAGGGAGGTCTCAGGCATAATGTTGTCCTATCACAAGGTGGAAGTGGTTGAGTGGATCTCTCTTCCCAGTCCTCAGAATAGAAATGAGCTGAAAGATTGTTATGCCTTTAGTATGCTGACATGCAAACTACAAATTTGGTGGTGATCAGGCATAGGATTCTTTGACTGCCATCTCCACACCCTACAGACAAGTCATTGCAGAGGAGATAAGCCTTTTGAATGCTCTGTTATAAATCACATTAAAAAGCAACTTGCATAAGTTACAGGAATGTCTTCTAGCATTGACCCATTACATTTTGACTGATAATTTTGGTATATAAATTAGTAGTCTTTGACCTTACATTTGAAAGTAACTAAAATAATAACTATGCTGATTTCAGCTACCGACTAGCTTCTGTCTTTTTTCTACTAACATGCTCTAGGAAATAAAAAAAAGGTTTATTGTTTATGAAGAGTATCATAGACAGTTCTTCTGGACATGTTCAGTCAACCTCAAAGAGCCAAGCACATGGTTGAAATACAATATCTTATTACTGGTTTGGTTGCCACAGGAATTGTAATTTTGCATAGCCATTCCTGATAAACATACATCTCTGTTAGTCAGTAGGGTTATTCTGATTCTTCCTGGGTAAGCTCCCTGCTCACTTAGGGTTGCCACCTCATCCTTTTAAAACCGAACACATGTTAATTACACAGGTTCTGTGATTGATTAAGCTGTTATTTAAACTCAACTAGTACCTTATCTGCATTAAATGTGCCTCAGAACCTGTGTAATTAATATGTTTTTGGTTTTAAAGGGATGAGGTGGAAACCCTATGCTCACTGCACAATGGGAATGATACCTAAGGAGGAGGGAAGATGTAGAGAGGTAACATAGGAGGCTAAACAGATGAACAACAAAATAAATTGTTTAATTTATAAAAAGCAGTTCATGTCGGACGCAGTGCTGAACAATCGCAAAACTGGCTGTACAGAAAGACAAATAAGAAAAACATATGCATTTAAATGCTTTCATTTGCTAATAACTTTACAATTTTCTTTAACCAAAGAAACATTTCTAACTTAGTATATAAAAAAATCTAGAAGGAAATTACATTATGATTTTCATTTCCCATTGTTATTCTTCTATTGTTTATATAACGGCTATAAAAATGCTTATATAACTGTCATAAAATATGCATGTATTGTAAAACATGTTTTTTTCTGCACCAAGGAAGAGCAGAGTGGAAAACAACCGAGAATAGAAACAGAGGATTAATAATTACCAATTGTAAACTAGTTGATGGAATCCTTCACAGGCTTTGTGCTGCTCAGAGCAGAGAGTGCACCTTGTTTTCTATGTGATGTCCTTTCACAAAAGAGTTAACAGTTAGAGGCAGTCAGTCTGTCAGCTTGATAATCAGTGGGCCAGATTAATCTGCCTGATTCAGTGAACTATTGTGATTTATTCTGTCATCAGCTGTTACTGCACTGCTGACATCTTAAGATTTTTAAAGTGTGACTTGTGTAGCACATAACATTTTATCTTAGCCTACTTCTGTTGAAATCATCTTTCTATCTATATGTGCCACATTGTTCATCTGTCTTTCTTTAAACAGAGCATTTAGAAATAGTTTATACATGGTTTGTTTCAAAGGGACACAGCCGGGACACTGATCTGCTTTAAAAATAGATGGAAGAGAATGAAAGACTAGTAGATTATTCAGTGGCTGTGAATTTTGTATCCTTTCTGTCCATGGGGCTGTGATGGGTTGTGTAGGAAAGCCATCAAGACACCCTCGGCACACTGCAAAGGATTAGCATTCTGGGCAGAGATGTATGCTTCATTCAAAAGTTGTTTTTTTGTCCGCAAAGCTCTGCATGCTTGCCAGTCACTGAGCTCAAATCCTGTTGGATTGGCCTTTCTGAAGGCAATAACATTATGTAATACCATCATCGAATAGAAAACTGTGTGGCTGTATAAAAGTATTGCTGTTAACTGACATGAATCAAAAAGGATTAAAGCTGAATTCTAGGTATGGATTTTCTGCATAGTTACATTGGTCCAGGTGGACCATTGTAAGTAAATGTATTCCATACTTGTCTGGTCCCTGTAGATGCAAAGAGTCCCATGCCAAGAGGCTCCGCTGCATAGTAACCACATGGGGTCGCTTGCTTGGCATGGGTACTATTCAAAGACGCCTTTATAGTTTTCCCAATTAATGCAAAGCTTTCTTTGATTGAACACAGTGAAGAGGTGGGGAGGTTACATCATGTTACATTAGTCAAAACTATGCAGAAAAATCCATACCTGGAACTCAGCTTTAAATGAGTTACTTTGTATTTTCCTTAGAACATGTTTCTTCAGAGTTCCTCCATTTTAATTACAGTGTTGTAGATCAACTGTCTGTTGATCTCTGGGGCCGTGTTAGGTCATATCATGTGATCTATTTCTGCTGAAATGCATCCTTCTTAGAGAAACATTGTATGAAGTTGGGTCTGCTTGTAATTTATTTATTGTTTGCATTCTTATTATGTTTGTATAAACCTTAAGGCTAAGTTCACACTGATGTGATGTAGGAAATGTGCAGAAATTGCTGCGTTTCCCACATCGCACAGCATAGCAATCACACTGTGTACATGCAATCTGCTGTGGGTGTCAATTAAAAGTTAACAATACCCCAAAATCAGGTTGCAGAATGCAGTGTTTGCTTGAATTGGATTGCATGGATACAAATACCAAAGTGATCCAATTCCACGACAAAAAAAAAAAAGGTGCCTGTACCTTTTTTGTGAGGATGCGGTACAGTTTGAGCTGTAGGCTCAAACTGCACTATACAGAAATGCAGTGTGATTCTTGTGCAAATAACATGTGACATGACATTGTGACCTTGGTCTAGCTGTAGGTAATCTAGGTTTTGTCAGCTTTATAAAGTATTTGTCAGATTGACAAATATGAACACTTTGAGGGAAAATCCATCAGCAAGGCTGTGGTTCCCCCTAATCATTAACCTCCCTGGCGGTATTCCCGAGTGTAGCTCGGGGTAGAGTTTCAGTACCAAAAGCGGTATCCCCGAGCTACACTCGGGCTTACCATGTGGCGTTGCTCAGGGATTCACTGCAGCGCTTACCTTGTCCTTCGCTCCCGCGATGAGTCCCCTGCAATGTCCCCGGCCATCTCCTCCGGCCGATGCCGGCATCTGGCTTCCGTGTTCCGGTGCCTGTGACGTCGGGACGTATGGGTGCCGGAACCAGTGGCAAATTTCAAAGTTTTAAAAAATGTCATTTTTTTAAAAACGATTATTAGATAGCAAAACATTACTGTTTCAAAGCATTTCACATACATTTTGTCCCTACTGCTTTGTCCTGTGCCCTGCCTGCATTTTGACTGTTCTTTCTGCCTGGAAACTGAGAAAAGTCCATGGTGTCCAAAAAGCATCCCTTTAGGTCAAAAGCGATTTTAGACAACCTAGAGAACAGCGATAGTAAATCAGAACCACTTGCAGAATTGAGTGATAATGATTCATGGGGAAATTCATCATCAGACACTGAAAATAATTTTGCGACTTTGCTCAGCGATGTGCGAACTTGGCGCTATATTTCAAATTTCAGTGTTTTTGGTTTGATTATATTATTGAATTAAATTTATTATTATTATTTTTCAAATTTTAACATACCCGGAATGCTTACTAGACTCTTGTTCAGACAGATTTCAGTGAGTTATTCCTAAAAATTACAGCCTACAATAAAAAAAACTACATATTTCCATGCAAAAAAATGGTACCGCTTTCAGCACCAAAAATCTGAAATAATCATACTGCCAGGGAGGTTAAACTGGTTGTAAAGCCAATTTTTTTCATTAAATAAAAAAAGATGCTATACTTACCTGTTCTGTGCAATTGCTCCTCCTCTTTTGGAATACCTCACTGGCTCTCTTCGCTCCTCCTTTCCTGCGGGTGCCCTCATAGCAAGCTGTGTGCTATGGGGGCACTCATGCAGACATGCTCTGAAGGCAGGCTGCGTGTGTCCATAGTCACACACAGCTTGACTTGGCCATGCCCCTCCCCCGATTCCTGCTCACTGGATTTGACTGACAGCAGCAGGAGCCAATGGCTTCCACTACTGCTTGAATTTCCTGTAAGACCAGGAAGTAAAGGGAGAAGACCTGCAACCAGGCACAGCACTGGATTGCTATCAGGCTCAAGTGTTTAGTGGGGGGTAGAGGGAGCAGTTAGTGGGGAGTTTTTACCAGCATCAAGATAAAAAAAAACTCTGATACTGTAGAACCACTTTAACATTTGCTCATGTATCTAGTTAAATCTAACAATAGTCTGTCCATCAGTTAAATCTGTACACCAGGCATTATCTGGCATTTCTCCTGTCTTAGTGACTCCAGTAGCCAGTGGATTATTTTTTCTATACTGTCTCACCATAGCTATTCTTGTTCTGCATCAGTTATCAATGAAACTTTTCTCTGCCCTTCCAGAAAGCAGCTCTGCAGATAAGATAGATAAGAGTCATTTTTTTGTTGAGGGCCCATTCAAACTTTGCCATTTTGGTGCATTGTGTTAATGCATGCATGTTAATATTTGTTGCAGTAAGGGAGCAAGCACAGATGAATATGCTCCCAATGTACCATAATGGATGAGAAAACCCTGTGATGCAACATTTTTTGCATGCAGCATACTGCAACATGAGGTTGTGCATAACCATGCACTGCAACACGTGCACCACAGCTGCATTATCCTGTCAATAAAAATATATGTAATGTAGCAATTATGTGCCTGTCACCACATCACACTGCTCTAGAGAGCCATGAATAGGCTCTGAAACATACATAGTTTTTCCGGGCTATTAATAGATTGGGATCTAAAAAAACATACATAATCACCTAGATGGATGCAGCATTGGACCAATATCTGCTGCCGCCTCTAAGACTGAGAATTGAGTGGTCAAAGACCACTGATTGCTCAGTTCTCAGTCTTCAGTGAGCAAAGAGAGGTGACTGTCAGTCACCAGCTGTCTGCTCTGCCCCCACAGCACTCACTGGAGCACCGGACTGTGCAGGGGGAAGGCGCTGCTGGCTCAGGCTGTCAGCGGCTCACTGGAAGGCTGAAGCAGCTGCTGGTCAGGAATTTGGGTGGATCCTGATTTTAAAGTTGGAATATCTCTAGATCTTGGACCCACTCAATGACATCAGCCAACAGTGGACATTAGCCTGCTGTCAGCTGAAAACAGGTTACAGGAGTGCAGAATGAAGTTCTCTCTTCTGACCCACAGGAGTAGGGCTAAATTATCTTTATTTATTTATTTCAGGTACTTATATAGCACTGCCAATTTACACAGCACTTTTACATATACATTGTACATTCATGTCAGTCCCTAACCCTTAAGGGGCATACAATCTAAGATCCCTAATGTACATTCATACATACACATAATAGGCCCAATTTAGACAGGAGCCAATTAACCTGCCAGCATGTCTTTGGAGTGTTAGAGGAAACTGGAGTACCTGGAGGAAACCCATACAGGCACAGGGAGAACATGCAAACTCCAGGCAGGTGGGGCCGTGGTTGGGATTCAAACCAAAGACCCCAGTATTGCCAGGCAGAAGTGCTAACCATTTAGCCACTGTGCTGCCGAGTTTTATGTTTTTCTGTTTGCAGATGTTTCACTTAAATGAAAATTTACTTTGTTAGACACATAAGCTTTTTAGGATACCTGCATTATATGGATCCAGTTAGCAAAGCCAGCAGATACACTAGATCTGTTTGAAGATAATAGGATAGATTTACTAAAGGCAAATTTACTGTGTACTGCAAGTGCAGTTACTCCAGAGCTTAGTAAATGAAGTAAAGAAGGTGCATTCTCCTTGTGTATTACCGTAATATCAAATTTGTTGAACGATAGATCACAAAGGGATACTCACAAGCCAACCATATAAACAGACATAGAGCCAGATCTTTCAGCCCCAGACAATGGGGTCCTGTCCCAGATACTGCCTGATTGGGAACACTGATGCATTTTGGGAGATCTATGCCCTTCCACAGAGCTGAGGAAGGGAGTTCATCTCCCATAACGCATCAGCTTTCCCAACCAGGCAGTATTTGGGACAGGACCCCATTGTCTGGGGCTGAAAGATCTGGCTCTATGTCTGTTTATATGGTTGGCTTGTGAGCATCCCTTTGTGATCTATCTTTCAACAAATTTGATATTACAGTAATGCACGAGGAGAATGCCCCCTCTTGTGTTTTGTTTTTGACAGTTCCTAGATTCCCCAGATCTGTGGAGGGCTGCACCTCGTCAAGTGACAGATACCATGTGGAATTGTGAAGCACCAAGATTTGAGCAATGTTGTGTTTGGCATCATTTGAAAGCTTCACTTTGCACAGAATACCCAATCACATGCAAGGAAAATAATAAACAGCATTTTTGCTTACACATGAAAGAATAATTGAAATCAGCAGAATTTCTCTTCATTTCAGAGCTTCCCCTTAGATCTAGAGCAACTGAACTTGAAGTGCACAGATTGTTTGTCTTTAGTAAATCAACCCCAATGTCTTCACTAAATGCTTCACAACAGAACAGTGATCAGACTACATGTACAGTACAGGAACACAAGGTGGGCATCTGTAGCAGGCACTAACAATGCAGCAACAACACATCTACAAAACATCAGACCACATAATTATTTAATATTGAAAACAAAAAATTACATTGCAGAAGAGGGTGTTTCCTAACACTTGCATACATCATACATTTAGCTCTAAATTAATGATACATGATGTTGGAATGTTGTTTTGAATCCAAAGTTCCAACAGTGACTGCATGTTAGATAGCACTGATACATTTTAAAGCATTTTTACAGGTGACATACATTCTTGCAGATAAATAAGTACTGTTCAATACAAGCTAAACAATGCTGAAAAAGACTGCATAACCAGTTAAGATCACCAGGTGGCAATGCAGAGCTCTTACTTTCCCAACCATTCATTATACAGTTATTACTACTTAGATGAGCAGAAGAGCCTTCATTTTCCATAATGTTCTACATACTATAGCCAATGTGTTCATCCAAAAAGGATGATTTTTTTGTAAGGAAATTTAACTGTGCTGCATTTCAACTAGAAATCATTTTTTTTTTAAATGCATTCAAATTGGCAAAAAAGAAAATGTGCATTTATTGTTTTGTGCAAATGAGCCTGCAAACCATTGCAACTATGGCCAGTGCAGTGCACAGGCTTCTTCAGACTCTTCCTTCCACTTTCAGGTATGGAGTTGAAGGTAGTGTCAATAGACTATGAGAGCAGTAATAACAGCACTTGTGTTCACCTGACAACACCATCTGATATGGCGGCAGACAGAATATGTAGCTCATTTATTCACAAATCTCTGTGACTCTGTTCCACTGAGAACTTAAAGTCTGTCTCCCACGGTGCCAGATGGGACGTTTAGTTCATTTATTCACAGACTGAAAGGGACTGCTGCAACTGGGGAGAAGATGCCCTGCATGTTCTTGTGAGGCCGGGTGGGTAGTGAGGGGTGTTGTCTGCTTGCAACCATGATACATAATGGGGTTGATTAACTAAAAGCAAATAGACTTTGCATTGCAAGTGCACTTTAAAGTGTACTGAAAGTGCAGTTGCTCTAGATCTGAGGGGAACATGCAAGGGAAATAAAAAAAAAACAGCATTTTTGCTTGCACATGATTAGATGAAAGAAATCAGCAGAGCAGTTGAAGTGCACTTGCGGGTGCGCTTGCGGTGCACATGTAGTGCACAGCCCATTTGCTTTTAGTAAATCAACTCCATTGTGCCCTGAATATGGGTGTAACACGCAATATGGTCTAAAAGGTGGAGTTAGCCTTTAACCCCATATTTCTACATTCTTGAAGTTTATAGTGTACTCTACCTGTTTCTTCTTTGATGTGTATTCAGATTATTATCATCACTCTATACTTTGTATGCACAACAGGATATATTTTACCACTAGGCAATCACATTGTGAATATGAAGCTTATAATAGCTCTAGCAAAGAGTGTGGGGTCTAAAGGGTCCTTAATCTCCAATCCAAGAACTAATGGTATGCATTCAAACATACAATACTGTACATTCTAACAAATGAAAACGTATTTAATATAAATACTGAATACAGTGCAAAAATGAAAACGTGATCTTAATCAGTAAAACAGAGCAAAGAGTTAGTGAAAAGATCAGAATCCAGTCTATCGGTCTGTTCTATACACTGTATCAAACAAGTGCCATATTCTTTTAGTGATCTAGAAGATGTCATTTCAGTTTTTCTTGTAAATACTAAAACTTTATCTATAAGATTATGGGACTATACACTGCCATTGGGTACAGAGATGTGTTAGGTGACTTTTAGCTTTTGCCTTGTATTGCCCTTTGCATTAATTTTCACATGGTGCATGACAATATAAAGCAAGCAAAGTAATATTGTTCGTAATGAACCATACCTCTCAATAAACACCTAAAGCTTTATTTATAATGGATTCTAGACATCAGAATCATGGACTATATTCCCAATTTTAACATTTCTTGAAATATGTACCTTTCTGTTTATTTTTTGACATATTAACCTGAAGCCTCCACAGATGACATCTTAAGGTAGCCCACAGACAAGTCTTTTTTTTTTTCAGTCAAACAGCTTGAACAGGAAAAAACTCCAAAAAACTAGAGCTCCCCATGCACACATTCAAGGTGGATGTGGAATCCTCCCCACTGAGCTGTTGTATTCTTATGGCAGGGAGATCATCAGAATACATTGATCAGCTTTGAAGGCTATAGCCTGCAGCACTGATCGAGCAGAGAAAATCTGAGAGAGTGGTTGTACAGAAGTCAATGAGTAGATCAACTTCTGTACAACCACAGTGCCCATACCTGGATTGAAATTTGGTCAGTCCCTGCTGAACCAGCCAAATTTCAGTCCATGTATGGCTGACTTAAGACAACTATCAGATTAAAGGTTTATTAGGATGGCCAGAAAATTTTGGTTGATAGAGTGTGATTTACTATAAAGGTGAATAGAGCATTCCTAGGAGTCAGACAGAAATAAGTATTATATAATATATGCATAATGTTGTGTGTTAGTGGAAAATACTTTATGTTAGTTTGATTGATTACTGATATTTGGATTGCATATGACCAGTTAAAAAAAATATACTACTCAAAACAATTAAAGGAACACTTTGAAAACACATCAGATCTCAATGGGGGAAAATATCATGCTGGATATCCATACTGATATGGACTGGGTAATATGTTAGGAAAGTAAGGATGCCGCATTTTTTGATGGAAATAAAAATTATCAATCTGCAGAGCACTGAATTAAAAAACACCCCAAAAAGTGAAAAAATGATGCAGCAGGCTAGTTCGTTTTAATGAAATTTAATTTCAGCAAATCAAAATGGTACTCGGTAGATTGTATGGCCCCCACATGCTTGTATGCATGTCTGACAATGTCGGGGCACGCTGCTAATGAGACAACAGATGGTGTCCTGGAGTATTTGCTCCCAGATCTGGACCAGGGAACCACTGAGTTCCTGGACAATCTGAGGTGCAACCTGGCATCGTCGGATGGACCGAAACATGATATCCCAGAGATGTTCTATTGGATTTAGGTCAGGCGAGCGTGGGGGCCATTCAATGTTATCAATTCCTTAATCCTTCAGGAACTGCCTGAATACGCTCGCCACATGAGGCCGGGCATTGTCTTGCACCAGGAGGAATTCAGGACCCACTGCACCAGCGTAGGGTCTGACAATGGGTTCAAGGATTTCAACCCGATACCTAATGGCAGTAAGGGTGCCATTGTCTAGCCTGTAGAGATCTGTGCGTCCCTCCATGGACATGCCTCCCCAAACCATCACTTACTCAACACCAAAATGGTCCTGATGAACGATGTTAAAGGCAGCATAACGTTCTCCACAGCTTCTCCAGACCCTTTCACATCTGTCACGTGCTCAAGGTGAACCTCCTCTCATCTGTGAAAAGCACAGGGTGTCAGTGGCAGACCTGCCAATTCTGGTGTTCAATGGCAAATGCCAATCAAGCTCTATGGTGCCGGGCAGTGAGCACAAGGCTCACTAGAAAATGTCAGACCCTCAGGCCACCCTAATGAATTCTGTTTCTGATTGTTTGGTCAGAGACATTCACACCAGCGGCCTGCTGGAGATTATTTTGTAGTGCTCTGGCAGTGCTCATTTTGTTCCTCCTTGCACAAAGGAGCAGATGGGTTAAGGACTTTCTATGGTCATGTCCAGCTCTCCTAGAATAACTGCCTGTCTCCTGGAATCTCCTCCATGCTGGAAGACACAGCAAACCTTCTGGCAGTGGCACGTATTGATGTGCCATCCTGGAGGAGTTGGACTGCCTGTGCAACCTCTGTAGAGTCCAGGTAACACCTCATGCTACCAGTAGTGACACTGACCCTAGCCAAATGCAAAACTAGTGAAAAGCAGTCAGAAAAGATAAGTAGGAAAAAAATTGTCAGTGACCTCTACAACCATTCCTTTTTTGGGGGTCATCACATTGTTGCCCAGTTAGTGCACCTGTTGTTAATTTAATTAACATCAAAGCATCTGAAAGCGATTAACAACCCCCTCTGCTACTTAACTGGCCAGATCAATATCCCAGGAGTTTAATTGACTTGGTGCTATACTCTGATTAAAAATTGCTCCTTTAATTTTTTTTGAGAAGTGTATACTATATGTATAAATAATGGAAGAGCACAGTACTCTTTAAAAGTTCATATCATAATATTTTCATCAAATGAAATCAGTACATCAGAACACACAGGAAGGCAGTTTTGGCATATCCTCCCTTCTTTAAGGTCAAAGTAAGATACAATATAACAAGGAAAATTGAAAACAGGAAAGTCTGAAGTCTGGCCAATTCCACTGGTTCCCTGGCTGTCTCTAAGATAGTTGGGTCACCAACATAACAGTCAGATGTCAGTGTTTCTCCCACAGTGAAGGTGATCTCCATGTCATTTTATGATGGATGGACTCTTACTTTTATACCTAGTATGAAGCCTTTCTGATTTACGTTTCTGTTTGAACAAGAGGACTATTGTACATTTATCTCTACTTTGGTCACCTACTTAATGGGCTCCTAACTCTTTGAGGTGACATCTAAACAACTATACAAGCCTTGCATATAAGTTACACATCTAAACCATGCATATAAGGTCTCTGAGGTCCCTGTAGAAATGGACATGGAAATTTGTATACTACTAATGACAGGTTAAATCCACCTGGAGAATGGATAATGTTGCACAAACGTATTCTCTTGGTGGTCATTGTTAAAGCCTATATATGAACATTGATAAATCTCAGGTTAAAATGATTCTAAGCTATACTGTATTTGTATGTTTAAAAAATAACAAACGATATACTTATGTTGTAAAGTGCTGTATAAATCCTGTACAATACTAATACTTACCTGCTCTGTGCAATGGTTTTACTCTTTTCGGGTCCCCAGCTGGCACTCCTGGCCCCTCCCCCCCTGACCAACCCCATAGCAAGAGACTTGTTATGGGGGCGGCTCTGCCCCCCCTACTCTCTTCACTGGCTGTGATTAACAGCAGCAGGAGCTTCCTCGACTTCCAGTGAGGAGAGAACCTCTTATGCATATCACTGGATTGAGATCAGGTTTAGGTAAATATTTTGGAGCAACTGGGGGGCAGGGAGAGGGTTAGCTGCATACAGATGGTTTTTTTACCTCAATGCATAGAATGTATTAAAGTAAAAAACCTCTTAGAACCTCTTTAAATCCATGCTGAGACCTTTCTCATACCAGGAGCAAGTTTTTTGGATAACAACTTTACAACATTCATAGATTGGCTATGTCACCTCATGTCACCTCGATGTGATGATTTTAACCTTTTGATGTGCTACATCCTCAGCAACACGGGAAGTTATTACCGAGCCCACTTGGAATACAATGTGGATGATATAACACTCTAATTTGTCTATGGAAGAAGTGGATGATTCAGCTAATTGTTGATTTGCTACTCTTCAGTTGCCCTAGTGATTGCAGGATTAACCATTTCACTCACAGAGCCTTTTTACACCACGACTACCACCTCCATAACTTTGCTCTCTTTTGTGTAAAATAGCATTGCATAGCTGTAGCAACATGTGTGGAAATTTCTTATGTGATCAAAGTAAATCTATACTGACTACCAACTAACTAAGATAATGTTACATCTGTGCAACAGGCACCCTAAAATGTCTGTTTCTACATGAACAACACTGCCCACCTTTCCAGTCTGTCCCTCGAGCCCCCTAAAAATTCTATGTAGGCTCCAAATTTCTGAAAGGTAGGCATAGGCACAACACCCAATCCCCCCATATAACTGTGCACAAGCTTTGTGTTACAGCCCTTTTCAGTTCTCTTCAGGCACTGCTCATTTCCAGCCTTGCTCCAGCTCTCTCTACATGACAGGATTTCTCTGTTCTTCTTTGTATAATTTAGACTTAGCTTTCTTGCTTGTAAAGTCCAATCGAGCTCCATTCAAGCTTTTCCCATTTTAAACCTTGTTCCTGCTCACTCTTCTGTGCTACAGCCCAGGATTTCCTTGTGTCTCTTCTTAGATTTCATTCATGATCTTCCGATTTGAGTCTTAACATGTTAAGGATGCTGGGAGTGGCCTAGAGAGTATTTGTTCACCAGCCTTTCAAAAAGGCTGTGCTGTGTCTTCATCCCAGCTACCTGACAGCAATAATACTGAAGCCTACTATTGTCTAATTTTCTAACCCAGAATGATTGACCATTTTCTTGTATTCTACCCTGTCTACTACTTGTTTGTTGCTGACTTGGACTACCTGACTACCCTCTGCTAGTAACTTGTCTAGACCCCCACTTGGCTTTGACTACCCTCTAGTATCCTGTCTCTCCTCCTGTCACCCTATTGAACCCCATAATGGGGCAATCCTAAAGACCTGTACCTTGGGCAAGCCCTCATCTCCTGCCAGGGGGCTTTGTAACACTTGGTGATTATGTTTTCCCCTATTTCCCATACATATAAATGTAGAATTTAAAAAATGCAATACCTACAGTATATTGATTCAATTAAATATTTCTGCATGGTGCTTTCGTTTCTGTTATGTTGCTCAAATTTTAGTACTTTTTTGGATTTCATCCATTGCCAGATGATCTTAGTAAATGTTTTAGTAAGAGATTTTATATCTTTTAGTTTAGTCATAAAAGTAACGTGAATTAATTATAGAATCTTCGGGAAGTAGACCATTGTTAAAAGCATGCATCTGCCTTAATCATTTAAAATGCTTAGTATAAAACTGCATAAACTCTTGTATTATAGCTTAAATTGCCTGAATAATATTCCACCTAATCATTTGTGTGATTTTTCTCTTTTTACATTATGAATAAAGAAATTCTTATTAAAATATTTTACCTTTAAATGTTGCACACTGGCAAAAACCATTACACTACACTAAAGGCAAAAACTGTACCTAGTCAAAGATTTTTTTTTTTTTTTAGTTTTAAGACTGGTGCAGGGTTTGATCCTTTCAGGTTTTTCTTACAGTTTATGTAGCCACTAGAGATATTCACTCACTGCTCCCCACTGTCATTAGGATTGACTATAAAAAAAAAAAAAAACTGTGTTGTCACTAGCATTACCCCAGGGAGTGTTCACTTTCCATTCTACCATGAACTGGTATAGGGGCCCTTTCCTCACAGTGAATGACATTAACTAGACACATTATCTTGATCTTTAGTGCAAGCACAGATTGTATTCAAAATGTAATGTTCAGCTAGAAGAGAAATAAAGACAGTTCAAAAAAGTTCATGAAGCAGGCATAAACAAAGACTGACTAACATATACATTTAGGCCTGGTTCACATATGTGCGGTCGTGCAGGCTGTGATTTACACGGCATGAAAGCCCATTCATTTGAATGGACTCCTGTGCCCTGGGACATGCAGGGAAGAAGTCCCTGCACTACTTGGGAAATCGCAGCCTGCACGAGAACTGAGGTTCCCAGTACGGTTGCGATTTCCAGTGTGGTTGGTGTGGCTGCAGGTATTTGTGCGGGTCCCACAGTGGCACCACCTGCACAGATGTGAACCAAGCCTTTTACAAATTTTTTTAGTGCGAACTTCCATGTAGCTTTGTTTTTCAATAATTTTGTATAATTATAAAATATTGCTTCTCAGTATAATAATTTTGGGAATGGTAATTAAAATGACATAGACTATTTCCATATTATGAAAAGTACTTCATATTTACATTTGCTTGATTATTGGATATCTGTTAACTTGCAGTAATGATAAACTAACACATGATTGCTTTTGTGCTATATTACACACACACATATATATATATATATATTTATATATGTGTGTGTGTACATGGGTTTTTCTAATGTGTCTCATAGGACCAATCTTTAAAAAACATTTTCTGTACATAGTAAGAATCAGAAAAGGAATTGTATGCTGCCATGGAGATGCACCAGAAAAGGGAAAGCAAACTATATCATACGTGTTTGGAACGTAAAAGTTAAATATTTAAACAGTTAACGGAGATAGTGTTTTTCTTACAAATTTCACCATTGTATAGACAACAGGATTTTCTATGTAGCATGTCATAAAGTTATCTATCATAGGAAACTTAGATAACTATCTTGCAAATTGCCTCCAGTGACTCTTTCATTTGCCTAAATATTTGAATGCAGATCTAGCTGTTCTCTGAAGACTCATGCAACTCAGGAATGCAATTGGGATTCATGAATTGCATAATAATCTGCAGACTGATTAATCTGCATACACATATGTCAAGAAAACACTGTGGAGGCCAGAATAGGCTTTAACCCAAAGGATTTCCAGAATAAAGTAAAACCATACCAGCAGCATAATTAGGCCTAATTGGCCCAGCTGTTCTGGAAACCCAGTAGTCAACTGCTAATATCAGTAATGAAGTTCATTGTTGTGCTAGTTTGCCTTGCACATAAAATCCCCAAATAGTGCTTGTTTGTGCCTTCTGTTCTGGTAAGGTATACTAAGATGTGTCTGTGTGTATTAACATTTTATTTAACAAAACAAACAAAAGCAATGTGACAAGCTTGCCAAGCAATGAAATGCACTTACACCAAGCAAAAGAGTAGGTCAATGAGACCTGCACACCAAGCAGAGTACCGGTATTTATCTTGAAAACCTCTATTCCAAGCAGCAGAATATGAAATACTGTATGTGAAATTTTAGATGTTCCATCACATTTGGATTCTGGACCATATACTCCATATCAAACTACAATACTAAGTGCTGTGGTGTGTGCATGCATATCTGCCTGCATCAACGGCACTCAGTAATACCACAAGCATATTATCTGGGTATCCATGCATGAGTGCAGATTTTTGGCATCTTTTTTGCATATTCTACTGATTTTTTTTACTAAATATTTCCTCTAACAGTGGTGGCAAACAGTTCTCCTTGAATAAAATCAAATGAAGAGACATTGAGTCAACTTATATATTCATTTTCTGAGGTTTGTCTAAATATGGTGGCATTTTCTTCACTTTTCTGTAAGCTTTGACCTTGTTAAGAAGTTTCAGGAGGATTATAGAAAGATAAAAATTCTTACATAAATCTCATACTGTTTGTTTAATGAGAGACATCACCTCTCCATTGTCCAATTTCCTACCTCTCTTGAGTTGCTAAAGCAAAGTTCACAGACCATTTTATGTGACATAGCTCTATGCCCATGCACCCCACAATGATATCTGCCTACTTTTAGCTATGTTTAAATGAAGAGGAGGCTGATATCATGCTGTTGAGAAAATGTTCTGTAATACCTATAGTGATGAAGCTTACGTCATTTGTTGCAAGAAGAGAAGCATTTTTATCTGAAGTTGTTAAAGAATAAAGATTCATATATTTTACAATTGCTGATATATTATTGAATGGCATGGCTGAAAAGTAAAAGGCAATGGTCAGATATGTGCTTTTTTTAACCGCCTCCATATAGTACAATGACGGGTGACAGGCAGCTCTCTCCTTCTATGATGACGTCATATGACGTCCTCCCATTCTAACCGACCATGCGTGGCTCCGGGAGCACGTAGCGTGGGGATCGGTGGTGCACAGCGGATCACCGATCAACAGAAAGAGCCAAAGATGGCGGCTAGGTCATGTGATCAGCTGTGTCCAATCACAGCTGATCACATGTAAATACGGAAATGCCGTTTATCGGCATTTCTCTCCTCACGAGCTGTCACGCTGACAGCTCAAGAGGAGATCAGGTAATTGGCATTCCTCGGAGGGGACATGTACACAGATCATCAGAGCACTGATGATCAGTGTGTCCTGATGATCTGTGTAGCCCCAGCAGTGCCACCTGTCAGTGTCCATCAGTGCCAGCTGTCAGTGTCCATCCATGCCACCTGCCAGTGCCCATCAGTGCCACATTTCAGTGCCTACCAGTGAACATCAATGCCACATATCAGTGCCCAACTGAGCTGCCTTTCAGTGTCTTCCATCAGTGCCAGTCAGTGCTACCTATCAATGCCAGTCAGTGCCACCTATCAGTGCCGGTCAGTGTCGCCTGTCAATGCCAGTCAGTGCTGCCTGTCAGTGTGCATCAGTGCCGCATATCAGTGCCTGTCAGTGCTGCCTATCAGTGCTGCCTAACAGTGCCAGTCAGTGCCACCTAACAGTGCCAGTCAGTGCCGGCTATCAGTGCCAGTCAGTGCCACCTATCAGTGCTGCCTATCAGTGCCATATATGAGTGCTGCCTTTCAGCACACTTCAGTGATGCCTGTCAGTGCCACCTACCAGTGCCTCCTAATCAGTGCCCATCAGTGCAGCCTATCAGTGCCCATCACTACAGCCTCATTAGCGCACATCAGTGAAGGAGAAAAATCACTTATTTACAACATTTTATAACAAAAACTAAGAAATACATTTTTTTTCAAAATTTTCAGTGGTTTTTGGTTTGTTTAAGAAAAAAATAAAAAACCCAGAGGTGATTAAATACCACCAAAAAAAAAAAATAAAAATAAAGCTCTATCTGCCACAAAAAAAATGATCAAAATTTCATATGGATACAGTGTTGCATGACCACACAATTGTCATTCAAAGTGTGACAGCGCTGAAAGCTGGAAATTGGCCTGGGCAGGAAGGGGGTATAAGTGCCCTGTAGGCTAGTGGTTAAAGAAAAAGAAGCAAGAACTTACTAAAAAAAACATATTAGAAAACAATATTCTCTACCTGTTGGATTTAGGTGCATCTTTTTATGAGGACTCATCTAAAAAGTAAAAGAAACATACATACGTTGAGAATGAGTGTATACATTATGAAATATCATTTCACCTTTATGTTTTTGAAAGAAGTGATGACACCACTGGACCTGTACAGTGATGTAATCGGTGCAGTTGCTGAAGGCACAGAACAGCAGCTGCAGTTTTTTTTAAATATGCTATTTTGGGAAGAAAAAGGCAACGAGCACTCTGCAGGCAGTAAATATACATTGTAAAGAGGCAAAACAGCATCAGGTAGCATTAATCATATGAAGGGCATTCAACCGAAATTACATACTGGTCAATGTTTGGTTTACAGTGTGAGTTTGACAAAAAGGTACTATTCCAGGTGGCAGTCTGTGAAAGACCAAATTTGTCCCATGGTATTGAAAGCATGAACAGCACTGTCGTAATACCCAAGGTAGTTGGTAAGCTACAAGAAGATAACGCCTGGAGAATGCTCGGCATACCAAACCATTTTTTTAACATTTAGTATAGGGCAACAGAAGCAGCTGCATTTTTCTAAGATGGTAGTAGCAAGAGCTAAATGTGCCAAGCACCAAAGATCACTGTAAGGAAGGAATAGGACAATGGGAGAACGGGAAACACAGAGTCTAGTGCAGGTAAATCCTTTTATTGAATAAAACAAAGATACAAATAAATATATTAAACTCACATTTGGATGAAGTCGCACAGGCACTTCAGCAATGCTACATAAACCAAAGTAATGCTCTTGCTACATCTGGAAAAAAGATGATGCAATAGGGATGGCTTAAGCAACAAAGAGACAGACCCTTGATGCACATACTGTATTTACGAGCGACGCTGCAATTTGTGAATGGACCCGCAGTCTTTTGGGACTTGTCATGTGTCCCAGAAGACTGCGGGGAAGGAGGGGAAGAGTGCAAGTGGGAGTGAGTACCTTTCTAAACTAGCTATTGGCTCCCCTCCCTAAAAATAATGACATGCCAAATGTGGTGGGGTAGAAAGGGAGGAAGACTTAAAATGGAACTTCCCCTTTTGGGTGGAGTTCCACTTTAAGTTGCCATTACAATGCATTTTGGGGGTGTATCACCCTTTATTAAGTCTACAAAATGCTTTGTTACATTGGATTAAAAAGATGTTTTGAAAAGACAAATTGTTTTTTTTTTCTTTGCATTTCTTTTTTACAGAAGTACCTTCCTCTTGATACATTCTTCTCCATGTAACATTGTAGCTATGTACATGAAAATAAAGAATTTTAAAAATGGACCAACTACCACACCTAACATAGTTCCAAAGCCTGGTGGAAGAATCCTCATCTCCCTGATGCTAATAAAGCCTTAACTTTTTTTTCAAATTATAGAGAGGGGCAGCATTTCTAGTAAGTGTCGGTTCACATATATGCAGATTAAATGCGGTTTGAACGCATCCAATCTGCATGACATGTGAAAAAACATTGTTTCCTATGGTGCCTGTTCACATGTGTCTGGTACACTGGCAATGCAGATTCAGTGTCATGTCTGATTTCTGAGAAGTGCAGTACAGTTCAGGTGTGGATTACAGGTTATTGACTTCTATGGGAACCATTTCTAAACTTCATATATATGAACAAGATAAAATCCTGAGCTAAACCTGTCCTGAACCTGACATAAACCTGACATGAACCTGTTAGCAACTACTGTATCAATTAGCTGTGAAACCTGAGCTTCAATCTGCACTGCACATGTGTGAATCAGCTCTAAAAAACATTAGATGAGTTTCCCATCTATTTTGTTCTGTGCCAACTTTAAAATTTAGTATTTCCCATCATTCACATCATCACCTGGTGAGAATAGTTGCCAGGAAAAACAGAAAGGAGGAATTTTCCAATATATATATATATATATATATATATATTATTATTATACAGGATTTATATAGCGCCAACAGTTTGCTCAGCGCTTTACAATATAACAGGAGACAATACAGCAACAATACAGTTTAATATATATATATATATATATATATACACACATATACAGTGGATATAAAAAGTATTCACACCTCTGTTAAAATGTCAGGTTTCTGTGATGTAAAAAAATGAGACAAAGATAAATCATTTCAGGACGTGTTACATCTTAAATGTAACCTATAAACTATACAACTCAGTTGAACAACTAAATGAAATCTTTTAGGTGGAGGGAAGTAAAAATAAAAAAAACTGAAATAATATTAGTGTGCACACCCTTAAACTAATACTTTGTTGAAGCACCTTTTGATTGTATTACATCACTCAGTCTTTTTGGGTATGAGTCTATCAGCATGGCACATCTTCACTTGGCAATATTTGCCCACTCTTCCTTGCAAAAGCACTCCAAATCTGTCATATTGCAAGGGCATCTCCTGTGCACAGCCCCCTTCAGATCACCCCACAGATTTTTGATCGGGTTCAGGTCTGGGCTCTGGCGGGGCCATTCCAAAACTTTAATCTTCTTCTTGTGAAGCCATTCCTTTGTTGATTTGGATGTATGCTTTGGGTCATTGTCATGCTGAAAGATGAAGTTCCTCTTCATGTTCAGCTTTCTAGCAGAAGCCTGAAGGTTTTGTGCCAATATTGACTGGTATTTGGAACTGTTCATAATTCCCTCTACTTTGACTAAGGCCCAGCTGAAGAAAAACAGCCCCAAGGCAATGATGCTGCCACCACCATGCTTCACTGCGGGTATGGTGTTCTTTTGGTGATGTGCACTGTTATTATTGCACCAAACATATCTTTTGGAATAATAGCCAAAATGTTCAACCTTGGTTTCATCAGACCATAACACTTTTTCCCACATTCTTTTGGGAGACTTCAAATGTGTTTTTACAATATTTAGCGGGGCTTGGATGTTTTTCTTCCTAAGAAAAGGCTTCAGTCTCGCTACTCTACCCCATAGCCCAGACATATGAAGAATACAGGAGATTGTTGTCACATGTACCACACAGTCAGAACTTGCCAGATATCCCTGCAACTCCTTTAATATTCCTGTAGGCCTTTTAACAGCCTCCCAGACCAGTTTTATTCTCATTTTCCCTCAATTTTGGAGAGATGTCCAGTTCTTTGTAATGTCACTGTTGCGCCATATTTTCTGCACTTGATGATGACTGTCTTCACTGTGTTCCATGGTATATCTAATGCCTTGAAAATTCTTTTGTACCCTTCTTTTGGATGATGCATTTTAACCATAAGATCCTTCTGATGCTTTGGAAGCTTTCTGGGACCATGGCTTTTGCTGTAGGATGTGACTAAGAAAATGTCAGGAAAGGCCTACTAGAACAGCTGAACTTTATCTGGGGTTAATCAGAGGAAGTTTAAATGATGGTAGGTGTGTACTGACTCCTATTTAACATGATTTTGAATGTGATTGCTTAATTCTGAACATAGCTACATCTCCAGTTATAAGAGGGTGTGCACACTTATGCAACCACAATATTTTCGGTTTTTGATGTTTACTCCCCCCCCTAAAAGATTTCAGTTTGTTTTTCATATGAGACTTGAAAATTGCTGTTTGCAGACACCCCCACCTTTTCCAATTTGACATAGATTGAGCTTTTTTGCAAAGAAGAATGGGTAAAAATGTCACTCTCTAGATGTGCAAAGCTGGTAGAGACATACCCAAAAAGATTTGCAGCTGTAATTGCAGTGAAAGGTGGTTCTACAAAGTATTGACTCAGGGAGGCTGAATACAATTGCACACCACAATTTTAAGATATTTATTTGTACATATTTTTGAAAAACATTTATCATTTTCCTTTCACTTCACAATTATGTCCCGCTTTGTTTTGGTCTATCACATAAAATCCCAATAAAATACATACAAAATACATATAAAAGACACAATTCATGATGATATCTCCAGTGTCAAGCTTCCTCCTCCAACCAACATGCCAGGCCCAACACTACATTCAATAATCTCCTCCTTCCACCCTGCCCCCCCATGATTATTGCAGCCTCCTTCCTGTTTTACCCTAAAATCTCTAACCCACATCTTCAACCTCTCACTCTCCATGGGCACCTTTCCCTCCCAAACATGCACTGGTTACCCCCACACTTAAAAAACCCCACCTGTTTGAATAATTTAAGACCCATCTCCCTGCTCCCATTTGCCTCCGAGCTTCTCGAGCACCTTGTCCACAATCGTATGAATTGCTACCTCACCGACAACAACCTTCTCGAGCCTCTACAGTCTGGCTTCCGCTCACAACATTCCACAAAAACTGCTCTACTAAAACTCATTAACGACCTACTAACTGCTAAAACCAATGGCCATTGCTCCATACTCATACTCCTAGACCTTTTTGCAGCCTTTTACACAGTCGACCACCCACTCTTCCTCAGTAAACTCCACTCCATTGGCCTCCATGACTCTGATCTCTCCTGGATCACTTCTTACCTTTCTCAGTGCACTTTCAGCATCACACACAACAAAAACTCCTCTGCTCCTCTTTCTCTTTCTGTTGGGGTACCACAATGCTCCATCCTTGGGCCCCTCCTTTTCTCTCTCTACACCTCCTGCCTGGGCCAATTGATAACTTCCCATGGCTTTCAATACCACCTCTATGCTGATGACACCCAGATCTATCTCTCAACTCCCCAGATCACCCCCTAAATCTCCTCCTGTATCACAAATCTACTAAGTGACATATCAGTTTGGATGTCACACCACTCCCTTACACTCAATCTTTCCAAAACTGAGCTTGTAATATTTCCTCCTCCCCAATCTTCCACTCATGACTTTACTGTTAAGATCAACAGCACAACCACTGAGCCCTTCCTGCATGTCTGGGTGCTAGGTGTAAATCTAGACTCTGGCCGTTTCTTTAGGCTCCACATCCACTCACTGGCTAAATCTTGCCATCTCAACCTTTGCAACATTTCCAAAATCCACCCCTTCCTGACAAATGACAACACAAAACAACTTATCCACACCATGGATATATCCCGCCTTGATTACTGCAACTCCCTCCTCATTGGCCTACCATTACACAGGTTATCCCCCCTTCAGTCTATTATGAATGCTGCTGCTAGACTCATACACCTTACCAGCCAATCAGCGACTTCTGCATCTCTGCCAATCCCTTCACTGGCTTTCATTAACCCAAAGTATAAAATTCAAAATACTACACCACCAACTTCATCCCCAGATATTGTCCAAATCACATGCTCTGCTCCTCCCAAAACATCTTGCTCTCTAGCTCCCTCGTCACCTTCTCCCACATTTGCCTCCAGGACTTTTCTAGAGCCTCTTCTATCCTCTGTAACTCCGTAACCCAGTATTTCTGGTCAGCCCCCACCCTGTCTGCCATTAGGTGATATTTGAAAACTCACTTATTCAGGGAAGCCTACCCCACCTCCACCTAAGAAATGTACCTGAGTCACCCCCATCAGATTATCCTCTGCAGCTATCACCTTTTGTACCACCTTCCCCTTCCTTTAGATTGTAGGCTGCACGAGCAGGGCCCTCCTATTCCTTCTGTACTGAAATGTATTGTAATTTTACTGGCTCCCTTCATATTATAAAGTGCTGCGCAAACTGGCAGCGCTATATAAATCCTGTATAATAATAATTTACATTTTTGGTTGTAACCTGACAAACTGTGGAAAATGTCAAGGGGTATGAATACTTTTTCAAGACACTGTAAACACACACACACACACTTTTATTTCTACAATATTAAAAAGATATTTTTTTACAATAATACAGCAAATTACTAATATCAATTTTTGTCAATCCTAATATCTTTCAAATAAAATGTATACCCTCTTATCACTCTTTGCCATGATAAGGCACCATACTTTGAAAAAATTCTCTTAACTCCTTTTAATGTAGGTTTCCACCAAGATAAGATACATCTAGTCTTATCTCTAAGTGAGAGGTTATATTCTAGAGCAGACAGTCCTTCCTTTATATTTCCCCATTCACAAACGTCTCACTGTGCCTATGCTGTTTTCACATTTGCAGCTGTACATTGCGCCATTGTTCAAACTGAAAACTTCTTGGATGATCAGCTGCTCCCATAAAGCTGAACAGAAGCATAACTGTAAAGGGCAATCAAATGAAAAGTACTTAGAGAAGGGAGCAGGTTAAACTGAAGGAGAATTTCTAATTAGTTATGATTTATTTTTAACATCTTGGTAATAAAAAGGACATATTTCTATCCTGTATACAAATCAGAGCAATTATAGCTGAATCTGCTTACACAGAGAAATCAGTCTAGTTGGACAAATGTGAGCCATAATTTGACCGAGGTAAAGATTGGTAATTGGTTGAATGATTACTAATAATAGTATCGAGTGTGATTCAAGATATTTTGGTGAAATAATTTTGCTCTGGTTATTCTATGGATGAGCAGAGGTTTGATAATATACTCTAGCAACTTTTTGTTTGAACTGGCCTCCACAAATGCAAATTTTCCTTTCTCAGATTTTAATTTTTTCAAACCCTTTAAATCTAAGATAATGGGATTGATTTACTAAGGACACATAGATTGTCTGCTTTACAAGGGAAGATGCAATTTGGAAGGGATTTTTCCCCAGAGCTTAGTGAATGAGGCGAAGCTCAAGTGATTTCCTTAATTCAATCATGTGCAAGTAAAAATGCTGCTTTTTTTGGGGGTAGCATTTGCAGTGTGAAATTTCACCACATTAACAAAGCTCTAGGGAAAATCTCCTTGCAAAGTGGAAATGCCCCTGCAATGAGAACAGCTAATGTATTTATTTTTTTTTCACAAAGAGTTTTATTAGGAGAATGTAAGCAGTACATACATAAAACGTAGCCAGAATTTAAACAGTGTAAGATGAGGATCAGCTAAAAAGTACAACAGGAACAAATTGTGGTATTATTCATGAACATTAATGGATTAATGGGGCTTCGCCCCTACAAAAGGGAAGGGGAGGGTGGTGGGGAACAAACTAGGAAGGGAGAGTGGGGGAGGGAGCATGGCTCCAGAGAAGAATGCCCGGTCAGGGGGTCGCTCAGTTCCCTTGCAGAGATGTAGCACTATGGAGGGGGCTTCAGGCTGAGGAGCTAGGAAGTAGGTATGAGAATTGGGCAGTTTTGGGGGAGCCAAATCTACATTTGGATTTGCCTGAACATGTAGTGAGGAAAACATGTGGGTGTAGAATAATGGCTGAGAGGATATAAGTGAGCTATTATGGGAGAGGAAGGGAGAAAGAGGATTAAGGGAGAAAAAAAAGGGGGGGGGAGTAGGGTTAGGCAAAGAGAGATGGGGGGGAGGGAAGGGTGGGTAAGGGAGAGTCATGGGGGAGGCAAGGAGCTGAAGCTGCCCTCTCTTACTCCTCCTCCTGGACCATGAGCAAAGTGACCAGTACTCCTGCTGCTGGGGAGTGAAATTTACCTTTAGTAAATTAATCTCAATGTTTAAATATAATCAAAATAGTAGGAACAGCAACATTTGGGCCAAAATCATCCTCAATCCATCCTTAAAAATCAGCAAACAGCATGGACAGAGTCCGTTATAAAACATAGTGTACGTTAATGGATACAGAAATTTGCCTACTCACCAAAGCAATCAAATCCAAACAGTGGTTATTGGAGCATGTTAGTTTCTGAGGCTCCAAAGATACAAACGTCCAAAAATATGCAAAATGTGGCAGCCTTATGTTTATAAACAAAGTAATTTTCAAACCTAATAGGCAAAGAATTGACAAAAAAGGGCATCAGGAGCTGGGCACTACCCTGGGTTACGTGCTAAAAAAAAAGCAGAACTTTTAATAAGGATCATAGGTCAATATTAAAAAAGTGCAATTTCTTTGAATGCCATGCTTGGGGATGCTTTAATAACTTTTACATTAATTGTCAGATAGCTGCCTTCTGAGAATGGGTGGTGGTTTCATGCACTCCTTCTAGCACTCTAGCACGCAAATGAGCACACTCTGTGATCACTGTACCCACTGGACAGTGTTACCAGACCAGTAAAACCAGCCACAGTGTCTCTGATAGTGGTCACACCAGTATACAGCCACAGTGCTCTTTTCTTTTTTTAAGTGCATTTTTATTTGGTTTTACAGAATATACAAGCCATGCTAGCTACAATGTTTTTGATAGTTAGTCACACCAATATAGTGTCACAAGACCAGCACTGTCAGCCACAGTGTCCCTAACTGCTAGCCAAACCTGTACATTGTTATCAGAACAGGGTAGCCAGCCACAGTGTCCCTGGTCACTTGCCATTGCAGTACACAGTGTTACCAGACCAGTACAGCCAGTCAAGGTGTCCTTGAATGCAGCTACTCCAGTGCACAGTGTTGTGATTGCTAGTTGCATTAGTGCTCAGTGTCACCAGATCACAGTTTTATTGATCACTGCCACACCAGTACACAGTGCCACCATGCTATTGCAACCAACCAGTGTCCTTGATTGCCACCACACCAGTATAGTGCCACTAGATCAGTGCAGCCAGCCACAGTGTCTCTGATCACTGCCAAACCAGTACAGTGTCACCAGAGAAGTGCAGCCAGCCACAATATATATGATGAAGGCTACACTAGTACAATGTTACCAGGTTAGTGAAACCGGCCACAGTATCCCTGGTTGCTTGCCACATCAGTGCACAGTTTTCACCAGACATTTGCAGCCAGATACAGTGTCCTTGATTGCCACCACACACATACATGGTGTCACTCCACAGTTTCCCTGCTCATTGCAACACCATTACACAGTGTCATCAGACTAGTACATCCAGCTAGTGTTTCTGATCACTAGCTACATTAGTGATGTGTTACCAGACCAGTTCAACCAGCCATCATGCTGCTGATTGCTAGCTACACCATTACAGTGCCACCAAACTAGTTCAGCCAATCACAGTGTCCCTGATCCCTATCCAAACCAGTACTAGTGTCACTAGACCTGTCCAGCCAGCCACAGTTTTCCTGATTGCTGCCACACCAGATCCAGTTTCATCAGACTAAAGTGATTCAGCACCAGTGTCACTGGTGCCACACCTGTACACTGCTGCAGCCATAACCCTGGTATTCTACTTCCAACCCCTAGGGTTGCCACCTCATGCGTTTAAACCCGAACACATATTAATTACACAGGTTCTGTAGCTGATTAACCCCTTGGCGCCAGCTCCTCCGGCCCTTTAAGGGTTTCAGAAACCGGGAGGTGGGGAGGGGTTGTAAGGTCATGTGACATGATCGGGACCTTTCCATGAGCACCAGACATGCGCAAGGAGCGCGCTCTCAGCACATATTTTTTTTTAATTGCACACAAATGTGTGGCCGCTCGGCATCTAGGCCCAGACGCCAGGAGGCTGCACTTTTGTGTGCGGCCGGCGTGAAGAGGTTAAGGTAGTAATTAAACCCACGTATGCCTTATCTGCATTAAATTAGCCGCAGAACCTGTGTAATTAACATGTGTTCGGGATTAAAGGGATGAGGTGGCAACCCTATTCTAACCGAGGACATCTTTTGACTATGGCCTGATTGGGCAGTGGTTAAAAATCTTTTTCTTTCATTCTTAAAACACTTGCAGCTAGAAAATTAAATCTGCAAAAATGTGAGAGTTGTGAGAAAATTAAATGTTTAATTTATGCCCCTTTAAAGCCAGAAGGTGCTCTTGAGTTCTCTGTGCAGCTAGACAGTGAAAAAGTCTCACACATAGGGTATCCCCATACATGGAAGGAGTCACAAAATGTGTTTTGGGGTGTTAATCCATGTACAACCTTGCTGGGTGCTAGAAATATCTTCATAATTTGAGTATTAATAACTTCATTTTCATTTTCTTTCTTTATTTTCCAAAAAACGTTTGGCAAGAAAATCAAATCAAAATAAGAAAATATTCAAAAGATTCACTACGCCTCTCAGTAAATATGTATGTTGGAGGGTCTATTTTCCAAAATGTGGTCATTTTGTGAGTTTTTCTCTTGTCCTGGCAATTCAGGGCCTCCACAAATGTAATAGGTAGTCAGATGTGTATGTCCTTAAATGCCTGAAGGTGCTCCTTGAAGTAGGAGTAGTGAGTAGTAGAAAAATATATAGGAGTAAAGGTGGAGTAGAAAAACCCCATGGTAATAAAATACCATCAAAAAAAGTTCTATCTGTCCCAAAAACGTTATACAAAATTAATTTGGGTATAATGCTGCATGGCCAAGTACTTGTTAGTCAAAGTATCATAGTGCTGAAAACTGAAAAATGGCCTAGATAGGAAGGGGATATAACATACTGATATTTAAGTCAGTAGCCAAACTGGCACACCAGTACAACATTCTAAAGCAAAAAGGACTATTGCTATTTAAATTGCTGAGTGAAATTTCCTGATGACCTCATTCAGTTTGTAAACAAAGTGGGCTTTTTTTTAATTTTGCACAGAAAGTTGTCATTTAATGGCAGTAGCAATACTGCCTTTACATGAATGACTTCCAGTTGCAGTAGCAGCCAGTAGTTGGTCCAAGTGAACAAAATCTGGCCATTTAGTTTGCTCATTCTTCAAAACTTGAACACGGAAAGTTTGCTGCAAACCCTGCATCACAGTGAACTAAACTTTATTCCTAGTTGAGTGATCTTTAAACCTTAAATAACAATTGATAGGAAATACTCTATATTATCATATCTTAAAATACTTACCCATGTTCATAATATGTACTGCATATGTACTGTATATATATAAATATATGTATTTACCTTTCATATTAATATTAATCGAACTAACATCTAAAAAATGATAGCATATATTACTTAAGCTTTTCATTATATTGATCCAATTTTAAAATAAGCAGCAAATTTCTCATGAACGTTTTCTAACATTGCATTAATCAAAGATGTCCCCCTGATGAAATTACGCAATTGTGGAGAATTGTAGGAGCCCTCATTGGTGTTGAGTAATAGAGAAACATCACACAATACACTTGAGAGACTTTTAAGGACATTTATATTTATATTATTTATATTACTTGTTAAAAATTTTGGTGATATTATTGCATACACAGGATTTTAGTATAATTGGTTGAGTATTGAGGAAGCGTGGCACTATACTTGGTATATAAGTTCAGTGATATACATATACATGAGAGTGTGTAAGGTGCAAGCTGCTTTCACTATAGTTTTGTCATTTGGTTTAGACATTATTATTTAGACAAATTAATTAAAGAGTTGCTTTCAGATTTAAACCATTTGGTTGTTTAATCTGCTATTTATATATCCACATTGTTTTATTCCTTAAAATAAATAATTTGTGATTTAAACCCTACTAGTTAGAAAATGATCGATTCCACAAGACCTTTAAATGTATATGTAACTAAAATGCTTTGTCATCTGTGTTCTGCTGGGTAGTCGTACCCTAACTTCCTGTCTTGGAAGTGTAACAAAAAGGATTTCAGTGTCTTTGTTGGAAATGACTTGGTATGAGTCAGGCTTGGAGGGATCCTTATCAGGCTTCAGAACTACAACAGTAATCACTTCAAACAGGGATGTAGATAGACAGCCTGATTCAAAAGCTGCTTCTGATGTGTGCAGTAGATGGGGCAATAATATGATAGAGTGTTGATAGTGGACATCTTCTGGAAGACTATCTATATCAGGAGCTCGATTTGCAGGTAGAGCGAGCCCCTGTGAGTTTGTCAATGGTATCATCATAGTCCAAAATGTCTTTATCGTCCTAATCAATTTGGGGAAAGAAATAGTTTCCTCAGTAGAAGATACAGTAGCTCCATTTGTGGTTAGGATATGACTTACCATCAGGGGCGGACTGACCATTTGGAAACTTGGGCACTGCCCGAGGGCCCAGGGTCAGTAGGGGGCCCCATGAGATGCCCCTGGTACCTTTTTCATAGGATTTTTTGAGTTTGGGCAAGGCCACAGGGGCCCCATGATCCCCTGTTGCCCAGGGGCCCCATGAGTTGTCAGTTCACCCCTGCTTACCATATATAAAGAGAGTAAGTCTATGAGGCAACCAACATGGTTAGCATGTGGTATATACCTTCTCATTGCTCAAAATATATATATATATATTTTTACCAAAGAGTCATTTGTATCTGTCTTGGATAAGGTAGGTATCTTATAGCAGATCTCGAGCTTCCAGCTACATATATGGGATAGAGGGATTAAAATGTATTATTTCTTCCCTTTATGGTTTTTCTACAGCTGACATCAATTCCATCTTCCATTGCTTTTAGGACAGTCTAATATATTTACGTCTTTTCTGAAAAGGCCCCTAAATAATATATACGGTATGTCCTTTACAATATTTCAGTAGGTAGATTCCATTAATGTCTGAAATACTCCCACTGTATGTGTTGAAATAACGTTGCCTGGAGAGAACAGTAGGAGACAGAAAAGGTTAAGTTTACACATAGTTCCCCTATACAGATCACCTAGTGGGGATCCCAACATTAGTAGGAAGTAATCAGACAAGCTTCTGGGTTCAATGATACAGTAACAAATAGTTAAAGGAAGGCCTTATTACCCAGAGCTAAATTTATTCTTGACAGAGCAAAGCATACATTATGTTATATAATTACAGATAAAATGGAAGTAGCAGCAATCTAATACAGTGAAAGCACCAGAGAACCCCTGCTGCTAATATACTGCTTGCCTTCTTTGCAGAGCCATACCACCACTTTATCTGAATGATTAAGGGTAGAGACATGTTTCAGCCTCACAAATGTCTTACAAAGTGTCCACATAAATGCTTGTAAGAATGGATGAAAGGTAAAAAATACTCTCAGATCAGACCCTAACAGACCGAAAGCAAAAGCTTCCTGATACAGTAGCCTCTCTCGTCATAAATCATTTTACAAAGATGTTCAACTCACTGAGAGAAGCGATAAGAAAGATAAAAGCATAGGCTGCTTTTTCCTTTACACAACTAACATGCATCTTTTACAGAAGATGCATAATGGCATTGAAGTACTTCTATAGACCTGGAACAAATTAACCCAACGTAGGCAATCCAAATCTAAATTTTAGCTCTTGAATAACACAAATATCTGCACATTAGATCAGTTGAACAATCCATAGCTGTTTTACTTTTTTAATCTCAGGCTAAAAAAGTTGTTTATATGCTTCGATAGGATGATTTTCTTTTTTTGTCAACAAACACTTGAATGCACTCTAGTCAAAAATGTAAAATTAAATATTTACTGGGGAAACATAGTTTCTGTTTTCAACCAATCATAGTTGTGATGCTCAAGCTCCACATATTAAATTACTAATTCTATGAATATGCTTGCTGGATATTCTTAATGCTGTCCATTACAGATAGCAAGCTAATTATGCAGGGGCAAATCCAATGGTGAACAGGTTGCAGAGTAGCTATGTATACTTAGCTTTAATCCTTGTCTCATTGACTTTTATTAAGAAGAATATCTGTGGGGAATTCTGTTTTCAACACACAGACGTTAATCCATTTCAAACTACCCCCTATTACCTGCAATGCATTCTATGAGATAATTATCATACGTCAAGAAGAATGACCTCTGGTCTGGGAAAGATTTCCTGCCCAAATCAGCTCCCTTTTGTATGAACTACCACACTTTTTATGGTACTCTGTCCGGACCTTTTTACCCAGCAGACTCCTTTCTGCATCAATGGCAAATAATCCTACCAGTGCTTAAGGCCACCTTTCACAACATTTTTATATTCAAGAAACCTGTGAAACCACTTTAAATTCTCAGAGTGATCTGCAAGTTGTAATTATAGCAATTATTATGTAGATGTAACAAATACAAACACTATTAAGATATAAATAAAAATTGCATACTAAATATCTGAATGTCGAAGTCATAAAACACTATGAATTTACATTAGTGCTCAATGATAACTCTAACTTTGCACTGGTGCTTAATGGCAACACAAATTTTTCATTGTTTTCCATTGCAAAACTCACTCTGCATTGGTATTCAGTGCAAAACTCCAACTTTGCAATAGTGCTAAAGAAATAACTTTGCTTTGGTGCTCAAAGCAAAACTTTACTTTGTATTGGTGCTGAAAAAAATGAATTTCACACAAACATTGCCCTCTGAAGAGCAAACCACGGTGAATAATTTTTTAGAGCACATTTGACAGGTGGATAGGAAGTAATATATTGTCTCATTGCTGCCAGTTTTAACCCCTAAAAGTTTGCAACACTGCACAGGCATGTGTGGCACAGCCCTATTCATTTGAATGGATCAAGTTTGGTGGGTGGTCATTCATGACAGGGGGATCATTTTTGATGTGCCCTGACGCAAAGCATTGTAGACATAGCATGTGCATACCCATGCTCACATGGCTCAACTGCCTGTTTTTACCACCCCCTAACCACAAGTGTAAACCACAAGTGTAAGCCCGACTTTTCATTGGTCCTCAGAAAAAAGACAGACTGCCTATTGGAGCACATATCCAGTCCTTTGCCATAACCCCTTCTCCCAGCATCCCTTTCCCAGTGCTCCTCAGCAGTTACCATAATCCTTTCCACTCCCCTCCCACCTTTTTGGCTGTGCAATTCCCACACCTTCTGTCCTTCAGCTCTAGGGCAGGATAGCATGTGCTAGGAACCACACAGGTTACCTGAGCTTAGAGTGCAGTGTAAATATGAAGGTACCTTGGACAGCAGTTTGTTGCCAAGATGATGGGACACTTGGCATGACATCACCAGAGAGCCTGATATCAATTGGAGGTAATTAGCTGTAGCTGCAGGAAAAAAACTGAAGGAACTGTTAGGCAGAAATAAATCTACTGCAATGGCAGAAGAGTGCCTGTGGGTCTTTCGGGGAACACTGGTTCCACAAAACCCTAGTTAAGAAACTTTGGTCTAGGGTGTACTAGAAAAAATATGCACAAGGCAATAGGTACACCCATAGGAGAGTACTGGTAGATAGACTTAGAAACCATCAAGGGGGTAAATAGCAAATAAGATAGGTTGGTTGGTGAAATATAAGGTGTAAACAAAAATAAGATCTGATATAGTTGCTAGACAAACAGGAAGAAATCAGGACTCAAACAGGAGCACCAACAGATATGTGATATTACAGAAGAACAAAACTCAAGAGACAGCAGCAAGGAAACTGTATGAGGTGTGACAATGTAATTCCTGGAATGGACTTTAACAAAAAAAGTTTGCTTACTTATACACTAGTGGCTGTTGTCACCTTCAAAGCAGCCCCTTGTGAAGTGATGCACTTTTCCAGATGACAGTGCCACTGCCGGAAGCATTTCTAGAACACTGTTTTGTACTCTTATGCCACAGATTAGATGATTGCAAACAATGTAATTACAAGGATAGAGGCTGAAAGCCTGAAGCAAGAAGTAAACCTCAAGGTAATATTATTTGCTAATAAACATGCACATAAAGGAACAGAGCAAGGTGGAAAATTACCAAGAATGACAGACATTGAAATAGGAACTAGACAAAAGGCAAGGAGTATGTAGTGATATAAAAGATAGCTTTTCAAGTGGTGAATTGATGGTGCTGGAACCTTCAGTAGATATAACTTTCTTGTTGAAATTGATTTTATCACAACTGCATTAATGATAACTCACCGGCGCAAAACAAGTGATATGTGGGCTTCTTCTATACACCGAGGAACTGTCACAGAAGTCTCAAGATGTAAATGCAATAATTGAATCTAAAAGTGCCACACTGGAATTTTAGAGTCTAAAAGGTGGGATTTTATTCCAGCCATACTGTATATTGAGTGCAAAAGTGAACAACCTTTGGGGGTCACACAACTCCCCCATCATCAGGGCTACAATATGATATAACAAGAAAAATGTAAATGGACCTATTTAGAAATATTTTAAAAGATTCAATCATATAACATTAAAAATATCTAATTGTACTGTATGCACTTGTATACATCTATGGATTTGACACAAAATATGTGTCCATGTGCTATAGATAGAGGTACATAAGATAGATTTATGTTGAGTTTATTTCATAATTATATGTGAATTTAGATAATGATTACCTTATGTGCTGAACAGTTTGATGGGTGGTGAAACATGAGCACCCATGTCCATCACCCTTATACTTTTACTCAGCTGACATAATACATCTTCCTTCCCTTCCTCCCTTCCTTCCTTTCCCTATCCACAGTTCCTCTTCCCCTATGTTTTTCCACTTATCCAATTCCCCCTCAACATCTCCTAAGAAATAGACCTGCTGGAAGATTAAAAATCTATTTTTTTTTCAAGAGTGGCTGCCTTACAGACCCTATCAGCAACTTTGCCATTCCATAGCTCTTCTTTCCTAGTTTTATCCCCACCCATTCAATACCCCCTTCACATATCTCTGCCTGGTAATTTACCCACTGATAAGTTTAATAACCCCAACTGATAACAGCTGTCTTCCTGAATCCACCAGAAAAATCTGCCAGGAAAATAAAAAAATGCCATAAATATTTTGATACATATAGTGTTTCAATCCTTTATATCTCTGTGTACCTAACCTAATTAAAGGATGTACCCCTGACTTAATTAATACCAGTGTTTATCATATACTCCCTGGTATAGATCAGTTCAACATAAATACCCCTGATTTTTGGTTCTAACATGTCTTTTATGCCATTCTCATTATGTGCCAGTATGAGTGTGTTCAGCATCATACAGCAGCAGCACCCCACAAGAACATTTTCATTGCAAATAAAACTGCGTGTCTTTTGGTTTTCACATTCAATATTGTGAATGGGACATATTACTTTCTTTTTTTTCAAAACAATTACTTGTTTTTTTAAACATTCTAACTTTTGTAATATATACTTAGATCTATGTTAAAAACTGCAGCTAAGGGGTGCCTGTAAAAAGAAAACTGTGCAGCTTTGACAAAAGTTAAATAATACCCTTGCTATAGGTGTAGGTGATTTATGTACCTCCTGAGACCTGGCAAAAGAAAAAGACTCCTAGAGATGGCATCATTTTATCCTGCCTTGTTGCTAGGACATTGCTAAGGCACTCTCAGAAGATTAAAACCCCACTTGCAGTAGTTCTGAGCTCAGTGATGCTGTGATGGGGAGTCAATGGATTACATGTTTGAGAGATTTGCTCCTGTGATGGGGGGGGGGGGGGGTAGTAATGCTTGGGACTGTCTTAGTAATGTCTTAGCAAACAAGGCAGGAAGGAATGAACCAATTTCTCTGAGTTTTTCGGACAGGCTTCAGGAGGTATGTAGAAGACCTACAGCTATAGCAAGGGCATTATCCAACTTTAGTCAAAGCTGCACTGTTTTTAATCTACAAGCGCCTCTTACTGTATCTGCATAGGCGGTGTTTTGGTAAAGGTGAACAAACCCTTTAAATCAATGTTATTATCTGATCAAACTTTAAAGCACTGTGATAAATGTACTTTTATAAGCAGAAGTACCACTTGAACCATTCCTAAGTTTTTTTTGGGGTATACATAATTTGAAATCCTGCTCATTAGATCACACATTTCTCATTCTTGAACCAGGTTGGAGACATCAAGGTGCTTAATTTCCTCATAGCAATTTCAAGAAATATTTAGTGGCCCAGCCCCAAGCTGTTTTTCTACACGATATCCTTGGCTGTTCATAGTATTACTTAAGTAAATTCATGTAAATTCAGTGGTGTTGTTTAAAGGATGCAAACCTAGGAATGGGTCACCAATTTGAATAGAGGAACATATTATAATAATGCAGACTGTAATAGTATCCTACAGATAATTGTTAATTGAATATGGTTTCTCAATGTCAAACGTCTGTCATTTATAAATGTACTTTATGTGTTCAACATGTTTCAGTGCTTTTCCTGTATCTCAACTCCTTTATACCTGCCATCAGCTAATGAATAGTCAATTTAACTTAAAATCAAAGGTTCATAACTTTAATGTCTAAAATCAAGGATAACATCTTCCAGGATCCAAAAAGATTTATTGTGTTTTACAATACTGCTGAGAGTCACCTCAAACCTTTTTAAGGAAAATGTACGTCGCATCTAGTGATAATGAAATCAATTTGCTTGGATAATATATTGCATCATGTTTAAATTCCAAGCAGAAATGAAAACGATCACATAAACTCTTAATGGCACTGTGTGACATTGCATTTTAGAATACAGTAATTTTATGCCACTATTAATATTGTTAATAAAATGTTTGCAAAATATAATAAACCGGTAAAAATGTGTGCAATTTTAAAAATGTGAGCACTTCATAAGGCCTTAAAGTAGAATTATGTTCAAACTATAAAATCACACAAGTTGTGTAGGCTGTCCATAACAGTAAAGCAGTACTAGGCTCTCTGTTTTACCATGTGTCATTTGGAACATTTGTAAAAAAAAAACCTGCTGATTATGCATTTAGAAGCATTGAATAGGCACTTCCTTTGATAAAGTGACAGTGTTGTCCTTTCTTCCTTGAAATCACTATAGCAATGTCACACTTGCTGTACATGCTTAGATGAAGTCACTATTGATAGCCTTCTCAGTAGATAGCCACACCTAGCTCTTCCCACTGCTCTTTAGATTGAGAGCACATAGCTCTGCATGAAGGAGTTTAGGGAAATTTTGTAAAGGCACAGTTCAGTCAACCCACCCTGTTCAACATTGTCTAGCAGTGTTCATGAGAAGTCTACTGTCCCAGCCAAATGTACCATTAAAAAAGTGGGAAATTATATTTCTGAAATCTTAGACATTTACCATGCCAGCTTAAGTTGAAAATGCATGTTTTCATGCTGAACATGTTACAGTACAGCACCTGCCTGAACTCTCCTCCCCTTTCCCATGACAATGGGTGGGGAACCTTATCCCTGCACCAGTGGTCACAATCCAAAAACAGCCGCATTATTCATTCACAGTTCTTAGAGCTTATAGCTCTCAATGAACTGCAGGGGTGCTGGTGAACACTCTCGTAATTCATTGATTTTTTTCTGCAGTTCACTATCTGCCTGCCCGTATGGGATGTACCTACAAACAGCTGAATAAGAGTCTGCAGGATACTGGCATTGCATTTGTGATTAGATGATCATGAGAGCACTTTTTTTACAGGCTGCAGTGTAAAAAAAAAAACAGAAAAAGATTTTTTTTTACCTGCAAAAAATTTAACTTAATAGTATGTAACTTTCCAAAAGTGAGCTAAAAGATCAGCGTTTGGTGTCAGAAACAAAACAGCTAGCACAAAAGGTCAACAGACAAAACCTTCAAAATGCATATATAGAAACAGTGCAGCACTCTAACCCAATGAAAAATTGTTAAGTGTAAAATCCTCAGTGTAAACATTCATAGGTCTACATGAATGACCTAATATACATCTAGAAACAAATATACATCATGTGCAACATGAATTGAAAAAAAAAAGATTTTTCAAACACAAATTGTCTGAAAAAAATACACTTTTTAACTTTTAATGCACAAAAACACAATATATTGGTCAATTTGGTAAAATATAAAAGATGATGGTATGCCTAGTAAATAGATACCAAACATGGCATGCTTTAAAACTGTGCATGCCCTGTGCAATGGCGACAAATGGCAAAGATTTTTAATATCCATAGGCAATGTTTTAAAAGCCATTACAAGCTACCATTTTAGATTTAAAGAGGAGAATTACTAGAGAGAGTGCTAGAATTACTGCCCTTATTTTTTGTGATGCTTTTAATGCTATCACAGGGAATGCAAATATCCCCTATAACTTCAATGGACATTGTCATATATTCTTTTTTGAGAAATCTTGGGTCTATCAGACTCTAGATCTCTCCTCTGCCCTTACATTAGCTAATCAAACCAAGATCGGTGTGATCAGATGCTTTCCTAAATTACAAATGGCACTGTTTATATCCTGTAAAACTGAAGTGATGAAATTATTATTATTATTATTATACAGTATTTATATAGCGCCAAAAGATTTGCTCAGCGCTGTACATTATAGTGGGGACAGTACATGGGACAATACAGTAACAAAACAATACATGAGGGGTTCGAGGGCTTACAATCTAGGAGGGAGGGGATAGTGGTAAAGGAGGAAGTGGCTGTGGGGGATGGAGTGGTAGGAGGAGTGGAGGAGATCGGCTGTTAGGTGAGGGTGGGGTTGGCTTCCCTGAAGAGAAGTTTTCAGGGTGCGCCTAAAGGTGAGGAGGGTAGGTGACAGTCTGATGGATTGGGGTAGGGAGTTCCAGAGGATGGGGGAAGTCCTGGAGAAGTCCTGAAGTCTGGCGTGGGAGGAGGAGACCAGGGAGCTATAAAGTAGGAGGTCTTGTGAGGAGCGAAGAGTACAGGTTGAGTGGTATTTGGGTATCAGGTCGGTGAGGTAGTTTGGGGCAGCGTTATGAATGGCTTTGTATGTCAATGTTAGTAGTTTGAATTTAATGCGTTGGGCAATCGGAAGCCAGTGGAGAGAATGACAGAGGGGGGTGGCAGAAGCGGAGCGGTTGGTAAGGTGGATGAGTCTGGCTGCTGAGTTCCGGATAGACTGAAGCGGGGATAGCCTGTGTTGGGGTAGGCTGGTGAGAAGGGAGTTGCAGTAGTCCAGACGTGAGATAATAAGGGAGTGAATGAGTTGCTTAGTAGTGCCTGCATGAGTTTGCCAGCGATTGGACATGGTGTTGGAAGGACAGGTTTGAGTCTAAAGTGACACCCAGGACTTTGGCTTGAGGGGTGGGGCTGATGGTGGCATTGTTGGTCATGATGGAGAGGATGGGGGGGGACACGGGCTGGGGGGAAAATTAGGAGCTCGGTTTTGGAAAGGTTCAGTTTGAGGAAATGGAGTGACATCCAGTCTGATATGTCGTTCAGTAGGTGGGTGATACGGGAGGAGACTGAAGGGGTGAAGTGAGGGGTGGAGAGGTAAATTTGCGTGTCATCGGTGTAGAGATGATAGTTGAAGCTATGGGAGTGTATCAGTTTGCCAAGGGAGGAGGTGCAGATGGAGAAGAGAAGGGGCCTGAGGACAGAGCCTTTAGGGACACCAACAGAGAGGGGGAGAGAGGGGGAGGTGCTAGCGTTATAGGTAATGCTGAAGGAGCGTTGGGATAGATAGGTGGAGAGCCAGGAGAGAGCGGAGTCTCTGATGCCAAGGGAGTGTAGTTTATTAAGGAGGAGGGGGTGTCAACTGTATCAAAGGACGCGCAGAGGTCAAGGAGTAGGAGGACTGAGTAGTGGCCATTAGCTTTGGCGGTTAGGAGGACATTAGTGATTTTGAGTAGGGCGGTTTCGGTGGAGTGTAGGGGACAGAAGCAAGACTGTAGTGGATCGGGGAGGTTGTTGTCAGTGAGGTGGGAGCTTAGACGATTGTAGAAATGCTCGTAGCTTTCAATTCCTTAAACTATAGAGATTATTGGCACCATTCCAGTCTCCAATCAGCTCTATGGTCAGCTGGCAGAAACACCGGCTGCATTCTCAGGTTCCCCCGATGTCACGGGACTGCCCAAGAAGGTTGTGGAAGGCAGAGGGGGAGGGCGGCCATCGTCCCCCACTGCTTGTAAAAGCAATCCTGCAGCTAATTAGCCACTAGGATTGCTTTTACATGAAAGCCAATTGCTGGCTGAAAAAAATGATACCAGGATGATGCCTGGTATAACCATTCAAAGTCCAGTGATGTACCAGTATGTCACTGGTCCTTTTTGGGTATATATGCTATGTTCTTAATTTTTTTTTGTATGCAGCCTATGGGCTGAATGGAAAAAAAGAGAAGAAATCTCTGCCAGAAAAAGTGTGTGGTATGCCCACCATTGGAATATACTGCCCTGTATCCACCTGCTTCTAATGGTGGGCACACATTAGGTTGCATGGTGCCACATGCGCCAATTCTAAGACTGTACAAATATCTAAATAGTGGCATGCTTGAATAAAAATTGTCCACGTATAAGTGGTACCCCATATGGAAAAAGGATGACACCAAGTCCCAAACTATCTTGCCACTACTCCCCATGTAGTCTGGGGGCTCCTCGTGACTATATTTTCCCTTGTAAATCCAAAACTTATATGTATAGCCTTTTGCCCTCTCACAGGTCTCATACATCTTGACCCCATATCTGGTGCGCTTGCTGGGGAGAAATTGTTTGAATGCAAGGTGGCCAGAAAAATTAATGAGGGACTCATCAACACATATTTATTTGCTGGAAAGTATAGACATCTGCAAATTTTTGGTTAAGGGGATTTACAAGGGGCCAAATTTTGTGGAGCATGTCAAATTCAGGGTCACCCCGAGGACAACAGAGTGTGTTGTTGAAATGCAGAAAACTCATTATACTCTCATATCTATGCCTGGCCATGGCAGCAGAGAGCACAGGCATATGATGAATCGGGTCTGTGGACCAATACAACTGCAATTCATTTTTTTTTTGAGGGCTAGGCCCAAAAAAAATTTTAATTCAGAAACCGTAATGGGTTTCCATGCGAATGTTCTGGCAAGGTTTGAATTTGGGTTGGCAACAATAAATTGTTGTGCATATAAATTGCTTTGATTCACAATCAATGCATACAGATCTTCTGTGAAAAACAGCTGCAAAAATCAAGGAGAGTAGTTAAATTTGCTGTTTGGGGGAAGTACGGGTGCTGCAGAATATGTGCGCTGCCAATCGGGATTTACAAGCACATCCAGAAGGATACTAGGGGCTCTACAGGCCTGTGTGCAAATTATTTGTGGCTGAGGGACAATACTTATTTGTACTGCCCTTATGGGACTCGCCACGTTACCAAGTGATACTGAAGTGCTGGTATATGAAAGACCAGGATGTACTAGGCCACTGGTGCTCTCCAGTTCACTAAAAGGTAGAGCGGCACTAGTACTGGCACTCTGTTGTATATGAGAGTCATCAAAATTTATCGGCAAGTGCTAGCAGAGATCAGGCCTGATTCTGTGAACACTGCGGTTTTGTGTGCAATGTATCAAGTGACAATTACCTACTGACACTGCACTTGCTGGGGGAAAAGGGAGGGTAAGCATAGTGGCTAAACACAGGTGCTGGCAGGTGCCTGGCAGGTGCCGGGGCTGATCCCGCTAACACTGTGTTTTGATCTGATCAAAGATATTGATCCATTCAGACACTATACTAGCAATGGAGGTTTATTGTGTATGAGCATGTTCCTGGAAATCAAGGGGTGATTAATGGTGTACTGATGGGTAATCTGATGCTATCTGGGAGGGGTGTGAAAACCATGGGAGTGCGAATCACGTATATATGTGATTTTGCGCACCCATACTGCCCTGTAGCAGTATTTCTGCTATAGGGTGGTCAGGAAGCAGTTAAAGAAGAGGTTTGCATTACGGCGCTGCGTTACTTTAACTGACAATTGTGCAGTCATGCACTGCTGCACCCAAATGAAATTTACGTCCTTCTTTCCCACAAATTTAGCTATCTTTTGACAGTATTTGATCGCCTGTGCATTTTTTATTTTTCGAGCTATAAAAAAAAAAGACCGACAATTTTGAGAAAAAAAACAATATTTTGGACTTTTTGCTATTAAACATGTCTGGTAAAAAAAAAATTAAAAGTCAAATTTCGTCATAAATTTAGGCCAAAATGTATTCTGCTACATGTCTTTGCTAAAAGAAAATCCCAATATGTGTAAATTAATTGGTTTACATGAAAATTAAAGCGTTTACAAATGGCGGTATAGATACTGGAATTTTTTTTTTAATATTAATAATGGCAGCAATCAGTGACTTATGGCTGAGATCAGCGACTTATGTCAGCGATTAGCGACTTATAATGGGACTGTGTTGGGCATTCTGACACTGGGGGGAACTGACTTAGTGTCACTGACATCCCCAGTCACACCAATACAATGATCAGTGCTAAAAAAAAGCGCTGACACTGTACTAATGGCACTGGACAGGAAGGGGTTAACATTTGGGGGCAATCAAAGGGTTAACTGTGTGATGGGAGTGTTTTACTAGGGGTTGGGGGGTGTGCTTCATTGTAACGCACACTGATCGGGATGGCTATGCTCAGCCATCCCAAGCAGTGTGCCCAAAGTGACAGGGAAGAGGGCTGTTGGTAAACTATGCAGCTCTCCTCCCTGTGGGTCATTGCCGGTATTCACCGTGCACTGGCGGGACCCAATAATTGACACTCTAGGCTATGATCGGCAGTGTGGGTAGGGCGGTATGCCCCTATATACAGTATATACGTGATTTTGTGCACAGGGCTGGCCATGCAGCAGTAAATGTACTTTGGGCGGGCCTTAAGCAGTTAAACACTTAAAATGAAGAGGTCCATCTAAGAGCAGATACTATGATTTCTTACAATACCCAGTCCACAACCCGTCAATGGCCAGATGGATGAGGCTTAGCAGATCCTCATTTGTGTTGGGTGAAGTATATATACTTTTCATATTAAAAAATATTAATGTGATTTTAAGACTGCTGATTTGTTCAAGCAGTGGAACCACCATTTTTTATCACTTCAGTTATAGGTGGAGCACACATACAGTATATTTTGTTAATTTGAAGGCACTAGTAAGATCTTTCACCATATGTAAGAATATATAATTGTTGATTTATCACACTAGTGGATAGTTACTCCATCTTTTCAGTTTTATGTAGTTATATGATTTTGGTTTACATTAGGTTCTAGAATATATTATTTGAAGGTTAAAGAGCAGAGCAGCACACTTTTGATATTTATATTCATGTGATGTGGGAACACATTAAGTGCTGCAGCTCTATTGATTGTGTGCTCACTTAGCATTTTCACACAGTTTTTGTTCACATTCATTTTGTTTGTGGCAGCACATAGGATTTTTGCCTTATGTTTAGGTTCATTTTAAGGCCAGCATTACCTCACAATACATTGTCATTGTATGGTTAAAGTATATGTATATATAAAAAAGTAGAAAAATTCAAACTATAAACAGTATGAGTAGTGCACTGGAACTGTGGATCTGAGGACAACTTGATAGACAGGCTTCTTCAGTTCAATGGATGTCTTTCTTTAGTGAAGATCAGGCATCCTGAAGCCTATATTAAAGACACATTTACCTGTCAATCATGTGCTAAATGATTAGATATCTGTGTAAGGGTCTAGCATATATTTGTATGTGGTATTCATGTCACATATTCTGCTGGAGAAAAAAAAGAACAACTTTGTCTTGTCTTTTCTAATAATCCAATTTTACCATTGCACTTACTCATTTCATTTTTCTATTCTGTACATTTCCCAATTCCGTAATGCATTTCTTTAAAGAACAGATGTTCCGAAGTGCACTTTTGATTCAAGGTGAGGTTGTACAAACAGTGTCTACAGTGATATTGCCTTTCTTTGCATGGATACATTTTTCACATCAGATAGAATTGTATTTGCTTTTGTACCAATTGCTTGACAATAAATGTTAGACTAGAGTCTGTTGTTCACAAGTTCAGCAAAATTGTTTTCAATCAGCAATTCTAATACAATGATCTCTTTATTTACATCTGTCTTGTACCAGTCATACTAAGACAAAAAACGTACTAATAGTTACCTGCTGATTAACTATAGCCTTGTCAAGGTCACTGAATAAATAGGGCAGCACTGAAAAGTCATTGCATTTCAATGTTTTGTACATTGACAAAACAATGACAGGAAATTACTTATTCAAACCATTTCTTTTCACTCTGAAAATTATTACTGTAAAGTTTTCTTTCCCCTCATCATTTAAGTTCTTGTGTCACCGATACCGATTCTAATTTTCTAGTAATTTCAAACAGTTTTAAACTGTGCAACAATTATCTTACTTATCAAGATTACCTATCATAACTGTAAAATATTTCTATATCTTTATAGTAGAGATGGTTATAGGTTGTGTTGATATGTTTAGTTGTTTTTGCAAACATAACCTAGTTGAAATTTATAGAAAACTGCTTTGTGTAAATGATGAACTTAAGTGTGGCCATTGATTGCATTGGATAAATCTGCCTATTACTGAATGATTTACATTTAAAAATATAAAAAAAAAAAGCAACAGCCCTGCAAAATGGAATAAAAAAGGGAGCCTTCTCTGCAATACTCAAGTTCAATCTGGAGCTATTTCTTCTTGTAATTCATGCAACATAATTCAACTCCCATGACAGACCAGGCTGTCAGGGACCTTCCATCTGGCACAAGTGATTTAAACCCTTTCCTCTGAACAAAAGCTTCTAGGGAACCACCCCCATGGCATAAAAGAACCACATGTTAGTGCTGTTCAGGGCAGCAGTAACAGAACGTCTACCAGAGGAGTAGAAGAACATCACTAGACATCATCAGATAAACCAAAAGTCCCTTTAACCCTTATGCTGCCAGGCCCTGCACTCCTCTTTTAAACTCAGGTGGCTAGACCATTTTTGTAATTTTTCTATTGCTTTTTATATTTTTCTCTTACAGCTTTCAGAGTTTGTATTGAGTTAATAAACAGAAAATATTTGTAAATTTTAAATTGCATCTTATTGTGAAATGGTGGAAATTGAAATAACCAAATTTCTCTAAAAATCTGGAAGTTTTCATTTTTCAGTTACAGCTTTCTATACTTTTAGTGTAGGTATCCCCATTGATTCTGTGAAGTCAATGTTTTGCCAAAGCAGGAGTCTGGGAAGTCAATTTTTTACCAAAGCAGGAGCAAAATTGAGGTATGACTATTTAAAAGACAGTGTCTATTTTAGACAAGGCAAGCCAGTCAGCATGTAGAGAGTATAAAAAGTAATCTCCAGAAGCAAAAGCTCCTATCATGTACATGATAGCAGAGCCTGATATGATGAGGAAGGCCTCTCTTACACCTTTGACTCAAAGCCCCTGATAGTGTAAACAGAAGGCACAGGAGTGCAGAGTGGCGCAAGTCTTATAAGTCTTGCTAGCAGCAGGGCAGCTGTCCATACTGGGCAGATGAAGTCATCAAGAGTCTTCATTAAGGCAGGCAGACTGGCAGGCAGCAGACTAAAGTATACTGATACCGGAAACAGTAGACAGATGAGATAATTTCTGGTAGCAGACTGTAGATCAGGAGGAACAGATGGGTTCAGAGGACTGATAACGGAAACAGTAGACAGATGAGATAATTTCTGGTAGCAGACTGTAGATCAGGAGGAACAGATAGGTTCAGAGGTCAGTGCAGGCATAGTTCAAATAGTAGTCAGGACAAGCTTGTTCAGCAACTGGAATTGTGATACAAGATCACATGGTCACATTATACACAGGAGACTGAAGACAAAGCAGCACTGATCTTGAGCACTGGCACAGTTTAAATAGTCCCTCTGGTGCCAACATTTGTCATAAGCACATGTGAGCACGTGACGCATGTGCATATGTATTAGCCTGAGAAGGTGCACCAAAGACAGTCCAGAGGAGCCATCTCGTCTACTGGAATGTCCTTCTTGACAGCTCCCCAAGTAAGTTGAGAGCATACAGTAAATTAATATGAGGCAACGTGTTTTGTTCAGGACAAAAATCCATATACATTGAAATATCATGACTCCAGTCTCATATTTCTAGTGAGCAAAGCCAAGTTTTATAGTTTAAGATCAGGCAAATTAAGTGAGTGCTCCAATTAAGTAGTTGAGTTCTAACGAACTCTGGGAACTCTCTATAAAGAGTATTAAGGTTAGAGTGTTTGAGAAGAATAGGTAAGACCTGTAATATAAAAAAAGAGCTTAGGAAAGGCTAAGATTTTGATTTATCTAGTTATCTAGTTATGTATGCAAAAGTTGTTGAAATAAGAGTGTTAAGAGTTGTGTTATGTGAACGTAGCAAGAGAGAAATGTTAAATGTATAAATTTTACATAGGCTATGTAGAGGGAAGGCTTTGCCCAGTGCCAGAGACATGGGTATGGGAGACAAAAAATGATTATTGATGATTAATTTGATTGCAGGGGTACGTTAAATTAATGGAATTTAGGAAGAAAAAGTGTCCGGAAGAAAGGATATGACTCAAGAAGAGTTACTCAGTTTGATTATAAGTCTTTTTGACATCAAGATTTACTGGCATAGAGGGTGGAGAAAAATTTTGCATGACCTGTTGTTGCAATAGCAGTACATACTGTATGCCCAATGAAAAGTGTTTATTGTAGCTTAGTCCTAGCTAATGGAAAGTCAATACCTTTGGAATATAAATTTAGATGACACTAAAACAGCCATCCACAAAATATCAGATTGGAAATGTTTAAACAGATCCTATTGATAACCATGAGCCAACTCTGCCAATGGAAATTATGTCTTCCAATTACAAAGACTTCATCAGCAATCATTTGAAGCTTATAGATCCTTTGAGTGGTGTTTCAACTTATTATGGCTGTATCTGAATGCTGAACCAAAAAAATCTTTTGATTGGGTCACTAAATTTAACATTTTAGAAAAATAGGGGTGCCCTGTGTTTTCTTTCAGTTTTGGAGATCCCCAGACCTTATTATCATCACACATGAAATCATGGAAAGGCCTCCTAGATCTCTCCCGATTCATCGTGCATGTGGGAGGTTTTTCTAGTATGTAAAGGAAAGAGAAAGAAATATTACCATTCTTAAAAAAAAAAAAACGCTTAAAATGAATAGTATGCATTACTATTCTGTGCTGTCTGTTTGTTAAGTTGTCCTTTCCTTTCTCTCAGCATGTAAACATAATGGTGCATTAATAATCTGCGCCTTCAACTATTTCAAACATCTTTCCTCAAAACATGCAGCCTAAGCAGGTTAAATATCACAGTTACTGATATGCAAATTTTAGTTTTTGTCAAGGGTGAACGGCAAAGCCCTTATCTCCACTTTTATCCACTGTACATTGTTTCAAGCACATGACATATGACAAGACTAGAAAGGACAAAGGGCTACATAGGCAGGCAGTGATTGAAAGTCTGGCTTTACCCTCTTTTTGCAGTGCAAGAGGCTAGATGGCAGTCCTCAGTGGTGGAACTACTGGGTCTCTGTTAACAGACTTGAGACTTGAGCATCATTGTTTTTGTTAACTAATACCTGGCAGTTGTTTATTTGACAAAAAAAAGGTTTCTTTAATGATAGTGTAAAATGTATATATATATATATATATATATATATATACTGTATATGTAAATAATATAACATAAATAAAACAATTTCATAATTAACTTTTAATCTTCCTCTAATTGATCCTTGGTTGGAGTATATCAGCAGGAGTTACTTTTAATACCATGTTTTTATTTTTTATTTTAATAACATGTTTTAAAATGTAATTAATATTGCAGTTCGCTTGGAGTTCAATACTCCAGTGTACTCCAGCTGTGTAAACCCTGTAGGTGAGGGTGTTCCCAGTATGGTATAGTATTTGGTTATGTAGGCATACCCAAAAAACACACAAACACACACACACACACTTGAACAAATTATCATTTAAAATCTATGCTACTTGTAAATATTTTCCTTGCAGTGGAATGATTGATTTCAACTAATTTGATTAGCTTTTTAAATCCCTCATAGGCATCCATAAAATCCTTAATCTTCTTCCAGAGGTCTTTAGAAAGCTCTTTTGATCTTGGCATGATGACATCCCAGATGTCAATAGCAAACAGAACACCAGACCCTAGATACCCGAGGTTTAAAAAGGCAGCTTCCACCTGCATACTCCCTAAGGAGGTTCTAGCCATTGGCATTTCAGCTAGAACTACTGATTCTAAGCTCATGGATTTAAAAGGATAGCAATTGTAGATGTGTACTTACTTATTCCAGGTAACAAATCTATGCTTTCATTAATTTACATTATTAGAATAAATATGTCAATTTTATGTGCCATTTGTTCAAGTATTTTAACTTATCGGTAGGTACTATTTTGATGAAGATCTACTATTTTCTTGTGCAAATATGTTGAAAGGTCAACAAGTTCTTTGGATTGTGGTTACTTTTTCACATGACTTTACATACACATAAAGTGTATGCATATTTTAATAATTCACTTCTCTTATATGCTCACTTTTAGTTTGTTAAATGTATTATTATGAACATTTTGTTATATCTATTTAGTAAGTGCAAAAAAATACCTTCTGATCCCAATAACATACTATGCTCTTGGTCTGTACTGCTGTCTTATCAGTTATATTGCTCCTGACTTAAGGTGACAAAACTGCTCCTACATAGATTCAATATGGTGACTGAGCAATGTCACTCTAGGAACTGTGTTAGTGGAAGGATCAGCAGGAGAAAGTAAAGGAAAAAATGCCTGACAATAGAAAACTACTGCAACCACCACCTCTGAGCACTGGGAAGCCAAAATATTTGTTTGTGCTGTTTTGGACAATGTACTGAAAAATGGAAGCTGAATGGGACTTACTGTAACCACTCAGTTAAAACATAAGATTTGTATTATTATTATTTATGTTATTATTATTATTATTAAGCAAACAAACTGTGCTGATGCACCTTAGTAGGTATTAGGACCTGAAGGAATTAACCACTTGCCTACCGGGCACTTATACCCCCTTCCTTACCAGGCCAATTTTCAGCTTTCAGCGCTGCCGCACTTTGATTGACAATTGCGCGGTCATGCAACATTGTACCCATATGAAATTTTGATCATTTTTTCCTCACAAATAGAGCTTTCTTTTGGTGGTATTTACTCCCCGCTGGGCGCTTTACTTTTTGCGCTATAAATAAAAAAGTGAAAAAAATTTGAAAAAAAAAAAGTTTCTTTGTTTCTATTATAAAATTTTTCAAACAGGCATTTTTTCTCCTTCACTGATGTGCGTTGATGAGGCAGCACTGATGGGCACTGATAGGCGGCACTGATGGGAACTGATAGGCAGCACTAAAGGGCACTGATAGGCAGTACTAATGAGGTGTCACGGATAGGCGGCACTGATAGACAGCACTAATGAGGTGTCACGGATAGGCGGCACTAATATGCAGCACTGATAGGCGGCACTGATAGGTGACACTGATGATGGGTACTGATAGACGGCACTGACTGGCATCACTGCTGGGCACTGACTGGCGGCACTGACTGGCACAACCCCTGGGCACTGACTGGTGGCACTGACTGGCAGCACTGCTGGGCTGCACTGGTGGGTGGCACTGGTGGGCAGCACTGGTGGGTGGGCACAGGTGGGTGGCACTGGTGGGCACAGGTGGGTGGGCACAGGTGGGTGGCACTGCTGGGCACATGTAGGTGGCACTTCTGAGCACAGGTAGGTGGCACTGCAGAGTGGCACAGGTGGGTGCACTGCTGGGCACAGGTGGGTGCACTGCTGGGCACGGGTGGGCGGAGCTAGTGGGCGCACTGCTGGACGGAACTTGCGGGTGGCACTGCTGGGCACCGATCATCAGGGCACTGATCATCAGTGCCCTGATGATCGGTGCCGATCCCCGCTCTGACAACTGCCGGTTCTCGGCAGTACTTTCCTCACGATCTGACAGTGTGAGGAAAGTGCAGCCGAGAACCGGCACTTGCATTTCCCTCTGATCAGCGTGTCATTGGACACCGCTGATCAGGTGGTAAAAGGCCGGTGTGATTGGCCTTTTACCACATCACGTGATCAGCTGTGTCCGTAGGACACAGCGATCACGGAGATCGCCGGGTGCACGCCCCCTGGGGCGCGCAGGAGAGCGCGTTCTGGGAGGATGTCATATGACGTCCACCCAGAACTGGCCGGCCGCGGTGAAGCCGTCATTCGGCTATGCGCGGTCGGCAAGAGGTTAACAATAAATATGAGGCTCATCACATTTCAGAACATTAATACATTTTTTTTTGTACTTGCATTTGAAAATATTTTTAGGAAATCCCTGCTGATATATTCTACTGGGAACAATCTGCCAATACTTAAATGTTAATTATACACAATATAGTTTATTTTAGCTTAAAAATACTTTTTCTATAATTTGTATGCTTTTTCATTTTATTTAAATCTAGAGGTTATTCTATAATAAAACAAAAGCAATGCTGGCCATGTGAAAACTAGCTATTTTGCTAGCCAAGTGAAAAACTACAGAGATCCTATTACCAGAAATTAGCAATTTTTCAAAATTTTTTGAAATAACTTTGTGAATGCGGTATTTATTTTGAATAGGAAGTCACATACATTAAAAAGGCATTTGGTAAATCAACTGATAGTAAACCAAGTAATTATATTAAGAGAGGGCATTTTTGATTTTGTGAGTTTTATGCCAGCTGGTCAGGTTCATTGAATTAGTTTGACTTGACGCATGACATATTCAGTATAATAGTATTGTTGCCACAACTATCAGATGGTATTTATTGCAGTGCACTGAAAAGAACATAGACCCTAACTGATTGAAAGTAATGGGGCTTTTATAGGCACCATACCAGAAGGATGTTCAATACTCAAAAATGTAAAAGATTAAAGCTTTATTAGACAATGTTAAAACCACAGTTGTGGTAAAGATTTGGAGCATTCACATAGCTCATAATAAAGGACATGTGTAGCTAGTACATAGTAGCAGGCTTGTTACATAACATTGCAGAAACTATCCATAGATAACATAACTAGCATAGTTGACATAAGTTCCTTAAGATCTTTCTCCAATCTTTCTCCGACACTTTTTGCAGGACAATATCCTGCTTTCTCAGGGAGATATAGCATACAGTTCTAAAATTATATAAACAAAACCAAAATAAGTATACAACATATCAAGAAAATATTAAGAACAAATGACACCTGTGACAATCACATATTCAAATTTACCAGGCGATGGCATCAGGATGTTCATAAAGAGCCACAAGGAGCCATGACCATTTGAATTCAAAAGGGTCCCTCCATTAAGGGTAATGAAGGAAGCAGAAATAGGTGAGATGGGCAAACCACAAGCCCATTTAACCTAAAAACAAACAACAAAAACCCCCACACCTATATTAATCATGTAAGAGATGATACCAACACCCTCTTGGGAATATTAATTATATTAGTAGAAATAAAGTTAAGAAAACAAATCAAATCATCTGAATATTAGCTGTGTCCCAAATCCATCCAAAACTACACCCCTACTCCCCAAATTGATCTTGGCATAGACAAGTTGGTGATTCGGGACAACAGGGAAATAGTCTATGCATTGGCCTCGGCTAGGTACATATTAGAATTAATCTTTCCAAAACTAATTTCCTCTGGGTAATACACATCCAAATATTTGGCTTTCCAGAAGAAAGAAGAAGTATATATTTATGTATTCCATACCACAGAAAACATTGCTTACCATGATCAAACCCTTTCCCAGTCTAAAGTTTCAATCTGCATAAATATGTTGGGAATGATAGATATAGTAGTGTAAATATTCTTCAATAAAATATAGTCTTAGGATCACATCCTCCTACCAAGGGCCTTACGTAGTGAGAGGAAGGCACCAAATGTCGGTGTTCTGGCTGTGCGGCTGTGATGTCAGCATGTACGTGTGATGTCCTGACTTGCAACGTCATTACGTCCGACATCGCGATGTCTGATGTCACAAATTTGCATCAAATTCCTGTGGCCATATTGGAAAGACTAATCAACAAATAAACAAGCAAAAACACCCCATGGAGCCACATGCAGCCAAAGCCAAACCATGCAATACCCCCAAGGCATCAACTGCATCAGGGTCCACATCACACAATACAAAAAGTGTATACATTATAAAACAAAAATATACTGGCCATGTATGACAAAAATACATAAATGGTCATGGTTCCTTTTAAGCCTTCCTCATAGATTAAATATGATCTTTACATATACTACTGCCATCTTGTCATAGCAATATAGCAATTTCTTTGATAGAGAAAAAAAACCCAAAATTTTAAAATCACCACAACAATTACACACAACAAAATACAAATAATAAACTAAAAACAAATAATTATGTGTCAAATAACAATGCATCTAATTCAAAACTAATATAAGTAGTATAAATAAATCATAAATATAATGAGTGATTACCAAAAATTAGACCTGGTAATTTAACCTAGGGTAAAAATGGTTTGAAACTCAGATATGTATCCATCTAGCCTCCTTCTGAAGGATGAGGCGATCCCAGTCACCACCTCTGGAGTCTAGATGAACACTTTCAAGGGCAAAGAACCTGACAGATTGTGGATTCTTAGGATGATACCATGTACCATGTCTCCCTATGAGGGATGATATATCTCCCAAATGGATAGCTCACACATGGTCATAAATTATTTTCCAAAACTTATGTTTGGTTTTACCAATGTAAAAACTGCCACAACTGCATGTCATCATATACTGTAAATGATGCTTGCAGTTTGGCAGTTCACACAGTGTCTTGCTTCATGCATCTCCCCATTTGGTAGTATATGCTTCTTACCCTGAGAAATATATCGGCAATAAGCACAACCACCACATATAAATGTTCCCTTATGGAGGCATTAATCTGTCCTTCCTGTCCTAACAAAATGGCTCTGTACCAGTGCATCCCTAATGGATGTATTTTTTCAGAATGTAATTTCAGCCTTGTCTCTTATACATGTGGCTACAGCAGGATCAGCTTTGAGAAGATACCAATATTTTTCAATAACATGATGGATCTGTTGCTGTTGTCTATTGTAGCACATAAATATTTTTGTGGTGGCCACTTTATCTTGCCTGGGATGTGGTGTTTAAAAAATTAGGTCTGTACGTGATTGCTGGTTTGCTCGATGATATGTTTTTTCAACATTTTGTTTGAATAGCCATGAGCCAGCAATCTGGTTTTCAATGCATCGGCCTCTTGTTTGAAATCTTCTTGGTTGGAACAATTAAGTTTGAGGCGTAAATATTGACTATATGGTATGGACCTAATTAAGCTGTACAGGTGGCCACTGTTTGCCCTTAAGATGGTATTTCCGGCCATGGCCTTATGATACAGAGTGGACCCTAAAGTATGATCTTCCCGTACAAAAATCTACATGTCCAAAAATAAAATATGCTTGGGATCGCATGTCATTGTAAAGAACAAATTAAAGTCATTTGTCCCCAAACGTGTGCTGAAAGTATCCAAAAATTCCTTGATGCCATCCCAAAGGATAAGTATGTCATTGATGTATCTGTGCCAAGATAGAACATGGCACAGGTATATTGAGACTCATCCCCAAATATCTGATGTTCCCACCTCCCAGGTACAGATTGGTGAAAGATGGGGCACAACATGTCTCCATTGCTACGCCTTGTACCTGGAGGAACTGGAAACCATCAAATGTACAATAATTGTTTCCAAGTATATATTCGAAAATCTCAAGACCAAACACATTGTATTCAACCTGCTCCTTACTCCTTTCCTTCAGAAACATATTAACCACACTCAGACCTTTACTATGAGGCATACTACTGTACAGGGTTTCCACATTTAAATCTACTAATAAAGTGTTATCAGGGGCTTGCATGTCTTCAATTGTTTGCAGCAGATGTATGGTATCTTTGGCGTAAGATGGTAAACTGGTAATGTGCGGTCTCAGTGCTCGTATGTTCTGTGAGCCCACCACAACCTGATATTATAGGTCTCCCTGGGGGTTTTGTTAAATTTTTATGTACCTTAGGAAGGGCATAGAAAGTATTTTGCAGTGATGATACAACATTTATCATTGTGATAGTATACATTTCACCTTTTAGCACTGACGTTAAGGATTGGGATTCAAGTTTACAGTTAGGATTTTATGTTTTGTTAAGATTATGGATTGGTAAATGTCTGTTTTTCAGGTTTGATAATTCATTTGAGTTCCATGAATTCATTTTAGGTGTGGTTAGTACCTGTTAATTTAATGCATTCATTATAAGATATTATAGGATAATGACCTAAGCCTCATTCTGATTCTGACTACTATTATCTGTCTCTGTGAAATGAGTGAAGTCAAAATCACTTTTGAGACAGATTGTTTTTGGTACACATTCGTAAAATGTTTCCACCAATAGAATTAATTCAATTCACTAACTGATCTAGGCTTATCTTTGGTAAATAACAGTGGTGGACACTGGGCACATTCTGACAGTTGATCTAGTTTACTATATTCTGAAGATAAATTGACTCTCACATAAATATGTACCAGGAAAGGGAACCAGGCAAGCCCACCTTATTGGTCCAACCAATGCTGGATAATTTTAGTAATTTACTATTTTTTTTTCAATATAAGCCAGCTGGATTCCTTCTTTAAAATTCATGCTTGGTTACTCTATTCAAAAATATTTGAAGAATAAACATGATAACTTTCAGGTTGTTCCCAAGAGAAGTCTTAAAACTCAGTTTTCATTAAAAATAAGACATAGTCTATACAATTGCTACACACGCTATTTTGTAGTTTAATTTCATTAAAATTACCTTTCAATTTCATGCTGCAGCTGCTATAATATTCTAAAGCTGTCGCAAAAATGTTAGACAATATTGCAATTTGGAGGTGTTATGAAGACTGTTGGTATATGTAATGCCCCCAGAAATGTCATTTTCTGCTTGTGTGATTGGCTCACTGTTTTCTCAGAAATGTGCAAGTCAAATTTTATGCATCCCCTGCAATGGGAATTTCAGTTTTGGTGAGATGCTTTCCAAGAGTTAACTACTTTTAAAGGAATGCCGTCACTGAAGTTTTACCTATCAGTACACTGAGCCCCCATTCTCACTTGAGCATTTGCTTCTTTCTTAAAGTCTGACTAAACATTACTACACCTGGCTTGCAGAAGTATGTTCATTCTAATTGCACCTGTCCACACTTGTACACCCAATCACCCTAAAATCTATACCCTATGCTTTAAAAATGATATGAGCTTTTTCTTTCTTTTTTTTAGTATATTGAAAAAACACATTTTTTAAATTAGTATCAGTGTCAGTTAATGTCAGTATCAGTGTGTTTTAGATAGGATTAAAAAAAACTCAAAATGCACACTATTGATTCTGGACCATACAAGGGTTACAAATAACAAATAACATACACATATATGGTATCACTGTGATTGTCAAGAGTTAATTTTGGGTTGATTTTAGGTGGTACGTTATGGTTAGCAAGAAATATGTAGCTAAAGATAAAAAAGTGATTTTTTTAAAATTATTTTGATTCAGGTTTTCTTTGATAATAAAAAAAACACAAAGCAGGAGATATCCGTTACCATTTACCACCAAAAGAAAGTCCAATCTGTCCTGAACAAAAACACCTGGATACATAAACTAGTTGCAATGAAATGTACAGTTTTACCAATACGTGTCAAAGTTGCAAAATTGTGTTCAGGCTTTGACATTTGTTTTACCCTCAGTCACTAAGGAGTTAAGGAATCTATTTAAAGCAATGCATTTCTCTTGAACTGATGTTTTAACGGAATACATCTGACCAGTTTAAAAATATTGTAACTCTCTTAGTATACGAACCTAATAATATATGGAGCACAACTATGATATACATTTTTTTTAGCAGTGCTTCATACAGTGCACATGACTGAAAAAAAATATACTTTCAAATTTACAAATGTGTGCTCACTTCCAACATCTGCAATGGTTCAGGAACAATTTTATTTTCTTTTTTTGAGTTTGTTAAAGGCCAGGTGCACACTTTCAGCCCCATATAAGCATTTCAGAGTTTTTGGATCTGCAGAAGTGTTGTCAGGCATTAAGAAACAAGCAATTACAAATAGTAGGGCAGCACAGTGGCTAAATGGTTAGCACTTCCGCCTGGCAGTACTACGGTTGTTGGTTTGAATCCCAACCACGGCACCACCTGCCTGGAGTTTGCATGTTCTCCCAGTGCCTGCGTGGGTTTCCTCCGGGTACTCAGGTTTTCTCCCACACTCCAAAGACATGCTGGTAGGTGAATTGGATCCTGTCTAAATTGGCCCTAGTATGTGTATGTATGAATGTGAGTTAGGGACCTTAGATTGTACTCCCCTTGAGGGTTAGGGACTGATGTGAATGTATAATATATATGTAAAGCGCTGCGTAAATTGACGGTGCTATATAAGTATCTGAAATAAATAAATAGTAATAGTATGGCCTTAAATATTTTGAAGCATTTGAAGTAAAAAAAACCTAGGAAAAAAAATAAAAACTTACCTTGCAGTGGGGCTCCCCCCATTGCTGCAATGGTTAAATGTTCATTTCTCCCCAGAATACCAATTAAAAACACTTTTACTTACTATATCCCTTGCTTCCTCAACAGCCAGCACTCTCTTCCTCTCTTTAAAGTTCCAAATTGTGGGTGGGCCTTTGGTATCTTCACATGATATCATCAGAGTGGGACTGTTGGACAGAGTGCTTCATTGAAAGGGTTGCATAGGAGGAGGAGCCTGCAGGTGTGAGGGGTAAGGTAAATAAATCTAGGCAAAAATTAGACTTTAAAGTGGAACTACACTGCATCTCAGCACCATCAACCAAAATCACTATTTGATTAATTTCAGACTCATATTCAAGCAATGTCTCACACCCATCCATGTGTCCATGCTTTAGTTTTCTGAGAAATAACTTTGAAAAATACCCCTCTAGCTTTTCTGGCCATGGCCATCTTAAATAAGCGCAGACGATTAACTACTTTCCCATCGCCCTATAGCAGAAGTACTGATACAGGGTGGCAGGACTGTGCAAAGTCATGTAAATATACGTGATTTGTATTTCTGGGTAGAGGGCACACGCACACGCGCCGCCCTCCCCAGGACTCGATGATCGTCGGCAGAGCTGACAGGGGAGAGAACTGTGTGTAAACAACACAGGTCTCTCTCCTGTCAGCAAGGACATGCTGCTTTGTATTTCTCTGCACAGCAGAGAAATACACAGCAGCATGTCTCCAGAGTAAAACACAACACAGCACACAATGTAAAACACACAGCACACAGTTAACCCTTTGATCACCCCAGATGTTAAACCCTTCCTGCCCAGTGTCATTAGTATAGCATCAGTGCTTTTTTTTAGCACTGATCACTGTATTAGTGTCACCGGAGATGTCAGTGACAGTTAGTCAGTTCCCACCCAGTGCCAGAATGCATGCCGCAATCCCGCAGCTCCGCTATAAGCTGCTGATTGCCTCCATTACTAGTATATAAAAAAAAATCCAATATATATACTGCCATTTGTAGGCACTATAATGTTCATGTAAACCAATTATTATACACTTACTGGGATTTTTTTAGCAAAGACATGTAGCAGAATACATTTTAGCCTAAATTTATGAAGAAATTTTATTTTTGAAATTTTTTTACTGGATATGTTTTATATCAAAAAGTCAAAAATGTTCTTTTTTTCAAAATTGTTAGTCTTTTGTTGTTTAAAGTGAAAAAAATAAAAAATGCAGAGGTGATCAAATACCACCAAAAGAAAGCTCTATTTGTGAGGAAAAAAAGGACCTACATTTTATTTATGTATAGTGTTGCATGACCGCGCAATTGTCAGTTAAAGTAACTCAGCGCAATATCGCAAAAAATGGCCTGGTCAAGAAGGAGGGAAAGTGGTTAATGTAGCATTTACTTCCTGGAATCCATCTGCCCTTAGCTCAGGCATGCAAGCAGGAGGATGTTCTTAGCTGAGAACACCCCTCCTCCCATGAAGACTTCTGGGATATATGCAGGGGCGGACCGACAACTCATGGGGCCCCCGGGCAATAGGGGATCATGGGGCCCCTGTGTCCTTGCCCAAACTCAAAAAAGCCTATGAAAAAGGTACCGGGCATCTCATGGGGCCCCCTACTGACCCCGGGCCCTCGGGCGGTGCCCGAGTTTCCAAATCGTCAGTCCGCCCCTGGATGTATGACATCATTTACCAAGGAATGGTAACCAGGAAGTAACTGAAGAAATGTAAAAAAGTTTAAAACAAGTAACTACGACTTTCCTATCTATTTACTTATGCCAGCAGCATAATGATTAAAATTAGTCAACATGCATTGAGAGAATGGAGTTCCACTTTATTATTTGCAGTAACGGGGGGTGCAGGGATAGTTTTGGGATAGTTTTCTAAAATCCCCAGAGTTCAGATTCAAGGTGAGTTCTCATATTCTCCTTCAACTTAATCCCTGTGTATCTGTGAGGTTCCCTCAAGTCCTAGGTCCAGACTGTAAAGGCCAAATCCTTCAAGACTGTCCACGCTGTCCAATAACAGTGACAGCAGCATGGATTTAAACAAATTATAGTACTGCAAGGGGTCAAATCACCACAGGTAAATCCTTTAAAAACTTACAATATTTTATTGCATATCATATTTTTTAGCATATTTGTTCTTTAACTTGTGGAGAGGTTGAGCCTGTGTGTGTAAGAACCGTGTAAAGCCTAGGATTCAAGTTGCTTTACAGTATGGTAGGACTGATCTGATAACTAAGGCATGCATTTACGGGTACCAAAACATTGCTGACGTTTAACACTGTTGTTAACCTGAAAAATGGCAGGCCCATTTTAAAGAGGACCCCCTTCACCCTAGAATGTACATACTGTATACATGTACACTTACCTTTGTTCATGCTGCCTTGTTTCTTGTGGTTCCTTTTTCAGGATGCCTCTGTGCCTGCACTTTGTACTACCATTTTGAAAATGTATGTCCTCCCTTGCATGTGTGAGCGCATGAAATCATGTGAATCGTCTTATGCATGTACCATACAACACTACATTCTTCTGTTTTTTTAAACAAAAAGCCTTTCCCAATATCATACAGAAAAGCATGCTGATGTGAATTTTAGTAGTGGGGAAAGGTCTGCTTTAAGAAGATACAATTATGAAGTATAACTGCATCATTTGAAAGCTGGCTAACTTTAATACATTTTTGGATGTAGGACATGTATCCATGTATCTCATCACACACACATGTAAAAGTACATTTTCTGTATGCTGTGAATTAATAAAGAAATTAGCCTTCAATGGAACTGGTCATTTCATTCATCATTGTTCCTTGCTGGGGAGAAACAAATTATCTAGCACCTGCAACTGCAGAGATTTGATTGTGTTGAGCTATCTAGAGCAATGTGAACTGTTACATAATGAACTCAGGTTGATTTTAATTACTCAAGTTTCCTAATAATAAAATGGCAGATTTCTTTATTTTGTTTATAGTCACATTTTGCTTTTATTTATATATATATATATATATATATATATATATACAGGTGAAACTCGAAAAATTAGAATATCGTGCAAAAGTTCATTTATTTCGGTAATGCAACTTAAAAGGTGAAGCTAATATATGAGATAGACTCATTACATGCAAAGCAAGATAGTTCAAGCCGTGATTTGTCATAATTGTGATGATTATGGCTTACAGCTCATGAAAACCCCAAATCCACAATCTCAGAAAATTAGAATATTACATGCAAACAATAAAACAAGGATTGTACATAGAACAATATCTGACCTCTGAAAAGTATAAGCATGCATATGTACTCAGTACTTGGTTTGGGCCCCTTTTGCAGCAATTACTGCCTCAATGCGGCGTGGCATGAAAGCTATCAGCTTGTGGCACTGCTGAGGTGTTATGGAAGACCAGGATGCTTCAATAGCGGCCATCAGCTCTTCTGCATTGTCTGGTCTCATGTCTCTCATCTTTCTCTTGGCAATGCCCCATAGATTCTCTATGGGGTGCAGGTCAGGCGAGTTTGCTGGCCAAACAAGCACAGGAATCCCACGGTCATTGAACCAGGTTTTGGTGCGGGCAGGTGCCAAGTCCTGCTGGAAATTAAGTCAGCATCCCCATAAACATGTCTGCGGAAGGAAGCATGAAGTGCTCCAAAATCTCCTTGTAGACAGCTGCGTTGACCCTGGACTTAATGAAGCACAGTGGACCAACACCAGCAGATGACATGGCTCCCCAAATCAACACAGACTGTGGAAACTTCACACTGGACTTCAAGCATCTTGCAGTGTGTGCCTCTCCATTCTCCCTCAATACTCTGGGTCCTTGGTTTCCAAATGAGATGCAAAAGTTGCTCTCATCAGAAAAGAGGACTTTGGACCACTGAGCAACAGACCAGGTCTGTTTTTCTTTTGCCCAGGAGTGGCTTGACAAGAGGAATACGACATTTGAAGCCCATGTCCAGGATCCGTCTGTGTGTGGTGGCTCTTTATGCACCGACTCTAGCCTCAGTCCACTCCTTGTGAAAGCCCCCAACACTTTTGAATGTTTTTTTCCTGACAATTCTCTCCAGGCTGCGGTCATCCCTGCTGCTTGTGCACCTTTTTCTTTGACACTTTTCCCTTCCACAGAACTTTCTATTAATGTGCTTTGATACAGCACTTTGGGAACATCCAACTTCTTTTGCAATTACCTTTTGAGGCTTTTCCTCCTTATGGAGGGTGTTAATGATGGTTTTCTGCACAACTGTCAGGTCAGCAGTCTTTCCTATGATTGCGATTCCTACTTAACCAGACTGAGAGACCATTTAAAGGCTTGGGAACCCTTTGCAGGTGTTTTGGCTTAATTAGCTGATTAGAGTGTGACACTTTGAGCCTAGAATATTGCACCTTTTCACAATATTCTAATTTTCTGAGATTGTGGATTTGGGGTTTTCATGAGCTGTAAGCCATAATCATCACAATTATGACAAATCACAGCTTGAACTATCTTGCTTTGCATGTAATGAGTCTATCTCATATATTAGTTTCACCTTTTAAGTTGCATTACTGAAATAAATGAACTTTTGCACGATATTCTAATTTTTCGAGTTTCACCTGTATATATAAAAGCACAAAGTAAGTATAATCAAAATAAAGAAAACTGCCATTGTTTATACACACACACACATATATATATATATATATATAGATAGATATATAGATAGATAGATAGATAGATAGATAGATTTATATATATATTAACTTGTTCAATGAAATGAAGTGCAGTCTATTTCTTTGCTGTTTTTGCTGCAAAACTATTCATATGGCAACAATAAACATATGACGATCACATCTTATTGGGCAAAATTAATTTTTGTCTTGTGTCTTGTCAACCGCAGTTAGCTACTTGAGATGCTCAGTTTTGATAATGCATGTCACCTAGTTCACTTGTGATAGTTTACTTCCTACAATTTGAACAGTTTTAAATAGTTTTACATAAATTGAATTACTTGAGTAAATCACGCTAGCGGTTTTTATCCTGACATTTTATTCTGAAGTTTTTCTGATCTTTAAAAAAAAAAAACAACTAGCAGCTCATTGATAACATATGTGCACATGCTGTTCTGACAACATTCGGCTCAAAACCCGAGATTGATCAAGGCTGCAGTTGTCAGTGAATTTCACACTTCCAAAGTCATTTCACATATTGCATTTCTTTTTTCATCGTTCAAAAGCAAAAGTTGTAAATTGTAAATCCTCAGTGCCTGAGAGTTCTGTTTTTCTTTCATTTCATCGTCCACTGCCAAAAGATAGAATGTGGTAACCATGGTAATGTGCAAGTAACTTTTATTCTACAAAGTAATAGGATGCTCACTCCTGAGGCCTTTTAAAACTATATAGCACACATAAGAAAATAATGCTTACTTTATTGCCTGTAATTCCATCTGATATTGCATAATACCAAAACAGGCATCTATAAATGTGTATGTTTCCATGCATTTTTTATCCAAATTTTATTTACAATTATATTTTACTTTACATTTCTGACTGACTTTGCATTCCAGCAAAAAATGGGTATTATTTCTATGTTTTTCAAGCACTGAGAAAAGTTGGTTAATCCTAAAACTGAGTTTGTACCACTTACACAATAATAATGGTAACCAAAAGCAACCAATCAGAATGAAACCTGTAATCTAAATAGTTGTTCCAAGTTTCTGTTTTTTGCACGTAATAACTGCTTATTGTACTTTCTTATTTCATTGGCTTAGCTCCTTAAACTTACTGATTTTACATTTATTTTTCTTTCCTTCAACTTTATCTGTCTGAGACAAAGTTGCTGTTTTTTTTTTATCATCAACGAATGCATTAAGCAGGCCAAATTTTATACAATTTTCTTTCCTTCCACCACGGGTGGAAGGAAAGAAAATCACTCGATTCCACCATCATAACAGTCACTGTTGATGGGGTAATCCTTCCCACAGTGTTATTTTAGTTCTGGCAGTGGGAAGCCTTCCCTCCCGGCAGAACACAGTTATCACTGGTAGTGGCTATAACCACTAGCAATGATTGCATGCAAAAAATCTGACAGGCTGGTTGTGCTGCAGTCAATCAATGGATTCAATGGATCGATTTCAGTACAACCAGCCTGCCCATAGATCGATTGAATCTCAGCTGGTCCCTGCTGAACCAGCCAAGATTCAATTTATCTATGGCCGTCTTTACAGATCAGCTCTGCTAAGCCATTGTCAGAGTAAATGTGTAGAGGTGTGCAGCAAATTCTTACAAAAGATGTGGAAAACAGATGTTTACTAATAAGTTTGAGTTTTTTGGTGCCACTCTTGCAGTAATAAACTAAATTTTGGAATAATAAATGCACAGGTAAGAACTTAGCAAGTCTGTGCTTTTATTTCCATTCACAAAAAAAGAAAGCTTGTAAGCATAATCGGAGTAAAGGGAATCATTAATCAAATCTTTGGGAATTGCATTTGACAACAAACTCATCAAGGCATGAAAATTAGCATTAGTGCTTTGAACATTGAATAAACATTTGTTTTTAGTTTAGCAATCTCATTACGTTCAAATTGGGTTTAAGCTTTTTTAAATCTACTTTTGGATTATGCAGCAAATACATAAAATATATTCAAAATCTGGTAAGCTTTACAAGTATTTACACCACAATTATGTTCATTTATTTAGGACTATTAAGTAGTCAGAAGCAGCAATCAACCTAAAAACTGTAACTAAGAAGATATTCAATTGCCATTTTGTAGGTTTTCATGTCCTTGAGTGTGCAGGAATGTTCTTACCTTAGCAAAATGTCAGGATGTTGTCACAGGCAGAACCTTCCCAAAAGGGAATTTCACACTTTAGTAAATAAGCCCCATTATTAGTTTAGCTTCTCTGGTTTAGAGTCTATAGACAGAGAGTTTATCTGCTTTGTAGCGTTCTGAATAATATGTGAACATGAAAATCAATAAACAGTATAGAAATAAATACCAGACAATTCACTGTTGTCTGTGTTGGTGAAACAATATTGCTTCTGAAAGAAGTAAAGTGCGGAATACCCACAGAAGACATTGTATTTGAAATAGAACTCCAGCTCAAACATATTTTCCAGAGAGAGAAAGGTTAAAACCTTAATTAGGTATTTGTTACTATGTGGGGGGGGGGGGACAGAGAGAGGGTAAATCCCATATTTGAGATTCCTGGAACCTCCCATTTTAGCCCCATTGGGAAAATTCCACTATATACCTGTTCTTCTTAACAAATCTAAAATTCAGAACTATAAAAAGAAAACTAGAAGCTAGAGAGTCACTTTAGAGGAAACCATAACCTAATATGATTGAAAATATAGATTTTTAAATATTATGCGAGCAGATGTTTGAATGTACTGTATATGCATGTGTAAAGAAACAGAAATACATATAATATGGTAGATGCATATTTTAACTTCATAAATGCTACCTCATAGTTGAAAACTGTAATATAGTAGTGAAAGTTGTGAATAAATAAAATAATGATCCTAAATTCATGTTGTAAACAGAATCCATCAAGATAAAAATACATACTCAATGCACGATTGGTATACAGAAATGTATACAATGTAAACAAATAGGTACATATAACGTAAAAAATAGTTTTTTTTTTTGTTTATAGCACAAAAATTAAAAAACGCACAGGCAATCAAGTTCCACCAAAAGAAAGCTCTATTTGTGGGAAAAAAGAACATAAATTTAATTTGGGTGCAGTGTTGCATGACCACACAATTGTCAGTTAAAGTAATGCAGCATCGTATCGCGAAAAATGGCCTGGTCAGGAAGGGGAGTAAATCCTCTGGAGGGCACATGGTTAATCCTATGTAGATCCATTTCTAAATATTGCCCATAGGAAAAAATACGGTTAGCTTGTCAGAACTTGCATCCTCACCTGGGTCACCTGCTGGTGGCACTGTTGTTCCCAGAGTCAAAGGGTGCAGTTCTGGTGGCCACCAGCAGGTGTCTCTCAGCAGCTTTGATGTTCAAGTAAATAGGCTGCACCTGAGATGCTCTGCTTGAAGGTATATAATCTGGCCCTGGATTGCAGTTCAGTGCTTCAGTATTCTTCCTGCAAGCAGTGTCACTGCCTGATCTTGTTCCTGTATCAGATCCTGAGACATTGTTCCTGTGACCTGCTCCTATACTCTTCTCTCTGCTCCCCTTTTTTCCTGTCTCTGTCCTGGTCTTGCCCTGCCATGTGTGCTCCCCATTTGTATATATAGGTATCCGTCACTTAATGACCTATTCGATTAATGAATTTTCGCACTTACGACCGTTTTTTTCGGCTCGGACTTACGACCTGCCCTTGGACTACAACCTGACTCAATTTCCTTTCCTCTGACTTACGACCCACTGTTCGGACTTGCAACCCTGCTGGGGGACTTATGATGGAGAAACTGAGCGGAAGTGCGGTCTATGATGGATCTTCTTGTGAAGCGGCAGTGCAAACTATGGTGGCTTGTTTGTGGCCTAGGGTGTCTTTTCTGGCCTATGATGGCTTCTGTGCAGTCTATGGTGGCTTCTTTAGTGGCTTTTTCTACTCCACAAATTCTATAGATTTCTCGGTGAGTACTGTAATGTCTTCAGTATGTACTGTATTATATTGACAGTACTGTACAGTATGTGCATGGTGTTGCTTGCCATACTTAGCCATCCTAGGCATTGCTGTTTCTCTGATGTTCAGCCCAGGTGGCACCATACTTGCAAATAAAAGCATAGTCATCAAGTTGGAGTTTCCTTTGTCCATTTCTTTGTTCTTAATATTGTAATGTACATACTAAATACAATTACTCGTTTAACGACCAAACTCGACCGGTCTCCCGGAACGTAACTTGGTCGTTAAGCGAGGGATACCTGTAATAAGTTAGGTTATCATTTGGGTTGCTGCACTTTTATTTTTGTCACTTTGCTTATGGTTTACTGGTGTCTTTGTGGTGTTGTAATAGTGATATTTCTCTTAACAAATCTAAGTTAAACTTACTCAGCCTGGTTCCTGATTCCTTAAGGTACATACCACTGATCTGGTCATCTTTGCTGGATGCCTGAGGTATCTCTGAAATGATCCAAATTTGTGATGAGTGAACTGGTCACAGTTTAGCTCACAGAAGATATGGTGAACTCAGGAAAATACCTACTAACCCTAAATCCCATGGAAAGCTATGGGAGCTGAACCTTGTTATTCTGGCTATTTTCAAACCACTTTGCAAGCTTTTCTTAAAAAGGGGTACTGCAATGGGAGACACGTGGCAATGAAAAAAACTTTAGGAAATACTGTTCAGCTGGAGAGGGTGTTTTTTATTGTGGCCATTAAAAATATCCAATTCCTTTAAACAACATGCTTTAGGGGGTGCCCTAAAGCTGCACATTAATTTGCAGATTAAGTATAATGTACTCCTGTAGAAGTGGTCCCCACCTGCTTCTGTTTGTCAACAAACCAGAGGATCTGCCATTTAGCAGTGGTATTACTACCACCTTGTAATGGCAGAACTTCTGTTTTTTAGCAAAGGGGCCAGGGATCCTGACTAACATCATTGACCAAATCTAGTTATGACCATTTTTAATCAATGACATCACCTGGCATCCTCAGCTCCTTTGTTAACATTTCAGTGATGCTGAGGATCTGTCCGTAATCTGCAATGGTAGTATTTGTGGGCCACATGATTCCTTTTTGTATTGTAGGACATTTTTTAATGGTGTTTTGTTTAGTATTTCCTTTTGTAAAATAAGTAACCAGTGATACTATGTGTCTCTTACTCATTAACTTAAAAGGGCAAATACCTGGGTCCCTCTTATGTAGAAGACATATAGCCTAATATGGTTCAGGAAAAGGGGTGTGCATTTGCTGCTCCCCTTTCCTGGGCAGCCAAGTGGCATGTCCAGATAACGGTCTTTTATAAATTTATGTTAAAATGTGCACTATGACTTTAAGAAAAATATTCACACTACACCCCCCCCTGAACCATACCAGGCAGCTTACCTTCAATATTAATAGGGTGTCTTGCAAGAGAAAGTGGCAAAACCTTCCCTCCCTTTCAAGGCACCTTGTTTCCCATGTTGAGTGGACAGGAACCTTATCCCTACACCCTGTCCCCCAAAAGAGATGTGGGGGTTTTGATGATATCGCTCAGGAACCCTGATTTACAAACAGAAGTTGTCCAAGGATCTGTTGTTTAGCAGTATTGTACTGCTCCCTAAAAAAATCTATTTGCATTGGTACATGTCTCCATATCAGTGCCCAGCTACCTTTGCCCTGTAAACACAGCGATTTAAAATTAACCTTGAAAAAGGTAAAAAAAACTAACAAGAGTGCACTACCATATACTTTAGTGGGTTTTAGAGCTGTATCAGGGGTTTGCAAACTTCTTGCCGATTCATCAAACATGCAGTACATGAATGGCCCACTGGACCAATGGGCAATGTCAGTGGTGATATTTGGTCAATTAAATCACCTGAGGTCCCTGGCTGCTTTAATTCCATTTTAGCAGTGAGGATACGGGTGGGAGAGTTGGCCATATATGGCCAGTTTTTCAATGATTAGCTGAACTGCAAACCATCTGGATTCATATCAAACTCACCTTCCACCCAAATATAATTCCGAGGTATATGGTATTTTAGTACAATAAAGTAACATTTTCTGAAATGTAAAATCTCCTGACTAATATGTTTGATCCATTAATGCTGGGTACATCTGCAACACAAAGTTTACTTCAATTTTTTAGATACTTCCCAAACAGTTCCATCAAAGATCTCATATCTTGTCTACACAAAGGGATGAAGGTTTGGTTCCCCCAATGCACTGAGTGCAACCACCATCCAGGGTAAAAGTATGCATGGAGACAGCCATATTCTCCACAAGTGTGAAGTCAGATTGCAGATCATACCAGTGGTGAATAATGTGCACTTTTTTCCACCAACATATTACTAACTTTGACTAACTCTGTTTGTGCTCTGCTGTCCTTTGCCACCTTCCTTGTTTTTTTTTATTCACTCTCCAAAGAGTGAAAAACTGAAAACTATATACTTTATAATGAGAACAGCCTCTATTGCTTTAGTAAATCTCTAACTCACAAACAATATACAAAAATGGACTTATGATTGCTTTCCTGGCTTATCTGATATGCATGCTTACATCAGATTTGATAAAGAAACAAAGGGTCAGCATAATAGACTTGCAACTAACATTTTCAGGTCAACAACAGCAGCCCTTATATTTCTCTCAGGAAAAATGTGCTGTAACCTACAGCAACCAGTAAAAATCCACCATATTCTGGTCTAATTTTAAAAGAGCAAATTCTGATTGGTCAAGGGGCAGACTGACCATTTGGGCATTGCCTGAGGGCCCGGGGTCAGTAGCGGGCCCAACGAGAGGCTCACTGGGCACGATTCACGAAGCGGTATCTTACTGCATCCGAGTATGCGGTAGGATACCATAAAGCATTATTTTAAAAAAAGTTTGAATTCACCAAAAAATGCTACTAAAATACAGCATGGGTTATTTTATCAAGTCATGCGGTATTTTAGTAATGAAAACCATGTGTTACTGTTTAAGCTGTCAGCGGGGTTCCCCACTGACAGCTGAATGTAAAAGAAAGAATTGCCAGCAATTAAACAAAATAATAATGGCGTGGGGTCCCCCCTCCATTCATACCCAGCCCTTTGGGTCTGATATGGATTTTATCCCCCCCCCCAAGATCCATACCAGACCATTATTCGAGCATGCAGCCTGACAGGTCTAGAAAGTGGGGGGGGCGAGCGAGCGCCCCCCCTCCTGAACCCTACCAGGCCACATGCCTTCAACATAAGGGGGGGTGCTTTGGGGTGGAGGGGGCTGCCCCCCAAAGCACCTTGTCCCCATGTTGATGGGGACAAGGGCCTCTTCCCCACAATCCTGGCCAGTGGTTGTGGGGGTCTTTGGGTGGGTGGCTTATCAGAAACCAGAAGCCCCCTTTAACTAGGGGGCCACCATATCCCACCCACCCCTATGTGAATGAGTATGGCGTACATTGTACCCTACCCATTCACAAAAAAAAGTGTAGTGTAAAAATTACAGGAGACAGTCTTTGACAAGCACTTTATTGAAAGAAGGAAAATAAAAGAACGTCCCCCAAAGTAGATCCAACATCAATCATGATGCCCGCCGCCGATACCCGAAAAAAGCAAAAAAATGCTCCGCTCCCATTCTGGCTCCCAGCCTTCTGCCTGTTCTGCTGGCTTGACAGTTCTTAAATAATTAAGGGGCAGGGCCACCCAGTGACATCAAATGTATGGCCCCACCTCTTTGTGGCATCATCAACCAGGGCATGCTGGGTCAATGATGTCACAAGGAGGTTGGGCCAAGTGTGTGATGTCACTGGGTGTCCCCGCCCCGTACTTATTTAAGAACTGGCAAGCCAGCAGAGCAGTCAGATGGCTGGGAGCCAGCGTTGGGAGAGGAGCCTTTTTTTTCTGAGTAGCAGTGGGCATCGTGATTGACATTGGATCTACTTTGGGGGACATTCTTTTTTTTTTCTTTTAATAAAGGACTTGTGAAATACTGTCTCCTGTCTTTTTTCACACACTTTTGTTTTTTATGAATGGGTAGCGATACCATGTACCCCATACTCATTCATATGGGGAGAGGACCGGGATCTGGGGACCCTTGCTAAAGGGGGCTTCCAGATTCCAATAAGCCCCCTGCCCGCAAGCCCCTACAACCACAGGCCAGGGTTGTGGGGAAGAGGCCCTTGTTCCCATCAACACAAGGGAACCCCCCAAAGCACCCCCCATGTTGAGAGCATATGGCCTGTTATGGTTCAGGAGGAATGGCGCACGCTCGTCTCCCCGTTCCTGACCTGTCGGGCTGCATGCTCAGATAAGGGTCTGGTATGGATCTTGGGGGGGGCACCACACACATTTTTTTTTTTTTTGGCGTGGGGTTCCCCTAAAAATCTATTCCAGACTTGAAGGGCTTGGGATGGATGGAGGGGGGAGCCTACAACATTGTTTTATTATTTTTAATGCCCTTTCTATGCAGCTGAGCTGCAATATGTAGGTGGGGTGTTCTGTGGGTGTGGCTTTGGCTTGAGTGTAGGCAGAGATACAGGGGGCCCCATGATCTCTTATTGCCTGGGGCCCCATGAGTTGTCAGTCCACCCCTGGTATAGTCACAATATAGGAAGAAGTGTTGGCATTGCGAAACCTTAAATGTGCAAAGGGAGATTTCAGCACACAAAGACAATTAGCTACATAGAAAAGTGGATACACTAAGGTAATTTCCTGACTGACTGCTAGCTGCTAATATAGCATACAATGACATGGTACACAAGTTGAGTCAAGTGAAACTTTAATGAGAAACATGCTTCCCTCTCAAATCTATAAGATTCTGCATTGAATTGATGAATGCTGAATTTCAGAGATTAGTTCTGGTGTTTGGTGAAAATTATTCCCTAGCCATTTTAAATTTATATTGTTTTTAAAAAAAGCATATAAATGGGTCCCAAAAGCACAGTGATATGTGAATTCAGGAGCTTATTGTTTCATATAGCTGCTTCAGGAGAATAATGAAGTCTTCTTGTCAACTGTTTTGAGGCTTCTAGACTTCCATTAGGGCTTTGAAACAGAAAGCTAACAGGGGGCAATTGTATTATTCACACCTCACATCCACTGGTACCTTACCATTACATTGCATTCGTGTCCCAGTTTATTTGTAAATGGTCATGCTAGACACACTGAGCCAGGCTTAGTGAGGTTAATTATAACTTATATATTTTTGTCAGATGTATGAATATGATTTAACAATCTGAGCTTATATTTAATGTGTATAGAAATAAAACTAGATTACCACTTCACCTGTAGAGTAAGTAGAGAATCTTAAGTGTGCTTTGAGTTTTATGCTCATTAACTGAAAAGTCCTAATAAACACTACTTAAATTGCTTCAACAAGTTGCCATGATACCATGATGTCATAATGAGCTATTATCATAGCAGAAATTGATGGAAAGCAGCCTTTGAAATCCTTAATCTTTCTTCATATAAGCAATATGAGCCTTCCTGGAGTGATCAAAGGCCACACGTGAAGGTCTTAAAAAGATTGAGATGCCCATCATTGATCAAGCAATCTATTATGTCTGCCTGCATGAAAAAAACAATTCTGCATGGAAGACAAAACAGTGGAGCTCATGACTAAACTACAGGCAAACAGCTAAATACACAGATTCAATACATATTATTACAGATATTAATATATATAGTACTTACCTGCTAAAAAAATTTAGTTTCTGTCTGTCCACTTCACAGATTTACACAGCTCAGTTACACAGCACAGCCCTGATTTGGCAGGACAGGAGATATTATTTTTCTGTGCTGCAGTTCCATAACACTTACAGGTCTTGTCTCTTCTCAAGCCTATTACTGGACAGGAGAAGCAGCAGACTGAGAAATTCATCCATCCGTCACTCTGCTCTCTTTACCTCAAGGCAAGTCCCTGAGTTAAGCTCCTTGTGCTGTTGTTTTTACTTTCCCAATCCTAAATTCAGATGTACAGTACAGGCACTGCAAGAGGCTGATACCAGGTTGCATTCATACTGCTTGTCTGTAAAAAACATATATAAATATAAATAGCGAGAGCTGATATAAGGAAAACAAAGCTGCTAGCACAAGAGATAGTGACAACAAATCTCACAAGGGAATATGCATGAAAGGTGCAGCGCTGAGTATTAAATAAAGGTAAAATATATCACCAGTGCAAATTGAATATTATAAATCACACAATAAAAACTAAGTGCAAAATATGATCAAACAGTAACTGAATGATAAAATAACCAAATATAATACATCCAGTAAAAACTAAAATCAATCAGTGTAGGTAAATGAAGATATGTGTCTGTGGCACTACAAGACACAGCAGTGTTCAATTCCAAGCAGGTGCTGTGAAATCCAGTGAGACAATCCACCACCGCTATGCACTCACCAGAAAGCTACTGGTATAGCAGCAATGTATATACTATCATTGTTTAACCAATAAATTACCATCACTGCACTGATTATCACTTGAGTCTGTAATGCAGTAGTGCCAGACTATCTCACAGCCCTGCTGCCCCTCCTACTACTATGGGTTCTGCTGTGTAAGAAATTACAGGAAAGAAACATGAAGACAAATTCAGATGTTTATACCAGCTGCCTTAAGAAATACCTTTCAGTGAATACATAACTGCATTAAACAGTATTTTATATCAGCCTGAGCGCAGCTTTAGCAGTTAACTCTATTTTAGTATAGCTATTCTTTAAATGTCCTTCCCCCCAGGCATATATTTACCACTATACCTTTCTCTGCTCTTCGAAGATCCTTGCTGTGTGGCCTGCTGGGCACTACCCAGCCTCTTCTCTGAAATTCTTCTGTTCAGGCTTTGCTCTATCTGCACATGCAACAAAGCATCTATGGAAAGGCCTTATATAATTCATTTCAATAGATAATGGAGAACAGGTTGTATGGTTTCAAGTTGGCTGTGCTGTAAAGAACTTGGAGGAACATGGACAGATAACCTTAGGGAGAAGTGGGCATTTTAAATAATAGCTGTTCCTTTCTAATATGCAGTCAAAAAGACAAAATTTACACATTTTCAGTGCTGCTCTGAATTCCCTAGACGACCATTTTTTAAAGGTTATGTTAGTATACTGAATTGTATATAAAACAGAAAATGTAAGACAGAAAATGTAGAATCCGGTGCTAATTGTTCCTTTGTGCACTCTTTTCTGTATGCTTTATTTTAATTCTTACTGGGATCCAGAGTTTCTTTCCTACTCTAGTAAAACATTGTTCTTTCAGTTGGACCCCTATATTGATGTGTTTGCTATTGGCTTCCAATATAAGCTTTACTTGATATGCCCTTCAGTGCTTTGCAAAGTATATACAGTATGTTAATTTTTTAAACAGACCAGTAAATGCATACAATATCAGTATTGAACATATATATTTTTTTGCTTTTAACATATTATTTATATTTTATCCACATTTACATAGACTAAACTGTCCAACAAAAATGACAGTGGCAGGGGTTGTGACTAGAGATGAGCGAATTATTCAAAAATTCGGTTCGGCTGATTCGCCGAATTCGCCGAATAAATTCGCTTCGAGCCGAATATATTCGCTGCGAATTTAACTTATAAAAAGGGTGTTTCTAGGGTTCAGAGAGCCTTTATATTAGTGCAGAACACTGTACCTTTAATTTAAATGCCCTTGGAGTCTGCTGGGGAAGAGAAATAATACTGTCAGTCAGTATGACATGCAGATGAGTGCCGTCGATCTTAGAATCACCGCACACTTCACTCATTTGGGCAGTCATGGGGCCAAAACCAGAGTGTGGAGCCACAGTGTGGCGGTGGAGGCAGCAGCAATGGGAGGCCATACAGCACCCTATGACAAAATGGAACCCACCAGCAGTGTGAGGAGACCTGAAAGTGGCACATGGCAGAGTGTGGCGATGGAGACAGCAGCAATGGGAGGCCGTTCAGGGACCCATGACACACTCTGGACCTGGCAGCAGCAAGAGAAGGCGGTACAGGGGCCCATGGCAGAGTGGCGAAGCGTAAGCAGCTTAAATTGAAGGCCATACAGAGGCCTATGTTAAAAAGTCCCCCCAGCAGCAGTGTGGGGAGACGACTATCAAGAGTCCAATGGAAGAGTGGCGGAGCAGAAGCAGCTTCAATTGAAGGCCATACACAGGCCTAGGTTAAAAAGTCCCCCCAGCAGCAGCGTGGGGAGACGACTATCAAGAGTCAAATGGCAGAGTGGCGGAGCGGAAGCAGCTTCAATTGAAGTCCATACACAGGCCTAGGTTAAAAAGTCCCCCCAGCAGCAGTGTGGGGAGACGACTATCAAGAGTCCAATGGCTGAGTGGCGATCCGGGAAGTCAGTGTTGTGATTGCAGATGCAATGCAGAAATTTTATGAGGTAATGCCGTGGGTGCGAAGAAGATTATATACCGTCGTACTTCCATCCATAAGACGGAACAACCTGCGAACCGGGAGCTTTATTGCCCTGACCCGCTGAGCAGCTTCTGGGATACCCAAGAGTTTGGCTTCTGTGGGGAATATGGTTGAAAACTGAAACTTAAAGGCATGTTGACGGAAGGGCACCAGTGTCAGTGCTCCGGAGGGAATATAGCTTCAAAGCTGACACTTAAAGGTATATCGACGGTCAGAGACCACAGGAAGTGGAGCTTGCGTCTTAAATCGACTGAATGTGGCAGACGTGAAACGTCTACGGGCCGTATATGAAACGGGTTGTTCCTCTTTCTGGAATAAGTGTTGGAAATGGCCACTCTTTTTGGTGTGGCGTTTTGTCTATTTAATTCCGATAACGGACTCTACTCCTCCGTGCAATCTAGTTACGAGACCCTGGGCAGGTCTGGGTCCAATTTGTGGTAGAGACTGGTTTTGTTCAGCCATGCTTGAGCGAGTAATAACAGGTCTGTGCTGCCCTTTGGTGTCTGGCTTAATGCGCACAACACTGAACGTCCCAGCATTTGTCAACGATTTGCCGTTAAGTGATGCAAACCCGCTGAACCACGTTCATGAGGAGCCGGTACAGGGGGCCATGAATCAGTATGGACCTGGCAGCAGTGTGAGGAGACCCGAAAGTGGCACATGGCGCAGGGTGGCGGTGGAGGCAGCAGTATTCGGAAGACATACACAGGACTAGTTTAAAAAGCGGAAGCCGTCAGCAGCGTGAGCAGACGACAGAGGCACATGGCGCAGGGTGGCGGTGGAGGCAGCAGTATTCGGAAGCCATACACAGGCCTAGGTTAAAAAGCGGAAGCCGTCAGCAGCGTGAGCAGACGACAGAGGCACATGGCGCAGGGTGGCGGTGGAGGCAGCAGTATTCGGAAGCCATACACAGGCCTCGGTTTGAAAACTGGAACCCAGCAGCGTGAGCAGACGACAAAGACGCACATGGCAGAGGATGGATCTGGCAGCAGTATGAGAAGGCGGTACAGGGGCCCGTGGCACAGTGTGGTGATGGGGGCTACAGCAACTGGATGCCAGAAAGTGGCCGATAGGGCTATATACTGCATGGAATTATAAAGTTGTAAAGACAGCGGCCTATAAGGCTATACACACTATAACAATCATGACTTGATTGACCATTGGCCTATAAGGCTATACACAGCATGAATATCATGACTTATTCTGAGAGTGGTTTGGAAGGCTATATACAAAAAGTAATTCATGAGCTGTCCGGACAGCGGACAATAAGTACATATATACAAATCAATTCATCAGCTGTCCAGCCAGCGGCCTCAAAGGCGACACATATAGAAAGCAATTCATGAGCTGTTCAGACAGTGGCCTCTAAGGCGACAGATATACAAAGCAATTCCCGAGGTGTTCAGGGAGCGGCCTGAACGGCTAGGTTATTACTAAATATATTTTTGTGGCCAAACATCGGCCTATAAAAAGATGTCTACACAGTGACAAAAAATTATGTCGCCAGACAGTGGCCCCTAAGGCGACAGATATACAAAGCAATTCCCGAGGTGTTCAGTGAGCGGCTTGAACGGCTAGGTTATTACTAAATATATCTTTCTGGCCAAACATCGGCCTATAAATAGATATCTACACAGTGACAAAAAAGTAGGTCGCCTTACAGCGGCGTATCCTACAAATTGACATTATAAGAAATGGTTTAGACCAAAAAAAAAAAAAAAAACTTTGATGCGATGCTATACCTTAGTAGATTGTGGAAAGTCGACAAGTCAAGCGTAACTGTGTACATTACAGAAAATCTTAACAAGACAACCAAACATGTGGCCAAACCGTGACCGATACAACAAGTTAACAATGTAAGAAACAGGAGGGGGCCAAACCGTGGCCAATAAATAAACAGTCCACCTCATTGATGAGATGGACAACACATGTCAAATAAATATTTAAAAAAATTGCTATTCCATCGGTCTGGAACTGGTCGACTATAAATAATTAAAAAGTTTAAATTCATGTGACAGTCGTCCAGCGATGTATAAATAATTTAACAACCCCAATTCATGAGGGGCCCGACCTGCAGAGTATAAGTCATTAAAAATGTGCAAAACATGAGTCGGCCGACCAGCAGCCTCTCAATAAAATATATATACAAATGTACGGATCAGGTGGAGGTCTTGCATTTGTCCCTAATAACATGTTTGGGGCATGATTCATGGCGGATTTAGTCAGTTGTGTCAGGAACTGGTGGTTTGAAATCCAGACTAATCCACGCCTGATTCATTTTCACAAACGTGAGTCTCTCCACACTTTGGGTGGACAGTCGTGTCCTCCGCGGAGTTACAATACCTCCTGCCGCACTAAAGACGCGCTCCGATGCCACGCTACTGGCCGGGCATGACAGCCTTTCAAGGGCAAATTCAGCTAGTTGGGGCCAAAGGTCAAGTTTCGTTGCCCAATAGTCAAGGGGATTGTCTACCTCGGTTGGCAGGGTGCTGTCCAAGTAGGCCCAAGCCTGTTGTTTGAGGTCCTGCTCCAGGTCCTCCTGATGCTGCTGCTGCTGCGGCTGGTTAGTAGTTTCCTCACTGCGCTGGTGAAGAAAGCTACTCATCATCAACTGCAGACTGAGGCAGCCGCTGCTGGTGGAGCTGCCACTGCTCCTACCACCCCACCCCTCCCCTGCTGCCATGGCAGCGGAACGCGAGCGCACAGGGCCCACAGTGTCTGAGGATGGACGTTGGCGCAGAAAGGCAGAGACCAACTGACTACATAGGTGGTTTTTATAGTACGTTATTTTGGCCTCCCTCTCAGCAGGTGTGAAAAAGGCCACCATTTTTGAACGGTAGCGAGGGTCCAACAAGGTAGACAGCCAAAAGTCATCCCTCTGTCTGATGGTTATTATTCGGCTGTCGCTACGCAAGCAACCGAGCATGCTATGGGCCATTTGTGCCAAGGAATGCGAGGGACTCCCTGCCTCCATCTCCACAGCATACTGCCACGGTGCGTCTGGGTCCTCTGTCTCCTCCTCCTCCTCCTCTACCAGATGCTCCTGCTCCTCCACTCCTGTCCGCTGAGTGGAAAAACCACCCATTTCACTCAATAATTCCTGAGCACCAATGTCCTCCTCTACCTCCTCCTCTTCTTCCTGTCCTGCCCCCCCAGGGGTCATGTGGCGTTGAGATCTGTGCGCCACGTCTACCGCACCCTGACCAGCCATTGTTAACAGCATTTGTTCCAGGACGTGCAACAGAGGAATGACGTCGTTCATCCCATAGTCCTGCCGACTCACGAATAGCGTGGCCTCCTCAAAGGGCCTGAGCAAGCGGCAGGTGTCACGCATGAGCTGCCAATGGCTGACATCTAAGTTACACAGGGGAGTACCTTTATCCGCTTGTAACATCAGGAAATCGGTGATGGCCTTTCGCTGTTCGTAAAGGCGGTCTAACATATGTAGGGTTGAATCCCACCTTGTTGCAACGTCGCAGATCAGGCGATGCTGTGGAATTCCGTTCTGCCGCTGCAGCTCAAGGAGGGTGTGCTTTGCGGTGTAGGAATGGCTGAAATGCATGCAAAGTTTACGTGACATTTTAAGGATGTCTTGCAGTGGGATGGTGGATTTTAGGAACTGCTTGACAACCAGATTGAACACGTGAGCCATGCATGGCGCATGGCACAACCTTCCTTGACGCAGAGCAGACACCATGTTCTTTCCGTTGTCGGTCAACATGGTTCCGATTTTCAGTTTGCGCGGAGACAGCCATCTGTCGATTTCTCTGTTCATTACACTCAGAAGTTCCTCCCCTGTGTGACTACATTCGCCAAGGCATACCAGGTGCAGCACAGCGTGACACCGTTGCGCCCTGAACATGTGATATGCCGGTCAGGTAATGGGACTTGGCACGGGGGTGGCGGCTGAGGACACGGCGGAAGAAGAGGTGGTAGAGGCGGACATCTTTGCTGGACCAAGGACGTGCAAACGTGGAGGCAAAAGCGGCGTGACCTTTCCAAGTTGCTGGTTCGGCTGTGCCGAAACCACGTTCACCCAGTGGGCCGTAAATGACATGTACTGTCCCTGACCGTAGTTACAGCTCCACACGTCGGCGCTGCCGTGCACTTTGGCAGAGACCGACATGCTCAAAGACTGGCCCACCATCTCTTCTACATGTGAATGCAGGGCTGGCACTGCCTTTTTGGCGAAGAAATGCCGGCTTGGCACTTTCCACCGCGGCTCGGCACAAGCCATCATTTCTCGGAAAGGTGCTGAGTCCACCACTTGGAAAGGGAGGGACTGCAGCACCAGCAACTTGGACAGGAGGACGTTCAGCTTCTGCACCGTCGGGTGCGTGCTCGCAAACTGTTGTCGCTTGGAAACGGATTCCAAGAAAGACTGCTGACGGAATCCGTGAAGAGGAGTAGCAGGAGAAGGAGCATCTGAATGAGCGGAAGATGCCAACGAGCGACAACTCCCCTCAGCAGAGGTGTTGGAGCCTTGACTGGCTGATAGAGGGCGATTGACGTCAGGTGACGGAGCAAGTAAGGGAGCGGGTGATGGAGCGGGGGCTGGGGCAGGCAGAACCGCCGTATCTTTATCACGGTTTTCCCAGGCCACCGAAAGGCGAGGCTGCATATGCTGACGCAACGCTGTGGTCCCAAAATTGGCCCCCTGGCCACGCTTGACTTTCTGGCCACATAGTCGACATACGGCTACGTTTACTTCCTCGGGCGGCTTGACGAAAAATTGCCACACCGCCGAGTAGGAAACTTTGCCCCCGCTACTCCTCACTGGCTGACTGCTACTTCCTCCGTGCACACCGGCACCACTACTGGCCGTGGTGGTAGGCTGCAGTGGAGCTGGTGCTCTACTCCGTGGCCGTTTGGCTCCACTGACACTGCTGCGACCCTGCTGCTGTCTCCTGGGCAACCCACCGACTGTTTTGCTCGCTGGCAAGCTGGCACCCTCTTCTCCTGATGATGCGTAAGCAATAGCCTGATGACGACAAGGCTTCCAAGTGCGATCAGCCTCATCATCATCAATTAGGGTCTCCGCGTCACTACTAGCCCCCTCGGCTGCGTGTGGGTCAGGAGACAGACCTGTCTCTAGACCGGCTACCGAGCCACTCTCCTCGCCAGTACTTCTTCGCCTGGCTGCTGAAGAGGCGGATGTCTCCCCCCGTTCCTGACCGCCCTCTGTTAGCTCTTCCTCACTGTACAGTGGGGCTGAGCCCACAGCATGCGATACTTCGCTTGGTGAGGGAACACCAAAGGACAGGGGCAGGTCGAGGACACGTGATTTCAGTGGGCTTGCTCCCGGGCCATGCCAACTAACGGTTGTGTCTGACGTACCCACCGACCGTTGGCTGTAGGTGTCAGAGGTGACCTGGGAAGAGAAAGACGACCGAGTCAACCAATCGATGACGGCAGGGTTGTCGGTGGAGGCACGACCGCTGGATGACACCGGGAGCACTGGCCTCTGGCTGCGACTAGTGCTGCCTCGACCCCTTCCTCTGCTGCCACGTCTGCTCGCTCCTGAAACATTGCCTCCTCTGCCACTCCTCTGCGTGTTGTCTGACATACTCTTTAATTCAATAAGCACCCCAAAAATAAAACCGGATTTAACTCTTTGAACGTACAATAGTGCTTGTGAAGCAGAAAGTCAGTTTATTTAGCACAATCGGTCAATTGCAGCTTGCCGTTGGCTGTAAACTGTACGTTTATGTCACTGGAATGCACTAATCACCCAAAAAATATTACCGCCACCCGGCGTGTATATGGATTTAACTCTTTAAACGTACAATAGTGGTTGTGAAGCAGAAAGTCAGTTTATTTAGCACAATCGGTCAATTGCAGCTTGCCGTTGGCTGGAAACTGTACGTTTAGGTCACTGGAATGCACTAATCACCCAAAAAATATTACCGCCAGCCGGCGTGTATATGGATTTAACTCTTTGAACGTACAATAGTGGTTGTGAAGCAGAAAGTCAGTTTATTGTACACAATCGGTCAATTGCAGCTTGCCGTTGGCTGTAAACTGTACGTTTATGTCACTGGAATGCATTAATCACCCAAAAAATATTACCGCCAGCCGGCGTGTAAATGGATTTAACTCTTTGAACGTACAATAGTGGTTGTGAAGCAGAAAGTCAGTTTATTTAGCACAATCGGTCAATTGCAGCTTGCCGTTGGCTGGAAACTGTACGTTTATGTCACTGGAATGCACTAATCACCCAAAAAATATTACCGCCAGCCGGCGTGTAAATGGATTTAACTCTTTGAACGTACAATAGTGGTTGTGAAGCAGAAAGTCAGTTTATTGTACACAATCGGTCAATTGCAGCTTGCCGTTGGCTGGAAACTGTACGTTTATGTCACTGGAATGCATTAATCACCCAAAAAATATTACCGCCACCCGGCATGTAAATGGATCTAACTCTTTCAACGTACAATAGTAGTTGTGAAGCAGAAAGTCAGTTTATTTAGCACAATCGGTCAATTGCAGCTTGCCGTTGGCTGGAAACTGTACGTTTATGTCACTGGAATGCACTAATCACCCAAAAAATATTACCGCCACCCGGCGTGTAAATGGATCTAACTCTTTGAATGTACAATAGTGGTTGTGAAGCAGAAAGTCAGTTTATTGTACACAATCGGTCAATTGCAGCTTGCCGTTGGCTGGAAACTGTACGTTTCTGTCACTGGAATGCACTAATCACCCAAAAAATATTACCGCCAGCCAGCGTGTAAATGGATTTAACTCTTTGAACGTACAATAGTGGTTGTGAAGCAGAAAGTCAGTTTATTTTGCACAATCGGCAAACTGCAGCACCAACTGTGCACGACAGCCACCAAAAAAAAAAAGGGTGTATGTCACTTTAAATTTTTGATTCTTTGATAGCTGGTGCCCTAAGTAACGATTCTGTGTCCCTGAGTAACGATTCTGTGTCCCTGAGTAACGATTCTGTGTCCCTGAGTAACGATTCTGTGTCCCTGAGTAAGGATTCTGTGGCCCTAAAGTCTCTGTGGCCCTAACTCTGTCCCTTAATACACACAGGTCTGTCTCTCTTGAATGACCGGAGGCTAATGGAGAATTCTAAGATGGCCGCGATTTATAGCTCCACCATTACACAGTGCTGGCTGGCTGCTGATTGGCTAATGCGATCACATGTCATGAATGCATTATGGGTCAGCGCACCTTGTCTGCGCGCCTTCCCAGAGATCCCCGCCCCATCTTCTCTGTCCATTTTCTCCGTCGCCACACATGTCGCCGCCATTTTTGGGAAAATTTGATTCGTGCATCCGAAGTTTGCTAATCTTCGGATTCGTCGCGAATAGAATTTTTCCAAATCTTCGGAACGAATTCCACTTCGTCATGTTCGATTCGCTCATCTCTAGTTGTGACAAACTGTAACATGGTCATTTTATTGATACCTAAAAAAGGTGACTGTTTTAGGCAACCCAGACAGTGTTGTATTTGTCTCATTGTGTTTCTAAATGTTCAATGGGCCTCAATTCTGTGATGCAAGTTCACCAAAGTTATCAAAGAGAACAGTCTTTCTTTCAACTCGCCAGATTTGTAATCTAGACATGTGCATCTCCTAAAAGTTTTTGTCTAGATAATTTATGAGCATCGGAATATGTATATATATACTGTACAGCCCTGGCCAAAACTTTTGAGAATTACACAAATATTAAGTTTCACAAAGTCTGCTGCTTCAGTGTTTTTAGATCTTTTGTCAGATGGTACTATGGTATACTGAAGTATAATTACTAGCATTTCATAAGGGTCAAAGGCTTTTATTGAAAATTATATTAACTTTATGCAGAGAGTCAACATTTGCAGTGTTGACCCTTATTTTTCAAGACCTCTGCAATTCACCTGCCTCTTGAGGATTGACCACAAGTTCTCAATGGGATTGAGGTCTGGGAAGTTTCCTGGCCATGAACCCAAAATTTTGATGTTTTGTTTTGCCTTATGGCAAGGTGCTCCATCATGCTAGAAGAGGCATTGTTCGGTACCAAACTGTTCTAGGATGGTTAGGAGAAGTTGCTCTATGTTTTTGTACCATTCTTTATTCATGACTGTGTTCTTAAGCAAAATTGTGAGTGAACAGGTTTTTTCTAGATGCCTCAAACAATTGGAAAGGGGATTCATTACTGAAAATGATTTCACCCCAGTCCTAAGCAGTCCAATCCCTGTACCTTTTGCAGAATATCAGTCTGTTCCTGATGTTTTTCCTGGAGAGAAGTGGCTTCTTTGCTGCCCTTATTGACACCAGGCCATCCTTCAAAAGTCTTCACCTCACTGTACGTGCAGATGCACCCACACCTGCCTGCTGCCATTCTTGAGAAAGCTCTGCACTGGTGGTGCCCTGATCCCACAGCTAAATCAACTTTAGGAAATAGTCTTGGTGCTTGCTGGATTTTCTTTGGTGCCCTGAAGCCTTCTTCACAACAATTGAACCTCTCTCCTTGAAGTTCTTGATGATACGATAAATGGCTGATTTAGGTGCAATCTTAGTAGCAGCAATATCCTTGCCTATGAATCTCTTTTTGTGCAAAGCAAGGATGAATGCACATATTAACTTTCATGAAATTTAATATTTGCGTCATTCTCAAAATGTTTGCTCAATGCTGTATATATATATATATATATATATATATATATATGTATATATATACACACAGAGACAAATATATATATATATATATATATATATATATACTGTATATAGCCAGAGCCAATTTATCATGAGGCATAGTAAACACATTCCTATAGGTTAGAGGTCTCCAAACTGTGGCCCTCTAGCTATTGAAGTACTACAAGTCTCCTCATGCCTCTGCCTCTGGGAGTCTTGCCTATGGCTGTCACAGTCTTGCAAGGCCTAATGGGACTTGCAGTTCCTCAACACCTGGAGGGCCATAGTTTGGAGACCCCTGCTATAGGTAAATAGGTGACAAAAGCAAAAAAGTAGTTTTTCCCTATTATTTTTATTATTATTTAGGGTGGAACATCTAACATGTTCCAGCTCCTACCTCCTCTCCTATCCTCCCCCCAATCTCCACCCCTCCACAACAGCGGGTGGGAGATCTTCTCCTCACAGTTTAAAAACAGCTCTGCCCACACAGCCACATCATTCATTCACAGAGGTTTCTGAACAAATTAACTACAACTGCATTTGGCCACCACGGCCATCAGCTTGTAGTTATCAATGAACTATGAGGGGCTGGTGAGTTTATTGGTTCTTTCTGCAATTCAATAACTGCCTTTCCATATGGAAGGTATGAGCAGACAGTGTACTGAGAGTTTGCAGGAGCCTGTCATTGCTCCCTCGATCTGCTGATCACGGGTACAATGCTTTACAGGCTCCAGTGTAAAGGAACAATAAATAAACCTTTTTTTCTCTGCAAAAAGATGTGGATTTACTATTTTTTATAAAAGGTGAATTTAGAGGTGATCCTAATAGTTATTTAGGATGTCAAATGTTATGTGCCTACAGCCTTCGGGGATAAAAATTTGACCCATGTGACCCTACTAACATTCGACATTACAGAAATGTTAGTATATGTACTGCTAATAGAAAAAATTTTTAAAAGAGAAGTATGGGTTTTAAAAAAATAAACATTGATCCGAGTGATCAGTGATGCTGCATCTGTCCCCCGCTGGCTCTAAGTTTGAGAACTGAGTGATCAAAGACCACTGATCGCTCTGTGTTCCCATCCACTCTGAGCAGAGAGCAGTGAATGTCAATCACCAGATCTCTGCTCTGCCCCTCCAGGGCTTACTAGAGTGGCTGGTTGTGGAGGGGGTGGGAACAGCTGGCTCAGCCTTTCAGCAGTTTTCTGAGAGGCTGAGACAGCTGCTGGTCCAGACATCTGGATGGATCCCAAACATATGGTTGGTATCTATTCAGAGCCTGGACTGGCTCTGAGATGCCAACCAACAGCTGGCTTTAGCCCACTGCCAGCTGAAAATGAGTCACAGGAGTGCAGAATAAACTGCACTCCTGTAATCCCCAGGAGAAGTACAGCCAAAATAGCTTTGGCTATACTTCTCCTTTAAGGTTATGCCTCATGCAAGAGCTCAGCAAACAAGAGAAAATGCCTTTTCAACTGCTATACCAAGTATCCTACAGAAAAGATCATGGTTTTAGAACATCCAACAGCATTTGCCACCCATGTTGATACATTAGTACAGAGGTTTAAAAAGAGTTTAAAACGAAGGGTGAAAACAAGCTTTTATAGTAATTGCTCCTAATTCCTGCAATTTCTGCAAGTGAGCTATGAAGACATTGTGATCTGTAAGTTGTTCAGAGTGTAAATGGTTTTAACAAATCATTGATGCCTTGTGTATGCCTCTCAGCACACAGTGGGTTTTTCTGTTGCTTACCTGGGCTATGGTCAGCAGGTTTAGCTATGCTATAAAAAACATAAATGATAATTACAAATAAATATGTCAGTAAAGTCTCGCAAGATACTGTATATGTAATTGGACTTGGAATACTTTTTTTCTTAGAATAATTGCTTGCTTGGTCATTACTGAAGCCAAAAGCTTGCACTACAAAGCTCTCTTTCTTGGGTTCTAAGTTTGTACTGAATGCTTTTACTAATGCTTTGAAATGGTTTGTTGTTTTCTGAAAATGTAGTGGGGTGGCCTGTTATGATACAATAATACTAGAATAACCCCTCTTGAAGGTGACATAAAATGAAGATATTAACCATGCAGTAACTAGTTAACTACCATGTTTAAAAACGGCAAGAGAAATTGAGTGAACAACACATACATCTGCGGGTTATTATGTTTTAAAGAAAAAAATGACAGGGAGAAACTGCTGGCTGAGCTATTTTTACCACGGAGCTAATGTTTTTAGAAACAAACATTCTGGACTACTAAGGTTTTTTCCTCAGGCATGTAGAGAACTGAGTAGCGTGACAAATAATCTCAGAATCCTGGATGTGTGTGTGTTTAATATAAATCTCTCACTCTTATTCACAGCTCCTTATGAAATCTGCCCCGAGGACTATTTGATGTCTATGGTATGGAAAAGAACCCCAGCTGGAGACCTGGCATTCAATCGATGTCCTCTTAACGCTACTGGTAAATGCTCTTCTATTAAGAGATGTACACATTTATATAGAACTAGATGAGTGATGATCAAACATGTTTATTTGTCTGCAATGTGGTTTGGAAGATCATAATTGAGCATTTCAAATAATCATTTGTACAAATGGAATTTTAAGAAAATGGGATATATATTGTGCATCTCATTTTCCAATGTTATATAGCTAAATAGACTCATTTGTGAGATTGCTTTTGTATGATTTCAGCATTGCTGCAGACTCTAACAAATATTTTCTGCATCCTGTGTGACTCATAGGCACCACTAGCAGACGCTGCTCGCTCAATCTTCATGGTGTAGCCTTCTGGGAACAGCCAAGCTTTGCAAGATGCATATCAGCTGAATACAGACACTTGCAGCTTTCAGTAGGTGCAAAGCCAGCTTTTGTCCTTGTTATGTTTATTTCCTATTATGTAGCTGAGCTGAAAATGTAACTCATTCATATCTAGCCGGAAATGTGGTACTGGCTAAGCAAAAAAACAGCTTTGAATTCTGCACATGCACATTATTAGAGCCAGTCCTTAATCACTGAAAAGTCATTTCAAATGTTTCCCTGGAAATGAACATGGATAATGAAGGTTTACCATATTAATTCTGTCAGTCAAAATATATTATGTTAAAAGACCTACATGCACAACTTTTATAAGAATTGAGGATTCATTGCTCATATTTCTTAATATGCATATGTATATGTGTATCAATTTTACCTTACTAAAAAGAGATAAGCATATTGGTTTTCTGGATCAACAAATCTGAAATTGTCTATGAAGGATCTCATTAATCCAGGTCATGGTATAGCTACTAGTAGTTAATTGCATTCAATTGGACGTGTTCTGTAATGTTGAAGATGTTTCATAGCTTCTCCAAACCATTCCTTTAATACTAATTGAACTGAAGAAGTATCTTGGAGAAGATAGAAAATGTCTTTAATATTGCAAGCCCAGTTGAAAGTAAATAGTGCTAACCAAAACTGAAATTACGTATGTGAACCAGGGTTTGTTAATACTCAAGTACTCAGGTAGATCACTCGTACAGATTTTTAATGCTTTAGAGCCTTTGCCCTCATGTCAAACTTTGATATGTGCTGGCACTGCATGTGCATCCACTTCTATAGGCTACCTGCAATGCAGCTACAAGTTGGATGCACATGCATGTAGCAGTGGCTCTGAATGGAGGATGGCACTAATCGGCTGATTGAATAGTGTGCAAGACTTCAGTCTTTCCCTTTTAGGCAGTGTTGTGAAAAACTGGTTGCCATGTTATTTATACCTATATTGTGGGCTTTCTTCTTAAATTAAATCTGAATCCTAAAGCACAGTGTATTATACATTATCAGTTTTTATAAAAATGTTCCATTGCTTATTTTTAAATAAGATGCTATTTTACACCTTTTTTAATCCTTTTTTTGCATCTCACTACTGCTGGTCTTCTTCAGCCTGTTTCAGTCACTTTCCGTCTACTGTATATGTAATTGCATCATTGAAAGGATGCAATGTGTGTTGGCATGGTTCTTTGAAGTCTCCACCTGATGCACACATATGACAGGGTAACAATGCAGGAACACAACTGTTGTCACTCTATACCAGGAAGTTCCTAAACAAGGACCTTCATGGTAGGATCACCAAGTATTATTGTAATTTAAGCCTATTCCTTAAAAAGATCTAAACCCTTTGGATTTACACATTTTTTCACATTCTGTTAGCAGTACTAAACCCTTCATTTTGAATCTGCAAGCTTCCGTTAATTTTCACATCAAACATCGGACTTGAGAAAAAAATTGATCTCAGTAATTATGACTGTGATGTGATTGTTGGTTTGTGTGACTTCAAATGGAAGCCAATTCCTTTGTCCACTGAGGGGCAGAGAGAAATAATATAATTTATGCATGTTTTTAAATTTCCCTGATCTCAATTTGGTTATTGAAATCAATATAGGTCAGTGTAAAAATGATTATATTAGTAACTAAATCCCAAAAAATAAAAATGTGTACTGAAGGCCATGTAATTACTTAGTATTGCCAAAAGTTCACTTGAAAGGTCCATCTTTGCTTTTATGTCTCTGTTATCTTACATTGACTTATATTAGACATAGGCCACTTTCAGCTGTTGGAGGCTGGCATGCTATAGCAAGCAAAGTAAAAACCTGAAGGACTTTCTGGGTTTGCAGTTCTATAGCAGATAATAGCTGATGGCCTACACATGCAAGGTTTATATAATTCCCACTTGCTAAGGTTTTATATAAATTTGGCTTATCTTTTAAATTGCATACTATGCATATAATGCACAGTCACAGAGTCATTAATTTAAATGATAATTTCTTTTCTTAAAGGAGCTGTAAACCTTAGACATGAAATATGAACAAAGTATATCCCTCTCTAGTGTGTACTTTCTCAATTAAGAGCAATTGTCATTTCTATCTGCTGCTTCATTACTCTGCTATTGGCATAAGTCACTTCTGACAAGTTTTCCTAACACCAAGAGAAAAATTGTGACAGGGGAGGGATCTCTAGCAGATTGATAGCCTTGGCTCTGTTCCTGTGAGCTGTGTGGAGGGGGTGTCTCATCCCTCCAATCAGAAATGGGAGCTCTCCAGTGAGTCATTTTAGCTCTCCTTTCCCTTTTTTGTGAACTCTCAGACAAGCTTTAAAAATTTTGGAATTTGAATCTCTGTAGAGAGGGTTGTAGATAAACAGGTACAATTTATGCAGGAAGCTTTGTTTCATCTTTGTGTATCACCTGAGGCTAGTTGCTTCACTGGGTATATGTAAGGGTTTACAACCACTTTAAATTGTGGGTTGGGCAATGTTAGGTTTACTTATGGTTCTATGGAACTATGCTAAGGTTGCAGACAATGGTTAGGACTAATTTTAGTTTTGGGTGAATAAAAATTAACAACTCCACATTTCCATTTTTTGCTAGTTGTTTCTTCTTTTAAAACTCATTTCAAATGAGAGCCATTTGCTAAAGGAATACATTTAAACTTTCCAAATGACCCAGGACATCTGTGTTTGTTTCAAAATGAAATCATACATAGGGTATTTTTACATTTCTGTATACATGATTGGGTACTAAATCACTGGACCCATTTAAAAATCCCTTATTTAGTAAATAGATAGTGGGTTTCAAGGCTTTTAATATTTGAAAATGTACATACTGTTCAAATTAGTTAAAAATGGTTTTGTCATAACCAACTATTACTGAGAGGAGTGATCATAAGGTGAATCTATTGCAAAGACAAAGAAAGTCTGAGTATGCAGCAAATCACTTATTAGAAAAAACATCATATTCCATCAGTGTCTGGATTAATATTGTTTTAAAATACAAACTTTACTACTAGAGCAATCCTTGGAGGCTGTACTCTCATCAAGCTGCCCTGTGATTATGCCTGTTTGTATAAGCTTGTGTCATGACTATTTTGGTTAAAATGAATGCAGAAGGTATTCTGAAGGTAAAATGCTATCAGTTTTAAACGAATAACTATCATAACTGTGCTGGCCACCAAACATGCAAAGGAAATGTTTATGTTTCCTGAACAGAAAACAGTCATGTTTCCCCCAAGCATTCCCTGTATTCCTCTCTCCTACAGTTTACTTGCTGAGCTTAGTCACAAGTGGTGGCCAAATTACAGACTCTAAAGGAATATGTTATGATGATTTGTACATTTTGAGTATTGTTGTGTGGAGCACTGGCCTATAAGTGCCATTATGGTAAATAAGGTCTTGCCATATTTAATAGATATCTGCAGCATGTAGGCACAGAGGAGGATATTTACTAAATCTGATGCACTCAAAATCTGATACAGCTGTGCATGGTAGCCAATCAGCTTGTTCAGTTGAGCTTTGACAATAAATCCTAAAAGCTGATTGGTTTCTAAACAGGGCTGCACCAGATTTTGCACTTTCTAGTTTTAGTAAATCTCCCCTCTCAGAGTGTTTTAAAGTGTATTTGCACTTTTTCAGCCAAACTGGAATACCTAATTTATAATTGCAACAGTTTCTCATTCACATAGCAAAACTTAAAAATAAATAAAGATGCTTACATTTTTACTTGCTTTTTTCTGAAAGTTCAAAAACTTAAGTTTTCCCCTGCTATGTAATGTTAAGGAGGGGACTGAGGGGTTAACATATACAAAAATTGACCCATATACAGTATGTTGTCCTGGCAGATCTCATCATTGGTTGATTTGAACATTGTCTGTTGTTACAAAGGGTAAAATGTATCAAAACTTAGATTCTGCATTGTACTGCAATGAAGGAAAACTCATCCTATCCCTCTTTGCTGCTCCACTTTCATGTTGAAATTATTCAGAGTTGCTTGCAGTTTGCCCAAAAGCCCACTGCAAGTAAACACCTAGAATGGAAAAAATTATTTTTTACTTATTTTTAGATGGAAGGAAACACATACCAAATATATAGCGCTGATTTCCTAAAGTTGACTATAAAAGTGTATCTACACTTAAAGGAACGAAGACCACTGATACACCTTACTTGCTATATGGCAATGACAGCATGAAACAATACAAGTGAATTATAAATTGTCTTGGTCTGAAGGCCTCACTCACAGGGAGGCATAGACTTCTGCATTTGCAGAGATTTTTGTTTATGCAACCAGAGTAGAATACAGCCACACCTGAAAGCCTGTTAAAAAAATACAATGACATTTCAACAGACTAAGCGGCTATAGGGATCTTTCCCCACATTTGTGTATGTACTTGCATACAGGTATGGTTGAGAGGACCTTAATTGCAATCTATCTGCATGTAGAGCTGCTCTTCCGTATGTGTATGCAACTACACGCTCAGATGTGGGGAAAGATCCGTACAGCCACTGCACCTGTCAAACTCACATTGATTTTTTTCATTGATACAGTCTTCTGAGCGTGGCTGTATGCTACTCTGGATGCAAAATAAACACTATATATATATATATATATATATATATATATATATATACATATATATACTGTACAACTTGAAACATATATGCTCAGTGGAATCCTGTCTTAAACAGAATTTTAAAGCTTGTTAATAAAAGCTGAACCTACTGTATGTGTGGCTAAATTTGTATTCTTTATCTATAAAGAGAACAGAAATTTATATCCAGTAAAAAACAAATACTAAAAATACAAGTGTTTATATATATTGTAGCATATACAACTTAGACATTTCAATTTCACAATGTTTGCGTTATGCATTGTTTTTTTTTTAAATTTAAACATATGCTATCTTTTTAACTGATATAGATTAAAGAACATCTTGCCAAGGGACAAAGAACGCTGGCAGGAGAAGGAATGTCTCAGGTGACCAAAACACTGCTCGATTTAACTCAGAGGAAGCATTTTTATGCAGGAGATCTACTGATCTCAGTGGAAATCCTCAGAAATGTCACAGACACTTTCAAAAGAGCAAGTTATATCCCCGCATCTGATGGAGTGCAGGTAAAAAAAAAAACAATCATGTTAGACTAATCTATCTATCTATCTATCTATCTATCTATCTATCTATCTATCTATCTATCTATCTATTCATCTCTTTTTCTATATGTATTCAAAGTCATTGGTAGTCAAAGATAATAAAGTGTAATATGAAAGCATTTTCAGAAAACATAATATAATAGTGTTAAGAATTGTGCTACATTAAAAATATAAAATATAAATATAGCTGCTAGCACGATCGGTGCACATGTACAAAGGGCTGCACTTATTGATTGTTAAAAAAAGTGTTGCAAAAAAATCAAGAACAAAATGAATAATAATAACAATATGAAACTCTGTAAGCATTAATAAAGAACCATAGTACAATGATGTGCTCAAAGTCCACAGATGTCCAAAATATAACCAGTGTTCAAAATAAGTGTTGTTTGTACTACAGAGGAGTGACACAAATCCCTACTGGATCTCCCAAAGATGTGCTTTCACCTAACCAATTGACCCTTACTACAAAGGTCGGAACTCATTTGATGGTCAAGGTTCAAAGCAGCAGATCTCTAAGCAATTGAGGTGCATGTTTTTAACCATATATGTGAGTGCATATGCATATATTTCTCTTTAATAAAAAATAGTTTTATCAGTGTGCACTAAAGATTGTCTTTTGTTTTATTGATCTTGAGATCCAGAGCTTATTAGAGCCATGGAGCGGTGAGAGAAGCTATTGGGGATTGACATCCTGACCAGGTAGTCCTTATTGATTGAATTCATCTGGTTGAGCTGTGAACCTTGTCCTTCATATGAGTTTTGACCTTTGTAGTGAGGGTCAATTGGTCAGGTGATGGCACATCTTTGGGGGATCCAGTAAAGGTATTGTGTCACTCATCTGTAACATTGATTTTGAACACTGATTTCTTTTTTTTTTTTTGTGGACTTCTTTGTGCAGCACGTAGTTGTAATTATTTTCAGAAAAAGCATGCCATGGCTCACTGTAGTAAAATACTTTTGGTCCTCGTGTACAATGGGTGTTTAGCCCCTGTGGGTCCAATCCGACACAGGTGTAGTGTTCAAATCCCTGGCAATAGCCTTTCAAAATATATGATGGGCTTAAATATGTGGTGGCTGGATGCTGCACTGAGTGGCACATTTAGGGCTGTATGAGTTCAGGAACGTATACTTGGAACAATCCTAGACATGAATACCACATAGTACAGCATCCAGTCACATCCAGCTGCCAGCGGGGCTTGATGCTGCACCTGTGCCTTTTGAGAACATGAAAATGAAAGATGATGATGCTATAGCAATTTTTATTATTTTTACTTATAATAATACTTTTTAGAGATAGATAAATTGATTTATTTCAGTATTACCGGTACAAAGAAATTAAACAAAGCAAACTAAAAATAGACTTCCATTCTACTTTGATCACTCAAAAAAACATAATTAAATATATATATATATATATATATATATATATATATATATACACTAACTTGCCAAAAGTATTGAGACAGCCCTCCAAATCATTGGATTCAGGTGTTTTAAACACCTCCACAGCCACAGGTGTATATAATTAAGCACCTAGGCATGCAGACTGCTTCCACAAATAGTTTTGAAAGAGTGGGTCGCTCTCAGGATCCCAGTGAATTTAAGCGTGGTACAGTGATAGGTTGACACCTTTTCCATCCGTGAAATTTCCTTGCTACTAAATAGTCCACGATCAATAAGTGGTGTTATAACAAAGTGGAAGCAACTGGGAACAACAGCAACTCAGCCATGAAGTGGTAGGCCACATAAAATGGCAGAATGGGGTCAGCGCATGCTGAAGCTCACAGTGCACAGAAGTCGCCAACTGCCTGCAGGGTCAATAGCCAAACTTTATGTGGCCTACAGATTAGCACAACAACAGTACATAGAGAGCTTCATGGAATGGGTTTCCATGGCCGAGCAACTGCATCCAACATCACCAAGTGCAATGCAAAGCGATGAATACAGTGGTGTAAAGCACGCCGCCACTGGACTCTAGAGCAGTGGAGACATGTTCTCTGGAGTGACAAATCATGCTTCTCTGTCTGGCAATCATATAGATGTGTCTGGGTCTGGTGGTTTCCAGGAGCACAGTACTTGCCTGACTGCATTTTGCCAAGTGTAAAGTTTGATGGAGGGGGGATTATGGTGTGGTGTTGTTTTTCAGGGGTTGGGCTTGGCCCTTTAGTTCCAGTGAAAGGAAGTCTTAAGGCATCAGTATACCAGGACATTTTGGACAATTTCATGCTCCAAGGTTTGTGGGAAGAGTTTGGGGATGGCCCTTTCCTGCTTCAACATGACTGCACACCAGTGCAGAAAGTAAGGTCCATAAAGACATGGATGAGGGAGTTTGGGGTGGAGGAACTTTACTGGCCTGCACAGAGTTCTAACCTCAACCCAATAGAACACCTTTGGGATGAATTAGAGCGGATACTGTGAGCCAGGCCTTCTCGGCCGACATCAGTCTCTGACCTCACAAATGCGTTTCTGGAAGAATGGTCAAACATTCCCATAGACACACTCCTAAACCTTGTGAACAGCCTTCCCAGAAGAGTTGAAGCTGTTATAGCTGCAAACGGTGGTCCAGCTTAATATTGAACCCTACAGACTAAGACTGGGATCCCATTAAAGTTCATGTGTGTGCAAAGGAAGATGTACCAATACTTTTTGGCAATATAGTTTGTGTGTGTATATATATATATATATATATATATAAAACAAGAATATAAAGTTTACTTTAATGCTATCAAGCATAGTATCTAATCCTGATCTGCGTGCACTTGTTTGAATGTTATGCAATGTTGGCTCTCTATTAACAGATGCTGTGAGACCTTTAAGAGCATCTTAGTCAGTTAGCAACAGATGCTTCTTGGTTCTTTGAAATTTTTAGTATCTTGCAAGTAACAGAAATAGGAATGGAGATATCAAGGGACCTGTAAACTATAAGCGTGAAGAAGCTAAAATCTGAACATTGTCCCTTTGAAAGGAATATAGGAAAACATTCCCAGGGGCTTGAGGATTGAAAACAAACTTTCACGTAATGCAGGTGTGTAGGATCATGTGGCCTACATGTGCTAAACCATTGTTAAGCCATTAAAAAAGTAATACAATGAATTGCCTTTCCATGTCAGTACACTTCAGGTTACAATATATTAGCTGCTAAATGATGCATTTAGCCTTCATATGGTTAGAGATTCAGTATGGGCAAATGTCAACTTTCCCTCATCCTATACATTCTGGCTGTTCTCCCAATTAGGCCCAAAAAGTATTCAGTGATTTATTGTGTGACATCTGAACAGTGCTTACTTGTTCAAAACTAATTGTGCCAAAATAAATAAAGAAAATATGTGCAACATATTTTCAAATATGCTAATTAGATCATGGAACTTACTGTATTGATTATGCAGTTAAATATTCTAAGCCCTTATAAATATGCTTGATGCAAACATAGTTTTGAAATTCTAATAGCGATACAGTATTGTATTCCAGTTCTTCCTTTTTTGTATGAGCTATGGGAAATATATAAAGCGGGTTATGAGAAGATCCATAGAACACTAGTTTTCTTGGTGCAGCACTGGCATAGATGCCAACTTTCCCAGATCTCCTGGATGTAGATGCTCTGTCCCAATGATGCTGTGTCCCAGGCTGTAACCTGAGGTCACAGCATCTACCTTGACTTATTGACCATGAAAAGTAACTCCAAAAAGTGTATTACTGAGTGAATTGCTGCCACGAGTGAGACATTCTTCAATAATTATGGGCAGGACCACCCAGAAAATGAGTGCATTCTGCCCATAAGGAGGGTGTGATATGAGTAGGTTGTGGGCAGGAGTGACCTTGCCCTGAGGACTGAGATGTTGGCAAGTATGCACTCCTTTTCATAACAAAGTAGATGCTAACACTTTCAGAAGGTTGCCTCATCTTTTTATTTCTTTTGTTAAAAAGTGTATGTTTAGCCACAACCTTTTTTTTTTTAGTAACTTAGAATAGAGTATAGGAGGGTTAGAACCTCTGTTAGGTTTTCACTGAAAGGATCCCCCATAATTTTCAAAACAAAAACACTTTTAGGTTGAAGATAGGCTTTGGTGGCTTTTAAATGTTCTACTTTTTATTTAAATAACAACTCTTAGCTAAAAGGGCAGTAGGATTTTTATTATTCATCATTATATACATAAACAGTGCATCGGCATCTCTGATAGATATGTACCTTTGCATAATACAGTTTATATTCTAGATCTGTTTGCATAACACATAACTTTTTACTTCTAGAACTTCTTCCAAATAGTAAGTAACCTCCTGGATGAAGAAAACAAAGAAAAGTGGGAAGATGCACAACAGGTAAGATACATCTTACTGTTGAAGACTTGACCTTTATTCAGTGGTATGGTACCATTAAGTTAAGCTATATATGACAATGAATAAACAGTAAGCAATAATAATGTATGCTGTAAAAAAATGATATAAAATAGGACTGTTCTGAATGCATGCACCATTTAACTTGACTCAGCATTGTTCTTATACTCATAACTGTTAATGTTATCTGGTTTAACCAAAAATTATGTCATTCATTTATTCAAAATTCTGAAGGTACACAACCTAGCATGTCATCTCTATTTGATCATTTTTCTGTCCAGATATCTACATTCAGCTAATTAACATAGTTTTTAGGTGATCTTTTTTTGCAGTTGACTCCAGTGTATTAGGATTTATTACAACATGACATTTTGAAGACCTAAGATTTAATGCTGGTTAGTTGAACAAAGTCCCTGCTGTGACTAGGTGGTGAGAAAACAAGCAAAACCAAAAGTATGCCACCTACTACAGACATCCAAAACAAATTGGCACCCTTTGAGCATGGTTCAAAATTAAATGTGTGACTCCAACTGGAACCCTAGGAGACAGAGAAGAGAAGCAGAATATATTGTTTTGCTTGAGGATGTTTACCATACAGTACATGTATTTTGAACTGGGGGCTTTACTTAACAGCACAATACTTTGGCAACTGATTGAATATCAGCTTGTCTCTTCAATGCAGTTAGCTTAATGGAAGCTGACTCATGCTTCAGATTCAAGGATTTACTCCATATCATTGCACTTTGATTCAGTATAGCAAACTGAATTATGCTTACCATAAAATACATTACGTGGCTATTTTATTATGTACACCTACCCAGTAGAAGAATTTTCCTTTTTTCGACCATGGGCTCTTTATGTTTTGCTTCCATGTCTACGTGATACTTTTCTTTAGGTGCTGCAGCTTGGAAGATGGAAATACAAGGCTTTTCCACCAATCCCTAAATACTAGGATATCGTATAAATACACACAGGTCAATACTGTGATCATCAAACTCTTACTACTAATAATGTGGACTTACAGTTCTGTGATAAAGTACTGCTGTGGAGACCAAGGGATAAATATGGTTAGCAACAATGTTCAAGAACAGTGTGGAACCCAAATACTTAAGTGGCATCACTAACCTATAACCTGCATGAACACGTATGTTTGAAGCTCAAGCTTTATGGATTTATGGCATTTTTTCAAAACTCCAGTGGAATCCAGTTGTCAACCACATGTCATCAAGTCTTACATGGAATTGTGCTCTAAAAATCTGTATGGATGAAATCATTGCATATGGAAATATGGATTTATGGTGTTTTTTCCAAAGCCTGAGCCTAGCAGGACACAGAGGTTACCAGATTCCTTCAGCACTTCCCTTTTTAATGTGCATTCAAAAGATACAACTTTCTTGTAGACCTTTAAAAGTAATTTGTAAAAATGTAATTGGGAAGGTACTGGGAGATGTCTGCACACAAATCTGGAAATCCTTCAACCTTACAGATGCTCACAAGGAAATGTGTATTGTGTATATATATATATATATATATATATATATAATGTTATAATGTAGTGCCACCAGTTCCGTACAAATCCTTGACACTGCTGAATGTGGAAACGTCAATTGGCACCCTTGGAACCAATGGTTAAAGAAATTCAGATAACACCTATATTCGCCTGCTGAAAGTCTTTCTATATGCACAAATAGCACGAGACACTTAAGCATCTAGTCTGACAGAATAATCTATTAACATACGTAGACAGATGCCTTTAATAAACTAGTTACTGTATTACAGAACCGTTGATATACTAATTTGAGTAAATTAAAATGAAGATTTAGCTCAGTATATGTGAAACAAAATTAATGCTTGAACACATGATAGAAATTTAAATTAGCCGTAACACCAAGACATGATTGACAGCTTCTGAAAGGTTCTTTAAACACCAGTGAGTATTTTTAAAGGTAAACTGGAAGTGAAGAAATATGAAATCTGCCATTGCTTACTTATTTTTTAATGTGCAAGGACCACTTCACTAGCAAATCATTGACCTGTAACAAGCAGGCAGAGTAATTAAAACTTGCAGGCTTCAAAATGCCCTTTCTTGCTTTGGCTGTGAAGCAACAAGTAGAATGACAGTTTAGAAGTCTGCACCTTTTAAAATCAAGTCAGCAGTGAAATTCATTGCTTTTAGCCTGAAAGGCTCACTTTAAATAGAATTCTGCTTCCTGACTTAATATACCTTGATTGTGTATTTTCTAAAGCATATACATTATATTTATGAGGACAGAGGATTACCTCCAGGGGACATGTACACAGTATTATACTGAAAAAAAAAATATAATGTAAAATTACTATCACCAATGACCTAAAACAATGGAGTCAAAGATATATACTGACACTCACTTAAATAATGTTGCAAACAAAATAAGGAATGGCACTATAAACCTGTGCACATCATAGAACCTGTTCTCTGGTGTGCCCTGTGACATAAATTTGATCCAGAGAAGTGGCATCTAGTGCAAGGCAGTCAAATTACTTTACAAAAAGATTAATAAACTTTTGATTTCCTACTATGCCACCTCCAATAACTCACTGATGCATTTACAATATATTTTATTTATTACTGTCTAATGCAAAATAAAATGATGAGCTTTGTCTGCTTACAGTAATGTAAAGATAAGATGGTTTTATACAGTTTTTAAATGCATAAAGCTTCATTAATAATGAATCTCAGTAGTTGAAATGTGCATTAGGCTGAAATGATGTCAATTCATAGGCAGCGATACCAATATAATATTAATCTCACTATGCACCAACTAATTCCATCTACCTTGTTCGCAAATAACCTAGCTGCATTAAAATTGCTTAGCACAGTATGCATATTAAGTAACTATTCACAAAAGATTTGTTGAGCACATTTGAAATATTCTTTAATTTGTGCTTTAACCATTATTTTGCTCAAAGGGTATTGTATATGATGAAATCTTTACCTATGTTCATTCAGGCTCAGTAAAGACACATTAATGAAACAAGGAATTAATGGGTCTAAATTACTATATATATATATATATATATATATATATATATATATATTTAAATGTTTTGAATCCTTTTAGATAGAATTCTGCCTATTAATGTGCCAGCTACATTGCTAATAAATGGCCAATATGTATGAAAAAAGAAGATAGCGTGGATGGTAAAGCCGCTGCTTAAGTGTATGAGTCAGCTTTAAGGCATCCTGCGTTGTCATGGAAACAAGCATGTGTACTGCAGTGGAAATGGTTGCTTTGTTGATCCCAATACAATTATATTGCAGGATTAGAAAAAGAAAGAGGAAAAAAAAGATTGTTAACAACAGTGTACATTCTACATGTTCAGAATGGTAACACTCTGTACTAAAAGATACAAGTGTTATCACTGCAAAGTGTGCCTTTGCTTCTAGTATTTGCTTGTAGGTTTTTCTACAGAAATGTTAGCTTCCTGTGAGAGAAAATAGACTAGGTTTTATGGAGTGCAGCTGCAGAGGATAGAACATCCCTTTCAAATTAATTGCCGGAGCAACAAACCAGCAATTATGGTTTATATATGGATCGGATGTATGGCAGCACCCAATTTCCCGCAAAACTGCAGTATTGCAGCTGTTCATGTTAGAACATAGAAATTGTCAATGAACTAGAATCTAAAAGGGAGTTGTCTAAATATCCAGTACATCAAATGTATTTTCATCTTTTATAAGGATTAGCCATGCGGGATATAGGTATAAAGGAGAGAGGTTCATTTAATATGACAATGTAGAGGCCATAGCAAGCATGTTTCAATGAACTGCAGTCAAATCAGTGGAAGGTAAGCCTTGGCCACAAGTTACTAAACTTTGCCAATTGGTCTACTTTAAAGGGTAAGTCCAGTCAAAAACTGTATTTTTAATTTTGGATGAAGGATTAGAACATTTTTCTGTTCTTAACAACTGTCAGGGATTTTTCCTCACTTTTTGTCCCGGTAACAATTGTTTTCTTAGACAGGAAGTGAGGCAAACTTTAAAACAAGGACATAGGCAAAACTAAAAATGTGATAGAAGTTTTAGCCTTCCAGACTGTACTTGTCTTTATACTTGTCTGTATTTCTGTTGGCGAGTTAACTTTACTTTTTTCTGGGTCGAATGTTGTCAGCAGCACAGGAAGCAAAGGGAATCCTTTTCCTCCTATAGCATTTTAAACCTGAAAGGGGTTCTAACACTTCCTGGTTTCATCCAAAACTAAGAAAAACATTTGGTTGGACATACACTTTAAAGTATAATTGAAAAAGTTAGATCCCTTGTTAAGGTTTTACTATGGTTTGGGTAGATTCTTCCCTTACCTCCTGTCCTTTTGGCAATCTAGTCACTGAGACAGGAAGTTAAAGAGAATCTCCTTCGAGGACACATACAGCTATAAATAATTTGTAACTCTCCCCTCTATGCTAAAATTGTGCTTTTATTGTGGTTTTTTCACTGTTAGGACTTCTTTACACTGGTGATTGGGTGATAAAAACAATGAAAACATGCAGTTGAGATGCCTTTTTATTGTCCTCTCACTTCTCCCTTTCATGCTACAAAGGTAGTGGCTGGTTTTGTACACAGGCCATGGCAGGAATTAAGCTTTCTGTTGTGTTCAGTGGGCACTACCCCCAATCCCCCATTAAATACAACCCATTCAAGTGAATGGGGCTGTGCTGCAACAATTCCTCATCTGCCCCCCAACCGCCTGTGGCATGGTGGCGAGGCATTGTGGAGATAAAAACAGGTGGTGATACATCACCTACTTATGGCCTGTCAAATGACCCTGAAAAGCGATGAATGAATAAATACCCCTGAAGAAATCAAACAATAATTACCCATACAGAAGTTTGAACCTTCCCCACTCTGCCCTAAAAAAAAGTTTTGGCTAGAGTTTCAGCTAATTGAAACAAGCCCAGATCTTGTTGTAGAACAGGGCAGATATGTTGATCAATACTGTCAAATTATGTGAAACTGTTTGACATGTGTAACCTATTGTCTGCTATTGCTGCTGCATTATTTATTTCTAGATTTACCCAGGCTCTGTGGAGTTGATGCAGGTCATTGAAGATTTCATACACATTGTTGGAATGGGAATGATGGATTTTCAGAATTCATACCTCACAACAGGAAATGTAGGTAAGAATCAAGCTTTTGCTTTATTTACTACTTTCGCTCTCTATACTAAAAATGTATCTGGTTAGCAATATAACTGGCTCTCATTTAGGGCTATTCAGAGGTTTAGCCTGACTAAAGTGGATTGGCAAAAAGCTAATGTGGTACCAATATTCAAAAAAAGGCTGATGTATATACCTGGAAACTATAGACTAGTCAGCCTATCATCAATAGTACATGAACAATTGGAGGGGATGATACGGGATCATATCCAAGAATTTGCTGATGAAAATAGTATCATTAGTAGCAACCGGCATGGATTTGTGAAAGATCATTCTTGCCAAACCAACCTGTTAACATTCTATGAGGAAGTGAGCTGTAATCTGGATAGAGGAAGGTCTGTGGACATGGTATACCTGGATTTTGCCAAAGCATTTGATACAGTAGCTCATCAAAGCCTAATTTATAAATTGAGGTCTGTTGACATTGATGATAGTGTAAGTACCTGGAGAGAAAACTGGTTACAGGAACATGTCCAGAGAATGATGATAAATAGTGCATCGTCTGGTTCAACCTATGGTTGAACTGGATGGACTTTTGTCTTTTTTCAGCCAGACTAACTATGTAACTATATAACTTCTGAATGGTTTGGAGTTGTACATGGGGTACCCCATAGCTCTGTCCTGGGACTAATTCTGTTTAACTTGTTTATAAATTATATAAAGTTTGGTATAAATAGTTCAATCTCGGTGTTTGCTTGACGATACAAACTAAGCAGGATAATAGCTTCATAACAGGGTATAGCAACTTTACAGAAAGACCTCAATAAAATAAAGGAGTGGACAACTACATTGCTAATGAGATTTTATATTGAAAAATGTAAAGTAATGCACTTGAGGGCTAAAAATATGAATGCAAGTTACTCAATATCAAGGATGGAAAACGATCTGGAAGTCCTAATAGATCACAGGCTTAGCAATAGCATACAATGCTAAGCTGCAGCAAGCAAAGCTAGCAAACTATTATCATGCATTATAAAGAGTATCTACTCAAGAGATAAAACAATAATTATTCAACTTTAAAAATCTCTGATTCAGCAACATCTTGAGTATGCCATTCAGTTGTGGTTACTAGTCCTCAGGAAGGATGTGCTGGAATGGGAGATAGTCCAGAGAAGGGCTGGAAACATTAAACATTGACGTTTGAAGAGAGATTTAGGAGGAGATATGACCGCAATATACAAATACCTAAATTGTGATTCTAGTATACCTAACTATTCAATTCTCAGATCTAGCTATTCAGCCTTAGGTTTTTTAAGAGGACATGCAGTAACTCAATGAAACTGTGTGAGAAGTGGTTTAACCTTAAACTGTGTTTGATGTTCTTTACTGTGAGAACAGAAAATATATGGAACTCCCTTCCACAGATGATGGCACCTGCAGGAAATGTTGATAATTTAAACATTTTTTTAGATAGGCATCTTAGCGAATGCCTATCTACAAAATTTTCCCATTTATGGGAAATGGTAGTGACTGTGTAACTATGTAACTATATCCACTTCCTGATCAGCGACATACCCGTACGTCGCTGGACTTTAGGTTGTTATACTGGAGTGAGGCATACTGGAGTACTGGAGTGATGCATGCAGCACAGTATTTTAGAGCCGCTGGTTGACTCTTCAAGAAGATCTACTGAGTGACTGAGGGGGTGGAAGTGGTGCGGCCAATCTTTACATATAATTCAGCTTTCTGAAAAAGCTAATTTTTTAATTTCAGTTTTTGTCAAAAGTTGTCATCCAAACACTGACTGCATCTAATTAGTGCAGGTTCCTTCATCCACTCTGTTTTGCACAAATGGAGGCATCTATTAGATTTTGCTCATTCAGCCTATGAGATAGATATTTCAAGCGGAGTTCCAGCTGAAAAACAAAAAAATTAAAGTCAGCAGCTACAAAAACTGTAGCTGTTGACTTTTAAAAGACAGCAACTTACCTGTCCCTCGGTCCAGCGGTGTCCTCACCACCGCTGCTTTCATCAGCTGGCTTCTCTCCCTGGCGACAGCATCTTTAGTGTGGGCACCAGACTGTGACAGCTTGCAGCTTCACAGCCGGGTGCCCACTGCGCACTGGCGAGACGAGCTGCACTTTGTGAGTGGCCCCATAGCCTTCTGGGACCTGTCATGTGCCCCAGAAGACTACGGGGAGGACAAAATCTGGTACCCGTTCCCTAAAGGTGCCAATCCTTAATGGGGAATGTGGGACAAAGCATTAAAATGGAACTTCCCCTTTGGGTGGAGCTCCACTTTAAGGCGTTTTTTATTCTTGTTGTGGACAGAACAATTAATTTATTTTGTATAGTTATTAAAGTTATTTCAAAGGTGACAAAGATAGCAGTATCAAAATTACAAATTACATTGTAATTAAGAGGTCGGTAAGAGGTCAAGCATATAACAATAGAACTAAATCATACAAACAAAATCAATAGCAGGCCAAATGCAACAGTAGTGTGAGTACATAACAAACAGTACATAATGATCAGGAATAAATGTAAGGGACAAATGGGTAGTGAGGGTTACAGACGGGCAATTCATTTCTATCTTTTTTTGTTTTTTTATCTGGCATTCGGAGGTGATAACAAATTAAAATGTCTTTTTCAGTAATAGCATAGTGAAAAACAAAAAAAACCCACAGAAACATGTTCATTCTGCTGCTTAGATTAATTCAGTTCCTGACTATCAATCACTGAGAGAACAATGTGCACAAACTGCCTAATTAACAGAGGAGCGATTTTTATAAATTTTTCAATATCGTATAAATCATAATGTACAGTAATGTGTTTTTAAATGACAAAATATGTAACATGATTTGACAAACTCCAGTATGGTAGTAGATTAAAAAATAAAATCTCCCCTAGATTGTGTCTGCATATTGTATGACTGCTTTGTTTATGGACACAACCTTTAGAAAAGTAAGCAAATAACATCTGAAATAGGCTGTCCAGAAAAACACAAGGCTGGTCTCAGTTTCCTGTGATTTTTTAAATTGTTTTAGCGGTGACAAATATAGCTGCTTTTAATACATCACTCAAGCTCTTCTTTATATAGCTCTTTTTGTCAAATAAAAATAACTTACACACACTGATGCCGGAACCAATGCAAAACCATTTTTTATAAAATAAGTAGAAAGATTCACTTTTAGTCTCACTTGTCTATCACTTAGCCCAATACATTTCACCAACACAAAGTTCATAATCATGGACATATCAGTAATGGCATCATTGTGCTGCCCATTCACTTCTACTTGGAAAGCAGAACAGCTAAGCAAGGATGCGCATATGATGAGAGCTGGTGGTACAGGGAAAGAGGCAAGTATGGAACAGCATATTGATTCTACAATCTACAATTCTTGTATATCTTGTAAGAAAAAATGGATTAAGGTTAGGAAATTATCTGGCTGTCCATAACTAAAATCTCCATAAACAGAAGCTTTTCTGAAAATTCTTGAAGTAGGCTTCATAGGTGAAGTTACATATCTCTTTTATGTGCTGGGTTTTGTTCCTGGCATCTAGGGACAATTAGAACACAGAAGACTAATTAATGCATTAACTTGTACTCTCCAATATAACATGAATGAAGATGTCACCGTGTTACCGATAACCAATGAATCTTCACATATATTAAACACATTGTCCTGTTTTCTTGTGTTAGCTGGCATTCATCTACATACGTTTGAAGTTTGACCTCTGTGTCTTAGGTTTTTTTTTCTTTTTTAATGTGTAATTCCGTATACACCCTTATCCTCATTTGGTTGTCAGGGCTGATAAAGACCACATTTTGGTCTGTCCCAGGTTCTCTTATTTGTTTCTACAGTGAGTAGAAAAGCTGACTTCTGTCTCGCAAGATCAATTTCTCAGGATCAGGATGCCCTGGTTACTGTTAATTTTACAAATTAAGAAAAAAAAATATTGAAGTTTGATTTATTAGACACCCTCTCCCCTCTCTTTAACCTCAAATTAATTTTCTTCCCTATTACAAATATGATTACATTCAATAAAATGATTCCATTCTGGAAGCACATCAGATTTATACATTAATCTCTGTGGTGTTATTTTTAACATTATTTATCCAGTACTACCCTACTTGAAGATCTGTATCATGGCTACTTTTTAAAATTTGTAGTTTATTAGTAATTTCAATAAAAGCACATTTATGGAGAAAATCAGATTACAAAGAAGGAATTGGGGGTTGATTTACTGAAGGCAAACAGACTGTTAACTTTGCTAGGGAAGTAGCACATTTCAAAGGAATTATCCCCAGAGCTTAGTGAATGAGATGCAGTTCTGCTGACGTCAGGTCAGCATCCAATCATGTGCATGCAAAAATCGTGTTTTTTTTTTTTTCCTTGCCTATTATTGGGTACTCTTTGCAAAGGGAAATTTCACATCGTTTGCCAAGCTCTGAAAATGCCCTTGCACAGCGTAACTTCACTTGAAAAGTGAACAGGCTTTTATTAAATCAACCCCAGTTTTTTTTTAGCGAACACATATTGTATATTGAGTGAATATATGTAGATTTTTAGCTAAAGAGTGACATGTATTTGAGACAAGCAAATAATGTAAAATCCTTTTTCACTGGTGATTTGCTGGGGTGGGCGTCTTCCATTGAATAAATATTCAACCACACTAGTGAACTGGTAAAATACCAGTTCATTAAAAACAGATTAGCAATGGGGACGTTATTCATGCTGTTTTACAAAAATCAGCAAATCAGCTTCCCACAATGCTCCATCCTGTGTGGCCTGCTGACTACACTCCCACCTCCTGTGCAGAACTCTATCTCTACCTCTACATGACTATGTCATCATGGGGAGATAACGTGCAGAGGGCCAACAACATACATAGCTGTAATTCCAGCAACAGTCTTTCAGTACTGTAAGCCCTCTGCAGGAGATCACATGTATTGGAAAGAATTGGCAGGACCAACAGGTGAAAATTATGGAACGTAATGGGAGGACACCAATAAACATACAATGGATGCAGATACAGAGAAAAGTCCTACCTTTAAGCGAACATTATTTTTGCCTAATGTGACCCTGTAAACCGAATAATTCTTTCTGAAAAGATATTTTTGAGCTCCTCAAAAAAAACAAAACACACATCTGGCATATATTTTCCCTTGAATTTGCTTGGAAAGCCACTAAGTTGGCACAAAGATTTCAGTGTAAAGAATGGTTGTATTTAGAATGGAACTCTTGACAATTTTTTGTTTCATTTTAAATGAAACATTGAAGATTCACATCCTCACTTATAATTTTGTTCTGCGTCTGCTGCATGAAGGGAAATCGCTTATGTGACCTTGTTACCTTGAACACAAATGTGTTCATTGAAAGGTTTCCTTTTATTTTCTGTTGCAATCATAGATGCTGTCAGTGGTATTTCACTATAACAGAAATTAGGACAACAATAAGAACCAGACTAAATTTGTAGCTCATCCACAATTGTTCCAGAGGTTAAAAGAATGGCTACCATTAGGTTTTATTAGAGGTACAAAGTTAAATTACATCAGCTACAAGCTAAATGTAGATTTGCAGTCTTACTTTTGGTTTTACTTGGCATCATTCCTATTTTTGAATGACACTCAAATTAATTAGAGAAAATCCTCAAGCAATCATTAACTATGACGTTTGTGACACAGATGCTATAATGCATCCTGATACCCGCCTGAGTTTTGGGACCGGCTGTATAATACTACAAGCACTTTTGTTCCTATTCTTGTGAGTATACTGAGTGTTTTAATAAAATTTTAGTCTGCATTCTTACACTATGTAGAGCCTGGTAGCTCAATGTGGGATCTCATATACACAGGTGCATACTGACTTCTCCAACTATGAGAGTCAATACACTCTGGTAAGCGTGTTCAGTAGAGCACGTGATGGAGCACTGAGATGTGGCTTTCTTAAAATGGAAGAATGGCACTGTTTGGATGAAAATATTTTGGAGTCACTTCTATTTTGAAGACACTTATTTTTTTTAATTTGAGACTTTTGCGTTGATGTATATTATCTTCTCGGGCTCACTTAGTTACATATGATGATGGATGTTTATATATATTATTAGCTCTGCACTTTAAGTTTAAATCATCTAACTTAAATAATCTAAATTTAACTATAATTAAATAAGATATTTACAAAGATGCTAATTATCTATACATACTGTTTGCAGCAGACCTGTTTAAAAGAATAGGCAGGGAAGTAAAGCAGATACGAGGGGCCAAGCATTTTTGCTGACAGTAAGCCTAGTGCTATGTGTTGTTGAAAGCAGTGGTTGTTCAGTAGTACATTGGTAAATACTATATATTACAATTAGAGATGAGCGAATCGAACTTGGCGAAGTGGAATTCGTTTCGAATATTAGGAAAAATTCGATTCGCACCGAATCCGAATTTTAGCAAACTTCGGGTGCACGAATCGAATTTTCCCCGATCAGCCGGCAAAAAGTGTCACTGCAGAGAGCTCCGCTATTTCTGACAGTTCTCTGACAGTTCTGACAGTTCATTTACAGCTGTTGAAACATTGTATCTATTTGTTTCCATTTAGGATACAGATGTTTTTATTCGGAAATAAATAGATACAATGTTTCAACCGCTGTAAATGTGAAGGAACTGTCAGAGAACTGTCAGAAATAGCGGAGCTCTTTGCAGATACACTTTTTGCTGTACTGGAATTCTTCTTCTTTTCATTCTTCTTCTTCTTTTCATTCTTCTTCTTCTTCTTCTTTTCATTCTTCTTCTTCTTTTCATTCTTCTTTTCATTCTTCTTCTTCTTTTCATTCTTCTTTTCATTCTTCTTCTTCTTCTTTTCATTCTTCTTCTTCTTCTTTTCATTCTTCTTCTTCTTCTTTTCATTCTTCTTTTCATTCTTCTTCTTCTTCTTTTCATTCTTCTTCTTCTTCTTTTCATTCTTCTTTTCATTCTTCTCATTCTTCTTTTCATTCTTCTTTTCATTCTTCTTCTCATTCTTCTTTTCATTCTCCTTCTTCTTTTCATTCTTCTTCTTCTTTTTTTCATTCTTCTTCTTCTTCTTTTCATTCTTCTTTTCATTCTTCTTCTTCTTCTTTTCATTCTGCTTCTTCTTCTTTTCATTCTTCTTTTCATTCTTCTTCTTCTTCTTTTCATTCTTCTTCTTCTTCTTTTCATTCTTCTTTTCATTCTTCTTCTTCTTTTCATTCTTCTTTTCATTCTTCTCATTCTTCTTTTCATTCTTCTTTTCACTTTTCTTCTCATTCTTCTTTTCATTCTTCTTCTTCTTCTTTTCATTCTTCTTCTTCTTCTTTTCATTCTTCTTTTCATTCTTCTTCTTTTCATTCTTCTTCTTCTTCTTTTCATTCTTCTTTTCATTCTTCTTCTTCTTCTTTTCATTCTTCTTCTTCTTCTTTTCATTCTTCTTTTCATTCTTCTTCTTCTTTTCATTCTTCTTCTTCTTCTTTTCATTATTCTTTTCATTCATCTTCTTCTTCTTTTCATTCTTCTTCTTTTCATTCTTCTTTTCATTCTTCTCATTCTTCTTTTCATTCTTCTTTTCATTCTTCTTCTTCTTCTTTTCATTCTTCTTTTCATTCTTCTTCTTCTTCTTTTCATTCTTCTTTTCATTCTTCTCATTCTTCTTTTCATTCTTCTCATTCTTCTTTTCATTCTTCTTTTCATTCTTCTTCTTTTCATTCTTCTTCTTTTCATTCTTCTTTTCATTCTTCTTCTTCTTCTTTTCATTCTTCTTCTTCTTCTTTTCATTCTTCTTCTTCTTCTTTTCATTCTTCTTTTCATTCTTCTCATTCCTCTTTTCATTCTTCTCATTCTTCTTTTCATTATTCTTTTCATTCTTCTTTTCATTCTTCTTTTCATTCTTCTTCTCATTCTTCTTTTCATTCTTCTTCTTCTTCTTTTCATTCTTCTTTTCATTCTTCTCATTCTTCTTTTCATTCTTCTTCTCATTCTTCTTTTCATTCTTCTTCTTCTTCTTTTCATTCTTCTTCTTCTTTTCATTCTTCTTTTCATTCTTCTTCTTCTTCTTTTCATTCTTCTTCTCCTTCTTTTCATTCTTCTTTCATTCTTCTCCCTCTTCTTTTCATTCTTCTTCTTCTTCTTTTCATTCTTCTTCTTCTTCTTTTCATTCTTCTTTTCATTCTTCTCATTCTTCTTTTCATTCTTCTTTTCATTCTTCTTCTCATTCTTCTTTTCATTCTTCTTCTTCTTTTCATTCTTCTTTTCATTCTTCTCATTCTTCTTTTCATTCTTCTTCTCATTCTTCTTTTCATTCTTCTTCTTTTCATTCTTCTTCTTCTTCTTCTTTTCATTCTTCTTCTTCTTCTTTTCATTCTTCTTTTCATTCTTCTTCTTCTTCTTTTCATTCTTCTTCTTCTTCTTTTCATTCTTCTTTTCATTCTTCTCATTCTTCTTTTCATTCTTCTTTTCATTCTTCTTCTCATTCTTCTTTTCATTCTTCTTCTCATTCTTCTTTTCATTCTTCTTCTTCTTCTTTTCATTCTTCTTTTCATTCTTCTTCTTCTTCTTTTCATTCTTCTTTTCATTCTTCTTTTCATTCTTCTTCTTCTTCTTTTTATTCTTCTTCTTCTTCTTTTCATTCTTCTTTTCATTCTTCTTCTTCTTCTTTTCATTCATTCTTCTTCTTCTTTTCATTCTTCTTTTCATTCTTCTTCTTCTTCCTCTTCTTCTTCATCGTCATGCCCCGTGACTGCCCAAATGATTCTAAGATCGACGGCACTCATCTGCATGTCATACTGACTGACAGTATTATTTCTCTTCCCCAGCAGACTCCAAGGGCATTTAAATTAAAGGTACAGTGTTCTGCACTAATATAAAGGCTCTCTGAAGCCTAGAAACCCTTTTAATAAGTTAAATTCGCAGCGAATAAATTCGCATCAAATCGAATTTCTCCCGCAAATTCGGCGAATCAGCCGAATCGAATTTTTGAATAATTCGCTCATCTCTAATTACAATGAGCTCAATCCAATCATCTATAATGCACATTCTATTTGCCATAACAACAGTTAATTTCAGTCATGAGACTATTTTTTCAGCTTTAATTGAATGTCAAATAACAACCATTATGATTTATCTAATCAAGTCTTTTGTATATAATATCCTCCACACCTACATCTCCACAGTATAGGGAGTGACATTCTCCCTATGACAAGAACCACTAGTGTGTGTGTGTGTGGGTGTGTGTGTATATATATATATATATACAGCCAGACAAGGCTGTACTGTATGATGGGGCTGTGCAAATCTCAGGATTAGAAAGACAATAACACAAATCCTTTGATGGGTAGAATAACTCCCTTATATGTGTTTTTTATCCCTAGAGTTCAGCTTTATTAGTATTGCATGTGAAACACATCAACGCAGATGCAGGACAAAAGCGAATCACTATTTTTTGAAATGTGAAAGTGGAAATGATCCATAAAAGTGGTACATAGAAGAATTAATTAGCTTCTATAGGTTTAGCAATGTCTAGATTGTGTATATATTACCAAAATATGATACCATTAACAACATTATACATATCACACTGAATAGTGAAATTTCTCAAGGGGATGTTTTAGTCACTTCTAAGAGCTTGGTTTACAAATTGGATGTAAAGTAATGCATTGTTACATTCTTTACTCTCATGGGTTTAGTTCTATGAACATTACAATTAGCACTTTCTGTTGTGGGATTGTGCATGTTAATGTATTCGTATGATCGTTATTCAGCTGTAATTCCTAATTAAAATGTATCTGTTGATGATTTATGAATGATAGAAAAAGCAGTATCAAATTGAAGATAACATTTATATATGCTAATAAATGGCCTCTAAGATGTAAATTGTGATTAGAATTGAGAGCATCAGTACATACTTTTTGAAGTAGGTATTCAGAGCAACAAAAGCATCAATTTGTTTTGTTGCAATTGTCTACAAGGTACTTCCAAACCAACAGTATAAAACAATAAAATATTAATAAAACAATCATAAGTATTATTAAAAATGTGATTATTAAAGCTGAACTCTAGATAAACAGCTATATATGCAGATTTAATGTATATAAAAAAACTGCTTTCCTACTAAAGTATTTATATTTCTGTCCATCTAGTTTTATGACTGCTGCACTGCACAGCCATATGGATGAAAATCCTATTCTCTGTTACAGTATATGGAATATAGAAGGAATGCAGAGGTGGTCTTAGTCAACCCCCCACCCTGCTCATAGGACAGTGAAAGAGCAACAAGAGATTAATTATATCATATTCCAGCTCTCTCCTCCTATCAGCTTGTTCTTTGTCAGCATTTTTGTACGCAGCATACCTGATTGGGTCTTAGTTCTGCCATTCCCTCTCTTAGCCTGGCTTCTACTGTGTAAAGTGTCTTGGCAATGTTATAGATAGGCAACTTCTACTCTAATATTGATCAGTGGTTCCAAATTAATATTAACTATAGAACTAGGTAACAGACACAAAAAATACACTCAGCATCTTTCCAAATATTTGTTCTGTTTATTCAACACAATTGGGTTTTTTAATTAATATTTTTACACACGTATCACAATAATATTACAGTTGTACATTTAAATTAACAAGGGAAGAAGCTGAGCAGTACATAGGCAAGTCTTAGGAATGTGAGTACAAAAGAGTTAGTATAATGCCAAGGACATTAGCTGCAGTGGACAAAGCATATGAAATATATACATAGTGTACAATTTCTCTCACAGGGGGAATTTAAAGTAATTGTAAAGATTTATTTTTTATTTGATTAAAATGACAAACATGTTATACTTACAATGGTTTTGCACAGATCTGCCCTAGTCCTCATCTTCTTGGGTCTCCCATCAGCACTCCTTGCTCTACCCCCCCCCCATTTGCAATTTGCTCTGAGGTGCACTTGTGTGTGCCTGAGCCCTGCTCTGTGTGTCCATAATACACACAGAACAAGGCTTGGCCCTGCCTTCACTCCTCGTCATTGGCTCTGATTGACAGCAGCAGGAGCCAATGAGGAGCAAGAAAGTCAAAAAAGCCTCGGCTCTCATACTGTACATATCACTAAATTGAGATCAAGCTCAGGTATGTATTGGGAGAGTGGGGGGGCTGGGGGGGCTGGGGGGGGGAGCTTGCTGCATATAATGAAGTAAGGTAAGAAACCAGCTACCGTAACCACTTAAAGAGGTAGACACCAAGCCAAATTCAGGTACTTTAACTAGTGTAATTTTTAAAAATGCATTTCATGATTTATTAATTAATAATTTGATGATTTTATTTATGTGTCTTTTGTGTCTGCTTGGAGTGCAACTGTAAAGTGTATGTCAAGCTAAGTTTTAGAAACAGTATTAAAATCTAGATTTTACTTCCTGTCCTGGTTATCCAGATGTAATGAGAGAGGAGTGGGGAGGGCGGGGGGGGGGGGGGGGTTGCAAAAAGAACAGATACAGGAATACAAATCTGACAGTCATTCTAGCCTTCTCACACTCCACTATTTTTTTCCTGTCTGCATTGCTGTTTGACATTTTCTCTCAAATCGAATAAAACATTTTTTTCCAGGACAGGTAGTAAGAGGTAATATCTCCAATGGAGAGCTCTTCCCTACTTTATTGTAAGCCATTTTAAATCTTTTTTTATTTTTTTTTATTTTATTATATCATGCATATTAGGATAAGAGACATGACACATAGGGGGATCTTTCTAGCCTGCTGTCAATGTAGCAGCAAACATATAACTCCTGTTTTAGCACTGATTCCGGAAGTGACAACGGAATGCAATTTCAACTTGATTGCTGATGGACTATTTAAGGTGAGGGAGTTGTACCCTATGTTTGCTCCTGGTGATGCGCATTTGCACAAACCAGCTGTAGAGAGAGATTGCTTTTTTTTATATGCCAGAGGTCCTGCCGCTACTCTCATGCGAGTTTGGCAGCTAAACATGTAAGTGAATTCCTTTGGGTTGTTTATTTTAACACATCCATTATATTTGTGACTGTGAATTTTTAATCAAATTACTACACTATAAGAGCTTTTTCTATTGTTGATGGTCTACTGTGGTTCCAACGCGCTAAGAGAGTGGTGAAGAAATATTGGTTCGCTTAGAGCTTCTTTTCTTGAAGAAGAACTTCACTGTCTAACAAAGCGTTATTTGCTGTTCTATTCATTTAGACAGCAATTGGATCTGGTGAGTGTGCATTTACTGTAACTCAAGGTGGAGAAATTATATGAAGAACTATTATATTAACTATTATATGAAGAAAATTCACAGAGAAGACTGTCCTTGAACATTTTGACATTATTTGGACTGTTCACTCCTTTTTTGTTATACACTTGTCACAGGTGTTGTTTATATATATTTTTTATTTTATTATCTTTTATTTTTATTTATATTTTATAAGCGCTGCTAACCATTGCATTCTATATAACTCCAGTTGGTTAACTGTACCATGCCTGTCATACTTGGTATTTGTGATATGTTTATTATAAGCATCACGTTGCATAGTAAATACTGCTTGCTTATAAAACACAAAGTTTTTAAGATGCTATTTATAAGATTTTCCTACTCAGTTGTAAAAAAAAAGTGTCTTCTTATAGTTGCTCACGGAGCAATGGTGACAAGTTTATTATTACAAGGTCTGCTTTAACCATACATTTATAAAGAATGATAGCATATTTAATAAATCTGTAATTAGTAGAACAGATTATCTAATCTAATGTTGTGGACAGGGGCAGACTGACAACTCATGGGGCCCCTGGGCAATAGGGGATCATGGGGCCCCTGTGTCCCTGCCCAAACTCAAAAAAGCCTATGAGAAAGGTACCAGGGGCATCTCATGGGGTCCCCTACTGACCCCGAGCCCTCGGGCAGTGCCCGAGTTTCTAAATGGTCAATCCGCCCCTGGTTGTGGAGGATGCTAAAAAATCAGCTCTTTTAATGATGCTGAGATTCAATGGGCCAGATGGATGTTTACAGGTCACATGGAGTATAGTAATAGTAAACTAGTTAAAGTGGTTGGAAATGCTCAAGGTGTTTTACCTTCATGCATTCTATGCATAAAGGTAAAAAACCTTCTCTGTGCAGCATCCACTCCCCCCCCCCCAATGCTCACCTAAGCCTCCTCTAGATCCAGCGATGGTCACTGGAGCTTCAGCTATCCCGGAACTCTCTCCTCACATTGGCTACGACAGAAGAAGGAACCACTGGCTCCCACCACTGTCAATCACAGCCAGAGAGCCAATAAGCAGAGAGAGGGGGTGGGGTTGAGCCACAGCTCTGTATGTGAATGGACACACGGAACAGCATGTGCCCCCATAGCAGGCTTCTTGCTGTAGGGGCTCCCAACAGGAGGGATGGGCCAGGAACAGTGGTGAAGGACCCAAGAAGAGTAGGATTTGGGCTGCTCTGTGCAAAACCACTGCACACAGTAGGTAAGTATAGACATGTTTGTTAATTTTTCTTTTAAAAAATAAGCCTTTAGAGTCACTTTACGGGATGCATTGCACCCTATATTCCCACATACTTTTCACTATTATGTGGACTCCACATCTTTAATCCATGACATTTGCTTTATTAATGCACAGAAAATGTAGGCCTTCATTGCTAATCTCTCCTTTTAATCAAGCTAGTTGCCTGGCTGTCATTCAGATATTTTTAAATCAGTACTTTCTGAGTGGCCGATTTTTATACTTTCATTGGCATGATGCTGGATCTATGACCCTGAATATTGAAACCAAACATTCAGGCAACTTGCATTTCAGAAAAGGATTAGCTGTGGCAGCTCCCATTTTTCTCTCATGACAAGCGTACTTTAAAGATATGAGATATACAGTACTTCCTTAGGTCCCATTCACATAGAAGTACTGATCCATAGGCCAATGCAAAGGGGTCGTAGTCACCCTCGCGAGATGCACAGGTATTTAATTCAGATGTGTGCAGGCAGCCTATTCAGATCAATGACAGTTGGCCAGCTGCACAGATCTTCATTGATTTCCATGCTCATCCTGACTGTACATCCATGTAGAAGGAAGGAATCCTCTTAGTTAATGAGAAAACATGACTGTCTCAGTGTCTTTTTTTTTTAATCTATTAGCAAAACAAGTTTCCTTTTTCACTAAGACTTTATTATATTTTTTTTATTACAAGGGTCGTATTCACATGCTTATTTAAAAGCAGTAGAAATATATTTTCTCATATGTCTTTTACTATACTATACCTTAAAGTGAAGGAGAATTGGGATGTTTTTGTTCCAGAGGCCGTTTAGCTATGCTAGCCCCCAGGTCAAACATTGCCTGTTCTCCTTTGAATGCTCAAAGGCTTTTATTTGTGTCAGTCAAAATGTGGACTCTGACGTTCTTTTAAAATGAATTGCTCTTTTGGGTCACAGTAGTCATGCTCAGTGCAATCTGCAGAGCGAGCATGTCAGCTCTTAACTCATATCCATTCACCATGAAAGATTTACTGTTCTAGATCCGTGTTATTTGTAACAATTAATGTTTTGTGCTACAGCTAATCTCCTGCAGAAAACTAGTGACATAAAATTACTACAGCTGAAGGACATGGCTTTATCGTCCAATGGACTATGTCAGCAGTTATACTGCACTTCCATTTAAAAAAAAAATCAGAAGGCTTAATAAATCATGAATATGATTATGAATAAACCTGGACTGTCATATGTGAAGCCAGATCACACTGCTGTAGCTCGAGATGACTGAAACGCTGAAGAAGTTGCTTTTAGATTTTTAATTTATGTTGCTATTGTCAAGTAATCATGACAATCTGCAGTTTTGGCATCTTTTATTTACGTCTTTTAAAGCCTATCTGCTTTACAGATTCTGAATGGAGTCAGAGAGTGCTCTGCGCCAAGGTGCTGTAGAAAATTAATATAGAAATGAACAGAATCAATTTACTAATACCTTATAAAACATATTCTGTAATAGCAGAGCTGACAAATATATTGTATGTTCCATTATCTATTTAGATATATTGCATAGAATGTTAGGTTTTAAAAGCTTAATTATCTTAAAAAAATAACATTTTGAAAGTATCACAGACCTGATATTTTTTTTCCAAATCTCCTAGACAAGACAGCATTTAAGCAGTTGCCCGAATTGAATTAGTGAGCTATCACACATGGGCATCCAAAATGCAGTGCTTAGATTGCATGACTTCCACACTACATGGTCCTCTCAATCCAGTTTACCAACATTGTATTGACAACAAGATCATGTCTCCCTGTATCAGTGCGCTCAGTGATATGCTATGGGAAAATTAAAGTGGTTGTAAAGGTTCAAGGTTTTTTACCCTCATGCATTCTAATCTCTGTGCAGCAGCCCCCCCCAATCTCACCAATACTCACCTAAGCCCCCTCTCGATCCAACGATGAGCACTGGAGTCTCGGCAATCCTGCTACTCCCTCTCCTCATTGGCTGAGATAGAACCGGGAGCAAATGGCTTTCAATCACAGCCAGTGAGCCAATGAGAAGAGAGGGGGCAGGACCAATCCATGGCTCCATGTGTGAATGGACACACAGAGAATTGGGTGCTCCCATAGCAAGCTGATTGCTGGGCACCCAGAAGGAGGGAGGGGCCAAGAGTGCCATCGGGGGACCCGAGAAGAGGAAGATCTGGGCTGTTCTGTGTAAAACCACTGCAGAGAGCAGGTTGGTATGAGATGTTTGTTATTTAAAAAGAAAAATAAGCCTTTAATATCACTTTAATATATACCACAGCCCTGGAATGAGGTGACATTGCAGTCCATGTTCATTTCAATAGCACATGTGCAGTCCTCTCTGTTGACAGTGTTATAGAATGGGCAAGTAGAGCTCTTCTTGTAATAAAAAATGCTGTTACTTATATCTCAGAGCTGATGACTATGTGTAGGGCATATTAGGGAAAATATTCTAGACTGAATTAGGTGCAAGCACCTTGAGGTGAATACATGTATTACCACTAATTTCACAGAACACCCTAAATGTCTCAAAAAGCTTGGGTACCCTTATGTGCAAGAACTGTCTTCAGTTCTAGAAGTCAAAGTTTAGTCTTTTTTTTCCCTGTCATGTTTCTTTATTAGTCAGTCAGGCTGGCCATCATGATTACTAACCAGGTAGGCTAGGTGGAAATATTCAGTAGGATGTGATGCATGCATGCTCCAAAGAAATTTATGGAGTCATATTTGGAGTCATATTTGTGTGGAGTAACATGTTTCTTTTTAAAGTTAAATTTATTTAAGATTATTTTTGCATTGTTCTATAGACACATGATATTTGGGTTCTTTTGCAAGCATTTGGGCACTTTGCTTTAAACATGTATGATCTAAGGAGGTTTAGGTGTTTTTCTGGGACATATTGTAATAATATCATTCATATTATTATTATTTTTATAATACAGGATTTATATAGTGCCAACAGTTTACGCAGTGCTTTACAACATAAGGACAGACAGTAGGCAGGTGGGTGCAGGATAGGCCTCTCTGAAGAGATGAGTTTTCAGGGATCATCAAAATGTGGACAGAGATGGAGATAGTCGGACACATTGGGGAAGGGAGTTCCAGAGGATAGGAGCAGCTCTAGAGAAGTCTTGGAGGCGAGCATGAGAGGAGGTGACAAAGGAGCTGGAGAGCAGGAGGTATTGGGAGGAACAAAGAGAATGATTTGGTTGGTACTTTTAGATCAGGTTAGTGATGTAGGAAGGGGATGAGTTGTGGATGGCTTTATAAGTTGTTGTAAGTATCTTGAATTGTATTCATTGGGTGAGCGGGAGCCAGTGAAGGGACTGGCAAAGAGGGGTGGCAGACAATGAATGGTTGGTAATGCGGATGAGTCTGGCAGCAGCAATCATCATGGACTGGATGGGGGATAGCCTATGCAAAGGTAAGCCAGTGAGGAGGTAGTTGCAGTAGTCAAGGCAGGAGATGACCAGGGATTGAATTAGAAGATTTGGGGTGTCATTGGTTAGGAAGAGGCATATGTTGGAGATGTTGCTGAGGTTGAGGTGGTAAGCTTTGGACAGTGATTGGATGTAGGGCCGAAAGGATAGTTCAGAGTCCAGGATTACACCTAGCACCCTTGCAATGTGGAGACGGGTTGATGGTTGAGCCATTGATTTTGACAGAGAGGTCAGTGAAAGGGGCACGTAAGGGAGGAAATATTATGAGCTCAGTTTTGAATAGCTTAATTTTATGGAATGGTGTGACATCCAGGCTGATATGTCTGTTAGTAGCTTAGTGATGCATGAGGAGACTGATGGAGTGAGCTGAGGGGTAAGGAGATAGATTTGAGCATAAAAATGGTATTGAAAAGCCATGGGAGGAAATCAACTGACCCATAGTGGAGGTGTAGATTTCCAATAGGAGGGGTCCCAGAACAGAGCCTTGGGGAACCTCAATGGAGAAAGGAAGAGGAGAAGAATAAGTAGAATTGTAAGTGACACTGAAGGTGCGGTGGGATAGGTAGGATGAGGACAATGAAGAGCACAGTCATAGAGACCAAAGGAGTAGAGTTTTTTGAGGAGGAGGGAGTGGTCCACTGTGTCAATTAATTATGTCAATTTTATTTGGTGAGAAGTGCAAAGCATTTTATGGTTTCAATTACTGGCTATAGTCAACAGAAAGTAGTTCCTCCAAAAAGTATTACCCAGGGAAGAAACAAAAGATATAGCTTCCATGTTTAGATCTATAATTGCTATTTATTGGTGGCACTAGTTATTATTAATATTATACAGTATTTATATAGTGCCAAAGGGTTTCCTCAGAGCTGTACATTAGCGAGGGGGACAGAACATGAGACAATACAGTACAATACATAACACGAGGGGTTCGAGGGCCCTGCTCTTTCGAGCTTACAATCTAGGAGGGAGGGGATAGTGGTACAGGAGGAAGTGGCTGTGGGGGATGGAGTGGTAGGAGGAGTAGAGGAGATTGGTTGTTAGGTGAGGGTGGGGTAGGCTTCTCTGAAGAGATGGGTTTTCAGGGTGCATCTGAAGGTGAGGAGGGTAGGTGACAGTCTGATGGATTGGGGTAGGGAGTTCTAGAGGATGGGGGAAGTCCTGGAGAAGTCCTGCAGTCGGGCGTGGGAGGAGGAGACCAGGGAGCTGGTCAGTAGGAGGTCCTGTGAGGAGCAAAGATTACGGGTAGGGTGGTATTTGGGTATCAGGTCAGTTAGGTAGTTTGGGGCAGCGTTGTGAATGGCTTTGTATGTCAGAGTTAGTAATTTGAATTTAATGCGTTGGGCAATCGGGAGCCAGTGAAGGGATTGGCAGAGGGGGATGGCAGATGTGGAGCGGTTGGTGAGGTGGATGAGTCTAGCCGCTAAGTTCAGGATAGACTGGAGTGGGGATAGCATTTGTTTGGGTAGGCCAGTGAGAAGGAAGTTGCAGTAGTCCAGGCATGAGATAATGAGGGAGTGTACGAGTTGTTTAGTAGTGTCTGGGGTGAGGAACGTTTTGTGGGGTTTTCTTAAGGATATAAATACCAGCAATTACCAAAGGCTGGTATGTAATCAAACAAAACATTTAATCACTGACTGTTATTTTGAGTACCACATTTGACTTAGGCCTAAACTACACTGACAAAATTTGTCTTTAAAAATTTAAAGGATACGTTCACCTTTTTAAAAAAAATAGTAAAAAAAACATTTTTTTGCAGGTAAAAAAATCAGCATTTATTATTTTTTGTATTAGGGTCCTGTAAAGCATTGCACCAGTGATCAGCAGATTACTGATGCCATGCAGGTGTTCCGCACACTAACATTGTATCTGCTTGCTTGTACATCCTGTACAGGCAAGCCGATACTTGCTGACAGGAAAACTCACAGTGCTGCAGTAGTTCATTGAGGACTAAAAGCCAACAGCCACTAAGGAGGTCAGAGAGGACTGTGAATGAATGGCACGGTCGTGTGGGCAGAACCCCGCGCAGATGTGCTGTTTTTGAAAAGTGACAGCTTGTACAGGGAACTTCTCCCCATACTTCTGTCACATGGAGGGGGGGGGGGAAGTTGGTGGCAGCTGCAGGATAGGGTACATGTTACATGTTCCACCCTAAAAACGGGTGGAATATGCATCATGTTCCCAAAGGTGAACTTATCCTTTAACTCCTCCTCATCTGCTACACATTGCAATGTCAGACTGGGTGACGACCACTGGGATGTGAAAACCCAACTTTAGCTATTTGTTTTCCATTTTTTAGTTTTGGATAATGTGAGGAAAAGCTGTTTTTAAACAAATTCTGTCAAATTTTTGTTTCTGTCTTTGAGCCCATTTACTCTCATTTCCTGTTTCTGTGACACTCCTACAAGGGTAGGCATGTGTCACCTGGACAGGAAGGCACAAACATCATTTAAAATACATTGTCATAAGTTCCTTCCTCGCACTTGTAAAAATGTGTTTTTGTTGCTTTGTGCGTCCCCTTTGAAAAAATTCCCATTGCTTGCCCTGGCAAGAGAAAATGTCCTTAATGGAGACACCTACAGCAATAAAAGCCCATTTTATCCATTACTAAATAAAAAAGGTGTGGCTAGAGAGTGACTTTAAATAGATGAGCAGAAAGAGCAGGAGAATGTTGCTTAGCTCTTACAATGAACAACAATCCAGATAATACGTATAAAATATATAAAAAAATAATAATAAAATATCATAAAAAGTTGAGAATTTCTTGATGTTTTCCTTGTAAAAGTATCAATTTCAGCCTGCATTCTGGCTGTATGTTTTGAACACAACCTCAGCTGTTGTTTGATCTCTACACAGCATGTGAGCCCAACCAAGAGTTAAAAGACTGATTTATCTTCTCAAGGTGTAGTATTCTACTTTGTCTGCAGAATAGGAAACAGAATAAAAAGAGTCTTGCTGGCCAGTGATACAGAACTTTATCTTCCAAGCATGCACATAGCAATAAAAGAAATTCACTATCCATGAAGCATCAAGACTCAGGAGTATATTGTTTTACATCTCAAGGACAGGAAAATGAGTTTGTTCCAAAACTTCTTCCAGCTAGAGAAATATCTGCAGCAAGTTTTCTGAATTCTAGTCCTAAATTACTATCAATAGGTTAAGCTTTGAATACTTCTTTGAAAGGGATATGCATTGACTAAGTTAAACAGAATGTTTTATATGTTGATGACTAATGCTTACTATGGATTTATGGAGTTTTCAATCGATACAACTGCGATTTGATTTAAAATAATCTTTGCATGGGGACTAGTAATTACACATAAACATTTCTGAAAGGATAAAATCTGTGAACTTGGAGAGCCAGCCACTGTTTTATTCATGCAAATAACTAACATGAAAAACACTTTTTACTCTTTGTAGGTGTAGACCTTTTGGTAACCAGAGAGACATAAGCACTGTTCCAGATCTGCTTACTTGGCAATGTCCAGGGCACATTTTTCTCAGTAGTTTTTTTTCTCTGAATGTTCAGAATGAGGGACAACAGTCACCTTATTTTTTTTAATTACAGGTACTGTACTTATATAGCAGCCAATTTATGTAGCTCTTTGTATATTTAATATAGATGCACATCAGTCCCTGCCTTCAAGAATCAAAAGTGCTTAACTCACATTCGTACGTACACATACTAGGGCCAATTTAGGCAGGAGCCAATTAACCTACCAGCATGTCTTTGGAGTTTGGAAGTAAACCTGTGTACCCTGAGGAAACCATCGCAGGCACAGGGAAAACATTCAAACTCCGCACAGGTAGTGCCATTGTTGGGATTTGAACTGATGACCCTAATGCTGCTAGGTAGAAGTACTAACCACTTGTTTTAGCTAAGACTTGTAGATGAATTGTCTTAATGCATGGAGAAATAGGAAGGGGGTGAAGGGAGTACACTCAAAATACAGACTCCTAAATAGCATTCTAACATTCTGGGTCCCTCTCTCATGGATTTAATTGACAACTAAGGTTCTAGCAGTATTTTAGTCTTAGAATTCAAACAGCACAGCAATAGAAAAGTTCCTGTGTTGCTTTCCAGGTCAGGTAGTTACTCACCACCTCCATGTGGAGGGATAAACACAAGTTTTTTTCCCCTGACCTCCCAGGAGGGGAGATTCTTGCAGCTTCCCACTTCTCGATAGGACAAATGTCACAGATACTCGCAGTGCAAAAGCCCAGCAGCCCCCAAGCCTACTGATTGGTCAGGTATTAAAAACAATACTTTACTAAAAAAGTATATCTCCAGCACACCCTGCTGGAAGACACTCACGCAGCAAGTCACTAACATTACTGCATTCTGTGCTTGGGGAACATTACACAGCAACGCTAATTAAAACACTGTACAAGATCACAAAAAGAGAATTTGTAAACATACTTCATCCAATCGTACTGTTTTTATTTATAAAAACAGAGAAAATAACAGTTGGAAAATATTCTCTTTTTCTTTATATGGTGCACTACATTTTAATAACACACTTTGAACAATATATTGGACAACCAATAGCTTAAGAGCCAACCTTTGAAAAATTACACCAGTTTGTGTTTCTTCAATAGATAATTAAAGGACATGGAGGGAATTAAAGCAAAATCATGACTTCTTGAGAATTTCATTGACACCCCGGTAATGAGAAGGCATTAAAGATGATATAAACCAATTAAGTGCAGGTTTTGAGGACATCTGTGTGCATAAGAAATAAACAAATATAAAGATGCTCAACCCATGGTTTGTCTAATCTACTTCCACATTTTTGTTCACTGTGGTTAAATATGTCCAGTCATTGTAATATTATTATTTAATAATTAATTTAAATAAAAAAGGCAGTTTTCTCCCAGGCTAATAGCCTGGTGCACCAAGCATATTGACTGGTATCTCCATAGCAATAGGTTCTTTCAGATGAAGGTTTCCAAGACCAACCCATATGAAGGATTGTTTACAAAAGGCTATGCTACACATCAGTTAAAGGCTAAGTTCACCTTTCTGAATATATTACATGTTACTTAGGATGTAACATGTAATGCTCAGCATGCAGCCCCTCTCCCTCCTCCCCTCCCCACACATCATTCATTCACAGTTTCTTGTGCATGAATAGACTAGAAGTGGCCAATGGCTTGAAAGTAGTGAGTTCTCACATAGTTTATTGATCTTCCTGCTCTCCAGTAACTGCTTGCTCTTATGGGAGGTGTGAGCAGACAGCTATCTTGAGGGTCTGCAGGAGCCTAATATTGCACCCGCGATCTGCTGTTTGTGGCTGCAATACTCTGCAGACTCCTTAGAAAAAAGATAATAAGTGCACATTTGCAAATAAATGCACATTTTTTATTATTCTCAAGAGGTGAACTTCTCATTTAAGACACCACAGCTTCAAATGAAGATGGATGCCAACACACCAAAAGCCCTATAGCATGACATGCCATATTGGCATTTAGTGTCCAAGCAGGACCACTATGTCAAAGTTATTTGGTGTGTTGGGATATATCTTCAATATTGAGGGATCCCCCAAATATCCTTTCAGTTGGTGCTGAAAAAATTCTAACTCTTTTCAATCTACTTTTGGAAAGTTATTTTCAGCGTACCTGCTGAAATACTGTTTTGTATCTCTTATGCATTGAAAAACACATACTCCTGTTAACAACCACATTGACTCACCTGCTCCAAGGACACCCATTTTGAGCTCTTTGAATGTCTAATGCTGATAGACACACAGATCAAGGTTAGCCTATCAGAGGACAGCACAATCTCTGCTTGTTTTCCTATGGAGAACAATCTTTCTGTTTGTTACTCTATGTTGAATTCTATTGAGTTGGGGTGGATGGGATGGTGAGCACAGACTTTTTATGTTATTATAAAACTTAAAATAATTTTAATTACATAGTGTTATGCATAATAAATGTCATTTAATATGTGAATAAAGTAAACATGTTTAATATAAAAATCTGTATTTCATATTATATTATAAAATGTTACAAAAGTATTCTTGTGTAAAAAAAAAAAAAACATAATTAATAGATTGTTAACAATCTTAACTATACCACTTAATTTTACTAACAAATGCTGCTGGAATGCATTAACCTTCCCACTCCCAATGAAGCCCTTATGGCAGCACTACCATCCTGTTGTTGGCTCCGCATTATTTCTGGCAAAGTTACCTGGAATGATCTGTACATATCAAAATGCAAGAATATGCTAACTCATAATGTTCTCCTTCATTCACCATTTGCTTAAGATGTCAAGTTTTGTAACCACCTTGGATGGTATATAGTGTTATTTTTCTCTGCTTCAGTTATGGCGAGTCCTTGCATTATATATTGCATATGTTCTTTACAAATAAATGGGACAAGTACAATTTTACTTTTTTTATGTTTTATTACTAAATAATTGAAACTCTAAGGGAAACATACAAAGATGAAGAACTTCTTTCATGATGCTACAACGAGAATATTCAATATCCTCCCAAGCGTAGAAACATGAGCACTTCTGTTAGACTAGAGAGTTTATATTATGCATGAATTGTTTCTCTATTTGCCAGCAGGTCGACTTCTAGCTCAGCAATAAATTCTGTAAACTTGGATTCATGTGCAAAATGAATGTGACAAATCTGTTCCAAAATGAATGTGATGTGCTGGCCTAGATCTTGGTACTTTTTCCTTTATGATAACTGTTAATAAAAACATCTTTTATGTTAATGTTTATGGACAGTCAGATTTGTTTAATTAGGCAGTGCAAAGAGCAAAAATGAAATGCAAAGTACAGTAGCCCAAGGTAGCCAATCAGCTTTTGTTTACTTATGGGGAATTGCTGAAAGATAAATTGTTTTGGTTTAGGGCACTTAGCTTTTTTTAATAAACAGATACTATTAAGTTGATGTGTTACACAGCAAACAGTTAATAGATCATAGACATTAAATTAATATAACGCAACAATTTTCTGGGCAATGTAAAGGCTGTCTTTATGGTATCTTCCATGTTAGAACACCTTCTTAGACCACTACTGAGAAAGTAAAATTTAGTTCACAAACAAAGCAATACATAAATGAGCCACAGTGTGCAATAATATTTTAAAGCATTTGAAAAAGCTTACCTCATTAAAATGTGTTTTCTGTTTTTTTTTGTTCGGGGGGGGGGGGGGGGGTCCATTGCATTTTCTTGCCATAAGATGTAATATATATCTAATTTAGGAGACATAGTGTGTAACGTTTTTTTACTTTTTTGTTTTTGATAAAGAATGAAAGGGTTTTCTTTTTTGCTGTCTATATCCTGCTAGGGAACCAGTTCTCTTATTGGAATGTTGCTTTTTATACTCCCACTGCAGTGTTCTGCTCTAAATTAGTAAAAGCCATACCCCTCTGGCAAAAGGGTGTTTACACAGGCATGTGCTACTAAGGAATAAAGTGTGTATGTGGGGGGGGGGGGGTGTCTTGCCAGGTCTGTTAGATTATCAGGTTCACTAAGTCACACTCTCTTGTTTTTTTAAAAAGCACAGTAATATTTTATTTATGCTGATGTTTCTCCATGCTGAGCATCAATTTCCCATACCCCTTTAAGCCTCAATGTTGCCCCATAGCCCTTCACTGAGCACCAATGTCCACCACAATCCCCACACAAATGCATCTTTTTTCCACACTGACTACAGATTTTAGGACAGTCTTCCTGCAATGAACATTAACACTGGGCAATTTTTCATCCAATTGATCCCCAACTCTTGCCATTTTGTCCTCTCACTGACCACCAGCATTGGGTATTTTTTCCTTGCACTGCACCAGGCATTTGTTCTTGCTGTAACCACAAACCTTGGCATTTTTCCATCCACTGATCCCAGGGCATTGTTTTTTCCCTCAACTGACACTGAGGCATTTTTTCTTTCCACTGACCAGTAATGGGCCCAAATATATATACTCCTTACACCTGAGCTCTGTACATTATCAGTATATAGTGTTGGTGCCCACTTAAAGAGTAACACTCAAAGCTTTATTAAATCATGATAAAAGAATACATGATGTCCTCCATGCTCATGCTATGATTAAGGCCCCTACAGAGCTGAAACACATGAGTGTGGAGGACATCATGTATCCTTTTATCCTAATTGCATTGCATTGCATGTTACTCATTAAGTGGGTGCCAAAACTTCTTGCTGCTATTGAAGACTAGGCTAACAGGAGCCTCCATGCGCTGCCTCTTATACCAACACAGGATGCCGGGTTGAGAAGTGGGTTTGTGTTTTTTTCTGGGATGACGCTGTACATTATGTCATATATTGCATTATCTTGACTGCTATACTCACATGTGTATTAAACAGGCTCAGCGAGTGCTGAGTGGGCACACTGATTTTTGGGTGGGCACTTTGAGTGCTGGGTGGGTACTGTGAGTGCCAAGGGGGCACTATGAGTGCTGAGTAGGGCACCATGAGTGCTGAGGTAGTCACCAAGGGAGTGTGCTGTGAGAGAATGAAAGAACTGAGGGTCACTGGGTGTGACTGAAGGACACTATAACTGTGAGATTCTCAAACATTTAGGGTAAACAAATAGTGATAAAAGTAAACTTAAATAAAATAAAACCATATAAAAAATAAGATTATGCCTATTACATCAGCGGGAAGCATGTCCTACAGTGGAGATGCGACTCTCTGTGTTCCTTGAGGGCAAATACTACTGTGTGAGATGTGAGAATGTTGTTTGTTTGGAAGCCCAGATCCTGGATTTAGAGAATCAGCTGGCAACACTGCAAAGCATCAGCAACCTGGATAGTAGTGTTGACCCTACCTTAGGTGTTGACTGGTATAGAGGAGGATCATCATATGCAGTGTAGGCACCAGAGGTAGGAAACTGGGCTACATTTAGGGAGGATTGCCATAGAGTCTAGCCATGATGTTGGGGATATTAGCTCAGTAGTAGCATTGCTGGGGCAGACTACCTTCCTTAAATGCCAGGGGAATCACTACTCCAGTAAGGATGGGGGGGTGCAAACTTACAGGCAAGGACAGAGAGTTATAGGTGGTAGAAGTTGGTAGAAGGACAGATAGGGCAATCTTTCACCAGTTGGTTGGTACACATTGGTATAAATGACAAATTCAGAGGAAGATGGAACATCCTTAAAAATGATTTTAGGGATTTAGGTGCTATATTAAAGAAAAGGGCCTCTGAGGTAGTATTCTCAGAAATATTGTCTGTACCTTGAGCCACACCAGAGCAGAGCAGCTCAGGAAGATGTAAGAAGGAACATTTTGGGTTCATGGAGCTGAATTTTTGGTTGGTTATCATCTCCACAGCAGAGATGGACTGCACCTAAATGAGAAGGATGCAGCTCTGTTGGGGGAGAAGATATCAAGAAGGTTGAATGAACTTTAAAACTACAATGTGGGAGGATGTATCAGAGTGGGTCAGAGAGGACAAACTTGGAGGGAAGGGGCCTCAAACCAGATGAGAGAGAAGCTAATGTTTCCAAAGCAAACAGGTATGCTAAGCTTAAAAAGAATCAAAAGGTGTGCAAGGATAAAATATACACATGCAGAAAGATGAAAAGCATGTACACAAATGCTAAAAGTCTGACTAATAAAATTAAATAACTAGAACTTCTAAAACATGAAGAGGATTGTGACTTTGTGGCAATATCAGAAACCTGGTTTGACAGCTCACATGATTGGCTTGTGACTGTCCAGGTGTACTCCCTGTATCAGAAAGACATGCTAGGAAAAAGAGGGTGTGGGGTTTGCTTTTATGTGAAGAGTAATTAATTAGAAAATATGAGAAATAGTGAGGAGGGGGGGGGGGGGTCTCTGTGGCTGGATCTTCAAGGGGTGCAACAATCAGTAAGTGAATTGTGGGTATATGCTATAGCCCCACTAATTATAAGGTAGAGGAGGACACCCATCTACTTTCACAGTTAGATATGGTGAGGTGGCAGGGCAACAAATTATGGAGACCTCAACAATTGTGATATTGATTAGGCAGACAAAACTCACAACTAGGGGGCATAATTTATTGACTATAAGGCAAGACAATTTCAAATGAGTCAAATGGTGGAAGCGCCAACTAGAGATAATGCTCTGCTAGATCTATTAATTACGCATAGCGCTAATTGCATATGTGAAAGAAAGGAATAATTTAGGTAACAGAGATCACAGAGTAATTACATTTGCCATAAATTATGGAAAAGGATGCATGAGGATAGGACAATAGCACTAAACTTTAAAAGAGCCAACTTTAATAAGCTGCGCTCTAGGTTGAAACTAAATGGGAACACATTTTTTCATCAGAGCATTCCACTGGGCAACAAAAATAAAAACAACAAACGTTGAATTTGGATGGAGGCCTTAAAACAGTTCCAAACAAAAATCTTTAATTATATCTGGCATGCCAAGGGCTGGCTCGGACTAAAATGTAAGCTCCTAAAGATCTGGGTGGCCTGGTGGTCCCAGATTTTCTGAAATACTACATTGCAGCCCAACTCACACAACTATGTAAATTCCATCACAAACACTATAGACCAGATTGGGTACCCCAAGCTTTTCCCCCTTTGTCAATAGATTTGGTGCTTTGGCTCCCCTCCAAATATTGAAGGGACATTTTGTGTCCTACATTTTCCCATTCTATTGGATTATGGGAATTGACCTGAAAATGGTGTTTCCTCAGTTCCCCCCACACACTCCCGTAGTGCCCCTTTTTAATAACCCCCAGTTTCCGCCAGGTATGTCACCTGCTCACTTCTGTTGGTGGACAAACAAGGGCCTTTATCGTATTTACATTTCCTTGATGGCAAGAGGGTACGTTCTTCCTCATATTGTGTACAGGATTTGGAGATGCCCCCCTCCTAAGAGCTTTCACTTACAACAAATACACCATTTCTTATGCTCTCTACAGAAGAAAAGTGCGGACCTCACAGTCTGAACACTGTTCAAAAACAGATGCATACAAGAAACCCTCCAGAGGGGTTGCATCTCCATACTGTATAAATCTTTTGTTTCCCCCCATTGAAAACTTCCCTAACAACTTACTTGGGAGAGGGACTTGGGCATTGCTCCTGATGTAAAGGACTGGCGGACTTTGACTACACGCATACACAAGAACATTAAGAATGTTGCTCTGATCAAAGCAGGGTACAAGGTGCTTGCAAGATGGTACTTAGTGACTGAGTGTCTCTCTAAAATGTGCCTGGGTTTGTAACCCTCCTGCTTTAGGGGTTGTGGCCAGTTTGGCTCCGCTCTCCATACGTGGTGGATCCGCCCCAAGGTAAAGCATTTTTGGAAATGGATTCACTCTTTAAATTATTCTGTTACTATGGTTAACATCACCAAAGATCTTTGGATTGCACTGCTCAATGAAACCAAGGACAATATCTCGGGATCCATGCATATTTTAATATATTACATGTTTTTGGTGGCCAAAATTGTCATCGCTGCTGCTTGGAAAAGCTCTGTAATCGGCTTAGCCTTAATGAAATGGAAGCTAACTTAGATCACACTACATGAAAAAATTGTTAGTGTCCTACAGGACAAACAGCCCATGTTTCAAAAAAATATGGAACCCCTGGCTTTCTTACCTGCAGGTACTTGACACTTAAGACAGACATCGGATTGGAGGCCTGTTGGTCTTCCCTGATGGGCATGTTCTCACTTTTCTATTCTCCTCTTTTCTTCCTTTATTTTCCTTCTTTTCTATCCCCTCACTTGTTTTGTCTGCCTTACTCATATTGGTGCAATTTTGGTCCCTTGGTCGGACCTTTACTTAAGATTAAAGACTCTAGTGTAGATCTTATATGTGATACATTCTTCAAAAGGATATGAGGTAGATATGTTTGAATCTTCCTACTCTTTGTGAACCTCTAGCTATAGTTAACTATATATCATAACGGTTATCATCTGCCCATTCGGCAGGGAGGGTGGGTATAGTCCTGCTCGACCTCTCTGTTGAGCATATAATGTTGACCTAAATCGAGGTCTCTTTGTAGTAAAAGTTCTTCCTGGAACATAGCTGCTTGTACAATGTTACATGGTACTCTATAACTGACCACTATGATGCAGTTCCTCATATCTACATATGGACTCTTTATGGGTTTTGGGCTGAACCCCTCGTCTTTTATAAATGTTTCCTTTTTTTTGTTATTGTCACCATTGTATACATTCTGACTATGCAGACAGTTCAACATGGCACATGATTTTGTTCTTCTGCACTGTCCTATCACTATTTGAAATCTTAATAAAAATATTGAAACAGAAAAGTTAAACTTGGGTAGCTAAACACTAATGTAAAAAGGCATATTAATGAGAAAAAACAGTCCTTTAATAAATGTGAGGCTGAAGGGTTATCCTCGGCATTCCAAAAATACAAAGACTGCAATAAGAAATGTAAGAGTGCGATCAGGACAGCTGAAATAGATTGTAAAAGACACATTGCTGAGAATAGTAACAAAAATCCCCACAATCTTTTCAAACATATTAATAGCAAAACTGCTAGGTCAGAAGATATTGGCCCCATAACAGACGATCAGGGGAATCTGGTCGCAATTGACAGGGAGAAGGCAACTGTATTAAATACATTCTTCTCCTCAGTTTATATGAATGAAAAGGAGGTGCATAATAAACAAGATAGTAATGTTATTAACTTTTTTCTGTCTGCCTATTGTACATAGACGGCGGACAGGAAGCAGTGCCGCTGCAGGCTAACGTTCCTGTACATCATTCCATATCGATGATTCGTGCCTGGCTCACAGAGCTCAGACCTGGGAACTCGGTGATCCATGTATCACCCGGACATGGGGGATCACATTACCGCTGTGTTTTTGCGATCATGTGCTATTTTACCATGTGACTGCTGTAACCAATCACAGCACTCACATAGTAAACATTAGAAAGTGATAGTGAGGATCGCTTCTCTCTGCTTTCAGTGTGAGAGCAGACAGAAGCAATCCTGCAATGTGTTAGTGTACAGCTGTTAGTGTACAGCAGCCTGTCAGGCTGCTTGTACACTCACACACTGCAGAGCCAGTGACCCCAGTGTCCCTGATCACTGCCCCTCAGTAACAATACTAAATAATGCAGCGAAGCTCTGTCACCTGTCCCTGTGCACACAAAACATCCCCATACACAATACCAATGTTATAATCACTGCCATACCAGTGTCCTGATCACCACCATACCCCAAACCAATTCCATGATCACTGCCATATGCCATACCAGCACCCTGATCACCTCCATGCACCATACCAGTGCCCTGATCACTGACATACACTATACCAGCACCTTGATCACCGCCATCTGCCATACCAGTGCCCCAAACATTACCATACTTCATACCAGAATCCTGATCACCGCCATGCCCCACACCTGCATCCTGATCACCACCATACCCCACACCAACACCCTGATCACTGCCATATGCCATAATAGCACCCCGATCACCTCCATACACCACACCAGCATCCTGATCACCGCCATGCCCCATAACATCATCCTGATCCTCGCCATGCCCCATACCAGCATCCTGATCACCACCATACCCCATACCAGCATCCTGATAACCCCATATGCCATACCAGTGCCCTGATCGCCGCCATACCTTATACCATCACCCTGATCACCACCATACACCATATCAGTGTTCTGATCATTGCCATACCCTATACCACCAACCTGATCACAGCCATACCCCATACCAACATCCTGATCATCTCCAAATCTCATAACAGCATCCTGATTACCACCACACCTCATTCTAATGTTCTGATTATGGCCATACCTGATACCAGCGTCCTGATCACTCTCATATGCCATATCAGCATCTGGCATTTTAGGATCTCAACTGATCGATTTCCAAATGCTGCATTTTTCAATCCATAAGACGCACATAAAGGGGGGGAAATGTCTGTGTGTCTTATGGAGTGAATATTTCTTGTTTTCCTCCTCTAAAACCTAGGTGTGTCTTATGGTCAGGTGCATTTTATGGAGCGAAAAATACGGTATATATCACATAGTAGACTATTGTAGACTCTATACAGTTGCAAGAAAAAGTATGTGAACCCCTTGGGATTCCGTGGAATTTTGCATGAATTGGGCATAAAATGTGCTCTGAACGTCATCTAAGTCACAACAATAGAAGAACACAGTCTGCTGAACATAATACTACACAAACATTAGATGTTGCCATGGTTTAATTGCACATAACATGTAAACATACACAGTGCAGGGAGGAAAAAGTATGTGAACCTTTGGACTTAATAACTGGTTGACCCTCCTTTGGCAGCAATAACCTCAACCCAACGTTTCCTGTAGTTGCAGATCAGACCTGCACAATGATCTGGAGTAATTTTGGACCACTCCTCTTCACAAAAATGTTTCAGTGTAGCAATATTCTTGGGATGTCTGGTGTGAATCGCTCTCTTAAGGTCATGCCACAGCATTTCAGTCGGGTTGAGGTCAGGACTCTGACTGGGCCACTCCAGAAGGCGTATTCTGTGCTGTTGCAGCCATTGTTTTGTTGAATTACTTGTATGCTTTGGGTCATTGTCCTGTTGCATCACCCATCCTCTGCGGAGCTTCAGTTGGCGGACAGATGGTCGTACGTTTTCCTGCAAAATGTCTTGATAAACTCTGGAATTCATTTTCCCATCAATGACAACAATCCATCCAGGCCCTGAGGCAGCAAAGCAGCCCCAAACCATGATGCTCCCTCCGCCATGTTTTACAATGGGGATGAGGTTTTGATGTTGGTGTGCTGTACCTTTTTTTCTCCACACATAGTGTTGTGTGTTCTTCCCAAACAACTCAATCTTAGTTTCATCTGTCCACAGTATATTTTGCCAGTAGCGCTGTGGAACATCCAGGTGCTCTTTTGCAAACTTCAAATATTCTTTTTGGACAGCAATGGCTTCCTCCGTGGTGTCCTCCCATGTACTCCATTCTTGTTTAATGTTTTCCTTATTGTAGATGTGTCAACAAAAATGTTAGCATGTGCCAGAGATTTCTGTAGGTCTTTAGCTGACACTCTGGGATTCTTCTTTACCTCATGCAGCATTCTGCGCTGTGCTCTTGCAGTCATTTTTACAGGACGACCACGCCTAGGGAGAGTAGCAACAGTGTGTGTGTTTTTTAAGGGCAAGACAGCTGTCAGCAACACATTCAATATTATCACACTGATTGGAGTCAAGGTTGGCTCACTCCTGACTCCAATTAGCTCTGGGAGAAGTCATTAAGCTAGGACCTCACATACTTTTTCCTCCCTGCACTGTGAATGTTTACATGTTATGTGCAATTAAACCATAGCAACATCTAATGTTTGTGTAGTATTATGTTTAGCAGACTGTGTTCTTCTATTGTTGTGACTTAGATGATGTTCAGAGCACATTTTATGCCCAATTCATGCAAAACTCCACGTAATCCCAACGGGTTCACATACTTTTTCTTGCAACTGTAGCTTTCACACAAACTAAATATTATAAATGTTGTTGGGCTATTTTTACCACAAAATGTAGTAGAATACATTTAGCCTAAATTTATGAAGAAAAATTATCTATTTGCAAAATTTTATAACACCAACTAAGCAAAAAATGATTTTTTTTTCAAAAGTTTTGGTATTTTTTCATTTATATAGCAAACAATAAAAAACCCAGTGGTTAATAAATAACACCAAAAGAAAGCAATTTTCCTATGGGTAGAGTGTTGTACGACTGAGTAATTGTCACTCAAAGTATGATAGTGTGGAAGATGAAAATTGGCCTGGACTGGAAGGGGGTTAAAGTGCCTGGACTTGAAATGGTTAACATCATATTAAATGTACCCTTGTGGCTGACAGAGACTGGTGTTAACAAAAGACTAGAAAAACTTAATGTGAATAAATCACCAGGGCCAGATGGTGTACACCTGAAAGCCCTCAAAGAACTTATCAATGTTATAGCTTGATCATTATTCCTAATTTTTAAGCATAGCTTACCAACTGGAATGCTACCAGTTAAGGTGTGCTCAAAGTGTCAGTTCTGTCTGTATAAATGTTTTGTTTTATTTTTTTGTTTCTGACTTCAATTATTTTCCATTATTTCCATTATTATGCATATATTGGAATAAATAAATGAATTGAATCAATTTGAATATTTTATGTATGCCAACACTTTTGCATGATTCAAGGCATTGTTCATTTTTTAATGTAATGAATAAGTATAAACTACTTGTGTAAAAATGTTCATACGAGTGGTCAAAGCAATAATGTCTAACAGTAACAAGAAATATGTTGAAACTTACTCTGATAGCGTGCTATTTTGAATAAATTACTCTAGATAATTTGATCCAGAACAAAGCTTCTTAATTTGAAATTTCCTGGAATTTTGTAATCAGGCTCTGGTCTAATACTAATATTAATACTAATACTGACAAAATAGTGTGTTGCAATCTCTGTTTGACTGAAGATCGTTCCACACAATAACTGTGATGTGGACAGTATGTACATTAAAACATAAGGCAGTAAACCTGTTAACTTGACATTTAGTACTTACAATGCCAAGGCTTCCATCTGCTGGAAGACACTGTCAGTTTGTATGCTACACAAATCTTTATTGAGATATTTAACAAATTATCATATAGCTATTATAATGCTAGTTTAAAATTATATTACTGGTCTGCTTAAATGAGTGGAATATAAAGACATGCTAATTTGCCTATTTAGAGGACTAATGGCAACAATAAAACCTTAGAGGATAAAGTGGAAATGCACGCAAAAAAAAGGCAATTTAAATTCTTAAAGCTGTGCTATATCATTAATGTCTTGGGAAAATATACAGTAGTTTGTTATTGCTGCATCTTCTATATGTTAAATTTGTGCAACTAATATGCTTTGAGGCTTTCATAAAACTGTTTATATGTTCATCTTACCATGCAAATTTTCTAAAAACAGAACAATATCAAACTTATGTAAAGTAAAACTCCAATCAAACCGCATAATATCCAAATACTTTAAGTACATGTTTAAACTTTACTATCAGCCTGGTTGGTCAGTAATGGTTTGGTTGGGCCAGTGAACATGGATTTTTGAATCAGTGTCTTTACTACTGTCTCTATTCTGCTTTTGCTAGTACAGTTGAAAATAAATCCACTGTCTTCATTATACCCATTAAAATGGTCTAAAATATAAATGAGAATTCAAAATTAACAAGTACTATCAGTAAAAAAAAAAAATAGAAACACCATGTCAAAAACTCTAAAACTGGCAAAAAGTGTCAAAGCTTACTTGATTTACCTTAATATTAGTTTTTTATAAACCGTAGAAGGCAAATTCAACAGAGTTTTCATAGTTTTTCTGGGTAGCACTGATAAATACAATAAAGCGGAACTAAAATCTAATATTAAAAAACTGTGAGAAGCCATGCTTATTGTTGTAGAAGAGGCAAGAAAAGACTCTTCTGCAAGATAATAGACCTGCTCACAGTCTTCTGTAGTGTGTAAGTTTAGCTGTGAATGTGCAGCTTAGTTTATGTTGTAAAAGAGTGTCTAAGTGCCAGGTGGACTATACTTCTGCGCATGGGCAGGAGTGACATCATCCAGTGCTGGTAAATCAAGATAACCAAAGACCATCCTGCACCATAAGGCACTTGGAGGAAGCCAGGGAGAAAATGCCCACAGTACCGTGAAGGGGAACGACCATTGATGCAAAGGTTATAGCAGAGTTTAGTTCCACTTTAAGGGGCATATTTATAGCAGCGAATCTGAGATTCACCAAATATTTATTGGTGAATCATTCACTAAATATTAAAGAATTAAATATATGCCTCAGTGTTGCTTCAGATATAACAGACAAAATACAAACAGTAAAAAGTCTTGAAAAGAGCTTATTTTTAATCCCATTTAACATTTCTCTGCATACATTTTCTTTTACTCTTGTCTTATTTCATATTCCTATATTTAGGGCTATCCAGACAATAAGATACACTTATATATAACAAAGGCGGACAATAACTGAAACAGGAAAAATGTATAACATATACCCTTTACAGTGGTTACAAAAAGAATCTTAAAGAAAACCTGTGCTATAGAAAATATTTAAGCTGCTATTACTGAACTATCTATGAAAATGCTAGTTGCTTAGCTTTTATGATGACCCAAAGACTTTAATACTTTGTCTATGGCCACGGACAAGCACTCAGTCTATGACATCAGAACTCTTGACCTGCAGGTTTATTTGGTTACACAGAGAAATGAAACCTCTGAACGGGCATACCAACCAGGCAACACTTTCAGAAGTTGGTAAGCAATGGCAGCCTATATCAAAAAATAAATGTTGTGCTTTCTCTTTAAATAATAAAACCCCAAAATATGCGATGCAATTAATGATTAATCTCTAATAGAAATATACAACCGCATGCATTAATATGAACCTGCAAAAATATTTTTAAAATATTATATATAGCCATCAATCTTCTGACAAATCCAAAATGTTTCCATGTGATAAGGTTCAAATGGATCAATATCCTTAATATAAGGCCTTAGGTATCATATGCAGTGTCCAAATAATAAAAACGTGTTGATTCTGTGACATGAAACATTAAATCTTGTTAAATTAAGTGCTTTAGTGAAAGTGCTCCAGTGCCCTTGCTGCCAATTCACCAATGTATGCAATACCCACTCATCTTAATGCTTGACCTAACATAATAAGTCACTTGTTCTTTAACAGGTTGTTAATGCGGTTTCACCTGCAGCTATTAGCAGCACTTCACGTATAGGATCTCTTTAAGAGGCCAATCCTCAGCCAACACGAAAGCCAAGAGAATGCAACACACAGGCCACCAGCTATGGGCTTGCATAGGCAATAAGGAATTGGAAGTACAAGAGAATTTTAAAAGTTCTCATATTCTTGTATTTTGATATGCCATAGCCCCTTGGAGTTGGTTTACTAAAGGCAAGTACACTGCTTGTTTTGTAATGGAAGCTTCAATTTGCACCAGAAGTTTCCCAGAGCTTAACAAAATGTGGTGAAGTTTCACTTTGCAAAGAATACCGAATCAAGTGCAAGGAAAAAAATGTGATTGAATATGATTGAAGTCAGCAGAGCTTCACTTCATTCACTAAGCTCTCATTCACTAAATTATCTTGCAAAGTGAACAGTCTATTTGCCTTTAGTAAATCAACCTCTATTTCAATTCTGCAATAGGATTCTTGTTTGCCTTTTCACAATTTTGTTTACAATGTACGCTGAAATGTACAAGCACAGCTCAGCATTCATTTGTGGCATCTGCTGGGATGAATGAACTCCTGTGCACATGCGCTAGAGTTACATGGACAATTGAGATGGCCGAAAATCCTGAGCCTAGGAGAAAATGCTGGCACCAGCAAGAGTGCTTGCAAATGTCATGTAGCTGGATGGAGAGGTGAATATAGTTCCATATTAAAGATGATTTCCAGACTCTGGGAGAGGGGATTTAGTTTTCCCCAGAGATGGACGTTAAGCATCTTGCAATCATACAAAAAAAAATTGAGAGGAGGAGTGGGCATCCACTGACACTACCCTGAAGTGTCAGAGCATTACCCTAACAGAACAGCTAGAACTTGGCCACTGCAAGCATACTTGCCAGCAGCAGGGGTGGACTGACAACTCATGGGGCTCATGGGGCCCCTATGTCCTTCCCACACTCAAACCACACCCAAAAAAGCCTATAAAAGGTACCAGGGGCATCTCATGGGGCCCCCTACTGACCCCAGGCCCTCGGGCAGTGCCCGAGTTCCCAAATGGTTAGGCCCCTGGCCAGCAGTTCACTGTTTCTTCAGTGACAGAGCTAACTGTTGTACAGGCAGAACCAAAGCATTCCCAGTGATTTTAGCTCCAAAGCATCTCCTATGAATTCACAAAAATTAACACATTGCTATTGCATGCTGTTGATATATAAGAATTATTGAATTATTTTAATAGGTCTTCCGATGTGCCATTCTGAGCCTTTCACTATGAATGCATATGGTTGTATTGCGTTGTTAATGTACATTATGTTTTTAATAGTTCTCTATCCAATTTTACTGCAGTACTGGAATGATGTTGCTTTTGCAGAAGTCTATTTTTTTAGACTTGTTAATCCTTTTTTTTCCAAGTGCTTTTCTGGATCATTGTTTGTTCCTTACAAAAGTACGCAGGAACAAAATGTTAAATCGAATGAAAAGTAAGCCATTTGCAAGAAGACCTCTGACTTGCTGCATTTTGTCTGTTTATCTTTGAAACCCACGCAGTGCACCCGTACACAGCAAGCTTTAGCTTCCCTACTGTCACTCCTTCTCCTAGTTCTGCCTGTATACACACAACAAGAAGGATTTTATTAGGTGGAAATGATTTTAATGCAGATGATCTTTTGTTTTCCTTGACAAAACCAATGTTGATATTGCATGACAAAAGGTACGCTTTAAATCCTGAAATGTTTGTCTAATGCATATGTTTTTCAGCATTTATACTGCTGTATTATGTGTGACTGCAGTAGTACGCATTAGTATGAACTGCTGTAATAGTACTGGTTGCCATGGCATCAGGTATCGGTCTTAGGAATAAATGTAAAACAAGGGGAGCCAGCAGCTCGGAGGGGAGCTACATGATGTCTAATATAATCTAATCATCCACTGCAAAATCTTTTCAGCATACTCAAATCAGTTCTAGAACAGAGATCTATGCAGCATTTCACTAATGATTGCTATTTTCTCCATATACAGCCTATTGTTTCATACAAGTACACCCTACATCTACAGAAATTAGTTGTTCTCATGTCAGAGATAAGCACTGGAGAGGTGGTTTGCTAATTCTCTTTTCATGCTCACTAACTAAAGGCAAACAGCTTGTTACCATGGTATTTCAAACCTTCCGACTGTTTGTCTTTTTAGTACAAATCAGAAAATCACCTTGTTCTTTTTTCTTTCGACTGGGTCTAATTAATAAACTACCGTTGATAACCTACCTATTAGACTCACTAAAGTGTCTATATGACTGATGCATTTTTCATAATACCATTGACGTTATACTTGCTATTGTACTTTTTACGGTTTATATGGTATATTAATACTTCAATATATAAATTGAGAGTTAAGGGTAATTATTGCTTTCATAGCTATGTTTTAATGCTAGATGTAGACATAACGGGGTTTATTTACTAAAGCTGGAGAGTCCAAAATCAGACTCCCTTCTGCATAGAAACCAATCAGCTTCTAACCTCAGCTTGTTCCATGAAGCTTTGGCAATGAAACCTGGAAGCTGATTGGTTTCTATGCAGAAGGGAGTCTGATTTTGGACTCTCCAGCTTTAGTAAATAAACCCCAACATGTCAGTTGGATATATGGCTCAATCTCATCTGCTTACCATTAAAAGATTTTTATTTTTTGAACACATGGGCATATATCAAGCTTTTTGCTTAGTTTTGGAGAGGGCAAATACTCCCTATTCACCCTTCTAGACAATTTAATAGTTGACTAGGGCTAAAACTTAATCTTTAGATCCTTCACAGTGTTTAATGACTTAGGAAGGCACTTATTTGAATCCTCCATCAGTAAATAAAATTAAGGTCCTCATTGGGTCCTGTGCACTGCTATTTCTTCTCCAGTATGGAGTGTAGCCATTTTGTTATAAACTATATGCAAAACTCCATCTCAATAATGCTTATATAAGTTGCAATATGTTAAATTATTATTATGCAAGATTTATATAGAGCCAACAGTCTGCACAGTGCTTTACAACATGACAGTAGACAGTGCAGTTACAATACAATTCAATACAGGAGGAATCAGAAGGCCCTGCTCATTAGAGCTTACTACTGAAATTACATTTCAGAAGTAATTTTTAGTAATTTAAAATATACAGCATGTTAAAAATGTTACCAGGTGATCCTGAAATGTAGGCACTTCCTGTTGTAGGGTGACAATTCTTTGTTCTTGTCTCCCAACAGTGCTCCTGTGTTGTAGATTTCAGGTGGCTGTCCCAACACACACTATAGGTATAGTCCAAATGTGTCACCACTAGGACATCACAGGAGTACATGCATATAAATAGGTAGTGGCTGCAGGGAGGCTGCAGCTGTGCTGAGATGCAACAGAAGATGAAAAAGAATGCTGAAAATAAATAATTTATTTTAAAAATAGCAGTTGTATCATACAGAGTGCTTCAGTAAGCCACATTTAATTCATCTAGGAGCTATGTACAGTATACTTCAGCTGCAACCTACAGATGAAATGGGAAGGAGACCTTTGACACCTCTACCAGCTCAGAAAACATGAGATCAACTTTCCTGGGAACATTGTCAGGTCAGGGCAAATCAAAATCCAGCAAATCAATCTCATCCCTAACAATTAGATTACAGTCTAATTTTCAGGGCACACGTTGGCACTGCAAACCAGCCCTTCTCTCGGGGTAAGAATTGCTTGAACAAGTCAAAGAGAAGTTGGTGTTTACTCTGTTGGCAAAAGCAACTGTTAATGCCAGCAGTTTCCCAATATATTACACAGCATAATGCTAATTATAATATTAGTTTCACACATATGTCAGAAAAAATGATGCAGTAGGAAGTTAAAAAGAAAATCTACTGAGTATAAAATTATTTGAAAGTTTCCATGTATCATACCCCTCTTTTAATTTTAGAGACACTGCAACCCTTTGAATAAACACTTTCAGGGTGTCATAGGTAGATTGTGTGTCAAATTGTCCAACACTAAAAAGAAAAAGGTTGACGTATTTATTGATTATGCTAACTTATTTTAACCACTAATCACTTTAAAAGCACAATTATTAACCAATTTTCCATTCAGACTGGCATTTGAACTTTAAAATGTTATCACATTGTAATTTTTTTATTGTTATTTTTTGTTATTTATTTTATATAATATTGTCATACATCTTGTGTATCTCACAATGTAATCTGTCTTGTTGGCCTCTCTTCATTTGTGTCTCATCTGTTGAGCGTTTAATGCTATTGGAAGGATGCCCCCTTGCCAGCCTATTCTGTTCTTACATTTTGCCAGGGTCCTTCAGTATTGTTTCACTTATGTTCCTTAATGGCTTTACTTATGTTCCTCTCTGTTCTGTGTTCTGGCACTCTGTCTGGCTATGGTTGCCCATCTAGGCCACCTTGTGGATTGCAATCAGTGAGTTGTTCTGCCTCTCTGTCCTGTGTTCTAGCACTCTGTTTTTTTATGTACATGGTTGTCCATCTAGGCCACCTTGTGGATTGCAGTCAGTGAGTTTTTCTGCCTCTCTGTCCTGTGTTCTGGTACTCTGTTTTTGTCTGTATATTGCTGCCCATCTAGACCACCTCATGGATTGCAATGAGTGAGTTGTTCTGCCTCTCTGTCCTGTGTTCTGGCACTCTGATTTTGTATGTATATGGTTGCCCATCTAGGCCACCTTGTGGATTGCAGTCAGTGAGTTTTTCTGCCTCTCTGTCCTGTGTTCTGGCACTCTGGTTTTGTCTGTATATCATTGCCCATCTAGGTCACCTTGTTGATTTCATTCTTTTAGTTGTCCCGCCAAAAAAAGTTCATTTGTGCCTTCAACAGCTCTGGTTTAGACAGATGTTACTGGTCCCTGCTCTCTAGTGAGGGTCATTTACCACCAGCTGGCAATGTGGTATTCTTCTGCTTGTCTGTTCTGTGCTGATTCTTCTATTTGTCTGCACTGTGCTCATAGGTCTTTTCCTCTCGATTACTTTTATGCTCTTATCATAAATAATGTCAGCACCACCAAAACCCCCTAGAAACAGCCAGCAATATCCCGCTAACAAGGCAATTCTGCATGAAACTCTGCAGGCCCAAAGATTTGTGTCAGGATGGATAGTATAAATACCATAAGGCATGCATGTCATTGAAATATTACCCTGGTACCATATAAATATTAGCAAATCAGTCAACACACAGAAATGTGGTAATTGTCATAAATGATTATATTTTTAAATACAGCTCAGAAACTGATAGCAGTGTAATTTATTAGTACATGAAGGTTCATAGGAAGCATTGTGTACCTTTATTTCTTTGAAGGTATAGCTTTTGTGCTAGGTGTGACAGATTACTGCTACCAAAGTGCATTCTCACTCCTGGATCCATTTGTAAGAAATCACGAGAATCTACTTGTCAGCACACATCTGCTACAGATATACTGTATAGTCAATAGGCTCCAGAAGAAATATGTTTTTTTTCATTAATTTTCATTTTTCACTCAGCAAACAGTTTAACTTTGAACAACACAGGACTATCACTGAGATCAAAAATCCCCATGTTTAGATTACATCTTCAATGTCTTTCTTTCTCCCTACACCATCTGGAAAATCCAGCAAAGAACACTCTCAAAATTCTAAAGTACCTTTCAAACATCATCTTATTTCATGTTAGAATACTGGTATACCAAGTATCATGTCATATATCATACTCTACCTGTACTACTTAAATTGAACTTAAGTGCACACTTAAATTGAACTTAAGTGCACATTTAAATTTGTCAGATTTTGTTTTTTATTGCAAAAGGGACATACTAGTTCTCTGCTCCAAAAAAAACAAACTTAATTTCCTCCTCTCAAACTTCCTGAACTGTACACTAAGCTGCGCATGAGCAGTCCATTATATAAAAACACTCAACCCAGAAAGCCACTCAACTTCTTAAACTATACAGTGTACAATTCCAGCATTTGCCAGGTGCCAGAATGAATGAACTCCTATGTGCCTATGCAGGAGTTACATCATTCCAGACAGACCAATCAAGGTGGCTGAAGATGTCCAACGCAGAAAAAGCCGACAAAAAGATGTCGACACCTGCAAGGGAGCTTGCAGATGTTGCATAACTGAAGCGGAGGTGAGAATAGTTTTAATTTAATGATAAAAAGGAAAACTGCTTTATCCCAAATTTACAACATAAGATTGTAACAATACATATTTTAAGGATGTGTGCACATAAATTTATTTTTGCTTATACTGGGCTTGGATAGTACATTATTCATCTCTGTAAATAAAATCTGAGGCTACATAAGTTTAAGTGATGTCGGATTTCCATAGATGTGTATAAATCTACTTTCTGTATGCAATGTCATGTTTACAACTATGGCAATTCTTTTATGAAAGAGAAACTATATTCCATTCGAAACATTTAAAAGTCAAAACACCTGCCAAAGAAAAGATACTGCAAGATGCCTGCTAGAACCCTTATTAGACACAAAATCCTCTTATGTGCCCCTCTCTGATTTATTTTTCCCATTACTGGGGTCTTATTTCCATGACCTTATGGCTTAACTGCACCTTCTGACTAACAGTTGTGAAAACAAATATTCTATAAAAGACAGCACAAATAAATACTGTGTTAGAAAGCCTGCATATAGTGTTATACAGTATATACACTGCTCAATAAAAATTAAAGGAACACTTTTTAATCACAGTATTGCATCAAGACAATTAAACTCCTAAGATATTGATCTGATCAGTTAAGTAGCAGAGGGGATTATTAATCATTATCAGCTGCTTTGATGATAATGAAATTAATAACAGGTGCAGTAGATGGGCAACAATGAGATGACCCCCAAAACAAGAATGGTTTTACAGGTGGGAGCCACTGACATTTTTTCCCTACTCATCTTATCTCACTGTTTTTCAATAGTTTTGCATTTGGCTAGGGTCAGTGTCACTACTGGTAGCATGAGGCAATACCTGGACTCTACAGAGGTTGCACAGACAGTCCAAATCCTCCAGGATGGCACATCAATACGTGCCATTGCCAAAAGGTTTGCTGTGTCTCCCAGCACAGTCTCTAGAGCATGGAGGAGATTCCAGGAGACAGGCAGTTACTCTAGGAGAGCTGGACAGGGCCATATAAGGTCCTTAATCCATCAGCAGAACCAGTATCTGCTCCTTTGTTCAAGAAGGAACAGGATGAGCACTGCCAGAGCTCTACAAAATGACCTCCAGCAGGCCACTGGTGGGAATGTCTCTGACCAAACTATCAAAAACAGACCTCATCATGGTGGTCTGAGGGCCTGACATCCTCTAGTGGGCCCTGTGCTCACTGCCGGCACAATAGAGCTCGATTGGCATTTGCCATTGAACACCAGAATTGGCAGGTGTGCCACTGGCACCCTGTGCTTTTCACCGATGAAAGCAGGTTCACCCTGATCACATGTGACAGATGTGAAAGGGTCTGGAGAAGCTGTGGAGAATGTTATGCTGCCTGTAACATTGTTCAGCATGACGGTTTTGGTGGTGGGTCAGTGATGGTCTGGGGAGGCACAGCCTTGGAGGGAAGCAGAGACCTCTACAGGCTAGACAATGGTGCCTTGATTGCCATTAGGTTTTGGAATGAAATCCTTGGACCCATTGTCAGACCCTACGCTGGTGCAGTGGCTCCTGGTTTCCTCCTGGTGCACGACAATGCCCAGCCTCATGTGGCAAGAGTATGCAGGCAGTTCCTGGAGGACAAAGGAATTGATATCATTGAATGGCCTCCCACGCTCACCTGTTCTAAATCTAGTAGAAAACCTCTGGGATATTATATTTCGGTCCATCCAACACTGCCAGGTTGCACCTCAGACTCTCCAGGAGCTCAGTGATGCCCTGGTCCAGATCTGAGAGGAAATACTCCAGGACACCATTTGTTGTCTCATTAGGAGCATGCCCCGACATTGTCAGGTATGCATACAATCAGGTGAGTACCATTTTGAGTTCCTGCAATTAAATTTCTGCAAAATGGACTAGCCTGCAGCATAATTTTTTCATTTTGATCTTCGGGATGTCTTTGAATTCAGGTTGATAATTTTCATTTCCATCAAAAGATGGGGCATCCTTACATGCCTAACACATTACCCAGTCCATATCAGTATGGATATCCAGCATGATATCTTTCTCCATTGAGATCTGATGTGTTTTCAAAGTGTTCTTAAAATGCAGATCAAGGCACATTTATGATGATCACTTTGAATAAGCTTATACTCAGCAGTGATGTTCATTTTGGTTTGTAAGGTGTGACATTAAAGATGAAAAATTAGTTAGACCTTTTACATTTCCTTGATAAAATTTTGTAAGCTATTGAACACCTGGATTCAGTACTAACTCAATAAGTCCACTTAGTAACTTCATCTCCTGTGGAGAGATATTTTCTCGAAGAGCTAGCTGAAAGTTTAAACTGTCATAAGCAGTAATGCAATAGCTAGTGGATCTCATTGTTACATGGCAAGACCTGCAATGAGTGTGAAAACATGCTGTGTGCCTGAGTTATTGTCCTTTGTAAATGGTTTGTGCTATGTTAAGACAGTTTTATCACAATGATTTTCTTAAAAAGGCAGTATGTGTGCATCTTCACAACATCCATGTGCATTTGGAGAAAACATTTGGATGAATTAACGAAGAGTGAAACAGGCATAAGGCCTGCACCACTCATCTAACCTGAAAAAACAGATCACATCTTGAGCCCAATTAAATAAGGGATGCAATTTCCTTTGTTATTTGGGAGTGATCTGCTCTGTTTTCTATGTTGTGTCTGTATCAGGGTAAGAGGGAAGAGAATGAGAACTCTAAATTTTGTGTTTGCTGGGGTTAACATAGTGTATGAAACTTAAGCAACAGAGAGGCATATGAGAGGCATCTGTAGACTGTTAACACCCCAAATGCCAGGTCTAATTCGGCGAGGATCTGTAGTAGTTTTTTATACTGAAAGCTGACACCTTCCTTTTCGTAATTACGTGATGAATCCACTCCAGTTTTTCACTCTGAAATAGATCCTACTGTGGGTGGTGCAGATAGGATGCAGTTTACACAACTCCTTAACAAGCTTCTATATGGCACACCTTCAACTAATAATTGACAGATCAATCCCAACTAGCTGACCCTTTCAGTGCCGTTTTCTGCTTAATAAAAAAAAAATATATATATATATATATAAATATATATATATACTAGAAGCAGAATCTAAAAGCTTTTCAAACAAAAATAAGTGCAGACATATCCTAAATGCAGTAGTTATGCCATATATTTGGGATTGTAAATAAGGTAATTTTTATAGTAGTTCTAGTAGTAGTAGCAGCAGCAGATGTATTAGTAGTGGTACTTAAAGTATTATGAATTAAATACAATAGATATTAATTTCTTAAAGCTTATCTACATTCAAAAAAAGTATTTAGTATTGGATAGAGTGGGAAAGGATTATAGTCAATAAAGTATGTCATACCACTTCCTCAAACTCAGTCTAGCTAAACTGAGCTCACTATATTTCCTCCCCCACGTGCCCCTTTCCCTAACTTCTGTCAAGATATATGGCACAACTATCAGCCCACCCCCGCATGCCAGGAGGCTAGGTGGAATCCTGGACTCTGAACTTTTCTTTTGACCTCACATCCAATCACTGTCCAAATCTTGCCACCTCAAACTTCACAACATTTCCAAAAAATGCTCATTCTTAACCAATGACAGCAAAAAGCTTCTATTTCACTCCTTGGTTATCACTCCTTGACTTGACTACTGCAACTCCCTCCTCATTGGATTACCTTTATCCCCACTTAAGTCCATTAAATCAGTTCAGTGTCTTCCCCTCTCCCACTCCCTTCACTGGCTTTTGCTCATCCAAATAACAAAATTCAAAATACTAACAACTACTTACAAATCCAATCCAAAACTCTGCCCCCAGCTAACCTATTCTCAAAATACCAAGCAAATCATTCTTTTGATTCCTCCCAAGCCCTCCTGCTCTTAACCTTCCTTTTCACTTCCTCCCTTCCTTGTCTAGGACTTGTCCCAAGCCTCTCCCAACCTCTAGAACTCCCTACCCCAATCTGTCCAACTATCTCCAACCCTGTCCACTTTTAGGCGATCCCTCTTTAGAGAAGCCTATCCTTCCTCACCCCTATATTTTCTCCATCAGCTCATCCCTCACAGTTATTACCTTTTGTGTCACTCGACCCTCCCTTTTAGATTGTAAGTAGAGATGAGCGAATCGAACATGGCGAAGTGGAATTCGTTTCGAATATTGGGAAATATTCGATTCGCGCCGAATCCGAAAATTAGCAGACTTCGGATGCGCGAATCGAAATTTTCCAAAAATGGCGGCGACATGTGTGGCGACGGAGCGGGGATCTCTGGGAAGGCGCGCAGACAAGGCGCGCTGACCCATAATGCATTCATTCATGACATGTGATCGCATTAGCCAATCAGCCGCCAGCCAGCCAGCACTGTGTAATGGTCGAGCTATAAATTGCGGCCATCTTAGAATTCTCCATTAGCCTCCGGTCATTCAAGAGAGACAGACCTCTCTGTATTAGGGACAGAGTTAGGGCCAAAGAGACTTTAGGGCCACAGAATCGTTACTTAGGGACACAGAATTGTTACTCAGGGACACAGAATTCTTACTCAGGGACACAGAACTGTTACTCAGGGACACAGAATTGTTACTCAGGGACAGACACAGAATTGTTACTGAGGGACACAGAATTGTTACTGAGGGACACAGAATTGTTACTGAGGGACACAGAATTGTTACTCAGGGACACAGAACAGTTACTCAGGGACACAGAATTGTTACTCAGGGAAACAGAACTGTTACTCAGGATCAGACACAGAATTGTTACTGAGGGACACAGAATTGTTACTGAGGGACACAGAATTGTTACTGAGGGACACAGAATTGTTACAGAGGGACACAGAATTGTTACTGAGGGACACAGAATTGTTACTCAGGGACACAGAACTGTTACTCAGGGACACAGAATTGTTACTCAGGGACAGACACAGAATTGTTACTGAGGGACACAGAATTGTTACTGAGGGACACAGAATTGTTACTCAGGGACAGACACAGAATTGTTACTGAGGGACACAGAATTGTTACTGAGGGACACAGAATTGTTACTCAGGGACGCAGAATTGTTACTCAGGGACACAGAACTGTTACTCAGGGACACAGAATTGTTACTCAGGGACACAGAACTGTTACTCAGGGACACAGAATTGTTACTCAGGGACAGACACAGAATTGTTACTGAGGGAAACAGAATTGTTACTGAGGGACACAGAATTGTTACTCAGGGAAAGATACAGAATTGTTACTGAGGGACACAGAATTGTTACTGAGGGACACAGAATTGTTACTGAGGGACACAGAATTGTTACTCAGGGACACAGAATTGTTACTCAGGGACACAGAATTGTTACTGAGGGACACAGAATTGTTACTAAGGGACAGACACAGAATTGTTACTGAGGGACACAGAATTGTTACTGAGGGACACAGAATTGTTACTGAGGGACACAGAATTGTTACTCAGGGACACAGAACTGTTACTCAAGGACACAGAATTGTTACTCAGGGACACAGAACTGTTACTCAGGGACACAGAATTGTTACTCAGGGACAGGCACAGAATTGTTACTGAGGGACACAGAATTGTTCCTGAGGGACACAGAATTGTTACTGAGGGACACAGAATTGTTACTCAGGGACAGACACAGAATTGTTACTCAGGGACAGACACAGAATTGTTACTGAGGGACACAGAATTGTTACTGAGGGACACAGAATTGTTACTCAGGGACACAGAACTGTTACAGAGGGACACAGAATTGTTACTCAGGGACAGACACAGAATTGTTACTGAGGGACACAGAATTGTTACTGAGGGACACAGAATTGTTACTCAGGGACACAGAATTGTTACTCAGGGACACAGAATTGTTACTCAGGGACACAGAACTGTTACTCAGGGACACAGAACTGTTACTCAGGGACACAGAATTGTTACTCAGGGACAGACACAGAATTGTTACTGAGGGACACAGAATTGTTACTGAGGGACACAGAATTGTTACTCAGGGACACAGAACTGTTACTCAGGGACACAGAATTGTTACTCAGGGACACAGAACTGTTACTCAGGGACACAGAATTGTTACTCAGGGACACAGAACTGTTACTCAGGGACACAGAATTGTTACTCAGGGACAGACACAGAATTGTTACTGAGGGACACAGAATTGTTACTGAGGGACACAGAATTGTTACTGAGGGACACAGAATTGTTACTCAGGGACACAGAATTGTTACCGAGGGACACAGAATTGTTACTGAGGGACACAGAATTGTTACTCAGGGACAGACACAGAATTGTTACTGAGGGACACAGAATTGTTACTGAGGGACACAGAATTGTTACTCAGGGACACAGAATTGTTACTCAGGGACACAGAATTGTTACTCAGGGACACAGAACTGTTACTCAGGGACACAGAATTGTTACTCAGGGACAGACACAGAATTGTTACTGAGGGACACAGAATTGTTACTGAGGGACACAGAATTGTTACTCAGGGACAGACACAGAATTGTTACTGAGGGACACAGAATTGTTACTGAGGGACACAGAATTGTTACTGAGGGACACAGAATTGTTACTCAGGGACACAGAACTGTTACTCAGGGACACAGAATTGTTACTCAGGGACACAGAACTGTTACTGAGGGACACAGAATTGTTACTCAGGGACAGACACAGAATTGTTACTGAGGGACACAGAATTGTTCCTGAGGGACACAGAATTGTTACTGAGGGACACAGAATTGTTACTCAGGGACAGACACAGAATTGTTACTCAGGGACAGACACAGAATTGTTACTGAGGGACACAGAATTGTTACTGAGGGACACAGAATTGTTACTCAGGGACACAGAACTGTTACTCAGGGACACAGAATTGTTACTCAGGGACAGACACAGAATTGTTACTGAGGGACACAGAATTGTTACTCAGGGACAGACACAGAATTGTTACTGAGGGACACAGAATTGTTACTCAGGGACACAGAATTGTTACTCAGGGACACAGAATTGTTACTCAGGGACACAGAACTGTTACTCAGGGACACAGAATTGTTACTCAGGGACACAGAACTGTTACTCAGGGACACAGAATTGTTACTCAGGGACAGACACAGAATTGTTACTGAGGGACACAGAATTGTTACTGAGGGACACAGAATTGTTACTGAGGGACACAGAATTGTTACTCAGGGACAGACACAGAATTGTTACTGAGGGACACAGAATTGTTACTCAGGGACAGACACAGAATTGTTACTGAGGGACACAGAATTGTTACTCAGGGACAGACACAGAATTGTTACTCAGGGACACAGAATCGTTACTCAGGGACACAGAATCGTTGAATTAAAGAGTATGTCAGACAACACGCAGAGGAGTGGCAGAGGAGGCAATGTTTTAGGAGCAAGCAGACGTGGCAGCAGAGGAAGGGGTCGAGGCAGCACTAGTCGCAGCCAGAGGCCAGTGCTCTCGGTGTCATCCAGCGGTCGTGTCTCCACCGACAACCCTGCCGTCATCGATTGGTTGGCTCGGTCGTCTTCCTCTTCCCAGGTCACCTCTGACACCTACAGCCAACGGTCGGTGGGTACGTCAGACACAACCGTTAGTTGGCATGGCCCGGGAGCAAGCCCACTGAAATCACGTGTCCTCTACCTGCCCCTGTCCTTTGGTGTTCCCTCACCAAGCGAAGTATCGCATGCTGTGGGCTCAGCCCCACTGTACAGTGAGGAAGAGCTAACAGAGGGTGGTCAGGAACGGGGGGAGACATCCGCCTCTTCAGCAGCCAGGCGAAGAAGTACTGGCGAGGAGAGTGGCTCGGTAGCCGGTCTAGAGACAGGTCTGTCTCCTGACCCACACGCAGCCGAGGGGGCTAGTAGTGACGCGGAGACCCTAATTGATGATGATGAGGCTGATTGCACTTAGCCTCATCATCCTCGTCGTCATCAGGCTATTGCTTCCGCATCATCAGGAGAAGAGGGTGCCAGCTTGGCAGCGAGAAAAACAGTCGGTGGGTTGCCCAGGAGGCAGCAGGGTCGCAGCAGTGTCAGTGGAGGCAAACGGCCACGGAGTAGAGCACCAGCTCCACTGCAGCCTACCACCATGGCCAGTAGTGGTGCCGGTGTGCACGGAGGAAGTAGCAGTCAGCCAGTGAGGAGTAGCGGGGGCAAAGTTTCCTACTCGGCGGTGTGGCAATTTTTCGTCAAGCCGCCCGAGGAAGTAAACGTAGCCGTATGTCGACTATGTGGCCAGAAAGTCAAGCGTGGCCAGGAGGCCCATGTTGGGACTACAGCGTTGCGTCAGCATATGCAGCGTCGCCATTCGGTGGCCTGGGAAAACCGTGATAAAGATACGGCGGTTCTGCCTGCCCCAGCCCCCGCTCCATCACCCGCTCCGTTACTTGCTCCGTCACCCGACGTCAATCGCCCTCTATCAGCCAGTCAAGGCTCCAACACCTCTGCTGAGGGGAGTTGTCGCTCGTTGGCATCTTCCGCTCATTCAGATGCTCCTTCTCCTGCTACTCCTCTTCACGGATTCCGTCAGCAGTCTTTCTTGGAATCCGTTTCCAAGAGACAACAGTTTGCGAGCACGCACCCGACGGTGCAGAAGCTGAACGTCCTCCTGTCCAAGTTGCTGGTGCTGCAGTCCCTCCCTTTCCAAGTGGTGGACTCAGCACCTTTCCGAGAAATGATGGCTTGTGCCGAGCCGCGGTGGAGAGTGCCAAGCCGGAATTTCTTCTCCAAAAAGGCAGTGCCAGCCCTGCATTCACATGTAGAAGAGATGGTGGGCCAGTCTTTGAGCATGTCGGTCTCTGCCAAAGTGCACGGCAGCGCCGACGTGTGGAGCTGTAACTACGGTCAGGGACAGTACATGTCATTTACGGCCCACTGGGTGAATGTGGTGCCGGCACAGCCGCACCAGCAACTTGGACAGGTCACGCCGCTTTTGCCTCCACGTTTGCACGTCCTTGGTCCAGCAAAGATGTCCGCCTCTACCACTTCTTCCGCCGTGTCCTCAGCCGCCACCCCCGTGCCAAGTCCCATTACCCGACCGGCATATCACATGTGCAGGGCGCAACGGTGTCACGCTGTGCTGCACCTGGTATGCCTTGGCGAACGTAGTCACACAGGGAAGGAACTTCTGAGTGTAATGAACAGAGAAATCGACAGATGGCTGTCTCCGCGCAAACTCAAAATCGGAACCATGTTGACCGACAACGGAAAGAACATGGTGTCTGCTCTGCGTCAAGGAAGGTTGTGCCATGCACCATGCATGGCTCACGTGTTCAATCTGGTTGTCAAGCGGTTCCTAAAATCCACCATCCCACTGCAAGACATCCTTAAAATGTCACGTAAACTTTGCATGCATTTCAGCCATTCCTACACCGCAAAGCACACCCTCCTTGAGCTGCAGCGGCAGAACGGAATTCCACAGCATCGCCTGATCTGCGACGTTGCAACAAGGTGGAATTCAACCCTACATATGTTAGACCGCCTTTACGAACAGCGAAAGGCCATCACCGATTTCCTGATGTTACAAGCGGATAAAGGTACTCCCCTGTGTAACTTAGATGTCAGCCATTGGCAGCTCATGCGTGACACCTGCCGCTTGCTCAGGCCCTTTGAGGAGGCCACGCTATTCGTGAGTCGGCAGGACTATGGGATGAACGACGTCATTCCTCTGTTGCACGTCCTGGAACAAATGCTGTTAACAATGGCTGGTCAGGGTGCGGTAGACGTGGCGCACAGATCTCAACGCCACATGACCCCTGTGGGGGCAGGACAGGAAGAAGAGGAGGAGGTAGAGGAGGACATTGGTGGACAGCCGAATAATAACCATCAGACAGAGGGATGACTTTTGGCTGTCCACCTTGTTGGACCCTCGCTACCGTTCAAAAATGGTGGCCTTTTTCACACCTGCTGAGAGGGAGGCCAAAATAACGTACTATAAAAACCACCTAAGTAGTCAGTTGGTCTCTGCCTTTCTGCGCCAACGTCCATCCTCAGACACTGTGGGCCCTGTGCGCTCGCGTTCCGCTGCCATGGCAGCAGGGGAGGGGTGGGGTGGTAGGAGCAGTGGCAGCTCCACCAGCAGCGGCTGCCTCAGTCTGCAGTCGATGATGAGTAGCTTTCTTCACCAGCGCAGTGAGGAAACTACTAACCAGCCGCAGCAGCAGCAGCATCAGGTGGACCTGGAGCAGGACCTCAAACAACAGGCTTGGGCCTACTTGGACAGCACCCTGCCAACCGAGGTAGACAATCCCCTTGACTACTGGGCAACGAAACTTGACCTTTGGCCCCAACTAGCTGAATTTGCCCTTGAAAGGCTGTCATGCCCGGCCAGTAGCGTGGCATCGGAGCGCGTGTTTAGTGCGGCAGGAGGTATTGTAACTCCGCGGAGGACACGACTGTCCACCCAAAGTGTGGAGAGACTCACGTTTGTGAAAATGAATCAGGCGTGGATTAGTCTGGATTTCAAACCACCAGTTCCTGACACAACTGACTAAATCCGCCATGAATCATGCCCCAAACATGTTATTATTTTTAACATAGGCCTCTGTATGGCCTTCAATTTAAGCTGCTTACGCTTCGCCATTCTGCCATGGGCCCCTGTACCGCCTCCTCTTGCTGCTGCCAGGTTCAGAGTGTGTCATGGGTCCCTGTATGGCCTCCCATTGCTGCTGTCTCCATCGCCACACTCTGCCATGTGCCACTTTCAGGTCTCCTCACACTGCTGGTGGGTTCCATTTTGTCATAGGGTGCTGGCAGATTACGGGCCTCCCATTGCTGCTGCCAGGCCCGTAATCTGCCATGGGCCCCCGTACCGCCTCCTCATGCTGCTGCCAGGTCCAGAGTCTCTCATGGGTCCCTGTACGGCCTCCCATTGCTGCTGTCTCCATCGCCACACTCTGCCATGTGCCACTTTCAGGTCTCCTCACACTGCTGGTGGGTTCCATTTTGTCATAGGGTGCTGGCAGATTACGGGCCTCCCATTGCTGCTGCCAGGCCCGTAATCTGCCATGGGCCCCCGTACCGCCTCCTCATGCTGCTGCCAGGTCCAGAGTGTCTCATGGGTCCCTGTACGGCCTCCCATTGCTGCTGTCTCCATCGCCACACTCTGCCATGTGCCACTTTCAGGTCTCCTCACACTGCTGGTGGGTTCCATTTTGTCATAGGGTGCTGGCAGATTACGGGCCTCCCATTGCTGCTGCCAGGCTCGTAATCTGCCATGGGCCCCCGTAGCGCCTCCTCATGCTGCTGCCAGGTCCAGAGTCTCTCATGGGTCCCTGTACGGCCTCCCATTGCTGCTGTCTCCATCGCCACACTCTGCCATGTGCCACTTTCAGGTCTCCTCACACTGCTGGTGGGTTCCATTTTGTCATAGGGTGCTGGCAGATTACGGGCCTCCCATTGCTGCTGCCAGGCCCGTAATCTGCCATGGGCCCCCGTACCGACTCCTCATGCTGCTGCCAGGCCCGTAATCTGTCATGGGCCCCTGTACCGCCTCCTCATGCTGCTGCCAGGTCCAGAGTGTCTCATGGGTCCCTGTACGGCCTCCCATTGCTGCTGTCTCCATCGCCACACTCTGCCATGTGCCACTTCAGGTCTCCTCACACTGCTGGTGGGTTCCATTTTGTCATAGGGTGCTGGCAGATTACGGGCCTCCCATTGCTGCTGCCAGGCCCGTAATCTGCCATGGGCCCCCGTACCGCCTCCTCATGCTGCTGCCAGGTCCAGAGTGTCTCATGGGTCCCTGTACGGCCTCCCATTGCTGCTGTCTCCATCGCCACACTCTGCCATGTGCCACTTTCAGGTCTCCTCACACTGCTGGTGGGTTCCATTTTGTCATAGGGTGCTGGCAGATTACGGGCCTCCCATTGCTGCTGCCAGGCCCGTAATCTGCCATGGGCCCCCGTACCGACTCCTCATGCTGCTGCCAGGCCCGTAATCTGTCATGGGCCCCCGTACCGCCTCCTAATGCTGCTGCCAGGTCCAGAGTGTCTCATGGGTCCCTGTACGGCCTCCCATTGCTGCTGTCTCCATCGCCACACTCTGCCATGTGCCACTTTCAGGTCTCCTCACACTGCTGGTGGGTTCCATTTTGTCATAGGGTGCTGGCAGATTACGGCCTCCCATTGCTGCTGCCAGGCCCGTAATCTGCCATGGGCCCCCGTACCGCCTCCTCATGCTGCTGCCAGGTCCAGAGTGTCTCATGGGTCCCTGTACGGCCTTCCATTGCTGCTGTCTCCATCGCCACACTCTGCCATGTGCCACTTTCAGGTCTCCTCACACTGCTGGTGGGTTCCATTTTGTCATAGGGTGCTGGCAGATTACGGGCCTCCCATTGCTGCTGCCAGGCCCGTAATCTGCCATGGGCCCCCGTACCGACTCCTCATGCTGCTGCCAGGCCCGTAATCTGTCATGGGCCCCTGTACCGCCTCCTCATGCTGCTGCCAGGTCCAGAGTGTGTCATGGGTCCCTGTACGGCCTCCCATTGCTGCTGTCTCCTTCGCCACACTCTGCCATGTGCCACTTTCAGGTCTCCTCACACTGCTGGTGGGTTCCATTTTGTCATAGGGTGCTGTATGGCCTCCCATTGCTGCTGCCTCCACCGCCACACTGTGGCTCCACACTCTGGTTTTGGCCCCGTGACTGCCCAAATGAGTGAAGTGTGCGGTGATTCTAAGATCGACGGCACTCATCTGCATGTCATACTGACTGACAGTATTATTTCTCTTCCCCAGCAGACTCCAAGGGCATTTAAATTAAGGGTACAGTGTTCTGCACTAATATAAAGGCTCTCTGAAGCCTAGAAACACCCTTTTTATAAGTTAATTTCGCAGCGAATATATTCTCCTCGAATCGAATTTATTCCTCGAATTCGCCGAATCAGCCGAATCGAATTTTTGAATACTTCGCTCATCTCTAATTGTAAGCCTGACTCCTCTGTTTTGACTCCTCTGTTTTGAATTGTATTGTAACTGTACTGTCAGCCATCATGTTATAAAGCACTGAACAAATTGTTGGCACTATATACATCTTGAATATAATATTAATAACTCCAGATTAAAATGTCTCCATCAGTGACAAAACCCCCCACATTTTTAGTAGGTTGAGGAAGGGTTAGAACATTTTTTATTGCTTTTTGCACTGTCCTGTCCCAGTGCTCTATTTCTAGTATAGGTATTACAAGAAAAAAATGTGAGGAAAGATCTCCACAATGGGGTTACAGACAAAGGTGCAAATCTTGCAGAAGTTTTAGCTCTTGCACCACTCTATTATGCAAGTTGCATAATTTGCACGTTAAGCTTTAATTACAATGGTTCCTTCTTACCTAATACAGTTTATGATATTTACAGAAAAAGGCGATTTGGTGCATATTTGAATATTTGAAAGACATATACTGTATATATAACATACATTGGAAATCAGAGAAAATCACCAGGTGGACAGTATGACAAGGGTTTCCAGGCTATACATTTGCATTGACCAATTCCTACTACAAATGCCAAAATAGCATTCCTGTTTGTGATAATGATCTAATATAAACCTTTACAAACTTGGTCACTTTGCTAGGTCGGCTGCTGTTTTCTTTGTAGATATAACAGATATATGGTACATGATTGTAAAACATTGTACTGGAAGAAGATGAAATGAATGTGATTTATGCTGGCACCATAGAACTGTTCTTTCATTGACCCTTGGCATTCCTGCTGATTTGTGCTAAGGTTTTTATTTCAGAACGAAATTCAGAACAATGCCTCACCTCAAACAGTAGTGTGCATGCCTATACCTGCCAATTTCTTTTTTAAAGTGTGATTGTGTTTAGTTCAGCTTTTCTGGCTGGAATAATCCATTTTATAAAACCTAACTTTGGCTATAAATAAATGTGTACCATTTGTGCATAATTCACATGATAAAGTTTGTTTATTTAGTAAATGAGTGGTATGCAAAAACACTTTTTGATTTGTGCCTGCAACCTGAAACTTTTTATTTTTTAATAGTTGTTTAACTTGAAAGACAACCAGTTAAATAAATACCATCAGATTGATTAAGATTCTTATGTTTGAGTCAGATGTGAGTTTGCTAACACTGATATTCAGTTTTTGCTCTTAGTCATTATATAGCACCATAGTCATTTAAAAGATTTGCCATAATCATTTAAAAGATATGAACTGGCCTGTCTACTTAGTCCTGGCTGAAAGACTGATCAGTCATTAGAGAGTGGTGCAGATGCATTTATAATTCCCTACTACGTATCATAATATGCTGAACTAAAGTAGAAAAGTAGATGAAACATATAAAGGAATCTTGTACTGTGTTGCCTCACAAAGCATAAACCATTAAAAAAGACAATGTTTCTATATGTTATTTATTCCTTTAGTTTAACTAATTGACAGTTTCCTTTGTTGCACCTCTTTCCCTTTAGTTCAGAGTCCTGCTGCCTACATATGTGACCACCCTCTTGAAAGCATTTGTAGGGTGTCATCTTTCCAATGGATGACTCTGATACAAGGTTACTAGGGACTGGTATCAATTTCCTTGTTACCTTCTCTGATTACTATTTTTCTTTACCCACTAACCCCTTTTCTCCTGGCAGAAGCTCTGCTATCACCTTAACAAGTTACACTAGTTTGTTTTACATCAGCAGCACCAGCTGGACTGTTCTATTGATACAACCAAGGCCATTCATCTGTATATCAGGCCGCACAACTTTTCAGCGTCTTTTTACCTGATTTTTACCCCATTTCTTTTGTGTGTGTGTGTGTGTGGGGGGGGGGGGGGGGGTTGCTGTATTGTATTCAGAATTTGGAATATATATTTTACAGCCTATTTATCATTTTTAGAGCCTACTAAGCTATTTATAAAAGGGTTCATTTTCCCTTCTTTTAAAGCTTTGTAATGAATATCATTCTTGTATTTTAATGCCTGAAAGGAGGCTTGCTCTTTGTGCAGCATGCTATACACGTTGGCGCCCAATCAATGAAGTATAAATGAAATGCATAGTCTTTCCCTTTTTAACCTGTAATAGTGATTATTTAGACATAAATAAACGAATTAAGGTGTTTATTTTCAAAACCTTGTTTGGATGTACAGCTTGTAGTTATAAGGGGACAACCATATTTGCTTATTGCATAAGCAGGTTCGTCCTCCTGCTTTTCAGTGCAACAACTGTGCTGTATTGCTTCTTCTCACAATGCAAGTCTGTCTGGTAGATTGACTAAAGGAATAGAGAAGGTTAGTGGGCGTTCATTTAGATTAGTAAATAAAGTAAAGCAGTATTCACTCAATCAACCTATTGGGTGCAAAGAAAAATCATAGTAACCTAAATAGGATTAGACAATGATTATATATTTAAATTGAACATAGCTTTACTTTATTTAATAGTCTATTGTGTATTCATTAAATATAGATTCACTACTCCTTTAATCATCCCGTGACTCACTTAAAACACTATCTGAAAAGGTCTACCTAAAGTGGACCTTGTCCTTCAAACAGTTGTGGGTGATATAGCACTTACAGTATGTTTCCAGCACTGTTATTTCATTTTAGAGCTCTGATGAAGGGCTGCTGCCACATTCATATCTACAATAAATAAATAATTACAAACAATTATTATGGACACTCAAGATGCCTGTCTGGCACTCTTTCTGTGGATTTTATCTATATTTCTCAATTTAGGAGGTCTTTGTTCCTTGGTAAGGACCCCACATTGTAGTTGCACTGCCAAGGTCTAGTCATCAAGCACAACCAACATCTTCAGTTCTGATGGACAATAAGAGTTCAGCATTTCTCATAAATATCGTCAGACACAGTTCTTTACATTGATTTTTATTCATATGTGCTTCTGTATAGCATAAAGAAATAAGCAGTTTGGAGAAAAATAATTTAAAAATGAAATGTTTCCAAGTTGAAAATCTTTGACTGTCTGGGGGAATCTGGGACACACACAAGATCTATACATAGCAGGCCAGCCTTTTGTCCTGGACTCCAGATTAAGAAACTTATCTGCAATAATTGTATGTTGGGCTTCCCACACATTGTCAGTGCTTCATTAGCCATATTCTAACAGTTTTGTTTCCATGAGCAGTTTACAGAATTTCATCCTTGTAATGTCACTTCAAATTATTTCAAATATGGATCTAAAGAAACTGTGCTGCAAAACCTTTACTTGTTATTTCTTCCATATAACCCTAAGGTTTTTATGACTATAGTTAACTGCCTCACACAAGTGTATGTGACATACTCACATAAACCAGGATATTTAAATAGATTACCAGGAGAAGCACTGAATATTTAAACTATTTATTTTATTTGTCGGAAAATAGGAAATAAGCCTTTTTTAAATGCTGTAAAGATACAAACATGCCTTATCGATGTGCTTACATGGAGGCAGCATTTAAACTTAAAATAATATATTGGGTGACAAGTTAAGCAAATACAACTATGCTTACTATGCTGTTTTCTCTTGACAGTGGCCAGTATTCAAAAGCTTCCAGCTTCCTCTGTGCTAACTGATATCACCTTCCCTATGAGGGGCAGGAAAGGAATGGTGGACTGGGCCAGAAACTCTGAAGACAAGGTGGTGATACCAAAAAACATCTTTACTCCGATGCCATCAGGTATAATGTTTTTTAATATTTTACATATTTTAGAAAATTTTTAAATGTTACATTGGTATAGGACAGTATTTCTAAAAGTGTGTAAATGTGGAATTAAGAATCCCTGAGATCTTAAAAGTGTGTTGGATATAGTTTCTAGTTTTAACAGTGCCTTCTTTGCTTAACCATCAAAAGAGTGAGATTGTTCTTAGTAAGACTATACTCACTATAACTACTAGGGAAGATGAGTGATTTCATGAATGTAACAGGATTGTCCACATCCTTAGACAGTAGGGAAGCATGTTAGTGATAAACCTCTCAAAAAATAGACATTAGATACGTGCACGCCAGAAAATGTTATTTTTTATTTAATATTGGATGCATTTGTTCATTGAAGAATTTCATTTTGTCATATTCGTTATGTTGAACCAATTCTTTTTCAGATTTTGTTTCATATCTTCGGCATTTGTGTCATATATTTGTTGGTCAGGGTGGATTAAAAAAATTTAACATTTTTTTTAGAAGATTGCTACATATTCCGGGTAACTTTGATATTCATATATCGAAGCCATTCAGAAGGATACAATATTTTCAAACACAACTGAATAAACAATGCAAAATTTGGTGACCCCAATCTTTCAAACTTAAGAATTGCATTAGACTGTGGAGCTGAACTGACTGACTGTGACAATTACAAGTTCAATTTAAATCACAAATTTACTTGAATCTGAATTATCGAAAAATTTTGAAAATACAATTGATCTTCCCATGGACCTGCACTACTATTGCATCATGTGATGTCATTTGAATGAAACAACTGAAACAAATGCATTTATTCATTTTGTTATAACTTTTTTTTTACTACCATTTAGAGATTCGTATAAATCTGAATGCTTGAAAAAAACATGGAGAGGCACACAGGAAGATGAGATCTTGCACAGATTTGTGTGGCAATAATAACTGATACTCTGAAATATATACCTACAGTTGTGACCAAAATTATTCAACCCCCACTGAAATTGAGTGTTTTGGCCAGTTTGACATTGCTTTTGATCATTCAGTCATCTTGCTTACATTTACATTAAAGAGGCACTTGTAGGTCAGACAAATATAACATAACAGTTATAATGAAATAACCACAAATGTCTTTTCTGTGCTCACAGCATTATCAGTTTTATTCAACCCCCAAGTGACATTCAATCTTAGTACTTAGTACAGCATCCTTTTACAGTTATAACAGCTTTTAAACGTGAAGCATAGCTTGACACAAGTGTCTTGCAGCGATCTACGGGTATCTTCGCCCATTCTTCATGGGCAAAGGCCTCCAGTTCAGTCACATTCTTAGGCTTGCGCACTGCAACTGCTTTCTTTAAGTCCCACCAGAGGTTCTCAATCGGATTTAAGTCTGGTGACTGCGATGGCCACTCCAAAATGTTCCAGCCTTTCCTCTGCAACCATGCTCTAGTGGACTTGGAGGTATGCTTGGGATCATTGTCCTGTTGAAAGGTCCAACGTCTCCCAAGCCTCAGGTGTGTGACGGACTGCATCACGTTTCCATCCAATATCTCCTGGTACTGAAGAGAATTCATGGTACCTTGCACACGCTGAAGCTTCCCTGTACCTGCAGAAGCAAAACAGCCCCAAAGCATGATTGACCCTCCACCATGCTTCACAGTAGGCAAGGTGTTCTTTTCATCATAGGCCTTGTTCTTCCTCCTCCAAACATAGCGTTGATCCATGGGCCCAAACAGTTCTAATTTTGTTTCATCAGTCCACAGAACACTATCCCACAACTTTTGTGGTTTGTCCACATGGCTTTTGGCATACTGCAGTCGACTCTTCTTATTCTTTGGAGACAGCAAGGGGGTACGCCTGGGAGTTCTGGCACGGAGGCCTTCATTACGCAGTGTGCGTCTTATTGTCTGGGCTGAAACTTCTGTACCCACATCTGACAAATCTTTTCTCAGTTCCTCAGCAGTCACACGGGGACTTCTCTCCACTCTACGCTTCAGGTAGCGCACAGCAGTCGAAGTCAGCATCTTCTTTCTGCCACGACCAGGTAGCGTTTCAACAGTGCCCTTTGCCTTGAATTTGCGAATGATGCTTCCTAAGGTGTCTCTTGGTATGTTTAACATCTTTGCAATCTTCTTATAGCCATTGCCCTTCCTGTGAAGAGAAATCACCTCTTCTCTTGTCTTCCTGGACCATTCTCTTGCCTTCACCATGTTTGTAACCACACCAGTAAATGTCTAGAAGGAGCTGAGTATCACAGTCATTTTAAAGCTGCCTAATTGGTGCTTATTATGCTTGATTGCTGCTCGGTGACATCCACAGGTGTTTTCAATACCTGATGGAAAGCACCTGTATGAACCTCTGTTCTTCAGAGTGGTAGTCTTTAAGGGGTTGAATAATTGTGGCAATGAAGAAACCACATAAGAACCATTTACTACTGTATTACATAAACAATTGATGTCATTTTAGTTGCATTTGGGTAGTTACAACGTCCTTGTAGGATTTGATTCTGAATACAATTCCAAATGTACACTATAGTCCCTAAACCCCTTTACAGCATTGGGGGTTGAATAATTTTGGTCACAACTGTATATATATGCCACAGTTAGGGAGATAGTATACTGTATGTATACTGGTCTGCAGTATACTGTACTGTATGTATACTACAAAGGGAAGGAAACTTAATAAGGGAGCAAAACCAACAAGTAATATGCAAATAATAGAACAGTGTCTCTGCTTGGTCTGGTGTAAAGAACCTAATTGCCCATCCTCAATTTCCTGAAAGCATTCAAAAGAGTGTAAAAGTAAAGTGAAAACAGCAGGTATTAGGAAGTATTGTGAATAAAACTGCAGACCAGGAGAACCTGCTAACGAGACATCTAGTGATGATTTTAAAGATAACATTTTATTATTGACTCTTGTAGAGGAGAGGTGGGCCTTACTTCATCCCAAATATACCAGAGGACTGTGCAGAGATTCAAGTGACAGGGTTACGAGGTAAACAAAGCAAGGGTGGACTGGCAACTCATGGGGCCCCCGGCAATAGGGGATCATGGGACCCCGGTCTCCTTGCCCAAACTCAAAAAAAGCCTATGAAAAAGGTACCAGGGGCATCTCATGGGGCCCCCTACTGACCTCAAGCCCTCGGGCAGTGCCCGAGTTTCCAAATGGTCAGCTCGCCCCTGCACTTAAGTCACAGTCACTGTGTAGGTATATAGTAGATGTAGACTTGCTATTCTCCAGCACTTTGATTTAAATTTACACTTAAACATGGTAATTGTAGGATACAACCAACCGGGGGAGGACTGACCATTCCAGTACTTGGGCACTGCCAGATGGCCCGGGCTCTGTAGGGGGCCCCATAAAATGCCCCTGGTACCTTTTTTTAGGCTTTTTTGGGTGTGTTTTGAGTGTGGGCGAGGACACAGGGGCCCCATGATTCCCAATTGCCCGGGGGCCCCATGAGTTTTCAGTCCGCCCCTGCAACCAACTAACATTGTTGGCTTAGGAGGCTTTCTGGGACAATTTTGAAACCTCTAAAAGACACCTTAGTGTTATTTTCAAAGTTTAAAAAAAGAATAGAAGGTGGGTGGTATTAAAGGTAAATTGCCAACATCGTAAAATTCTGACACAAAAAGAAAGGAAACACCTATGTGATTTTGTAGGCAAAATACACAGAACATGTAATTATAGAAGCAAGTATACAAATCGTTATTAAAAAAAATATGTTTAAAATGGATAAAATTACATAAAAAAAGTAGTTAACTATATATTGGTACATCAGTATAACAAATAATAGTGTAGTGTATGGTCAGAGATGCCCTGTATATCCAGGATGTGCTGATATAAGCTGCCCTTACATTGCTTGATCGCTCTAAAATATAACATCTGGTCAAAAGCTGACGTGTTTCAGAAACAAATTCTTTCCTCAGGGAGAGCAAGGGGTAAACCATATCTATAATGCAATCACATTATTAAGTATATATGTACAATAAAGAGCATTACATAGTCGACATTATCACATAGTATACATTGTTGCAAAGCCTATGATGATACTCACATTGTACAAAGTAATATACATAACATCTGCCATGAATTAAGATCACATAGTAAACCAGACTGCTAGGCGCTCATTGAATGATGACTGAGTAAATAGTATGTAATACAGAGTCCAGTGGTCAGTAGTATGAGTGCAATAGTCAGTAGTAGGTAATGAAGAATTCAGAGTTCAGCAGTATGTTATGCAGAATTTAGAGGTCAGTAGCATACAACACACAGTGCAGAGGTCAGCAGTACATAATGAACAGTGCAAAGGACAGTAGTATGTAACGCACACAGTGAAGAAGACAGGGATAACTAACACACACAACTCCCCCACCACAACCACCACTACCAAAAAAAAAAAAAACTCCTTCCAGTATAACAATCTACGCCTTTAGGCTAAAATCACCAACAGTACAAATTCCCTACCTCTGTAAAATTCACTTACCAGACCTCAGATACAGCAGCACCCAGCAGAGTGAGAGAAGTCTCAGGTCTCTCTTCTGCTATATTATATGGCATGTCAGAACTTACAAGCAGCCTATGGCTTTCCTTCACTCTGCAATGCCTATTTAAACACTGATATGTGGTCTGAGAGGTGTTGGGAGGGGTCAGGAACTGGCTCGACCCGCTTGCGATATACCTGTCAGATGACCATGATCTATGAGTAGATCATGATTAACATGTTATCTAACTCTACCTTAGCCTTGCAGTTGACAAATAACATTGCAGAATGCTGAACATACTATAGTAACACTTTACTGGAGCTGCAACTGAAATGTCTTTTATTTTGCACTTTATAATAACTCATGTGCATCAGTACTTTAAAGCAGAGATCCGGCCCCCCGCCCCCCCCTGGCCAAAATAAATTTAAAGTCAGAAGGTAAAAATACTGTAGCTGCTGACTTTTAATATTAGGGCACTTACCTGTCCAGGGATCCAGTGGTGTCCTCACCCTGAGCTGATTCTTCAATCAACTTTTGAGTGCTGGAGCCGCTATCTTGAAAAAGGGAAACCTTGTTTTGTGACTTCGTAGCCAGTCTCCTACTGCACATGCATGAAGTGTGGCTACAGGCTGCAGGCCTCTGGAACCTGTGAAATGTCCCAGAGGGCTGTAGGGGGCCCTAAATTCTGTCTCAGTTCACCGTGGCAAACTGAGCCAGAAGTGGGAGTGGGTACCTGTCAAAACCAGGTACCCACTCCCCCTTCCCCCAAAAAGGTGGCAAATGTGGCAGTGGAGGGGGAGAGGAGGCAGATAAGCAGACCTTCAACTTTTGGGTGGAACTCTGCTTTAATAACACAGCTATTTTAAAGTACAGTTCTGCTTTGTATAAGGTCTCCCCACCCCTTCTTACCACTACACCTAAACATTGATTACACTGTCAGGCTCTCTACTGGGCAGTTTTTACACCTGTTTCTACCTTTGTCACCTTCACTGCAGTAAGCAGATGTGACTGCATGATCTATAGAAAATAATGGGAAAAAAAAGAGTTGGTCTCCAACATTCATCTCTATATAACCCTACAGTACTGTCTGTGCAATGCAACTGGAGATCAGGTAAAAAATGTATGTGAACACTGTCTGGTATAGTACAGTGGAGATCTGGAAAGTGGACTGTAGGTTTGCGCTGAATCTGAGGTCTGTGTTTGGGTATAATAATTAATAATAAATGGGGAGGAGGAATCTGTACAGGCTTTTTGTTATTTAAGTACAGCTGTAGTTGAAAGGTCACTCAATCTACTGGTGTATTAACTAATAAAATGTTAATGCATTATCCATGTTTTTCTGCTCTAAAACTGCTGTTTAACAGCTGTACCACTGTTATTTTAACATATAATGTCCACTCTTTGATGAGGAAGATCAACGTTGGTGGGAGGGAAAGATTTAAAACATTTGAAAGTCTCTGTTAAAGGTAAAGCAACATTTTCATATGCCATTTAGGGATTATTTAGAATTTAAAGGCAAATAATTATACATATTCTCTTTTTTTATACTGTATACCTGCATTAACAGGATGACTCCAGACAATTTTTTTTGCGGGGTGCTGCGTTGGTGCTGGGAGTTTAGGTGGGAAGCTAATGAGGCGGTGCAGAGCGGTGCCTGCCATGCTCTTGTAGGTTTGGCCAAAAAGTGGGTGTGGCCAAAGGAGGTCATGACAAAAAAGTGAGTTTTTCTACACTGTCTATGGCCTGGAGTGTGCCACCTTTCTCCTTTTGCATAGATAAAATGGGGCCATGGCACACACTAAAGAAAATTTTGGACTAAAATAGGCATGGAACAAAATTAACAACAAAAGCAGCACAATAATTAGCCCCAAGCATAGCACAATAATTAACCACCAGCACAGCACAATATTTAAACACAAGCACTGCAAATAATTAACCCCCAACATTGCACAATGATTAACTCCTTAGCATGGCACAACAATTAACTCCCAGCATAGCACAATAATTATTCATCAGCATGGCACAGTAGCTCCCAGCATGGCACAGTAATAAACCCCCAGGTGTGCACATTGTTAGCCCCCAGAACAATACAATAATTAACCCCTAACCATTGCATAAATAATCCCCAGAAGTATAGCAGTCAGTGTTCCTCCTTCATTGTGAAATATACTACATAGTGTATAGAGTATAGTGGTCAGCACTGATTAATGTATAGGGTCAGGACTGTGTACAAGATTCTCAGTGCAGGCCCTGTGTACTGGTGGTCATTGTGCACTCCTTAACATTGGTCAGTGTGCCCTCTTAACACAAATGGTCAGTGTGCCCCCCAAAAGCTGATGGTCAGTGTGACCCTAAAACTCTGGTGGTCAGTGTCTCCCCAAAACTGTGGTGGTCAGTGTGCCCCTTGTACACTGGTGGCCAGTGTAGCCCCTTTACTATGGTGGTCAGTTTTCCCTCCTGTATTATTGCGGTCAGCTTGCCCCCCTAAACTATGGTGGTCAGTATGCCCCCTGTATACTGGTAGTCAGTGTGCCCCCTATATACAGGTTGTTAGTGTGTCCCTTGTATTGTGGTCGACAGTAGGCTCCCTGTACACTGGTGCTCATTGTGCTCCTGTACAGTGATGGTCAGTATGCCCCCCTGTACAAGAATGGCCAGTGTGCCTACCTGTATAATGGTGGTCAATGTGTCCCCTAAACACTGGTGGTCAATGTGCAACCTAAACACTGGTGGTCTGTGTGTCCTCTAAACATTGCTGGTCAGTGTGCTCTATAATGACGGTCAGTATGCCCCCTGTACAATGATGGTCAGTGTGTCCCCTGTACAGTGGTGGTCAGCGTGACCTCTAAACACTAGTGGTCAGTGTGTCCCGTGTACAATGGTGGTCAGTCTGCACCCTGTATAATGATGGTCAGTATGTCCCTTGTAAAACGATGTTACGTATGTCCCCAGTACAATGGTGTTCAGTGTGTCACCCTGTACAGTGGTGGTCAGTGTGGCACCCTTTACAGTGGTGATCAGTGTGCCCTCCTAAACATTGGTGGTGAGTCAGTGTGCCATCTAAACATAAGTGGTCAATGTGTCCCCTAAACTATGGTGGTCAGTTTTCCCCCCTGTACTATGGTGGTCAGTGGGTCCCTTGGTCAGTTTGCCCCCAAGTGATAGGGCAGTCAGTGAACAGTATGTAGTAGGGGGGGCAGTCAGTTAAGCAGTACATAATAGCAGGGAAGTCAGTGAGCAGTATGTAGTGGGGGCATTCATTAAGTAGTATGTAGTGAGGGCAGTCAGTGTGCAGTAAATAGTGGGGGAAGTCAGTGGTAGGGCTTCAAGCAGTTCCCTAGTTGTTTGTGTGCAGTGTAGCAAAGATAGAGACCTGAACCTGAATCAACATTGATGGAGAGAATTCCTGCAGGGGAAAATCTTTCCCCATCAGCCCCTTACCACATGACTGAAGGTGGAAGACTGCCAGCTTCCTCTTCTTTACCATTTTCAGCTGACAGATCAGCCAGAGCAGCCAGTGTATGAGAGTGGGGGGGTTTGGCCACACCCCATACACCATCTCCATCAGCCCAGGGAGAAGCTGGTTAGCTGTGGACAAATCCCTACCAGCATCCAGCTTTAGGAGGCTCCAAACATGGGCTAAAGGTCCACTGTACCCAGGGTAAAAAAAAGGCAGCTCTTCCTGGACCCCCTTGGTGATCTGATCGAGTCCAGATCCAGTGGGGGAGGACTAATTTACTCCCCTATTGTGGGCCCTGGTCACAGAGGTGCTATGGGTGTGCTATAGTATACCCAAGCACCTCCTTAGGGCTGCATCTGGTGCATTAGTGTATTTTAATACAATCACAATGTAATAAAACTTGTAAAGGACCAGTCCAACCAAAATCAGTATTTTCAGTTCTGGTTCAAAGTATCACATACTACCTCAAACTATTTCTGAAATACCCCAGCAGTAAGTTCTTCTTGCTGCAAAATCTGTCTTTGCTGCACTAATGCCACTGATGCTTACTCAAGTTAGAGGATTTACTGGTAAGTTAGGGGCTTCCCATTTGAAGATCTTGCTGTGGGTGTTCTCAAGAGATACAAAAAGCTAGTCAGTGTTAGCAAATTGACCCAAAATTATTGTATCAGTTGAGTAAACTGACTATTTAACCACCTCCTGAACACACCATAGCCAAAAGATTACTACAGTACTGTCGTCTAGTTCTGGGAGGGCATCCAAAGACATTTTCCCAGACTCCCAACCCCTGTGTGCCCCTGGGGCATGCATCGGGCTCTCGCTCTGTGATCACTGTGTCCATTGGACACAGCTGATCAGAGTTTGAGGTACAGGGCCAGTCACAGCAGCCCTTTACCATGTGATCAACTGTGTACAATCACAGCTGATCACATGTAAACAAACTTGCTGGCTATAAGCATTTCCTTTCCTCAGCACTGTCACTGTGTGAGGAAAGGAAAATCGATAATTGGCAATCCTGCAAGCACACATTTACACTGATAAGCAGGGCACTGATTATCAGTGCAACCCCTTCAGTGCCCATTAGTACCGCCTACCAGTGCCCATTAGTGCCACCTATCAGCGCTGCCTATCAGTGCCCATTAGTGCCACCTTATCCAGTCTTTTTTCATTTGTTTTCCAGAAATTAAAAAAACCTAGTGGTGACTAAATACCACCAAAAGAAAGCTTTACTGTTGTCCAAACAATTTATAAAAAATTTTAATTTGGGTACAGTGTTGCATGAATGCGCAATTGTCATTCGAAGTGTGACAGAGCTGAAAGCTAAAAATTGGCCTGGGCAAGAAGGGGGTGAAAGCACCCAGTATTGAAGTGGTTAAATAAGTACTAAATATGACAATTATTGCTTTAGGTGTTAGTAAGAGGTCTATTCATTGTTTTAATTTAAAAAAGAAACAAAACATAAAAATGTAGTATTTTTATCTGTTATAAGTTCCATCCCTACAGTGCCTGCCCTAGGTATTACACTAACCTGTCCACACTCCATAGAGATATTCCCTGTGTAGCCTTCTAGGAGCTGCATAGCCACAGCTGCAGAAATCTCCTGGCTGAACTCTTCTTTGTGAACCACATAAAAAGATCTCCATAGAATAGGGACAGTTAAGTGTAACACATAGGGAAGGTGCTAAGGAAGGGGAACGTTCTAGACATAAATGTTCTAAAAGTACAATTATCCTTTGAGATTGTAAAAGCAATCCATACATGACTGATCAGGGCAGTGCAAGTTTCACACAGCAGTACCCTGTTCAAAATGTTTGAGAAGCTGAAATCAGGAGTTCATCACAAAATTTGTCAGGTATGAAGACTGAAATGAATGACTGAGCAATGGTGATAAAATGTGTGCATAGTATTTTACAGATGTAAGTTTACTAGCGGTCCTAAATAGATTTTGCAATGCCATTTTTATAGTTGGATATATATGTAGTTGAACTTTTCAGTTGGATGTTCAGTTCAGTTTTATTTTACAGATGTGGAACATTGTATTGAAACATGTTTTAAACAATTCAGTAATTAGCAACATAAAAGGAAGTATATAAGTCATGCTACATGAGATGAGACTGCTAATGAGAAAGACAATATGAGACACAAAAGGCCTGATTCGTGACAGGCGATGAGACTTTTTGTATTGTGTTTGACGTGTTGTTATTAATTTTTTACCATTACTGTGTGTGTGTATGTGTGTAATTGGAGCCTTTTGAGAAACACCTCTATCTTAAATATAATGTACACCACAAGTGATAAAGGGGTATAGATTTGTAAATGGTTTCCAGGAGTTTGACAGCAGGCTTTTGAGCTTACAAGGTTTCTTGCCTATAGTTTTTCTCTAGTGAAAGCTTCATTTAACATCTAGGTGTCCTTTTATTACAGTGAGGACCATTATGCTTTGCACTGTCTGACTGATGCTTTCTCAGAGGTTTAATAATGTAATGTCTATCAGGTGGATGCTCTCTGTCTCTCTGAGAAATGGATATTTCACAAGTCTGTATTTTAGAGGCTTTCTTTGAGTTATTTTCCTACGGATGAGGAGGTGGGGCATTTGAATCAGAGTCAACAGCATGGGTAGCACAGACAGTAGTAGTACTGCTACTTAACCCCTTCACGTCTAAGGGTAAAACAAATCTAAATACCTAAGCACAATTTTACAATGTTGACATGTGTTGGTAAAACCATAGATATCATCACAACTACTTTGTACATCCAGGTGAATTATACCTTGTTTTTTTCAGGACAAATTGGGCTTTCATTTGGTGGTAAAAGGTAATGGATATCTCCTGATGATTGTTTTTTTTTATTATCAAAGGAAATCTGGCCAAAAATAGTAAAAAAAATAATTGTTTTTATTTAGCTGTGTGTTTCTTGTTGCTATCATAACCTACCACCAAATAACAACCCAAAATAAATTCTCCAGCTCTTGACGATCGCAGTGATACCATATATGTGTATGTTATTTGTTGTTTGTACCTGTAGTACAGCCCAGAAACAATAGTGCACATTTGGTTTTTAACTTTTTTTTTACCTAAAACACACTGACACTAACTGACACTGATGCAATTTTTTTTAAAATCCTGACCTTTGACCTGACCTTTTGATCTTGACCTTTGACCCTGACCTTGGCCCAAACACCCTTACACTTAACTAGATCAAACCTTGATCTAGGTGTTTTTTTTTTTTTTTATTATTTTATTTTTGAATATTTATTTATTCTTTTTTTTTTTTTACAAAAATTTTTTTTCCCTCTATGCAAGGAGCTGGAAAGATACAATATATCTCTCTCCTCCATGCATAGAGAGAGAAAAAAACAAGGGGGCCAGGCTGTACAGTGACTGATGACTGTGATAGCCAATCAGAGGCTATCACAGCGATCGTGTGACCCGGAATCGGGAGTCTGGGGTCCCGATCGTTAGAACGGGACTCTGTGCTCTCAGTAACACTGCAGTCTTTGTGCTGGGAGCTCGCCATGCGGACACTGCGGTCTTTGTGCTGGGAGCTCACCAATACAGTAAGCAAATATGCGGCCCCACGGAAAAAAGCCTAGTTCTGTGTTACGTGGACGTCAAGGGGTTAAAGTTCCTTCTTGCAGTAAGGCAGAGACATACAGTACAAGGAAAGCTTTGCTGGACTTAACATGAAGGGGTACATGAGAAATGGCCTAGCTGCTGAAGAAATATAGAAGTGACATGGGTTTTAGGCACTAGGCAGAAAATAGCATCCTTCCTTTTAATGAACATTTTTCCCACCAAATTCCTACTATACTTTTCACATTAAAAGTACTTTTTGCATGCTTTTTGCATATCATTTCTTTTTTTTATATGGTGTTATCGCTTCAGATTTTAGATGTACAAAAATTATGAATTATGAGGAAAATATAAAACTATCTCCAGCGTTTTTTTTTTAGAACACATACCTTAGAAATTTGTACTTAGTTAGACTCAAAGATTAATTTATTAAATGGTTATTGTCTTCCCAAAAGCTACAGTCAGATTTCAATTATTAATTGCAATAATTTGGAAAGACCCCACTAAGGTCTCATAACATGTATGTGTAGAGGTTGCAATGTCCTCTAGTGCAAAATCCCAGACTCATTCCCATGCCCGAGGAAACACAGATGCATGTACAGCCACTAATGAAAGTGAATGGCCATAAGCAGCCTTATTCATGTAATCACTGATGACTTGTGCATTGGTGTTTACCCCCCTCATGCCCTGTATTACCGCCCATATTTCCCTGCATTCCAGAAAAATTATGACAAATATGCATGTGCAGGTAAATACTGATCCAGAAGAAATTGTCATTTACATGAATACACCCTTGTACAGCTAATTATTTGTATTGGTAGTTGTAAGTGCCAGTGATTTTACACTAGCAGCCTGTAAATGTCCGTGTGCATGAGACCTAACATATTTTCCTGTTTACCACTTTTTTAAGATATTTAAAATCCATTAATATAAGCATCTTGATAGTGAATTTTAATTACTATTCTTTGATAAGTGAACATTGCATGTTATTATCAACCGATTCCGCGCCATACTATAGCAAAAATACTGCTACAGGGCAGCACGGGTGCGCAAAATCATGTATGTATATATGTATGTATATATATATATATATATATATATATATATAAATATGTGTGTGTGTGATTTTGCAGTTCTGGGTAGGGGGCATGCATGCTCTACCCGCGCCGCCATTCACGGCCTTGGTTGTCAATCACCAGGTCCTGGCCGGTGATTTCTCACCGGGACCTGGTGACTGCCGAGTATCTCCGACAGGGGGAGAGACCTGTGTATAAACAACATAGATCTCTCCCCTGTCAGCTCCTGCACACTGCTTTGTATGGCTCTGTATAGCAGAGCCATACAAAGCAGTGCGCTTTCTGTGGAAAACAGTCAAACAGCACACTGTGAAACAGCACACAGTTAACCCCTTCCTGCCCAGTGCCATTAGTACAGTGTCAGTGCTTTTTATTAGCACTGACCACTGTATTGGTGTCACTGGAGATATCAGTGACACCAGGTCAGTTCCCCCCAGTATCAGAATGCCTGACGTAGTTCCATAGTCCCAATATAAGTTGCTGATCTCCGCCATTACTAGTAAAAAAAAGAAAAAATCCAGTATATATACAGCCATTTGTAGACGGTATAACTTTCACATAAACCAATTAATTTACATGTATTGCAATTTTTTTTAGCAAAGACATGTAGCAGAATACATTTGGCCTACATTTATGATGAAATTTGAATTTTTAAAGTTTTTTACTGGACATGTTTAATAGCAAAAAGTCAAAAATATAGTTTTTTTCTCGAAATTGGCGGTCTTTTTTTTATAGCGCAAAAAATTAAAAATGCACAGGCGATCAAATACGGAAAGAAGGCTCAATTCATGGGAAAAAAAGGACATAAATTTGATTTTGGTGCAGCATTGCATGATCACGCAATTGTCAGTTAAAGTATTGCAGCACCGTATCGCAAACAATGGGGGTGGGTAAATCCTCAGGAGGGCAAGGGGTTAAAGTGCAGCCTTTTTCACAGTGAAAATTTATTATAAGAATTTTAATTTTTCATTTGTAGATAATAAATATATACAATTATATAAATTAATATAAATATATTTATAACAAAATTATAATCAGGTAGTTTTCTTGTTATTAATACATATTAGATTGTTTGGAAAATAGGTATACACAATTTGGGAATATTGATAACAAATATAGACGAGTAAAGGGGAATGTGCATTATGATCATCCATCCCTGGGGACACTGGTAAAAACTATCTTTTATAACAAGTTAATACATGTGGATGATGCCGCTGCTGACCCCATTTCTAAAAATACTATATGAATCTCTTACTTGGTTTGGGTTAGTGACTGACACATTACCGTAGCCAGGGAACCAGAATGACAATCAGAAACTTTTAATTTTCGGAGGGAGGTCCTGTGTTTCTGTCTGGATTACTGTAATAAAGTTGAGAAACAGCGCTGGAGGTCTCAGGCTTTCTGCCAGCCAGTAGACAGTTCAGTATGGGCTGAGTATGGGCTGATTTTAACATAAGAAATAAAAATGATAGGTTTCATCTCTTTAAAATGGATGCCAGGGAACCAGAATGACAATCAGAAACTTTTAATTTTCGGAGGGAACAAGTTAATACATTTGGATGATGCCGCTGCTGACCCCATTTCTAAAAATACTATATGAATCTCTTACTTGGTTTGGGTTAGTGACTAACACATTACCGTAGCCAGGGAACCAGAATGACAATCAGAAACTTTTAATTTTCGGAGGGAGGTCCTGTGTTTCTGTTTGGATTACTGTAATAAAGTTGAGAAACAGCGCTGGAGGTCACAGGTTTTCTGCCAGCCAGTAGACAATTCAGTATGGGCAGAGTATGGGCTGATTTTAACATAAGAAATACAAATGATAGGTTTCATCTCTTTAAAATGCTACTCTGAAGATCAAGAATTAAACAAATCTATGCATGTAATCATAATAACTATTAACTATTAATGTCTGCTGTTTTATTCCAGACCTGGATGAATCCACAGTGTATGTACTTGGAGCTGTGTTCTACAAAAATTTAGGGTTATTTTTACCTACCTTACGGTGAGTCTTACTATTTACAAATTAGTATAAATTAAAAATGTCCATATAACTAGTTATTTCATCCTCTTCATTGTCAGTCTTCAGCTTGCTGTGATGTTGGTCACTATTTAAAAGCAGTATTGCAGGTTTGAACAATATGCACCTTGCTGTTCATCTTACTGAGTAAGCCTGTATCTGCCAAGTGTACATGTGAAAGAGAATGTATCTTTTAAATGAATATACTATGTCTGGCCACTGGGTGGCAAGCAGTTATAATACTGTACTGTGCACTAATCTGCTTTGTGTTGCTAGCTGTACCTTGAAGGCTGCAGAGACACACATTTGATTTGAGTGTACACATCATGGGCTGTGTTTTACCAAACGCATATTCATGTAAAGTGATTGTTAATAGAAAGGTAATGTATTTAAATGTCATCACTAACTTTCAGTAACATCACATAGCCCTTTAATAACTGTACATGCTGACACAAAATTCTAACTCTTATCTTAATCTTTACCTTTTCCTAACCTGGCTATCCTAGCTAGCTAGCCCAAATCCCAATTCTAATCTTAATGGCCACATTTAACAAAAATTCCTTCACTTGCATGGAGCAATAGCAAGGAGAAGGCTATGAGGGTTGGCCACACATAGGTGTTAACTAGATCCCTCAGAAGCAGAAACAAGTAGGATGATTACCAAACTGAAAAATTATGCAAAATATTAAAGAAATGAGCTGCTATTTTAAGTATTATTGTAAATGGCTATACACAAAAGTATTTATTTTTTCTTTAAAAGCTTAACTTGTTTGTGGTTGGAACAAAGCATGGTGTATAGCTTTTAAAAGACATAATTCATTCTTAATGGCAAACCTGGCTTTTCTTTGAGATAGGGCAACACAGAAATTTTTTTTTTCTGCCTGCAGCTTTCAATATGTCCATATTACCTGTGTCCTTTAAAATAACTGATGGTAGGAACAGCTACAGTGACACACTGGGGTTTAATAACTAAAACTGGAGAGTTCATAATCTGGTGCAGCTCTGCATAGAAACCAATCTGTTTCCAAGTTTTATTGCAAAAGCTTAACCACTTCAATATCAGGCACTTATATCCCCTTCCTGCCCAGGCCAATTTTCAGCTTTCAGCGCTGTCGCACTTCGAATGACAATTGTGCAGTCATGCAACACTGTATCCATATGAAAATTTTATAATTTTTTCACACAAATAGAGCTTTCTTATGGTAGTATTTAATCACCACCAGGGGCGGACTGACCATTTGGAAACTCGGGCACTGCCCGAGGGCACGGGGTCAGTAGGGGACCCCATGAGATACCCCTGGTACCTTTTTCATAGGCTTTTTTGAGTTTGGGCAAGGACACAGGGGCCCCATGATCCCCTATTGCCCGGGGGCCCCATGAGTTGTCAGTCCGCCCCTGATCACCACTGAGTTTTTAATTTTTTGCTAAATACAACACCAGAAACTTTTAAAAAATACACTTTTCTTAATTTCTGTTACAAAATGTTGCAAATAAATAAAATGTATTCATAAATTTAGGTCAAAATGTATTCTGCTACATTTCTTTGGTGACAATAATAATAATAATTGAATTTGGTTTTTTTTTCAAATGTTTCTATTATTTTTTTTTATTACATTTTTTTCTTTTTTTTTACTATTTTATTTTTGAGCACACTGTGACCAACGCAATATAATGTTACCATAGTAACACTGAACTACTCTGGGCAAGTGATCAGGATTTTTTTTTTTTTAGCACATTATGATTGCTAATACCAATGTATTTCATTGATATTTGTAATCATTGTTACTGAATGAAACTGATTCATTCAGTCTTTTTTTGTGATTAGCTGTGATTGGGCAAAGCTGATCACATGATAAAGATGGGCTGTGACTGACCCTGTCTGTATCATGTGGTTGCCTTGACCAGTCACAGCTTACAACATAATTGTATACAATGGATGGCATGACAGGAAGCCATCCATTGTATAAAATTGACAAGTAATCTGCTGTGATTGGTCACAGCGGTCACATTACACTGGCAATGGGGCGATGTAGTGATATGTCATTGGCTGTGTCCCATGGACACAGCTGGTCACAGATCGCGCCACTGCGTGGTCCCAGGGCCGCATGAGCGGTTCGTTTTGACAAGACGTCAGTCACAACGGCGAGTGTCCCACCCAGCCGTCAATCTGTTATAGGCCGGGCAGGAAGGGGTTATTTGAACAAGCTGAAGTTAGAAGGTGACTGGCTACCATGCACAGCTGCAACCAAATTCTGAGTGCACCAGGTTTAGTAAATCTAACCACAATGCTGAAATGTGCCCATGTGAAGATTACATTTGCCTAAAAAACCTTGCAAAGCTTTACATACATTGATATATATATATATATACAGTTGCAAGAAAAAGTATGTGAACCCCTTGGGATTACGTGGAGGTTTGCATGAATTGGGCATAAAATATGCTCTGAACGTCATCTAAGTCACAACAATAGAAGAACACAGTCTGCTGAACATAATACTACACAAATATTAGATGTTGCCATGGTTTAATTGCACATAACATGTAAACATTCACAGTGCAGGGAGGAAAAAGTATGTGAGGCCCTAGCTTAATGACTTCTCCCAGAGCTAATTGGAGCCAGGAGTGAGCCAACCTTGACTCCAATCAGTGTGATGATATTGGATGTGTTGCTGACAGCTGTCCTGCCCTTAACAAACACACACCTGTTTTGGGTTTACTGGTTTCAAGAAGCACTGTCTGATGTGAACCATGCCTCGCAGAAAAGAGCTCTCAGAAGACCTACGATCAAGAATTGTTGACTTGCATGAAGCTGGAAAGGGTTACAAAAGTATCTCCAAAAGCCTTGATGTTCATGTGTCCACGGTAAGACAGACTGTCTACAAATGGAGAAAGTTTAGCACTGTTGCTACTCTCTCTAGGCGTTGTCGTCCTGTAAAAATGACTGCAAGAGCACAGCGCAGAATGCTGCATGAGGTAAAGAAGAATCCCAGAGTGTCAGCTAAAGACCTACAGAAATCTCTGGCACATGCTAACATTTTTGTTGACACATCTACAATAAGGAAAACATTAAACAAGAATGGAGTACATGGGAGGACACCACGGAGGAAACCATTGCTGTCCAAAAAGAAGATTGCAGCATGTTTGAAGTTTGCAAAAGAGCACCTGGATGTTCCACAGCACTACTGGCAAAATATACTGTGGACAGATGAAACCAAGATGGAGTTGTTTGGGAAGAACACACAACACTATGTGTGGAGAAAAAAAGGCACAGCACAGCAACATCAAACCCTCATCCCCACTGTGAAACATGGCGGAGGGAGCATCATGGTTTGGGGCTGCTTTGCTGCCCCAGGGCCTGGACGGATTGTTGTCATTGATGGGAAAATGAATTCCAGAGTTTATCAAGACATTTTGCAGGAAAACGTACGACCATCTGTCCGCCAACTGAAGCTCCACAGAGGATGGGGGATGCAACAGGACAATGACCCAAAGCATACAAGTCATTCAACAAAACAATCAATGGCTGCAACAGCACAGAATACGCCTTCTGGAGTGGCCCAGTCAGAGTCCTGACCTCGACCCGATTGAAATGCTGTGGCATGACCTTAAGAGAGCGATTCACACCAGACATCCCAAGAATATTCCTACACTGAAACAGTTTTGTGAAGAGGAGTGGTCCAAAATGACTCCAGATCATTGTGCAGGTCTGATCTGCAACTACAGGAAACGTTTGGTTGAGGTTATTGCTGCCAAAGGAGGGTCAACCAGTTATTAAGTCCAAAGGTTCACATACTTTTTCCTCCCTGCACTGTGAATGTTTACATGTTATGTGCAATTAAAGCATGGCAACATCTAATGTTTGTGTAGTATTATGTTGAGCAGACTGTGTTCTTCTATTGTTGTGACTTAGATGACGTTCAGAGCACATTTTATGCCCAATTCATGCAAAACTCCACGTAATCCCAAGGGGTTCACATACTTTTTCTTGCAACTGTATATACACAGAGAGAGAGAGAGAGAGAGAAAGAGAGAAAGGAGAGAGAGAGAGAGCGAGCGAGCGAGAGAGAGAGGGTATGTGTGTATATTATTGATAATACTTACAAAATGTTTTTTAGAAAATAATTTCCTATGTCTGGTTTATACCAGAATGTTTTTCACTACCAATATTCTGAATATATTTAGACCAAGTATAAACTGAAATGTTTCAAAACAATTTTTAGAGTAAAAAGAATGTGTGATCATTATAAACTAAAGTATATATGATTTACTCTACACCAATGGCATACTGCACTCATTTCTTCTAAACCTTTTTGTAATGCTAATGAAACATGTAAATAAGGCTTCATGCACATTGGACATTTTTGGCTCTACTCTTCGAAGCATCTGGCTTTTTTTCTGACTTTAAATGCCCCTGCATGTTAGCCTATGTATCCATGCACACATAGGTGTTTAGAGGAGTTTAGAGGCAGGGCTGTTTAAAGGCAGAAAAAATAACATGGCCAGTGCATTAAGGAGCAGTGGCATTTTGGCAGGAAAAACACTTGACACCTGTAAATGCGTGTTTAAATTATTATTCTGCCCAAGGAAATTAATTAACACCCAATCATTTGACGTGCCTATACGCACCTAAAAGTGTTACATGTGTAGCGATATCCCCGAAGGGGCTGCTTAAGTTTGTTCACTCTGCCACTCTGCCTCTCAACCCCAAGAACTGTCTCAGCCCCAACTGACACACCTGGCAATAGTGTAAGTGCAAGAACCAATGAAAAGCACACACTTTATAATAAAACACAGAGATCAGCTTTACTGTAAGACCTCTATGGGAAGTAATAAACAATAACAACAGGTATACGTTAGGTGAATCAAGAGAACAGCAAATACTGTGACCGAAAGCAGTATACAGTCAGGTCCATAAATATTGGGACATCAACACAATTCTAACATTTTTGGCTCTATACACCACCACAATCTATTTGAAATGAAACAAACAAGATGTGCTTTAACTGCAGACTGTCAGCTTTAATTTGAGGGTATTTACATCCAAATCAGGTGAACGGTGTAGGAATTACAACAGTTTGCATATGTGCCTCCCACTTGGTAAGGGACCAAAAGTAATGGGACAATTGGCTTCTCAGCTGTTCCATGGCCAGGTGTGTGTTATTCCCTCGTTATCCCAATTACAATGAGCAGATAAAAGGTCCAGCGTTCATTTCAAGTGTGCTATATGCATTTGGAATCTGTTGCTGTCAACTCTCAAGATGAGATCCAAAGAGCTGTCACTATCAGTGAAGCAAGCCATCATTAGGCTGAAAAAACAAAACAAACCCATCAGAGAGATAGCAAAAACATTAGGCGTGGCCAAAACAACTGTTTGGAACATTCTTAAAAAGAAGGAACGCACCGGTGAGATCAGCAACACCAAAAGACCCGGAAGACCACGGAAAACAACTGTGGTGGATGACCGAAGAATTCTTTTCCTGGTGAAGACAACACCCTTCACAACAGTTGGCCAGATCAAGAACACTCTCCAGGAGGTAGGTGTATGTGTGTCAAAGTCACCAATCAAGAGGAGACTTCACCAGAGTGAATACAGAGGGTTCACCACAAGATGTAAACCATTGGTGAGCCTCAAAAACAGGAAGGCCAGATTAGAGTTTGCCAAACGTCATCTAAAAAAGCCTTCACAGTTCTGGAACAACATCCTATGGACAGATGAGACCAAGATCAACTTGTACCAGAGTGATGGGAAGAGAAGAGTATGGAGAAGGAAAGGAACTGCTCATGATCCTAAGCATACCACCTCATCAGTGAAGCATGGTGGTGGTAGTGTCATGGCGTGGGCATGTATGGCTGCCAATGGAACTGCTTCTCTTGTATTTATTGATGATGTGACTGCTGACAAAAGCAGCAGGATGAATTCTGAAGTGTTTCGGGCAATATTATCTGCTCATATTCAGCCAAATGCTTCACAACTCATTGGACGCTTCACAGTGCAGATGGACAATGACCCAAAGCAGACTGCAAAAGCAACCAAAGAGTTTGTTAAGGGAAAGAAGTGGAATGTTATGCAATGGCCAAGTCCATCACCTGACCTGAATCCGATTGAGCATGCATTTCACTTGCTGAAGACAAAACTGAAGGGAAAATGCCCCAAGAACAAGCAGGAACTGAAGACAGTTGCAGTAGAGGCCTGGCAGAGCATCACCAGGGATGAAACCCAGCGTCTGGTGATGTCTATGCGTTCCAGACTACAGGCTGTAATTGACTGCAAAGGATTTGCAACCAAGTATTAAAAAGTGAAAGTTTGATTTATGATTATTATTCTGTCCCATTACTTTTGGTCCCTTAACAAGTTGGAGGCACATATGCAAACTGTTGTAATTCCTACACCGTTCACCTGATTTGGATGTAAATACCCTCAAATTAAAGCTGACAGTCTGCAGTTAAAGCACATCTTGATCGTTTCATTTCAAATCCAGTGTGGTGGTGTATAGAGCCAAAAATGTTAGAATTGTGTCGATGTCCCAATATTTATGGACCTGACTGTAGCTCCCTTTTACACTCAGGCTGCTTTTAGGGGATTCCAACTGTGAATAACTCCAAGAGCAGAGGCAAACACTTAAATGGCAACCTCAAAGTGGGTCTAAACCCCTTTAGATAAATTTGGCTCTATGATGTCCAAGCAGGAGGAGAGCAGAAGAATGACTCTCTGTTGTGTCAGACTTCTCCCTTCCAACCCCCAACAGCACAAGCCCTATAGGCAAACACTGTGCCCAACTGATACTTAATAGCTACTTTCCAAGGTAAAGCTATTCCCTCACACACCATGCAATACAGAAGCCTGAATACGCATGCGCGTGCCTGTATGGCACCAGTAACTTCAGTCTCTTGGTAACAGGATGAATCTTGGGGTCTTCAGCTAGCCACTTTCGTTGGTGCACTTAAACTCCTATGGTAAAGTATAATTGTAATCCTGTGGCAGTATTTGTATAGCAAAGCAAATACTGTGTTTGTTTAGCAGGGCCATCTATACAACCCAGTGCCTGGTGAGTATGGGCAAAGTGTAATGTCTCTATCTGTGTGCAGTGTTCCTGTCATCTGCCAGTGGAAAAAATCCCTCTCACCAGATCCTGTGACTAAGGCCCAAGCAATCGTCCTGGAAATGACAGGCTCCTCTGGTCACCTCATGATGAACGCTTCACACTGCCAGTGTAGGCACTGTGCTGTAGGCCCACTTCTCTCAGTTTGGATGTTCCCCTGACTGATGCAGAAAATTAAGCATGCAGTGAACTGACCTTAAGCACTTCTTTGCCACATGCAGACTGCTTCCCCTCAGGAAAAACTAGATGGAGTCCTTCACTCTGCTCTCACTAAGCATCTGTGTAGTTCCATTCCTCATATAAGCCTATCAGGCCATTTCTGTTCAAGACTGCATATTCCACAATTCTTTGCAGCTGCACCTCCTGCTTGAGAAAGTCCTTGTCATTGGCTCCTTTAATGGCTCTTCTGATTGGCTCTCTCTCTATTACAGTCTGAGAGGAGAAGGGAGGGGCTGAAAACCCTCACTGCCTTGTGTGTGTCCAGTGCACGTGTGAGATTTCAGAGGAGATGCAAGTCAGCAGGTTACAGCAGTCACAGATAGGATTAATTTCCTCCGCTACACATGGGTATGCAAGCATCAAGCTTTCCTTCTGCCAAAACACTGCTGCCAGGAGGAAAAGCATCTAGGAGAGATAGCAAAAATGTCCAGTGTGCATGAGGCTAAATAAAACAAACATTACATTAAGAAAAACAACAGCAACAAAAAACTGTCTTGGCAATGCAGCCAACAAATACAACCACAGCAATAGCAAGTTGAAAAAAAGACTGGCCATCACCAATAATGTATTTATTGTCATAGGGTTATGTGCTACAGTAGTAGAAAAAGTTAGTTGTGTAGGGACATGTAGGGACCCTGCCCTAAGCTAGAGTGTCCATAACTACATTTAATGTTGTTTGTAGCTAAGCTTTAAGCAGCCTGAGCTTTGCTTATGTTTTCTGTGCTTGTAAGTTTTTTTTTTCTAAGATTAGGACAATTATTATTATTGTCTGCTGCTGCTGCATTATTTCCAGTAATTACAGTGAGAAATGATCATTTTATTGAGTTATGAATGTTTATCTGTATTTACCAATCAATAAGGGAATTAGTTTAATGAAGTGAGTCGGGGGGAAATGGTTAAATATTTTGGAGAAACCTTCCAGAAGGATCTTTGTCCTTCATTGGGCTTTTGCCTGGAAAGGATGCCATAGTGATGAGGTCCCATCTTTTCTGGGCCTGGGCCTACCTTGGGCCTTTGCCAAGGCCTGAGGAATTTGAGGTGGTCTATTCTAGGGGCTAAAAGAACAGAGGTGGCTACCTAGAGGGAGTGTCTTTAAAATAAAGGCTCGAAAAATCCACTATGGAACATGGCCATCTCCAAAAAGAAAAAAGGAATAGAGTGCACCCAGAGGAAGCAACTTCACAAAAGCTGACAGCAAGAGGGTGGCTACACAGAAACAGCATATTCAGAGAAGTCTACTATGGTAGAGAGTATCTAGAAGAGCTTGCCCTTAAGTCTGAAAATCAGGTAGTTTTCCAGAACACTGGAAATTTTCACAGACTTGGAGACCCTGATACCCAGCTGCAGAATCATGTGTGTGGTACCTTTATAGTGCCAGAATAGGATGCAAATATTGGAGCACAATCTATGTAGAATTTATGTTGCAGCAAACATTGCAAATTTTGCAGCTGAGGCCCAGCTGCATGAACATTATGTGTGGCACATTTACAGTGCCAGAGCACAAGGAGAAGCCAGGAAATGTGGAAGGAGCTGGTAATAGTGGCAGAAAAGGAGAGGTGACAGGAGCTGTAAATGAAGGCAGAATGTGGCAATGTTGGCAGGCCAGCAGAGGTGGCAGGAGTTAGTCATGGTGACAGGTTAGCAAAAAAAAAATTGTGGAGATTCTTCTTCAAAAACTCTTCTAACGTGTGTGTTTTTTGCTCTCTCTGAGATGGTAACATTTGTTATACTTTCCCCTAGTGTCAGGGATTCAAAACAGGGGGCCACTCTATTCCCTCTTCTTCATGTCCCAAATTTGAGGGTCCTTGTGCAGGAATTGCAGCATGAATTAGCCCACTCACCACAATTTGGCTGCAGCAGAGGTCTCATGTGCCCTCAACGATCTCACCCTACCTACGTACAATTCCTGGGGTTTGGGAGGGGTGAAATGACCCCCTTGAAGTCTGCACCATATCCTTTTTTTCCATCCATTAGAACCCTAAGCCAGGGTACTAACTAGGAAGCACTCAACCACTAGGTTAAGGACATATGCTGCACAAGGAATGTGTGTGAATTTTCCCTTCCAAACGGCAGCCAGCAGGTTTGTACCATTGTCCCATAGGACCTTGTTTGGCATAAGATGGAATGGGGTGAGCCACTTCTCGGCCTGATCCTGAAGAGCTATCAAAATCTTTGTCCCATCCTGGCTCCTTTCCCTCTGCCATAGCAGCTACAAAACAGCATGGCAACATTTTGACTGGGTGGCTGCATAGGCTCTGGGGTGCCTGGGGGGGACTAATGATTATTATTATTACAGGTACTTATATAGCGCCATCAATTTCCACAGCGCTTTACATATATATTGTACATTCACATAAGTCCCTAACCCTCAAGGAGCGTACAATCTAAGGTCCCTAACTCACATCCATACATACACATATTAGGGCCAATTTAGACAGAAGCCAATTAACCTACCAGCATGTCTTTGGAGAGTGGGAGGAAACCAGAGTACCCGAGGAAACCCACGCAGGCACAGGGAGAACATGCAAACTCCAGGCAGGTGGTGCCGTGGTTGGGATTTGAACCAGCGACCCGAGTACTGCCAGGCAGAAGTGCTAACTATTTAGCCATTGTGCTGCCCGCTGATTCTATGATTTTATGAAGTCAGTGGATGAGACCATTAAAGAGAAAAAAATGAAGTGACTGCACTGTCACTGATACCAATTTGGAGGACATGGGGCAGCACCACCAGCTCCAGTGGTGTGCCATGTCCAGCATGCTTCCCAGCCAAAGAAAGATTCATCCAGTGTGCAGTGAATGAGATGTAGCATCCCTACCCATGCTTGTCGGACCATGCATCAGCTGACAGCTTTGTCCAGCAACAAGGTCACATTACTTTTTTTTTTTTTTCCATAACGCACATTACTTTTCATATGCTGGCAAAAGGCTGAGATGGTGTTTTGGGAAAAATAATGGTGACTGGTAGCTTGCCACTGCATTTCAAAAAAACATGCAAACTCCACAAGCTAAAATTAAAGCAGCTTTAAATCCAGTAGGTTTGTCTAGCTGGCATTGAGATTTTGGGCATGGGGTAATTAGAAAAATGTGTTTCTTCCATTCCAGCAGCTGTGGAAGAAACACCTGCACTTCTTGAAATTAAAGGGTGGGGTTAGGAGACTTATGGAAATCTTCGTACCTAAACTTCACCCTAAGCTGCATGGTTCCATGTGAACCTTCATCCCTGCTTGATGTGGCATAAGGTAAGCCACTGAAAACCCTTTCCTCCCTATCACTTGAGGCCATAGATGTTGCAGTAGATGCAGATGGAAAAACTTGTGGAGTGGGTAGTGGAAATTAAGGAACAAGGGGAAAAGCTGGTCTTTTGTTGATTACGCATGTTTTTGAGGTGCTACTCCCACCAAATTTTGTGGTGTGGATATAAATGTCTCCTCATGCATTTGATACCCAAATAGCTGGTACTTTTTACACAGCTAATATGGTGAAGGTAAAGGATGCAGATCACAATGATGCTGTTGGCAACAGACATGTGAAAAAAGGCCAGACTGCAGAGCTCTACCTCCTTTCCAATCACTGGCACCCATATGCAGTCTGCCACCTCATCATTTTCATCCTACTCATCAGTGGGGTCCACTTGGTAGGAAACTGCAGTTGCAGGACATCACTGCCAATTGCTGCACTCTGCATGATGTCCCCAACCTCTGTTTCTGACACTCAGCATCTGAAAAGGAAAATTCCTATGCTTCTTCCTGCAAAAAATGATGGTGTGTTGAGATAGGTCATTATTGTGTCTACTGATACCAATGCAGGATCACTGGAGCCTGTGATCAGGCAACATATCAAAGAAGGATAGAAAGAGTGCCATACATAGCAGAAGTTGCCTTTCTCTTGTCTTGGAGAAGGGATTCCCTGTCAATCAAAGAGACTTCCCCTAATTACTTCAACAACTAAGGGTTTGTGGTATCCTTTTTCTATAAATCTGATGAAGTCCTGCCCAGGACATACCATGTTTGGGAGGAAGGGCAACACCTCATCACCTGCAGCTTTCTTTGGATCGGCTCCATGCTGCTGTACTAATGAGCACTCTTTCATGTGCTTTTTATGTGCCACTTTTGGAAGCGTATGTGATCCTTATTTATAAATACATTTTAACAGAGTGCACTGTGTCTTTTACTTTTATGATTGAATATATTTGTGGATACATCGCAAGTTTGTGAGGAAGCAGCAGATTCCACATCCTGTTTGATCCTCAAAGGGGAAAAACATGATATGATTTTGTTAGTTCAGGAGTCATATCAGTAATGTGAGTTACTTTTGGTGGTGGGATTGAGCACCTCTATACTTGGATATATGATTGAGATCACTACGTTGAATCACTGGACTATTATACTCTCTTCTAATTATTAACAGTAATTTATGGACTCTCTGTTGGACTTTGATGTATCTGTATACCATTGTGCTGCACTTTATGTTTTTTAATTTTTAATGAGGTATTGTAGATTGTGCCTTAACTGTCTAGCTAGCAATATTTGATTTAGGGTTTCTCAATTACTTGATTGTGCTGATTGGTCCTTGTAACTGTAGTCTGGGGCAATAGCCATCTTCTTGCATTGGTATGTACTACAGTACACACTTGAAGAAGTAGAGCAGGGAAACTGGAAAATTATTTTCTGGTGGAGGAATGTTGGAAACTTTAAAATTACGTGGCTTTTGTTCTGAGGATTAAAATATGCAGTGCTGCATTGGAATGTTTGACTGTACATGTATAATACAAAGGATCATATGTCATGTAGTTATACGTAAAAAAAAACAAGAATTTAAATAATACCTTCCTGTGTATGCTGCCAATGCTGCTCTCAAATAGGCTTTGAAATCCTAAGAAAAAAAAAAGCAAGGGCAGCTTTCTAGTGTCTTAAGAGACTGATTTTAAAAGCTTCAGCTGTGGACAATTTTGTATTTTTGCTAATATAACATTTTACATCTACTAGTCAAATTTAGAAGCATTATAATTACTGTACTAAAGGTAGTAACAGAAGCTGTGCAATTGAGCATTCTCTTTTTCTCTCATTTCTACCCATTACCATCATACCCTTCAATTTTGCCATATGAAAATCAACTGCCATTAGATATGCTTGAATTACAACCCCCCCCCCTTCTTTTAGTCATATCTTTCATCTAATTTTTAAGTAATGTTAATCCCTTCATGACAAATACACCCTATACGGAACACACTATTGCAACTTCAACAGTAAAACTATACTTATCATTGCAGCTACTTAGTGCATCCAAGTGAATTATACATTGTATTTTTCCAGGACAGATCCTGATTTTTTTTATTATCAATTGTAAACTGGCACAAAATAGCAAAAAACACAATTTTTAATTTAGCTGTATATTTCTTGTTATTATCATAATTAGAGATGAGCGAATCGAACATGACGAAGTGGAATTCGTTCCGAAGATTTGGAAAAATTCTATTCGCGACGAATCCGAAGATTAGCAAACTTCGGATGCACGAATCAAATTTTCCCAAAAATGGCGGCGACATGTGTGGCGACGGAGAAAATGGACAGAGAAGATGGGGCGGGGATCTCTGGGAAGGCGCGCAGACAAGGCGCGCTGACCCATAATGCATTCATGACATGTGATCGCATTAGCCAATCAGCAGCCAGCCAGCACTGTGTAATGGTGGAGCTATAAATCGCGGCCATCTTAGAATTCTCCATTAGCCTCCAGTCATTCAAGAGAGACAGACCTGTGTGTATTAAGGGACAGAGTTAGGGCCACAGAGACTTTAGGGCCACAGAATCGTTACTCAGGGACACAGAATCGTTACTCAGGGACACAGAATCGTTACTCAGGGACACAGAATCGTTACTCAGGGACACAGAATCGTTACTTAGGGCCACAGCTATCAAAGAATCGAAAATTTAAAGTGACATACACCCTTTTTTTTTTGGTGGCTGTCGTGCACAGTTGGTGCTGCAGTTTGCCGACTTTCTGCTTCACAACCACTATTGTACGTTCAAAGAGTTAAATCCATTTACACGCCGGCTGGCGGTAATATTTTTTGGGTGATTAGTGCATTCCAGTGACACAAACGTACAGTTTCCAGCCAACGGCAAGCTGCAATTGACCAATTGTGTACAATAAACTGACTTTCTGCTTCACAACCACTATTGTACGTTCAAAGAGTTAGATCCATTTACAGGCCGGGTGGCGGTAATATTTTTTGGGTGATTAGTGCATTCCAGTGACATAAACGTACAGTTTCCAGCCAACGGCAAGCTGCAATTGACCGATTGTGCTAAATAAACTGACTTTCTGCTTCACAACCACTATTGTACGTTCAAACAGTTAAATCCATTTACACGCAGGCTGGCGGTAATATTTTTTGGGTGATTAGTGCATTCCAGTGACACAAACGTACAGTTTCCAGCCAACGGCAAGCTGCAATTGACCGATTGTGTACAATAAACTGACTTTCTGCTTCACAACCACTATTGTACGTTCAAAGAGTTAGATCCATTTACAGGCCGGGTGGCGGTAATATTTTTTGGGTGATTAGTGCATTCCAGTGACATAAACGTACAGTTTCCAGCCAACGGCAAGCTGCAATTGACCGATTGTGCTAAATAAACTGACTTTCTGCTTCACAACCACTATTGTACGTTCAAAGAGTTAAATCCATTTACACGCCGGCTGGCGGTAATATTTTTTGGGTGATTAGTGCATTCCAGTGACATAAACGTACAGTTTCCAGCCAACGGCAAGCTGCAATTGACCGATTGTGCTAAATAAACTGACTTTCTGCTTCACAACCACTATTGTACGTTCAAAGAGTTAAATCCATTTACACGCCGGCTGGCGGTAATATTTTTTGGGTGATTAGTGCATTCCAGTGACATAAACGTACAGTTTACAGCCAACGGCAAGCTGCAATTGACCGATTGTGCTAAATAAACTGACTTTCTGCTTCACAACCACTATTGTACGTTCAAAGAGTTAAATCCATTTACACGCCGGCTGGCGGTAATATTTTTTGGGTGATTAGTGCATTCCAGTGACCTAAACGTACAGTTTCCAGCCAACGGCAAGCTGCAATTGACCGATTGTGTACAATAAACTGACTTTCTGCTTCACAACCACTATTGTACGTTCAAAGAGTTAAATCCATATACACGCCGGCTGGCGATAATATTTGTTGGGTGATTAGTGCATTCCAGTGACATAAACGTACAGTTTACAGCCAACGGCAAGCTGCAATTGACCGATTGTGCTAAATAAACTGACTTTCTGCTTCACAACCACTATTGTACGTTCAAAGAGTTAAATCCATTTACACGCCGGCTGGCGGTAATATTTTTTGGGTGATTAGTGCATTCCAGTGACATAAACGTACAGTTTCCAGCCAACGGCAAGCTGCAATTGACCGATTGTGCTAAATAAACTGACTTTCTGCTTCACAACCACTATTGTACGTTCAAAGAGTTAAATCCATTTACACGCCGGCTCGCGGTAATATTTTTTGGGTGATTAGTGCATTCCAGTGACATAAACGTACAGTTTCCAGCCAACGGCAAGCTGCAATTGACCGATTGTGCTAAATAAACTGACTTTCTGCTTCACAACCACTATTGTACGTTCAAAGAGTTAAATCCATTTACACGCCGGCTGGCGGTAATATTTTTTGGGTGATTAGTGCATTCCAGTGACATAAACGTACAGTTTCCAGCCAACGGCAAGCTGCAATTGACCGATTGTGCTAAATAAACTGACTTTCTGCTTCACAACCACTATTGTACGTTCAAAGAGTTAAATCCATTTACACGCCGGCTCGCGGTAATATTTTTTGGGTGATTAGTGCATTCCAGTGACATAAACGTACAGTTTCCAGCCAACGGCAAGCTGCAATTGACCGATTGTGCTAAATAAACTGACTTTCTGCTTCACAACCACTATTGTACGTTCAAAGAGTTAAATCCATTTACACGCCGGCTGGCGGTAATATTTTTTGGGTGATTAGTGCATTCCAGTGACATAAACGTACAGTTTACAGCCAACGGCAAGCTGCAATTGACCGATTGTGCTAAATAAACTGACTTTCTGCTTCACAACCACTATTGTACGTTCAAAGAGTTAAATCCATTTACACGCCGGCTGGCGGTAATATTTTTTGGGTGATTAGTGCATTCCAGTGACCTAAACGTACAGTTTCCAGCCAACGGCAAGCTGCAATTGACCGATTGTGTACAATAAACTGACTTTCTGCTTCACAACCACTATTGTACGTTCAAAGAGTTAAATCCATATACACGCCGGCTGGCGATAATATTTGTTGGGTGATTAGTGCATTCCAGTGACATAAACGTACAGTTTACAGCCAACGGCAAGCTGCAATTGACCGATTGTGCTAAATAAACTGACTTTCTGCTTCACAACCACTATTGTACGTTCAAAGAGTTAAATCCATTTACACGCCGGCTGGCGGTAATATTTTTTGGGTGATTAGTGCATTCCAGTGACAGAAATGTACAGTTTCCAGCCAACGGCAAGCTGCAATTGACCGATTGTGTACAATAAACTGACTTTCTGCTTCACAACCACTATTGTACGTTCAAAGAGTTAGATCCATTTACACGCCGGGTGGTGGTAATATTTTTTGGGTGATTAGTGCATTCCAGTGACATAAACGTACAGTTTCCAGCCAACGGCAAGCTGCAATTGACCGATTGTGTACAATAAACTGACTTTCTGCTTCACAACCACTATTGTACGTTCAAAGAGTTAAATCCATATACACGCCGGGTGGCGGTAATATTTTTTGGCTGATTAGTGCATTCCGGTGACATAAACGTACAGTTTCCAGCCAACGGCAAGCTGCAATTGACCGATTGTGCTAAATAAACTGACTTTCTGCTTCACAACCACTATTGTACGTTCAAAGAGTTAGATCCATTTACACGCTGGGTGGCGGTAATATTTTTTGGGTGATTAGTGCATTCCAGTGACATAAACGTACAGTTTCCAGCCAACGGCAAGCTGCAATTGACCGATTGTGCTAAATAAACTGACTTTCTGCTTCACAACCACTATTGTACGTTCAAAGAGTTAAATCCATTTACACGCCGGCTCGCGGTAATATTTTTTGGGTGATTAGTGCATTCCAGTGACATAAACGTACAGTTTCCAGCCAACGGCAAGCTGCAATTGACCGATTGTGCTAAATAAACTGACTTTCTGCTTCACAACCACTATTGTACGTTCAAAGAGTTAAATCCATTTACACGCCGGCTGGCGGTAATATTTTTTGGGTGATTAGTGCATTCCAGTGACACAAACGTACAGTTTCCAGCCAACGGCAAGCTGCAATTGACCGATTGTGTACAATAAACTGACTTTCTGCTTCACAACCACTATTGTACGTTCAAAGAGTTAAATTCATTTACACGCCGGCTGGCGGTAATATTTTTTGGGTGATTAGTGCATTCCAGTGACAGAAACGTACAGTTTACAGCCAACGGCAAGCTGCAATTGACCGATTGTGTACAATAAACTGACTTTCTGCTTCACAACCACTATTGTACGTTCAAAGAGTTAGATCCATTTACACGCCGGCTGGCGGTAATATTTTTTGGGTGATTAGTGCATTCCAGTGACCTAAACGTACAGTTTCCAGCCAACGGCAAGCTGCAATTGACCGATTGTGTACAATAAACTGACTTTCTGCTTCACAACCACTATTGTACGTTCAAAGAGTTAAATCCATATACACGCCGGGTGGCGGTAATATTTTTTGGGTGATTAGTGCATTCCAGTGACATAAACGTACAGTTTACAGCCAACGGCAAGCTGCAATTGACCGATTGTGCTAAATAAACTGACTTTCTGCTTCACAACCACTATTGTACGTTCAAAGAGTTAAATCCGGTTTTATTTTTGGGGTGCTTATTGAATTAAAGAGTATGTCAGACAACACGCAGAGGAGTGGCAGAGGAGGCAATGTTTCAGGAGCGAGCAGACGTGGCAGCAGAGGAAGGGGTCGAGGCAGCACTAGTCGCAGCCAGAGGCCAGTGCTCCCGGTGTCATCCAGTGGTCGTGTCTCCACCGAAAACCCTGCCGTCATCGATTGGTTGACTCGGTCGTCTTCCTCTTCCCAGGTCACCTCTGACACCTACAGCCAACGGTCGGTGGGTACGTCAGACACAACCGTTAGTTGGCATGGCCCGGGAGCAAGCCCACTGAAATCACTTGTCCTCGACCTGCCCCTATCCTTTGGTGTTCCCTCACCAAGCGAAGTATCACATGCTGTGGGCTCAGCCCCACTGTACAGTGAGGAAGAGCTAACAGAGGGCGGTCAGGAACGGGGGGAGACATCCGCCTCTTCAGCAGCCAGGCGAAGAAGTACTGGCGAGGAGAGTGGCTCGGTAGCCGGTCTAGAGACAGGTCTGTCTCCTGACCCACACGCAGCCGAGGGGACTAGTAGTGACGCGGAGACCCTAATTGATGATGATGAGGCTGATCGCACTTGTCGTCATCAGGCTATTGCTTCCGCATCATCAGGAGAAGAGGGTGCCAGCTTGCCAGCGAGCAAAACAGTCGGTGGGTTGCCCAGGAGGCAGCAGGGTCGCAGCAGTGTCAGTGGAGCCAAACGGCCACGGAGTAGAGCACCAGCTCCACTGCAGCCTACCACCACGGCCAGTAGTGGTGCCGGTGTGCACGGAGGAAGTAGCAGTCAGCCAGTAAGGAGTAGCGGGGGCAAAGTTTCCTACTCGGCGGTGTGGCAATTTTTCGTCAAGCCGCCCGAGGAAGTAAACGTAGCCGTATGTCGACTATGTGGCCAGAAAGTCAAGCATGGCAAGGGGGCCCATGTTGGGACTAAAGCGTTGCGTCAGCATATGCAGCGTCGCCATTCGGTGGCCTGGGAAAACCGTGATAAAGATACGGCGGTTCTGCCTGCCCCAGCCCCCGCTCCATCACCCGCTCCGTTACTTGCTCCGTCACCCGACGTCAATCGCCCTCTATCAGCCAGTCAAGGCTCCAACACCTCTGCTGAGGGGAGTTGTCGCTCGTTGGCATCTTCCGCTCGTTCAGATGCTCCTTCTCCAGCTACTCCTCTTCACGGATTCCGTCAGCAGTCTTTCTTGGAATCCGTTTCCAAGAGACAACAGTTTGCGAGCACGCACCCGACGGTGCAGAGGCTGAACGTCCTCCTGTCCAAGTTGCTGGTGCTGCAGTCCCTCCCTTTCCAAGTGGTGAACTCAGCACCTTTCCGAGAAATGATGGCTTGTGCCGAGCCGCGGTGGAGAGTGCCAAGCCGGCATTTCTTCGCCAAAAAGGCAGTGCCAGCCCTGCATTCACATGTAGTAGAGATGGTGGGCCAGTCTTTGAGCATGTCGGTCTCTGCCAAAGTGCACGGCAGCGCCGACGTGTGGAGCTGTAACTACGGTCAGGGACAGTACATGTCATTTACGGCCCACTGGGTGAACGCACCAGCAACTTGGACAGGTCACGCCGCTTTTGCCTCCACGTTTGCACGTCCTTGGTCCAGCAAAGATGTCCGCCTCTACCACCTCTTCTTCCGCCGTGTCCTCAGCCGCCACCCCCGTGCCAAGTCCCATTACCCGACCGGCATATCACATGTGCAGGGCGCAACGGTGTCACGCTGTGCTGCACCTGGTATGCCTTGGCGAACGTAGTCACACAGGGGAGGAACTTCTGAGTGTAATGAACAGAGAAATCGACAGATGGCTGTCTCCGCGCAAACTGAAAATCGGAACCATGTTGACCGACAACGGAAAGAACATGGTGTCTGCTCTGCGTCAAGGAAGGTTGTGCCATGCACCATGCATGGCTCACGTGTTCAATCTGGTTGTCAAGCGGTTCCTAAAATCCACCATCCCACTGCAAGACATCCTTAAAATGTCACGTAAACTTTGCATGCATTTCAGCCATTCCTACACCGCAAAGCACACCCTCCTTGAGCTGCAGCGGCAGAACGGAATTCCACAGCATCGCCTGATCTGCGACGTTGCAACAAGGTGGAATTCAACCCTACATATGTTAGACCGCCTTTACGAACAGCGAAAGGCCATCACCGATTTCCTGATGTTAAAAGCGGATAAAGGTACTCCCCTGTGTAACTTAGATGTCAGCCATTGGCAGCTCATGCGTGACACCTGCCGCTTGCTCAGGCCCTTTGAGGAGGCCACGCTATTCGTGAGTCGGCAGGACTATGGGATGAACGACGTCATTCCTCTGTTGCACGTCCTGGAACAAATGCTGTTAACAATGGCTGGTCAGGGTGCGGTAGACGTGGCGCACAGATCTCAACGCCACATGACCCCTGTGGGGGCAGGACAGGAAGAAGAGGAGGAGGTAGAGGAGGACATTGGTGCTCGGGAATTATTGAGTGAAATGGGTGGTTTTTCCACTCAGCGGACAGGAGTGGAGGAGCAGGAGCATCTGGTAGAGGAGGAGGAGGAGACAGAGGACCCAGACGCACCGTGGCAGTATGCTGTGGAGATGGAGGCAGGGAGTCCCTCGCATTCCTTGGCACAAATGGCCCATAGCATGCTCGGTTGCTTGCGTAGCGACAGCCGAATAATAACCATCAGACAGAGGGATGACTTTTGGCTGTCCACCTTGTTGGACCCTCGCTACCGTTCAAAAATGGTGGCCTTTTTCACACCTGCTGAGAGGGAGGCCAAAATAAAGTACTATAAAAACCACCTATGTAGTCAGTTGGTCTCTGCCTTTCTGCGCCAACGTCCATCCTCAGACACTGTGGGCCCTGTGCGCTCGCGTTCCGCTGCCATGGCAGTAGGGGAGGGGTGGGGTGGTAGGAGCAGTGGCAGCTCCACCAGCAGCGGCTGCCTCAGTCTGCAGTCGATGATGAGTAGCTTTCTTCACCAGCGCAGTGAGGAAACTACTAACCAGCCGCAGCAGCAGCAGCATCAGGTGGACCTGGAGCAGGACCTCAAACATCAGGCTTGGGCCTACTTGGACAGCACCCTGCCAACCGAGGTAGACAATCCCCTTGACTACTGGGCAACGAAACTTGACCTTTGGCCCCAACTAGCTGAATTTGCCCTTGAAAGGCCGTCATGCCCGGCCAGTAGCGTGGCATCGGAGCGCGTGTTTAGTGCGGCAGGAGGTATTGTACTCCGCGGAGGACACGACTGTCCACCCAAAGTGTGGAGAGACTCACGTTTGTGAAAATGAATCAGGCGTGGATTAGTCTGGATTTCAAACCACCAGTTCCTGACACAACTGACTAAATCCGCCATGAATCATGCCCCAAACATGTTATTAGGGACAAATGGAAGACCTCCACCTGATCCGTACATTTGTATATATATTTTATTGAGAGGCTGCTGGTCAGCCGACTCATGTTTTGCACATTTTTAATGACTTATACTCTGCAGGTCGGGCCCCTCATGAATTGGGGTTTTTAAATTATTTATACTTCGCTGGACGACCGTCACATGAATTGAACCTTTTTAATGACTTATACTCTGCTGGTCGGGCCCCTCATGAATTGGTGTTTTTAAATTATTTATACGTCGCTGGACGACTGTCACATGAATTTAAACTTTTTAATTATTTATAGTCGACCAGTTCCAGACCGATGGAATAGCAATTTTTTTAAATATTTATTTGACACGTGTTGTCCATCTCATCAATGAGGTGGACTGTTTATTTATTGGCCACGGTTTGGCCCCCTCCTGTTTCTTACATTGTTAACTTGTTGTATCGGTCACGGTTTGGCCACATGTTTGGTTGTCTTGTTAAGATTTTCTGTAATGTACACAGTTACGCTTGACTTGTCGACTTTCCACAATCTACTAAGGTATAGCATCGCATCAAAGTTTTTTTTTTTTTTTTTGGTCTAAACCATTTCTTATAATGTCAATTTGTAGGATACGCCACTGTCTGGCGACATAATTTTTTGTCACTGTGTAGACATCTATTTATAGGCCGATGTTTGGCCAGAAAGATATATTTAGTAATAACCTAGCCGTTCAAGCAGCTCACTGAACACCTCGGTCATTGCTTTGTATATCTGTCGCCTTAGAGGCCGCTGTCTGAACAGCTCATGAATTGCTTTCTATATGTGTCGCCTTTGAGGCCGCTGGCTGGACAGCTGATGAATTGATTTGTATATATGTACTTATTGTCCGCTGTCCGGACAGCTCATGAATTACTTTTTGTATATAGCCTTCCAAACCACTCTCAGAATAAGTCATGATATTCATGCTGTGTATAGCCTTATAGGCCAATGGTCAATCAAGTCATGATTGTTATAGTGTGTATAGCCTTATAGGCCACTGTCTTTACAACTTTATAATTCCATGCAGTATATAGCCCTATCGGCCACTTTCTGGCATCCAGTTGCTGTAGCCCCCATCACCACACTGTGCCACGGGCCCCTGTACCGCCTTCTCATACTGCTGCCAGATCCATCCTCTGCCATGTGCGTCTTTGTCGTCTGCTCACGCTGCTGGGTTCCAGTTTTAAACCTAGGTCTGTGTATGGCTTCCGAATACTGCTGCCTCCACCTCCACCCTGCGCCATGTGCCTCTGTCATCTGCTCACGCTGCTGTCGGCTTCCGCTTTTTAACCTAGGCCTGTGTATGGCTTCCGAATACTGCTGCCTCCACCGCCACCCTGCGCCATGTGCCTCTGTCCTCTGCTCACGCTGCTGACGGCTTCCGCTTTTTAAACTAGTCCTGTGTATGTCTTCCGAATACTGCTGCCTCCACCGCCACCCTGCGCCATGTGCCACTTTCGGGTCTCCTCACACTGCTGCCAGGTCCATACTGATTCATGGCCCCCTGTACCGGCTCCTCATGAACGTGGTTCAGCGGGTTTGCATCACTTAACGGCAAATCGTTGACAAATGCTGGGACGTTCAGTGTTGTGCGCATTAAGCCAGACACCAAAGGGCAGCACAGACCTGTTATTACTCACTCAAGCATGGCTGAACAAAACCAGTCTCTACCACAAATTGGACCCAGACCTGCCCAGGGTCTCGTAACTAGATTGCACGGAGGAGTAGAGTCCGTTATCGGAATTAAATAGACAAAACGCCACACCAAAAAGAGTGGCCATTTCCAACACTTATTCCAGAAAGAGGAACAACCCGTTTCATATACGGCCCGTAGACGTTTCACGTCTGCCACATTCAGTCGATTTAAGATGCAAGCTCCACTTCCTGTGGTCTCTGACCGTCGATATACCTTTAAGTGTCAGCTTTGAAGCTATATTCCCTCCGGAGCACTGACACTGGTGCCCTTCCGTCAACATGGCTTTAAGTTTCAGTTTTCAACCATATTCCCCACAGAAGCCAAACTCTTGGGTATCCCAGAAGCTGCTCAGCGGGTCAGGGCAATAAAGCTCCCGGTTCGCAGGTTGTTCCGTCTTATGGATGGAAGTACGACGGTATATGATCTTCTTCGCACCCACGGCATTACCTCATAAAATTTCTGCATTGCATCTGCAATCACAACGCTGACTTCCCGGATCGCCACTCAGCCATTGGACTCTTGATAGTCGTCTCCCCACACTGCTGCTGGGGGGACTTTTTAACCTAGGCCTGTGTATGGCCTTCAATTGAAGCTGCTTCCGCTCCGCCATTCTGCCATTGGACTCTTGATAGTCGTCTCCCCACGCTGCTGCTGGGGGGACTTTTTAACATAGGCCTCTGTATGGCCTTTAATTGAAGCTGCTTACGCTCCGCCACTCTGCCATGGGCCTCTTGGGTATCCCAGAAGCTGCTCAGCGGGTCAGGGCAATAAAGCTCCCGGTTCGCAGGTTGTTCCGTCTTATGGATGGAAGTACGACGGTATATGATCTTCTTCGCACCCACGGCATTACCTCATAAAATTTCTGCATTGCATCTGCAATCACAACGCTGACTTCCCGGATCGCCACTCAGCCATTGGACTCTTGATAGTCGTCTCCCCACACTGCTGCTGGGGGGACTTTTTAACCTAGGCCTGTGTATGGCCTTCAATTGAAGCTGCTTCCGCTCCGCCACTCTGCCATTGGACTCTTGATAGTCGTCTCCCCACGCTGCTGCTGGGGGGACTTTTTAACATAGGCCTCTGTATGGCCTTTAATTGAAGCTGCTTACGCTCCGCCACTCTGCCATGGGCCTCTTGGGTATCCCAGAAGCTGCTCAGCGGGTCAGGGCAATAAAGTTCCCGGTTCGCAGGTTGTTCCGTCTTATGGATGGAAGTACGACGGTATATGATCTTCTTCGCACCCACGGCATCACCTCATAGAATCTCTGCATTGCATCTGCAAGCACAACGCTGACTTCCCGGATCGCCACTCAGCCATTGGACTCTTGATAGTCGTCTCCCCACACTGCTGCTGGGGGGACTTTTTAACCTAGGCCTGTGTATGGCCTTCAATTGAAGCTGCTTCCGCTCCGCCACTCTGCCATTGGACTCTTGATAGTCGTCTCCCCACGCTGCTGCTGGGGGGACTTTTTAACATAGGCCTCTGTATGGCCTTTAATTGAAGCTGCTTACGCTCCGCCACTCTGCCATGGGCCTCTTGGGTATCCCAGAAGCTGCTCAGCAGGTCAGGGCAATAAAGCTCCCGGTTCGCAGGTTGTTCCGTCTTATGGATGGAAGTACGACGGTATATGATCTTCTTCGCACCCACGGCATCACCTCATAGAATCTCTGCATTGCATCTGCAATCACAACGCTGACTTCCCGGATCGCCACTCAGCCATTGGTCTCTTGATAGTCGTCTCCCCACACTGCTGTTGGGGGGACTTTTTAACCTAGGCCTGTGTATGGCCTTCAATTGAAGCTGCTTCCGCTCCGCCACTCTGCCATTGGACTCTTGATAGTCGTCTCCCCACGCTGCTGCTGGGGGGACTTTTTAACATAGGCCTCTGTATGGCCTTTAATTGAAGCTGCTTCAGCTCCGCCACTCTGCCATTGGACTCTTGATAGTCGTCTCCCCACGCTGCTGCTGGGGGGACTTTTTAACCTAGGCCTGTGTATGGCCTTCAATTGAAGCTGCTTCTGCTCCGCCACTCTGCCATTGGACTCTTGATAGTCGTCTCCCCACACTGCTGCTGGGGGGACTTTTTAACATAGGCCTCTGTATGGCCTTCAATTTAAGCTGCTTACGCTTCGCCACTCTGCCATGGGCCCCTGTACCGCCTCCTCATGCTGCTGCCAGGTCCAGAGTGTGTCATGGGTCCCTGTACGGCCTCCCATTGCTGCTGACTTCATCGCCAGACTCTGCCATGTGCCACTTTCAGGTCTCCTTACACTGTTGGTGGGTTCCATTTTGTGATAGGGTGCTGTATGGCCTTCCATTGCTGCTGCCTCCACCGCCACCCTGCGCCATGTGCCTCTGTCGTCTGCTCACGCTGCTGACGGCTTCCGCTTTTTAACCGAGGCCTGTGTATGGCTTCAGAATAATGCTGCCTACACCGCCACCCTGCGCCATGTGCCTCTGTCGTCTGCTCACGCTGCTGCCAGGTCCATACTGATTCATGGCCCCCTGTACCGGCTCCTCATGACCGTGGTTCAGGAGGTTTGCATCACTTAACGGCAAATCGTTGACAAACGCTGGGACGTTCAGTGTTGTGCACATTAAGCCAGACACCAAAGGGCAGCACAGACCTGTTATTACTCGCTCAAGCATGGCTGAACAAAACCAGTCTCTACCACAAATTGGACCCAGACCTGCCCCGGGTCTTGTAAGTAGATTGCACGGAGGAGTAGAGTTCGTTATTGGAATTAACTGTGAGGGACTTTTAAACCTAGGCCTGTGTATGGCCTTCAATTGAAGCTGCTTCTGCTCCGCCACTCTGCCATTGGACTCTTGATAGTCGTCTCCCCACGCTGCTGCTGGGGGGACTTTTTAACATAGGCCTCTGTATGGCCTTCAATTTTAGCTGCTTACGCTCCGCCACTCTGCCATGGGCCCCTGTACCGCCTCCTCATGCTGCTGCCAGGCCCGTAATCTGCCATGGGCCCCCGTACCGACTCCTCATGCTGCTGCCAGGCCCGTAATCTGTCATGGGCCCCTGTACCGCCTCCTCATGCTGCTGCCAGGTCCAGAGTGTGTCATGGGTCCCTGTACGGCCTCCCATTGCTGCTGTCTCCATCGCCACACTCTGCCATGTGCCACTTTCAGGTCTCCTCACACTGCTGGTGGGTTCCATTTTGTCATAGGGTGCTGTATGGCCTCCCATTGCTGCTGCCTCCACCGCCACACTGTGGCTCCACACTCTGGTTTTGGCCCCGTGACTGCCCAAATGAGTGAAGTGTGCGGTGATTCTAAGATCGACGGCACTCATCTGCATGTCATACTGACTGACAGTATTATTTCTCTTCCCCAGCAGACTCCAAGGGCATTTAAATTAAAGGTACAGTGTTCTGCACTAATATAAAGGCTCTCTGAAGCCTAGAAACACCCTTTTTATAAGTTAAATTCGCAGCGAATATATTCGGCTCGAAGCAAATTTATTCTGCGAATTCGGCGAATCAGCCGAACCAAATTTTTGAATAATTCGCTCATCTCTAATCATAACCTACCACCAAAGAACAAAACAAAAAACATTTGCCTGTAATACCTCATATGGTTATATTGTTTGTCGTTTGTACCAGTAGTAAGGCCCAGAAACAAAAGCATGCATTTTGCTTTTTTATCCTACCTAAAACACAGTAGGGGAGATTTACTAAAACTGGTGTGCACAGAATCTGGTGTAGCTGTGCATAATAACCAATCAGCTTCTACTTTCAGCTTATTCAATTAAGGTTTGACAATAAAATCTAGAAGCTAATTGGTTACTATGCACAGCTGCACCAGATTGTGTGCACCAGTTTCAATAAATCTCCCCCACTGACACTAACTGATACCAATAATACATTTAAAAAAAAATGCATTTTTAGTCCTATCTAAAATACAATGACCCTTACCTTTCACCTTGACATTTGATTTTGACCATTATCTTTGACCCTAACCTTGACCCTAACTGTTACCTTGACACTGACCTAGATCAAATCCTGATCCAGCTATTTTAAAAGCACACTTTTGTTTACACTTTTTTCCTCTAGCAATAAGAAAACATAAAATGCATCTTTTTCTCCATTCAAGAGAAGAAAACAACAAAGGGGTGGATTGCACAGTGACTGATCACTGTCATAGTCCCCTAGAGACTAGCACAGTGATCAGGTGATTGGGAACTGATGCTTCCCATTCCTGGTCATTAGTACGAGACCTGGAGTTGTCACTGACAGTTTGGTCTCTGTGCTAGGAGAGCGCTGTGCAGAGCACTCTCAGCACAAACACAGTGGTGCATATATGAGGCCTCATGGATAAAGACCCACTTCTGGGAGGCAGCATATATATGTACGCTCGTTGGGAAGGGGTTAAGCCCTATGTAGGTTCTTTATCTTTTCATCCTTGCCTGTGTCTCTATAAAGCTAGTACCATGATTGCAACAACAGTTTTTCTGTTTCAGGGTGGCTCCATTCACATGTAGCATCCTATGAAGCCACCGTACACTGTTTGCATAAAAAAAACACACAGCCCTGTAGCCTTGGATGCTTCCCTTCCTTCTGACTCCTCCTTTTTCAAAGCTTACACATTGTCCACTCTTAACTCCTATTATGAAGACTGGAAGTTCGGGGAAGTAACACTGAGAGAGCAGGAGCCAGCAGCATTGAAATCTATAAACAGCAAGTGCACAGTAAGAATTTTAACAAATAGTTTACTGGGAATGTTTATTTTATTATACTCCATGAGCAAAGTAAAAACAAATCTGAGGGTTTAACACTTTATCACACTCTAAACAATAGGAGATTTAGTACAACTCCTCTGCCTCTGCCATAATTTATATCAATTTGGAAGAAAGGTATGAACCACTAACAGTAGGGTAATTTTTTATATTTAAAGTACAACACAGGTGCCTTAGGAATAAGGAGGGTGATAATGAAATTGTGCTCAAAACATTAACAATAACATATAATGCCATTTACAACTCTGCCCCAAACTACATCACCGATCTTGTTTTCAAATATCACCCAAACCATCCTATCTGCTCCTCTCACAGCCTCCTGCTCTCTAGCTACCTTGTGTTCTCCTCTCATGCTCGTCTCCAGGAATTCTCCAGTCCTCTGGAACTCTCTACCCCAGTCTGTTCCGACTATCTCCTACTCTTTCCACTTTTAGGCAATCCCTGAAAACCTATCTTTTCAGGACAGCCTACCCTGCCTTCAGTTAATAACCTAATCTTCTATTTCTCCCATCAGTTTATTCCCACAGATATTACCTTTTGTTCCACCAGCCCCTCCTTATTAGATTGTAAGCTCTGTGGAGCAGAGCCCTCCCAATCCTCTTGTATTGAACTATATTGTTGCTGTATTGTCCTTCTTTATATTGTAAAGCGATGAGAAAACTGTTGGCGACACTATATAAATCCTGTATTATAATAATACTCTGGCTCAAACTTTAACTTAAAATGCCTTTCTTGCTGTCGCTAAGGCACTTGGTAGTTTTCTATTAGCTTGCAGATACCTTAAAAAATGCTTTAAGGATAGCTCTTCCAAGAAGTACAGTGCTAGTTCTCACTCACCTCAAAAAACACCTCATTTAAGTCAGAAAGATAACTAAAACTTATACTAATGTGCATAGTGTATTTAAAAGTGACATTCACTGTGCATTTCCCAAAAGAAAGTCCATACATCCAACTTATAATTTATAGAATGTACCAAAAGTAGTTCATAAAACGTATGTGAAAATATCTTCTTATATACAAAACATCCGGTGATTCTTTTGTAGAAGATCATTAACTGTGGAGATCTCTTCACCCCCCCCTTAAAAACACACTCACAAAAGGTGCAAATCATTCTAATTGAAAAAAAGCGGACACAGCATGAACAAAGTAAAGAATGATCATTTCTACCTCTGCTTGCACACCGTTCCAGGGTGTAATCCTCTACTGCCTTCACTCTCAGTGGCTCCAAACCCTGGGATGGATGACAATATTATGCTGGAAAAAAGGGTTTCCAATATTATGATACCATAATTAAAAGCATTTTTATTAAAAGCATAACATATACTCACAAAGAATCAGCAGGAAAAGGCGTAAAAATTGGTTATACAAGCAGGAGGAGGCTGTGTAATGCACTTGACACCATAGAGCTGAAGACCTCTGTCAGCAGCCGGCTGCTCAGCTGCCCACTGCTTGTGCAATACAGGACTCTGACAGCTCCACTCTGCTGACAGCACCAGGCTCTGCCCCTACGCATTACATCCCAAGTGGACTTTGTCAAGGTGATGTCTGGTGCTGCATCCTCAAGCCTTAATTTGAATGACCCGATCCCAGCCAGGGATAGATCACAGACTAGGACCAGGAAAACAGTGATCAGGCATAGCAGCACTGACTCCCTATTTTACTACCATGATATAGCTGAAACATGATCATTTATAAACAAAAAATAAAATATATGCCCCCCCTCAAAAAAAAAAAAAAAAAAAAAAATATATATATATATATATAATGAAAAATGTATACGGTATATACAGTAAGTGCATCAAAGATGACACAAAAGCACTGTGAATATCACTTGTATATGCACTGTGTACATTAGTACAAGTTTTAGTTGATCTGTTATTAACTTAACTGGATTTTTTGGGTTTGTTTCAAAACAAGTTTGATGTGAATGAGGACTAGTGCTGTACTTTATTTTCTATTTTTTTATTTATTTTCTATCTATCTATCTATCTATCTATCTATCTATCTATCTATCTATCTATCTATCTATCTATATATCTATCTATCTATTATATATATATATATATATATATATATATACTGTATATACTATATACAGTATATGCAGTTCATTATTTAATAGGGATTTGATTCACTTCACCATGCAGTTGTGTACACCTCACCTTGAAAAATGTGCTGCTGCTGCTGCTGTTAGCACTATCCACACTACTGCCTACAACATTCACTGGACCTTGCTTCCCAAGTGCTATTTTCCCTAATAGCTTCCATGAAGACCAGGTTTTATTTATGCTGGATGATTTTTGTACATTTTATATGGAACCTATAGGTTTTGGCCACTTATTTAAGATTTTGGATTTTTATTCACTGCACTCCACATTGTTCAGTAAGACTACCACAGAAAAAAGAAGCAGCTAACTAGCCTTGAATATCTTTCCTATGAGTTCAGTGATGGCCTCCTAACATATACCTTCGTTACTTACCTCCCACACTGAACTTGCCAAATCTTGCTTCTAGCCCATGTCACAACCACACTGTACTTGTGATTGAAATCGATGACTACTAGTAATGTACACTGCAGAAACAACAAAATCTGTGACTGCAATGATAAGTACTAACAAGAAGTTGTACCAATATTTTTTTTATTTTTACACCAATACATTGTGAAAATGGTGACCAATAGCTTTCATTCTGCTCACAATGATCTAACATGGACCTCTCTCACATGCTGATAACTGAAACGAAGGATTGTAGTTTTCAGTTAAATACATGTGGGATCCTTGTCAGATCAAAAGATTGTGTAAAATGCTTGATGTGAAAAAATGTAATATTTCAAATAATGCAGCTGCCCCCAAAACTCTCCATAGTCATTAAGCTGTGGTTGGACAAGCAGGCACAGTCAACACCTAATTTTATTTTAATCAATTATTACCTTAATATGTTTACCTTTCATCTGAATGTGTATGTTAATATAATAGGGGAAAAGGAGCAGGCTCCTTGATATCTACCTTACTTAACCACTTTAGCACCACCCCATAGCAGAAATACTGCTAGAGGGAGGCAGCGGTGTGCAAAATCACATACTTGATTTCACATTTCTGGGTAGGGGGCGCGCCGCCATTCACGGCTGTGGCTGTCAATTACCGGGTCCCAACTGGTGATTAGTCAACGGTGCCCGGTGATTGCCGAGGATCTCCGATGAGGGGGAGAACTGTTAGTACACAAAACAGTTCTCCTCCCTGTCAGCTCCTGCACACTGCTTTGCATGGCTGTGTACATCACAGCCATGAAAAGCAGTGTGCTTACAGTGAAGCACAAACACAGAACATCATGTAAAACAGGCCACAGTTAACCCTATGATCACCCCATATGTTAACCCCTTCTTGCCCAGTGCCATTAATACAGTGTCAGTTCTTTTTATTAGCACTGATCACTGTATTGGTGTCACTGGAGATGTCAGTGACACCAAGTCAGTTCCCCCCAGTGTCAAAATGCCTACCACAGTCCCGCAGTCCCGCTATAAGTCACTGATTACTGCCATTACTAGTAAAAAATAAATATTAAAAAAAGCCCAGTATATATACTGCCATTTGTAACCGCTATATATTTCATGTAAAACAATTAATTTACACGTATTGGGATTTTTTGTTTAGCAAAGACATGTAGCAGAATACATTCTGGCCTAAATTTATGATGAAATTTTATTTTTTTTATTTTTTTACTGGAAATGTTTAATAGCAAAAAGTAAAAAATATTGTTTTGTTCTCAAAATCAATGGCCTTTTTTTTATAGCGCAAAAAATAAAAAACATAGAGGCGATCAAATAACACCAAAAGAAAGCTCTATTCATGGGGAAAAAGGGACATGTATTTCATTTGGCTGCAGAGTTGCATGACCGTGCAATTGTCAGTTGAAGTAACATTGCGCCGTAATGCAAAAATGGCCTGGGGGGTAAATCCTCTTTAGGGCAAGTGGTTAAAAAGCAAAAACTGTAATTGGCTGATGAAAATCCAACCCAACAGTCAGGAGTGTCTGCTGCTACCCACCAATACAACTGAAATTCGGAAAAAGAACATTTTATGCCTGTAGGTACCTTAGGAGCCTGTAGATGTGACACAACCAAAAGTATGTTCCCTGCAAGAAACAGGCATTTTTTGCTATTCCTACAGCATATGCATTGCTATTTTTTTACGAAACTCTATCTTAAGGCAATTTATAGTGCGTATGTGTCACTGTGATGATGATGCATAAATCAGGAATACATTTTCATTATCCCTGTTCCTGTGCACCTGTTGATTTATCCCACTTTACAAACTTATTGGTTCTTATCTGGTATAAATATTTTATGATGACAAAATACATTTATCATTGTATATCCTTGCTGCAGGGAACTTAAAAAAATTCTTCCCTTGGATAAGCTTCCCAGAGGCTTGTGGATTGACTTTACAGTCCAATATGCATTTACCTTGTTGCTTGATAGTTTCTGTAAGCCTATGCAGTAATGCACTACAACATACCATTAGAATATATTTGTTTAAGAAACCATAAAGAAATGAGGGGTTTTTTTGCACTGAAAATATACAGCAAAATACACAACATAACACTTCTATACTGTTCAAGCTCAGTTGCATAGTAATTTCTATCACTTCAGCACTGAAAGTATTTTCATTCTTAGTATCTCCTGTATCCACTAAGTGGCAGAGTAGAGACTTTAAAAATACCTTGCTTGCTTTTTATTTAACCATTATTAACATGGCTTTATACAGAAAATGTTGTCTAGTGATGTTAAAGAGAGCAACACAATGTTGTAAAACATTTAATAAGAAGGAATATTTTCTGTTTTAAGCTGTGTATTATGCAACTTCTCTTCAAGTGATTTTTAACACTTCTGTAATAGGAAGAACCCATATATTTATTATATTTATTATTGCAGTCCAGTGAACAGATTTAGTAGCAAATCACTGACTTTCAATTTCTTTAAAAATTGCTTTTAAGAGGACCTAAACTATTGAAGTCTTGCTAAAAAAAAAAGGCCAGAAGAAGAGGGCAACATTCTAGCCACCAGCAGGTGATAAATGGGCTGGGAGCAAAAGTACATTACTAATAAAACACATTGGGCTGATGGTCTTGAATGGAAATACCTAACCACTCAGACAATAATCAGAGAAGGACCCACAGTCGGTGAAACGTAATGGGCAATATTTAGATACCTGCTCTCCATTGAAACCTATCATCACAGTGTATTTCAGATAGAAGACTTTCATTATCCACTTTTTTGGGGCTCTGAGATGTCATGTCACCAAATACCAAGAGCTACAGTACAAATGAAGCTAATGATGAAGATGAAAAGGTGTGTCACAAGAAACCATGTCCTTAAGGAACACCTACCTTTCACCATGTTGACCAATCAAATTGGCACCATGACGCACTTTTTCAGCCTGCTTCAGAAATCTGTTCCTCATGAAAGAGTCCCTTGCTTGTAGTCACCAACGTGGCCAAACATTTTCAGTTTGTCCCTTGTCAACAGTTTTTCTCCCTAATCTTTCTCTTATTACTGACCTACCATGCCTTCTTCCAGAGGCATCCCTAGGGTAGGTGTCACCCAGTGCGGTAACACTTGCTGACACCCTCTATGACGGTCCCTGCAGAATGGATCGGATCTGCGGATTGAGCATAATGGATCGGACACCGATCCATTATGCTCAATTCGCAGATCCGATGCATCCTGCGGGGATCGTCGGCTTTCTTTACAACTTACCTTTTCTTGGAACGGATGCGGTGTTACCCCGTATAGGTTGCATGCTGACGAGGATCGTCGGTATGCAACCTATACAGGGTGACACTGGACCCGCTTCAAGAAAAGGTAAGTTGCAAAGAAAGCCAATGATCCCCGAAGAATGGATCGGATCCATCCTGCGGGGATCGTCAGCTTTCTTTACAACTTACCTTTTCTTGGAGCATGCTTTCTGAAGAGTATGCCTCTGATCACATTGCCCTAGAATATTGTTGAAAAATGAGTGCATGAAGAAGTGTCCAACCCAAACATTTATTTATTTGGATAGAGAGGGAAAGTAATAGAACCCACATTGGGTGTTTTTTGCTGTCTTGGACTGTGCTAGAGATATTTCTCCTCACTTTTTGTTCTGGTGAAGGAAAATATCTAACTGCAGCACAGGCAGAAATAAAAATGTTTTATTAGTAGAGTAGGAAAAAGATAGCACCTCTGACAGCTTTTCTAATGCTTTTTGTGTCCCTGATTCATATTTTCCTCTCTTGCTGTCTCTTGAAACCATTGTCACTGGGGCAGTAAATGAGAAGAAATTTACCAGAGCACCACAAACAGCAGTAAAACCTGCCTGGGTTCTAATTATCTACATTCTAACTAATAAAAAGCTTTGGCTGATAGTACACTTTAAGTCCCAAATGTACTAAAGTAATGTCTACTGAACTGTAATCTTAGTACATAAAACAGAAAATCATAGTTCAAAGTTATTTAAAAAGAAACAAAAAAATCATATAGTCTACTCTTCAAATTAAAAAAAATTGAATTTGATTTTTGATTCACTAGAAATAATCCTTATCTTGTCTGCAAAGCACTTCAGCCGAAATACAGTGTGCCTGAACACTGACAATTTACATCCGCCATCAATTCAGGCAATGTTCCATTCCTCTGCTCTGAGAAGCCACAGCTGAGTTTGGCTGCATGACCTGCCATTATGAGTCCATGAAGAAGAATGTTTCAATTCACTGTGATGAAATATTAATTTCACATCCAGTTCAGGCTAGGAAACCAATTTAGCAAAGCTGGATACTTTAACAAAAGTAATGAAGAAGCACCTCTGCAGGTCACTAAGAGGCATTGTGAAATAAACCTCAGTAAGTTTGTATGCAGCAATAGTATCCAAAAGGCATGCAAATCTCATTTTAAAATGGTTTATGTTTGTTACTGCCTATGTTATACTTGCATTGAAAGAGATCCTGTTGAAAGTATTTGTTAGATTTCATACAGCATTACATAGTATATTTCTTCTACAAGTCAAAAGTCTCTTATGGAAGCCTACAAGGGTAAGATAAGGGTGTGGCATGTTTTGCACACAGTTGAGTCTATCTACTATTTAGGCCAAATATATGCTGTGGATCTGCAGTTTATATACATTTCTGAAAACATACTGAAAGCTCAGAAAATCAGGAGCATGAAAAACCTGTACTTTTTTGTTTTACATATTAGGTTTATGAGATTTAGGCACTACATAAATAGGAGTGTAGCTGTATCAAGGATTTGCAAAAAAAAACAATTAAGTACTGTTCATTATACTTAATTCTATGCACACTAACAGTTGCATTTTCAGGACAAGCTTTTGGGTTGTTCCCTTTTCAGTTCCAGCAGTACTGATACACAAAGCTTTATCAAATGTTAAGAACAGCAATCTTTGAAGAAAAAACACACACATGCGCGCACACACACAGAGTAATTAAATTGAAAAAGTTAGTCCGATAAGAAGAATGGACTATAGAAAGGGAGGGGGTAGTAAGAAACACAGAGATGAGAATGGCCATAAACCTATGTCCCATTCCCACACTTTTGTTACTTTATTACTTTATTCGTTGTGTGTGTGTTTGTGCAGTTCTACTTATTATTTATTACAGGTATTTATATAGTGCCAACAATTTACACAGTGCTTTACACATATATATTATACATTCACATCAGTCCCTGCCTTCAAGGAGCTTACAATCTAAGGTCCCAAGCTCACATGCATACATACAGGGACATATACACTAAGGCCAATATGAAAATCAACCAAATAACCTTCCAGCATATCTTTGGAATGTGTCGGTACTGCTTGGACTGAGAAGAAGGGAACACCTTGAAAGCTTGCCATGGAATTTTAACTGTTAATGGAAATACAAGTGTCACAGATTGTACTCAACATGATTTGTACATTTGTACTGTTTCAGTATATCAAACTCTTGTTTCTAATAGCAAAATAGCCATTTTGGGTGCAAGAAAATCATTCACTTAGCAACTTTAATGCCAATATTGATACCACTTGCTATCCCTGAATCTATATATTGGAGGCAGTCTCTACACACTTTATACAGTTATAATTTGTATTACTGCATGTCTTTAGTGAGAAACATATGTGTAGATATCTGTAAATGTAATATCTTTTTAGATCTAATCACTGGCACTCAGCACATTTAATGGATCTCTAGAATTGTTGTAATTTTACTAAATCTTATAATATGAATATGACCTATTCATTTGCAAATGTTTCTTTCATTTAATGTAATTTTAACTGAACTTATATTTTGTTATCATTACTGAAGACACGTGAGTAGTGTCATTAAAATGTTTTCAGTTTCTTGACTTGTTTTAAAGCGGAATTCCAGGGAAGTTCCGCTTTAAAGACTTGTCCCCCACTCCCCATTAAGGATTTGCACCTTTGGGGAGCGGGTACCCAAAATTGACAGGTACCTGCTCCCACTTCTGCTGCAATCACCTAGGCAATCAGCACCAGAGGTTGTAACCCCCCCCTGTAGTCTTCAGGGACATGTGACAGGTCCCAGAAGACTACGGGACCATTCAGAAAGCACAGTGCTACAGTGGGCACCCGGCTGTGAAGCCACAAGCTGTCATAGCCAGGTGCCCACATAGAAGATGCCAGCACCAGGAACAACAGACGGCTGGTGAAACAGGCTGCGGCAAGGACACCGTGGGATCAAGGGACAGGTGAGTGGCTGATTTTTAAAAGTCAACAGCTACAGTTTTTGAAGCTGCTGACTTGTATTTTTTTAGAGTGTGATTGGAACTCAGCTTTAACTTTTTTCATTACAATTCCATACAAAATTTTAACATATATATTCGCCCCCTCTAAATAATGCTATCCAAGTACAGCAGTAATAAGGGCTTGTATCCATATCCCTCTAGACTTGCCACCATGTTGATAAAAGCACAAGGCAATGCTTTATTTGTAAGTACAATTTTCCTACTGAACAATAGTATTGACAAATAACAAAAGTTATTAAGGATTACAGTGGAGAAAATTACGGCAGTCCCACAGTTCCAGTTTTATCTTAATTATTCTTTTGTAATTTAGAAGCCACACTATAAAAATGATGGGGGATTTTGCTAAGTAAAATTATTTCTTTATAGAGTCTTTTCCTCAGGGCATGGGAAGGGAGAGTGCATAAGATACTTTACTTAATATTTCATTTTTTGGTAAATGCTGGAAAATGTAACTACCTAACAGTTTCAGAATTTTTTGTTGGGGGGGATGCCGTTGATAGTGTATCTGGTTTGAGTTATTAAACCTGCACACCTACTGTGGCCTTTAAAAGGGGTATCCACTGTTGCAGTTAGATTTATTTAGTAATTTCATACTATGGAGAACACAGCCAGAGTAGTAGTGATAAAGGTAGTGTGAGTACCCACAATGGGGCAAGAATAAAGCCAGGAATTATGGCAGGGAGAAATTGCTGTTGTAACAAATAAGACAAATAAGAAGCCAGTGGCTGGTTCCACTCACTAATCTCCACCTGAATAACTGAAATATATTTTTCAGATCAGATGACCTTTCAATAAGCTAATGAATAAAAGAAAATGCGTTTTATTCAGTAAACTTAAATCAGATTGCTTATTCTGAGTTTCTGCTTTTCATTTCACTTGGTTATTGTACATTTACAGGAGAGCTCAAAGGGCCAATTAACCACTTCAGCTCCGGAAGATTTTTTATTAATACTTGTAATGGCGTTGATCAGCAACTTATAGTGGGACTGTGATAGTGCAGCAGGCAATCTGACACTAAGTGATGCTGGGTGGGAACTGACTAAATTACACTGTCATTTCCAGTGACACTAATACAGTGATCAGTGCTGATACTATATAGTACACTCACTGTCACTGTACTAATGACACTGACTGGGAAGGGGTTAACATCTAGGGGCAATCAAAGGGTTAACTGTATACCTAACCAGTGGAATAAGTGGAATATGTGCTGCTTTTAATAAGCTATGTGACTGTTTTATCTCCCTTTGCAGGAACTAAAAAACAGCCACACCACTGCTCTCCATTCAGAGCCCTGTGTTGTTTGTCAACACAGGGCTCTGAACTGTCATTCAATAAACTAATCAGCAGGTCCCAGCCATAAATCCTAGGCCAGGACTTTCTGATCAGCTTGTGCTGTAGAGAATGACAACACAAAAGGGGCGACCGGCATGTGCCCACTACCCAGAAATGCCAGATTATGTACATGTACATGATCTGGAACAGTGGGGCTACTGTGTGTGTGTGTGTATATATATATACATATATATATATATATATATATATATATATATATATATATATATACACACTATATTGCCAAACATATTGGGACGCCTGCCATTACACGCACATAAACTTTAATGGCATCCCAGTCTTAGTCCTTAGGGTCAATATTGAGTTGGCCTACCCTATGCAGCTATAACAGCTTCAACTCTTCAGGGAAGGCTGTCCACAAGGTTTGGGAGTGTGTCTATGGGAATGTTTGACCATTCTTCCAGAAGCGCATTTGTGAGGTCAGGCACTGATGTTGGACAAGAAGGCCTGGAAAGCATGAAATTGTCCAAAATGTCTTGGTATGCTGACGCCTTACATGTTCCCTTCAGTGGAACTAAGGGGCCAAGCTCAACCCCTGAAAAACAACCCCACACCATAACCCCCCTCCACCAAACTTTACACTTGGCACAATGCAGTCAAGCAAGTACCGTTCTCCTGGCAACCGCCAAACCCAGACACATCCATCAGATTAACAGAAAGAGAAGCATGGTCCATCACTCGAAAGAACATGTCTCCACTGCTCTAGAGTCCAGTGGTGGCGCGCTTTACAACACTGCATTTGATGCTTTGCATTGCACTTGGTGATATAAGACTTGTATGCAGCTGCTTGGAATGGAAACCCATTCCATGAAGCTCTCTATGCACTGTTGTTGTGCTAATCTGAAGACAATCTGACTCTGCAGACAGTTGGCGACTTCTGCACACTGTGCGCTTCAGCATGCGCTGACCCCGCTCTGTTATTTTATGTGGCCTACTAATTCATGGTTGAGTTGCTGTTGTTCCCAGTTCCTTCCACTAACAGTTGACTGTGGAATATTTAGTAGCAAGGAAATTTCACAGATGGATTTATTGCACAGGTGGCAATCTATCATGGTACCACGCTTGAATTCACTGAGTTCCTGAGAGTGACCCATTCTTTCACAAATGTTTGTAGAAGCAGTCTGCATGCCTAGGTGCTTGATTTTATACATCTGTGGCCATGGAGGTGATTGGAACACCTGAATCCAGTGATTTGGAGAGGTGTCCCAATGCTTTTGGCAATAAAGTGTATATTGTGACATGGAGTAGTTAGCTCCCATGGTATATGAGTTTATACCATGACTTCTCAACAGACAGGAACTATTTTTAAGGGCCTGGTAGCCAAGTTTTATTAAAATGGCAGAAAGCAAAATAACAGTCCAACACAATGTTTCCCACGCAGGGGAACTTCTCCACCTTCAGCAGAATACAAACACTGGAACACACCGAGGAACCTGGCTCATAAGATCACTCAGCTTCAACTTCAGTACCATACTGCACCTCTTACCAGTCTCTCAGACTGTGTTGTCCAGCTCTCTTGGATGCTTGGCTCTCTAGTCTTTAGTCACAGCAGCCCGTTGCATGGCCTACCTCTGGCCTATGGATTGGGGTTCTCCTGACACATTGATAGGAACCAACCTGACTCCTGGAACTGAGACCCTTTGTCTTTTGGCTTCTGGATGGGCCCTATGACCCCTCAACGAGACCTTCCATCTTCCTCACTGTTAGCTGTCTCCAAGCTGGGAGCTCTTAGCTATCCTCAGATCTATGTACATAACGAACCTGCGCACCTGTGTACTCAGCCAGGTCACAGGAGCCTAGCAAAGTCCAGACACAGGATTGAATGTTCCAATCCAGAACTATAGAATCTGGAAAAAGCAAATACACAGCTTTCTCTGTCCAGAAACACTAGTCTGGAACGTCACATGTATCCTAAATGCCAATCCTGTGTCACAGCCTCGTCTTGTCACTATTGCCTCATCCTGTCACTACCAGGGGCGGACTGACCATTTGGAAACTCGGGCACTGCCCGAGGGCCCAGGGTCAGTAGGGGGCCCCATGAGATGCCCCTGGTACCTTTTTCGTAGGCTTTTTTGAATTTGGGCAAGGACACAGGGGCTCCATGATCCCCTATTGCCTGGGGGCCCCATGAGTTGTCAGTCCGCCCCTGGTCACTACTGCCAGCATGTAACAGTACATACAGTATACAACACATTTTGTATACAAACCAGAACTGAAACAACTCTTCAGTTATATTAGCTTAAGAAATATTCAAAGATAGCAGTACAACAAGGTTCAAAACAAGCTCATTTCCTTGTCAATCAGTATGTCAAGTGAAGAGTAAACAGTTGGACTTGTTGCTGCATGTTTTTCCTGTTATAGGTAAAATAGATTTTATTTGACTAAATGCATTGCATTAGAAGTTAGTAAATAACTGCATACTTTTTTTTGTTAAAGAAAAAATTCTCCTAAATTTAAAAAAATGAAAAAAAGCCTCAGGTTTGGTTTTAAGTGTCCTTTGTAAACATATTTATTTAAAAATTAGCTAATATTTCTTTCCTAAAAATTGTTTTGCTGGAACAGCTTTTAATGCTTTTTATGGGTTTTGCTGCTGGTGATTAGTCTGCAAGCAGCTCATGCTGCAGGTTTGAAGCCTCTGTGAATTATTGAGTGAATGTGCACAGGAAATGCAAACATGTTTGCTATATAAATCCCATGATCACAAGCACATCTGAGCATTTAAGCATTACACAGATTTTTTTTTATAGGATAGCAGATTAGGCTCAGCTCATAACTTTGTAATTTAAAACAGAGGTGAAGGATGCCACCAAGACTGGGCAAGTAATCTGTCAACCTTGGTAGATTCTGGAATAACTGCTGTTTTGAAAAAGCATCTTTGAGCTGTTGAGATCTCATGTGGCCTGCAGAGCCTCAAAAAAACTTGTTTTAGCATAATAAGCATTTTTGTGGTGACTTCTGTAGCTAGGTGGCTAGATTTTATGTAGTGGGCAATGTAATATTAATAAACATGAGTTAGTTTACGTTCTATTCCAGGGTTGAATATAAATATGTGAGATTGTGTGTGTTTTTTTCGTTGTGTTTTTTTTTCTATATTTTTGGAGAATTTATAACAGTTAAAAAGATACTAACCTACATTTAAATGTAATCCAATATTAAGGCATTAGGATAACATGCTGTGGACTAAAAAAAAATTGCATGTAGGTTACTGAAGCATCATCATCAGAGATTAGTTCAGGCTTCTCTAACAGGATTATAGAATTAGTGATTTTTTTTTAAAGAATAAGAGAATATACATGTTCTGAAGCAAATAAGGGAATACATAGTTCAAGATAATTGATGTAATTGAACACATTGGGGCTGCTCCATTAAAACTACAAAAAACTCTAAATGAGTTGTTGCTCATAGCGACCCATCAAAAGTTCTGTTTTTTCCATAAAATGTAATGTATGAAAGGTGTATTTAATTGTAAATTTTATTTGTAAAATTTGATTGCATTTTTGTCTTAATTCGATTTTATTGAATTGTAAAGAACCTGTTACTTTCACATTGTTTTTCAGCTTTGAATTTTAGATTAATGTATAGTGATGGGCTGTATGTTCAAGTCAAATGTTAGTTTGCCTCGAATATTGGCCGTTTGTGTGTTCGGCACCCCACAATGCACTGTGCCCTGACAGTGCATTTTGATTGGCCAAAACAATGCACCTGACCACAGGCCAGGTGCAATGCTTTGGCCAATCACAGCACATGATGATGTCACAGGGGGTGGGGTGACCCCACCCCCTTGTGACATCATCACTCTATTTACTGTAACTTTCATCTTGACGCAGCTGTCAGACGGCAAGAGCCAGCATCGAGAGCGAATAGTTTTTTTTGGGTTTTTTTGGGTTGGCGGTGGCAGCGGGCATCATGATTGACATTGGATCTACTTCGGGGGACATTTTTTTAATTTTTGTTTTTAATAAAGGACTTGTCAAAGACTGTCTCCTGTCATTTTTCCACTACACTTTTTTTTTTAGTGTATGGGTAGTAGTACCATGTACCCCCATACTCATTCACATGGGGGGGTCTGGATCTGGGGGCCCCCTTGTTAAAGGGGGATTACAGATTATGATAAGCCCCCCCACCCACAGACTCCCACAACCACTGGCCATGGTTTTGGGGAAGAGGCCCTAGTCCCGAACAACATGGGGACAAAGTGCGTTGGGGGATGAGGGCATGTGGCCTGGTATGGTTCAGGAGGGGAAGTGCTCACTCATTCCTCCCCCCTTTTCCTGCCCTTCTGGGCTGCATGCTTGGATAAGGGTCTGGAATGGATTTTGGGGGGGGGACCCCCAAGCCATTTGTTAAAAAATGTTGGTGTGGGAGTTCCCCTCAAAATCCATACCAGACCCAAAGGCCTTGGTATGGATGGGGAGGGGGACCCCATGCATTTCTTTTTAATATTTTAATTTCCAGTCAATGCCAGCAATTCTTTTTACATTCAGCTGTCAGTGGGGAACCCCGCTGTCAGTTGAAACAATACAGAATGTTTTTGGCTGTGCAGTAGTTTAGTGAATACTCAGATTCTGCTTATTGAATTGTCCCTTCTGTTTGAAGTTCGCGGTCGAACTTTTGTTATAAAATTTTTTTAAAAAGGACTCGTGAGCCAATATAGTGACTTTCACCTTCAGAATGTGTAACAAAATACTATTTTTTAAAAAATGAATAAAATCATAAAATAAACCAAAAATAAAAACAATATATGGTTCGCAAACACTTCACACCCAACTCATATAATAGTGTATATAATAGTAAATAAATAAATTATTGTGCTGCGCTCCCTAAAAACAAAAACAGCATGTGCATATATATCAGTTTTAAAAACATGCAATAACCCTCTTAATTGTGTTCCACTAAAAATCCACCCATGCAGCAAAAACATCCTAATATAATTCACAAAAAATCCTCATAAAAAATCACCCATGCATCAAAAAACAGTGCTGCTATAAGGAACTTGGAAACCTGGAATTAATCCATTTGATTGAAGCTGATTTATGGGAAAGAGGACTTATGTTTATTATACTGTGATGATTTTTGATGCATGGGTGGGATAAACTGCGTGTATTAGCCTGATAGGCTGTGAATATAGGTGTGCATATAATAGAGCAGCAGTGTTGCTATAAGGAACTTGGAAACCTGGAATTAATCCATTTGATTGAAGCTGATTTATGGGAAAGAGGACTTTTGTTTATTACACTGGGATATTTTTTGATGCATGGGTGATTTTCTATGAGGATTTTTTATGTATTATATTGGGATGTTTTTGCTGCATGGGTGGATTTTTAGTGGAACACAATTAAGAGGGTTATTGCATGTTTCTGAAAATTGATATATATGCACATGCTGTTTTTGTTTTTAGGGAGCGCAGCACAATCATTTATTTACAAACTTTTGTTATAGTTGAATGTTTGACTACAAACCGAACAGGGGGGTGTTCAGCCCATCACTATTAATGTAGTCATTGCTATGAGCTGATAATGGACATGTGTGAATGTTTAAATGATACTACTTACTGTAGTAGCACAGGATCCTAAAAATATCTGTTGTCCTCATGTTTGCCCCAGAAATGGTATTAATAAATAATATTTTTGTGGCAATTGTAGATTTTAGGCATGATTTGTTATTGTTAAACTACACTTTACCCATGCAAGGCATGCCACAGGTTTACTATAATCTTGTTTCCCCTGTAGCACATGCTCACCTTTCCATCACACCCCAGCATGTAGGTATGCAATAGGGTTATTCCTGACCTCCTTTTACAAAAGCTGATTTCCAGGCTTTCTCTAGCTCAAAATGTGAGCCACGTACCCAGGGGAGGACTGACCATTTGGAAACTCGGGCACTGCCTGAGGGCCCGGGGTCAGTAGGGGGCCCCATGAGATGCCCCTGGTACCTTTTTCATAGGCTTTTTTGAGTTTGGGCAAGGACACAGGGGCCCCATGATCCCCTATTGCCCGGGGCCCCATGAGTTGTCAGTCTGCCCCTGACCCCTGGTACCTTTTTCATAGGCTTTTTTGAGTTTGGGCAAGGACACAGGGGCCCCATGATCCCCTATTGCCCGGGGGCCCCATGAGTTTTCAGTCCGCCCCTGCACGTGCCTTGAACAAGTATGTAGTCAGTGAAGTCAGAGTCAAGTCAGAACTCCAGATATGTGGCTTAAAGAATGGGCAGCTAGGCAACTAGTGTTTTTAGATGAAAAGCTCTGCAAAAGGAACTGAAATATTTATAAATAAAGTTTTCCTTTAATGCCAGTGTGCTCCTTTAGGAGTTCTTCCAATAAATGTCTATACAAAAGATAGAATAATTGTTTATTCTGCACATATTTAAACAGGTTAGTAATGCTCTGTTTGTAAAACAATTTGGAATTATAAGAAAATATTGGCTGTAATTGGTTAATTAAGATTTATTTATTTATTTATTTGATCAATGCAACGGGCACTTTGAACATTGCTTGGGGTCCTCTCTTTATTTGAATGGGCTGCCAATGCACCACAAGGAACCAAAATTCAGACATGCACCATTTTTTCCAATGTAGATCACCTCCATACACAGTAGTGCATTACCAAATATTGTGGTGTACTGCAACACAAGTTTGTTTATGCATGTTGTGTTGCCGTGAGTTGCAGTAATGTGTATGTTACCTCAATGCATAGGTCTGAAAGGACACTAAGCGTGGTCTTTTTGGAGAAGCAGGACTGCATTATACAGTAACCAATCAATCATTTTGAAGTAAACTTACAAACATCTATGGTCGGAGTATTTGTGTCTAGCTGGTTACTGTAAGTTATTCTATGTGTTTGCACATTGCCCTTTGTAATAAAATAAAATAAAATACATTGTTGAGATATTAACCCTTTCTTTTTTTTTAGTTTTAGTAATAGTGTTTACCAGGAATGACAGTGCAAATTAAACTGTTGACAGTTGTTATTGGGACAGGTCACTCCCAGTGGAGACATCTGTCCCAGTGACAGCTGCAAAAGATGAAGTTTTTGCCTCATTTTGGATGATTTCCTCCAGCATCATGTTAAGTCACAGTGACACATCTGAGTTTGAAATGTGAAAGGAAATGTTAGCAATGCAGCGGTGTGGATTTACTAAAACGGGAGCACACTGAATTTGGTGCAACTGTGCATAGTAACCAATCAGCTTCTAAATTGGTTACTATGCACAGTTGCACTAGATTCCGTGTGCTTAGTTTTAGTATATGCCCCCCTCCCCATGTAAATACTTAGTAAAGCGCATATTCATTGCATTCGATGAAAATTGTATACATCAGTAATATTTGAAAATGTTATTTTTTTTTCAGAAATTTTACAGTAGTGAATTCAAAGATCATTGTAGTTACTATCCATCCAGAGCCAAAATCTACAGATGCCTTGGTAGAGATTGAGCTTGCTCACCTGAACAATGTAAGTATTTATTTGCTTTTACTGTAAAAACACCAGCTTGTTGTTTTATGATAAACTAAACTCAGTAGATGTATTATAAATATTTTTTTGTAGGTTTGATAATTAAACTTACATCTACAGGGGTGTGGAAATTTTTGAAAAAACTACTTGTCTAGGGACTAAATCGGTGCCCCAATCTACTTCTCCCTCATGACAATCTACTTGTCCTGATAAAAAAAAAAATTAACCAAAACTGTATTTAAATCTTCTTTAAGTAATGTTTGGGGCTTTTAAAAACAAAAGGGGCTTCATGGCAACGTAAACATTTATCTCTTTCTCCCCTCCCTGCCTGTCTCCAGCACCGCACCGCACCTTGGGACTAGCAGGGAGGGGAGAGACCTTGCAGTGTAAGCACTGATTGGGTGCTTGTCAGGAAAAGGGGAGTGTCGGGCTTATCCTTTATCCCTTTTGCTGCCAGAGTTGTTTTTGCATTTTTTGCACACATTTAAAAAATCATTTAAGGCCTGAAGATTACACAAAACTCCAAAATATTATGTTTTCTGAAATCAGAGACCCTAGAGAATAAAATAGCAGTAGTTCCAATTTTTATGTCACACAATATTATCACAAAGGTTTCAGTAAACTATACACTTAAGTTAATTTTAGGGCACAAGAAGCAATAAATCATCCAATTTTATGGTAAAATATAAAAGATGAGGTTGCATCAAGTAAATAGATATCCAACATGTCAAACCTTACATTTGTGTGTGCTCGTGATATGGCAACAAACTTTAGTGCCCTATATTTTCTATAGGTGACTCTTTTAAAGCCCGTTATAGGTCATCAGTTTAGCATTATGGAGGAGGTCTCGTGCTAGAATTGTTCTCTTTTTTGAGACATCCAGGGTCTAAAAGACCTTGCATTTCCCCCCGTGCTCCACTGAATGTAATACAGTGCACATCGCACTGCATTACATTATTTTCCAGCCTCCATGCCCGGGAATCTGTCAATGGGGACCCGGAAGTGGCATCACATCACTTCCGGGTCAGGACAAGAAAGGGAGGGGAGCAGATGTGTCTGCTCTCCTCCCTCCCCTGTACCCGCTGGCAGCCACTGACTGGTCCCAGACCCACAGATGGGCAGACAGAGACTGGGACATATAGCGGGCGGGGGGGGGAGGCAGGGACATGGGGCTGTGTGGAAGCAATCATGCGGCAGTGCTGCTGCTCGAATGCTTCCACCTAACAGGTGAGCCCTGTTGCTTGCCCGTAACAGGACTAAGGGACTAAGGGTGCCCAGCGCCCAGAACTACATGCCCCGGGCGCCAGGAGATATGAATTCACCATCCCTGATCTACTTATCTTATATTCAGATTATGTACACTTTTATGCACATAATGGCATCACTACCATGTAAGAAGATATGAGAAGCTGTTCAATGCTCAGTGGTCTTGTTGTACTAAGGCTGACTAACCACTTCTCTAGATTTATTAACAACTATATACTGTGAAGGCCAACCCAAGCAATCTATCAGGTAGTTAAACCAATAGGCCCTAACCCTAAATAGTTGATATTAATTATAAGAACAATTGTACAAACAAAGTATAGCATATGTGGCCAGACCAGTAATAGAAGAAATTTTATGAACAGAAAAAACTAATTCAGAAAATAATTTGTTGAGCTGTTATTGCTTGTGTTCTGGGATGCAAGGGCAGAGCAAGAGGAGTGGTGTTCTTGAAAAGTCACAGGAAGCCCCTAGGCCTCTAGCTAAACTTCAGATTTCTATATTAATCTTTATTTGCTCCCTAAAACTATCACGTAGCTTATAAAACATTTCACATGGGCCTCGATGTGATTTTGCTGTTACAATTTTATTTTGAAAAAAACATGACCGGCATCTGGACACAGCTGGATTGATTAACTCCAGTTTCTCTTTATACAGTAGATGCTTGATTTAAGGCACTTACAGTTTAGCACAGTTTATTAATGTGCCTAGTGGTGACTGCATTTTATGCCATACGTGCAGTGAAAACGTGTGGATTTAAAACAGTAAAGTGTTTATAGTGTAATTTGGTTAATGACAAGCAAGAAGTATTTGTTATTCGGTGTTAAAGTGGAGCAGCTGCCTTTGCACACAGTTCATTTTGAAAAGGTAATGTACAAGGAAGGAAGAAGGATGTGTAATACCTCCAGAATGATATCAGAGAACACTTTTTAAATAGACCTATTTATACGGTGTTTGCAAAATAGCTGATTAAACTGATGGCTTGGGAACCACACTCATTTTTCTTAGAGTCTGAAGCACTTTAGCTCTTTACATCAATTAGTGGAGTCTCCTCAATTTATCTTTTAATGAGGGTCAATTGCTTTCAGTACCAGATAGCTAAAAGGCCATTTTCTACTCTTCAATTCTATTTGCTTGGCTTAGAAAATGGCAATTCCCTATCTGTTTGGTGCATAGAACCTTGTCATATGATAGATAAAGAAAACATTCAATAAACTATCATAAATGTGTTTGCATACACCATCAATGATTTATGCTTAACAAGGAAACATGTTCCATCTATGTGTAGCACTTGTGTATGCTGTTGCATCTGCAGTGTATGATTTATGATTTGTTAAATGAAGCCTGTTCATTATTCATGTAAATATATGGGTTTTTTACTAGTAGGTAACTATATCCACTTAACATGTAAATTGGCCTTACATCTCTGTGCTTATACTTAATTTGTATAACTGTTTATCTGTTGAATGGTATTCGTGAGTACAAATAAATTGAAAGAAATCTATTGATGTTTATAAAAGTCACATCTGACATCATAGTTTTTTTTTTTTTGAAAGGTGTTTATTTAACATTTTGAATTGAGGCTTACAAAACTGACATCATAGTTTTAAATAAAACATATGGAGCTTCATTTATAAATATACAAACTCATTTCTGCCCATTTTGTTGTATGGTTTGGTCAAATATTTATTCATGAAATTTCTAAAATACGGTATAGTTCATTAATTTTGTTTTGTTTGCATACTGACTAGATCAGAGTTGTCAGAGACTGACTTTGCTAACTAGTGTCTCTGTATTTTCTGGTGTTTTTAGTATACTTATAGTGTATATATACACTCAATTTATGAAATTCTGAACTAACACTACTTCAAAAAATGTCAAGCTATTGAGTAACAGAAATTAGAGATGTTTTAATTAACAAAGGACAAACAGGAAGCGGGGAAAGTTTCCTGGGATGAAAAAGCAGACAGCTATTTCAAATAGGCAATAATGGAAAAGTGGAGAATTCTTCCAAATGATGCATGGGAATGTAAGGAACTCCAAATGATGAATAAAAAGTAGAAATTATTTCAAATGAGGAACAGAAAGTGGAGAATGCTTTCAAACCATGGAGAGAAAATTGAGAACTTTTTAACACAACACGGAACAGAGCAGAATATTGTGGAATATCATCACCACTGTTGTACAGGATGTCTATAGCTCTGTCTGTCAATTGACTGTTTTGAAGAGTTCTCTTTTTTCTGTTAATCATCTTGAAAAGTACTTTTCTGCTTTGAAAAAGTATATTTATGTATGTTCACCAATCTGGAATTCTTTTTAAGACATGCGCCAACTTTATTAGGTCATGTTTAACTATAATGTGAAAATCTCTAACTACAATTTGACATTTTCAAAGAAAACCAAAAGAGGAAGTCTGTGTAAAAGCATACGTCTTATCTAGATTTGTTAAATTTAGCTGAACATTTCCAGGATTCAAGAGCAACTTTAACCTCTTTCCGTCCGGGCCATTGCCGATAAACGGCCAGACGTGAGTGCTGCCGATGCAGGTGGATGTTACTAAACATCCCCCCGCATCCATTGCTTGTGCGTGCTCCCTGGGATCGTGCTGCACTGCGATCGGTGCTCACTGTGTCCTCCAGACAGATCCCTGTACGGGACCTCTGTGAGGTCCCAATTCATGTGATCACTGATTGGCCAACCAGACAGCATTGAACCAGGATCCTTCCTCTGGACACAAGCCTCCTCTGCAGCAACACTTTCACTGGGGTCCTGGGAATCCTGTATTTCTGGTAAGCCTTCTGTTGCTTTTTCCTTGGTTGCTCAAAATTAATTGAGCTACGAATCTTCACATCACTGTTTGGTTTTGATCCTTATAGTGTTATTTCACCTTTTGGATTTGAGCTTTCACTTCCTTGTTGCATCACAGAAGAGGGTGTCATAGGGTGTGTTCAGAGTGGTGAACACACCCTATCACATCCTCCTCTGCGATGCAACAAGCAATTGAAAGCTTTTGGGAAGTGGTCTACAGGAAGTGAATACTGAGAGACTATCTACAGGAAATTATGCAATCTGAAAATCCATTCAAAACCACACAGAACCTGACAAAAAATTCAAAATCTTGTGGATAAGAAAAATCATGCTGTAGCTACTAAATCCCAACAGTGAAAGTGCACTTTGACAATCAAATCCTAAAGGTGAAATAGCACTATAAGGATCAAATCCAAACAGTGATGTGAAGATTCCTAGCTCAATTAATTTTGCGCAACCAAGGAAAAGCAACAGAAGGCTTACAAGAAACACAGGATTCCCAGGACCCCAGTGGAAGCGTGGCTGCAGAGGAGGTCTGTGTCCAGAGGAGGGATCCTGGTTCCATGCTGTCTGGCAGATCCATGTAAAGGGGCTTCCAACAGATTCCTATTCAACATATTGGGCATTAATCATGCGCATCTGGTGAATGCGCGTTTCTTACAAATCTTTCTCACGGATTAAGCCACATGGATTGATTGGATGTCACAAGTGCATTAGGACTTTTATGGAGCACTGTATGCTGACCTGATCTCATCAAGCCTTCACTAATTTATGAACACTTTTTTTGTTATGAGACTTCTCACAGTATCACATTTATTTTTGGCGCCCAACCTAGCGTTTCATTCACTTATATTGTATATCACTATTTAATTATGATTAATTGATCTAATAATATTATTTATTATATTACACATTTATTCGTATATTTACATTTATTAATATAGCGCTGCACTGTTTTTTTAGATTAGTTGCAAGGCTTTAGGGTTCCTTTTTTCAGTGCATATGCAGCTTGCACAATTTTTGTCCTTAGCGCTCGTTGATCTTTGTTTGATTTACATTTAAAAGACAGGGATTTGGGTATTTTTTCAACTATAGAGGCTGTGACCCTTACATGGTTTGGCTTCCACATGTTATTGTGAGATTGGAGTCTGCCTTTCAGGCTACTTGGCAGCTCATTGAACATACAGTATATTATCAACCCCAAGTCTATAAATGTTGTGAATAAATCCTAACCAACAGAAGCATGCATGTAATTAGTGAAGGCACTACGGGGAAGAAACTGGCTGGTACATAATGGGAGCTATGACCCTTGAGCCTCAGAAACTATAAAAACCGTACTACTAGATCATAATACATTCACAATAATATGACCATAATGCATTCATCTTATATTTCCACAATACTTTCATCCTAAAGGTCACATGCACAATTTCTTTTGTTGGTACCCAAACATTATACATGAAATATTATGTAGGAGAAAAGCAACAACTAACTACAGTCACTGGACTTGTCCCATACCTCTTCAAGTGACTCTGCACAGCTCAAATTAATGTTTAAAAAAGACCCGCTGGCATATATAACTTTAATATGCAACCAATTTTAATTTCCTTTACTTAAAGTAGTTGTAAAGTCTCAAGGTCTTTTACCTTCATGCATTCTATCCACAAAGGGAAAAACCTTTCTGTTTGCATTAGCCCCCTCAGCCCCCTCATTATTTACCTGAGCCCCACCACGATGCAGCAATGTAGCTCAGAAGCCTCAGCTCTCCGGGAAATTTCCCTCCTCATTGACTGAGACAGCAGTGGGAGTCATTGGCTCCCGCTGCTGTCAATCACAGCCAGTGAGACAATGAAGAGGGAGAGGGGGCATGTGTGAATGGACGTGCAGAGCAGAGGTTCAGGAGCAAGCCTGCTTGAGGGCCAGGAGTGCCAGTGGGGAACCTGAGAAGAGGTGGATTGGGGATGCTCTGTGCAAAACCACTGCAAAAAGCAGGTAAGTATGACATGTTTGTTATTTATTTATTTATTTTTTACTTGCCTTTAACCACCTCCTGCCCGCCATATAGTAGAATGACAGACGCAAGGCAGTTCTCTCGTTCTGGGAGGATGTCATATGACGTCCTCCAATTCTAACTGCGCATGCGCGGCTCCGTGAGCACGTAGTGCAGCGATCAGCGGTGCGCTGTGTCCCTCGGACACAGCGGATCACCGATCAACGGAAAGAGCCAAAGATATCAGCTCAGTCATGTGATCAGTCAGTGCCGCCTATCAGTGCCAGTCAGTGCCGCCTGTCAGTGCCATATATGAGTGCGGCCTTTCAGTGCCCATCAGTGATGCCTGTCAATGCATATCAGTGCCACCTACCAGTGCCTCCTCATCAGTGCCCATCAGTGCCACCTATCAGTGTCCATCAGTGCAGCCTATCAGTGCCCATCACTACAGCCTCATTAGCGCACATCAATGAAGGAGAAAAATCACTTATTTACAAAATTTTATAACAATAACTAAGAAAAAAATTTTTTTTTTCAAAATTTTCAGTGGTTTTTGGTTTGTTTAAGAAAAAAATAAAAACCCAGAGTTGATTAAATACCGCCAAAATAAAGCTCTATCTGTCACAAAAAAATTAAAATTTCATATGGGTACAGTGTTGCATGACCGCGCAATTGTCATTCAAAGTGCAACAGCGCTGAAAGCTGGAAATTGGTCTGGGCAGGAAGGGGGTATAAGTGCCCTGTAGACTAGTGGTTAATATTATTTTAACATTAAACTGCAGCATCACATATATTGGTATGTTCTTATATATATGTTTTAATATGATTGAATGAAACCATTTTCAATTGATGCTATGGTTTACAAATATGTTTGTGATTTTAAATGTATATGTTTTTTATTTCAACCAAAAGTATTACATTATTCTAATGTTTATGTGACACCTTTAGGCTTTCTAGGCTGTATAACAGACACAAAACATTATTTTCCAAGTAAAACTATGTTTACATAACTTATCAGAAATAGTCCAAATTATCTGGATGTTTTATGTAGAAGCTGAGGATTTAGGTGTTACTAGATACAATGCGTAGGTATGGCATAATTTAAATTTGTATGGTTTCATCTTCTCTACTATTTTAGTGTTTTGCAGTCAACTTTGAAGTTGTCTTTACATCTTATATTATAAAGGCCACTATAAGGTGATAGAGCCATCACAAATTAATGTTTTTATGATTACAATTTATGGTATGGTATTTGTGAGACCAGTAATATCAGGACATCATGATGATGCAATTGCTTATGCACTTCAGAAGACTTATCAGAAAGCAGAGGAAGACACCAAAGTCATATTTTAACGAAACAACAACAATATACAGTGCCCTATAAAGAGTATTCTTCCCTTTAGAAAAGTGAAAGGTTGAGTGTTATAGCAGCACTGAATTACAGTGGGGATAAAATAAGAAATCTAAACCTAAATAGCTTACAATGTAGCATCACCAAATAAATGATTGCTTAAAGTATATTTCCCCTTTTGAAGTCAATTTGGAATAACACATACTTTATATCATTACACTTTCTCATTCACATAACACAATTTTTTTTAAAATGCTGCTTACCCTCTTATTTAGTTTTACTTGCCTAAAAATCCAGCATAGCTCTCTCTTTCTATAAAATGTTAGAGAAGTGGCTGGGGAGTCAATGTTTCCCATAATTAACCCTGTCTGTACTGTGCTGGAAGGTCGTGTTATCCATCTGTCCATACAAAGTTTAAAGTGATATTAAAGGCAATTTTTTAAAAATTACAAACATGTTATACTTGCCTGCTCTGTGAAGTGCTTTTGCACAGAACAGCCCCAATCCTCCTGTTCTCAGGTCCCCTACCGGCGATCCTGGCCCCTCCCTCCTGCCGAATGCCCCTAAATCAAGTAGCTAGCTATGGGAGAAACCAAGCAGGCTTGCTCCTGAGCTGCTGCTCTGGTTGTGCATTAACACACAGAGCTGTGGCTCACCCCCACCCCTGTCTCTCTTCAATTTCTCACTGACTGTGATTGTTGTCTTAGGCAATGAGGAGGGAGAGTCATGAGGCCCAGAGAAATGAGGCTCTCGTACACAATGCTGGATCGATATCAGGGTCAGGTAAATATTAGGTGTGGCTAAGGAGGCTGCTGTACACAGAAGGTTCTTTACCACAAGCAGGCTGCTGCAAGTCTATTACTCCTTCTCTTACATGCGTAATACTTTATATTAGTGACCATGTGGTGTCAAGCCACTTTAAAGAGTACTTTAAAAAAAGTAAATAAATCCTATGTAAGTATGATAGTGCATTCACTTACGTGAGAATTGTCTTGGTATGTTTAATACAAGTCAAAACTATTATATCTATCAAAGTGAATAATTGTCTTGGTCAGACAAATCATTGTAAGTAATCAGTTTTAGTTCTACACTGGAATTTGCTATTTGTAGAACAGATGATTGAATCTTACTGATTGATATGATTTCTTCTTTTTTTTTTTTGCATTCAGCTTTGAGTTGTTTCTGAGTTCCTTTTGAGTTGCTGAGTTCTATTTGGTTTGCTTCCTTTCTTTTAAGTTGCTTCTGTTTTCCTTCATAATTTCATCTATCTTTTTACATTACAAATATTCATATTTAGTAACTAAATATATACGGTACACACACACGCGCGCGTGTGCACAATACATCAATTTTTCAAAGGAGAAAGGAACACTCATTGGTTGGTTCATGTATCCTTCATGAGGCTCAGATCAGTTCCTCTCCATAATCCAAAATGTCAACCAGAATTCACACAATACCTTCTCTACTGGTAAGCAGACAATACACTGGAAAGTGTAGGCAACTTTTATCCATCTTCCAATCCCAAAACATGGTCTACCTGATTGAGATAACATAATTTCAAAGGTTTTTATATTTATATGGCAAGAATGTTGGCAGGTTGCCTTGATCTATTAAATAGTTTTTGCAATCTGAAGATGGCTGAAAGTACTAGAAATTTCGGGTGGCTTAAAATTTAATTGCAGTTCCTAGATTCCAGGGACACTTCATTTAAAGTGAACCTAAACACAAAAACAAAAATGTTATATATTGCAATTTACCAGTCTTTAGATGAGATTCCTGATTAGTTTTCTTTTTTCTGCCTTTTTTTTCTTTACTTTTACGTGGTAATCTAATGAAAAGCTCACTTCCTGTCCCAGTTAGGCTTTTCTCACAAAATCTATTTTATCTACTGAGGGAGCCATGGTTGCCACCCTAGGCTGTTTTCCGATTTGAACTACAAGGAAATCTTACTTTCTATATCTTGATTGCATGAGGAGGGGGAATTTGTAGCTCATAAAAGATAACCTGTACGAATGATAACATTGGGATTTCAGTTCAATGCACAGGAAGATTTATATACTGTGTTTATATTGTGAAATATATATATTCTTACCAACAAAACAAAAAAGAAAAATGCTAAACTACCTGGCTCTTTTCAGCAGCACCAGTGCCTTGTTCCCACTGCCCTTCTTACTGGTTCCTCTCCTGGTTCTCTGGGTTCTCCTGGCTCACTCAGCCTACAGTTACAGCATCCCGCTCCACAAGCCCACTGCCTCATCTCTCGATATGGGATCTCCTGGCACCCCAGTCTCTCTTACTCCACCAAGACTCAGAGATCCCTGGACTTGCTTAGTTGCCTAGGTTTTCTTAGTCTCCCAGACTCACTCAGCTGTCTTGACTCTTGACATGGAGTACTGTTGGAGAGATTCTTAGCCTGGGTGACTGGGAGAGTCACTGGCTGAGTTGATCACTTCTTCTCCAAATGGCAGCACACTACTGTCTCATGACAGGGGACACACACCTATCTCCAAACATGGGCCCTGAGCTATGGCCAGCTACTTGCTAATAATGAGTGTGGATACCTGCATACTGCAGGTCTGTAATAATACCTGGACACTAAATTGAAGGCTTCTACCCACCCAAGACACCTTGAAGCCTTCATGCTCCAAACCACAATCTGGTATTATAAGACTGGGAGAAAACCAAATTACCCAGTTTTCCCTACTCAGTCACAACACTCCAGAGCCCCACACTCTGCCTGGTGAGCCCAGTGTTGATGTTCCCTATACACACACAGTGATCGGGCCTGGCACTGTCGCAATAATCATGTGCCATGAATGTTGGTAGGTTGCTGTAATCAGTTCTATTGTTTTGCAATAAGAGGCTGGTTGAAAGTAATTTAAATTGCTAGAATCAGCCATTTCAAACACTTTTTTCAACCAGCTCCTGGCTCTTCAGTAAAAGTGATCCAGGTGACTGTACTGAGAAGGTTTCTTGATCTGCTCTGTGAATAATGAACCTGAAAGTGCTCAAATGTAAGAATTCCCTGGGTTCAAAGTTGTCAAATGTCTGGCTGAAAAGCTGGATAAACAACCGATCATCTGAAGTGGAGGGAAGCAGAGACATTAGGTGTCTAATAGACTCCTGATGTCTACATTACAAAACAAATTACCTGCCCATACTATCACATAGAGGGCTTGTTACCCCCATAACAAGCCCCCTTTGTAAAAGAGGGGACTTTAAAAGCATCCCCATCACCCTATGCACACACACACAAATACAAACATCTGCATAGGGCCCGCACATGTATGTAAACAGCTGTTGCACCACACATGTTGGGTATCGCCTTGAACATCAGGGTAAAAACAATAATTCTAGGGCCATAAGATAAGATAAACTCTAAGCTGATAACCTGTAAATCCTTAGCCTATGGATAATCCTGGGCATTGTAGTCTTACAGTATATATATATCATATACTGTGTATATATATATATATATATATATATATATATATATATATGTCACTGGAAATGCCTACAGCTTTTAAGATGTAATTGAAAGTTGTTTTATTTCTAGTATGTATTAATTATCTATATGTTATGACTGTTCACAGTAAGCTGCTAAGTGCTGAGGGCATTAATTGAACTGAACTGAAGGAAATAACTTTTACTTTAGCATTTGCTCACAAGCAATTTTTGTAAGCTTTCTATTGCAACACAATATATCAGAAGTTATTATTTGGTCAATTTAATGTTAATATTGAAATCTACTACAAGTCATTAAAGACTGCCTTTACATTTTAAAAATGCTTATATAGTTTACCCTATTTTCCGTTTTGTAACTTTTTTCAATAACAAACAAACAAACAAACAAATAAATGAAAAGACAATGTGGGGTTTATTCACTTCAAACAAATTGACTGTGCAGTTGTTTGCATGTAAAAATGCTGTGTTATATTGTTCTTGCATCTGACAAGGTATTCTTTACATAGAGAAGCTTCACCACATTCACTAAGCTCTGGGGAAAATTAGTGCAGCTGCACTTGCAAAGTGCACAGACCATTTCAATTTAGTAAACTGACCCCACTGTTACTTTGCCCATCAGGAAAAAGTGACAATTATGCTAGTTTTCTAAAGGAGTTGAGAATGTTTACACAAAAAGAGTAATGAGTCACTTCAATTATCCAATCATGTGCAAAGCAAATTCTTCTTTATTTGTTTCATCTGTACAGTTTAAGTGAGTTGTCAGTTTTAGTTCCTTTAGCAAATCGTCCTCAATGCCTTTGTAAAACTCATTAATATTCACATTGCCAGTGCTCCCTTGTCACTCCTTCCTCTGTCACAGATACATTAAAATCACCAGAGTTATTTAGTGTTGGATGTTAGTTGGGGCATTAGGTCTCTTTCACTCTAGCTTTTGGGGGGCCAGTAAAACTCCACTGCTACCCCATTCACTGCACAGGCTGTGGATAAGGTGTACACATGCGGCAGCTACAGTGCTTTGGTTTGTGACAGCATTAGGAAGCAAAGCATCTTTTGACAAGTACTACAGCCCTCAAAAGGCAACCCATTCAAGTACATGGTGCCACTCTGCAACCGCCCCCAAAAACACTTGCAATGCATGTGATTGTGTTAAGCTAATGTGAGGTTCAAGGAGTTAAAGCAGGCAGTGAGGAGGCGATATAATGTCTCATAATGTCTATAATGTCAACATCACCTGTCGAATGCTCCCTGTTAACACTTTGCAAATGCTACTTAAATGTGCTGTAAACACCATTGGTGCATTTATGGTGCACCTGTGGTGTGTTTCAATTGAAGCTAATGGAGACATCTGCAAGACATCATCACCTGCCGAACTCTGCAAGTAGCAATGATGCAAGGCAGTGCTAATGTTCCCTGCTTAACAATTTTGAGTGGCATTAATAGGCATTCGAGAAACATTACAAATGCAACCCAAATGCCTATTTTAACACCTGTGTGAAAGACTCCTTAATGTCACTCCTTGACATATGACAGTTCTCACTCCTTGAAATTGGTTGCTGTACCTGAGCACTGTCACATGAGACAGGGTAACATACTCACCCAAACCTAGAGGAAAAGTAGTGAGGCAGGAGTTAATATCAGTGGGCCAGAGGGCCCCTTTGCAAGACACTCTCACTTTTACCTGACTGGGAAAGGTGACAACGTTTTTTTAATATAAATCTTAATATGTAGCAAAATACTTCCCAAAAATTACATCATAATCCACAAAAAACAGAAAAGGCAATAGACAGTCCAAGGTCTTGGCACTGAAAATAAAATGAAGAATCACAGTGATTCAGTGGATAGTGCTTGTGTCTTGCTCTTGACATCTAGGGGTTTAAACACCACTTGGTGTTCTTTATATTTTCGACAATCTCACTATATTTTGTCTGTGTTCTTTAATTTGCTACCACATACATAAAAGAAAAATCTTGTAGGTTGATTTTCTTCTAAACTGGGGCAATCAGGATTATGCCTTGACCTTATTGAAACACTAAATAATATCTGAGTGCAATAACTGGTTAGTTTACCTTAAAAATACCTAAAAAAAAAAATACTCCATGCAGTCTACAAACACCATTTCAAAATGTTAAACTAATTTGATTTTACAAATATTTATTTATGCTTTTCACATACCTATAGGTATTTTGTGCATGGAGTGAAGCCTGCCCCAGCTCCATCCTGTTCTCTTCCCAATGGCAGACCAGCTGTTGAAGCAAGCACTCCCTAGCAGTACAAGAGTGAGTGCCATCCTTCTTCCAAGCCTTGCACATGTGCATTGTGCTTTCTGGTGAACAGATGAGCTCAGCGAGTGTAATGGGAGAGAGAGAGTGTGCCAGCTGCTAATGTCATCTGCGAGTCAAGAGATAGCACTGCACATTTGTGGGGTTCAGAAGGACGTTGCTTGCTCTTGCACCACTAGGGGGCACTTTTCCTAATGGCTGGTCTATCCTAGAGAAGAGAACAGAATGAACTGTAAGACTATTGGAAGTGTTTTGGTTAGACATCACTAGGTCTACAGGTATGGGAAGAGCATAAATGCGTATTTTTTAATCTGATTAGTTTAGCATTATGCAATGCAAAAATTCAGTCCTATGCATATGTACCCTATTGTGCTACCCACATCTACATCCCCCCAAAAAAGCATGCAAAAATAAATAAATAAATATTGCGAAAATAGAGCAAAAATAAAAATTAAATATAAATGATGTCTAGCCGCAGCGCACTCAGTGACCTCTCATACTATTCATAATATAACATCAAAATATCAAAAATAGTGCTGCGCTAGTGTCATCATGATAAATGTGATCCTAAACATCATAAAATGTTCCACATAGTACGACTAATATAAATAACATAATATTGTGCATATAAATCAACACATATATATATATATATATATATATATGTGTTAAGTGCCTATAAGAAATGTCCCAATCACACATAACAAAGTCCAAATATAAATCTGATCATGAGCTATGAGATGTGCTCAAACCCCAAAACTTCACCTTCATGTAGAAATATTCAGCATAAATTCCAGTGCCAAACCATCACCAGGTGAACGCTTACCTTACAAATATGACCTCCTACCAAGTGTTCAGTCAACAGCGCGTTTTGATCCTTCCACCAGGACTGAAAATGATTCCTTTTCTCCAATTAAGGCTCCATTGTTTCATATATATACTGTATATATATATATATCCCCCTCCTTTCAGCTCTGCTTCATAACATGTAAAGAATGTTGCAAATAGTGCCTTATCCTTAATATACTTTATTAGTAAAATCAACAAACATTTATATTGTTGATTTATATGCACAATATTATGTTATTTATATTAGTCATAGTATGTGGAACATTTTATGATGTTTAGGATCACATTTATCATGATCACACCAGCGCAGCACTATTTTTGATATTTTAGCATTATGGAATAATGTGCATGGACACTATAGGGTATTTTTTTAAAGGTTAACTAACCCTTTAAGGAAAATAGACATATCCATTTAAAACATTTAATATGCTCCTTTGCCTAGCCTGACTTTAAAAATACATATGAAAATGAGAAGAAAATTGAGTCAGATAACATGAATAGAGAGCATTGACCTAAATTCAGAATACTTCTTTTGTGTTTTGAGATTCTAGGAAAGAATGTCTGTGGTCTGCCTGTTTGTTTGTCTTATTATTGTTTCATTTTAATAACCACTTTGGCTTTAAAATATAACTAAAGGCAAAACTTTTTTTAGTGGAGAGATGAGAATATCTGTCAGGCTTGTATTGCCATATGTGCCCATTAGGGAGATTCATATTGCCTATTTATCCTGGTTACAGTTATCACTGTGAGTGAATGTAACAGAAAATCCCACATTTTGGGTTGTAACTAGAACAGGAATAAAGGAGAAATCTTCCAATGGGGAAACTAGTTCTGGAGACTCTGGTGACAATCAGGGATTCCCTTACTTTAGAGCGAGGTCCTCTTACTTCCTGTTTTGGCTATAGGGTAGGATGTGAATGGAAATCTCCCCAACACCACCCAGATGGCAAAAAAAAATATCTGGCAGTAGTTATAACCTTCATTTACTCTCTCCAAAATGAAAAAAAAAGTTTTGCCTCTAGCACTGCGTATACCATATTTGGTATACAAGGACAAATGAACAAAGTTTATGGACAACAATATTGAGATAGTCAGGAATTTCCCTAACCCTGGATATATGCCCAAAATATGGTTTCATACTAATGATGATGCATACAAGCCCTTTGCTTTCTATGTAACCATCACGTTGATATCATACTGTCTTTGTGATCTGATACGTCTACGTCAATATTACTCAGTAAAACAGACACAGATGATTAAATCACAGCCTATATTGGTGTGCTTTGTTTTACAATTTTATTTACATGCATTCTAATGAATAAAAATTATTTAAAGTGGAACCATGGGTGAAATAAAAAATGACATATATAACACAGCATGTTGTTGTTAATCCATTCTTTCCCCACTTCCTGCAACACGCCAAGCTGTCCAGAAAACATTTCAGATACAAAGGTTAGGACAAATCATATAACACTACCGTGGGCTCCTACAAAAGTCATAATTTACGCCTATGACTGAAACCTTTTTTTTTAAAAGGAAAAAAAAACATTTCCTGTAACTGTTTAGAAAGTGCTAGCTAAAGTAAAGCTTTGATTTGATTGTCTATTACCTAAAGTCAATTTAAAACTACATGTCAGTATAAGACTACCCTGTCCGCAAGGTGAAAATACTGCCGCATGGTCTCAGTGCCAAATGAACAGCATTGTTATCCAATCACAGGAAAGTGGGAAATAGCAGATCTACTGGCAACATGTGATTAAACAATGTTACAGGGGGCCCAGAAAGAGAAAAACGTCTGTGCTAATGCTACTGACAGACTGCATCATATATGTCATTTTTATTTTGCCCATAGTTCAACTTTAACTGCTTTCCCGCTGCCTTATATTAGAACTACTGCTACAGGGTGTTAGGGCTGCGCAAAATCACGTACATATACGTGATATGCATTTCCACCAATAGCGGCTAGGGATGTCAATCACCTGGTCCCAGCTGGAGATTCGCTACTGGCACCCAGTGATCATTGGGGAAAGCTGACAGGGGAGAGACCTGTGTGTAAACAACACAGGTCTCTCTCCTACCAACAAAGCAGCATGTTTCCCTAGTAAAACACACACAGCACATAATGTTAAACAGCACACAGCACATAGTTAACCCTTTGATCACCCCAGATGTTAACCCCTTCCTGCCCAGTGTCATTAGTACAGTGTCAATGTTTTTATTAGCACGGATCACTGTATTAGTGTCATTGGGATGTCAGTGGCAGTTAGTCAGTTCCCACCCAGTGTCAGAATGCCCGCCACAGTCCTGCTATAAATCGCTGATTGCCGCAATTACTAGTATAAAAAAAAATTTAAATTCCAGTATATATTTGCCATTTGTAGACGCTATAACTTTCACATAAACCAGTTAATTTACATGTATTGGGATTTTTTTTTTTAACAATAATAATTTTTATTATATTGAAAAAAAAAGGGGTGCGGTTTCACTTAGGAAAAAATTAGATGTATGAAACATAATACACTATATATATAATACCTATACAGCAGCAGTCCTAAATTGTGAACTCCTATGCACAAAATAATAAATATTTCAAATGGACCGCACTAAGGTCATGTAAACTCACCATCGTCTCATGACCACCTATCTCTAGGTAAGTCAAACGTTTTTGGGACTATCCCAGTATGCAATATGGTGTTGATGGGCGATATTCCTTCTTCCCTCTTAACCGTGGTTGCTGGTGGCAACCGATAACCCTCCACTAGGGCTGCATCAATATTAGAAATCTCCTCTCCTCCATAGGCAGTAATTCCTATTTCCAGCATAAATTAAAACAAAACCAGACATCCCATAGTGTAAAACCGTATAGAACTTTAATAATGGGGTAAAACAATAAAAATGCCACTCACAAAAAAAGTGCCTTTCCTGGCACTGGGTGTATTCAGCCTTGATAATTATGAATGGGAGTTAAGATGGAAGTGACGTTGGCGGAAGTTGACGCGTTTCAACCAATAAATCGTCTTCAGGAAGTACTCCAGGAAAGGCATTTTTTTATGAATATCAAAGATACAGCACCATTGCACTATAGATTCACATGTTGGGACTGAATACCAATATCTTATTTGAATTTTGTTCATTGTTATCGCTTTAATGTGTACACTGGATTAAGTTGATTATATGACCTTAGCGTGGTCCATTTGAAATATTAATACTTTTTATTAAGCTCTTAATAAATACAAAAAAAAGACATTATAGATATTTTCATATAACTTCCATGTGGCGTAGTGCTACAGATCAAAGAAGGCCTCAGAGTCATTATAATTAAAGCTATATGTAGATCAACCCTGATCCATGAAACATCAGGGACAGATCAATCAATGAAAACAATCATAAATTGTCCAAATAACTAAGAATCAAAAGGGTGTCAGCCCATTAGCTGTGTGTAGAATGTGGAATACAGGAAGATAAGCCAAGGAGACCACATTTTATGACATTTTTCAGTTGATTCTTTAGCAATAGTTACTGTTTCTTCCATATCATGTCTTCCACTAAATGTAGCCATTCAACAATTGTAGGAGTTCGGGTAGATTTCCAGTATCTCAGAATCTAAGTTTGGCAGCATTTAAGAGATGTCTGGTAAGGGACCGTTTTTATCTTTTCATTTAACAATTGGCTATATGAAGTAGACAGCTGGCTGGTGTGAGTGAAGTTTTGTTCCAGTAATATGAACAATCAGCTCACATGTTTTATGCCAGAAGGGAGTTATCAATGGACACTTCCACCAAATGTGCAGCATATTTCCTTCGGCCTGGGCACATCTCCAACAACGATCGGAGGACAGTGGGTACCACAATTTCAGTTTTACTGGAGTTGCATACCAGTTAGTTAGTGGTTCTTCCTATATGGTCCATCTTAAGACAAAAGGATTTGAAAGGAGTGAAAGACCTAAAAAAATTATTTTTGTGAATGGAAGTAGAAACATAGTTATGCAACTGACGATAGGTCCAGAAAGAAAAAGGATGCCAGTTCTAATTCCAACTGCAAAGCTTTGTAATGGGATTTTTTCAAAGCAAAGACATGTAGCATTTTGGCTTAATTTATGAAGAAATTTGATTTTTTAAATGTTTTTACTGGATATGTTTTATAGCAAGAAGTCAAAAATATTTTTTTTTTCAAAATTGATGGTCTTTTTTTGTTTATAATGCAAAAAATAAAAAGTGCAGAGGTGATCAAATACCACCAAAAGAAAGCTCTATTTGTGGGAAAAAAGGACATAAATTCCATTTATGTACAACATTGCAAGACCGTGCAACACTGTATAGTAAATGGCCTGGTCAGGAAGGGGGGTAAATCCTCTGGAGGGCAAGTGGTTAAATACCCAGTGGCACTTAACCTGAAAAGGTCTCGGTCTCTTGAACCTCCATCCTAAAATGTAAAGGAGAAAGGCAAGAGCCACAAAATCAGCTAAAAATACTTCAGAGCTTTATTACAAATACTGGTGAAAAACAGCCAAGAGAAGCCAATATGTTTCAGCAATTAGGCCTTAGTCATGGCTCAGGCCTAATGGCTAAAATGCGTTGGCTTCTCTTGGCTGTTTTTCACCAGTATATGTAATAAAGCTTTGATTCATTTTTAGCCGTTTTTGTGGCACTCACCTTTTCCCTTTACTCAAAATATACTGGATGTTTCTTTTTAAAATCAAAATAAAACAAAATAAAATAATTAATAAAAAAACATGAGAAATAATATAGCAGTCAACTTTTGGTCCAGTGTAAAGGCATACTATAAATTACAGATACAGTTCCAGCTGTTTCCTCTCTTCTATACTACTTCTTCTGCTCACTGAAGTGCTATTGTGAGTAGTAATCAGGTACAAGACAAGAATCCTAAAGTGGCAGCCCACATTCAGTGTATCTAGCCCCTATTCACCTCACCCCAATAGATGTTCAATTAGGATGCAAGCCTGATAATTATGTCAAACTGTAGTATACCTCTATTCACTAATGCTTCTATCTGCACAAAAATATTTCCTTTGGGAAGTGCATACAGGGAACTTGCAAAGGTAGAGCTTTAATTTAAGATCAGTTTTACACACTGGTATGTCTAAATGTGTTCAGCAACTGTCACATTTAGTTTCCATACCATATGAAATATTTGGTACAACTGACACACTAAATTATATACTCAGCACATTAAATGCATTTTGCCTAAAGGAAAAAAAAGTACTTTGTTTTAGGTGAACGTTTCCAGCATCTCATTAACTTGTTGAAGGTGTTTGTGGAAAATAAAATCAACATTTAACTAGGCAGGAAAATATGAAATAGTCATTGTCTTAATTATGAGACTGAACAAAGCACTAAGGAAAAGAAAAAACACCTGAGCATGTGGCCCAAGAGCTTCTTATCAGTCATCGAAGAGTAAATATGTAAATGGTGTTTCTTTTGTGCTGAAAAGCTGTGGCGTTTTATCACACATGAAAAACTGCAAAGCTCTTTTTCCCATTAACCTGATATGAACTTTTTACTACCTCCCGGGTATGTGATTTAGGTGTTTTTCTCAGATATAGAAAGAAACAAAGTTATATGTAATAGTTTACATTTATGACAGTAGCTGTTGTTTTCTTCTCTTGAAATATAGATTTTTTTGCCGTTTAACCTAAACATACATTATTCTGCATTTTTGTTCATTGGTCTGTTTGATTATTGCCTTTACGTCATTTTATTTTACATAGGTGCTGGAAGAACAGTAAATTAACAACTTTTGACATTGGTTTGCAGACATTTGGTACAGCTAGAAAGATTAGGGTAGGGCTCTTCATCAGATGAGTGTGGGACACTCAATACTGTTGTGTAATTGTTATACCTGGAATAAATCCAACAAACTGAGCAAAACGGTTTGGAATGCAGTGGCATGTCTGGATTGATATGTTTGTTTTACAGTTTGGAGCCTGTCAGTTACCTGTATCCTACATAAGGAGACATGCTTTTTGATATACAATATATAAGATAGATAGATAGATAGATAGATAGATAGATAGATAGATAGATAGATAGATACTCTACACTTACACTCTATACTTCTTAACCAATCTTACCAAGTTTGTATGTCAAAACTTGATTCACATGCATTCATTTATCCCATTTTTATTGTCTGATTGCTATTATTATAACTGTTGTTATTATTATTAGTAGTAGTAGTTGTAGCAATGGTTAGGTATCAGTCACATACCTGACTGCCACACATGATCATTCTGTTAGGTGACTGTAATATATTACTCTAATACTTGACTCTGACATCTAGCTCTTTGATTAGACTCTCATACCTGACTCTAATTTTCTTTCTTACTTTTTTTTTTTTTACTGACACAAAATTTGACTCTAATGCTTGAAAGTGACTCTGATGCCTGCCACTGATGCTTTCACTCAGATAGATGATCCTTACTCTAACAGTTATGACACTTAGACCTGATTCTGACACTTTAGTCTGACAGATACCTCCAAAACGTGACTGATAATTTAACTGAGTCTCACTGAGTCTCATTCTTGATTCTGATATCTGACTTTGACACCTGACTCCAATACATGACTCTTATACAGGATTCTGATGTGTGAGGAAGCTTTGAATGATAAGTGATGCATGTTTAGATAATTTATAATTGCAGGTATTTGATTAAATAATAAGGAATACAATTGTTAACTAACCAAAGATTGGTGAAAGACTCACCAAGATTTGCGGAATGAATGACTGATGTTTGAAAACCCATGTGGCATTACTACCATAGGCCCCATAGTTAACAAGTTATTTCCCCACAGAGTGCAAAGGCTCAATAGTCAGTTCAGGGGAAGTCTTTTTTTATCTATTGCTGAAAACTTGTAATTGGAAAGGGCAATGGAGTATATGATACTCCAAAATTCCAAAGCACAAATTATGCAGAGGACACCTTCACTAGGTGATAGCAGCACAGTCTTTCACTCCCAGATGTGGACCAGAAGAATTTTATTTTTTTTTAACTTTAAAAAAAAAAAAGAGAGACCATAAGAATATTAGGAACAGAATTAGCAGAGGCACCTCTCCACTAGGCAGTAGCAACACATTGCTTCACTCCCAGTTGTAGACCAGGAGAATATTGGAGCATAAGAAGCACTGGAACAGTTTCAGTTTCCCACAGTTGATGCCCATAGTATAGATTTGGGTAATTATTAGGAGCGGACTGGAACAGTCTGATTTCTTGAAGTTAAAGACCACAAGATGGATAGTACACTAGGCACACTGGAGCAATTTGTAACATCCACAGCTGATGACCATAGATAAACAGCAGCTCAGGAAATTAGACTCTACTCATGAGTCCCAGTAGAAGCAAAGCCTTGGGCTTGATCCAGGGGAGGGAGTATTCTAGCAGACAGTCAGGAAGGCTTCAGGGCTTAGCAGCTCCCTGAAGCATACGGTCCCTCTTCCTCCAGTCTGAACAGGTTCCAGCTTATTTACCCCCTCTTTCTGATGACCTACTGGGCACGCCACCCAAGGAATTGGCCAAAGGGCATGGCCAGATCTAGGGGGTGTTGGGGTAGGCTGTGCCCCCCCAGATTTCAGTTGTGCTCCCACTAGGTCGGGTGCCCCCCTCCTCCCATGTCTGTTGTGCCGTGCACACTGAGCCCCCCTTCCCCGCACTCACGGCCGGCCGCACTTATGTAAAGTATTGCATCCAGACAGGAGCGGTAGAGAGGAGAGAGCGGGGGAGGAGATGTGGGCTCTCTGCGATCTCCCTGCGATGTACAGGGGTTAGCAGGGCAGGGTACAGGGGTCAGCAGGGCAGGGTGCAGGGGTCAGCATGCCAGAAGACAGTGGTCAGCAGAGTTGAGACCAGTGTCATTGCTGGCAGGGCACTTAAGAGATCTCCTCATCCCCATACAGCACATAGCTGAGATCGGTATCCCTCCACACAGGGGGATTTGTACTAGGAGGGAGGATTTGGGGGAGGAGAGTTTGTACTCAGGGGAATATTTGTATTAGGAGGGGGATTGGGGGGAGGGTTTATGATAGGGGGGATTTGTACTAGAAGGGGGAATTTGGTAAAAGCTTTCTGCTAGGAGTAGGGATTTGTACTGGGGGGGATTTGGGGGAGAGGGCTGGTACTAGGAGGGGGGATTTGGGGGGAGAAGATTTGTACCACTGTGTGGAGCGATACCAATCTCAGCTATGTGTTGTGTGGGGATAAGGAGATTTCTTAAGTGCCCTGTCAGCAGTGACCCTGTCCTCAACTCTGCTGACCACTGTCTTCTGGCATGATGGCCCCTGCCCTGCTGACCCCTACACCCTGCCCTGATGACCCCTGTGTCCTGCCCTGCTAACCTCTGTACACTACTCTATTGACTCTTATACACTTCCCTGCTGACCTTATATCCTCTGCCCCCTCAACATTTTTACTGTACCCCCCAAATTAGACAGGCTAGATCTGGCCCTACCAAAGGGTAGCAAATATTCAGGTGAGAGATTTGCATTTCCATTCCTAAATTATGGAAGTTTCTCAACAGAGACAGGAAAAAAATCTATCTTACCACCTGAGAAACCACAAACAGACCCAAGCAATCAACTCTAGCTTCTCTAACTATAGATCAAGCTAAACACTTTACCTAGCACCCTGCCTAGGAGGGTGCTATACCAAAGACAGTCAAATGGATACATTTTCAGTTTCAAATATAGTGGAATGTTTGGGGAATTCTTGAGAACCAAATGTGACTTGCTCAAAATGATCAAATTTATAAAAGAACTTTCAGATTTTGGTGTTTATTTTTTATAATATAGAACTGGATTGACAAAAATACAAATTGTAAGGGAAGATACTGTATGTATTTATATTTATTGAATGTGTGCATTTGCCTAGTGTTCAGCTTGTTGTAATGTGTTTGAGGCAGACAATATCAATTTTCCTGAACGTCTGTTGACTGCATTCTCCTTCATCCTGCTTTCTTTTCTTGCTTATTTCTTTTTATGTTGTAAAACTCTTTGTAAACTGGTGGGTTTTATTAAATTGATTTGTTTGTAGAACACCTAAATAGCGTTAATATTCATAACTAGGGGTACTACTTTCAATACAACTCATTTTGCTCAGTGTGGGGCACATTATGGAGGAAGCATATTGAAAGACTCACATAAATTACTGCAAATAATAACTTAGAATGTAAAATTGTGATCCCTCAAGTAAATGCTGTAGCAATGTTTGGTTATACTAATAGCCTTTATTATAAATAAATGCAAGTGAAATGATCAGTAGGATAAGAATGTGGTATAAATGTAATTTAGGACATAAAGGGTTGATTCACTAAAACTGGAGAGTGCAAAATCTGGTGCAGCTGTGCATATACACCAATCAGCTTCTGTTTTTTTTTTAAAAAACCTTAATTACACAAGCTGAAGTTATGCAGGCCATAGACGGTTCGTTTATCAGCTGATTTTTCATCCGAAAAATGAAACATCGTTCATTCTGTAAACCGATGTTGCCACCATCGATTGCGAAAATCGGTTGTTTTTCATGAATTTTCCAGCATGACCGATAAATGAAATGAGGAGGAAGCGCGACAATCGGCCGATGCCATTGCCCCACTAACAGTGCAAAAATCGGCCGATTATTCTTTCGGATGAAAAATCGACCGATAAACAAACCGTCTATGGCCTGCATTAGAAGCTGAGTGGCTACCATGCACAGCTGCAGCATATTTTGCACTCTCAAGTTTTAGTAAATCAACTGCTAAGTTTAGTAAACCACTGTGTATCACAGTGATTCTCAACTTCAAGTATGCCAAACAAACCCTGTTTTGGGAATATCATATAGATAAAATAGCTATCTTAACCACTTCCCGTCCGGCCCATGTACATAAACGGCTGGACGGGAGCAGTGCAGAAGCAGGTTGCCGTTTCACAAAAGCCTTGTACCATGTGACAAGCTTTGACTAATCACAGCTCTCACAGTACTCACAGTTTTTCAATACTGAGAAGGAGAGAAGGAGAAATGATTGCTTTTACAGCCTTTATGGGTGTAAAAGAAATCAGTGTAAAAAAAAAAATCTTCATCACCCCCCACAAAGTAGTACAGTGTCACTGTACTGCTAGGGTGACAGTATGTTTAAAAAAAAAAACATAAATAATATAAAAAAAATAAAACATAAATGTAAAAAAAAATATATATATATATATATATAATTTTTGGTTATAAACTAATTTGGGTTAATTTGTTTTTTAGATAACCGAATAAGTTTTAGCCAAGATTTATGAAGAAAGATTATTTATTTGCAAAATTTTATAAGAAAAACACTTTTTTTTTCTAAATGTTTGGACTTTTTCATTTATATAGTGAAAAAATAAAAATCCCAGTGGTGAATAAATAACACCAAAATAAATTTTTATCTGTCTAAAAAAATTGCTAAAAAATTGATATGGGTACAATGGTGCATGACCACGCAATTGTCATTCAAAGCGTGATAGCACTGAAAGCTGAAAATTGGCCTGGACAGGAAGGGGGTAAACATTGTTTCAACAATAAGCACGCATGTATTGAAATTTAAGCCGCAGAATGCGGTAATGATCAGCCTTGCAGGAGTGTTGACACACTCCATCAGTACTCGCCGTAATGATGATCCGATATGTGGTGACGTCACTGCTCCTCCCCTAGTATCGGATCATCAAGTAGTGGATCATCATTACGGCGAGTACTGACGGAGTGTGTCAACACTCCTGCAAGGCTGATCATTACCGCATTCTGCGACTTAAATTTCAATACATGCGTGCTTATTGTTGAAACAATGTGAGTGCAATATGGGAGCACATTAAAGAGTGTCTATATATACCTTGGATAAGGCACCATATCTTTTATTCTTTTCTCCTATGGGTCATATGAGGATACATTGAGCATTGGAGTGAGGAGAGGCTCTAGGAGGGAGAAATCCTTATGCCTGTATAGGCTCAGAAGACAATCCGTAGGTTTCCATCCATATCATCATAAGCAGCTTGAAAGGAGAGTATATTACCAGCATCTTCTCCCTGCTGAACTTTAAAAACTTTTTTGCACATTTTCCTTTTTGCACATTTTTGCTGCTGAACTTTATAAATTTATATAATTTAAAAAAAAATCTTTTTTATTTATTTTTCTTTTACATATATATATAATTTATTTTTTGCTTTGCACTATTTGCACATTGGACTTTATGAATGTATTTATTTATTTTTAATGAGATATCTATATTGTAAAATTATCACTATTATATTTAATCACACATTTTTTTATTTTTACTAAACACTGTGGTAATATAATTAGATTAATTTAGGTAATGCAGTTGATAAGTTGACATTGTCACAGTATATATTAATTAGTGGAATTTTTTAAATATATAGTATCTGCATGGTAATATTAAAGCGCGGTTAATTATTCATTATTTTTACGTAGTTCACATCTTATGAGGGTGAGAAAAAATTCCAGCGATCTAATACACTGATTTTTGACTCCAGTAGCTCACAAGTTCATTTAAATAATATGTAGCATTGATGGGCACTGGCAGGTGGCATTGATGAGCACTGAGAGCTGGCACTGATGGACACTGACAGGTGGCACTTCTGGGGCTACACTGATCATCAGGGCACACTAATCATCAGTGCCCTGATGATCAGTGCACATGTCCCCTCCGAGTAATGCCGATTACCAGCTCTCCTCTCCTCACCAGCTGTCAGCGTGACAGCTCATGAGGAGAGAAATGCCGATAACCAGCATTTCCCTGTTTACATGTGATCAGCTGTGATTGGACACAGCTTATCACATGACCGAGCCGACATCTTCGGCTCTTTCCGTGGATCGGTAATCCGCTGTGTCCGAGGGACACAACGCACCGCCGATTGCCGCGCTGCATGCGCAGTGAGAATGGGAGGACGTCATATGATGTCCTCCCAGTACTAGAGAACCGCCTTGCGTCCATCATTGGACTATATGGCGGGCGGGAGGCGGTTAAAAACCAATCCATTTGGCATTTTGGGAACCTGTGCATGGTGAATGAAATCCAGAAAACATTACCTGTTTCGGGCACTTGAGGACTGAGGATGAGATACTGGTGTATCAAATCAATTAGCATCTTATTGTCTTCTGAGATACCATTTTCACCTTTGTTTCAGCCTTTTACTGCTTCTCAGTGGTGCTGATCTCCTCTAGTTCATATGCGCTTGTTGCAATAGCATGTTGCATGTCAGTGCTCAGGAAATGTTTCCTGATGGTGGCAACGATTGACCATAACTATGGGTGTCTGCCTATAGTATCTGCTGGAAGAATATATGTAATGGTAACTTTGCAGGAGAGCAATTGGGACACAGGAACTGAAGCTTGACACCCCATAACAGAAAGTGTTTAGACAAGGTCCTCCATGGCAGGATCACCAGCTTTTTTTTTTTTAAATTGGGTTTGGATATACTTAAATAGTAAATATGAATTGTTGTCCTCATACCTTTTGGCATAAAAACAAGCTTGCAAATAGTGTATTTTATAAAAAAAGGTTTACTTTGAAATGTATAGGAAAAACAAACCCCTATTAATCAATGGTTAATTAAAGTGTGGCATGATACTTTCTCCATTAATAGAGATTTATTTAAAAAAGTTAAATAAAAAAATAATAAATGCATATTTTTTGCAGGTAAGAAAAATATGCATTTTGTTAGGGACCTGTAAAGCATTGCACTCACGGTCAGCAGATTGTGGGTGTGATACCATGGTCCTGCAGACTGTCTGTGTATCTATCTGCCCATACCTTCAATATGGACAGTTACCCACTGACAGGAAGCTCAGTGAACTACCTAGAGAGTTCAACAGTGCCCTAATAGTTCATTGAGAAATACAAGTTGACATCAAAGTTTGACGGGACTAGTATTTTTTTTCTTTTTACAGAACAGTTTTTTTTTAGATTGTGAAACCAAGTGGGGGAGAAGATCCCTCTTTTGCTTTCAAAAGGGGGACTCTGGGGTTTTGGGGACCAGTGCATTTGTAACATACTACACTCCGAATATGTAACATGTTGCAAAGGTGAACTTATCTTTTAAGTGTTAAGACTGATAAATAAAATACAATTGGTACACGAAGTAAACGCTAATGCCTACATAGTGTAAATTATTTACTGTTTAGGAAGTATGTTCTGTGTATGAAATAGTCCTAAGATATATTTCTGAGTTAAATTTTGTAGAGGGGGTTAAAATGAGTGCCTTTACACTACATACTCTTCCAGAATAAGAAGAAGATGTATATTTCTATTCTAAATGGAAATATGAAGCTGTATTTTTACAGAGACGCACAATATCTACATCTCTCCATGGAGGGTTGTCTCTGATAATATTTCATCTCATTATTTCAGATCCATATATCTCTTGTGTATGCTTGTGCATTGCAATAGAGATTAAAGCTGTCGGCAACATGGCCATGGCTGCTATATGTGCAAAATTGTGCTTCATGCTCTTGTTCTATTTCTAATCTTTTTTTTAAAGAAGCATTCCTGGCTTACACTTTGCTCCATTTAAACAATTTAATGCAAGGTCAGTATACAGTACAGAAACAAGCCAGTCAGTGAACTAGCTAAGGGTGTATACACATGGATGCCTTCTATTTATCATTTGTAGGCTTGAAATGAATTTTATTCAAGGTGAAGAACAAGTGGTTTAACCCCACTGTTTATCATTTTCATTGACCTCTACAGAAAAAAAAGTCACTAAAACACATTAGTATTACCATGAATGCTAAATGAAACCTAAAACAAAAATAATTGGCTAGCATCTGTTCAGCATTTACTGGGATCACTCATGTGCATTCTGAGCAAGTGCACAGGCCAAGGTGAACAAGTGATATAATCCTGCAATGGGCACTAAGGAGTCCACCACAAAAAATCTCTAATATTTTTAGTACAGGGCAGAATAGGTTGGCAGTAAGCTGAAATTGGACTGTTCAGTAACTTTCTCAGCTCTCCTCCTTGTGTATTATGGGTTGGGCAGTTGAGAAAACTGAATTCCACATTACTGAGATAGAATAAAGTTGAAGGGAGCAGCAAATAGGTCATGGCACAGCTGGCATCATGACAGCAAGTCTAGATATTAATAAACCTTTTGTGCAGTAACAGTTGGGTTTAATTTCCTGAGCTGTAGACAGAACCCAAACATCTCACCAATGAAGAAAAAAGGCACTCATCTGAAAATACATAAAAAAGCAGATTTTAACAGCAGTTCTTGCATTTTCCAGTTTCTGTTAAATGGATTTTCTTTTACAATAATACCTAACAATTTGTGCTAGCTAACGTGCTCTTCCTATTTCATATAACCTAGAAACGTATTTCAGTGTAATGGAAAATTTATTCATTCTACAGTCATAGATATTACTCAGAATTGCCCATTCATTACATGTAAAGCAAAGCAGCTATTAATCAAATGTAGAAAAGTTACTGTAAAAAGTATATTGATAGTCTATAAGTTAAAGTTGTAATTTCTAATAAAACTGTGTGTCACAACTTACTGTAGTTCCATTATCATATGTAAATTATGTTAATAATATATGCATTGTGTCAGTGTAGAATGATTAATGATAATCTATTATGCTAATATATATCAACATTTTGATACAATATTTTATATTATTTGTGGCGTTCAATTATACTTGCGCCGTATAGTGACGCTAATAACTGATTAATTATAATTTTATATTGCTGTAGATAAATCAAGCAATCACAACATGCAATTTCATGCAAGTTATATACGGCCTTTTCATGGAATTCATTAAAAATAATTATGGAAAACAAAATTGTCATCAGTAAATTGCATACTAATGACATGCACTCATTTTCTAGAACAATAATCAGACCTGGTTTTAAAAATTAATTCAAATAGATGTTTGGCCCGCACCAGTCATTTTAAGGGCTTATACACACTGGCTCACTATCTTTGGGCTAGGCTCCATTTACCAAATAACTGCTTATTAAACACAGTTTTCTACCAATGAAGCATAGTAAAAAGGTGTAGGACATAGTGACTCTGCCCATAATTTTAACTAAACCCTATAAAGAAGGTACCAAGCACATCTGAAGTGACACTAAACTACAGTATATCCTTGTTCCTAAAAAATAATCCATGTACATTTACTAATTAAAGTGATTGTAACATTTTTTTTTTCATTAAATAAACAAACAGATTTATGCTAACCTGCTCTGAGCAATGGTATTGCTAAGAGTGGCCCTAAACTTCCTCTTCTGAGGTCCCCCTGCCGGAGCTCATGGCTCCTGCTCTTCTCTGTGTGCCCCCATAGGAAGAAGCTTCCAATGGTGGCACACCTACAGGCTCATTCCCAAGTCTGGCTGTGTGCATCTACACACACACAGTGTGGCTTTGTCCCACCCCGCCAATCCCTCCTCACAGAATTTTATGTTTCAATATTTGTATTAAGTTTTTCAGAGATAAACAGGGAAAAAACAGGGACAAGAGGTATGGTTCCATCATACATACAATATTGCAATAGACAAAATATGGTTGATTATTTTTCTTGTAGTTCCTCCCATTGGACGGATGAGGTGTTGGTCTTGTTTAGCAATATCATCAGAGGTATTTGTGTGCAATTGATGAACCTTGGTGAGGAGTTTAGGGTGTTAAGGGGTTTTTGGTGGAGAGGTGGGGGAGGATAGGATTGAGGGGAGGAGGGATGTAACTGGGTATTTGAGGAGATACCAGTCTTGGTATGGGGTGTGATTTCATCTCATGAAATGTCATCAGGGTTTTACTGAGCATTTTGGGTGATTTAGCCATCGGATCTATTAGATATTGAATTTGTGATAGGAAGAAGTGTTGATTGCGGATAATTTTTCCATTTGACATTGAGTGTTAAGGTCTGTAATTAGTGAAGTAATTGAGGGAGTACTGTTTGTGTTCCATAATCTAGTGATATTAATTTTGGCGGCAAAGAGTATGTGGGTGATAATTTTTCATGAGTGAGGAGGGAGTTTCTCGATTCCAATGTGTAGGAGTGCTAATGAGGGGTTCGGGGCTATCAAAATTTTGTTTATTTCGGATATTAATTGAAAAGTAGTTTTTCAAAAGGATCGAAGTGACTTGCATGACCACAGAATATGTAGTGTTGAGCCTGGCTCACCACATTGTCTCCAGCATGTAGGAGATAGTTTCGGGTAGTAGATGGAGAGTTTGACTGGGGTCAGGTACCATTGGTGGAGTATTTTTAGATATGACTCCCAGTGGGAGCTGCATCAGGTAGCTTTATAGGTAATGTTGAAGGTATTTTCCCAACATTTTAAAGTTATTTGGTCTGATAGGATTTTTTCCCAATTGGTTAGGGAAGTTGTTTGTAGAGTGAATTGTAAGTTTATGAGGTATGTATAGAAGGTGGATATACCCTTACCTGGGTCTTGAGGTTTGGTGAAGAAGAGGTAGGCTGTAATTGGTATCATAGTGTTGTGGGGAAGGCTATTTGTTTGTAGACAATGAGCGATTCTTAGGTATGTGAAATTTTCAGTAGTAGGGATATTGTATTTGGATTGGAGAGTTTGCAAGGGGCATAAAGATTGATTAGTATAGAAGTCAGTTAAGTTGGTTATTCCTAGTTTAGTCCATTGGAATAGGTCTAATGAGGGAATGAGAAGGTGTAGTATATTGGTTGGTATATGTTTAACATCTTTGAATTTAGTGGATAGGAGGTCTCGCCAAGCTTGTAAGGAGGCTAGGATACATGGATGTTTTAGTTGGGGTTCTATTCGTTTGGATGGTGGGGTCAAAAGTATATTTTGGGGTTTAAGTGGTTGAAAAAGGAGGGTTTCCATTATGGACCAAATTTTTTCCTTCGATGGGTTCCACCAGAAATATAATTGGTCTAAAAGAGTAGCTGTGTAGTAAGACTTGAGGTGTGAGAGTCCTGCACCTCCTTTAGTTGTAGGTCGTATTAGAAGATTGGTGGTACATCTCGGTTTTTTCGAGTTCCATAGGAACTTTGTGAAGATTGTTTGGAGGGTAGAGAAGACTGAATTAGGGATTGGTATGGGTAGTGTGCGGAATATGTACAAGATTTTGGGTAAAATATACCTTTTTAGAGTCGCCACTCGGCCTAGTTTGGAAAGTTCTGCGGTGCGTAAGGAGTTTAGTTCTCGGGGGATAGTTTCAAGCAAGGTTTTGTGATTTGCTGTGTATAGATGGTCTGTCGCTGGTGTGAGTCTGATTCCAAAGTAAGGGATGCTGCTTGTTTCCCATAAAAATGGGAATTGTTTGATTAGTTGGGTTTGAAGATGGGTAGAGATATGAAGGTTAAGTATGGAAGATTTGGGTTCATTAAGTTTGTAGTATGAAACTGTCGAATATGCATGTAGATGTGAGCAAATCGTTTGGAGGGATTTTTTTGGGTTGGTCACCATTAATATTATGTTGTCCGCAAATAGGCTTATTTTGTGTTCCACTCACAGTGGCTCCCACTGCTGTCTCTGTCCTGTGAATGCAGGGAGAAAGAGGAGAGAGCCACTACAGTAGGACACAGCTCTGTATCAAGGAAGGACTTGATAAGTATTTAGAGGGGGTGATAGAAATGCCATCGATTGCTGGTACTGCCGGCTCTGCCCCCCGACTTCAGCTCCTGCTTCTTGATTCTCTGCCACATCAGTGCCCGCCACCTGAATATATGGTGTTTTCAGATGTACTTCTGTTACACTGCCCCTTCTTTTCAGTCACACTGCCCCCCTCTTCTGTCACACTGCCCCCTCTCCTATCACACTGCCCCCTCACCTTCCACATTGCCTCCCCATCTGTCACACTGCCCCCTCACCTGCCATGTTGCCCCCCCTTTTCCTGTCCAACTGTCCCCTTCTGTTACACTGCCCCCCTCCTGCCAAAATGCCGCCCCCTCTCCTGTCACACTGCCCCCTCTCCTGTCACACTGCCCCCTCTCCTATCACACTGCCCCCCTCTTTCACAGTCCCCCCCTCCTGTCATACTGACTTCCCCTCTCCTGTCACACTTCCCTCAACTCCTGTCACACTTCCCCCATCTCCTGTCACACTACTTCCCTCCTGTCACACTGCCCCCACCTGTCACACTGCCCCCCATTGTTAAACTGTCCTCCTTCTGTCACACTGCCACCCTCCTGTCACACTGCTCCCCTCCTGTCATTATGCCTCCCCCTCTCCTGTCACACTGCCCTTCTTCTGTCACACTTCCCCCCATCTGTCAGACTGCCCCACTCTCCTGCCACACTGTCCTCCTCCTGTCATTCTGCCCCCCCACCTGTCACACTGCCCCCTCACCTGCCACATTGCTCCCCCTCCTGTCACACTGTCCCCCTGCGTTACACTGCCCCCTCCTGCCAAAATGCCTCTCCCTCTCCTGTCACACTGCCCTCCCACCTGTCACACTGCCCCCTTCTCCTGTCACACTACCCCCCTCCTTTCACAGTCCCCCCTCCTGTCACACTGCCTTCCCCTCTCCTGTCACACTGCCCCCCTCCTTTCACAGTCCCCCCTCCTGTCACACTGCCTTCCCCTCTCCTGTCACACTGCCCCCCTCCTTTCACAGTCCCCCCTCATGTCACACTGCTTTCCCTCTCCTGTTACACTGCCCCCATCTCCTGTCACACTCCCCCCTCTCCTGCCACACTGCTCCCCTCCTGTCATACTGACCCCACCTGTCACACTGCCCCCCCCCCCCCCCATTATCACACTGTCTTCCTTCTGTAACACTGCCTCCTCTCCTGTCACACTACCCCCCTCTTGTCACACTGCCCCCACCTGTTACACTGCCCCCCCATTGTCACACTGTCCTCCTTCTGTCACACTGCATCCTCTCCTGTCACACTACCCCCCTCTTGTCACACTGCCCCCACCTGTCACACTGCCCCCCCCCCCCCGTTGTCACACTGTCCTCCTTCTGTCACACTGCATCCTCTCCTGTCACACTGTTCCCCTCCTGTCACACTGGCCTGTCACACTGCCCCCCCACCCCCGTTGTCACACTGTCCTCCTCCTGTCACACTGCTGCCCTCCTGTCACACTGCCCCTCCCCCTGTCATTCTGCTTCCCTCTCTCCTGTCACACTGCCTCCCCCTCTCCTGTCACACTGCCCTTTTTCTGTCACATTTCTCCCCATCTGTCACACTGCCCCCTGTGACAGGCGCGGCGTCAGACCCCCAGCCCTTCTCACCAACTTGTGACCGAAGGACTAGCAAATCTAAAACTGCTCTGTCATGTGCGTAACAATGCCACACTCAGCTGCAACGTGCACAAAGATTTTCTAGCTCACTGGACCACAATCTATGTGCTGCAGCCTGAGAGCGATTGTTATAGGGTCAGGTTAATTACGCAATTAACCCTTCACACTGCCATCACCGCCTTTTTGTACAGAGAAGGAGGAAACTCGCCAATCTTAGCAGTAACACTATGATGTTTGAATAAGCGTCTGTATACACACTGTCACCGCAGGCAGATGTATGCAGAAGTTTAAAACACACAGTAGCGCTCTTCAGAGACAGAGATTCTCAGTTTGCATCAAATAGCTTTAGAAACAGTTCAACACTTTTCAGAAAATAGGATTTATTACTAAAAAGGTCAAAATGGTGCAATAAAAATATTTACAGAAAAAGATGTAGCCATATATAAATACAGAGAGCAATAACACAGCAGAGAGATAACAGAAAGAAGTTTAGAAAGGTAGAATACTTGCCAGAGTACTTGGTTTAAGCAGATTCAAGTGTCCTGAACAAAAGGGTACCGTTTCTCCCAAAGTTGGTTCCAATGTTAATGGGAGAATCCCCTCCGCTTACCTCTCTCCAGGCATGACAGCTTTTTGTAGGGTCCCACCAGGGGGTGTCTCTGAAGCCAAGGACCAATCGCCTCATCTGGGGAGGGGGGTTAGGCAGAGACCCTGGCTGTGACCAAAATCCCTCGCAAGTTATACCATGGTCAATAACCTTCCATTGGTACATGTATCATCCTATCCACTGGTAGGATAATATGCAGAATGATATTCTGAACGTCCAGACATCAGATATGATATTTCTGCCTGTGACGGTTAAAGAGATATCGCTTTCTGCTCTCGGGTAAATGTAATCTAGGGGTGTAAGGTATCAGGTGGCTTGAATTAAAATGACCTCTCTGAATATATGCTTTGTTTCATTGTACATATCTCCTGCGAGAAGTTATGAAAGTGTATGAAAATGTGGTTTTCCAAATGAGATGCATGTTTTACTGCTATTGCAGAATGCTTTCAAGTCCAGTGACTGACGGGTTTATAGCTTTATGAGCAGCTCAGAGCAAGAGTCTGCCAGACACACTGGAATCAGCTAATTGGGTTTACAACCATGAAGTGTATCCAGCTGTGCCCGATGCACTCCTAAACTCAGCACACACCAGACCACCTGCCATTCAACAGAAAGGGGAGAGGGGTTGATTTGGAGTGAGAATGACACAAGATGGAGGATCTTTAGCAAAATGGATGTTTGCGTCCACATTTGTACGTACAATTGCTTCACCCCCTCCTGTCACACTGTCCTCCTCCTGTCACACTTCCCCCCCACCTGTCACACTGCCCCACTGCATTGCCTCCCCACCTGTCACACTACCCCCAACCTCCTGTAACACTGCCCCCCTCCTGTCACACTGCTCTCCTACTGTCACACTGCCCCCCCCAGCCATCACATTGCCCCCCCCCACCTGTCACATTGCCCCCCTTTTCACACTGCTCCCTTCCCCTCACTTCTTGTTCCTGTGACTCCACTGGAGGAAGACTTCCTGTTTCTGTGAAACCAATGGAAGGACTCTTCTCAACAATTTCCGTCACACTGTCCTCCACCTGTCACACTGCCCTCCACCTGTCAAACTGCCCCCCTCTCCTGTCACACTGCCCCCCTTTCCTAGCACACTGCCCCCTCTGCTATCACATTGCCCCCCTCCTTTCACAGTCCCCCCTCCTGTCACACTGCCTTCCCCTCACCTGTCACACTGCCTCCCCCCACCTGTCACACTTCCCCTATCTCCTGTCACACTTCCCACTCTCCTGTCACACTACTCCCCTCCTGTCACACTGCCCCCACCTGTCACACTGCCCCCCTTCACACTGTCCTCCTTCTGTCACACTGCCACCCTCCTGCCACACTGCCCCCACCTGTCACGCTGCCCCCCCTTCACACTGTCCTCCTTCTGTCACACTGCCACCCTCCTGTCACACTGCCCTTCTTATGTCACACTTCCCCCCCATCTGTCAGACTGCCCCCCTCTCCTGCCACACTGTCCTCCTCATGTCACACTGCCCCCCCCCACCTGTCACACTGCCCCCTCACCTGCCACATTGCTCCCCCTCCTGTCACACTGTCCCCCTCCGTTACACTGCCCCCTCCTGCCAAAATGCCTCTCCCTCTCCTCTCACACTGCCCTTCCAACTCTCACACTGCCCCCCTCTCCTGTCACACTACCCCCCTCCTTTCACAGTCCCCCCTCCTGTCACACTGCCTTCCCCTCTCCTGTCACACTGTCCCCCCACCTGTCACACTGCCCCCTCCTTTCACAGCCCCCCTTCCTGTTACACTGCTTTCCCCTCTCCTGTCACACTGTCTCCCCCACATGTCACAATTCCCCCATCTCCTGTCACACTTCCCCCTCTCCTGTCACACTGCTCCCCTCCTGTCACACTGCCCCCACCTGTCACACTGCCGCCCCCTCCGTTGTCACACTGTCCGCCTTCTGTCACACTGCCTCCTCTCCTGTCACACTGCTCCCTTCCTGTCACACTGCTGCCCTCCTGTCACACTGCCCATCCCCCTGTCATTCTGCTTCCCTCTCTCCTGTCACACTGCCTCCCCCTCTCCTGTCACACTGCCCTTCTTTTGTCACACTTCCCCACATCTGTCACACTGCCCCCCCTCTCCTGTCACACTGTCCTCCTCCTGTCGCACTGCCCCCCCACCTGTCACACTGCCCCATCGCATTGCCTCCCCACCTGTCATGCTACCCCCAACCTCCTGTCACACTGCCCCCCTCTTGTCACGCTGATTTCCTACTGTCACACTGCCCCCCCAGCCATCACATTGCCCCCTCACCTGTCACATTGCCCCCCTTTTCACACTGCCCCCCTTCCCCTCACTTCCTGTCCCTGTGACTCCACTGGAGGAAGACTTCCTGTTTCTGTGACACCAATGGAAGAAGTCTTCCCAACAATTCCTCTCACACTGCCTTCCACCTGTCACACTGCCCTCTACCTGTCACACTGACCCATCACTCTGCCTCCCCACCTGTCACACTGCCCCCAAACTCCTGTCACACTGCCCTCCTCCTGTCTCACTGCCCCCCTCCCGTCACACTGCCCCCCTCCTGTCACACTGCCTCCCTTCCCCTCACTTACTGTCCCTGTGACTCCACTGTAGGAAGACTTCCTGTTTTTGTGACACCAATGGAAGGAGTCTTCCCAACAATTCCAGTTTCTGTGACCCCACTAGAGGCAGACATTTCTTGACTTCCTGTCCCTGTAACACCATTGGAGGTAGACTTCCTGTTTCTGTGACCCCACTAGAGGGAGATTCCCCCTCACTTCCTGTCCCTATGACCCCACCAGAGGGAGACTCATTTTCCATCCTGATGATCACAGCAGCAAAAAAAAAAAAACAATGGATATTTGAAAGACGCTTAGAGCAATAGAAGGTCTTTATCTGGGTTAGGAATACATACTTTAATAGATTATTTTTCAAACCAGAGTTTAGTGTCACTTTAATATATTGCCTTCATTAAAGAATACCTATACTGTAGAAAAAAATAAGGCTGAGAAGAAGGACATTAGTATTTTAGGGCCTGCTCAACCCATACGTACCTTATATTACTGTATGGCTGATGTGTGAAGCATAAGCTGAAGGAAGAGACGTCTTGCAGTCTATGGCAACTACTCAGGATCTTTTATTTATTTGTATACCCAAAAAGCAAAATGCACTTGAAAACTGATTGGTTGCTTTGACAATTTCCTTTTATTGCACTTTTGATAGATTGGTAGTATAATACCAGTTCAACAACTAAATGGAAGCTCATATGGATAATACAAATTGCAAACCTGCCCAAAATTGGAGTGATTTAGTCAAATCCTATGTGTACAGCTACTACGGGTGATATTTGTCAATCTCATTATAATGAGGAGGAAATGAGTTATCTATCAATAGAAGGAAAAACAGCTTCTTTACATATAACATGTATCAAATTATAATGAATGACTGACTGAAGAATTGGCAGATGTTGTGTCACATACCTGTATGCAGAGCCTCGGATGATGAGAGTGGCCTCTTGTACAGTTCCCATCCAAGGTGCCAACACTGTGGACTGGACAGTGAGAGCGCTGGTATCAGGTGAGCAGGCGTACAGCTGGCAGTGCACCAATGATGTGCCAAGGTAGATTCAGGTCCAAGGTATGTCTAGTGACAGCCAAATGGAAAACACTAGTTAGTAGTCAGAAACAGGCAGAAGTTGATAACATGGCACAAATTCACTGGTCAAAAGTGTGGTCAATAGTCCAAGCCAAGGTCAGTAACAAGTATAAACAGCAGATATAGGTAGAAAAAGTTGATCCAAAAAGCAGGTCAGGTGGAAACCAGGTTAGTAATAGGATCAGGATCAGTATCAGGATCACAGAAGCAAGACTGAAAACCATTCAGCAAGGAACTTGGGCAGAGATGAGGTTTAAATAGCCCACTTGGTGGCAGTGAGCATCCAAGCACATCCCTGAGTACTCACGCTAATATGTGTGGCTATTGATGTAAAAATGCAGTGAGCCTTCAGTACTTTCAAAAATGTGCACTCTTATGTGCACATACATTAGCTTGATAGCTGGTACTATGTTCCTGAAATGTTGGCAGATCTGAACATATAGAACATAGGGGATGTTAAAAGCTGTTGATCATGTGGAAAGAGCTATACATTTTGATATGGAAAAATAATTTCCATATGTCAGATGTCTACCTTGTGCTAACATGAATTTTACTTCACTCTGTGAAAATGTTCATTAGAAATATTCTTCTTAAGAGGTTTGATAAGATCTTAAAGAAGAAGAACAACCTGCCCCATGCTGAACACACAGCTTGAGAAGGAGAAAGTCATAAGACGTAAAATAAATTGATGAAAGCCATATTCCATACACTAAATGAAAAGGCATATATAAAACTCTTTAGATGAGAGGGATGTAGCTACCAAGTAGCCTAATTGGAGAAATACATGCATGGCCAGCAAAGTACTTTACATAACAGCTCTTAAACCATACAAATGGTGATAGTTTGATAGTTTGGTATATTTTATACTTGCATTGATAGTGAAGGTAAAGACAAATGCCTTTGATGCAATTTGATGAAGTTAATTTAAAAGGATATTAACAGAGGCATATTTTGAATTTTTATTGCTATTGAACATCCTGTAAGATTGTTTTTTATTTTGATTTTATTCAGATAGCTTTTATCTAGCCATTATTTAAATAGAAGCAATGTGTTCAAGTAGTTAGCATTTACAGAAGGGCTTTTCTTCTCAGAAAATAGGTGCATAAGCTCACAAAACCCCCTCCCCCACACCTTCTAAATTGCATCAAATAGTAGGTGTGGTCAAATGTCACTAGCAGTAAAAGGGTTTCAAAGGGGGATTATATACCAGGAGTGCTACAAAGTGCAGAGTTCTGGGGGGGTGTTACACACAGAGTGCAGCGGCGCTCTGCATACAGAAAGCAGAGTTCAGGGGTGAGCTACATACAGAGTGCAAGTTCAGCCTTGTTCCACAGCTGCTTACCTCTGCATCCCCTGCCCACATCCCACTTTTACCCCTTCAGCTCTGACCTCTGCATTCAATCCCCCCTCCACTGCCTCCATCTTCTTTTCCACCCCCTTAAAACCTCCAGCATCTTCCTCATGTCTTACTTTTGCTGTATTAAACTGAAGCACCCAGCCGGCTCTAGTTCCTCCCTGCACACTGTAGGTGGCTAAACCTCTCTCACTTGCAGGGAGATCATCCAGTGAGGGTTCTGGCATCTGCACTGCACCCTGGGCACGTGCATCTCCCTTCTCCCCACCCTGCACTTAGTGGGAACCACTCAGGAGATGAGATCTGCTGGAGCCATTGGGAGTTAAGCAATCAATTGTAAACACAGAAGCCAGACTTTTGTGTTTACAAGTGATAGAGGTGAGAAGAGAGCAGGTGGGCCTGAGCCAGAGGTGGTGGAGTTCCACCAAGTTCCAGCTGGAAAAAAGCCATGGTTTACAGTGTATGTGTTTTGTTATACAATATATCATTTAAATATTGTGCAGCTTGTGTGCTTAAGTACAGGCTACAAAGTCTGAAGGAAATATATTTTTCTGTATTCTAAAACTGCTAAAAAAAAGTTAGGGGACGATCAACTTAGCTAGGATGTTTTGGGAATTTGGAGGGTTTTTTACTGTGACAACACTAATAAGTTGGCCTGTGCTTAGGTTACATTTCTTTATGAACAAAAGACAAGGATAATGCTTATGTTTCCTATCTTTCTGCATTATAGTTAACAGTTTCAAGACTAAAGTACCTTTAAAGATCTCACATGTATTTTGAATTCTGTAGGACAAATTATTGTACACTTTGCTGTAAGTACTAAAGATACAAAGATTTATCAAAATATCATTATAATAGTGAAGGAATTATACGAAGCACACACTTAGTATGTGGGGCACTGATATAAAGTTGTGTAGTATCTTAACGGTCAAAGCAGTCTAAATTGTGAATTACATATGCAAACAGATCACTTGTCTTTAACTGTGCAGTTATTTGTTGCTTGGTCACCATCATGCTATGCACAATCTGGTCTTTTGAGCACAGGAGTTTTTTCTTTTTTTTTGGAGCCAAAATTTCAGATCAGACTTGCAGAAACAATGTCTGGAATTGCAGCTTGGAAAAAACAAAGAGTAGCAGTAAGTTTTACAAAATTAATTGATGCAGTAAATCAAGCTTCTTTATTAAGGTTTAACTTTTATAGTTTTATTTTGGTAGGCAAAGGTCAGTTCATTTTAGTATGTAGCTTTTTTTGCAGATTTTCAACACAAAGTCTAATAGCTATTAGCACTGAAATTTTGTGTGCACAAATTTCTAATGGAAAACCCGAATACTAAGTTAAACACCCATTTGTTCAGATGCTGAAACTAATCAGCTTTAAGAGAAGTTCCTGGTAAGAACTGAAAGCAATCAGTTAACTGCACTGCATTTGTTCTAAAGTCATAAAGCTGGCCTAATCTACCTTAATCTGTGTTCTCCGTAATTCACTGCAGCAAGAATCCAGAGAGTACCTCACAGGATCACCTGAATTGTACATCCTAAAGCCTACTGTTGTGTAATTTTCCCTCCACTGAATCTCACTGGAGGCCAACAAAGATTTTTAGTACTAATATTTTACATGAGGCATTCTGTAAAGACCTGCAGTGAATGTGTGAGAATTCCTATCCTGCATCACCAGCAGAGGCTTTCCAGATCACAAGATTTCTGACATAAATGACTAGAATAGATTGCATCACTACAGAAATGCCCGAATGAAGAAACAAAATTAATTTAAAAAAAGTATTACGCTAGCAGGAGTGCTCAATGTATGCAACGTACAGGTTTCAGCTTTAAGCAAACATCTAAAGTCCAAGCTCAATGTTATGTTGTGGTTCTTGTCCAGGCCTCTACACATCTCATAGAGGTTTCATAAAGGGTCTTATTCTTTCAAAACTATTAGGTACTTTAAAACTGATTTCCATAGATGTGCGATCAGATGACTAGGCTTTTCCACTGAATAAATATCCTTATACTGGAATTTGAGCAGACTGATGCATGTCTTTCCTGAGGGTCCTGTCTGGTATCTTAGAGTACTATTCTTACTTCACATGACTCAGTAAGACAAGTTATAATTGCTATCTTGTTCCTTATTGATCTGAGGCTGTAGAATTTTAAATGGGTAAGACCACGAAATATAAATATTGTCTTTTTCCAGTGGAGGCCTGCATTATGCTAAATTTAGCATTGGGAGAGTTAAATGATTTGGTTTTATGCCTTCAGTAATTTATTCATGAATTGTCTTGTACATATATAAAAATTCATGTTGCTTAGGCATAATTTCAAATTAGGATATACATAACTATAGATAGTATATATTGCAGCTAAACATACAGTATGTTGTCACTGCATATGTTGTCACTAATAAAAGGTATTTTAAATGTACTGGTTACATTTCCACAGATATTTTATATGTATGGAAACACACATTTTAAATGTATTTATCTTTTTTAAAGTTACCAGCTAACGTGACCTACCAGGGTTTGTAACATAAATTGGTAAATTGTCTGAAATTGACAATTAAAGTAACTCTGTGACTATTTTAATTCCCAAAACCAAAGGCATACCTGCAAAGAAAGGGGGCAATATTCTACTGTCATCACAAGCTATGCTGGCAATCTTCAGATTGCTTTGTCAATTACTGTGCTTTGTGGATCCTTTCTCCAGCCCCTACATCTTTACTGAAGATATTAGACATCGGGGGTGGAGAATTAGATATTAACCTTTTTATTTGCAGGCTTTGGTTATTAATTTAACCACTTCAAGTCCGGACACTTTCACCCCCTTCTTGCCCAGGCCAATTTTCAGCTTTCAGTGCTATCACACTTTGAATGACAATTGTGTGGTCATGCAACACTGTACCCATATTAATTTTTTAGCATTTTTTTGAGACAGATAAAAATGTATTTTTATTGTATTTTGTTATATTATTATTTTTTTTTCTTTTAACATACTGTCACCCTAGCAGTACAGTGTCACCATAGTGACACTGTACTACTTGTGGGGGGGGGGGGGTGATGAAGATTTTTTTTCTTTTTTTACACTGATTGCTTTTACACCCATAAAGGCTGTAAATGCAATAATTTCTCCTTCTCTCTGGCTGCATTCTTGCAGCCATTGAGAAATACTGTGAGAGCTGTGATTGGTCACGGCTTGTCACATGGTACAAGGCTATTGTGAATAGCCTTGTACCATGTGACCTCTGTGATCATTCACAGATTTCACAAGTAGTAGGCAATGATGTCAGGAAGTGACATCTTGTTTACTACTATTCATGTGATCACTGATTGACTAATCAGTGATCACATGAATTGGGACCAGGGGCGGGCTGACCATTTGGAAATTCGGGCACTGCCTGAGGGCCCGGGGTCAGTAGGGGGCCCCATGAGATGCCCCTGGTACCTTTTTCATAGGCTTTTTTGAGTTTGGGCAAGGACACAGGGGCCCCATGATCCCCTATTGCCCGGGGGCCCCATGAGTTGTCAGTCTGCCCCTGATTGGGACCTCACAGTTATCGGTGTTCCACTGTGTCCGGAGGACACAGCGGGCACCGGATCATGGTGCCGCACGCACCCAGAGAGTGTGCACAGGCATTGAATGCGGAGGCCGTTAAAACAGTGACACTCACAGGGCATGAGAGTGATTGCTTCAACATTAATACATTTTTGCTGAAAGTCACATTTACTGCTCTATAAATAAGTCCCTTTAAGTCATACTGTAGAATGCAAAAAGGGGACACAGCCATCTGCTTAGCCCATCTGCCCAAAGGCACAGCCTGCCTGTCCAATGTTTTTTACTCAAGCACAAGTGTAGTACTGAGTTCTCTCATCACTTAAAATCACCTTACTGTCATTAACCTCTTCAGCATTTTGAACACATCTAGTATGTCTAGAGTTTGAAGAGTTAAAACAACCTCATGGCTACAATACCAGCCATAAACTTGTTTTTCATTTGGTAAGTCAGCTTCCAGATTTTTTTGTAAAATTAACTGGGTAGCTGTACAGCAGCCAGATCACTTTATATAACTCTTGAGTGCGTAACCCCCCACATCTTCTCTGCTGAATGTGAATTCAGAAGCACCCTGTTAACACTGTACAGTTCCAGTTCACAGCTGTGAAAATCCAGGTAAACAGTGAGTCAAACACAGTCCTGTGCTTGATCTGCTGGAGAAGAGGGCATAGAGGACAATAAGGGTCTAACTGATAACGAGTACATGGTCTATCACATTTGGGGCTTGTCAGCACCATTTTGATATACAGGTGAAACTCAAAAAATTAGAATATTGTGCAAAAGTTCATTTATTTCAGCAATGCAACCTAAAAGGTGAAACTAATATATGAGGTAGACTCATTACATGCAAAGCAAGATAGTTCAAGCTGTGATTTGTCATAATTGTGATGATTATGGCTTACAGCTCATGAAAACCCCAAATACACAATCTCAGAAAATTAGAATATTGTGAAAAGGTGCAATATTCTAGGCTCAAAGTGTCCCACTCTAATCAGCTAATTAAGCCATAACACCTGCAAAGGGTTCCTGAGCCTTTAAATGGTCTCTCAGTCTGGTTCAGTAGGAATCACAATCATGGGAAAGACTGCTGACCTGACAGTTGTGCAGAAAACTATCATTGACACCCTCCATAATGAGGGAAAGCCTCAAAAGGTAATTGCAAAAGAAGTTGGATGTTCCCAAAGTGTTGTATCAAAGCACATTAATAGAAAGTTCTGTGGAAGGGAAAAGTGTGGAAGAAAAAGGTGCACAAGCAGCAGGAATGACCGCAGCCTGGAGAGGATTGTCAGGAAAAGGCCATTCAAAAGTGTTGAGGACTTTCACAAGGAGTGGACTGAGGCTGGAGTCAGTGCCAGAGCCACCACACACAGACGGATCCTGGACATGGGCTTCAAATGTCGTATTCCTCTTGTCAAGCCACTCCTGAACAACAAACAACATCAGAAGCGTCTTACCTGGGCTAAAGAAAAACAGACCTGGTCTGTTGCTCAGTGGTCCAAAGTCCTCTTTTCTGATGAGAGCAACTTTTGCATGTCATTTGGAAACCAAGGACCCAGAGTATGGAGGAAGAATGGAGAGCCACACACTGCAAGATGCTTGAAGTCTAGTGGGAAATTTCCACAGTCTGTGTTGATTTGGGGAGCCATGTCATCTGCTGGTGTTGGTCCACTGTGCTTCATTAAGTCCAGGGTCAACGCAGCCATCTACCAGGAGATTTTGGAGCACTTCATGCTTCCTTCCGCAGACAAGCTTTATGGGGATGCTGACTTCATTTTCCAGCAGGACTTAGCACCTGCCCACACTGCCAAAAGCACCAAAACCTGGTTCAATGACCGTGGGATTACCAGCAAACTCGCCTGACCTGAACCCCATAGAGAATCTATGGGGCATTGCCAAGAGAAAGATGAGAGACATGAGACTGAACAATGCAGAAGAGCTGAAGGCCACTATTGAAGCATCCTGGTCTTCCATAACACCTCAGCAGTGCCACAGGCTGATAGCTTCCATGCCACACCGCATTGAGGCAATAATTGCTGCAAATGGGGCCCAAACCAAGTACTGAGTACATACGCATGCTTACACTTTTCAGAGGTCTGATATTGTTCTATGTACAATCCTTGTTTTATTGATTGCATGTAATATTCTAATTCTCTGAGATTGTGCTTTTTGGGGTTTTCTTGAGCTGTAAGCCATAATCATGACAATTATGACATATCACGGCTTGAACTATCTTGCTTTGCATGTAATAAGTCTATCTCATATATTAGTTTCACCTTTTAAGTTGCATTACTGAAATAAATTAACTTTTGCACGATATTCTAATTTTTCAAGTTTCACCTGTAAATAAAAGTGAAAAAAGCATTAAAAAATGTAAAACGTGATAAAATAAACTACCCAAGAAATTAAAATCACCCTTGTTGCCTTGTGCACACACTTATAAATGCAAATGCATTACTTGGGCATGCACCAGTATGTAAACAATTGTGCAACACAATTAGGTATCACAGTGCACTGGAGTAAGAGAAAAACTATTAGGTCCCTCATTTACTGTTAACTCTAAATTATTAAGCTGCATGTAATGCATTTAAAGGGTCACCTCTTTATAATGTTGTGTACTGTAATGTTCACCTTTTCACGGCACTACCTCATCTTTTATTTTGTAAATGTAGAAAAAAATGGTAACATTGTCTTTGTGAGCATTAAAGTTCACTTTAGTGCATTTTTCCTGAAAATATTGATACAGTTGTGCAAATATTGTGCAACATAAAAAAAAATGCAACTACCATCTTTTTATTCTACAGGACCTTTGTATTCCTAAAATATATCATATTCTGGGGGTTATAAGTTATTTTATAGCCAAGCATGCAGATTTTAATGTGTTTGCAAAAAAATGAAAAAAAAACCTCCAAAGAGGAAGGGCTTATGCTAGTTTTCTGAGAATGCCAAGTGATGAGCCATGAAAATATGTAGACAAAGTAATTTCATCCCTTCTTACTGTAGGGTTTTTGCAATCTCTCACTCAATGGAATGGAAGTTAAGTAAGATAGAATCATGCATAGAGACCAACCCAACTATAATTATATCCAGCAAAACATCTGAGAAAGAAAAGAAGAATCAGTATTTTGATTAAATGAAACAGATGTTTGTCTTCCTCACAGTTGTATTACTCCCTCATTAGCAGTTTACTAATGTCATTTATTTTCTCGTGCTGTTCTTTAATGAAGATTACAGAATATATGAAACTATATGATTGTTTTTCCCCAATATTTTTGACATTGAAATATTGTAGCCATAAAAATTATCTGCATATATTTTGGGGGGAGCTATATGCAGAACAGTCAGGTCCATGTGGAACAATAAATAAGGACGTATTCTTTTTTATCCACAGCACAGTGTCATAGTTGACAAAAACTCTATTTGAATGAAGTAGTAGATATTCCTATTATGCTCTATGTAAACCAATGGTGCGTAGCTCAGTATTCCAGGAGCCTTTGAAACAGTGGGGTTGATTTAATAAAGGCTGATTAATGTCAGTTTTGATGACCCACCACCCGAGAATGTTGATCTTGGTATAATTTTAATCTCTGTTCACAGATCCACTAATAGGACAATTGTTTTTCTTATATTTAATTCAGCCATGACCTGAACTGATAGTCACTTTTGTCAGGTCTTAAGGACTGAATCTGAGCACCAGTTGACATGACGGAGTATAGGTAAAGGAAGCAAACATTAAATTTTCCAGGGGAATGGACACTAGATTACATATTAGTCACTCTCTCATTGCAAGAGAGTTAGCTACATTTTAACAGCTCTTTATTTTTTCACAGAGTATTGATTTTCTGTTAGGTAGCCATAGACTTGAGGAGATGGTCAGACATTCAAACATGACTTAACTGCCTGCTGAACTGTGCAGTAGTCTGCCCTTCCATGAACACAAATATTACAGTTTATGAAAATGAAAGAGAAGTAGGGATAAAGTGAGAGGAGTAGGGAAACATTGCAGGCGGGAAAACAATAGAAAGTGGACCTTGAATGCTGGTTCACATTTGAATCACACAGCAATGCGCTCTGCATTCCTGGGCAATTCCTTTGCCATTCAGTGTGATGTGATTTTCAGCCCACTCATTTATTTTGTGGTACCATGCAGACCAGTGAAACCAAATACATTGAGTTTGTGATCTACATTTGGGGATTGGGAATCTATTGACACCCACAGCAGATCGCACACTCAATGCATTTGGAACATGGTGCAGGGAAACGTGCATGGATCACAGGTTTCTTGCACCAAATTCCAGTGTTAATGGTCACTAATAGCAGACAGATAATTTGCGTTTTTCTGTTTCATGGACATATGACTGTCACTCAGTCTCCTTAAAAATTTTTCAGTCACGTCATGTCTACTGAAACCTTTCTACTTGAGCTTTAAAGGATAATTCATCTTTTGTAACATGTTACATCCATATTCAAGGTGTAACATGTAACATGTTATGGTCAGACCGGCCTCAGTTCCTGGCTCCCCACTTTGACAGATAGTAGGGGATCTATTCCCCCTTCGCTAGCTGTCAAATTAAAAAAAAATCACGACCAAGCGGGGCTCTGCCTACCCTGGCCATAAATGAGAGAGTATATGTCCCAAAAGGCTTAGCGGCTGCCGGTTTGTAGTCCTCAATTAACTACCACGGTGCTGTGGAACACCGTGGTAGTTCATTCAGTCTTCCTGTCAGTATATCTGATTGCTCTGATTGCTCGTACATCCCATATGAGCAAGCAGATATACTGACAGATTTGCAGGAGACCTGCATGGCACCAGCAATCTGCAGACAAAAATAATAAATGCACATTCTTCCACCTGCAAAAAAATGTGGATGTATTATTTTTTACTAAAAGGTGAACTTATCCTTTAAGCTGAAACATAAACCACTTTTCCTTATGGTGAGTGTGCAAGCTTAAATGCAAGTATTGTGATTATTTCAGTACACAAGCCTATACTAAACTTTATTTTTTGTATTTGCGGCATTTTTACAGACTTCATCAACTTTGCCAGTCTTAAGTTATTGCTTCTAGAATAAGACATGAACCATTAATTATCCTCTGTCACCATCTTTACTTACTTAACAGAGTGTTATTAGAAAACTGCCAAGCATTGCTGATATGGCAAGAAACATTGTAACTTTGTCTTGAAGTTTATTGTTTCTTTCTTGATGAAATATTCTCCAAAAATGGAAGTGGAAATAAATAAGCACTGTAAAGTCTTATTCTGTAAAGCACATAATGGATGTGTTTATTCAAGCACTACTGTTGATTTGTTTTATCAATATAATGCTGTAAATAAAAACAGCTAATAGCAATTCACTTTACCTAAAATCTAAATGGTACAAATCAGGGAGTTAACGTAAACTTTTAAAAATGAAAAACAAAAATTGTTAGGGAAAATCCTTCATGATGACGCTATTTAGAAGCATTTGGGGAATTTACCTATGCACTGACCCTCAATTTAAGAATTTATGACCGGGTTTAACAAGCTCACATACAGAAGAAAAAGAGACTCCTGTATGACAAAATCCAATATTTTTATGTGAAAAATGAAAAGTATGTAGGCATATATATAGACATATTTTGATTGTGAAACATATTTCATGAGATTATGCCTGTAGGACATAGCCCCTTTACAATGTCTGCATCTACTTTAACTTCAAGGTAAATTTCCTAAATAAGTTAGTTTTTGGGTAAACCTATGCATCTTTGTTCCAGTCATCTTGTACACTGGATGTTTAATGAACAATGAATTTCACAAGCACAGAACATGGCTCTAGACCCTAATGAGGTAGTAGCACCCAGAACCTATTTTTTTTAAGTCACTGCCTTGATTATACTCCCAATGTTGAAGGCATGTGGCCTATTCAGGTTCAGGACCTGGCCGTTGGCTTACTGCCCCTTTTCCTGTCCTCCCAGGCTGCATGCCTTTAAAAGATCTTTATGAATTGATAGGAGAAAGACATATACAGTATTTATTTTAATTATTTTAAACTGTGTACTATCCGTTTAAGAAAAAACAAAAAGATATAGGGTACCCCCAAAAATTCATAAATTATTATTATTATTATTATTATACAGTATTTATAAAGCGCCAATAGTTCGCTCAGCGCTGTACATTACAAAGGGGGACAGAACATGTGACAGAACAATACCAATACAATGTGATACACAAGGGGTTCGAGGGCCCTGCTCTTTCGAGCTTACAATCTAGGAGGGAGGGGATGGTGGCACAGGAGGAGATAGCTGTGGGGGATGGAGTGGTAGGAAGAGTGGAGGAGGTCGGCAAGTTAGCAGGGGGTGGGGTAGGCTTCCCTGAAGAGATGGGTTTTCAGGGTGCGCCTAAAGGAGAGGAGAGTAGGTGATAATCTGATGGGTTGGGGCAGGGAGTTCCAGAGGATGGGTGACACCCTGGAGAAGTCCTGGAGGCGGGCATGGGAGGAGGAGACCAGGGAACTAGAGAGAAGGAGGTCTTGTGAGGAGCGGAGTGTGCGTGCTGGGCGGTACTTGGATATTAGGTCAGTGATGTAGTTCGGGGCAGTATGGTGGACAGCTTTGTACGTCAGCGTTAGGATTTTGAATTTGATCCGTTGCGCAATCGGAAGCCAGTGGAGGGATTGGCAGAGGGGGGTGGCGGAAACGGAGCGGTTGGAAAGGTGAATGAGTCTGGCAGCCGTATTCAGGATCGACTGAAGCGGGGATAGCCAGTGGCGAGGCAGGCCAGTGAGGAGGGAGTTGCAGTAGTCGAGTCGTGATATGATGAGGGAGTGAATGAGCTGTTTAGTGGTTTCTGGGGTTAGGAACGTGCGGATTTTGGCGATGTTGCGGAGGTGGAGTCTGCACGAGTTTGTTAAAGATTGGACTTGGGGCTGGAAGGATAGGTTGGAGTCCAGAATGACACCCAGTACTCTGGCCTGCAGGGCGGGTTTGATGGTAGCGTTGTTGGATGTGACGGAGAAATCAATGGGGGGTGGTGTCCGGGCTAAGGGGAAGACAAGAAACTCGGTTTTGGAGAGATTCAATTTAAGGAAGTGGAGCGACATCCAGTCTGATATGTCGCTCAGTAGGTGTGTGATTCGGGCTGAGACCAAGAGGGTGAGGTGGGGGGTTGAGAGATAGATTTGTGTGTCGTCGGCATAGAGGTGGTAGTTGAAGTCGTGAGAGTGTATGAGTTGGCCAAGGGAAGAGGTATAGATGGAGAAGAGAAGGGGCCCAAGGACAGAGCCTTGAGGGACCCCAACAGAGAGGGGGAGTGAGGGGGAGGTGGTAGCATTATAGGTAACGCTGAAGGAGCGTTGTGACAGGTAGGATGAGAGCCAGGAGAGAGCAGAATCTCTGAGGCCGAGGGAGTGTAGTTTTTTGAGGAGGAGGGGGTGGTCGACTGTGTCGAAGGCCGCAGAGAGGTCAAGGAGTAAGAGCACTGAATAGTGGCCATTAGCTTTGGCGGTTATCAGGTCGTTGGAGAGTTTGAGTAAGGCAGTTTCGGTGGACTGTAGGGGACGGAAGCCGGACTGTAGGGGATCGAGGAGGTTGTTGTCATTGAGGTGAGAGCATAGGCGGGTGTAGACTAGGCGCTCGAGGAGTTTAGATGTAAATGGGAGCAGGGAGATGGGTCTGAGGTTGTTCGGGTCATTGGGGTCCAGGGGGGGCTTTTTAAGTATGGGGGTGATGTGTGCATGTTTCAGAGGGGAGGGGAAAGTGCCTGAGGAGAGGGAGAGATTGAAGATGTGGGTAAGGGAGCGTAGGATGGAGGAGGAGGAAGGTCGTAGGAGTTGTGAGGGGATAGGGTCGAGGGGGCAGGTGGTGAGGTGGGCATCAGAGAGGATCTTGGAGACTTCCTCGATGGTAGTAAGGTCAAAGGTGCAGAGTGTGGGGGGAGCTTCAGTATGAGGAATGTAGGGTGGGGTGGAAGAGGAGGTCAGAGCAGTGGTGGGGCCGTGGGAGAGGGGTGATGAGGGGGTAGCTGAGTGAGGGTGAAGGGGGTTGGAGAGAGTTTGAGCAGCGTCGAAGTCCCTGCGGGTTATGTCGAGGGGGAGGGGGGATAAGGGGGTAGCTATGTGAGAGGGGACGGTTTGAGAGGGTGTGTGAGTTGCGGCAATGTCCTTGCGAATTGTGTCAATCTTGTTTTTGAAGTGATTGGCAATCTCAAGGGCAGTGAGTGAGGTGCTGGGTGGAGGTGGGGGTGGAGAGAGTGGAGAGTTGAAGGCAGAGAAGAGTTGGCGAGGATTGGAGGAGAAGGCCTTGATGAGGGTCAAGAAGTAGGCCTGTTTGGCAGCATGGAGGGAGGAGGTGTAGGTGTGGAAGGCAGATTTGTAGCGGGTGAAGGCTTGTTGGGATTTGGTTTTGCGCCATAGTCGCTCCAGGGCACGACTTTGTCGTTTGAGGGTTTTGGTGTGATCAGTCTGCCAGGGCTAGAGCGGTCGGGGTCTGATGTTGCGTGTGGTTAAAGGCGCTAGTGAGTCAAGGGCTGTTGAGAGCGCATTGTTGTAGGCGGTCAAAGCCAAGTCGGGGCAGGACAGGGGGAGGATGCGGTCGTGGAGTTGATCAGCTGCAGAGTGGAGGGAGGCAGGGTTAAGGTTGCGGAGGTAACGGCTGGTAGTAGTGTGACATTTGGAGGGGTAGGCGTTGGCGGACGAGGAAATAGAGAAGGTGATCAGGTTGTGGTCAGAGAGAGGGAAGGGGGTGTTAGTGAGGTTGTGGGGAGCGCAGCGGTTGGAGAAGACAAGGTCCAGGATATTTCCGTCGGAGTGGGTGGTGGATTGTATGCACTGTGCAAGTGCAAAGGAGGAGGTTAGGTGGAGGAGACGGGCTGTGTCCGGGTTGTCGAGGTTGACAGGGATGTTGAAATCCCCAAGGATGATGGTGGGTAGCTCAGAGGAGAGGAAGAAGGGTAGCCAGGAGGAGAAGTCATCCAGGAAGCTGGGTATGGATCCAGGAGGCCGGTATATCACAGCAATCTTCAGGGGGGTTGGGGAGAATAGTCGGACACAGTGGGCCTCGAAGGAGGAGAAGGATAGGGAGGGGGGGTTTGGGAGGACTCGGAAGGTGCTCTGCGGTGACAGGAGCAGACCAACCCCACGACCGTTAGGCCTGGGTGAGTGGGTCCAGGTGAGACCTCCGTAGGAGAGTGCAGCAGGGGAGGTAGAGTCAGTGGGCTGGATCCAGGTTTCCGTGATCGCTAGGAGGTTGAGGGAGCGGGAAACAAAGAGGTCGTGGATGGCGGTAAGCTTGTTGCACACCGATCGGGCGTTCAGGAGTGCACATGGAAACGGGGGGGAGATTTTAGGGAGCAGGGGGACAGATACTAAGTTGTGGGGGTTGCAGTAGGACGTGGAGGTGGGAGGGTGTTGAGCGGGTAAGGGAGGTGGAGGGCCAGGATTCGGGGAGATGTCCCCCGTGGCTAGGAGGAGGAGAAGGGTGAGAAAGGTGGCATGGGAGCAGGATGTGCAGGAGCGTGAGAAACTCCTAGTGGAGGTGTTGGGGTCAGTGGGAGAGTAGAGTAGTAGGAGATGGTGGTGGGTGCCATAGAGGGGCGAAGGAAGCAGTGAGGACACAATATACAATTGTTTGGGAGGGGCAGAGGGATATAGTGAATGGATTTTGGGAATGGAGGAGAGGAAAATGAGAAGGAGGAGTGGAAGAGGCATTTTGGGGAGGTGAAGAGAGCAATAGTAGGGAGATGATAGCAGTGAGGGGGAGATGTACAGGTTGTGGGTTGGAGCAGAGGGGTAAAGAAATGAGATTTGGGAACAGAGGATAGTAATATGATAAGGAGAAGAGGGGCATATTATATAAAGGTACACAGAGTGGGTCTCAGGTATGTAAGAGGTTTCCCAGGGTGTTTGCTTGCAGTCTGTCCAGCATGCAGTAGAGCTTCTTGTTGTTGTGTCTTCCTGCTGCTTAAGTTCTCCTGCTTTAGTTCAACTGCTGTGTTTAACTGCTTCTTCTATGCACTCGTTCTAAGCCGCACTCAATCTGAAGCAGCACCCCCATCAGAGACTGTGCCCCCCATCAGAGATCTCCCCCATGAGCTGATCTAAATTTATAGGGAGATGCTCAAATGAGCATTCAACTCCACCCCAATTAGAAGCTGATAAGGATCACATGAATAGTGGGGGATGATTCTCAGGAAACAGACAACAATCGTAAAACGGGTGCAGCTAGAGGTGAGCACTGGTCAACATACACAAATATAAATACACCATTTGTTCTGAATATAGCAGGAGTCAATGCGTTTTGGAGTTAAGAGTGGAGGTAGGAGAAAGGTGCATTTACCCAGGAGGAAGGCAGCAGGAGTCAATGCGTTTTGGAGTTAAGAGTGGAGGTAGGAAAAAGGTGCATTTACCCAGGAGGAAGGCAGCAGGAGTCAGTGCGTTTTGGAGTTAAGAGTGGAGGTAGGAGAAAGGTGCATTTACCCAGGAGGAAGGCAGCAGGAGTCAGTGCGTTTTGGAGTTAAGAGTGGAGGTAGGAGAAAGGTGCATTTACCCAGGAGGAAGGCAGCAGGAGTCAGTGCGTTTTGGAGTTAAGAGTGGAGGTAGGAGAAAGGTGCATTTACCTGTGAAAGTAGAGAAGGCATAATTAGATTGCTGTGTTTAACTGCTTCTTCTATGCACTCATTCTAAGCCGCACTCAATCTGAAGCAGCACCCCCATCAGAGACTGTGCCCCCCATCAGGAAACAGACAACATGACCCTTAACCAGGCATGCAGCCTGGGAGGACAGGAAAGGGGGCTAAAAGAAAGAAAGTTTCCTTTTAGTTTATTTCCCTGAGTTAAAAGCAACAATGTTTCCTTTTAGTTTGTTTCCTGAGATAAAAGAAACAAAGTATTCTTTAGCTCAGGGGAAAGTGACAGCTAATTCTGTGAGCTATAGTGAAGAAAAAAAAAAGCCGGCAATTGCATTTAAAAATCAGCACCGACACACACTTCGTGTTGTGAAAAAAATGTGTAAAAAATTCATAAACCGAGCATTATTTTCAATGGATTTCATTCGTAAACCAAAAATTACGTTAGCCGAGCCATTCGTAAACCGAGGTACACCTGTAATTTCATTGTCAATCACATTATTCAGTGATGTACATCCATATCAGTCTTGATGACCCACCACCCAAGAATGTTGATCTGCCAATGCAAAAATGACAGATTCTGTATGTAAGCAACCTAGTAGGGAATCCCAGGTGATATCCTTGACCATGTATGGTCATAACCATATTTAATGAATGATATTACTCAGAATCCCTGACTGGTTAGTTTACAAACAGAAGCCTGCTGGGGGACTGTCACTTTGTGTGGTAGTACTGCCACCACAAAATTACCAGTCCCTGGCTGGTTCATATTGTAAATAAACCAGCTGGGGTTCTGTCATTTAATGGCAGCAGAGATCCATGTCAATCATGATGACCTGCCACCCAAAATTGCTTACCCGCTGACAAGAACACCATTAGCCCAATGATGTTCACCTGTTACTACTCCCATCACATATGACAGATCCCCTGCTGGATGCCATAGTTGGTAAATTATGTCATCCAGGATCCCCTGCCAGTCTGTTTACAAACACCTGCTGGACAGGGGTCTGTTATTTTGTGATGGTAGTTCTAACATGTAAACAAACATCAGCCAGGGGTTCAGATGGGTTGAACTGCAACAGGCTGGGTTATGGGCAAACTCATTTTCAACTTAAGTCCAATGCTCCTCCCTAGTCAAATTATTTTTTTATTGTTTGTTTTTGAAAATTAATTTAATGGTATTTGAAAATTATGCATGTTCATTGAAAATGTAATAACCAAAGATGGCTAAAAGCATTATGGGACCCTAGACAAGTTTGTCCACCTCATCTTTTTCAAACGACTTTGATAAATATAGAGAAATCAACATTGTCTGTACTGGCATCATCCCTCCCTATCAGACAACAATGGCCCACAAATGCACCTTCCTTTGTAATATGACAGACAGGTGCACAGTCATTTTTGACCAATGGTGTAATATTCCTGGTTTATTGCAGGGGCATGAATATTGAAAGTGAGCCTCCTGAATATCCACTGGGCCCTAGGTTTCTGTCTCGGTTGTTTTGTGAATTATCCATTTCTGAAAATAACACAAATAAAACATCCCCTTAGTATTGTATATATAGTGTTATCATGAGCTTCCATATACTGTATACTCCACTGAAACAGAGACTTAAGATGAAAACTTTGTGTAGACTGAATATCTTTACATTTTTTATAGGCATACCTAACTGTGTTGCAAAGCTAATTTTAAGATGTTTTAGATATGTTTTTTTACATTCTTTCCTATTTAAATTTTAAAACTTTCCTATCAGGAAATCACTTGTATCATTATATCAGCAGAATTTAAATAATACAAACCCTGGAACTGAGAATTAAGTCTCCACTCAGCTGCTACCATAAGAACACTTTTAAAACAACTGTGAATTTAAAAGAATGATCATCCATGTCCACAATTCCTGACTTCACAGCTACACTCAAGTACTGTAGCTCCTGACAGCAAAGTTGTTATTTCAGAAGATGTAAAGAAACTTCTGAACGGAGAATGAATGTAAAGTATACCTTTGAGACTGAATACAGATTATTTATATTCATTGGATTTTTGTAGCAGTAAAAATAGAGTCTTTTCATGTTTGGCTCAGATGACTCTGTTAGGGTTACTTGTCTTTCATCTATAGGAACTGGAAGCATAGAGGACTGCAATACTTTGGGAAGTATAAACATAAGTATTTTTTACAGATCTTATTATTGCAAGTTTCATTCAGACAACAACCTGTGGACTACTGATAGCCCACAACCGTTGTTCACTTATCTACTTGAAGATCAAATTGTGTTTTTAAATAATTATACTAATTTTTATTCTAATATATTATAACTCAGAATTTGAACCTAAAAACTAGTGTTCAGTATAATTGCATCAGGTTTAACTGTATACAGTTTTTAAGCAAACATTTTTGTGACTCTACCACAAAATGGCTTACCAGGAGATTCTTCAAGGCAACCGGTAACCTTAGTCTACTGTCTCACATATAGTTATAGTCTACTGTATATATGGCTTCAATTGACCACTGGGCTGCTTTCAGGTCTATCATATAAGCAATCTAACATTTATCAGAAGGAAGGTACATGACATGTTGACAATGCTGCTGCTAATTGTGAGTAGTTGTGGAGAATGTGCATATCCAGTGAACAAGTGAATAAGCCCAAAATTCACAAATTGTAAATGTTAATGAGATCTGAATCAAAATCAGTGCAATCAATTAAGCCCCACACAAGACATGATTGCTAAAATGTTGGTGGTCACTGGTGTCTTGGTAACCAGTCACAGTCACACATCCCAGGCCCCATTCAGCTGTTGGCTGGGGAATCTCTATATTTTGTCAATGATGTCAGCCAACATTTCTGGCTACATTGTTTACATTCAGCTCTGCACTGGGGAATCTACATCCCGCAGCTAAACAGGAAAAGGGGTGTTTTAGGATGCCAGAGGCTTAGTTAGCACTACAGAATGGATGAGTTCTCTTGGTTCAGCAGGCAGGCAAACAGGCCATTTAGTTAGCCTGCTCAGCAAACTGTGAACAGCCATAGTTTATGGTGAACCCTGTGTCACTGCCAACTCAAACGCCATCCCTAATTGCTAGGTAGAAGCTTAACACTGTACTGCAACTGAAAGTACTGTTACTAGCAAGATTTCCAGGAAAGGAACTTTGTCATAGATGCACTAGATGCACATGTATATATGTATATAAAAATGGTAAGCAATGAGGCATGATGCCAAACATTCTAAAAAAATAAGTTCTGCACTGCCCTATAGCAGAAATACTGCTACAGGGTGGCACAGGTGTGCAAAATCACGTAGATATACGTGATTTTGCAGTTCCAGGTAGGGGACATGTGCGTGCCCTACCCACACCGCCATTTCAGCCTCAGCTGTCAATCACCAGGTCCCAGCTGGTGATTACCCGCCAGAACCCGGTGATCGCTGAGTATCTCTGACAGGGGAAAGACCTATATGTAAATAATACAGATCTCTCCCCTGTCAGCTCCTGCACACTGCTTTGTATAGCTCTGCATAGCACAGTGGTGTGCTTACAGTGAAGCACACACACACAGCCCCCATAGTGAAACAGCACACAGTTAACCCTTTGATCGCCCCAGAGGTTAATCCCTTCATGCCCAAAGCCATTAGTACAGTATCAGTGCTTTTTATTTGAAGTCAGTTCCCCCCAGTGTCAGAATGCCCGCTATAAGTTGATGATCACTGCCATTACTAGTAAAACAAATAATTCCAGTATATATACTGCCATTTTTAAACACTGTAACTTTCACATAATCCGTGCAATTCACATGTATTTCGATTTCTTTTTAGCAAAGACATTTTGGCCTAAATTTATGATGAAATTTGATTTTTAAATATTTTTACTGGACATGTTTAATAGCAAAACGTCAAAAATATAGTTTTTTTCTCAAAATTGGCGGGTTTTTTTTTAGCGCAAAAAATAAAAAATGCATAGGCAATCAAATATCTCCAAAAGAAAGCTCTATTTGTGGAAAAAAAGGAACATATTTAATTTGGGTGCAGCGCTACATGACCGCACAGTTGTCAGTTAAAGTAGCGCAGCGCTGTATGACAGAAAATGGCCAGGTCAGGAAGGTGGGTAGATCTTCTGGAGGGCAAGTGGTTAAAAAAAAAGTGATCTTTGCTCTTTTAAGAAGTGGTGTCTGCCATAAAAACAGATTGAATGGCCTTGTACTAATAAACTCCAGGGATTGGAAATTCAAAACAAAATATTATGACAGCTCACATATTGATTGCCATGTTTATGGAGAATGTTGAAACAGGTGCTTTTTCTTTATATTATTTTACAAGTATTCTGAGAAAAAAGTCAGTTTCTTATATAAACATTTGCAATATATCACTCAGAATTGCAGGGCTGGTTCTTTCCATAATGATTTTAGTGCAATGTTATTTAGATCCTTTTCGGTCTGCTTGAATTACCTAAACAGGTTTGTTGCAGATTTTTGTCATTGTTGCTATTTGACAAAAAATAAGCTTTAGTTTTATTTTATTTTAATGTTGTGTTGCATTTTCTGCAAGATTAACACACTAATGATACATATTCATATATAATGCGTCAATGTATTATTCACTGAACTCAATCCAAAATTACTTTTAAAAGTATTAGGGCATCATATACTCTCCGCATGATAGTTCTGAACTGGGCTAGACTTTCCAGTGATCTTGCTGTGCGCCATCACACCCTTCTCTGCATTCTTCTTTGCATAAAATACATAAGAAGTCCCAACATTATTGCCACAGCAGATGTGCAGACCCAGTAACTCAAGAGCAGAGATGTTGTCAATTGGGTCCCCTAGGGATAGTAACAAAATATGTCAGATGGTTTAACTCTCTCCAGCATCTACCAAACACTAAAACACCAGTTATGAATACACTAAACCTTTGATAAGGAATACAGTGTCATTTTAACATATCCAATGTCAGCATCAACATTTGAAAAACATTTTATTTCTAAAATTGTACAAAGAACAAAGGGACATCACTTGCTTAAAAAATGAAATTAGACAATAAAATGACATACAAATAGAGAAACAAGCTTAGAGGATCACACATACAATCAGTGTTGTGTGAAACTTTCTCTGAATGAGAGTGGAAAATATGAGAACATATACTATATTTACTAAAAGGTTTGAGAGCCCATTCAAACTTAAAGTGACACTAAACAATATCCTTATTCTCCAAAAATGATTCATACGCATCCACTGCCTAAGGGCCCTTTAATCAATGAAATAGTTTCTTACTGTGTTCCTTCTGCCTCCCTTTAACCTCCTTAGTGGTATTCCCGAGTGTAGCTCGGGGTAAAATTTGAGTACCAAGAGCGGTAACCCCGAGCTACGCTCGGGCTTACCATGCGGCGTTGCTCAGGGAGTCCCTGCAGCACTTACCTTGTCCTTCACTCCCACGATGTGTCCCCTGCAGCGTCCCCGGCCATCTCCTCTGGCCGATGCCGGCATCCGGCTTCCGTGTTCCAGTCCCTGTGACGTCGGGACGTACGGGCGCCGGAACAGGCGGCAAATTTTAAATTTTTAAAAAATGTCATTTTTTTAAAATGATTATTACATAGTAAAACATTGCTGTTTCAATGCATTTCACATACATTTTGTCCCTACTGCTTTGTCCTGTGCCCTGCCTGCATTTTCACTGTTCTTTCTGCCTGGAAACTTAGAAAAGTCCATGGCGTCCAAAAAGCGCTCCTTTACGTCAAAAGCGGTTTTAGACCAGCTAGAGAACAGCGATAGTAAATCAGAACCACTTGCAGAATTGAGTGATAATGATTCGTGGGGAAATTCATCATCAGACATTGAAAACGATTTTGCGACTTTGCTCAGCAATGTGCGAATTTGCCTCTGTATTTCAAATTTCAGTGTTTTTGGTTTGATTATATTATTGAATTAAATGTATTATTATTATATTATTATTTTTTATGATTATTTATTAAATTATAATTTATGATTTCGTGTTTCAAATGTTATCCTACCCAGGATGTTTACTAGACTCTTGTTCGTACAGATTTCAGTGAGTTATTCCTAAAAATTACATCCTACAATAAAAAACTACATATTTCCATGCAAAAAAATGGTACCGCTTTCAGCATAAAAAATCGGAAATAATCATACCGCCAAGGAGGTTAATGTACCACATGAGCTACTGAAACTTTCCTTTTCTCTCTCACTTCCTGCTGTGTGAAGTGAGAAGTGCACATTACTTGTGGTCATGTGCATTGCTCTATGCACACAACACACTCCATAGTCCATAGTGCATAGTCCCTAACCCATCTCTGGAGTGAACAAGAGACAGTGACTACTTTTGGTCATACATGGAAAATGAACATAGCTGCCCTACAACAGGAAGTTGAATAATAACAGCAAAAAAATCAATGAGATTGGGAAGAGGCTGTGAGCAATAGAAGGTACTATGCTGATTTTAGAATATGTACATCAATAGATTTATTTCCAGAGTTTATTGTCACTTTAACCACTTCCCATCCAGCCCATGTACATAAATGACTGGAAGGGAGCAGTGCAGGAGCAGGTGGCCGTTTATAAACGTCCTTCTGCTTCCCTGCTTGTGCGCGCTCCCTGGGAGTGCGAGGCACCACGATCCGGTGCCCGCTGTGTCCGGGACCACCAATCACTGTACGAGACCTCTGTGTGAAGTCCCAATCATGTGATGACTGATTGGCCAGTCAGTGACCACAGGAAGAGTAGTAAGCAAGATGTCACTTCTGACATCATTGCTTACTACTAGTGAAATCTGTGAATGATCACAGAGGTCGCATGGTACAAGGCCATTCACAACAGCCTTGTACCATCTAACAAGCTGCGACCAATCACAGCTCTCACAGTACTCACAGTTTCTCAATACTGAGAAGGAGAGAAGGAGAAATGATTGCTTTTACAGCCTTTATGGGTGCAAAAGCAATCAGTGTAAAAAAAAAAAAAAAATCTTCATCACCCCCCACAAGTAGTACAGTGTCACTGTGGTGTCACTGTACTGCTAGGATGACAGTATGTTAAAAAAAAACATAAATAATAATACAAAAAAAAATAAAAATGTAAAAAACATTTTTACAAAAGAAAAATCTTCATCACCCCCCACAAGTAGTACAGTGTCACTGTGGTGACATTGTTCTGCTAGGGTGACAGTATGTTAAAAAAAAAAAAATAATAATAATACAAAAAAAAAATGTAAAAAACATTATTAAAAAATTGTTTTGATTATAAACTAATTTGGGTAATTTTTTTTTTTTTACAAAAAGATAGATGAATACATTTTGGCCAGGATGTATGAAGAAAAATTATTTATTTGCAAAATTTTATAAGAAAAACACTTTTTTTCAAAATGTTTGGACTTTTCAATTATTTAGCAAAAAGATATAAATCCCAGTGGTGAATAAATACCACCAAAATAAAGTTTAATCTGTCTCAAAAAAATGTGAAAACATTTCATATGGGTACAGTATTGCATGACTGCGCAATTGTCATTCAAATTGTGATAGCACTGAAAGCTGAAATTTGGCCTGGACAGGAAGGAGGTGAAAGTGTCCAGACTTGAAGTGGTTAAGTGGTATGTTGCAGTGTATTAATGAACACTAGTTAACTTCTTTTATGGCACGTTAAAACGTGTTGCATTAAAGCAGTTCATTCATTATAAATGGGCTGCCAACACACCACAACAGTTTAAAAAATGTGCGTGCTCCTATTTAACAACACATGGTATATGGGCATAATGCTTTGGGTGCCATTAACAATGAACATTGAGCAGGTACATTGACAACATGCACTGACACCCATGTTTTAAAGCCTGTTGCCACAAGACATGCTAAAACTTTTCAGCAAGGGTTACATTTAGGGTTACAAACTAAACAAAAATGTCAGCCACTCAGATTAGTTTACAGTAAGAAAAGATACATGGGTGAGGTCTTTCACAAAAGAGTACAAAACAAAGCACCCCAGCACACTTACCATCTAGTCAGAAAAAAGAAAACATGCACAGGATTTATGACTCCTTTTATAAAGTAGCTACCATTAGTATCTGATGAAATTCAGACTTTTTACATGTTCATACTATGGAGTTAATGAGAGGTCCTTGTCAATTTATTATTTATCTATTTCCATGTTTTCTTTTTCTATCCTGTTTACAATTTATACAATTTTTTTTAGAATCTGTGCAAATACATTTATGTCTCAATACCAGAAAAGGAGCTCTTTCCACCTGTGTACTTATCAGGGGCGGACTGACCATTTGGAAACTCGGGCACTGCCTGAGGGCCCGGAGTCAGTAGGGAGCCCCATGAAATGCCCCTGGTACCTTTTTCATAGGCTTTTTTGAGTTTGAGCAAGGACACAGGGGCCCCATGATCCCCTATTGAACGGGGGCCCCATGAGTTGTCGGTCTGCCCCTGGTACGTATGCTTGGTTAACATGGTATATCACAGTTTTTTGCTTGCTACATAGGAAGAGAAAAACATTTGCAATTAATTGATGAAGGGGTTCTTTACAGTAAGAGTGGTTATGCTGTAGAATGTCTTACTGCATGATTTAGAAAGGGTAAAATAATAAGGCTTTTATGGAGTTGAGTTTAGGAGCTTTGGCAATAAAATGCTTGAGTTTAGGAGGTGCTCGTGTACATGAGGCCTAAAAGCACTACGTGATTTTGTTACCACACAAGATATTCTATCTTAGAAGAACTGTGAAACTCTGAAATAATCTAGAAGATTTACACAGAAGCAGTTCTAACAGGCTAAATAGATTGTTAAAAATATGGTTTCATTTCTAAAAGCAAAAAAATAAACTACTACTTATTGTAATTTTATAAGTATAACAGACAAGCACAACAAAATATTGAATTGGTGATTTATTTTATAACTATTGGAGATCTGTTAGAAAATGTTCCTGCTAAATTAAAAAGAAAAGGGCATTATATGTTTTTTTCTTTTTTTGCTCTTCTTGAGATTAGTGTTTTTGGTTGCAAAAGTCAATGGATATGTGTTTTTTACTGCTTTGCCTAGCTGAAGTATAATATAGGAATATTTTGCTCCAGAAACTGATTTGTGGATCCCCCTTTGATTTCCCTATTACTGTGGGAGAGGATCATCAAAATATTTCCAGGGGGTTTAGTTTAGCATTCTTCAAAAAAAAAAAATGCTGAAGTTCAAAGAGGTTGTACTTGGCATGAACATTTCAACATGAAGTGAACCTGTGACCAGGCTATGGAATTGAAATCATTTATATATTCTTAATAAGTAGTAAAAGAGCCTTAAAAAGCCTTTAATTGCCTCTGTAGATGTGCATGTGCATGTGCTTGTAAGCTGGCCATACTCTATACAATCTAATTGTACAATCTTCTGTAGATCCAAAAACAACTATTTAGTGGAAGGGCCTACCTAAGTGGTAACACACTGAAAGCATTGTTTCGGCTTGTCTTCATGTTCCATAGTTTTGGTAAATCTAAGATTGTAAGATTGTACAAAAATCATGTCCTTCTTTAGAATACAGCTAAAACAAAACTTTAGAGTCTCTGTTCTGATCTTTGATGCTGTATTACCCCAGGATTCAACAAACTTCAGAAGTTTAGATGATGAATGCTAACCCTCTTTGAAATCAATGGGAGCCAGATCTGTCCAATTAAAAATCCTGCTATAGATTTTAAGTGGGTTTCTATGCAAAGAAATAAGCATAAGACCACCCTTAAAATTCATACCAGATCCTAAATCTGAGCATGCAGCTTGACTGGCCAGGTAGGGTGTGTGTGTGTGTGGTGTGGGACAATTGCGCACCCTACCAGACCACATGACCTTAACAAAGGGAGGCGTCCCCTGGCAAAGCACATTGCCCCCAAGTTGATGAAGACAAGTGCCTCTCCTCTTCTGCACAACCCTGGCTGGGTGGTTGGGGGGGGGGGGTCTGTGGGTGAGGGGCTTTACATAGTACTTCTACTCATTCACAAAAAAGGTAAACAGTAAAAAACAAAGTTTTTGGTAAGTGCTTTAATATTAAATTATTCCTACTTCAAAGTGCAGATATCGTGGGGGTCAAGGGAATTTTAAAGCTCTTTTACTTCTTTTACTGCTTGTGAGTATTTAAATACTCAAATGTAAATACTCAAATATGTAAATACTCAAGACTGAGCACAGGTGAACTTTAAAGCCTGACTCCATGTTTACTTTCACTTTAAATAGTATGCTTGGGCCAATTAATGTGTCTATGGTCAGTTTGACCAAAACATCCTATTTAAAATTAAAGTAAGCATGGTGTAAGGTTTTAACTGTGAAACGTTTTAACATTTACGTAATAATAATAATAATAATTATTATTATTATTATTATTATATAATAATCATGGGAATTTATTTACAAATGTAGCACAATTTCTTTATATATACTGTACTAGCATCCTACATTTCTGATGGAAAATATTGAAATTATTTAAATCAAAATAGCCTTATAATAAGGCTGCAATAAGTGCTGCAATTGTTTAAGTATTTAAAATTCTCAATGGAAGCTTTATTTTGTAAAGTAACCAAGTATATTACCCGTCCTTTTTGTTGGATGTATGTGATAGGAACTGGTGGATTATTTTTTCTACTTTTCTGCATAATGCACTAAACCTCACAGTACATGGGGTGATTTTCATGCCAGTGATCAGTATTTTTCATTGTACATGTCTGTCCATTTCACTTTCATTTCATTTCCTCCCCAAAGGGATGGACTGTAGCAATATCCAATTTTGTTCATTCTTTTCCTTTTGCTCTTTCCAACAGATTTTTTTTTTGCTTAACAATTCAGATGAAAGACTAAAAGCTATATGTCTTTATAATTCTAATATACTCAATGTCCTTGTGACAAAATTAATGCTGCATTAGTGAATACTGTTCATACCCTTACAGTAGATACTGTAGATATTTTTATTCAGAACTTATTAAAAAATGATAATGGATCTTATTAACACTATTTTGCAGAATTACATATAATAATGTATTGTAATTTATAGAACTAGGTACTTTAAGTAGAGATTGGGTATATACATTATTCATATATCAATCTGGCTCAGCTTTATTTTAAAGACACCTTTAGGCAATGCAGCACTGGAATCTCTCAGTCTTTTCACTGGTTTAGTTTCCAGTTGGAATCAGAAGAGTTTCTCCCTTTAAGCTGACCAGTCTTCAAATTACAGTATATTATTGTATGCAGTTTGTTAGTAGTAAGTGATCTTTCATTTCCTGTACAGTGAAGCTTGAAAAATTGTTCTATGTTGAGACAAATGTCATCATATTATCAAGTATAGTATTACCATATTAGTATAATATTACTAGATACACTTTAATAGTTTTTCTCTACCACCATACATTTTTTTATATAGCACAGATTAGAATACATCATTCAGTGACAGCAAAAGTGGGAATAGTGTTCAATTCCCACTGAATTTGGTGTATCAAACCTGTTGACCATTTTAAGTTAGGAGCAAGGGTAGACTGACCATTCAGGCACTTGGGAGCTTCCCGAGGGCCCAGGGCTTGTAGGGGGCCCCATGAGAGACTCCTTGCAGTGTATACTGTATCAATGTATGATATTATGTATATTGCAGAGTGTGCAGTGGCACCACCTCCTACATGCAGCTCAGCAGTACAGCCAATTATAAGGTTCAGGGAGAGGAGGAGGGATCAGGAGACCGGGGCAGCAATGACCCCTCTGTTCTCTCTCCCTCCTCTACCTGAACACTCAGTATCATCTCACTCTACCCACCCAACGCCACCCTTGCCTGGTCAGGTTCCTGAGAATGAGGATGATGATTGCCCCAAGTATTCCTGGCTTCTGGGGTACAGCACTGAGGATAGGGAAGAACCTGGATCTGCTCCCAGCTGTCAAAGCTGAAAACCTTGGCATAGTGCAGAAGCTGCTGCAGAGACCCAAGGCGAGCAAAGCCAGTGAGTACACCCACTGACCAATCTACCAACCTACCATGAATCAGTGCAAATGAGAGCCACCATAACATTTACAGCCCAGAAGTTCTGAAGCTGCAACAATAGCACTATGTAAAATATTCAAATGAGAATAATAAGGAGCAGAGGCTGATGGTGGAAATCAGGATATCTGAGCTCAGATATTTGCTATAGGAATGTACACTATGGGGCAGGGTCAGCCTTAGCCATGGAATCAATGTAATGAGGAGCCTTCACCCACCCAGGAGGTACTGGATAACACCTTGAAGGGTTAACGTCCTTACAGGATGGCTCCAACTTACAAGCCGACCTCAATGCACTTTTTTATTGGGCAACTATGTGGCAAATTATTATTATTATTATACAGTATTTATATAGCGTCAGAAGGTTTGCTCAGCGCTGTGCATTATAAATGAGGTTTAATGTTGATACATGTAAGGTTATGCACTTGGGGGCTAAGAATATGCATGCATCATACATACTAGGGGGAGTACAACTGGGGGAATCAATGGTGGAGAAGGATCTGGGAGTTCTGGTAGATCACAAGCATAATAATGGAATGCAATGCCAAGCTGTGGTTTCTAAAGCGAGCAAAATCCTCTCTTGTATTAAAAGAGGTATAGACTCCAGAGAGAGAGATATATATAATTTTACCCCTGTACAAATCATTAGTAAGATCTCATCTGGAATATGCGGTTCAATTTTGGGCACCAATTCACAAAAAGAATATTGGGGAACTGGAGAAGGTACAGAGAAGGGCAAGCAAACTGATAAGTGGCATGGAGGAGCTCAGCTATGAAGAAAGATTAGAGGAACTGAATTTACTCTCTCTTGAGAAAAGGAGATTATGGGGGGATATGATCAACATGTATAAATACATCAGTGGTTCATATAGTGAACTCGGTGTAGAGTTATTCACCCTGAGGTCATCACAGAGGACAAGGGGGCACTCTTTATGTCTGGAAGAAAAGAAATTTAATCTCCAAATATGGAAAGGTTTTTTCACAGTACGAGCTGTGAAAATGTGGAATAGGCTCCTTCAAGAGTTGTTCTGGCCAGCTCAGTGGATTACTTTAAAAAGACCTGGATTCTTTCTTAGATAGACAGAATATAACTGGATACTAACATGTATAGGTAAAGTTGATCCAGGGATCTGATTTGCCTCTTGGGGGATCAGGAAGGAATTGTTTCCCCTGCAGGAGCAAAGTAGATCATGCTTTGCTGTTTTTTTTTCTGGATCAACTGTATGTGTAGGATTATAACTTTTTTTTTTTAATGATTGAACGGGATGGACTTTTGTCTTTTTTCAGCCAGACTAACTATGTAACTATGTTAGAATCAGGGGCAGAGTGACCATTTGGGCATTCAGGCACAGCCCGGGGGCCCCATGAACAGAGCCTTTTGCACTGGCACAGGGCCCCAGGTGCAAGGGGAGTCCCTGCAGTCCTCCCCAACATGGGGGTTTGTGTGCAGATAGAGTGGGTGATCAGTGCAGCAGATGGAGGAAATAACTGAAACTGAGCTTTTGTGGCTCTCACTGTAGAAAACCAACATCTCCTGCTCCAGCTGCTGCAGTGAGAGCCACAAAGGATCACATCCAGTTATTTCTTGAAATCACTACACTGACCTGTGTGCCCCCCACACAGTGCTGCTGACTTTCCTCCCCCCCCCAGGGGGATCTTCAGAATGGAGAGCTTCAGAATATGTCTTTTTCTTTGCACAGTGATACTGATCACTCACTGTGTTCAGTCATACCTGGAAGGGAACCATGAACCACACAGAGAGAGGAAGTGAAGTTAAAATGACACCTTTAATGAAATAGCAAATATAACATAAATCAGGAATGCAGTCAAAACTGAAGCCATGTGTCTGGATGCCAGAGCAGGTTATCAGACATGCCAGAGTCAGGAAACCAAAAGTCAGTATAGTCAGGAGTCAAAAATCAGGAACAGGAATCAGAAGAGAAGTCAGCCAGAGCAAGTTGTACACTGTAACACAGGCAGGAACACACTGGAGGTCATAGACCGCACAAGGGCAAGAAACAAATTAGCTAAGGTGCTAAAATAGCAAAAAGGGCTGGCTGTAGGTTGGGGTAATGAGGCAGGTAAAGGTATCCGGATGAGTCACTGTGGAGACAATGAGTGGCTGGTAATTAACGGACAGCTGAGCAGCTTCTGAGCACTGAAAGAAAAGAGCTGCTCCTTAAGTAGCAAGAGCTCAGCCCTGACATAAGTGAAGCTGTTCATCCATGTGCAGTGCAGCTGAGTCTACAGAGAAATGGGCTGGGGAATGTATCCTCATTCCCTTTCTCTTTCTCAAAAGTGACTTCAGGGGTGTGTTTAGGACCTTGATATGTCACCAAAGACCAACAGCATTGTGAAAAAGGTAAACAAATCATTAAATTATACTTATTTAAAAAATTTTAATAAAAAATAAAAATTGTAAAAAAATAAAAATGTGTAAAACAACAACAATTTCTAATCAGACTAAAAAGCCACATTCAATATGTGGCATAATTAAGCCACACCCGCTGTGCATGCCGCAGGTCACCATCTCCCTTTTAAGAGCCCCAGTGCATTACTTTGCCCAGGGGCCTATGATGCTGCTAAGATGGCACTGCCTGTGAAAGGTCCTTGGTTCTTTACTTGGTTGCCAGCTTTAAATCCCCTGCCACTGTGCATGTTGACGAACTTGGTGCCCCTCAGCATAGGCTTGCCACATTAATGTTGCATCATAAAGATTGCTGCAATGTAGCAGCCATCTTTAAACCTAGGGGTCCCATGATCTCCTATTGCCCGGGGACCCCATGAGTTTTCAATTCGCCCCTGGCCAGGAGGGATAATCAGTAAAGCTACATGTTTTCTGCAAAAGGGAAAGTAGAAACCATTTTCAAAGCGGACCTTAAAAAAAAAAGTATTACCCTTTGCCTTCAACTCTGCACTGTTCACGAGTGTAAACTTGCACTATTTAGGATACTCAAGGTCTGTTTAACAACTAATATGATTCGCTGTGTATGGTTCTCCAGGTCTATCACTATAGCCTATGCCACAAGATAAGATTTTTTTTGTTATTTGCATTTTAATAATAATAATAATAATATGGCCGGGTGGGAGCACCATTATCCCGGGAAGATGTCATATGATTCCTATTCAGGCTCCTTTTGCACATCCTAGGGGGTGCGCTATGGTGCAATCTGTCACCCACTGTGTCCACAGTGGAAGGAAGATTATTTTACTAGACCAGCCCTTGTACCATGTGATTGTTGTGATTACACTGATCACATGTCAGTTGTGCACAATGGCTTTCATTCATAGCCATTCATTGTGTACTATGTTCTGATATCTGTGATTGGTCACAGTGATCAGATGTTACAAGGACCAATCACCACTGACCTGTACCATGTGATAGCTGTGGCCTATCACAGCTATCACAATAGTACACAATGGCTTATGAATAGATGTCACTCATAAAAATGATTGCTTATAACAGTGATAATCAAAGTAAAGTAAAACGAAAAATCCTGATCACCTCCTTAGAGCAGTACAATGTCACTAGGGTGACACTGTACTTATCTGTCATAGTATCTAAAAGAAATTTGTAAAAAAAAAAAGTTGAAAAAAGTTGAAAACACAATTTTTTTTTACCATTCTGTCACCAGTCAGTGTCCCTGCCAGAGTAGTCATATGAAGACGCTATGCTGCTCTGGTATTTTAATTTCTTCATTTTCAAAAAAATTGTGACAAAATATTACAGCTTCAAAAAGCTCACCATGCCTCTTACTAAATATCTTGGAATGTCTACTTTCGAAAAAGAGGTTATTTGGGGGGGTGTTTGTACTGTCCTAGCATTTTAGGGCTTCAAGAAATGAGTTAGGCAGTCAGTACATCAGGATTGATTAATTTTCATATATAACATAGTTTGTAGAGTGTATAACTTTTACACAGCGTAAATACTGTACGCTGATCTGGGTTATTTTTACCAAAGAAGTATAGCAGAATACACTTTAGACTGAATTTATCAAGAAGGATTATTTATTTGCAAACTTTTATAACAGAAGCGAAGAAAACCATGTTTCTTTTTGTCAAAATGTTTGATATTTTTTCAATTATATAGCAAAAAACATAAAAACACAGTGGTGATTAAATACCACTAAAAGAATGTTCTATCTCTCTCAAGAGGAAAAAATAGCAATTTTATTTGGGTACAGTGTTGCATGACTGAGTAATTGGCATTCAAAGTGTGACAATCTGAAATCTGAAAGTTGGGCTGGGCAGGAAGGGATGAAAGTGTTTGGTGTTGAGTTGGTTAATGATGATGATAAACATTCCAATTGGAAGGATTATTATAACATTCTGTTTTGTCTTACAGCAGGACATTAGAGGAAATCCCCACAATAAAGTCAAAGTTAATCTAAAACAAAAATGTAATATATTGGAGCTTACCAGTCCTTAGATTTGGTGGCCTCATTAGTTTTATTTGTTTTATTTCTGTTATTTTTTCCTTTATTTTCACCTGATAATCCCATGAATGACACACTGCCTTTCACTAGGTGGCTGCACTCACTTCTTTATTGTATCTATAGAGGAAGCCACGGTTGCCCCAAGGCTAGATTTCAAACATATCTGTTTTGTTAATCTACATTATGTGGGGAATAGGGAGATAAATGATTTACTGAAGAAATATACTATTGTTTTATGCTTCTTATTCGTCTCACCGGAATTGGCAAGGGCACTACATTTCTGGCAGAGTCAACAGACATTTTCTGTACATACTGAACATGTTGTTAGCCCAAAATGAAAACTAATACAGCCACCACATCTAAAGGATTGCAAGCTGCAATATATTTACATTTTTGCAATTGGGTTTAATCACTATTTAAAGACAGCAAGAAATCTGACAGTTGTTTTTACTGCATTTTGTACTAATTATTTTATACAGTATTTATATAGCAACTGTTTGCACAGAGCATTACAACATAAATGTATCTTTTAATAAAAATGCTTTAAAATAAAATTAATTATTGTAAAATTAGACATTAGTACAAAAATTACAAAGTAAAGTACCATAATAAATAACCTTCCCAATGCTACCAAAAAAATAAAGTTTTAGCTAGAGTTTGGCTCCAGTCTAATAGTGTACAGTGCATTGATACTGCTTTTTGAAAGGAGAAGCTGGTAAATATATATATTCATAACTGAGTAGATATACTGGATACATTTCATAGTGTATAACTGATAACCACAAAGCAACACTTAAGATTGGTTTCCTTTAACACATTTTTCTGCCGATCTTTACAACAGCTGCCATCAGGAATAGTTAAGAGTTGTCAGTGCTGATTATATGTGGTTTTTTTTTGTGTGGCATTTTTAGTGATTACAAAAGTGAGTCATCCTTTGCCAGTTTGATTATTTGTGTCACGTGTCTGGAATAGTGATATTTGTTGTCAGATATGATTACATGGCTAGAGTTTATTCATGTTTTTTAGATAATTTTTTCTTTTTTCTCTGTCAATAATAAAAAAAATCCTGCTGATTTGAAAATCCACCACTAGAAGTTAGTCTGTACGAATAGGTAATTTAAAATGATTTTACGCTGTCTTGGTTACGCTGAACATTGCAGGTTAGATTGTTTGTTAAACCAAATGATAGTTTATTAATACGTACTTAATTTTAGCTAGTCATTGCTTTTACCTAGAGACACAAGTACAAGTCACAGAGAATTAGTGAAAACTCTTAACAGGATCTCCAATCTTTATATTTTTTTAATAAAAATGGACACACTGATAGATTTAGGCGAATAGGCTGTGCTCTTTTGAAGTTCAGTTGCACTCATTTTCCCCAAAGCTTAGTAAATGTGGTGAAACTTCACTTTATAAATAATAACTAATCATGTATAAGGAATATTTAAAAAAAAAACAACATCTTTGCTTGCATGTGATTGGATGAAGGAAATCAGCAGAGCTTTACCACATTTACTAAACTCTGGGGAAAATTAGTGCAACTGCATGTCCAAAATGCACAATTTGTTTGCCTTTAGAAGATCCACACCAATATCTTCTTTATATATAAATGTCATCTACATCAGGTAATAGATCAAAGAACAGGGGTTGTATTAAAAGTAAAATGTTGTTTAATTTTGTATCAAACTTGTACTATGTATTATGACAGTTCTGGCAGCTGCCTTACCAAGAGTGAACTAGAAACATAAGTCAGCTGGTGTAAGATCCCTTGATCTACTCACATTCATTATGCTTCACTAGAAAAAAGCAGACAAGTTTGTTGGATAATTTAGCTCTACGTTAATAAATTGAAGCTGGTAGTTAGATAATAATTCAAGTATTATTGGTGCTAAGGCTTTGACACTCATCGTACATTCTGTGTAAGAAATGTAAGTACAGAGGAACTGGATTAGTGTTAGGGGTTAAGTCAGAGTAAAACAATAAATAGACAATAATAATAATAATAATAACAACAATAATTGGATTGTAATGAGAGTAAAGCTTATTAAGGTTTTCAAGTTAGGCTCATGGTTACATTTAGGGTTTAATTTTTTTGTGCTACATTTAAAGATCAGGTTAAGTGTTAAAGAAGTATAGCCAAAGCTATTTTGACTAGACTTCTCCTGTAGGTCACAAGAGTGCAGTTAAAACTGTACACCCGTGACCCATTTTTATTGCTGATGCCACTCAACCGGTCAAAGCACTGAAAAGATCCCGGCCATATGGTCAGGATCCACCCAGAAGTGTGGAATGGCACCTGGCTCAGCCTTTCAGTGATCTGCCTAAAATCTGAGCCCGCCCCTCCCACCTCCTCCACAGCCCAGCACTCCAGTCATAGCTGGAGGAGCAAAGCATGGAGCCAGAGACTAGCATTCATGGATCTCTGCTCAGAGATCAGTTCTCACTACACAGTCAGTGGGGGACAGATGCTGCATCCACCTAGGTGAGTATATATTTTTTTTAAGTCCATACTTCAATGTCAACAGTCAAGTATTTAAGTCAATACTCAAGTACTTGAGTAGTTAGGTTAAGTGTTAAAGAACTTCTCTTGCCCCACGACCATTTTTTAATCTCCTTACCATTTTTCTGTTGGTATAATGCAGAAGTAAAGATAAATAGTTAACCGTGCTTTTAGCCAAAATGACAGAAAAGCAGCTCATCCTATATTCTGATATACAATATATACCATGTAAATGGTGTAAATATAGTGTTAAATCTCACCAATAGTCTACAATAAAGGCCTGCATAAAAAAACAGTCACAAAAAAAATGTATAACTCATATAAAACCGTATTTATTGGTGCTACAGCTTTGACACTCATCATGCATTCTGTGTACAAAAAAAAGTATCCAACTAGTGAGTCTTTTACAGAAATATAGAACCCCACAAACCATATGTACATATGAGTGAAATGTTCCCAACACAAATGCCTACATATGCTCTTCAAATGCTGAATGAAAAAATTAAAATCAAGAAACCGTAAAACATTATCTAAATGAAAAGTCTATATTCTGGTTATTAACAAATAAGTTGAATCCACATACATGCATGTGCATAAAAACATTATATTGATAAAATGTTCCCAGAAGAAAGTGCCTCTGTGCACTTATTCGCAGTCTCGGTGATGATGGTCCTAAACATGTGAGTAATCAGTGTTCCAGCCCTCTAAGTGTAGAAACAGACAGCCCAAATTAAATAATTTCCACCCTCATAACGCATGCTAAATGCTTACCAAAGCGCCATGAACCCACAAACTGAATGGTCATAACTCGCACAGGAATGTCTGGCCACTAGAGGCTCCAAAGATCAGCTGTTTTCCCCTTTTGGCTTCCAACTTAAAAGGGTTAAATGAAGCACAAACTCAAAAATGCTTCTGATAGCGCAGATCATCAGAACATCAAAATGGGCTTTGGGAGCATAGTGTTTCCAAGCATTATGCTCTTGTCGTACTAAGAAACCTTCTTTGTGAAAATTGATAAACACAATTTCCACACACATATGAAAAGAGACAGATCTAAACTTGAAACCAAGTGGATATTAAATTTGAGGGTGTTCACCCCACATGGACTCAATATTTAGAGGGATATACATGCTTTTATTGATAATAGCTGATGGCTAGGGCTCAAGGTATGTAGATTTTTTTTTTCCTTTTTTTTTTTATGTCAACATTTAACATCCAGATTTGACAATGGTGCCAAAAACAAATATTGATGCACCACATATGGCACAAATTGTATATGTGATTGAATAAGGAATGTTATTTGCTTATAATGTGGCTTCTTTTTGTACAGAAGGTAATGTTAACTAATGACCTTAATATCCTATCACTGCTGCACCCTCTGCACTTCTTGTAGTTATGCCCTAGATGTTACTAGAAGTATTCTATCTGGGAATAGAAAAGAAGTTCACGTTATATTTATACCATTGGTATGCTAGATGTTCTAGAAAAATAATGTTTTTTATTCTCGGTAATAAGCAAGAACTAAACATAAAAAACTGTTATATTTTGAATCAGCAGCTTTATACAGACAAATAGCAATTAGCCAATAGTACCCGGGATTAGTTCAAGTACGTTCTGCAAAATATTTTAGTTTGTTTGCCGAATCTGAACACTTTTCAAAGTAATATCAACTGAATCTTAGATACCAGTAATGTTAATTTTCTAGGCTATTAGGCAAGGGATTGCCAAAGAGAAGGCATGGTGGCAGGGCACTGCCCTGATGGACATATACCAAAGCAAAACAAAAAGGATTTGATTTATTAGGGATCATCAATTTAACTACTTGCTGACGGCAGATAGCCGAATGACGGCTGCACTGCGGCCGGCCAGTTCTGGGTGGACGTCATATGACGTCCTCCTAGAACGCGCTCTCCTGCGCACCCCCGGGTTCGTGCACCCGACGATCTACGTGATCGCTGTGTCCTGTGTCACAGGGAAATGCAATTGCCAGTTCTCGGCTGCACTTTCCTCACGCTGTCAGATCGTGAGGAAAGTACTGCCGAGAACCGGCAGTTGTCAGAGCAGGGATCGGCACCGATCATCAGGGCACTGATCATCAGTGCCCTGATGATCGGTGCCCAGCAGTGCCACCCACAAGTTCCACCCACCTGTGCCCAGCAGTGCCCCCACCTGTGCCACCCAGCATTGTCACCACCTGTGCCCAGAAGTGCCACCTACCTGTGCCCAGTAGTGCCACCCACCTGTGCCCACCCCCCTGTGACCACCAGTGCCACCCACCTGTGCCCACCAGTGCCACCCACCAGTGCCCATCAGTGAAGCCCAGCAGTGCTGCCAGTCAGTGCCGCCAGTCAGTGACCAGCAGTGATGCCAGTCAGTGCCACCTATCAGTGCTGTCTATCAGTATCCATTATCAGTGTCGCCTATCAGTGCCACCAATAAGTGCTGCATATCAGTGCCGCCTATCCGTGACACCTCAATAGTGCTGCCTATCAGTGCCGCCTATCAGTGCCCATCAGTGCCGCCTATCAGTGCCCATCAGTGCTGCCTCATCAACACACATCAGTGAAGGAGAAAAATTACCTGTTTGAAAAATTTTATAATAGAAACAAAGAAACTTTTTTTTTTCAAATTTTTTTGCAATTTTTGTTTATAGCACAAACAGTAAAGTGCCCAGCAGCGATTAAATACCACCAAAATAAAGCTCTATTTATGAGAAAAAAATAATAAAAATTTCATATGGGTACAATGTTGCATGACCGCGCAATTGTCAATCAAAGTGCGACAGCGCTGAAAACTGAAAATTGGCCTGGTAAAGATGGGGTATAAGTGCCCGGTAGGCAAGTGGTTAAATAACACTTAAAGCGAAACATTAAAAACACAACATTTCTTTAAAGTGGAACTTCACTCTCTCAACCAACACTGACTATTTTTGATACTTACTAATAGGAAAGTATATCATATTTACTTGTTTTAAATTTCTTTTTTACATTTCTTCAGTTACTTCCTGGTTTCCATGTCTTTTCAAATTCTGTCATACATCCCAGGAGTCTTCAGGAGGGGAGGGTTCTCAGTTCAGCCAGTGCCTGAGCTAAGGGTAGATGGATTCCAAGAAGTAAATGCTACATGAATCATCTGCTCTTACTCAAGATGGCCACTGCCAGAAATGTCAGGGGGTGTTTTTCAAACTTGTTTCTCAGCAAAATAAAGCATGGAGACATGAATGGAAGGGTGATTTTGCTTTGAATAACAACAGTGAATTAAATAGCATTTTTGGTTTGTGGTGCTCAGATGCAGTGCAGTTTCACTTTAAATAACATGCCTGCCTACATGGTCATGACCATATGTGGACAATGGTGTCACCCAGGACCCAGTCACTTTGTCAACATTCTGCTTTGGGGCCCAGGAGTTGTCATTCACAGTGAGTAGTTAGGCGGGCAGTTGTGACTGAAGAGAATCTGCATCTCTGGACGATATCACTGACAAAGGGCATTTTTTTTTCATAACGGGCTTGTCAAAGTGTTTCTTTTTATTTACTTTACTTTTTCAGAATGAGCAAAGGTACTATGTACCCCTTATTCATTTGCATGGGGGTCAGTATCTGGGGACCCCATATTTTTATTGCGGGCTACTAGATTCCAAGAAGCCCCCTGCCTACCGACTCCCTCAACTACCAGGCCAGGTACCCTTGTGGCCTAGAATGCATACTCAGCCGTCCGCGACATTCTGAACATGTATAATTGAGCAAACCCTTGCTCAGTCTGAATACAAAGCTCATTCCTGCTGACAAGCATGGAGTTATAGTATATGATTAGTTGGAAAATTGTGTATGCAGTATTATACAGTAATTTAAAAAGATTTTTACAAGTATTAAAGGTTTTGCATGCATTTTGAGTTATTCTGAAATGTTTTTAAAATGCGATACAGTGGAGTTATCTGTGTGGTCAGACAGAAATTAAAGGTGTGACAAGTATGGCAATAAATATGATTTTTGTTGGTTTTCTACATTCCTGTCCATAAATACTATCTCTCTCCACACTGACTTTTGTTTTTTTATTTATTAATATTAACTGACATAACAGAATACAGTATTGTAAAATGTTTAGCAAGGCAGCTGTTAAATTACACTAATCTCTAGAGAGTAACATATTTAATCAACGAATGATAATAAGACTAAACAAAAGTATCATTATAACTTATCTAATTAATTAACATCCATATTTGGTAATTTAATTTGATTAATTGTACAACATAATTAAAATGTATCTGACCAATTACATCATTCAGTATTGGTAATATAATACTGATATCATTGTGTACTCAGAGGAAATTCTGTACAGTAATGTTATTTTTATTTTTTTCAGAGTACTTTAAAGCCATACTGTGTTCTTTGGGATGACTCAAAATCGTAAGTGTCAAATTGACTTTCTTGAAAATATGTATTTTTCAGGGGAACAAAAAAAGATAAATAATTTTCTGTTCCCAACCCTAAGGGCTCATTCACACTAGCTTTGTTCTCTGAAAGCAATCCTCATTTGGATTGCTTTTCAGAAAACATTTGACAGGCAGTGAGGAGGCATAGTATCACCTATTCACAATGAGGTTTAACCCTTTGAACCTGGTACTATCTTGCCACAATTGTGTTCACTGCATGTGATTGCAGGGAGCTTGCAAAGTGTCCCCATCCACTTAAATAGGTCATGGCTGCAGCATGTGTACATCTTAGGCCACTGACTTTGAGACTAAAGTGGAAGCAGTTGGAGGGCAGTAAAAGCATGGCTCAAATGTGAAACTTTACTACCCCCTAATCGCTAGTGTGAACAAGCCCTTAAATGTAAGAAGAAGAATGCTTATTATCTGCAGTAAATGCATGTACGTTTTATTACCGTCCATTTATGGTCTGATGTTATCTCTTTTGATATTCTTCCTTCTTGTACAGAGATCAAATATACTGTTTTTTATTATCCTGATAGGAAATTATTTTTTAATTTTTTTTAAAAGTTACCTCATACATTAAAAATTTTAATGTGTGTAACAAGCAAAAACCTATCATTTTTGTGGCCACTAGCTCAAAAGCTGAAATCAGCCATATGCTCTTCACTAATACATGGAACACCAGCACCATTAAATTAAGAACCAAACGAGCCATACTGGTTCCTCTTTTAACTTTGATTTCGTTCAGTGTATCCAACAAGGGACATGGGAGTACTAGAGCTGTAAGGAAAAAAAGAGCAGATGACAATAGCATCACAGCCTGGCCATTCATGTGTCCAGAAAGAGTGAACCTGAAAGGAAGACCAGGCAAAGATGGAAGTGCCCAGGATTAGCTGGAGTGGTGATCACACCAACAGCAATAAAATAAGAACCAGATGAACAATACTGGTTCATCTTTAAATTTTTATTTAGTTCAGTGTATCCAACAAGGGACATGGGAATACTTGAGCTCTAAGTAAAAGAAAATGTCAGGGATCCGGGTGTGACCAGAAATGTGTGGACTGACACAGGGAAGTAGCAGGCTTCAGGAACACAGGCGTAGTCAGGGCTGGAGAGGTGGAATGGTCAGGCAGGCTGTAAGGTACTGTCAGGCACCGCCCGGCGGGATCTCTAGTGACCCACAGAACAGGATTCCCCAGGGCGCAGAGTCTAAGCCCCAGTCTGCCTTTTCACCAGAGCCCCTGATGGTGGGGATGGACTTGGCGCAGGACTGAGACCAAGTCGTGGCCCCTGAGTGCACCCAACTGTGGTAGAAGGGTCCGCTGAGGGTATGTACCGGGGGAAAGCCTGATCTGAAGGGGCTGGCAGGTTTGGACAGTAGTGACTGGATTCGTGTAGGATGGATGGATCATCTGGGTAGTGTCAGGCATAGTCAGGCAGGCCAGGTCAGCAACGTGTGGGCAGTGAGGTACCGGAGGAGCAGGCAGAGAATAGTCAGGGTCACAAGCCGGGTTCAGTAACTCACAGGCAGCGCAGTACAGAGGATCAGGCAGAAGGATGGTCAGGCAAGCCAGGGGTTCAACAGGAGACGGTCAGCAGAGGTCAGGATCAAAGCAGGGTAAGCAACTAGGCAGATAGGCAGGAACACAGGATACCAGGTACAGGAGCTCATGGGAAACATACACCAAGGCCCTGACTGCAGGTCTGGCCATTCCTTAAATACACCTCCTGCAATCAGCCCCAGGTGTTGGCTGATTACAGGAGTGATCTTCTGGCTGCTGAGAGCACCCGCTGGTCAGCCCTGGTACTACAGCCCACACGGCAGGTGAGTCCCACCACCAGTGCTGAGTCCATTCCTGACAGAAAAGCAGAAGAAAATGGTAGTGATGGCAAGAATTGGCATGACATTGCTGGATAAGGGCAAAGCAGTGGTAAATATACAATAAAGTGCAAGTATGCCTTGATAAATGCTGCTGTAGTCACCATACACTAAAGTTTAGTTTTTTAAGTGACTCTGTGGCCATTAAAGTTATAACAAAGTAAAAAATTGAAAGGCAGGATTTTTGTACCAGAAGAAAAAGCAAAACCAAAAGGGGAAGCCTCTAAGTGCAGTATTAAAAAACACTTTATTAAAACCATCAATATTGCACTCACATGGGTAGACAAAAAGACAGCTTGTAATCATAAATAGTCTTCAATATGCGGATCCAGAAGTCCATCAATAGCGGTGTGGGAGATGGAAACCAAGTAGGGATGATGAGCGACAGACCATAGTAAACCGCTGTAGAGAATCATGACAGGCGTGGAACCGGAAGTGACGCTGGAACCACCGTGGTACTCAAAACCACATGTGATGTCTGGAGAGGGAGGATCCTGGGCCTGGGCTACCTAGGTGATGCATTTTGGAGCACCAATCAGCTCCTTTCTCAAACCAAATTGGCTGTAGAGGCAGTGTTCTAATTTATTGGTATGAGAACGGTTATGTTGTTTGTTATTATTATTAAAGAAGAGATCTATTCCAGTTTTTCGGTGGAGCTGCCAATCTTGTGCATAATTTTCGTGTGGACTATTCTATAATTATGGACTTTATGAACTTATACATAATTTTCTAATTGTTCCTGTTTGTCCTATGGGGACCAGGGTTTGCACCATAGATTTACATATTATACCAGAAGAAACCCTAGTGGTCTCTTTGTCATAAATGTCTCTCTCAACCTGTCAGCTGTAATGTAATCTGAGCCCTACATGAGCAGGTCAGACCTCATGTATAGCACCCACTCTTTGCCATGATGAAATGACCCCATGTAATGGGCAGAAGTGATGTCATAATAGAACATTCAAGCGGCCAGAAAAAGTGAACCCAAAAGGAAGACAAGGGAAAGATGGAAGTGTCCAGGATTAGCTGGAGCTGTGTTCACTGGAACTGGTTTGACAGGTATGTCTGCCATAATGTGTTAATATGCAGTGCATACTAGTACATTATGACATACACCTCCTGGGGGCTCATTTAAAACACTATAGTGGAGTTTAATACCACTTAACTAGAATTTGGATCTTAGCAGGTAAAAAGCAAAGTAGATAGGAGTCATAGGATTCAATGAGCCAATAAGGACATACCCTTTGCCTTTGTGCAGGTCTGATCTTTACAAAACTGTGTTCATGAGCTTTGGGCACGGGCTTTGGGCATGTGTTGATGGCATCAGTTTGACTACAGCTTGAGAATTCAAATTCAGAATTCAATGATAGATACATTTTATCTGCAGATGACTTCTTTCCTGCAATTGACCTGCTTTAATGGATTTTGCATTCACAGGAATGCAAAACCTGCTTAAATGGATTTTGCATTAAAAAGGAATGCAAAACCTGCTTGATGCAAATAAAATCTCATCAAAACAGGCTCTAAAAAACAGAATGACTTAGCCCAAGCTTGTGGGAGTATTTGCTGCTCAAACAATACATATAAATGTAATCATGAGCATGCAATAAATTTGAAAAGATATGATGGATTAATGGTAAAGGGGTCCTTTTTAAAGTTTTAATTAGATGTTTATTGAGACTTTTTCTGGGGCGGTATGGAGCTGATCACATGTGATTTGTGTATGTCTCCAGTAAACCCTATGACGCAAAACATCCATTATATTAATGATCTATCACTATTATAGAGATCTATTGCCATAAAGGGAGACAGTGCACAGATGACAGTTCTGTCAAGTTCAAAGATGGTTGCCTAAATTCAACAGCATTGTTGAGTGTAGTATATTAATTACCTTCACATATATGACAGCGACACTATACTATGTAGCGTCAACATTCTGGCCAAGGTTGCATATGTACTGAGTTTACTAAAGTTCATATGAACATGTCTGACATAGCTCTTGTAAGTCTGCAAAGGCTGTTTTTTTTTTTGAAGATGCAGGCATAGTGTGTGGTCAGCCAGAGCCGTAGTTAACATGCGGTGGCATAATTGTGGGCATGGGGGAATTGCAAATTACATAGTTTACATAGTTAATCTGGTTGAAAAAGTCCATCCATTTCAACCAACAGAAAGTTGATAGGTTGATCATTTACATGAATACCCTTGACAAGTGTTACCATGGTGGTATTGCTTTCTCGTGTGAGTTAACTCTCCTCATGGCAGAAGGCCAAATTACTTCACTGGTCCCCACACCAGAAGGATAATGTCTTTTCACTTGCCAGTAACACCTGTCCCGGCATTGACTTCAGCAACATTTTTTGAGAGATACACTTTCACCCACTTCTCAAGTAAATCAGACATCAGAACTTCCTTTATTTGCAATAAAAGGCATTAGACCAACAGTTCCATGGTATCTCCACATCACAGTTTTCAAATGTTACAGGTGCAAGGGCAATGTGCAATTAAACATGTTGTTACTCCTTGTCCCCTTTTTATAAATGTTGTTGTGATGCTGTGCTAACCTTGGGCTATGCTGTGGTGTGCATACTTTTCAGTCTGTGGTAGTTCTCAATTGGTAGAAATATAATTCCAACTTCTCAGTCCTGTTCAGGATCCCGCCAAGGAACAACCCCACTCTAGGTCCAATGCTATATCTTCACATGCATGGCCTTCCAACTCCCATGACCAACCACTAACAAGCCCAACCCCCTATCGCTATATATACACCCTATATCCCCACGGAAGCACCAATGACCAAAAACGGCCAAAGTACCACAGCACAGTAACCTGTACATTACCATAAACATAGCAAAATCTGTTTAAATATGAAGATAGCAAGCATTCAGTACTATATTATTTAGGTTACAGAGATTGCTGTTGACACTGACCATATACAACCCACTCCTCCCCGAGACCCTTACAGTATAGAAAAGGGGACTTCAGACACATAGGAGGATGCTTCAGGATCATCATCTCTAGTTACTTATCCACCTTTTCAAGCTATGCAGTATGGGTTTTTTTTATTAATGGCTTAGCTGTATCATCCTCATTAGCTAAAACTAACAATACAGCTGAATTTTGTAGTTCTGCAAAAAAAAACTTACAAATCTAAGACGTTTGTATTAAAGTAATTGTGTGCAGATAAACAATATCATGATGATTACTATTGCTAATATATCTGTTTTCCTTTTACTGAATACTAGAACACTACTTTGAGTACTTGAGGTGGGAGGATGCCCCATTAGGGATGTTGTTGAGGCAAATTAAACTTAAAAAAATCTATGTAAATGTGTAGGTGGCACACATCCAGTACTTCAATCGCTACAGAGATTGCTCTTGACATTGATCCTGTAATTATGGCCCACCCACCACCACCCTTCCCGAGACCTTTACAGTCAAGAAAAGGGAATATCAGACACAAAGGATCATCTTCTGAAGTCACTTATACACCTTTTCAGGGTGTGCAGTAAAAATAATTTTTATCTGCCTTAGCAAGGTAGATGTATTATTCTCCTGAGCTAAAACTAACCAAACAGCTGAGGTTTGTAGTTCTGCAAAAAGCCACAGTTTTAAGTAGTCTGTATTAGGGTTATAGAGTAATTGGGATTGATTTACTAAAGCAAATAGACTGCACTTTGGAAGTGCAGTTGCACTCATTTTCCCAAGAGCTTAGTGAATGTGGTGAAGCTTCACTTTGCAAATAATACCCAATCATATGCATGGAAAATAAAATAAAAAAACACCACATCTTTGTTTGCGCATGATTGGATGATGGCAATCAGCAGAGATTTAACACAACTGCACTAAACTCTCGGGAAAATTAGTGCAAATGCACTTGCAAAGTGCACAGTGTATTTTCCTTTACTAAATCACCCCAGTTGTGTACAGTAGCATTAACACTTATATAAAATGCTGTGATGATTATTAATGATAATACATACTTTTTCTTTTCACTGAATACTAGACCACTTCTTTCAGTGCATGCTTGGTGGAAGGGGTGGGAGAATTTACACTAAGGACTTTAGATTTGAAAAGCAGAAACAAAGTGAATTCCCTGCATTGTTGCTTTCCTCTTCCTTTAAAATGTATAACATAACTAGTTCCTAGTAGTGTACTGACTATGAGAGCAGCTCTCCTGCTACCTTTTTCCTATATAGACCCTTTGGGGTTGATTTAATAAAGGTAAATAGGCTGTACACTGCAAGTGAACTTCAGGTGCACTGCAAGTGCAGTTGCTTTAGATCTGATGGGAAGCTCTGAAATGAAGCGAAGATTTGGTGCATGGAGGGTGGTGGTAGTGCAAGGCTCTCTTGGGTGGGGCTTGGGTGGGGGGGTGGTGGTGTTGGTTGGTATCAGGCTCTCTCTGTGGGGGGCATCCGATTTTTGTGTTGCCTAGGGCAGCACAAAACCTAAATACACCACTGCTCATACTGGCCAAGTTGACCAACCGTCCTGTCTCCTCGGCACTGACATCTTCAGTGTAGGCACCCAGTTGTGACAGCTTGCGGTTTCTCAGCCGGCTGCCCACTGCGCATGTACGAGTGGTGCTGCGCTTTGTGAATGGTCCCGGAGTCTTCTGGGACTCTTCCACGTCTCCCAAAAGACTATGGAGAGGGGGGGGGACTTCTGCTTCTGATTACCTAGGAGATCACAGTGGAAGTGGGAGTGGGTATCTTTCAAATTTGGGTACCCCCCCCCCACTCCCCAAAGGTGCCAATCCTTAAAAGGGAGTGGATGACAAAGTCTTCAAGCGGATCTTCCCCTTTTAGATGGGGCTCCGCTTTAAGTAAACATTATCTACTCTCTTTATCAACACACATAATGAGATATTTATTCACAGTTCCTAGAAATGGATTTGGACATAAATTTATATTTATTTATTTATTTATTTGTTGCTTTTGACTTTTAAATGCTTTTTCTCTACATGTTAAATCTCACTTAATAGTAAATAAAGTGCACAGCAATGACTTAGATATGTGGATATGAAAGGCATTTTTAGTCGGTTATTTAGAAAATATGAAACATGCATACAATAAAACATGCAGAGAATGAAATCTAAACTGTATTTTTTCTTTAGTATACCGCACAACAACAAACAGATTTTTTGGCATGCGTTGGCAACTGTACATGCTTGCTTTCCCTCAGTAACACGGACATAGATTGTTCTGTTGACAATTTACTGGCATAGCAGAACTAGAAAGTACATTCTGTTTGCTGGCAAGTGTATGAAGCGATCTATCAAGTGGCTGTAGTCAACTGTGTAGTATTGAAAACTGCAGTATTGGAGTAAAAAGCCTTTAGGATTGAAAAAAAAACCTTGAATACAAAAATCTGAATTTGAATTAGGATAGAGCTTTTCAAGCAATGTACATTTTATTTTTTTATAAATTTACATAATAAATGTTATCACATACATTATATTAGTTACATAATATATACATGAGTGTTTGAAATGCACCTTACTGAGATATATATATATATATATATATATATATATATATATACATTTGTATTTAAAAAAAATAACTTTATAATTACTTCCAAAAAATCCATGTGACAGTAAATACATAAAACAATTGCTAAATTTAAAAAAATGTTATCCCTGAAAGCTTATTCACTTATATATAATGTAATAGACTACCTCTATTCATTGGTATAATGGAGAGAAAAACCCCTTAGAGGTTATCCATAGATCTTTAAATAATTTCAATGAGTTGAGTTATATAGTAAGGATACCAGAAAGGACTTACCAGAATTATAAAGCAATTAGGTTGTCACATTTCTGTGGGATGCAGTCTCACTTTCTGTGACAAAATGCACCTTAAAACAGATTCAATATTTACACCCACAAAAGCTGTCTCACGAAACAGTTGAAACTTGTTTTTATTTTTTTTACAAAACTTAATGATGAGTAGTTGAACTCCTTTCCTCCTTAGTATGATTGAAAGTTTGAACTGCCTGTTCTTAGCAACCTGATGACATCCAATCACAAAACTAAGTAGGAAAGGCATTTACAGTATGTTAACTGCAAATGTGTAGAAGCTAAAAGCATGCTTTTGGTTTAAAGATAATAGATTTGTCTGTGTTGAAGTTTTACAAGTCTGACAACTGTTTCTTAGTGTATCAATTAGAGTAACTGTGAGGGCATTTTAATGTGCTTGTTTAAATTGCACATTTTCTTCATCAATCCACATGTCTAGCTGAAAGTGATACTGTGCAGTTTTTGAACCATTTCAATTTCTTCTTATTGGAAATGTAAATTATTCTGGAGTTCTCAGGGGATAACTAATCTATACAGCCAAGTGTTCAGCTCCAGCACTCAGCATTTTCTGACTAAGGCAGTTCATCTAGATGGTTCCTTTTCTGGTTTGTGCACTATAATATGTGATTAATACTTGATTTGCTGTCATAGTTGTAGTAACTGTTATATGTTATTATTCTTCGATTTCCTGTCATAGTTTAGGTAAATGCTGTATATCATTTCAATATTTACTGCTGGGTTTTTTTTAATACTGGCAACAAAAAGTTATAAAAACGAGAATAGGTTTAATACAACTTTAAAATAGTTTGACATAAATATGTTCCTCTGCATTTTCTTTATAACTTATTAAAATTAATTCATATTTTACTCATCTGACATCAGAAAAAGTAAATATAATTTGGGGTTACTGTACTTTGCACATTACTAATGCTTTTTGCACTGCTGTACTGCATAAGAAGGTCTCTTCTGTTTTTCTTGATTTACCCAGATTAGGAGCTCATTTACCACCAGGGGCGGACTGACCATTTGGAAACTCGGGCACTGCCCGAGGGCCCGGGGTCAGTAGGGGGCCCCATGAGATGCCCCTGGTACCTTTTTCATAGGCTTTTTTGAGTTTGGGCAAGGACACAGGGGCCCCATGATCCCCTATTGCCTAGGGGCCCCATGAGTTGTCAGTCCACCCCTGTTTACCACTTGAGGCTTGCACATGTAATTCAGTATGAACTTATCCCTGCACAACTGTGACCCCTTCCCCTTCTACCTATTTAAAATTTTGTTTTAATAAATACATCCTCTTACCTCCTTTTACTCACTTGAGTCTGCCTTTTGGGTCTCTTGATGGTGCCTCTTCCAGGATTAGAAACTTTGATCCAGTGCGGGAGTTCAGGCCCACAGCTGATCTGGCCTGTTGCCACCATTAATTATAACATCATCCCACTGCTGCATTCTTCTCCAACCTGATAGGACCTGGTCAATTGATAGCTAATGGGGTGTCCACATCAGCCAGAGATGTGTTGACTTCAAAAAAGACCCCTAACACCCAGTGCAGGCCAAAATATAGAAAATGTTGGACCTTGTGCCTTCAGGCAGGTAAAAGTGGTTTTTCATTTTTAATTGCTTCAGCCCTGGTAAACGTACCCCTATAGACAATCAATTTTTACATTTCTGCTATGGGCCTGTTTATTCAGCAATACATTTCTCATTACTTAGCTTAACCAAATAATGCACATAATTTATTTATTACAGGTACTTATATAGTGCCACTAATTTATGCAGAGCCTTACATATATATTGTACTTTCACATCAGTCCTTAACCCTCAAGGGGTGTACAATCTAAGGTCCCTATCCTACATTCATACATACACATACTAGGGCCAATTTAGACAGGATCCAATTAACCTACCAGCATGTCTTTGGAGTGTGGGAGGAAACCGGAGGAAATCCATGCAGGCACAGGGGGAACATGCAAACCCCAGGCAGGTGGTGCTGTAGTTGGGATTTGAACCAATGACCCTAGTACTGCCATGTGGAAGTGCTAACCATTTAGCCATTGTGCTGCCCCATAATGCTTTTAAAGGGCAAACAAAGTCTTGTTATAAACTAACTAAAAAATAGTGCTACTGTAAACATAAAGTATTAAAATGTATTCTATGCTAATTTGTCCTGTTTAAAATTAATTAAGATTTTGGTGCAAAGCCTATAAAAGTTTTTTACAAATTAAATATTTTTTATGCTTTTTTAATATGATACTAAAAAAATTAACAAACAATAGCAAATCAGCAGACAATCAATAGATGAAGGGAGAAGGGGAAGAATAAATAATTTAAGTTGATTAGGGTAAACTATAAGTTAATAAGGAGTTATAAAGGGCCAAAATAGTTTTTTTCTTTTAATATACTTGTCCGGTTGCTTTAACTTACACCATTTTCAGAACATTTCAGATGTAAACTCCTTTCATCTGCAGATGAATTAAACAGAGTAGATATAAAGATAACAATATTACTTTGTATCTCTTTATTTCTCATTGGACATTGTCAGAAAGCATTTTTACAGCAGCAGCTTCTAGAGCTGCCCTGTTTACATAGGAAATCCCGTTATTTTATAAACCCAGAATTGCCAACAAGTGGGAGGGGGCATATCAGCTGGGCAAAAGGACAGTACATATTACACTCATCAAGTGTACTGATGAAGTGTTCTTGGGTGTGTGTAGCACACCCAGTGTCCTGGTAAATTCATCCTAGCAATTAGTGGGGAGTGGGCATAGAGTGTGGGGGTTAGAAGTGTGGTTTTAAAAATATTGAATTAAGAATACAGTTATATTGCATATCATATTTTTTGTGTTATGAGTGTTATTAACATTCATTTTATGTGATCTGAGAAGGGGAATTTCCTGTTCAGCTTCTAGCTACAAAAACTCACATTTAATATTTTGCAACTTGACAGTCCTTGGATGTGGTAGTTGTAGCTGTTTCATTTTTTTCAGGCTTTTTTCTTTTATTTTTACTTGGTTATTCTCATTAAAAAACACTTCTGGTCCTACAGTTACAACTCCCACTCACTGTATTGTATCTATGGAGAAGCACTGCTGTCACCTTATCTCAATTACATAGTAATAGTTTTGTAGTTCACAGAAGATAGCTAAGAGAGCTGATAATTCTATTTGAAATGTCAATTTAGTTCACAGGAAGTTGAAAGGACAAGGTCAGCAGATAGTTTTGTATCTGCAAAAATGTGCTTAGCTTTAAAAATGATGCAGCCACCACATATAAGGACTGGCGAGCTGCAATGTATTAAATTTTTGTTTCTGGGTTTGCTCTGTGGGTTTGCTGGTTTTTGTTTCTGGTGTTTTCTTTAAATGCATTTTAAAGCAATTCTAAAGGTTAATTTTTTTGGGGAAACTAACAAACATGTCTATACTTACCTACTGTGCAGTGGTTTTGCTCAGAGCAGCCTGGATCCTCCTCCTCTCGGGTCCCTGGCAGGCTCTCCTGGCCCCACCCTCCTGCCCCACAGGAATCAGCTTGCTATGGGGGCACCCACTGCTCTGGTTGTCCATTCACAGACGGAGCTGTGGCTTGGCCCCATTGCTTCTATCTCCTCATAGCTGACTGTCTGTTATTCACAGCAACGGGAGCCAATAAATCCTGCTTGCTTGTCTCAGCCAATGAGGAGGCACAGACCTGGGATAGCTGAGGCTGTCGTGCACTTTGCTGGATCACAATGAGGCTCAGATAAGCATTGAGGGGACTGGGGGCACTGCTGCACACAGAAGGTTTTATATCTTCATGCATAGAATACATGAAGGTAAAAAACCTTGAGCCTTTACAACCACTTTAACTCATATAGGGCAATTTACACACATTTCATTTGTAGTACCATGCAAGCAATGGAAGATTCTGATTCTTGATTAAATAGGTAAATTACAGAAAAAGAGATTCTTTTAAATGTATCATACAAAAGTGCAATAGTGAAAACTGCACCATCGAAAAGTATGGTACGGAACTCTTCATGTGGTTTAAGTGCCATTTTAGGTGCAGTTGCATCCAAAAGTTTACTTTATTCAATACTTAAACTGTTAAATATTTGAAAAAAAAAAACATTATTTAAAAAAAGGCTCAAGGCAGAATGCATGCTATGTTTATAGGAAATTTTTCAAGCTTCTTTTGTTTAATCTGTAAAGAACACTATTGAGTAAATAGACAAATGCTGTTCATTTAAGTTACATTACAGATTTGATTTTTTTCCCAGAGGGATCGTGCAGCAATTTGACAACAATGTTTGATTGAGCTTTAGGATTACAGAACAATATAGTCATTACGTGCAAAAACCATTGATAGAAAATATTGGAAATTTCTACATCTTCTTAAAAACCTATAGCAAGAATAAATGTCCTACATTTATTTTACAATCTCTTGTGTTCAATTTTAATTTAAATACGACTAAAGGGGTGTACCACCCAAAACAACAAGATCAACTAATGAATTTAATTGCATTTTGTTTTCTAGGTCTTGGCTTGAATCTTATTTCATTTCCCAAACAGAGATTATTTATAATGGTCTATCCTCCCCAGGGGCGGACTGACCATTTGGAAACTCGGGCACTGCCTGAGGGCCCGGGGTCAGTAGGGGGCCCCATGAGATGTCCCTGGTACCTTTTTCATAGGCTTTTTTGAGTTTGGCCAAGGACACAGGGGCCCCATGATCCCCTATTGCCCGGGGGCCCCATGAGTTGTCAGTCCACCCCTGATCCTCCCTTGTTAAAACAATAGCAAATTAAATTTTTTTGCAGGTAAAACAATGCATTTATTTTTTACCCTGCAGAACATTGCACCCATGATCAGCAAATCAGCGGGTGCAATTCCAGGCTCCTGCAGAATCTCAGGATAGCTGTCTGCCTGTACCTCATATGGACATGCAGTTACCTAAGAGCAGGAAGACTCAATGAACTGCCAGAGCATTCACCAGCACCCTCGTAGTTTATTGAGAACTACAAGCAGCCGCAATGGCTGACGGTACTTGTAGGCTAGTGATTCACAGGACACTGTGAATGAATGATGTGGCAGTGTGAGTGGAGACCCACACAGCTATGCTGTCTTTAAATTGTGACAATGGGTGCAGGGGGAAGATCTCCAGTCTGCTGTTACAGGAAGGGGGGATCAGGGGTATGAGGGTCCAGATGCTGGAACATGGTACATTTTCTACCATAAAAACAGGTGGACTATGTAACATGTTCTAAAGGTGAACTTATTCTTTGAAACTATGTTTTTTTATGACATCATAGGATGGGCAGTAGTTTGTCAAAGAGTGGTTGGAGTGTAAAAGAAGATATTAATAGAAGCAATGAGTGATGGTGGAGAAGTGTACATCAAAGGTACTTTGGCATTGATTTAATAAAGGCACAGAAGCTGTTCACTTAGCAAACTGTATGCTTTCTGAAAATTAAAAAAAAACTCAATATATGCTATTAGAGAACTGAATGACTGAATTTAGTACAGCTTCATTATACTTGCTAATCTCAATGAACAAGGTAGACTTCTTTAGCAAATCTATCAGTTTGTCTTTTTTTCATTTAAAGCTGAACCCCAGGTAGGTATAACCTTTAAAGCTAAACTCCAGGTATGTATGAAATACATCCCTCCAGCTTCCACATCAATACAGGGTGGAACTACAGTGCACAGCATGAGGCCAGGTATTCAACACACAGGAGATGTTGAATACCTGTATCAGTTGGAGATCTGTGACACAGCAGGGATTTAAGACACAGGCCTCCATCAGAAAAGGTAATTATACATCATATACTTTTATAGCTGCAGCAGAAGGAAAATTATTATCTTACACTGCCAAACAGGATTGAGATTTGAGGCATGGCTGTGTACATTTCAAGACTGGGTGGTCAGAAATACAAATAATTTGTTGAGTAAAGCAGTTCCCTTATATGTGTTTTATTTGTGTAAGTAGCTGTTTGCTCAGAGTTTAGTATTAGATTCAGCAAGTACACAGCAACATTTCCCAATATAGAGTATAATATAAAAAATAAAATATTTTTCAGATTATGTAATATTTAAAGCGGTAGTAAACTTTGCTTTTTCTCTTGTATCTTAGGAGATATTCCATCGTGTAGCAGCCAGTGATGTCACCTGCACATGTGCACTGAGCTCTGTGTGCGTGGTTTACTACAGCTTTAAAACCATCAGCTAATAACTCGTGTTACGAAAATTTTAAGCATGTGAAAAATAGCACTCCATTTCTTCCATGTATGAAAGCTATTAATGACCCTCCTGGCAGAGAGTAGAATGCAGGTCTGTTTCTGCAGTCTTGCAGCTTCCTCTGTCAGCTAAGGGTTCACCAGTCTCAGACTGTTAACTGTTCCCATCAGCTCCAGGGTAATGGGCCTTCTCAGATTGCTATCTGCTCCCATCAGCTGCAGAATAATGGGTCTAGCCACACATCTCCCAGTTGGACTGGTCTTCAGTGCAGTAGATGCCTTATTTAGTCCTCAACATTTTGTGCCTCTGTGGTTATTATAGTGTTAGCTTCCTGCTTACCTGTTTGTTTCCCTGTTTGAACACTGCTATTATTCTGGATTCCCTGGTTGCCAACCTTTGCCTTGTACCTCGTTTACTCTTTGGATTGCTGCCTGAAGTTAACCTCAGATTGTTAACTGAACTATACTTGCTTGCTACCAGCCCTGACCTTGGGACTGATTATGGACAAAACTTGCTTTCTATCTACCTTGACCTTGAATAGTCCCAGGACTTGACTACCTGACCAGGCTTAGAGGTACCCTTCCTGGATTCAGTCACTTAGTCCCAGTGCTGTTTAGCCAGGAACTGTAGCATCATGTTCTAAGCCCTGGAAGCAACTGAGTACTGGTAGGCCTTGTTACCTTAAGGGAATAACTGTTTAACTTCAGCTTGTTCAATTAAACTTTGGCAATAAAACCTAGAAGCTGATTGGTTACTATGCACAGCTGCACCAGATTCTGTATGTACCAATTTTAGTAAATCTCCCCCATAGTGTCTGTAATAGACTATTCCAAAACAAGAAAAAAAACTCAGATTTTTTTTTTTCCATTTAAAAAATAATTTTATGCTAGAAGATTACTTTAAACTCCCAAAACATTGTACATTTTTTGAAAACTGACACCGTGGAGGAAAAAAATGCTGTAGTTCCAATATTTTATTTCACACAATATTAGCGCAACAGTTTAACAAGCGCACTATTTCAGTAAAAAAAAAAACCTATATATTTATAATACACAAAACAATCCACAAAAAGACGGCGTCAGTTCATCAGATGTGCTAAATACGTATACAGTCTCCAACACTTGAAGAGCCAGGGATAGTAGATATCAGAAATGATAAAGAAAAGCCAAGTAATGCACTGACCAGATAGCGCAAGTTAAAGCGCATGGGACATTTAAGACCTGTCCCTGGTACTCAGCCACTGTATCACTGGAGCAAGGCGGTGTCATCTATAGGGTGACCACTAGATGTCATCTGTCCGGATGGAAGCTGTGTCCAGCCACTGTGTTGATGGATCAGGTGGGTGTTGTCTGTAGGGTGACCACTAGATGTCATCGGTTCCAGGAGAAGCTGTATCACGGATCCAGGGATGTCACTGCAGATGTGTTCTTGTTAGGCACAATCCCAGGACCTACTGGATTTACAGGCTCCCCAGAAATAAAGAGCCCGTGGAAAAAGGCCTCAAATAGTGTGATAACGTTTATTTAAAATTGAACAATCAGAAAAGAACTTACTTAGCAAAGGTACAGCTTGGCACTTCCCTTTAGGGAAGTGCCAAGCTATGTTTATCTTATGTACATGTACCTCCGGTCTGGCCGTTTATAAGCAGCTGTACCTTTGCTAAGTAAGTTCTTTTCTGATTGTTCAATTTTAAATAAACGTTATCACACTATTTGAGGCCTTTTTCCACGGGCTCTTTATTTCTGGGGAGCCTGTAAATCCAGTAGGTCCTGGGATTGTGCCTAACAAGAACACATCTGCAGTGACATCCCTGGATCCGTGATACAGCTTCTCCTGGAACCGATGACATCTAGTGGTCACCCTACAGACAACACCCACCTGATCCATCAACACAGTGGCTGGACACAGCTTCCATCCGGACAGATGACATCTAGTGGTCACCCTATAGATGACACCGCCTTGCTCCAGTGATACAGTGGCTGAGTACCAGGGACAGGTCTTAAATGTCCCATGCGCTTTAACTTGCGCTATCTGGTCAGTGCATTACTTGGCTTTTCTTTATCATTTCTGATATCTACTATCCCTGGCTCTTCAAGTGTTGGAGACTGTATACGTATTTAGCACATCTGATGAACTGACGCCGTCTTTTTTGCCGATCCACATTCATATGGGATCTATCTTATGTGTAATCATTGTTTAAGTTAGCGCTGCAATTTCATATTTTACCATTACTCTGGAGGTTCACGAGGTGCCTTTTAGTGCCAGCAGCTACCCTATCTACATCCTCATACTGCGCTCGATTTTATATATATATTTATATATAAGTTTATTTTAAAACAATCCACAAACCCATCTAGTGCACTACAAGTTCCAGCTTTCCAAATACAATATCCAATTTGCTGCGGGGATGGGGGAAGCGAATCTCAAGATACACACAGCTAAAGGATCCTGCAGCTACCCATAGACCCAAGAAGATCCAAAATAGCTTGGAAAGATGAAAGAAACAGCAGCGCATGATCTCCGTCAGTGATATATGTAATTTTACTGAAAAGATTTAAATTAGTACACTCACATGTAAAGTTCTTGGCTCAGGTACAGATCTCAGCATGGAAATAGCATTGAGTGTATTAAGTACACGACTGTTCCAAATCCCTCAGCTGACATACTGAGGGACTGAATTTTGACAGCTGTCAATGACCACTAATGGCTGACATGACTAACACTGCCTCATGGATCTCCGTACACTGTTGGAATGGAGGAGAGAGAGGGCAAAGAAGGTGTGTCCTTTGAAATGTGTTACCTCCCCCTCCTTGACCACCCTCTCCTCCATTCCAACAGTGTATGGAGATTCACAAGGCAGTGTTAGCGGTGACGGACATTAGAATTATCTGACAGCTGTCAAAATTCAGTCCCTCAATATGCTGGCTGAGGGATTTGGAACGGTCATGTACTTAACACACTCAATGTTATTTCCATGCTAAGATCTGTACCTGAGCCGCTTGCCAAGAACTTTACATGTGAGTGTACTCATTTTAATTGTTTCAATAAAATCACATATATCACTGACGGAGATCCCATGCTGCTGTTTCTTTTGTCTTTCCATGTATTTATAACATATTTGCCAATTTTTTTATAAAATGTAAAAGATTACCAAAAGCGTCAAGCCTTACTATTGGGTGTGCTTATGAAACAGCAAAAAATGTTGGCACCCTAAATTTTCCATAGGTCCTACAGTATACCAAGTACAATTGGCATATCTGTGGACCACATGTGGATATGGTTTCCATTTGAAATTGAATTTTATGCAAACAGCAAAAAACACAACTGAAATATAGGAGCTGTTTTATCTGCTAAATGATTTATAATTTTGTCTGTTTAGTGCAGACTTTTCTGCAACTTTGCCAGATTGGCCTCATGACCTAACTTTGGTCTACTGCAGTAAAGCAGTATTGCTTGACAATGATCAACGTCTATTGAATAGAGGCAGTTACATGGATTAAAATTCAGCCAGTCCCTTTTGAACTGAACAAATTTCAACCCATCCATGGCCAGCTTTAAAGGATAAGTTTACCTTTGGGAACATATTACATGTTCCACCTATTTTTAGGGTGGAACATGTAACATGTTCAAACTTCTGTAGCTCTCTCCCTGATCCCCCTCCCCATAACAGCGGGCCAGGGATCCTCTGTCCACACCCATTGTCACAATTTAAAAACAGCATGCCTATGTAGGGCTCTGCCCATAAGGCTGTGTCATTCATTTATAGTTCTTTCATAGATTTTGGTGAACAAATGCCTACAAGTTTTTTCCACAGAGCTTGGTGAATGTAATAAAATTTCACTTTGCAAAGAATACCCAAAATTAAAAAACAGCATTTTTGTTCGCATAGGGTTTGATGATGGAAGTCATCAGAACTTCACCTCATTTAGTAAGCTCTGTGCGGGTTATTTACTGAAACTGGAAAGTATAAAATCTGGTGCAGTTCTGCATAGAAACCAATCTAGATTTTTTTGTCAAAGCTTAATTGAACAAGCTGAAATTAGGAAGTGACCTGCTACCATGCACAGCTGCACCAGATCTGAGTGCTTCAGTTTTAGTAAATCTCTCCCTGTGATAAACTTTCAAGCAAAGAGCAACTTCTCTTGCAAACTGAACAGTCTTTTTTTTATTTAATCAACTCTAGGGAAATTTCTCTTTCTCTTTATAATAAATGGTTTTACATACATTTTTAAGGGAGCATTGCCTCAAGTTTCCTTACATACAGTACTGTATACTTTTGTAGTCCAATAAAAAAAAAAATAAATGGAAAGATATCTGTTGTAAAATACTTCAAATGTAGAAGCACTTGTACTGCATGAGGAGTAAGAAGATATCATAATCACTTATGCAGTGAAGTCCATACAGTATATTTCCTATAGATTGTTGTGAATGCTAATAAAACATTTTGAAAGAGTGTTCATAAACAAACTAATACCAACTTTAACAGTGATTGCTGAGTTGATATGGGATGTGCATTACCATAACTCTTTATAATGTTTTAGTCTTTTAGAAGTAAATCAGTTAGGGTTTCAAAAATATCAGTATCCTTTATTATTTATTTATAATGTGTTATGAAACTTGCAAGACTCTGTATCATTCGATTTCAAATAAAACAACAAACGATGCACTAAATCTTTAAAATGATGCATGGTGAGTAAGACCTTATTGAATACTACCCATACTTACAGTGTAATTTGATTAAATAATCCCATAGCAAGGGAATGTTAAGATGCAATTGGTGTTTTCCTGAAGTGCTTGGCTATAAATAAGCACATTTTCCTTCTTCAATATGCCAAAACACTTTGATAACATGAAGTTATGATCACATGAACTTACAGCAAACTTATGATACTATGAAATAGCTTGACACTTAATATATAAAGTAATTATTTGTGTTCAGTTTGCAAGGTTATAAAACATTCAGAAACAACATTTTTTATCTTGCATAATGTCATTTGCCTTTCTCAATATGCTTTTTTTAATGGTTTTGTCTAGGAACACAGACTCAGTGCCAGGACTTCTAAACAGTTTAATTTCAAGTGATTGAATTAGTCTAATACATTATATAAATAGGATTGTTTTTTTAGAATAACTTTACCCAGCAATTTCCCTAGCATAATTGAAAATATAGTGTGCATGAGTTGTAATCAGTAAGAATACTGTGGCAAAATAATTTCAATCACATTGTGCCTATTACATGTGCCAATATTAGAATATTATTACACTATTGTAAAACAGAGCCAGTGTTTTTTGCAGACGTTTAGTTTCCTTGTTTACTGTGATCTTGCATATAAGTTGTTTTCCCTTAGAATAAATTATTTGAAGTGGTTGTAAAGGCAGAAGGGTTTCTTACATGAATGCATTCTCTATGTTAAAGTAAAAAAAAACCTTCTGTGTTTAGCTCCACCCCCCAGCCCCCCTAAATACTTAGTTGAGCCGAATCTCAATACAGCGCTGTGCCCGGTAGCAGTGGCTCTCTCCTCTCTCTGTCCTTACTGCACATGGAGACCGCAGCAGGAGCCATTGGCTGTGTGTTTTAACCTCCCTAGCGGTATGATTATTTCATATTTTTGGTGCTGAAAGCGGTACAATTATTTTGCATGGAAATATGTAGTTTTTTTATTGTAGGCTGTAATTTTTAGGAATAACTCACTGAAATCTGTCTGAACAAGATTCTAAATCATACATTTAATTCAATAATATAATCAAACCAAAAACACTGAAATTTGAAATATAGCGCCAAGTTCGCACATCACTGAGCAAAGTCGCAGAATCGTTTTCAGTGTTTGATGACAAATTTCCCCACGAATCATTATCACTCAATTCTGCAAGTAGTTCTGATTTACTATCGCTGTTCTCTAGCTGATCTAAACCCGCTTTTGACCTAAAGGGACACTTTTTGGACGCCATGGACTTTTCTAAGTTTCCAAGCAGAAAGAACAATCAAAATGCAGACAGGGGACAGGACAAAGCACTAGGGACAAAATGTATGTGAAATGGGTTGAAACAGCAATGTTTTACCATGTAAAATTTTTTTGAAATTTTCAAATTTCCCGCCGCCGGCGGCGCCCGTCCGTCCCGACGTCACAGGGACAGGAATACAGGAGACGGATGCCGGCATCAGACGGAGGAGATGGCCGGGGAAGCTGCAGGGGACACATCGCGGGAGCGAAGGACAAGGTAAGTGCTGCAGAGACTCCCTTTGCAGCGCCGCATGGTAAGCCCGAGTGTAGCTTGGGGTTACCGGTTTTGGTATAGACATTTTACCCCGAGCTACACTCGGGAATACCGTTAGGGAGGTTAATGCACACACCAAGCCTGGATCGAGTCTGCATGAATGAAGGTGGGAGGAGCTAGGAGCGCAGGCAGGGGATCCCAGAGGAAATAAATCTGGGCTGCTCTGTGCAAAACCATTGTACAGAGCAGGTAAGTATGACATGTTTGTAATTAAAAAAAAATTACCTTTACAATCATTTTAAGATCCCTTTTTCTAACTGCTTCATTTATTTATTTATTTCCATGCACCCAGCAGGGTGGATAAAAAAAAAAATAGCAGATTTTTCAATCCACACAAAGGAGGTGGATGGAGGAATACCCACTACCAGGACATTGCATTAAAAGTGAATACACTAAAAACTTCCAACAAGTCCCTTTGACAGTAGTATACCAATTAAACAATTTCTGTCAAGGAAGTTTTGGTCCAATAGACTTCCCATAGACTGTGAAAGTCCAATATGCATACAATTGTGTACCCCAGTGCTTCCTAGAAGAAAGGTAGCACTACCTGCAAGAAGACAAAGGTAGATTACGAAGTCAGAAAACACTATAGGTACTGTATACAGTAATACATCGGTTTACAAACTCCTCGGTTAACATAGTTTTTGGTTTACAAATGAAAATCCCTTCAAAATAATGCCTCGGTTTACAAATTTTTTTACAAATTTTTTTCGCAATACAGAGTGTATGTCAGTGCCCATTTTGAAATGCAATTGCCGACTTTTTTTTTCTTCACTATAGCTCACAGAATTAGCTGTCACTTTCCCCGGAGTTAACGGAAACGTAACGGAAAAAGAAACATTGTTTCTCTTAATGCAGGGAAAAGAAATAAAAGAAAATTTTCTTTCTTTTATCTGGGGGGAAAGTGACAACTGAATTTCTGAGCTATAGTGAAGAAAAAAAAAGCCGGTAATTACATTTAAAAACTGGCACCATAATAGATTAAAAAACCGAGTGGGGTCTCCCCTCCCATCAATACCAAGCCCTTGTTTAAGTGGCTTGACAGTTCTTAAATATGTAAGGGGGCCACCTGGGGACATCACCCATCCATGATGTCACATGGAGCAGAGTTTATTACATTTTCTTACATATTTAAGAACTGTCAAGCCACCTCATAAGCAGATGGCTGGAAGCCATCGTCGGGAGTGGAGCCTTTTTTTTTAAATGCTTTTTTTGGGTCGGCGGCGGCAGCGGCGGTGATGGCGGGCATCGTGATTGACGTTGGATCTACTGCGGGGGAAATTCTTTTAGTTTTTTCTTTTAATAAAGGACTTGTCAAAGACTGTGTCCTATCTTTTTTCACACTACACTTTTTGTTTTTTGTGAATGAGTAGGGGTAGCATGTACCCCATACTCATTCACATGGGGGGGCTGGGATTTGGGGGCCCCCTTGTTGAAGGGGGATTCCAGATTCCGATAAGCCGCCCGCAGACCCCCACAACCACCAGCCAGGGTTGTGGGAAAGAGACCCTTGTCCCCATCAACATGGGTACAAGTTGCTTTGGGGGGGACCCTGTGCCCCAAAGCATCCCCCCATGTTGAGGGCATGTGGTCTGGTATGGTTCAGGGGGGGGCGCTCGCTTATCCCCCCTTCCTGACCTGCCGGGCTGCATGCTTAGATAAGGGTATGGTATGGATTTTGGGGGGGACCCCCACACCATTTTTTTTTTAAATTTTGGCATGGGAGTTCCCCTCAAAATCCATACCAGACCCAAAGGGCTTGGTATGGATGGGAGGGGGGACCCCATGCTGTTGTTTAAATTATTATTTTAATCATGGCAATTCTTTTACATTCAGCTGACAGCTGAAACATTAACTACTAAAATACTGCATAACTTGATAAAATAACTCATGCAGTATTTTAGTAATGTTTACTTTTTTCTGACCTTCGGAACAGATTAATTGGTTTTCAATGCATTCCTATGTGAAAAGGCGTTTCATCCTACAAATTTTTCACTATACAAAAAGTCCTGCAGAACGAATTAAATTTGTAAACTGAGGTATTATTGTATTCTAATTGATATTGCAATTTTTAAACACCCTTGAGGAATTTGTTACATATGGAACTGACACAATCTGGAGCAACTGTGCATAGCAACTAATCATTTTCTATTATCATCTTGTTCAATTAAGCTTTGAAAATGGAAGCTAGAAACTTGTTGCCATGCACAGTAGACATGTGCAGGACAAAAAAAAATGTTTTGTTTCGTATCAATTTGTTAAATTATTAATTTTGTTTTGTTGCATTTGTAACAAAATTATTTTTGGTTCATTTTGTTTATTCAGTTTTAACTGGATTCAAATTGTACCATGATTTGTTGGATTCAAATCAAATTTGAATCAAATTTGTAATGAATGCATTGAATCGATCCATGTTCATTGTGAAGAATACCTGGTTCTATTCTATTAAAAATTTGAATTTCAATTATTCTATTTTTTTTTTAATTTTTCTATTATGTTCTATTCTAATTTTTTTCTATTCTGTGTTTTTATTTTCTATTCTATTATTTTATTTTATATTCTATTCTTTTCTGTCCTGTTCAATTATATTTTTTATATTCTATTCCTTTATTTTATATTCTATTTTATTTTTTACATTTTTTCCAATGGATTTGAAATATTTGAATCAAATTTTAATCAAAATACCAAATCGATCTGAATTCATTGTGAAGAATTGCTGGCTCTATGTTATTAAAAACTTGAATTTCAGAAAAAAGTTTTATGCTTTCTATTTTATTCTATTCTAATTTTTTTATATTTTATTCTTTTCTTGTATTTTCTATTATCTATTCTTTTATCCTCTATTCTATTCTGGTCCATTTTACTCTATTATTTTCTATTCTATTTCTGTTTTATTCTGTTATTTTTTCCTATTCTTTTCTATTATTTTCTGTTATATTATTTTATTTTCAATTATTTTTGCTCTGTTTTATTCTTTTCTATTCTATTCTTCTATTTCCATTCTATTTCATTCTATTACTTTATATTCCATTCTATTCTATTCTGTTATTTTCTATTCTATTTCTTTATTTTCTATTCTATGTTATGCTATTGTTGTATTTTCTTTTGTATTCTGGATTGTTTAATCTGTTCTTTTCTATCCTATTCTCTTTTATTTTATTCTATTTTTTTTAGAATTTGGAAGATGGCTATATTCTTTCTATTCTATTCTGTTTTTATTTTATTCTATTCTATTCATTTCTATTCTGTTTTTTTTTTTTCTATTCTATTCTTTTATTTTCTATTCTATGTTTTCTATTCTATTCTGTTTTATTCCATTTTCATATATACTAACACTAATAAACATAATCCTTGAAGAAAATCAGTAATAGTCAGAAATACGGTTATACTTTGAATTTTATTTAGAATTTGATATTTAATTAGATTTCATTCTTGAATTTTATTCAAATTTCAGATGAAATTTTGATTTATTATTTCGGTTTCGTTTAAATTTGTTACTTATGTAATTCAGAAATGCTGATACAATCTCCTAATACCAAAAATTTTGTTTGAATTTAATTTCGGTACAAAATGAACCACACATAGCTGCATCAGATTCTGGTGGCTCCAGTCTTTGTAAAACCACCCACTCTTTATCATAATTGTATCCACATGTACAGCTTATATCCATCATTCTGGAGAAAAGAGCAAAAACACAGATTTAATAGTTGTTAACTTGGTGTTTCTTGTTATTCTAAAGCAACTCTATTAAAAAAGAGTGATCATGTAAAACCCAAGCAGATCAAACAAATTAAATTTGGCCAGAATATTGCCTTTTGTTATGAATGTGTTTATGTTACAGCGGTGACAGTACTTAGAATTCTGTTCACAGGCAGATAGTCTATTTAAATCATAAAATATGCAGCACTGCAATTTTTAGAATGTCATGTGAAAAGCAGAATAAATATATAAAAGGCTCAATTCGCAAAGCTAACACACCAGGGTAAATATACTTCTTTTAGGAGAAGTGACAGTTATTTTCAGTTGGGTCAATGAGATTTCAATGAGATTTTAAAATTACAGCCACATAGCTTAAATAAAGAGCTTTATCCTTTCATATTTCAGCCACTGGTGGATTATAGCAAAGAAACTTTCCTGCCAGGGTGCCTGGCTCTGTCCAAAGACATGCTGGTAGGTTAATTGGCTTCTCTCAAAATTGGCCCTTGTATGTGTATGTATAAATGTAAGCTAGGGACCTTAGATTGTAAGCTCCTTGAGGGTTAGGGACTGATGTGAATGTACAATATATGTAAAGTGCTGCTTAAATTGACAGCACTATATAAGTACTTGAAATAAATAGACACATAATAAAATATAATCCTATTCCTCATCTTTCACTGCTGTATCCTGTAATTAGTAGGGGACCCAGAGGATCAAAACTCTTGGAAGTGTTGATTTTAGTGCGGACTTCAGTAGAACATTTCTCTGGATCAGAGCCATGTTCAGATGCACAGACAGCGGGAAGGTGAGTATGGTACAGGTAGTGTTCAGTTAAAAAATGTTTGTATAGTGACATAGTTGCTTTAAGTACAAGACATTATTCTTGGTGGAACAAATGTAACAGTGTGTTTGTCACAAAAAATATGACATCTACTTTCACAAAGAAATCAAAACTTGACCTTTTTTTATACCATTGCGTTTTTCGATTTCTAACATTTCTATAGTGTAATAAGACATATTTTTTAGAACAGCTTGCTTTAGCACCTTCTCAGAAAACAGTGGCAGAACATTCAACAACTGTGCTTTTAAAATGAATATAGCTTTGAATTCTGATAATATATATTGTTGAATGCTTTTTCGTACCAGTGATTCAAATGACATTTTTTTTATTCCTACTTCATTCCTAAGACAATGTTTAAATATTTCTTTGGTTTTGAAACAATCACTTTACAATACCTAATGAATAAGGGGGCTGTATGTGTACCTCTAGTGTTTTTGGTGCAGGAGTGCTTGCTATTGACTCAGAGGTTTCTGGTGCAGGGTACACTTAGTATGAATCAGAATAGGGACTGAAGCTTGGGGCCAGAATAATGTCAGGCTCATTGTTAGGTTAGGTTAGTGGTGGAGGTGGTGGGGGGGAAGGGAATACGTTTTAAGGACTTGCCTCAAGAATTAACAGCGTATTTTAGGTTAAAACATATTGTTTTTTTGTTATTGTGGCACAGGATAAATGACGCCTCTTCTTTCTGCCCACCAACCACCAATGTTCAGGGGTTCTGTTTCATTGATCACCAGTGTATTGGGGCTCTTACACATTGACTACTAATGTAAGGGGGCTTTTCTCCCACTGACCACCAATCTAAGGGGCCTCTTATCCAGTGATCACTATTGTAAGGGGGACCCTTTTTCCACTGACCACCAGTGTAAGAGTACCATTTTCTCACAATGACTGCCAACATTAGGAGGTCTTCTTACTGACCATCAATGTAAGGGGCATGACACTCACCACCAATGTACAAAGCTCTGCCTCCACTGACTACCAATGTGCCGCAACACATGTCCAAGGTGCTGTTCAGAATTAAAGACACCATATTACACCAATTAAAGTAGTATGCATTTTCAATGCAGAATTAACAATCCAATATTTTGAATGGATCCCAAAGGGGAACAACAACTTCCAGCAATGTAAGGGGAATTTTCCCTATTGGTCACCAATGTGAACGGACACTACAATTTCACTGGCTGTGCTTATTTTTCAGTCTTTCTTCTTCATCTTTTATTTCTGAGTATCATTTTATCATAAGGAGAAGAGGGTTCCACTTCAATGTCAAATAGAAATAGTTATATCACATTCTTGATTTTTTTTTATTATCGTACATATTTACAATTTGCTGATCACTCTGATGTACCATGAATTGTAGATATAAAACATTATGCAGTATACAGGTGAAACTCGAAAACTTAGAATATCGTGCAAAAGTTCATTTATTTCAGTAATGCAACTTAAAAGGTGAAACTAATATATGAGATAGACTCATGCAAAGCAAGATCGTTAAAGCCGTGATTTGTCATAATTGTGATGATTATGGCTTACAGCTCATGAAAACCCCAAATACACAATCTCAGAAAACTAGAATATTACATGCAATCAATAAAACAAATATTGTACATAGAACAATATCGGACCTCTGAAAAGTATACGCATGCATATGTACTCAGTACTTGGTTTGGGCCCCTTTTGCAGCAATTACTGCCTCAATGCGGCGTGGCATGGAAGCTATCAGCCTGTGGCACTGCTGAGGTGTTATGGAAGACCAGGATGCTTCAATAGCTGCTTTCAGCTCTTCTGCATTTCTCAGTCTCTCATCTTTCTCTTCGCAATGCCCCATAGATTCTCTATGGGGTTCAGGTCAGGCGAGTTTGCTGGCCAATCAAGCACAGTAATCCCACGGTCATTGAACCAGGTTTTGGTGCTTTTAGCAGTGTGGGCAGGTGCCAAGTCCTGCTGTAAAATGAAGTCAGCATCCCCATAAAGCTCATCTGCAGAAGGAAGCATGAAGTGCTCCAAAATCTCCTGGTAGACGGCTGTGTTGACCCTGGACTTAATGACCAGCAGATGACATGGCTCCCTAAATCAACAGAGACTGTGGAAATTTCACACTGGACTTCAGGCATCTTGCAGTGTGTACCTCTCCATTCTTCCTCCATACTCGGGGTCCTTGGTTTCCAAATGAACTGCAAAAGTTGCTCTCATCAGAAAAGAGGACTTTGGACCACTGAGCAACAGACCAGGTCTGTTTTTCTTTAGCCCAGGTAAGATGCTTCTGATGTTGTTTGTTGTTCAGGAGTGGCTTGACAAGAGGAATACGACATTTGAAGCCCATGTCCAGGATCCATCTGTGTGTGGTGATTCTTGATGCACTGACTCTAGCCTCAGACCACACTTTTGAATGGCCTTTTCCTGACAATCCTCTCCAGGTTGCGGTCATCCCTGCTGCTTGCGCACCTTTTTCTTCCACACTTTTCCCTTCCACATAACTTTCTATTAATGTGCTTTGATACAGCACTTTGGGAACATCCAAATTCTTTTGCAATTACCTTTTGAGGCTTTCCCTCCTTAAGGATGGTGTCAATGATGGTTTTCTGCACAACTGTCAGGTCAGCAGTCTTTCCCATGATTGTGATTCCTACTGAACCAGACTGAGAGACCATTTAAAGGCTCAAGAACCCTTTGCAGGTGTTATGGCTTAATTAGTTGATTAGAGTGGGACTGTCAGGAATGGACTTGCCAATAGTGGTGGGACTCACCTGCCTTGTGGGCTGCAGTACCAGGGCTGGCCAGCGGGTGCTCTCAACAACCAGAGGTTCACTTCGGCAATTAGCCATCACCTGGGGCTGATTGCAGGTGGTGTATTTAAGGGATGGCCAGACCTGCAGTCTGTGCCTTGGTGTGTGTTTTTCCATGGGCACCTGTATCTTGTAACCTGCATTCCTGTTCCTGTTTTTGCCTTACTTGTTGCCGACCCTGCCTGATCCTGACCTCTGCTGACTTCTCCTGTTTGATCCCTGGCTTGTGACCCTGACCATTCTCTGCCTGACCCCCTGTACCTACCTGTCCGTTAGTTGCTGTACCCGGCTCGTGACCTGACTACTCTCCGCCTGCTCCTCCTGTACCTACCTACCCAATAGTTATCGACCCGGCCTGCCTGACTACGTTGTGCTCTATATGTGTATGTACCTGTGTATCTATATCAGTTTAGGTTTGGGTTTGTTTCACCTTGTTGTATGTATTTGTGTTAGCTTGGGGTTTGGTGCACTGCGTTTATGTTTGTATTGTTAGTCTTAATAAATTGTCTTATTTATACCATATCTGAAGCTTGCGTTTCCCTGTGTCAGTCCACACACTTCTGGTCACACCCGCATCCCTGACAGGGACACTTTGAGCCTAGAATATTGCACCTTTTCACAATATTCTAATTTTCTGAGATTGTAGATTTGGGGTTTTCATGAGCTGTAAACCATAATCATCACAATTATGATAAATTGAGGCTTGAACTATTTTGCTTTGCATGTAATGAGTCTATCTCATATATTAGTTTCACCTTTTAAGTTGCATTACTGAAATAAATGAACTTTTGCACGATATTCTAATTTTTCGAGTTTCACCTGTATATAAATACATTTTAGCAGGGGTTCAGCAAGATCCAAAGATTATTTTAGTGTTTTAAAAAGCTGTAATATATTTACAATGTTCACATACAGTATTTCTAGTAAATAATTTTATTGTGTAGCATTCTAGTATGTTTTCTATTCATCTGACTAGACTTTACATTTTAAAATCTGATTACATTGTAATTGTTCTTGCACATAGCAGGTCTAGTAGTTATAAACTACATGTAAGATCATTCATTATATTGCAAAATGTAAACTTTTTATTTTAGTGGATACTAATATTAGAAAATCAGTATAGGGTTTGCACACTGACTTTAACAAGAAATAATGCTACAGCAATCTGAGCATATATCACGTAAGACCACTGACTGTTGCAATACATAGTTTGTCATCTTTATTCAATGTGGTGTTTATTCATAGTAGTCTTTAGAATGGTGGGCCTAAAATAAAAAATTCTTTGATTGGAAGCCTGCAATCAGGTGCCAAAAACTGGCTTATAACCTTAAACACTGCTGCAATTTAAAGTAACAAAATAAGTAAAAACCATCTAATATTATGATACTTATTGACAATTACCATCTTGATTGCTTTTTCTAGGTTATGGGATATATATTATACTTTGAACTATATAAAAATAAGCATTGTGTAGTTCATTAAATATATACTAGAAAGAGAAAACTTCAGTCCATTATTCTGATACCTGTGACATTATTCTACCTTGGCTATATAATATTTCCACCCCTGCCTTCTATTTAATACACTTTTTCAGTGACATCTATGCAACCAACATAAAAGTATTGGACTGACAGCTAAAATATATTTTCCAGCAATCATTTAAGTACAATATAATCCTGAAAACTGGAAATGTCTAAGTTTTGTATGATGTAGAGTTGCTTTTCTCAGCCTTTTATTGCTGTCCTCCACAGAATTAAATGCATTCTGAAGCCAAGTATTTTACTTAGAAAAGGCCACTCTATAGAGTAGAAATGAACTCTTGTTTCATGAAGAAAGACTATTTTAGAGGGCACAAGATTTAAGTTGACTCCGGATTTACAAAACTGCGGTCTGATGGACTTTACTCTGTATTAAAGGGCAAAATTACCTAACTTAACTAACCTTTTAGCTGAAAAATGTTTTAAACAACACGGATTTGATAAAGATCATAAAAAATGTTTCTTCCATATTTTTAAAGAGAACCAGTCACATGTGGGATTAGGCAAGGATTTGAACAGTTAGTTTTAAAGCTGAAATCTGAGCTAAACAACTATTTCCTAAATACAAGAAGCATATTCCTGCTTGAATATTGGTCTTCTTTGTTTATTTCTTTATTTCAGATATGTGCAGTAATCCAGCATGAAAAATCTTCTGCACTTTGCCTCTATATTATTATTTTATTATTATACAGGATTATATAGTGCCAACATTTTGCACAGCGCTTTACAACATAAAGGCAAACAGTACAGTTACAATACAATTTAATACAGGAGGAATCAGAGAGCCCTGCTCGTTAGAGCTTACAATCTAAAATGGGAGGGTCAAATGATGAAAAAGGTAACAATTGTGGGGGATGAGCTGATAGAGAAAATAAAAGTGCAGTTGTTTTGTGGAGGCAGGATAGGCTTCTCCGAAGAGAAAAGTATTCAGGGATCACCTAAAAGTAGTCAGATTGGGAAATGTGGGGTTGTTGTTTTGAAGTGTGTTTGTCACTCTGTTTTAACATTTATTTAAACTGTTCGGACAGTTTAAATAAAGCTTACTCAAAGCATACACAGTCTGGTTTTGGTTTCTGGTCATCCCTGCTACTGTATGCCTGCATTTGGTATTCATGACATGTAATGGAATCAGAACTATGTTGTTGATCCTGAAAGCTAAGAAAGGGAAAACCCCGGCAGTGGTGCTCTCGATCGATGCTGAAAAAGCTTTTGATAGAGTAAACTGGAGCTTCATGATGGATACCCTAGAGATCATGGGAGTAGGTGGTAGAATGAGGGAGTGGATAGGAAAGTTGTACAAAATGCCATCCGCGGTTATTTTGGTTAATGGTGAAAAGTCTGAGCCCATAGGGATGTCAAACGGGACAAGACAGGGATGTCCATTGTCCCCATTGCTGTATGTGTTATCATTGGAACCCTTGTTGGAAACAATTAGGAAGAACGTAGATATAAAGGGAATACATATAGGGGAAACTGAACATAAGGTGGCAGCTTTTGCAGACGACCTGTTGTTTTATGTGGGAAATCCTAGGATAACACTCCCAAATTTAATAAAAAGTTTGAAAGAGTATGGGGAAATATCAAATTTAAAAATCAACCCGACAAAAACTGAGATCTTAAATGTAAATCTTCCAAATAGTGAGAAAGAAAAGATACAAAAAGAATTCCCTTTTATATGGAGAGATAGAGAGATAAAATATTAATTATTAATTAATTAAAAGGGTTAAACTTACTGCTTCATATACAAAATTGTATAAATTAAATTATATTGCTCTTCTAAATGAGATCAAAGAGGAACTGAAGATACTGGGAAGAGGAATCCCCTCTTGGTTAGGACGAATAAATCTGATAAAAATGATAATTGTACCCAAAGTCTTGTATAAATTTCAGATGATCCCAATAAGACCCCCAGAGGCCTTTTTTAAAGAGATTAAAAAGATGATAACAAAATTTATATGGAAAAATAAAAAACCTAGAATATCCTATGACCTGATGAGTAGAGGTAAAGAGAGAGGGGGATTGGGAGTGCCAGATTTTAGGAGATACTATAATGCTGTAGTTTTAACAAGAATTTATGATTGGACACACAATATAAGGGGGAAAAGGTGGGTTAAGATAGAGAATGATCTGAGTGGAGTTGACCTGAGTAGAAACATATGGGCACCAATACAATATAGAGGTTTAAAAAATACCACGAGTGTGTATACACTGAATGTTTTAAAGGTTTGGGATAATTTACATAAACGTATGAAGTGGGATTTTAATTCACAATTAATGTCACTAAGGAATATGGAGTATTTTCCACCAGGTATAGAGGAGAGCATGGGAAAATGGATTAAAAAGGAAGACATTCAACTAAGGGATATTATGGATGGACAGAAATTGAAAACATTAAAAGATTTAAAGAAAGGTGGAAGGGAACTTTTTATTAAGATTGATGAGTGGAAATATCACCAATTAAAACACTTTGTTGAGAGTCTTCCGAAACCTATGAGAGGGAGAAATGAGTGGAACCTGTTTGAGAGGTTGTTGGAATCACGGGGAGAGGGGAAACGGGGCACAGCAAAAATCTATAAAATTCTCACTGAGTTAGTCACGGAAGTAAAACCAATGTACATAGAAAAATGGGAAAAGGATTTGGGGATAGAGATAGATGAGGATAAACAGAGGAAAATATATAGACTCACACACGAAAATATCAGCATGAGAGAAGTGGAGGTAAATTATAAAAGTTTGGTAAGATGGCACATCACACCAAATGTGGAACATAAAATGGGTATAGAGAGAACACAAGAGTGCTGGCATGGGTGTGGAAAGATTGGTACGTGGTTTCATATCTGGTGGGAGTGCCCAAGGATTCAAAGTTTTTGGGAGAAAACGGTCAACTTAATAGAGAAAATCTCAGGGATAAAGATAGGATTAGATCCAGAAGTGTGCTTATTACATAAAACAGATTTACCAGTGAATAAATACAAAGACTCGGGTATATGGTACTATGTGAATGCAGCAAAGGGTTTGATACCTAAATTCTGGCATAGTTTAGAGGTTCCGAGAGAAAAGGATTGGGTAGAGATCGTAAATCAGATTAGTATGATGGAGAAATTATACTATATCCAAGAAGATAAGATGGAGATATATAAATGAGATGGGAGAAATGGGAAGATTTTGTACATCAAACGAATATATACGAAGCAATAAGAAATGATAAGAGAAGTTTCTTGATTTTATAGGGAAGGTTGTAAGAGAAAAATGCAGAGTGGGAGGGATGTGGTAGGGTGTAGGGGTAGAGGTAAGGGATATAAAAAGGGGGAAATAGAAGGGGATAGGATTAAGAATTTCATATATTATATGAGAATGTTGATGAAATGTATTGTTATGTTCGTTTTTCCTTTTATTATATATGTATTTATAAATATGAAAAATTAATAAATATTTGAATTAAAAAAAACAAAAAACAACTATTTCCTAAATACAAGAAGCATATTCCTGCTTGAATATTGGTCTTCTTTGTTTATTTCTTTATTTCAGATATGTGCAGTAATCCAGCATGAAAAATCTTCTGCACTTTGCATCTATAGTATTATTTTATTATTATACAGGATTTATATAGTGCCAACATTTTGCACAGCGCTTTACAACATAAAGGCAAACAGTACAGTTACAATACAATTTAATACAGGAGGAATCAGAGAGCCCTGCTCGTTAGAGCTTACAATCTAAAATGGGAGGGTCAAATGATGAAAAAGGTAACAATTGTGGGGGATGAGCTAATAGAGAAAATAAAAGTGCAGTTGTTCTGTGGAGGCAGGATAGGCTTCTCCGAAGAGAAAAGTATTCAGGGATCACCTAAAAGTAGTCAGATTGGGAAATGTGGGGTTGTTGTTTTGAAGTGTGTTTGTCACTCTGTTTTAACATTTATTTAAACTGTTCGGACAGTTTAAATAAAGCTTACTCAAAGCATACACAGTCTGGTTTTGGTTTCTGGTCATCCCTGCTACTGTATGCCTGCATTTGGTATTCCTGACATGTAATGGGTTGGCATTTGTGGTGTGTTGGTCAAAAAGTAAATTCATACATTTCCACATTGTATTTCAATTATTTCTAGCCTACTTCTATTAATCAGATTAATCTTGAAGTTTCTAAACTTACTTTGTACATCCATATACATCCATACATCCAAATCCATCCATACACATTTACTTCCTTGGAATCCGTGACACATTGGGGTTTATTTACTAAAGCTGGAGAGTCCAAAATCAGACTCCCTTCTGCATAGAAACCAATCAGCTTCTAACCTCAGCTTGTTCAATGAAGCTTTGGCAATGAAACCTGGAAGCTGATTGGTTTCTATGCAGAAGTGAGTCTGATTTTGCACTCTCCAGCTTTAGTAAATAAACCCCATTGTCACTGGAAGTATGTGTCACACATTGCAAAAAGCCTGCCTTCTGAACCAGAGTCAGTACAGGAATCACTGCTTGCAGATAGCAAAGTACCAAGGGATATGTCGTCCTTAGATATTGAAAGTAAGCAGTAGAGGAAAAGCTGCAAAGCATGCAGGGAATCCAGTATGCTGCAAAAAGAGATGACCAGCAGACAGGCAGCAATCACAACATGAAATGACATTTACCAAGTATGCTTATATTGGATTTAAAAATATAATTATTGTTTGTATTGCTATTACAGTTATGATGGTGTAAAATGAAAGTGTATGATGTCACAATAGGTTTCATTGACCTCAACGCATATCATAATGGAATGGCGCACATTAACATGTGTGTATTCGTGCAATGCATTCAAACAGTGAAGAGAGAATGGGCTGTTATTTTCTTTGTGTATTTTAGATTAACTCAGGCTTAGATGAAAATATTCCTTTTGTAATCCTGTCTCTTGCAAATGTATGCAATAAATGGTTCTGCTTGTTAGGTGCTACAACCAATCTGTATTCATTCACTAAAATTAGACGAGTACAAGGCAGAATCATGCTGTGGGTGGCTTTACCTTGGAGTTAGCACTTAATAATAACTCTTTAAGGCAATATGTATTCAGCACAGTGACTATTACATCCTACAGCAAACATGTGCTTTGACATTATAAGGCTCTTTCCCCTTCGCCAGGTGACAGCACTGGGGCAATCACTGAGCACCAGGATCTTACAGCAAGGGGAGAAACTCAGATATTTTTCTATACTCAGAAATAACTGTCATTTCCTTTGCTCTCAGCAGTTAGACTGAGCATTGGGGGTGATGGGAATATGTGTGATGGAAAGACTTTCTAAAAAAAGATCTGTTTGCATTGCCCTGCATGGGTGAAACACAGGTTTGCTGTAAACAATAATTTAATTGTGTACAGCAACTGCATAGCCAACTGGAACATAATTCTATTGTATGGCATTTATTAAAAGAAGAATTGTACCATATTTCCAAGATAAAATGCTCATTACATATACATTCATTGTTGAAGTTGACTTAGAAACAAGGGGGTTGATTTACTAAGACAAATAGACTGTTCAAATCTTGCAAAGGAACTCAAACATTGCAAGATAATTTTGTCCAGAACTTACTGAATGAAGCAAAGCTTTGCTAACTTCCATCACCTAATCATGTGCAAGGAAAAATACTGTTTTTTATTTCCCTTGCACATGATTGGGTACTCTTTGCAAAGTAAAAGTGGTTCTAAAGCCAGGACATTTTTTTACCTTAATGCATTTCCTGCATTAAGGTAAAAAATATGCCAGTATTTGTATTCTCCCCCTCACTCCCCTTTATACTTACCTGAGTCCTCACTCAATCCAGCACTGTGTCTGTCTCTACAAGCTCCCTACTCACTTCCTGCATTCACAGGACAAAGAGGCAGCAGTGGAAGCCTTTGGCTCCTGCTGCTGTCAATCAAATCCAGAGTGTGGGAATGTGGGGCTGAACTGCGCTGTGCATTTCTTTGGCTGCGCACAGACTGGCTTGGGAGCAAGTCCACATGTGCACCCCCATAGGAAGCTGCTGGTGGCATACAGAGAAGAGGAGGAGCCAAGAGGTTGGGAGCTGCTCTCTGCAATACCGTAACTATAACATGTTTTTATTTAATGAAAAAACCTATCCCTTACAATCATTTGAAATTGCACTTATATTCCCTAACATTTTTGGATACTTTCTTTGCAGAGAGCAACTTTTCTTACAAAGTGCACAGCATATTTGCTTCAAGTAACTTAATCCCTAGATGATGCTTTTTCTCACAATGCATCCTGTGAAACTGTTGATGTTGGTTTTAAGGGGTATCAATTAATTTCCCAAAAGGTTCAGATTTACTGTCAGCTAACCTGACCCAATTCTGATCCAGAAACAGATATCTCATTTGTGTTATTCTAGCATCTTCAATACTGAATTTACTTCTTTATGATCTCCATTTTCATGTTATATTCATATCGTATTCATAAGATGATAAACTTGTGCATTTATCAGCTTTGCATGAGCAAAGAATCAATCAGAGTCACTGCTCTGGCTTAGGTATACTGCTATCTTTTTTAACTAGGTGTTTGATTTGTTTAAGACCCTTTGTCACTAACCTCAGTAAAAGAAGTCAGATAAGCTGCCTTATATGATATATTCCACAATTGACAGGGAAGATAACTGTGGGTTGTGTATTACTTTAAAAGTGACATCAATACTATGCTTAGCACAGTAAAGTTAATGAACTATAGAACTGTTCTGTGTGACACTTTCTCAACATACAGAATCACTTTGTGTAAGACAAACAGGCAATTGATATAGATTTTTATATGAACTGTCTCTCAATCTCAGAAGCTGTCTGTCCTGCTCAATACAAGCAGTTTTCAGGGTGATCAGTCAAGGTGATTGTGTCAAATAAATGTAAAATTGAAATATGGTTGTGGAATCTTATTGTTTTAATATTGTTACTATCGTTCAACCCTTTCTGGAATTATACATACAGGACGTATCTATTTCCTCCTTATTGAAATAACCCATAAAAACCAAACAGAATTCAAACATTGACTCACTGACATTGTGAGTCCTACCCATTCTACACAATGTACACTGTGCATCTGTTACACTATGTGTGACTCAACCTGCTTTGAGCTGAACATGGTATGGGAGGCAGAGCAGTCTTATCGCAAAGGCACCCCTGGACACTGCCTGGGGGCCTCCTGCAGTGTCCCCCTCCAAAAGGGGGAGTCACATGTGAACAGAGCAGGTCATCAGTGCAGGGGCGGAGGAAATAACTGTAAATTACTAGAACTGTTTTTTGTGGCTCACCCTGCAGAAACTGAAACCTTCATCTCCTCTCTCCTGTCACCAGCTTTCAGCTGCTACAGGGTGAGGCACACAAGACTGGTTCTTGTAACTTCCCCCACCTGCAGCACTGATCACTCCCTCCTGTCCACTGTTGATTCCCTCTGCTGCCTGAGTCCCCCTGTTTGCCCCCCTTCCCCAGCGTTCTCAGCTTCCCTCCTCTCCTCTCTCATGAGCAGGTGCTGGCACACAGGGGGATCTTCAGGATATTGGGCCAGTAAATATGTAATTTACTTGCCCTTTCTTTTTCTAAACGAACACACTGAGTGATCTGTATTGATCACTCACTGTGTTCATTCATAACCGAAGAATAGTAAACTGTGTGCTGTGTAGTGCAGTGTAGTGCTAAAACACTGGTCCAGACCTGTCCATTTTCCCATCTGCCATTAGTATATTTGTAAACATTATTTACAGATCTACATTATTATATATATTATTATATATTGATATAGAGGTATATTTGTGTTATGTGGTGCCAATGCTCCCACAATCTCTTGCCTGTACATCACCTTTTTTACACTGTCATAAATTAAAAAAAGCCTCTAAAAAAACTATTGCAGCCAGCTACAATTAAAACTATACCTGATAAAAGGCATGTGCATCATGTTATTAACGTAGTGCATATGGACAGGAACAGACTGTAAAGACATTGTGAAAAAACAATTGCAGTCAGCAACAATTAGGAAATGTGTCGTGAAAAAAATGCATTCAGCCTGTCATCATAGTAATGTGTTTTGGAAAGGGCAGGCTGTAATGCAACTGTAAAAAACAATTGCAGCCAGCAATAAACAGTTTGAGACAAGACCATAGCCTGGGCAGTAAAAGGTGAAGGTATTGCTCAGAAGGAGCACCAGGGAGAAACATCCACTGGAGGTGCCTGAAAAGCTGGAATTTGGCTTGGAACTCTTATTAACACAACATTCCACTTTATCACATATGGTTTTCCTCAGAGGGGATTTTCAGCATTTCTCTGCCACATAATAAATGTTCATCAGCCTACTTGCAGCAACCGAAATGCATACACCAAGCAGCTTCCTGTTGCATCCTGTCTCCTAGGTGGAGTCTTCCTGACTCCTGGGATGAAAATGCCTCTGTCCACTGGGGTGGAGTCCTGAACCATAATCACTTCTCTAATAAAGTCCTGCACACATTGCACAATCAATGTGCCTGTCTTTATGAAGCCTCTGAACTCCAGGTCACAAACCAGGATTTATAAACCTCCAAGGAAACTGAAATCCCAGTTTCTTCTGTATGAGACAAGCACATTAGAGTCCCTCAACCTGCCTGTATGACATCCCTGTGTGAGACAAGGGCACAGCACTGTCACATATCTCTTCCCCCCTCCCCTATCCAGCCCAGGAGGAGGCAGAACACACCCTAAACTCCATGGGCCCAGTACTGTCTGATCTCACTTTTATCAGAGGGAAACTCTACTTCCTGTCTTGTCAGGTGACCTTTCCTGTGTCCCTATGCTCCAACTTGGACTCTACAAAGACAACCCCCATGCCTTTTTTAAAGATGCACTTCCAAAAGCAACAGTGCTCAGCATAAATGAGTACACCTCAACAGATTTGTCAGAAAATCTTTACTCTCCTTTCGGATTCAACATTTTCTATGGGACACTATACTACAAAACATTCCCACAAATGCAGGCCATTGATTGCAAACAAGATTTGTTAATTTGCATACACAAAATAGGATTTTTCCTAACAAATTCATTCAAGACCATGTTGCAAAAATGAATACACCTCAATGAAAGTCTTGAGAGCAAAGCTAAATTTTAGACTGCAAAATCCTAATTAACAAGAATTCAACCACAGGAGAGTCTAACTATTCATTAAGCAGGTGTCCAGCAGACAGCTGATTATAAAAGGGCGTTACTTAACAAAGAAAAAACCACTTCCCATTTCATGCTGTCAGCAATGGCACCAAATGCAAGAGAAATGTCACAAGGCTTGAGAAAGAAAATAATTTTGATACACAAGAAAGGTGAAGGCTACAAGAAGATCAGCAAAGCGTTACTTATCAGTCAGAATACTGTAGCAAAAGTGATATAAAATTTACCAAAGATGGAACTGCAACCATCTGACAGAGATGTCCAGGCCGTCCATGGAAGTTAACACCTCAACAGAAGCATCTTCTGATGAGAAGGGTTGAAGAAAATCACTGTCACGTACCTGGTTGGGGAGCCTGACATGGAGAGGAGGCATCCTCTTACTACTCCCGCTCGGATCCCCTGATAGTGGGAACAGAGGGCGCAGAGCCAGGAGTGGCACGAGTGCTGGGTAGGTCTGGAGCCGGCGGCAGGTAGCTGAAGACCCAGGAGATCCGGATGCAGGCCAGGTGAGGATGCAGGCCAGGTGGGTGCAGCAGCAGGTAGGTATGGCGGCAATCAGGATGCAGACCGGGGACGGACACAGGAGCGTGGATGCGGCAGCAGGCAGGTATGGCGGTAACCAGGATGCAGGCCAGGTGCAGGACCGTGGGTGCAGCAGCAGGAAAGTAGGTAAGATTCTCTGTGTGCTGAGATGATCAGCGGCGAACATGTTCTCCGCTGATCATCTCTGTTTCCTAAACCACTAATGATCTGAGATCAGCAACGATCCTTAGGATCACCGATGATCTCAGTTTCATAAAAGGACACCATAGTTAGCTACGCTCCAAATTATTATTTAATCGGCAGCTACTTTTCTTCTATTATGAAGATACATTGCCACCCACTCCTAACTTTAAAATGCAAATAGGATATAGCGTTGTAGGTACTTGTTCCCAGAGCATATTTCATATATAAATATGTACATTTTTTTATTGCCCTAAGCCACAAAGAAAATTACATCAGAGCCTACGTCTTTTCTATGCTAAATATAGGACAGAAATGCAAAAGGTAGAACGTACTATTAGAATGCATATTGGGGCTATAACAGTGATTCTGACTGTATGTGCCTTTGTGTCCATGGTGACATCATCCCCAAGGATTCAGCTCTGGATATAATGAATAATAGATATTGTAAAATTTTAAAAGGTGTTACAAAAGATCCTGAAATGTGTTTATAGTATATCTGCATCCAAATGTTTTTATTTGTGAATAAAGTAAGGAATGGTTACTTTTTTTTTACCTTCCCTTTCTGTAACCCAGGACATAAGAGGAAATCTCTCCAAAATAAGTAAAATCCCAAGTGTCTAATGTGGGACAAAATTTGGATTTAATACATAATAAACAATTTATGCATTTCTCCCTGTCCTTCAAGGAATTTCCTATATTATTACAGTAACCAATATAATATATCAAATTACAGATTCTTTTAAAAACATTATCACTGCAGTCTGAACAATAGCATACGCTCTAAAATATAGCTCAAAATATATGTATTAACGACAACCATGATTTTTCCGATCACTCGGAGGGTTCATGTTATGGCTTGTGATAATGAGATATGAAGTTACATCATTTATAAAGTTTTCATGGCTACTCTATTGTTAAAAATAATGAGATTTCTAAAAATGAATTAAGTGCAGGTAGATGTAATGGCTTGGACAAGAACATGATTAATGCCCTGTGTTGCTTGCCTTTGTTCGTCCTGAATACCCAGAGGAAGCATTGTATCACTCTGTAATTGGTATGTGGACTACATGTCCCAAGCTCGTATTAAAGACAAGCTTGTAATAAAAGGACTTTCAAATGCAAAACATTACTCAGGATTGTGCAAACAATGAACACACAAGTAAAGGAAACAAAAAAAATTAAAATTTTTCACATAATACACCTTACTGTGCTCATGTTTTATAAATACAGAATTTATTAAGGAAGATTTTAAAATATTGACTTTAAATTTTACATTTTAAATGCTTAAATAGGCATTAGTAGGTTTCAGTTCAGAGCAACCTTAGGTTTGAGGCAAACCTCATAGTTTTTTGGTTCATCAAAACTCTGAATTTAAGGCCAAAGATTTTTACATGGATTCATAATGCATTTCATACCTTTTGTCCCTAGTCAGTTAAGATTGTCTACGTCCCAGATGGTAAAAATCAAGTGAGGGGCTGCCTGCTCCTGTGCTGTAACTTCCCATAGCCTCAAATGGAAAATTCATCCTGGAATATGGATGGGATGTAGGCAATGTGGAAGGTTGCTATCATCAGAGGAGGTTTAAAAAAAAATAATTAACTTGTCTTTTAAATGGTTTTAGGTTCATGGCTATTTGTGCAATATGATTTTTTTCAGCATCCTCTCCCATATTTCAATGTACTTACATTTTCACATACAAAGATAACAATACATTAATGTAAGTATTGTTAAAATGCACTAATGTACAGCGGATATAAAAATAGTTCACCTACATAGTAAAGCTGGCCATATGCAGGTATATCTTTTAATCATCACAATAAACAGTAAAATCAGTGTATATACTCAATAACAATACAACACAAGGCCTGTGCAGACCTAAGAATTACAACATATTGAAGGCAATTAGACTTGTAACATGATAAACCAAGGGTGTCAAACCTTTTGACTTTCCTTGGCCACATTGAAAGAAGAGAAATTGTCTTGCGCAAAACATACAAGATACAGTAATAAAAAGGATAGCTGATGACCAGAAAAATGTGAGCAGAACACAATCATTAATATACTATTGATAATGTACCTATCTTAGTAATAAGACATAATTTTTCTCAAAATAAAGAATTATTTCTTAAAATAAATGTAAAAGAGGGCAACATAAAGTTAGTGTGATATTTGACACTGTATTTGATTTTCCTCTTTAAAATCTGAGATAATGCAAAAAAAGATTTCAATTCACAAAAAACTCAAAATAAAGCATGTCATGATATCCAGTGGAATGAAAACAGTGGAGAAAGAATAGAATCCCTGTCAGTTTTTATTGCTAATAAAGAGGTTAAATGGTTAACCCATAGAATTATGCCAACTCACTAAGAGCTGATTGACACGTGAGCAGTGTGGATTGAAGCTCAGGTTTCACAGCTAATTGATATGGTAGTTGTTCACAGGTTCATGTCAGGTTTACATCAGGTTCAGGACAGGATCAGCTCAGGATCTTATCCTGTTCACACATATGCAGTATAAAAATAGCTCCCAAAGAAGTCCATAGCCTGTAATCCACACCTGAAACTGCTTAGAAATTGGACATGACTCTTTTTAAAACCGCACTGAATCTACACCACCAGTGCACTGGATATATAAGAACAGGCACCATAGGAAGCAATGTTTTTTCACATGTTATGTGGATTGGATGGGGTTCAAACTGCATCCAATCTCCATATATGTGAAACGGCACTCAGGTCCCTGCAGCATATGTATTAATATAAAAGAAAAAAGGTGAGTAGAATACCAGTCAATCAAAGAGAAGCTGTTTTCACGGGACACGTGATGTATCGAAAGTAACTAAGTTAAATGAAGTAAATAGAAAATATCTTAATACATGTCAAATATTGATGGAAAATAGTATCAGAAATTACACACATATATAAATTCTTCTAAAATTTAGTTTTTTTTATTGGTGGAAGAAGGATATATATACATATATATATATATATATATATATATATATATATATATATATATATATATATGACTGTGATTTTGTATACTATTTGCATTCCATATTTGACATTTATAAAGATATTTTGTATTTACATAAAATATAACTAAAATAAAACCTTTTTTTTAGTTTTGGACAGGGTGGAGAGGTATTAGAACATCTACTAGGTTTTTATTCCTGTCTTTCCCCTTCTGTTCACCTTCTCTATTTGTCTTGTTTACCATTATCATTGAAAGTGAAATTAAAAGAAAATACCAAATTTTAGGCTGTCCCCAGAAAAGTGATAGAGGGGAAATTTTCCAATAGGGACACTAGTTCTGGTGACCAGGGGGACCCCAAGGGATTTCCATAATTTGCAGGGATTTCGTCACACTTCCTGTTTTGGCAATGGGACAGGAAGTAATGGTAAATTGTCCCAATAGGAAACAGATGGCAAAAAAAAGAACTGACAGGGGTTATAACCCTCCATTACTCTATCCAAATTTTTTTAAAAAAGCTTGGACTTTAGTTACACTTTCAAGCAGCCTTTCTCAATCTTTTCAACACAAAGGAACCCTTGAAATAGCTTTCCAAACTCAGGAAACCCCTGCTAAAAATGACTATATCTGCAACTCATGATCCATTAGTGTGATGGTCACTTAGAAGAATGTTCCTTGCACTTGTGGTCATTGGGAAGAATTACCCCCTTAGAGATAGCTAAAAAGATCACTGATGTTAGTGGGAACTTGTTAGTGGAAAAATATGTCTAAAATTAATTATGACAAAGTAAAGTATCCCCACTACTTATATGACATATGTTCTAACAAGGGATTAGACCATTGTGATATGATTGTACATTGTATTATGTTTGGAGTGATTGGGGGGTTTATGCAGCAAATGATGTACAGTATATGCTTGTATATACACAAAAAGGCTCTGAAAATCTGGTGAAATGACAAGAGAAAATACATAGATTTTAGCAAATGTAATGGGGTAGATTTACTAAAGTCACACAGACTGAGCACGTTTCTCCAGAGCTTGGTAAATGAGGGGGAGCTCTGCTAACTTCCATCCCTGTGCGAGCAAAAGTGCTGTTTTGTCATTGCATGTGATTGGGTATTCTTTGTAAAGTGAAGCTTTACCTCATTTACTAAGCTCTGGAGCAACTTGCAAAGTGCAGAGTCTATTGGCTCTAAAATAAAACTAAAGGATTTTTTTTTCCACTTTGTACAGAGTAAGGGAGGGTTATAACCCCTGTCATGTTCTTTTTTTGCTGTGTCCCACTGGGGAGATTTACCTCCACTGCTTGTCCCATGGCCAAAAGAGGAAGTGAGAGGAAATCCCTACAAATTAAAGGAATCCCTTACCTCCCTCCCCCCCAGGTAACCAGAACCAGCAGCCCCATTGGAAATTTTCCCCTTTATTACTGTTCTAGAGACAACCCAAAATATTGGATTTCTATTTACTTTCACTTTTGATTATAATGGTACACAGGACAAAGAGAGAGGATTTATTTCCCTAATGGGGACACAGACAACAATAAAAACCTGACAGATGTTCTAATCCACCACTACTCTATCCAAAACGAAAAAAAAATTCCTTTAGTTATACTTTAAGTAAATTAACCCAATTGATTTTCATATTTCCTTAGTTATGTTTCTATGCATTACTGTTGAGAGAACTGATCCAAAAAGGCAGAGATTACTCAAAATAGGCTATTATACAGTATTTGTACATTCCTCAAATACCACATGCCTGGACCACTACTTAATTAACGCATTCATTTAATTATTTATTTCCTTCTGTGAATTGACTTTAATCCCTTTTTATGGGGTATTTACCGAGCGTTTGAGCATTTTGCAGTAATTAGTAAATTGACAGTTTCAGGATTAAATGCTATATTTAGGGAGAATGTATCAGATCACCTAAGTACCACATGTGATCTGCATTTTGAATGGATCCCTCTGTGTTTTTCTATATATAGATTTATAAGCATTACTGTTGAGAGAACTGATTCAAAAAGGTAGAGGCTAAGCAAAATTGGCTATAATATTTTTACATTCCTTAAATACATCATGCCTGAATCACTATTTATTTAACTCATGCATTTATTTATTTCCTTTAGTGAATTGATTTTAGCACCGTTATTTTCCAATCGTTTTTGTGTTTTGAGGTCAATATCTCTTAGGGTGATAGTGAATGGACATTTTCAGCATCACATGAGATAAATGTCAGAATTGTGTCACGTCATTCAAATATCTCATGAGATATTCGTTAGTGAATTGAGCCCATTATGTGGTCCAATGGCAGTAGTAGTAATTCTCCATAAATTCTCAAGGAACTCATCAGATATTTTGTTTCTAATTCTGCCCTTCGTGTGCTTCATCCTTGAAAATAGTTCCTCCCAAATATGGGTGCTGCTGAAAACTGACGACATTCATAAGGCATGATTGTGGAAAATGGGATATTTTTCACTGGAAAGATAAAACTTCTAGATGTCCATTAAAGAGACACTGTCACAATTTTCTTCGGCCACATGTGTTCACTAAGTGCCCGTTCACAAATATGTGGATTGGATGTGGTTTGAACCACATCCAATTCATGTGATTTGTGAAATAACATTGCTTCCTATGGTGCCTGTTCACATAAGTCCAGTGCATGACCAGTGCAAAATCAGTGCATTTTAAAAAGAGTCATGTCCAATTTCTGAGCAGTGGCTTCAGGTTCAGGTGCAGATTACAGGCTATTGACTTCTATGGGAACTGTTCCTAAATCGTATATGTGTGAATAGGATAATATCCTGAGATAATCCTGTCCTGACCCTGATGTAAACTTGACATGAATCTATGAACAGCTACTGTATCAAATAGCTGTGTAACCTGAGCTTCAATCCACACTGCATATGTGTGAATCAGCTCTCGGTGTAAATGAAGTTTTACAAAAAAATTCCCCAAAAAATCAGCATTTTTAAGTAAGTTTATGATTTTGTATTGGGCTGCATTCATAGCCATCTTGGGCTGCATGCCCATTGGTCACAGGTTGGACATCCCTGAGTTAAAATATCTTCTGCCACCTACAGTCTGTATTCAAATACAGGGGGTGAAGACCAACATTCATTCATAAATTTTTAACATTTAATATCAATTTCAGTATAATATATTGTGTTCATTGGATTTTGTACTCTGTATACTTATTACAGTCTCTTTTGTAGAATGTCACTGCATAGGTCTAAAGTGATCCAGCTTCCTGAAAGAATAAAATGCAGACAAATACATATGAAGATACTAGACAAAGTGTGCTTTTATTTGTTATTTAGCTTTAAAAACAAGGGCCTTAAGAAAAATGTCAGTATTGTTTGTGCTTAATTTAGCCAGAATGGCATAAAATGCTATCATCTGAATTTAGAAAATAAGAAAAGAATAATTCCCATTATGTTTATAGTTGATTATGTGCTAATCAACCTTGAAAATGAACAATGCTCCTCTTTTGCATTTATATATTTGTGGATAATGATGATGTGAAATTAATGGCTACTGACAAATTATTTTCTTTTCCTTAAGTAAATTGCTCCTTGCTGAGAATTGTTGCTGGATTCATTTTATTTATGAGAGGATAGATTCGGTGTTTTTTTAATTAATTTTAGGTTTCTATATAGTAAATCACTGAAGAGTAATAGTAAAATGAAAGTAATCTCAAATTATATTTATACATAATGTACATAACTGCAATTAAAGTGGTTGTAAAGGGAGAAGGGCTTTTTTACCTTCATGTATTTTATGCATGAAGGTAAATAACTTTCTCTGTGCTGCTCCCCTCTCAGCCTCCATGATACTTACCTGAGCCCCCATCATGATCCAGTATTGTGCATGGGATCCTCAGTTCTCCTGGGTCTCCCTCTTTTCATTGGAGTCACAGCCAGTGAGGAGGGAGGGGGGCAGGACTAAGACATGCTCTGTGTGTCCCATAGACACACAAAGCTGCCTCAGGAGTGAGCGTGCATACACAAGTGCCCCCATAGAAAGCAGCTTGCTATGGGTGCACTCGCCAAGAGGGAGGGGCAAAAAGAGCCGAGCGGGAACCCGAGAAGTGGAGGGTCAGGGCTGATCTGTGGAAAACTCTAGAGAACAGGTAAATCTAATGTGTTTATTATTTTTAAGACAAAAAGATACCAATGTAAAACAAATACCTTTAAAACTACTTCAACGCCTGTATTGTTTCCACTGCTAATATATGTTTAGAATTTTGACAGCTGGGCTTCTTATGTGACTTCCCAGTCAGTGACAGGTCAACCCTGTCACTTTGCTCTGAATAGACAAGATCTCTTTAAGCCTGAGCACTAATAAGAACTAAAAATAACAGTCATATGACTGAAAATATGTACTATGACAAATAACAGGACTTAACATCTCGTGAAAAATAACTAAATAGGCAAAACATGAATAGTGACTGGTGGGTAAAGAACAAATAGCTATGTGCGCTAGTTCTAGTCACAAGTCTGTTACAGAAATAGTCAGATTTAAATCACATGTCTGAGGTGGGCAACCAGAGACGGTGACATGCTTGATAAAGCTTCTTTGACAACAGGCAGCCAACCTAAAACTCAATTCACCCAAAGCAGTGAAAGTTAAATCTAATGCAGAGGTGTAAAAAAACCTCTGTTAGTAGAACCATTATGTTAAATACAGGTAATATATTAGTTGTCAGCAAAGTCCTTTGAAAAAGTCCTATTAATCGAAATTTGCCAGGAAGTGATGTCAGACATGCGGCAGATGTGCCGTTGTGGCCATCTTTGAAGCTGTTTTGTATGTGTTTTTTACTTTTGCTTGTAAGTATATGAGGGAAGTAATAGATGTTGTTTTTATTTCAACATACTGCACTATGGCCATTTATTTATTTATTCATTTCCAAACACAATTTTATTGAAAGTATGTTCAGTTTACAAAAGAAACTTACAGTGTACAAGAAGCGAAGAAAACAGATAAAACACCTTGCAACTTAAGATGTAACTAGTGTTTTAAATGAATAGGAAATTATGACATTGACATTCAGGGCCTATAACGGGCAGATTGAGTCTGAGGGGGAAACCTTAAGTAGAAATCGTGTAGTCTGCTTATGTTGACTAGTCAGTTCCGCGATTCCATTAAACAGATTCTACAGGTAGGGTGAAAAGCCAATATAAATTGTACTGCAGATAGTTATTCAGTGTGTTAGATAGTGCTGATACAAACTTTGTTCTCAGGTGCAGGGGGTTGGTATCGGTTAGTATATGGAGGGCCTTGAGGTAGGAATACAGTGCGTTACATAAGACCCACAGTGGCCATTGGGGTCCTCCCTATTACACCATCATATCTGGGGTCAGGCTGTATTACTATCCAGGGCAGGGAAGGTTGAAGTACGGGAAGAAAAAAAGGGGGGCAAGGGGGAGGGATTTGAGGGATATGTAAAGGGTTGAGAAAGCAAAAAAGAGTGAAGGTATGTAGATATAGAATGTGTATATAAGTAAGGAAAGCAAGAGCTCTGGGTGAAATTGCCTGGTCGTTTCATCAGTGCCCTTCACCTCCCGTGATGGTCTGGCACAGTTAAAGAGGCAATAAACTACTCAATCACTATGAATATGGTGGGGGGTATAAAGAATAGTGGCTAGGTGATGATTAGGTGAGTTTAGTCTGGGTGTGTAGCTTACATCTCGACTGAACTAGTAGTAAATACGTCTGTTATAGTCTTAAACAGGGGGAGAGGTAGAGTCTATCATTATTTTTTGATAAGTATCCAAATGTTGAAAGTGGCGCCAACAAGCCCACGTTTTCCTAAATCTTGCTGGAGAATTGTTTGCTATATCAATGAGTTCCTCCATCTCTGCAACTTTATTTTTTTTGGGTAAACCATTCATGAATGGAGGGGATATGAGTGGAGCGCCAGTGAACAGGTATGCACTGCTTTGCTGCATTCACCGTATTCATTGCGAGTGATTTAGTATAAGCTTTAGGTGAGAGCAACGGATGGTGAAGTAGAAATTGCACAGGGCTTAGGTCAAGGGTATAGGTCGTGATGTGATTGACTGCAATTCAAGCCAAAAGGAGTGCAGCATTTGGCACTCCCACCAGATGGGTAGAAGTGTACCGGCCGCTTGGTGACAACGCCAACAAGAGTTAGAAATGCTCTGGTCAAATTTATGGCGCAAGGAAGGTACTCGGTACCATTAGGAGTAAAGTTTGTAATTATTTTCCTGAGTTGAGATGCATATTGATCCTTTATGAATGTTGCAATAGATACGGTCCCAGTCCCCTGGAGATATATCAAGTTGTAAGTCCCTGGTCCAGGCAGTGCATGCCTTCCTTGTGATTACCTCAGTATCATTTCCCATCAGAGTATATATTGTAGAAATAATATGTCTCTGAAGGGCATCCTTAGAACAGAGTTTTTCAAATTGGGTGAGGGGTCTTGCAAGTGCCCCTTTATATTCCGGGCTGCCCAAGAAATGATGTAGCTGCATAAAGGTCCATAGGATAAATTTGACCTCCGGCCATTTAGATGCTAGGCACTCACCTGTAAGGATTACATCATCTCTAAAGAAATGATGAGATCTTAGAATATCATTAGGTGAAAACCCTGACATAAATGAAGAGGACATTCCAGGTGGGAAGTCAGGATTTATTCGGACAGGTGTAAGAAGGCCTGGGGTCGTGGATAGTCCCAAATTCGCACACACCAATCGAAAACAGTTCAACGTGGGCCCGATAAGTGGGTGCTCTTTCAGTGTATTCGGGATATGTTGCCTCGCCAACCATGGATACATGGCTAATGGAACTATAGAAAAGGAGGCTTCCAGGTTTACCCATGCCTTCCTTGAATGATTTGAGGTCCAATCCACTATTCTCGCCAAGTGGCAAGACCAGTAGTATTGCCGTATGTCAGGGAGTCCAATTTCTCCCTTCTGTTTGGGTAGTTTTACCTGCTCATAACTAAGCCAAGGTCATTTATGGCACCACAGAAATGTGGTGCATAGCTTCTTGTATGAGCCAAAGAATGTGGTGGGAAGTACAATTGGGACCGCTTGCAAGATGTATGATAGATGTGGGAGCACATTCATCTTAAGGATAGCAGCTCTGCCAAACCAAGAGAATATTGATTTGTCCAAAGACTGGAGATCTTTTGTTATGAGAATGGGTAGAAAGTTTCTCACGTGAAGTTCTGAGAGGCAAATTGGAAGCTGAATTCCTAAGTATTTAATAGCCTCAGTTTACCAAGTGAAGGGGAAGTTGGTTTGGCATTGTATAACCATTGACATGGGTAAAGTGATATTTAGCGCAGGGGACTTATTAAAGTTTATTTTAAAATTAGAGATGCACTGAAAGATTTTGAAATCTTGAAGAAGGTTGGGAAGTGTAATGTGTGGTACTGAGAGGAAAATCAGGATCTCATCGGTGAATGCCACTAGTTTGTGTTGTTTGCCTGCTATTGTGATACCTTTGATGTTTTCATTCGCACGGATGCATCGTAGTAAAGGTTCTAATGTGATTATGAAAAGTATAATGAATGATAATGGGCATCCCTGTCTAGTTCCATTGTGAATGGAAAAGGCATTTGACAGGAGGCCGTTGACCATAACTCTAGCCGTGGGCATAGCGTATAAAGACATAATCAGGTGGATCAAGCGGGAATGTAAGCCAATTTTCCGTAGGACTACTTCCATGTAGTCCCAGACCAATCTGTCAAATGCCTTTTCTTTGTCAAGTGAAAGAAAGAAACCATGCCGCTTCGAACGCATCAGCCAGTGATGTATATTTATTGCTCTGACGGTATTATCGCCTGCCCCTCTTCCTGGCACAAACCCAACCTGGTCAGCTGAGACGAGATAGTCAATCATACATATGAGGCGGTTTGCTGATATTTCTACATTAAGTATGGAGATTAGTCGGTAATTGACTACCGATGTAGCGTCTTTTCCTTCTTTCGGTATAAGTGATATGTGAGCTTCCGATAGATTCAGCATCAACTGGCCTGGGGTGGCGAGAGAGTTGAATGCATGCAAAAAAGGCTGTGAAAGAATGTCCAGGAATGATTTATATTATTCTGCAGTAAACCCGTCAGGACCCAGACTTTTGCCAGGTTTCAGCTGAGAAATTGCTGTTTTAAGTTCCTCAGAAGTCAACGGGCCATCCAGTTTACACACTTTAATTTGGGAGATAGGTTTGGAGGAGTATTGGGACAGAAAGTCCTGAATGATTTCTGTGTGAGGTCTAGTATCCTCTGCCAGAAGGCTGGTGGAAGGTTGTAGAGTTCCATGTAATATTTTTCAAATTCTGCCGCTATCTTCAAGGAGGCTTTTAGGGTATGGCCCTGATGGGAATGTATGTGGTGTATCAGCAACGCAGCTTTCTTAGTTTTTAGTGCCCCTGCTAGGAATTTTCCACTTTTATTACTGTGTTCATAGACCAGTTTTTGGGATAATATGTATTTATGCTTAGTTTTCCATCCTAGTTCCTCCAATAATTTCTTATGTGCGACTGTGAGATCGGTGACAGTGTGCAGGACTTTTGTGCGTTTGTGGATAATCTCTAATTTGTGAACTTTCTGCAGTAAAGAATATAGTGAATTTTGAGCTGCTAGTTTTCGGGAAGCTGCGATTGTGAGTAGGAATCCACATGCCACACATTTGTGTGCTTCCCAATGCATGAGCAAAGTTTTGTCGAAGAGGATGTTTTCATGAAAAAAGTTAAGCAAACAGTCTCGGGTTTTAGATACAACAGTTGGGTCTGTGAGGAGTAAGGGGTCTAATCGTCAAATTTTGGAGGTGGTATGGGTATCAGGAAGATGGAAGGTCAAAGTTATTAGGTGATGCACATCCACTCATAGGCTCCTCATATAAGTTAATAATTGTGAGCATTTTTCAGGGATGTTAAGTCCCCTGGCCTTTAGAGAGGCAACTGTCAAGGTATTAGTGGTGGTCTTGGCTGTTGGAGGAATCATCATTCCTGCTGTAAGCATGGATGTCAGGAACTCCAACCCGTTAGTGAGAGTGTGAATGCAAGTGACGGGTTTATGCGGAGGGACGTCGGAAGAGCGCCTCAGAGAATTGCAGGAACCGAGATAAGTTAAGAAAGCAGAAGAGAGAGAAGAAGGGCAAGAGAGGAGGAAGAGATAGAGAGAAAAACAAAGGCGGGGGGTTTGGAGAACCAAGGAGAAGGGGGGGAGGGGGGGTGGAAGAAGAAGGGATGGCTTATTGAGGGTATCAAGGATGGGGAAGAGGAAAAGGAGTAGAAATAGACCCCTGGCAAGATGGGGTGGGGGTTGAAGAAGAAAATAAGTGGGTTATACAAGTATCCAGAGATTGGGTAGACCGGCTAACCTGCCCTCAGCAAGAGGGTTCCGACTAGGTCAGTCAGATTCAGCAGAATCTACTGCATGGGGGCACAGTAGAGTCCAGAGGTTGGTGATCAGGAACTCCCTGTGTGAAGCACATAGGCACAGATGGAGAAAAAAAATATACATAAGGAGCACCGGCACACAGGAGGAAGGGAAGGTCAGTGGCAAGTCTGTAAGAGAGATCATATGCAGCATAGATCGAACTTTTAGCTGGGCGAAAATCATGGTGAGCATTGCATCTTCAATTTATGACCAGGTATAAGGCATACCATTTCTTAATAGGGGGGGCTGGTCAAGTATTGGCATGTACCTGAAATGTCTAGATATGGTAAAATAAAGTACCACATTGGGGATGTGTATGGGTCCATCTGAAACCCAATCATCCTTATGTGCACAAGTCATCAGTATCATATCTACAAAGTATTAAGATTACATCAAAAACCTACAATCTAGTGATATACAGTTACATATAGGGGTAAACTCTCTGGGGTAATCAGTGAACGCTAGAGAGCAATCATGTATGCTATACAATTCAGAATCAAATTTAGTTGAAATTATATTCATATTTCAATACATGAGTAGGTTAGTCAGCCCTGCGCATGTGTCCGCAGCTGTGACCAAAAGTTGAGACAGTATTTCTTAAGAAAATAGACAGGACCGTACAGTCCTGTAGTCTAACAGTACAAGGTTTTCCACAGACAGTGACCACAAGGCTGGCGCTACCCTCTGTCATCTATGGCGTAACTTGTCTTCTGATTGGTGATTACAGTTAGATTCCTGCCTGCGGAGATATAGGTGGCCAAATAGCTCGCTAGTTTAGGTAGGCCCTTGTGGAGATCGAAAAAAGCAGGCATATATCGTACGTGTTCAGGCATATATAATATAATATTGTATACACCCCTCAGGAAGAGGAATCTGTTAGGGATAATGCCGCCAAATGTACTCCTATACCCATAAGAGGTTAACACATATACAGCATTCATTAAGGGAATGTATGAGAAGGAGTGTTTCCTTTAACAGTGTTGGGTACATATTTGAAGCATATCAATAATACACATGTAGTCAAAGAGACAATAAGATAGTCGACAAACCTTAACCAGCAATCAATGCAGCGAATATAATGTGGAGTTATCCTGGCAATGGTGTCATATGAGGGTCACCCCTCTTAGGTTAGAAGCGTGTAGGCCTATAAACATCTGTAACACATATGATCTACAGCATAGCATCCAGTACAGATTTCAGATGTTCAATATATGGGATAGCATGCATAAACAAAACAAGGGAGAAAAACATAGCACACATCACATCAAATCTTTCGGAGAGTCAGATGTTATACACATACCCTAGGAGACATAATCAGACCATATCTGGCGAAGAACTTCAAAAAGTGCTCTGGATGAGCATCAATTGTTATGTTGATGAGGTTTTCCCTTGGATTTGGTATTAGTCATGACGTGCCCTACATTGAGTTGAAGAGGCTGAAAGGCTATCCCCGAATGTGGACCTCTGCCGATTTGAAGAGGGGGGATCACGAGGCGGTGTTCTGCGGAATCTGGAGATAATGGGTTCTCTAGGCAATTGGTCATCCATAGGTTCTACTCCTGACAGGGGTGGTAAATGGAGTCCACTGTACCACTTTGGTTAATTTACCGATGGGACATTCAAAGCCTTACAAAAGGCTTGTACTTCTGTAGGAAATCGCAGGGTTACCATTCTGCCCATGTGAGAGGCTGAGAGACCAAACAGGAATTTCCAGGGATAATGTATTCCACAAAGTAGCTCGAGCAAGGGACATAAATCTTTTCTGTGTTGGAGAGTAAATGGGATAGATCTTGATATAGCTTGATCTGTGCTCCATTGAAAAGAATTTGATTTCTGTTTCTCGCTCTCCGTAGTATCTCTTCTTTAAGCCTGAAGTTCACTGTGCAGCATACCAAATCTCGTGGGTGATCAGCGTCTCTGCCCCTTGGTCGACGTTCTCTCTCAATAGGTGATTCATGTGGTCTTTCAAGGAGATCATTAAAGATGGTAAGTACAGCTTGAGACAATTGGACGGGTTCAGTCATCACAAGGAGACCTCTTACTCGTAGATTGTGGCGGTACCTGCTATTATCAAGATCCTCGATATGACGGTGTATCTTGTGGAGATGAGTAGTGTGGATGCCAACCATCTAGCGGGTCTCTCAGATGGCACTGTCATGGCGGTTTGTCGTTTCCTCCACTTCCTCAAGTCTCTGTCCTATGGCCTGGACATCAAGATGTAAATCTGCTATTGCTGCTGACAGAGTGTCCTTTATATCAAAGGCCACCACATGGATGTCTGCAATAGTGAGTGGTTTCCCTTCTGGTGGGTTTGCGGTAACTGGTCAGGATGTGGAGGGTTCAGCCAGACTGCTATTGCAGAAGAAGGAGGCTTCGTCCATGGAGTGAGGGGAGGCCATGGCTTCCCAGGCTTGGGTTTGGAATATGTCCGGGATGCTGTGGCTCAGCTTACTGCTTTGTATGCAGGGGGACCGTGATTGATTGGCATATGCCTTGCAGTCAGCTTTCCCCATGCTGAGGCTTGATCTCTCTGCTAAAGAAGGGCCGTCAGGACCTGTGTGTGCTGGAGCAGGAGGATCAGGCAGCCATCGTCCTCCGAGCTCAAGCCATCTTGCATGGAGATCTTGAGTAACATTACTGTGAATGAGAGGGGATTCTATTAAAGGAGCAGACCAAAGATTTTGCTATAAGTGCATGGATTCTTGAATTTTGTAAGGTACACTGAGTGAATAAGTTATGGACTGACACTAGGTAGAAGGTTCATTGCTGGGACTTGGTATGCACTTTATTTGCATGCAAGAATGTGAGGAGTTTATCACTTTTTGATAATAGCTTTCTTAAAGCAGTTTACACTATTTTAGAATTTTTGTCTTTTTGGTACTATTGGACACCATAACTGGAGTTATCTAAAGAGGAGTGGGGAGAGTGATATGCAATGCATGATTACCAATTTCAAGGGTAAGGGTAGATACTGAAATAATTCTGTAGTTTCATGAGGATTTTTTGGGAACGCATGTCACTGGTTTAGTAAGGCACTAAGTACATAATGGAAATGTGAGCACATTTGTGTACTGTGACAGTGTGGTGATCTGTCACAACGTAAAAAGGATATTTCACCCGGGGTTATCAAAAAGGCAGGTTGAGGGTCTCCAGGGTACTTGTTTAATGCAGAGGAAACTGGCCTTTCACTTTCCTCAATTGTTTGTAAAGTCCATTTTGGGACCTGGAGCCTGGATATTTCAAAGTGATTTGGGAGGGATGAAATCTCCAATCCTGGTACCAGGTTTTGGGAATGGCCAGGAGACCGATTGGGCAGGTGTATGTGGGTCTCTTCGAGAGTCAGGACCAGGGTTCTGTGCTCCACCCACCTAAGGACTCCATGTGGGTGCAAGGAAGCAGCCACAAGTGTGCATGGTGGCACAGAGTAGTCTGGCAGAGCAGACAGAGGGCCCAAGCCTGTGGACTGGAGAAACAGGAATGCTGAGAAGTGGCGCTAACCAAGGTACAGCATTTTGTTTGTGAACAGTTAAGAGGACCGAGGCATGAATCCTGAGCACCGCTGCTAAAGAGAGCCAGGATGCTGAATCTTTGTTTCGTTTGCATTGATGGTGGATACCCCTGCGTGGAAAACCTATATTGTGTGGAACTTTCTTTTAAATAAAATTGGGCAAAAACGGCCCTTAAAAAGAAGAAAGTGAGTGTCTGTGTGTTACAAAAGCTCTACCCTTGATGTTAGTTCTCACAGTACTCTAAGGGCTACTTACTTTAAAACGTACCACACTATATTTTGTTATTTTGTTTTAGAAGCTTCTAATAGTGAATGTAAAGGGAAGAGGATTATTATGGAAGGAAGAGTTGGTATTTCTATTAAGTGCGATTAATGATCCAGAGGGTAAGGGTAAATATTTAAGGAGAGTTGTCACAGGAGAATGCACATTGTGGTGATGCATAGCACTCGATCACACAAATGAATGTGAATACTGTAGCTGTACAGTTTTTTTTTTTGGACATACCTATATATATTATTTTTTATGTTTTGAGTGTCACTAGAAGGTATAGAAAGAAGAGGATAAATCTGCAGAATTGTATTGCACTTGTGGAAGAGAGGAGAAACAGAGACAGGATGCATCTTATTTTTCACGCATGTACTTTATTCTGATTCATGAATGAAGAGGCTCTCATTTTATTTAGTGAAGACTATTGTGAAAACATTTTGATGAGCTTTTAAGGACAATTGACATTTTTTAAGTGTCGGTTGTTAAATGTAGAAATTAAAATTTGCCTCTTTGAAGAAGCTACCATATTAAATTACATTACATTGTTACATTCCTGCCTGGGTGTGCCATAGATATTTATTTTAAAAGGTCAGCATTGCAAATACAAAAGCTGTAAATGGAGCATGCTTCCGTTAAAAATTGTGGTGATGGCTAAAGTGTTTGTAAAGGGTTAACTGCTTAGTTAGCCTGCTCCAGTGATGATCACCCTCTGTCTTCTGGTGCTTACATTGTTGTCCCAGAGATGTATAATTTCTGCAGAGGGTCAGACTTAGTGCTCATTCACACGTGTGTTGATTATGAAGAATGAAGCAATGCTCATTAAAGTTCCTATAGCATTTATTTATGTGTATATGATGTGTTTTCATTGTGTTTATTAAGCATTGAAAAGAATGCTTGATAAATGTCAAGGAAAGTGTTGCTTTTCTAGTATGAAGTGCTTAAAAGGGAAGTGATGTAGAGAAAATGATCTACTTTGAGGCGTTGTTAGGTTTTGGTATGATAGCAGGCATTTTTGTGAATTCTCTAAACGATAGATTCATATACTTTGATCTGTTTGACACTTGGCTTGGTCCAGTTTAACTTTGCTAACACAAAACGCTTTGCCATTGGCAATAATTCTCAATGCCCCAGCTCCTCCCTGGCACTGTAAGTATTGCCGTCTGGCTTGATGCTTTTGCCTGCACACAGAAGCCAATTAAGTTATCACATGGCTTTTCTGTATGTGACTGGAGCTGTTCTGTCCCAATTCCCTATTATTTCCCAGTGCATTCTGGGATAGAGGAGCCTATCCCCCAATGCCCAGCTAACACTTTATATATGTTTCACTATCACACCATAAATAGTCTAGGTGATGTTAAGGTGTCGTTACAGAGCATTACCATTTAAATCAATGGAGATACCTGACAAGTGTTGATGCCTCATGAAAGCAACACACTGCTTAATTTTTAACACAACACTACCGCTCCTGTGTGAACAGCACTGTGTGCTGCCATTATGGTACCATTGTAATATTCATGGCAGGCCTTAAAATGGCAGTTCTCACTTATCATATGTAACCACAACAGTTATCATTTTCTTTATGTCAATAATCAATGAAAAATTTATTGAAAAAAATAAATGGACTTTAGGAAAAAGGTAAATGAAATAAAAAGTGGGTAACACTTGGTAGCGCCAGGGTTGTCGGTTTGAATTCTAACAACGGCACTAACTGCCTGGAGTTTGCATGTTCTCCCTGTGCCTGCGTGTGTTTCCACCAGGTGCTCCAATTTCCTCTCAAACTCCAAAGACATGCTGGTAGGTTAATTAGCTCCTGTCTAAATTGGCCCTAGTATGTGTATGTGTGAATGTGAGTTAGGGACCTTAGATTGTAAGCTCCCTGAAGACTCCTTGTGAATGTACAATATACAGTATATGTGTAAGCATTATTTAAATTGTCAGCACTATGTAAGTACCTGTAATAAATAATAATAAAAGTAATACATTAAAAAAGGGCAGTTACTGTATGAGACCTAAAAAAATGCTGAATAAATGTTGCATAAACACAAAGTATTGATACACATGTGAATGTGTCCTTAGTATGCAATTCATCATATTATGGTTACAGTGGTGAGAAATGAGAGTGTTATCGTTACAGTCAACTCTTGTTTTGGGACAATTCTAAAATTTAGAATTTCCCCTCATTTTCTTTCTCAGTGACAATGGTCACCAGTACAAATAAAGGGTTGAATTTCCCCAACAGGTAATTAAAACTTGACTGAAAGTCTCACTCTTCCTTACTTTATCCAAGAAATGCCTTACCTTGAGATACACTTTAGCATGTAACTAACATAATACATCATAATATATATATATATTATTATAACATAATAAAGTTTATTTTTTAATGAATAACTTGGCAACACTCCAGGAATAGTTTAGATGAAATTTCATGCACACATTGGCCAAAGCAGGATACATTTTTATCTGTTTCTAGTCTGATACCCACCTGTGAGATTGACAGAGTGGTGTCATTGTTTATTAAATTTCATTTGCTTGATACACATCTTTAAGTCACACTTAACTTTGGGACATCTGCCCTAAAATCCACAATTGTCACACAGCAGCACATTAAGCCAATATCTGGAAAGATACATACACTGCATGATTACCATATATCACTTATATTTCTTTTAAAGATGAAATGTAGCAGTTGGCCAAATAAATGTGGGTAACCTTGCCCACACTTTATCTTCCATTATCTTTAATGAGTAACTGTTGTTCAGCAGTGCATCAAATATGATCATGGTGACACTAAACTTGATTTTTTTTTTTTCATTTCAGTGAACTACATTCGAATTTATGCCACATCTGCATAATATACAATAGGAGAACACCATAGAGTGTTGACTTCTATATACTAGTCAAAATTTTAGTTTATGCTACAGATACTATATATGAGGCCACTTGTTGTAGGAGGAAAGAAAAGCTAAGAATTTCCTTTAAAGACAGGTCTCAGCCATACCAAGTGCAGTGCTCTTTTTCCTAATTTTAAATGGTTGAATTACTTTATTGTTGTAGAAGACACCATTTAATATAATGACAGCATAGTATAACAATAGACCAAATGGAAGGCTTGTTATTCGAAATATAATGCAGAAATAGTGGTATATTTTACCACAGAGATATTCCTTCTCAACTGGATTTGTTTGTTTCCTGTAAAAGGAATGTATTGACTGTTTTTCATTATAGCTATCATTCATCTTCAAAGTGCTTTGAAAACTATGCTGCACAGAAAATCATTATCCACTCATATGTTGAGGAAAGGTTATTAGACAAATGTAAATTGAGCCTTTACTACAATGTCAACTTAAATTTGCCACAAATCGATAAAAATTTGAATCAGATCTTTTAACTTTATATGATTTGCTTGAATCAATTCAGTATTGTGCTCATCCACTAAAACATGTTGAGCCTCCAAAGTGAAACATTTTTTTGTGTTTTTGGAAATAGATCAAAAATACAATTTAAGTAAACTGATGGTATTTAATGAAGGTTATAGAAAATCTCTATTCAATATTATTGTTCTCATTTTGTATAGTGTGTTGCAAGGCTTATTCTCCCATCTGACCTTTTTTAAATACTCTTTACTGTGTGATTTATAACAGCACAATTTAATTTCAGAGGCCTCTTCTAGAAATTCAGCTGTTCTCACCAAATATCAATATGACTATATGCTGTGAAGAGCAGGGATGATACAAAAGGAAGTTGTCTAAGTTCTCAAGCTTACTTATAATTTTTTTGGAACAGCTTACTCACTGGAATGGTACCAGCTGATTGACAAAATGCAAACGTGGTACCAATATTAAAAAAAGAGCCAAGATATATACAGTACCTAAAAACTACAGAACAGTCAGCCTAACATCAATAGTACGTAAACTATTGGTAGGAATAATATAGGACAATATCCAGAAATTTGCTGATGATAATAGTATTATTAGTAGTAACCAACATGGATTTATGAAAGATTGTTCTTGCCAGACCAATCTAGGGGCTACCAGTAAATTTAGCTATGCTAGGTAGTAATTAGACTGGCTGATTTGTAGTATTTTGGTCATTTGAGTTTACTTCTAAGTCTTGCCTAGCTGTAGTTCCTCCATTTTGTCAGTAGGTGTCACTGGTACCTTTGGCATTAGTATGATAAGATGCAGTAAAGCTGGGTTATGAATATTCTGACCAATGATGCATGCTGGAAGAAAGTATATATATTTGAGAAGGTCAAGTGACCTGATTCCTCCAACTCAGACCTTGTTCTGGTGTGGATGTGTGAGGAACAGCTGCGTTGGGTAGGCCTGAAGCCTAAGGCCTAGCCATGTGCTATAGACTCTCCAGGGGAGAGCCTGCCTGTTGCCTTGAGGCATAAGGAGAGGGAGGGAGTTCAGAGATGAAGTACAAGAGGTTATATGAGCCAGGGACTGTGAAGAGCCTGGGAAAGCATCAAGACGGACACATCCAAAGAGCCCCTGTGTTGTACGTTTTTGGTTGCTATAGGAGACAACTGTTGCTATGTAGGTACAGAATATTGGGTGCAGGTCTAAGGCCTCTCTGCTGCTCTCTACCTGGCTGTTTTGTCTTTGGAGTCTGCTGGTTTGTTTGCCTACTGTCCTAGTGTTTCCTGTGCCCTAACCCTCTCTCCCTACTTTTTCTCATTGTGAGCAATAAACTCACTTTTGTTCAGCCTAAAAGTGACTGGAGTCTATTTTTCTTTAGCTGTCCACTCTCACCATGTCTACTAGAGAGAAATCTGAGGTAAAATGTCAGCTTCCCCCTGATGCTGGGGATTGGGGGGGGGCTTCATTTGAATTTGATACAGTACCCTATAAATGCTTCATTTACAAATTAAGGTCCTTTGGCATTAATGAGATTGTATGTCCAAAAACTGTTTACAGGAACGCGACTAGAGGGTGGTAATTAATGGCATATTTTCTGGTCTAGAGCTGTGAGCGGGGCACCCCAGGGCTCTGTCCTGTGACTAATTATGTTTAACTTGTTCAAAAGCAATATGAAATAAATAGTTCAATCTAAGTGTTTGCTGATGATACAAAGCTAAGCAGAGAGATAACTTCAAAACAGGATATAGCAACTTTACAAGAAGACCTCAATATAAAAGAGGAGTGGGCAGCTATAGGGTCAATGAGGTTTAAAATTGAAAACTATAAAGTAAAAGTAATGCACTTGAGAGCTACAAATAGGGATGCAAGTTACACACTAGGGGAAAACCTCTGGGGGAATTGAGGATTGAAAAGAATCTAGGGGTCCTAGTAGATTACAGACTCTGCAATGGCATGCAGTGTCAAGCTCCAGCAAGCAAGGTCAGCACACTATTAGAATGCATTAAAAAGGGTATTTGCTCAAGAGATATAACTATGATTCTGCCACTTTACAAAACTCTTGTTATACCATATCTTGAATATGCTGTCCAGTTCTGGTCACCAATCCTCAGGAAGGATGTGCTTGAACTAAAAAGAGTCCAGAGAAGGGCAACTAAGCAACACTAAACTTATTTCCTTGTAAGAGAGACACTTATGAGGGGATATGATTTCAATATACAAAGCATTGGGAGGAAACTATTTAACGTAAGGTCTCTAAAGAAGACACACAGCCACACAATAAAGCTGGGCAAGATGCAGTTCAATATTGAACAGCGTAAGTCCACAGTTGGTGGTGTCAGTAGGGAGTGTAGATAAATTCAATAAAAAACGTTTACGTCTTTTTTTTATTAAGTGCAATGTACAGGGATATGGATAGTGGTAGTGACATAAACACTGACACTGGAAGGACTGGTGTCTTTATTCTACCTCACCAAATACCGTATGTAACTATATGTAACTATGAGGTTGGGTCCTGTCCAAGTTTATTGAAAAGAAAAACTCCATTTGGGGTGGTAATGCTTTAAAATACTTCAGCATGCCACTCCTCCTTTAGAACTTGCATAAATGTAATACATAATAAAATATGTCTACAGCACTAGAGGGACTTTTTTCTCTGAAAAAAGGTGTGGTATATCTTTATGTATAAGAATGCATTTGTCTTATGGATCAATATGGCACACCTGTGTACCACTCTCTAGGGCCTAAAGACAAATAATGGAATTTTAGAGATTGGTTCTTGGTCCTTATATATCAATCATTGAAGAATATACACATTGCTGGGGATCCCCATCCCTGTGTTTACATTACCACAGTGCCAGGAATCTGTCAAATAAAAACAGGAGTACAGGCAGTTAACATCAGAAGGTCATTGTGATTGAAGAGGCTATATCACTGGATGCTTTGCTTGACAATGGACTTACATCAATGAATGACATGATTGAAAAGGGATTTCCATCAGAGGACATTGGTGACTATTTCCACTTATTTGTGTATTGTAATTAAAGGACATTTTCTAAGATGTGTGTTTATTTACATTTAACTCATTGCGGGAATGAGTGATAAGGGTTAATAATGTACCCCTGTAGCCACTCCTCTGGGAGGGGACTTATATTTGGGGACCTTTATTACAAAAGGCGCTTCCAGATTCTGCTATAAGTCTCCCTCAATAATCCCCACATCCTTTCTGGAAGACTTCATGCTTGTAAGAGGCCCTGGTCCCTCAAGATTGAGAGGACAAGGTGCTTTGAAATGAGGGGCTTTGCTGTTACCCCTCACAAGGCAACCTCCAAATGTTGAAAGCCATGTGGCTTGATCTAGAAATTGAAGGGGAGCTGCATGTGCACTGGCATTCCTTTCTTGGCTACCTAGGTTACATGCCTGGACACGTATCTGGATAGAGTTTTAGTGGAACCCTATGCTGTCTTTAACAATGTTTTATGTGTATTGTTACTTTTCAATAACTAAATCGTACTGTTCTATAACATCATGCACAGCTTTAAGGTATTCCTCGTGCATGTTACGTAAAGGATATGTGCACTGTCAATGTTGCCTTTTAGGTCTCATGAAAAGGCCCACTCCCAGCTGAATATTTAAAAAAAAATTTCAATGTTGGTACATGTCCCTCATAGAGGTGTTAAGCTTCCTGTGTGTTTTTTTCAACAATAGCTTGCCTATTAGCCTTTACAAAAAGGCCACAAAAATAGCTAGTTTCTCCCTCAAATAGACTTCAGTAGGGTTCAGTACTAAAATCAAGGTTCACAGACTTCCTGCTAGGTTTGCGGAAACTGGCATTAACTGACCCTGCCAATTTCACTTGTCCCTAGTGTTAAGGTACAAGGTTACATTTAATGTTTTGGGTTAGGACTTATGATATAGTAGGGGCTATTGTTCAGAGTTAATTTAAATGTAGCTTTTATGTAGTGTATTCACCTATAACAAATTAATGGGATAAAGGTCTCAAGCCACTTGACTTATTAGTGAATGCTAGACAATTGTGTTTTGTTGATTGTTTTAGACAATCATTGATTTTAGTGATGACTGGAGGACTTCTTATGAATTCATGGCTGAATTATGCATTTTGATTTGTGATCTCAGTAAAGTTTTTCCACTGGTTCCACTACTGTTGGTCCTCTAGTGAGGCTTTTTTAGCGGGCTTTGTTGTCTTGGACTATTACAAGTGTGTTTTGCCCTAACTAATCTAGCATAGATGTATTATAGATCAGTCATGAGGCAGCAATGGTGGTAACTCATAAATACTTGGATATTTAAGAGTCACTAGTGAATTAATTGGACAAAGATTTTTGCAGCTGTTTGTGTAGTGAGAAAATCCCATGTTTTGCTATATCCAAAGTATGTCATGTTAATTATGGTTTTATACAAGCACATTTTTTGTGGTGGAACTGCATTTAATATGCAGGTAGGAAAGCCTGGGGAAATGTAGAAAATTTACCATGGGCCCCTGTCACTCAAAGCTATACCATATGATTATGCACAAAAGTAAAGGATCCATTAATGCTTACTTCTGTGGATTTTGTATTAACAGGCTGGTAAGGTAAAGGCCTTTACTGATGGGATTCTGTTCATCTTAAGTGGTTTTTGAATTCCCACTCATGTCTATGGGAAGGCAAAACCCATTTAAAGCAGGTGAAATACAGGTCAGGTCAGAAGTGGTGACTACAGGTCAAATGTACCTGTCAATGAACTCTGAATAATATTAGAAACATCCTAAACAGATACCATCAACACCAGGACTAATAGAGAGTGTGAACCTTGCAAGCGGGGATAACCCTGCAACCCTTTCCTGGGGAGTAGGAAGGTCTTGGTTTTACATATAACACTTAAGCAGTCAGAGTAGAGGGCAAAGGTATGTTTAATTTTATTTTAATCTGAAGAACCATTTTAAAGAAGAACTCTGGGCAAAATTTTTATTTTCCCATGCAGCGGGGGTTGTGCTTACACTGCATGGGTTATCTGCTCATTTTGTCCAGGGGCACAAGGAAAAGCTATACTTAACTGATTCTTTGATCCTCGGGAAAACAGCACTCCCAAACATCCAGCGATGGACTGTTTCTGCTGTTCATGCCCAGGGCCAGTCTATGGGCATGATGATGTCAGGAACAGTCTATTCACAAGACTGCCAACATGCGGGGGTGGTGCAGGAGCAGCAGGGACTGGTCTCCCCAGAGGATTGACGGATTAGGTAAGTATATCTCTACTCTGCAATCCCCTAGACAGAAATGAGCAGTTAACCCATGCAAAGCCAACACAGCCCCACTACATGGGAAAATACAAATTTTGCCAAGAGTTCTTCTTTAAATAACCACAACAGGGTTAAGGTTATAGGAAGTATAGCATTCTATGCCTCTTTTTTCTTCTTTTTCTAGTAATACGCTTACGATGCTATATCTATGGAGAACAGGGGCGGACTGACAACTCATGGGGTCACCGGGCAATAGGGGATCATGGAGCCCCTGTGTCCTTGCCCAAACTCGAAAAAGGTAGCAGGGGCATCTCATGGGGCCCCCTACTGACCCCGGGCCCTCGGGCAGTGCTCAAGCTTCCAAATGGTCAGTCCGCCCCTGAGGAAGAAGCGGCATTATCACCATAGATTGCATTATCCTGATAGGGAATGCAAACACCTCCCTCTCCTATTCTCTGTAGCATAGTGGGTGGACATGTACTGCAATTCACAGAAGTTAATTGGGAGGGCAGGTTATATTGTTAGAATTTTTACTTCAGAGAGCAGGAAGTTACAAGGACATTGCATTTCTGGCAGGATCAACAGTTTCTTTTAATTTATTGAACACTTTAAACTGTATATTTAACAGACCATAAAAAGCATTTAAGAGAATTTTATTTTTATGGATAACACACACTTTAATAAAATATATGATTTTGGTTTTTCCATTAAGAGATAGAAACAAAAGTTTGGGATGTGAAGTCAGAAGACCCTTAAATGTACTTAACCTGTTGCTGCCTATGTAATACATATGTGTGGCAGCAAAGGGGTGGGCTTTAATGCCCACATGCTACACATATGCATTCATGTGTAGCAGAGGTTTATGTGCTTAAAAGCATGGTCACTGAGCACTCACAGCACAGTGACCAAGCTATAAAAACAGCTTATGACCTGTAGTAATGACCAGGAGCTGTCGGGACTACTGTGACAGCCAGTCACAGTCATCACATGATAAGGCAGACCTTCCTATCCCCTGGCATAACAGCACACTTAAAGGGATGCCAGGGCTGAGCAGGAAGGAGTTAACCTGAAAAAAAAAAAAAATAAAACAAATGTGGCCACCACATCTACGTACTAGTGAACTGCAATATATTTCTTTTTTGTTTTTGGGGTTAGCTATACTTCAAGTTCTATATGTGGTTTATTATCATCTGAACTATCTGTACATTAAAAGTTAAATATTACTAATAAAAAGGAAAAAAAAACAATAGAAAAATTCTGCTACTTTAAAACTGTAAATATTAAACTATGATACAATGTCAACTGTAGTTTCTTTCTTATGTATTTATTACACATGTTACTGGGCATTTGATGGATGCTGCAGAAGATGTAAAAAATACATACGTATGTTATAGCAGTCTGGTGCTAAAATCCATCAGTGGTAAAATTATTTTGTTCATGGTTTTTGGCAGTAATAGGTATTATGTAATACTGTAATTTTACTGTTAGCGATGACTTGCTGTGTAGTGACAGGATGTCCTGCCAAATGCAGTGACACGGTTTTTATAAAAAATATCAGTGATCTACTAAGCAAATGTAAAAGGTAAGCATTAGTTGTACAGTTGATTTTGTATCACATTTGAAGAACTGACAAACATTATATTTGTTATTTTGAAGTATAAGAAGCAAGTATAGTACACTATGATAGATTGTTTGCAATATATTGGTAGGTATGAAAAAAACTAAAATTATTATGCAGTGGTATTTAATACCTTATTATAATATCCTTTGGGTGAAAACCAATGCGTTAAATAATTTGTTGGCTTCATTAAAGCGGAATTTTACTGATAACAATTGATAAAAAATAATATTCTTTAGCAAGGAACATACTTTCCACATAAATAAGTATACTACCAAAATTAGTGTGTGCTGTAAATTGTCTCCTGCATTGTTCCTGTCTCTTCTTGCTGGAGGCTGCCAGTTTGTTGAAGTCCAGAGCCCCTGAGCAACATTCAAAGCAGAACTAAACCCTCCTCTGCATTTCAGCCAAGGAAACTGCCATCTGTTTGATCTGCAACTGCCATGGTGTTGCACATGTGATCAGTTATAACACCAGTCATTTTATGGTTTGACAGTATGGTCGAGAACAGAAGCAAATGTGACAGTTAGCATTCTTGGCATGCTGAGAATATAACTGTCTTTTGAAACTGTTAAATTGATCTTTAGTTCCATTTTAATTTTTAGACTTCACAAATTCAGCACAGTGCCTAAAAATGCCTAAAAATGGAGAGCAACTGAGCATGTGCAGAGCTGGGTGAGACAGTGTATTATTGGATGTTAAACAGCATTGGCGCTTATTTTTAATGTTTTACATAGCTATACCTGCAAAAGGGATCATTCTGAAGTGATCTAGCAGGTTCAGGGGCGGACTGACCATTTGGAAACTCGGGCACTGCCCGAGGGCCTGGGGTCAGTAGGGGGCCCCATGAGATGCCCCTGCTACCTTTTTCATAGGCTTTTTTGAGTTTGGGCAAGGATATAGGGGCCCCATGATCCCCTATTGCCCGGGGGGCCCCATGATTGTCAGTCTGCCCCTGAGCAGGTCTTAATTTTCTGACTAAAGTTCCACTTTATATTGTAAGACACTGACAGAGAGATTGTTTCCTATCTAATCCCTTTCTTCATCACTTCCACCATTCCAATGACTGTGAGTTATTTATAGAATAGGTAGTTGGCCAAATGATCAGGGAGCAACTGTAACTAAACAGATGCAAAGATAGAAGCAATAAGGCAAAACGGGTCCATGATGACAAAGAGCATGCATACACTACAGCAGCCTTTCTAAATCAGAATGACCACACCAAAAACCTCAAGCAACGCAGTCGCGTGCTAGAGCGACTATGGCGCAAAACCAGATCCCAGCAAGCGTTCACCCGATACAAATCCACCTTCCTCACCTACACTTCCTCCCTCCATGCTGCCAAAAAAGCCTACTTTGTAACCCTCATCAATACCCTCTCCTCCAGCCCTCACCGGCTCTTATCCACCTTCAATTCCCTGCTCTCTTTGCCCCCCCTCCACCCAGTACCTCACTCACCACCCACGAGATTGCTAAACACTTCCAAAACAAGATCGACGCAATTCGCAGGGACATCACCACTGCTCAGACTTCCGCTCCACCTAGCATCCCTCACACGAAAACCCCCTCAACACTCCTCTCCTTTGACCTCACCACTGTCCAGACCTCAACCCCGCCCAACATTCCTCACGCTAAAACCCCCTTAACACTCCACTCCTTCGACCCCGTTACCACCGAAGAGGTCACTAAGGACTTCTCTGAAGCTCGCCTTACCACCTGCCCCCTTGACCCTGTCCCCACACAACTCCTACGATCACCCTCCTCCTCCATCCTACGCTCCCTCACTCACATCTTTAATCTCTCCCTCTCTACTGGCACATTCCCCTCCCCCCTGAAGCACGCGCACATCACTCCCATACTTAAAAAAGCCTCCCTGGATCCCACCGACCTAAACAACCTTAGACCCATCTCCCTGCTGCCATTTTCCTCCAAACTCCTTGAGCGCTTAGCCTATAATCGCCTAAGCTCCCACCTCACCCACAACAACCTCCTTGATCCCCTACAATCTGGCTTCCGCCCCCTACACTCCACCGAAACCGCCCTACTCAAACTCACCAATGACCTGCTAACCGCCAAAGCCAATGGCCACTACTCAGTGCTACTACTCCTCGACCTCTCTGTGGCTTTTGACATGGTTGACCACCCCCTCCTCCTCAAAAAACTATACTCTTTTGGCCTCAGAGACTCTGCTCTCTCCTGGCTCTCTTCCTATCTATTCAAACGCTCCTTCAGTGTTACCTATAACGCTGCCTCCTCCCCCTCACTCCCCCTCTCTGTTGGGGTCCCCCAAGGTTCTGTCCTCGGGCCCCTTCTCTTCTCCATCTATACCTCCTCCCTTGGCCAACTGATACACTCCCACGGCTTCAACTACCATCTCTATGCTGATGACACTCATATACATCTCTCTACCCCTTGCCTCACTCCTTCAGTCTCCGCCCGAATCACTAGCCTTCTGAACAACATATCAGACTGGATGTCACTCCACTTTCTCAAATTAAACCTTGCCAAAACCGAGCTCCTAGTTTTCCCACCAGCCCACGCCCCCCCCGACCTCTCCAGCATCACAACCAACAACGCCACCATCAGCCCCACCACGCAAGCCAGAGTACTAGGTGTCACTCTAGACTCCAATCTGTCTTTCCAGCCCCAGATCCAATCGCTGACAAATTCATGCAGACTCCACCTTCGCAACATCTCCAAAAATACGCATGTTCCTAACTCCAGAAACTAGAAAGCAACTCATTCACTCCCTTATCTCCCGACTTGACTATTGCAACTCTCTCCTCACCGGCCTACCCCAACACAGGCTATCCCCGCTTCAGTCCATTATGAATTCTGCGGCCAGACTCATCCACCTTATCAACCACTCCGTATCCGCCACCCCCCTCTGGCAATCCCTCCACTGGCTTCCAATTGCCCAACGCATAAAATTCAAAATATTAACATTAACGCAGAAAGCTGTTCATAACACTGCCCCAAACTACATCACTGACCTGATATCCATCTAACACCCAAAACGCACTCTCCGCTCCTCACAAGACCTCCTTCTCTCCAGTTCCCTGGTATCCTCCTCCCATGCCCGTCTCCAGAACTTCTCCAGGGCTTCCCCCATCCTCTGGAACTCACTACCCCAATCCATCAGACTGTCACCATTCCCTCCTCACCTTCAGGCGCATCCTAAAAACCCATCTCTTCAGCCTTCCCCGCCCTCACCTAATTTGCTGATCTCCTCCGCTCTTCCCACCACTCCATCCCCCACAGCTATTTCCTCCTGTACCACTCTTCCCTCCCTCCTAGATTGTAAGCTCCAAGGAGCCGGGCCCTCGAACCCCTCATGTATTGTATTATATTGTATTGTTACTGTACTGTCTCGTGTACTGTCTCCCATTATAATGTACAGCGCTGAGCAAACCGTTGGCGCTATATAAATACTGTATAATAATAATAATAAATAATAATAATAATCAGGGTGCCCAAGGACCTTTGGGTGCCTTAAGGTTTATTCAGGGGTGCCTTGTCGAAATGTTTAAAAATTGCCCAAAAGTTGCATACAAGCCAGTGGATGGAACAAGTCTGCTATTTAGTTACACAAAGCCACAAGTTTTCATTGTGCACCATTACGACCTTCTAGCCACCGGCATCCTGACAACCAATTACATCATCGGTTGATAAGGAGGATGTCAGCTGCCTGCACAGCATCCTAGTTTGACCCTCCCCTGCCCCTCTCTGCCAGTGCCGGGGTCACATTAACTTAGTGATGGATAAAAACTGAGGAAAAAAGAAACACTGAAACACTACTTAGTACCAATGTGCAAAAGTGTATTTGCTTTAGAAGAATAAATCACCCCTAACATTGGGTGTCCTACGTGTGTGGATGTTGCTGTGTTATATAAAACTATTAGAACAGTTTTTCACATTTTAGAATGGGATGCCTCAAGACTGTCTATAACCTTAAAGGGTGCCTTGGGATTGTCCATAATTTTAAAGGGTGCCTTGACTGAAAAAAGGTTGAGAAACACTGCACTACAGAATAATATAACGCACATTATGAAAGCTACACAGACCTGGACTCTTCTGTAGTTTATTCAGAGTAACATGTGGCTGCATAGCATAGTCCCTATAAGACTCAACAACACATAGTCAAGCTGAGAATGACTCAGCAAACAGTATGATACACAGATATTTTCGAGCATCCTTGTAGACAGAATCCCTCAAAGCAAAGTCTATAGTAGCTCTGGTAATACAGGCGAGCAGCTGGCAGGATCTTATAGAAATCAAAGAGAGGCCGCAGTGTCTGTGTCTTTCAGAAATGGGGGTACTGACAGTAGAGGGCCACTTACCTGGCTGCAGATCAACTACTTCTGCTCCATCGGTTGTGGCCTCTGTAAGCTTCAGAGAGAAGGGAGCTATGGGAAATTGAGTTAAAGGGGCCTGCACCTGCATCCAAGCATGGTGAGTAAATGGGCACTCTGCTACATGTACAGCACTCCACCCTTTCATTTCAAAGCACTTTCATTTCTGCAGAATATGATAATAGCCAAGTGCTTGCATCCATTTCTCATTGTCATTATCATCACAGATTCACAGAGCAGTGACTAGTCCCAAAGACCTATCATTGTGTAAAGCATAGCCATACTTTATGCATCCTGTTGATTCATTGCTTCACTTGATTTATTTCATTACCATCACAAATACAGCCTTAGTAATTACAAAGACTTTTGTTAGTAACTCACAAAGACTTGATTATGTGTCAAACTGTGCCAAAACTTCACTTATTTTGTATTATGAGTACACAGTAGCTGAAACTTTGTCCTCCAGCATAAGTCAGTAGAAGCTATTGTTATTTAAAATGGCCACCTGTATGTTGTGTCACAGGGTGACAGCACAGGAGCACAATTGTGACAGGGATAGAATGTTGTCACCATATAACAGGAAGTGCCTGAACAAGGACCTTCATGACAGTAACACTAGGTATTAATAACAAAAACATGCAGAAAAAACAGACTGAAAATGCATACTTTACAATAATATGTTAAAGCTGAGATAAATAAACTACCGTATTTTTCGCTCCATAAGACGCACTTTTTTCCCCACAAAGAAGGGGGGAAAATGTCAGTTCGTCTTATGGAGCGAATATTGGGCGGCCATTGGTATTTCCTCCGCCGCCACCATGTCAGGATACCGGGCCGGAAGCTCTTCTCTTCTCTCCTGCAGGACCTTACCTGTTCCTCTGTCCAGCGCTGTACAGCACTCAAATGTTTCCTGACATGCCCCCCCCTTTCCCACATAGCCATTCTCTGGGGAGATCAGTGTACTGCTGCTTCTCCGCCTTCACCTTTCTATACAGCTGAGAACAGAGGGAATGTGATCACTCATAAAAAAAGGGGAAAGGGTATTTATAATGTTTTAATATGTATACACAAATGTTTTACCATTCATTTCTATTTTACACTCAATGGGTTTTTTTTTCAAGGTGAGGGTTTACATACACTTTGATGTGTCTTTTTATGTCTACTTAGTGTTCAGAGTTACATAATCCCTTGCATGGGAGTATCATAGTACCATAGGTAACGTAACCTCTTTTAGAATGTCATTCTTTTAAGAGTAGTCTGTTTTTCTAAGGAATTGTTGCATAGAAATTAAAAAAATATGGGGTCCCCAAGGTGACTCCAAGCCCATACCTACTTAAGACACAGAATTCCTAAAATGTCACCTTTATGGGCTGTCTACAAGTTATTGAACCTAAATGATTGCTTTAAATCAATAGCAATCTCAGAATTACGTTAAAATATTCAATATTGTACAAGTAAAGAAAGAATTTTAGTAAGAAGCAACCTGAAAGAAGCCAAAAGAGGGGAATCGTCCCTATAGGTTACCCTTACAGAAGAGAAGACCCAGCTGGGGGCCCGGTCCTGCCTCCCTATTCCATAAATACATACATAGTTTCTTGGTAAATTTGCTCTGAACTCCAGGCAAAAATAATATTGGAATATTAGTTAGGTATCAGTAATGTACATGTAATGATGTGTGTCCCACTCATAACTACTGAATACTGTTAGATTCATGCATCCCCTGACAGTGATGTAATGTAATGTAGTGATGTAATGTAAACATGGAACTTCCTCTACTACAAAAGTCAGGGCTAGGGAACAGTGATTAGTGAGTCACTCTCTCTACAGCGCCTCTATTCATAAAACATCTTGCATCAAAGCATATAAGATGTTCTTTGATTGGACAAGGGGCACATGAAAGTCATGATCTCCCATTGATTGATTGTCCAATCATAGAAATAATTTTTGTTGTGCGGTATTACTTAGATCTAGTTCCTCTTTTTGTATTGGGAGCTGTGGAGTGTATAGAGTGCACCTTCTTCTTCCCCATTTTTTGGGAAAACTAATGGAAATAAAAACTTTTGCACTGCACACAGGAAAAATACCCTTGGATCAGGTGCCTGTAAATACACACAGTAACACAATACAGAATTATCCTTGACATATGTTAACTGCATGCTTTAGCTTTGCAATAAAGAATTGCAAAATGTATTCATAAATGAATTTCATGTACTTTCAAGACCATATTTTTGCAATCAATTAAATTATTTGCTTCAACAATAGACAGGTCAATGACATACTGTATAGAGATATAATTTTCATTGCAGTTTCAAAAACATCAGTTAGCTTGGTGACCCTAGATCCTTAAAGAGATTAAGATTTTAATTTGCTCAGGCTGACATTTTTACTCCTTCAGCCTCCTGAAAGTCATTGAAGCATGGGTGTATGTATTTCTTTATTGCCTAATGTGCCAAGTAAACGTGAATGAGGGTTTTTTAAATCAGTTCAATTTGTCACTGCACTGAAAATCTGTTTGACTTTCATATTGAAAACCTTCTTAAAATAATGAAGCTCTTCAGCACTTTAGAATTACTTTGCATTGCACATAGTTATTTGAAATTATTGTAGCACTTCAGTGTCTTTTATAAGTGTTTCTCCTTGCAAGTGAATGGGGTTCAGGAACTGCTGTGTATAGTGTGATTTAAAATTATTAGTTTTCAGATTTTTAGGAGCGCTTCAATCTCCTTAATTAGAATTCCAATGTGTAAAGCGCTCCAGTAACTTCCAATTGCTGTGTGCTGCATAGCTTATACTCAAGATTACACTAGATAGAAATACTAAAAGAGCATACTACAGATGGATGTCATGTACAATAAGACATGGATTAAAAATGATATTTAGATTTGGGATTTATATGGACTCTAAATATGAGAATAAAAAAAAGCTAAATACAGGGTTATAATATATCATTATGTGATGTATTTTTTCTGTTTAGCCAGTCTTGAGGTTCTCACATCTTTGCCTTATTGCCTACCCTGGAAGGTAAAATCATATATTTATAGCATCCTCATAGACCTGCCTCATCATTGAACAGAAGTACTGATGCTGATTTGTTGTTTAATTAGCAGCTTGAGGATCAGCGGCTGGAGTTCTATTTTAATCTTAAAGTGGAACTTCACCCAAAATGGGAAGTTCCACTCCTTTTTTTCCTCATCCCACCTTTCTCTATACATTTGGGAGGTATTTTTTTTTCTGGGGGGGAGGATTGGATACCTAGTTTTGATAGGTACCTGCTCCCACTTATGCTTGGATTGCCCAGGCAATCCAAGCAGAAGTTCTGTTCTCTCTCCCTGTTCTCAGCCTTCTGGGGCACATCACAAGTCCCAGAACACTGTTGGGCCATTTACAGTGAGATGCCAGCTGTGAAGCAGCAAGGAGTCACAACTGGCTGCCCATAATTGTCACAGCTAGCTGCTCACAGTGAAGAAACCAGCTCCGGTGAGGACAGCACTGGATCCCTGGGCAGGTGAGTGTCTGTTTATTAAATTCATGCACTTTTAATTTTCACACACCTGACTCACACTCCTTTTGCAGTTGTCAGGGTCCTGTGTACAGTCTTGGCCTAGAATGAACTGATCTGAACTGACAACTACAGATTGTCACAGATGTAGACATTACAAGGTGGCTGTTCTTCATTACTAAGTTTGTTTATACACTTCAGGTGGACATGACAGGTTCACTTTAAGCTACTAATAGTCAACCTTTCTTTGATCTGTAATGGTAGCAATGATATGTGTAAGACAACCATTTAAAAAAAAAAAAAAAGTGATGTTGCTCTTAAACATTATTTAAATGAAGAGAGTTGACCTACTTCACCAGACCATGTGAAAAAACCTTCTTTTAATTGTATTTAAAAATATATTTTTCTCCTTTTTAATGCATCACTACAAAAAGAGTACATCAAGCTGGAACATTTATAGTCTCATGACAGTGTTCTGTCAAGCATATTAACATGGTCAAGTGCTGTAAGCTTTCATCAACTGTATATTCACATTTTAAAAGCTGCTGACTCACGTTGCAGGAAGCTTCACTTGTTTGTGAGTCTAGCTATGAATCTTTTGCATAGAATGATTGGCAAACACCGATCCTATTTGCATGCCTTGGGACCATATTAATAAGTGGTATATACCAACACAACATTATATGCCATGTTTTAAAGGTCAGGCAGTTAAATCTAACATTTGAGCTTTCCTAATAAGGAAAAGTCAATGTTGAAAGTACTGCAAACCATAATAACTAACCAAAAATTCTCCTACAATGCTACATCTCATCTAAGTTAATGAAAGGTTAAGCAAAACAGCACTTTCCATAAAGTCCCAGTATCCTTTATAAAAATTCCAGTAAGAAACATTACCTTTTTTTCTTTTATTTAAAGAAAAGTCCTGTTCCTAGCTGAAGCCTCCTGGCCATGATATCATGTTTATTTTCATTTATTTTATTTATTACAGGTACTTATATAGTGCCATCAATTTATGCAGCACTTTACATATACTGTATATATTTTGTACATTCACATTAGTCCCTAACCATCAAGGGTTGTACAATCTAAGGTTCCTAACTTACATTCATACATACACATACTAGGGCCAACTTAGACAAGATCCAATTAATCTACCAGCATGTCTTTGGAGTGTGGGAGGAAATTGGAGTACCTGGAGGAAACCCATGCAGGCACAGGGAGAACATGCAAACTCAAGGTGGTGAGGTGGTTGGGATTTGAACCAATGACCCTAGTACTGCCAGGTGGAAGTGCTAACCATTTAGCCACTGTGCTGCTCATTTAGCCACTGTGCTGCCATACAAATCTTCATGTATTGCTCTGACAAATATTCACCTAAGAGGGGGATTGCTCACCCAATGAAATGCAGGATAGGTATCATATCCCCAACAGCACCCTCTAACAGTTGCCAGAAACAGTTTGTTTATAACAAAGAAGGATGCAAACATATGGCCTGACCAGGTTGCTGGAACAAGCACAAATTATTATTATTATTATTATACAGTATTTATAAAGCGCAAATAGTTCGCTCAGCGCTGTACATTACAAAGGGGGACAGAACATGTGACAGAACAATTACAATACAATGCAAAACATGAGGGGATTGAGGGCCCTGCTCTTTCGAGCTTACAATCTAAGAGGGAGAGGATGGTGGTACAGGAGGAGATAGCTGTGGGGGATAGAGTGGTAGGAAGAGTGGAGGGGGTTGGCAAGTTAGCAGGGGGTGGGGTAGGCTTCCCTGAAGAAGTGGGTTTTCAGGGTGCACCTAAAGGAGAGGAGAGTAGGTGATAATCTGATGGGTTGGGGCAGGGAGTTCCAGAGGATGGGTGACACCCTGGAGAAGTCCTGGAGGTGGGCATGGGAGGAGGAGATCAGGTAAGAGAGAGAAGGAGGTCTTGTGAGGAGCAGAGTGTGCGTGCTGGGTGGTAATTGGATATTAGGTCAGTGATGTAGTTTGGGGCAGTATGGTGGACGGCTTTGTACGTCAGTGTTAGGATTTTGAATTTGATCCGTTGCACAATCGGAAGCGAGTGGAGGGATTGGCAGAGGGGGGTGGCATAAACGGAGCGGTTGGAAAGGTGAATGAGTCTGGCAGCCGTATTCAGGATCGACTGAAGCGGGGATAGCCAGCGGCGAGGCAGGCCAGTGAGGAGGGAGTTGCAGTAGTCGAGTCGTGATAAGATGAGGGAGTGGATGAGCTGTTTAGTGGTTTCTGGGGTTAGGAACGTGTGTATTTTGGCGATGTTGCGGAGGTGGAGTCTGCACGAGTTAGTTAAAGATTGGACTTGGGGCTGGAAGGATATGTTGGAGTCCAGAATGACACCAAGTACTCTGGCCTGCGGGGCGGGTTTGATGGTGGCATTGTTGGACATGATGGAGAAGTCAATGGGGGGTGGGGTCCGGGCTGGGAGGAAGACAAGAAACTTGGTTTTGGAGAGGTTCATGCATAATATGTCTTTAGATACCCTTTAAAACTAATCTCCAAAGAGATACAACAAAATGAAATTGTTCATTTATAAATAATGATTGACGTCTAACCACAGGTTTTGTGTTACCGTATGTAGTTCATTTGAACCAAGCTGGCCTAAATGAACTATTTCCTTCACTAAGAAATGTGGCTGATGTCAGTGCTGTATAAACTGTATGTAGCATTTGCTACATTTAGAATACAGGAGTGGTATGGAGACTTCCTAGCTTCTGCTGAAACAAAATCAACTCAGGCTAAGAGCTTCTCAGAATTGGGGGGGGGGTGCTTTAGTTTTTTACACTGTCTCTTTTTACATGGGATGAACAACATTTCTTGTGATAGCTGGAGCAGTGACGGTTGTTCTTTACTGACCAATCTGGAGTCTATTAGACCCCAGATCTCTCCTAGATCAGTTTGATCAGATGTTTACATCCTTGGTAAAACCAGAAGTGACAAAAATCTTCATTGTTTCTGGTTCCTAAGACCATAGAGATGATTGGTGACATTCTGGTATTTGGTCATCTCTATGGTAATGGATTCAGTCCTGCACTGCCCGATGAAATGGAAGAACCTGGGAAGGCGGCGAAAGGAAATTTAGCTGCTGAATCACTTTTATGCTATTCATGCCTGTGGCTTGCAGGCATCATCCTAGTATAACAACTGAAAATCCAGGACATCATATAATGTCCTAAGAGCAGGAGGTGTTTAAGGTAAAATCCATCTGCAAAATACAATGTTACAACTTAGTGTTCTAAAGAAAAATATCTTATACCCATAATAAGGAGGAGATTTACTAAAACTAGAGAGTTCAAAATTTAGTGCAGCTGTGCATAAAAACTGGATCCCAGATTGATTGTGAAAAGCCTAACTGAGTAAGCTGAAGATAGAAGCTGATTGGTTACCATGCACATCTGCACCAGATTCTGAGTGCTCCAGTTTTAGTAAATTTCCCCCATGTAACTTGCACTGGAAATTTAGATATCTGATGATACTGTACACTGAGGTTGATTTACTAAAGGACCACTCTCACTTACAAAAGTTAGGGTTTACTTTGCTTAGTGAATAATAAGAAGCTGTTTTCACTTTAGATATCCAATGTGCAGGAAAAGTGGTAAAAAGTGAGCATTCTCTACTCATTTAGGTTGAAAGTAAGTCTGTGCTCACTTTGAATACCAATTGTGTAATCAGCTGAAAAAAAAAACAAAACAAAACAAAAAAAAAAAACAGGATTTTTACTAGCACATGATTGGATGTCTAAAGTGAATACAGCTTCACCTTCAAGGTAAACTTTCACTTTGCTAAATCAGCAGTCACTTTTTCTTTGATAAACCCTCCTCAGTAATTTGCACTTGTACATCTGAAAATTTTGCTTTTGTCTTCTCTTACATGTTAAATATAATCCAAGCTAACAACTTGATAATTTCTCTCCACGCTGACTGCATCAAACAACCTTCTGTTCTTTATTGCTCTCACTCTACCAATTCATCTTTTGACTTTAGCTTTATTGGCAGTTTGAACTTCAGAGTAAAACACATACAGTGCTATTGATTTTTATTTTTAAATGCTTTATTACTGCTAAAATGTATTTAACTTATGGGAATGTATCTTAGATTGTGGGAACTTTTCTGTAAACCTCATGACTTTATACATTCCTTTGATACACCATAACTTGGCAATATATTAGTAAATGAAATACTCTGTGTTAGCTCTGAAGATCTTAATTGATTTTATTACACGGGGGTACCTTATTTTTTACTGGTTGGAAGAAATATGCCTATTCAAGATTTATTTTTTTACATTTTTGCTTAAACCCCAAAGGATATTCAGCTTGACAAATGCAGAATAATACTAGACAGCATTGCAGAGAAAAACAGTTACATACAAGGTCAAATATACCCTTATGTGATGCAATGGAACATTAAGAAAATCATCAAAATATTAATGAAACAGATATGACCCTGATTAGCATTAGAACACTGAAATTACAGTTTAATTAGCTGCACTGGATCTAGGAAAATATTTAATTTATGGCAAAGGCAGTTAGGACATAAGCCGTGATTAAAATGTACAAAACCACAGTAGCACTGGATATATTAGTTTTATGGTTTGATCTTGGTGCTTTAGTGATATTACTATGCTTACTCGTATTACATTTTGTCAGGAAAGTTTATATTTAGGATTATTTTATGGTAACTACAGCATCCTAATTCAAATACAATACTAACATAGACCCACAGAATTGATGTAATATTTAACAAAATGATAACCTTAAAATGCTTAAAGTGGTTGTGAACCCTAACAACAAACTTCTATTATTTGTTCCTCATTTTTCTGCTAAGAATACAATTTAAAGTTTTCTGCTATATCTGTTCAATACGTGAAAATAAAATCCTATTGATTCTGCCAGAAATGCAAGAAGGGTTTACAGGGATGAGAGTTGGGTAAGGGGTAAAGAGAGAACTGTGTCCTCACACCAAACAATAAAAAATGTACATGTATTGCAGAGATGTACTAAATATTTATTTTTTTATCTGCCTTGACGCTTTCATTCTTTATTACAATCTATACATCCGTTTGTTGGATTGATGGGTGACCAAGGCACCACATCCCTTACTAGTATAAAATGAGAGTAATCACATGGATTTTTATAGGTGCTAGAAAGCAACACTAAATAAATTAAAATCATAGTTTTTATTTGATAAACAACAAATAGAATCACATTTTACTTACCTATAGTTTCTTGTGACAAATACATTACATTGTACAATTTAAATATTTATTTTAAGTCAACACCCTACCAATATAAATGTTTTTTACCATTTATCTTAGCATAGGTCAGATGACACAGGACTTAATAGTCCTTGTTTAGTACCATTCTAATATAGCAGCTACTGCATAAGACTTCTCCAGTATACAGAGTGGGGGTGCCGTGGTTCTGATACGTTTCAGAGTAAGCTTTTTTCAGGTCAAACAGCAGTAATCTGTGACAAGCTCATGAATGGTAAAAAATGTTTTAATAATGAAGGATGTTAGCTTAGAAGTATATTTGAATTGCCAAATACAATTTATTTGTTGAAAGAATTTTTAACAGGTTCACGCCCGGCCTATAGCCAGATGGCAGTCTGCAAAACCCCTCGTCCCTCCGGGTGGACGCCATATGGCGTCCTTTCGGGCATGCATAGTTTGCATGCCCGCAGAGCCACGCAGTGGCGCGATCTGTCACCGGCCGTGTACCTCGGACATGGCCGATGACAGATCTGAGTACTAGCCCCGTTGCCAGTACCATGTAACATGCTGTGACCAATCAAGACCTCAAGAAATTAGATTAGCTGTCAGTACTTCAGGATTGATCAATATTCAGATATATCCCATAGTTTGTGAACTCTATAACTTTCCTACAAACTAAAAAATACATCCTAATTTGTTTATTTGTTATTTTCACCAAAGACATGTAGCAGAACACATCTTGGCCTAAATTTCTGAAGAACAATTATTTATTTGCAAACTTTTATAACAGAAACAAAGAAAAATGTGTTTTTTTGTTAATGTACTAAAAAATAAAACACCCAGTGTTGTTTAAATACCACCAAAAGAAAGCTGTAGTTGTGTGAAGAAAATGATAAAATTTTAGATTGGGTACAATGTTGCATGACCGCGCAATTGTCATTCAAAGTGTGAGAGCGCTGAAACCTGAAAAATGGCCTGGGCAGGAAGGGGGTAAAAGTGCCCTGTATGGAAGCGGTTAAATTATTGCGTGCAATTTAGTATTTGCGATGCTTTGGTACTGCCTTTTGGCAAATCAAAAATGGACAGGAATATAGTCATAACAAGATCAAATTGGACAATATTTATTCAGCTTTCTATATAACATTCATCAGCATCATTCATCATTCATCTAAACAGGTTGCCATTTTTACCAATTGGGGTGAGAAATACAAATAAATGTTCTGCATGTACAAGGCAATCATAACCAAAAATGCATGCGAAGCTTGGAAGGAATTTTTTAAGGGCCCATTCACATTGCCCACACACTAAACCACAGTGCTTTAGTGTGCAGGCAGCTGTCCTTTTTGGCTGCAGTAAGCTGCTGTGAGGGGGCAGTGTCATGTGCATTTTACCACATCACACAATTAACTTTTTTGGGCAACTTTATTAGAAGTGCGCAAAGTGACACTTTATGTCTCTGCACAGCAGTGAGCAGTGCAGTGTGTTGCAATAAAATGCATTATATAGCAGTTCACTGCACTGCATCTCCAGAAAGCATTGCAGTGTAAACGGAGCACATAGAAAACCTTTGATGTATATGTACCCTAGAAGTGCCTGGCGTTCTTCCAGTGAGGAAAAATGCCAGTCACTGCACTAGTGTGAATGAGCCCTTATTATTTTAAACAATAAGTTCTTTGAAGGTTGAACATTTCAAAATATGTATGTATATGTAATACTACCAGACAGGTAGGTAACACTAAACAGAAGCAGTGAAGGTAGATTTATGTATCGGAGCAACTTTCATAAATTCATTCTCAGTGGCTCCAAAAAATATCACTGCAACAGGATAAAACTTCTTTTGAGCAAAAATGTGTTTCAATTGTATAAAAAAATCTGTCTCACCTCTTTTGCTAAGTCTGTTGCAGAACTGTGCACCTTATAGGCTGGGGCCCAGGGTTAGTAGTGCATGGGTCACAAATACATGTATAAAATGTATTACCTGCCAATCAGCCATTTTGAGGCTAAATTGTTTTTGCTAATTTTCTTGACAAACGTCCCTCTATATGTTTTAAATTTATATTAGCTATATTTTCATTATGTGCCAATATTGAGATCAAGGCCAAAGCATCACTGGGCTGTTTTCTAAGATTTTAAACATCACATCGGCATCGTGCTAATACCCAGAAGAGCTCAATATTTACTTTGTGAGTCTGTATATATATATATATATATATATATAAATATATATAGTATATATATATAATATATTGCCAAAAGTATTGGAACACCTCTCCTAATCATTGGATTCAGGTGTTCCAATCAGGTGTAAAATCAAGGACCTAGGCATGCAGACTGCTTCTACAAACATTTGTGAAAGAATGGGTCGCTCTCAGGAGTTCAGTGAATTCAAGCGTGGTACTGTGATAGGTTGCCACCTGTGCAATAAGTCCATCCGTGAAGTTTTCTTGCTACTAAATATTCCACGGTCAACTGTTAGTGGTATTATAACAAAGTGGAAGCAACTGGGAACAACATAAACTCAGCCACAAAGTGGTAGGCCACATAAAATGACAGAGCAGGGTCTGCGCATGCTGAAGCGCACAGTGCACATAAGTCACCAACTGTCTGCAGAGTCAATAACTAAAGGCTTCCAAACTTCATGTGGCCTTCCGATTAGCACAACAAGAGTGGATTTCCATGGCCAAGCAGCGGCATCCAAGCCTTACATCACCAAGTGCAGTGTAAAGCGTCGGATGCAGTGGTGTAAAGCACAACGCCACTGGACTTTAGAGCAGTGGAGACATGTTGTCACGTACCTGGCCGAAGGCTGGAATAGAGAAAGGGCTCCCCTTATGGATAAGTGCAGTGTGCCCCTGGAGGTGGTAACAGGAGGTGCAGTGCCCAAAGAAGCACAGGTTGCCAGGGATGCTGCTGCTTGGTAATGCCTGATGATATGAAACCCGTGGGTGTTCCAGATGCAGGAGGAGTTTCTCCAGAAGACATGTGAATCCTGTAGGAGTAGAGTAGTCAGTAGCCAGAGCCAGGGTCAATACGGAACAGCAGACAGGAGCAAGGTCAGAATCAAGCTGGGATCATTCACAGAGCAGCAGACAGGAGCAAGGTGAGGCTCAAGCTGGGGTCATACACAGAGCAGCAGACAGGAGCAAGGTCAGGATCAAGCCAGGGTAGAGAGCCAGGAAGAGAGTCAAAGCAAGGTCAGGGTCAAGCCAGGTCGGTAACGTGTAATGAGCAGTATACACAGGAACAGGGAGCTGACGATAATCCAGCAATTATTGAGCAGAGCTGCAGTCCTTAGAAAAGCCACTGAGCGCCAGTAATTATTACGCCCTGTGTGTGCCGGTGTGCTTTCGCGCACAGGAATGTGTGATTACGGGCCGCCTGTCTATGTGCCTATATAAATATATATATATATATATATATATATATATATATATACAGTTCCTGTTTTGGAACCTCAAAAACCATATAGTTTCAATTGCACTGTGTCACGTACCTGATGGGTGACTGAAATGACGAGGTTGGCCTCACTTGTGTCACTAGCCCTGACCCCACTGGAGTTGGAACAGAGGGAGTCTAGGAACCAGGGGGACAAGAGTGCCAGTAGTTGTTGTTTGCAGCTCTTGCAGATGATGACCTTGAAAGACTGATGATCTTCTGATTCAGGCCCAGTAGTAACAAGCAGAGCAGGTCTTGTAGATTGCCAGGCATGCACCAGAGCAAGGCAGGTAGTGAGGGTAAGAGACAGGAGCAGTGTCATAGGAATAACCAGGGTCATCAACAGTCAGGCAGCGCAGTACAGAATCAGAAGGAAAGCCAAGGTCAGGAGCAGAGCCGAAGTCAGGAACCAGTATCAATCAGGAGAGCAATCAGAGTCAGATGAGCAACAAGCCGGGTCAGCAACAAAAGAATCACATAGGAACAAGCAGAACACGGGGGAGCTGAAGACCAGTCAGCACTTAACATGGGCAGAGGCACTCTTTAAATTGCCCGCCTGGCACCAATTTTCGCCGTGCGCGTGAGTGTGCGCAATTGCGCATTTCCATGAGCATGCGCACAACCAACCACTCTTCTCAGGACATTCCTATGCGCATGCACACTTCTATTCGCAATTCGTCTTACCGGAAATCCCTTACACACTGCCATGTTCAGATCCTTAGGTATAAAAATGTCCAGACTGGGCTTATTAGCACATTTCAATATTTACTAATTTTGGGCACATTGCGGTGGAAAATACCAACCTTTTCTGCTAATTATCCTGTGTTTGGCAGTAGATCAATTATTAGGTAAATGTAATTTTTCAATGTTTCAATTACTAAAGTATAATACAAAATGACTATTGTTGCTGGTAATATTTCTAGGACCAGTAGCTATCCACTGGTTGTAAATACAGAGTACATATAATTATGATCTTACACTCCAGTTTTTACCTAGGAGGCAACCACTGCCTTTACCTAAGAGCGCAATCATTGATTTTGTTTGTGTACAATAGTGATTGTATCCATTATGCTTTATGTATTGTACCGGCAAATGTTAAGGTGATTATTTCCACCATACCTCACACATTTGTTATTCCTATAAATGGCACAATAATTATGCACATCAAACCCAGAGTACCAGTAAAACTAAATGTATGTTTCTGTAATTGGGAATATGGTAAATTATGTATACAATTTGGCAATGCCAAATCGTAATTTGAATGCAAGCTTAAAAATACTTTCTTTTCTCTATTCAATGGCCAGTAACATTATATCTTGATGTATTTAATTATACAGCAAGTAATAATAACATGCAGTGTGCTACTCTTTAACCCAGTATTTTGTTAATGTATGTATTTCTATGTGGGCAGTATGGATGAGAGTGCTTGTGAGTAATTACTGTTCAGCTACATGTCCTGCTGAAGGTATCACATTATTGCTTAAGCACAGGCATTAATTAGCAGGCAATTTTAGATGAAATCAATATGAGTCGCCATGGCTAACCTCCGCAATACCAATTTCCTTGATTGCATTTGTGGCATTTCCTCAGATAATGTAAACAATCTGAATACAATTGTTAAACCTCTTACATATTTTATGTAATTTATAAGATTTGCAAAACCACATTAACAAGTGGCAAAAGGAACATTTATTGTGTTCAACAGTGATGTAATCTCAAAAATATTGCCCAAAGAATGTGCAACATAAAATAGCTGACAAAGTGAAGAGGAAAACATCAGATCTGCACACAAATAGCAATGAAAACTCTGCACCACAGGCAAAACCTAAAAAAAGGAAACACAGACAAATGTGACTATAGCTGCTGCAGTCTTCAAAATGTGTCTGACTTCCACATTCGTGAACCCTATAAATGTGTTTATAGACCACGCTGCCAAAAATGTAAATATAGATTATTAAAGAGTTTGTCACATGTAAAAGTGCAGAAAAATAAATAAATAAATATACAACACTAGAAAATGCAGCTAATTTCCAATGTATCAATAAGTCCCATTCAAATAATAAATGATTAAAAAACAAAAGTAAGTGAACAGGTGCTTGTGCCGTTAGCAACAGATAAACACGTGACCACTTCCAAGTGTTCCAGGTAACCCCACATGGATTTCTGTTCACCACAATGGATGGACCTTCTATTACTAGATAGGTCTCACTGCTCTTTTTTGGTTGGACCCACAGTTTATCTTGTCACCAAGCTGACCACTTACATGTATAAGGATGTGATTCCTTCCAATGCAATACACTAGCACTCAAAAACAGTATCAGTAAACAGGTTCATTGTGAAAAGCAGCCGACATTATTAAACCATATAAAACCTTACAATTACACTTACATGTTTTTTCCCCTAAGAACCGGCACCAGGTATATACAGCGCCTTTGGTTAAGATGGCCACCGTTGCCCCAAGACCAGAATCCTGTTTGCTCTCCAGGGATGTGATGTAACATATCAGCTGGTGTACACTGCCTCAACTAGTTTCATCTGTGATTGGCAGGCTTCATGAATACATCCAGTCAAAGATGAAACTAGTTGTGATGGTGTTTCCCAGCCAATACATCATTTCCCTGGAGCACAATCCAGCTTCTAGTCTTGGAGCAGTGGTGGTCATCTTAACCAAAAGCGTGTATGTACTGTACCTAGTGCTGGTCCTTAGGCACATATACTGTACATGTGAGTGCGGTATAATTGAAAGGTTTTTTATGGTTTAATAAAATTGGCCGCTTTGCACAATGCACCTTTTCCCTGATACTATTTTTTGAGTGGTGGTGTATTGCATTGGAAAGAATCGTATCCTGGTACATGTGAATGGTTTAAGTTGCTGACAAGATACACAGTTGGTCAAACCAAAACGTGCAGTGAGACCTATCCAGTAATAGAAGGTCCATCCATTGTGGTGAGTGTAAATCCATGTGGAGTCACCTGGAGAAGTTGTACCTGTTCACTTACCTTTTGTTTTCTAAGCAACTATTTTCTGAATGGGATTTATTGATACATTGAGCATTAGTTGTATTTTCTGGTTTAACTTATTTATGTATTTGATGCATTTTTACATGTGGCAAACCATTTAGTAATTTTGATTCACATTTTTGGTCTTTATATACATTTATAGGAGCAACTCTGTACAGTCTCTGAGGATTGTAGAACTATATTTGCTGTAACAAAAAAAAAGTTGATACAAGGTCTAAGTTATAAAAACACCAACTCTTCCTAAAAGAAAACAAAAGCAAACACAACAGTAACAATATTTTAAAACCATAGCTATTCCTACATGTTAATCATTATCCTACTCATAATTTCTAGAAATTGTCAGGAAATGCCTGACACACACACACACAATGGCTCCGGCTGCTGCCTCTGAACCAGTGAGGAGAGAGTAGCGATAATGCTCTTGGGCACAGCTCTGGATCGACATTGGGCTCGGGGGGGGGGGGGGGGTGCACACAGATTTTTTTAGTTTACCTTAGTGCATGTATTAATGTAAGAAAACCCTTCTGCCTTTAGAACAACTTTAATTTTTAAAAATAAGTACATATGTACAGTAGATACCCTTGTGCAAGCCTCATCTAAGTACACCAGGCACACACAGGCAACACGATGATGAAGCCAGCCTAGTTATACTTACTGTAGGTGGAATAAGGCTGCAGGGCACTGGAAAATTACAGTGATATCATTTCCACACTATCATAGTCAATTAATTTACCTTTGCGTAAAAAGAGTTTTCTAGAATCTGAAAGGAGAAAACATTTCCTTTCAACCCAGAGTGGGCAGGAAAGCTACCTATAAGCTTTCCAAGACTACTCATCAGTCCACCTTGGCGTATGAGCTTGGAAAGAACTTAGTGCCTTCTTTTACTTGGCACCAATTTTTAAAAAGCCTCCTTTTTTTAGCCCCAAAGTTAGCTGCCTCTCTTGAAACAGTCTCTTGATGTTTGAGAGTTCATGGGCTGATATAGGCATGGTTACGGACTTTATGTTTATGGTCCTCCAACAATGGATTAAACTGGCATATTAGGCTAATTTGTTTATGCGATGAGGGTACTTTTATTTTTAAACATATATTTTCAACAAAGAAAAGAATACAATTATTAAATAATAATTATCAACAGATCTGTGGCAGATTGGAAACGACTCAGTACACTACAAGTGCAGCCACTGGATTGATTTACTTGTCTTATGTGTTTTATCCCCTATACAGTTTTAAGACCCTTCTACTGCTCTAGCACCAAGTCACTTCATGCTACCCATACTGCATACCACTGTATACAATGCTGTAGAGAGTCAATTAATTATTTTAGAATTCTATGCAGTTTACATAGGAGCATCCAGAATACAAAAGAAACTGTGGGGATAAATATATTATCTCTAAACAAGAAAGAGTTAGCTATGTTAAAATATATATTGTAGTTTTCAGTAGATACTGGATAACTGAGCCACACTATTACTTTATACCGTGTAACTCTCAGAGACTTAAACAGATATGTGCATTGTTACTCCCAGGTCAGCCTGTGTGCTATGTCTACTACAAAGGGGTCTCATTATGAGTTTTTACATGCGTCATTTATTTTATTTTATGGAACATTGATACATTTACTGCTGCAGTAGAAAAAAACTGACTCCATGGTATAAGAGACAGGGCCTGAATCCTTTTCACAGAAAATGCAAGAATACCAAAGAAATGTGTCAGTGTGTGAGTCTGCCAACTAGTCCATTCCTATCAATTTAAAGTTCAACAGCAGTCAAAATGTTTTATTTCATTTTGGATAGAGTGGGAAAGAGGTAAAACCTCTGTCATGTTTTTATTGCCATCTGTGCTCCTATTGGGGTGACTCCTCCTTAGGTAAGGAAGTGATGGGAAGTCCCCCCAACTGAGACACAGACGAAAACAATTATATGTGCCTTTCAGTTCTAGTTATGCCTGTACCCTCTATTTTTTGTATCGGCTTCACCGAGATGGGGGGGGGGGGGGAGTCAATGAAAAATAAAAACATGTTCATTTTTTTTTTCCTACCTTATCCAAGACAAAAACAAATGGCTGGAGTTAAGATTTAGGGTGAACTCTGGAGCACCCATCTAACTACTTGGACCAGGTTAATTACAAATACTTTTCCCTAGTTTAAAAAAATATATACTTACAGGCAAGTCCCCCACTCAGTTATAATGGCTGTACCTGCATAGGAATCCTTTCATCACTTGATTGCTGCTGCTCTCTGCCAACTGATCTTGAAGCTTGTCAGAAAATAGTAAATATCTGCAACTTACCTATTTTCACTTACCTGTGTATAATGCATCTAAAGGTTCTTATTCATAGTCCCTCTGGGTCTTATTTTTGGTGTTTACTTCCCAAAACATAATGTGATGCAACTCACACATTTTTGCTGCACATTGCAGCCGGATCCTTGACCTTCATGGTAGATGAAAGAATTCTGGGCCAAAGCATACTTCTACCTTGCTAATTGCAGAATAAGTTCATCCCTCTCCTTATGTCAGCTTTTATTTTTATTCAGGATGGGCATGACTGAGATGTAGGCTCCGAGATGATACAGTCATATAAATCCTGGCACCTGTGCTGTTCTTCTGTGTTCACAAATGTATGACACTGATCAGCTCTCTGTTGCTGCCTCTCCCACAATGTCACAATGTTGCAGTCTGATTACTGGAGGAGAGGAGACTTAGGCTAGGTTCACACTATTGCTGGTGGTTGCAGTTCCCACACCTGCAACCAACTGCAGCCAAAATGTGCTGCTGTTTAAAAATATGCTGGGCTGCTGTTCATTCTTAATGGCATTCCAACATATCTAAAAACACAGCACATTTGGGGGTGCAGGAACCACAGGGAAATTGAATGGTGCAAAAGTACCATGCAATTTCTCAGCTGCTGTGTTTTCAAAATGTTGCAGGAATCTTTTTCCTGCATGAAATGCAGGTGCAGCAGCCCATTCAAATGAATAGGCAGCTGTGTCTTCGCAAACGCAGCCCGCAAAGTCACAACAGTGTGAACCTAGCCTAAAGCTGCCAGTGGCATGAACAAGGAAAAACAAAACCTCACATATCTCTGCATCCACATAAGCAATGAAACTGCAGGGATCTCCCTTGCTGAGCTCCTGTATTCTGACAGCGGGGACTGCCCCCCTGTCAGAATACACTAATCAGTGCTGCAACCATTGCAGTGGCTGACTGGATACTGGTTTTTCCAGCAGGACCGTTCAATAGAACAGGGGTGGGCAACTGTGGCCCTCCAGCTGTTGCAGAACTACAAATCCCATGAGGCATTGCAAAACTGACAGTTACAAGCATGACTCCCAAAGGCAGAGGCATGATGGGACTTGTAGTTCACCAACAGCTGGAGGGACACAGTTGCCCACCCCTACAATAGAAGATAGTCAAATGATCAGCTTCTGTTGAACAGACAGAGCTGCACAGAGATCAAAATTCAGCTGGTTCCTGCTGCACCAGCCAGATTTCAACATGTGTATACCCAGCTTTAGGAAATGATTCTTCTACAGGTAGCAGACTGACAGTATCATCTCAGCCTAGGTAAAGTCATTTGACTGAAGCTATTTAAGAATATTAGACTATTAAAGACTATTTACCTTTTGCATTGGCTGCAGGGAGTTTTACACACACTTTCAGCAGCTGCAGCCACTGGGAGTGTACAGTATATCTGACAAACCAATTGCTGACTGTACAGCCACTGGACTGCTTTCACACATCCCCATTACCCCATGCCCTCACCTCTGTATGCACCCCAGTCATGTATCCAGAGCTCCGCATGCCCATTGGCATAATTGGGGCTGGCATGGTGGCTTAAAGGTAAGGCAGCACAGAGAACATCTGTTTGCAACCCTGACCTTCCTCTTACAGGCCCAGAAGCAAAGTTTAAAATGTCACTTCTCCCAGCTAGTATGGCTGGGGAAAAATCTGATGGAGTGAGATCTGCATTCCATTACATTCACTGGAGGGCAGGTGAGACATCAGGTGTCTTTTAGATGTCTGGTGTCTCATTAAAGAGAACCTGCCACCAAAAAATAATCACATAGAGGACTTTTTGTCCCCTATGCGATGAAAAAAAATTGAGATAAAAAAAAGATTAATTTAAAAAATATATATAATTCCATCCCAAACACTGAAAATCACACCCCCCAAAATTTGAAGACCCCCATTCCCAGATACACATGTATACAAATGTAAATGCATGCATCAGAGGCACCTATGAACAAAAACATCAACTGCACTGCACATATTGCATATTGCCGCGTGTGCTGAAATGGGAGCTCCATTATGTCCAGTTCCATTGTTCATACTTAAGTTTGAACTGATGACCTTTTGGGGCTATTAACTTGCTGCCTAGAGAAAAAAATAGTATACTGAAGTTTACTGCCATTTCATCTGTTTACTTGGCACAACCCTATCTTTTATATTTTAGGAAAAAATTGGGTAAGTTTTTGTGTTTGTGTGCTATAAAATTGTGTGTATTTTTTGAGAAATTGTGCAGCTCCTAAACTGTTGCGCTAAGATCATGTATTGGACCTACCACTATTTTATACTGTAAGATGTCTGCTTTCAGAACATATATAATGTTTAAGGGTTTTATGTAATCTTCAGGCCTAAAATGATGTTTTAATCACTTGCCTACTGGGAACTTTTACTCCCTTTGTGCCCAGGCCAATTTTCAGCTTTCAGCGCTGTCACACTTTGAATGACAATTACACGATCATGCAACATTTTACCCATATGACATTTTTTTCACATAAATAGAAATTTATTTTGGTGGTATTTAACCACTGGGTGTTTTATTTGTTGCACTATAAATGAAAAAAGAGCAAAAAAATTTAAAAAAAAGTTTTTCTTTGTTTCTATATAAGATTTTGCAAACAGGTAATTGTTCTCCTTCGCTGATGTGCGTTGATGAGGCTGCACTGATAGGCATCACTGATAAGCACTAATAGGCATCGCTGATGGGCACTAATGGGCACTGATGAGGTGGCATGGATAGGCAGCACTGATGGGCACTGATAGACTGCACTGATGATGCTGCACTAATATGCAGCATCAATGGGCACTGACAGGGGGCACTGACAGGGGGCACTGATGGGCACTGGTGGGCACTGATGGGTGACACTGATGGGTGGCGCTGACTGGCGGCACTGACTGGCAGCACTGCTGGGTGGCACTGCTGGGCACTGATGAGCAGCACTGCTGGGCACTGATGGGTGCAACTGCTGGGTAGCACTGCTGGACACTGATGGATGGCACTGCTGAGCATTGGTGGGTAGCACTGCTGGACACTGGAGGGAGGTACTGGTAGGATGCAAAAATGCAAAAATGGCTCTGGCAGTCAAAGGGTTAATGAAAAAAAAAGGAACGGGTTCAATGAAAAATTATATTGTTGCTGTATTTTGTGATATCAGGAATACATTCATGCAGACTTATAAAACCATTGAAATGTACACTTTAACTACGAAAATAATTGCAGATAAATAAATAATAAATATGTAAAATGGAAGTAATGTCTTCCACGGTATCTGCCATTGGCATGGCTATGTAGGGGATTTAGGAGGCTGAGATTAGGGTATGTTTGTCAGATGTAAAAGAAATTAGTATTTTTGTTAGAGGCATTGAAGAATACATTTAGCCTAGGTTCACACTATGAATCACCTATGAATCACACAGGAATGCACAGCACATTCCTGAGCATTTCATATGTGATTCAGTAAAGTGTGATTTGAGCCCATTCATTTTGAATTGGCTTAAATGACAATGCATTGCACCAAAAGTAGTGCACTACTTTTAGAAATGCACTGCAACCAGATCACATTGTAGTTCTGTACCATGCGATTTGGTGCAGGCAAATGAACTGTGTTTGTAACTTGCATTTGAGGTGTCGTTAACATTGCACTGACACCCACTGCAGATTGCGAGGGCAGTGCATCTTGATCATGGAGGTGGAAACATGCACGGATCACAGGTTTCCTGCACCACAGTCTAGTTTGAGGTCCCGTTCATATTATTGAGTAGCGGGAACAAGCATTCCTGTTGCACAATTTTGACAGTGCAATTTTTATACAACTCTGTGTGTCACATAGGGACAGCCCAGTCGCTTGAATGGGCTGCCATATGTGCATTTGTAACCCAAAAATAATCTCCTGCTTCTTTCCAGGCAACAAGCTTCATGCAATTTTAAAGGCACAACAATCACAGCAGAATCACATTGCGATTGGGCTGTCATTGCAGGATAATGGCACCCAAATGTGCATTCTCCTGTGATTGCCACTCAATTTGGAATCACGGGCAGAGATGAGGTGATTTTGCACGTGATTCCAATCTACAAAGTGTGAATGGAAAAAATCAAAGAGTGCGCTAAATATAAGTAAATACAAAAAATATTAGTTTAAAATAATGATGTCCGTGATAAAAAAATATTATATAAAAGTCCATCCACCATCACAAAGTAATTAAACAGTTCTGAAATCTTTTATAAATCAAACACCGTGCTAAAAAAAATCCACCACCGAATGAAATGGGTACACTCACCAGAGCTCCATGCTGACCAGATTATTAGTCAGCAAAGACAGCGTTTGCTCTGGCAGCGATGATCAGCAGAAGTAATCCAAACTGGGAACAATATACTGCAAGCAGCCAGTCAGCACAATATGGAATAGCCTTAACAGCAGGTAGTCATCACGTCTCCATACCATAGATCATGTTCGGGGAATCAAAAAAGGAAATCATGGTGCAGTACGTTTAAAACCAAAATGTTTTATTAAAACGTCAGAAATGCACTCACAAACAGGGTGTCTAGCCGACACCAGCAATGACAGCCTCAAGAAAACAGGGACAAGCCTCGCTCACCGCGATATCACAGCCGACAGTCTACGAGGAGCGTCCAGACGTCACATCCAAAAGAAGGCCCGCCCTACTAGTTTCGTCATCCGACGTCCTCACGGGGCGGATTTATTCACATTTTTACCTTTTTTTGGTTAGGAGTACAGCTTTTGTTCTATTTCGTTTATGGCGCTTTTTTTCTCTATTTCTTATATTATAAAGTGCGAATGGAGCCTGAACCTGGGCTTAATGATTCAATAAAAATCAGGATTAAATGCATTTTTTGGTATCTTTCTGGAGTTCAACTACAAAAAAAGCAAAAGGTAAAGGAGAACTCATTAAGTTGGGCTTAATGTAGCTGTTGCTCTTTTTTAGGCAAGTATGTGCTTACCATCAATACTTTCTTGTTAGTCACTGCTGGCAGTTGTTTTTAATTTAGTTCATAAATCTGTGAAAACTTTTAGTATCTAGATGTTGTTGACAGAATATGAACATACAGAGTTTAAAAATCCTGCTCTTTTCAAATCAACGATGCAGATACTAAATATTCATGATATAAGAAGGATCTTTTGTGAGGCAGATGTCACTTGTATGTGCTGGCAGGTCTACATTTCTAGCAGAACTATTCTTGTGCTGAATATCATCTCTGCTTGGAATTTCACTTTAAAGCAATTGTGTGTGCTCATTAACTAAAGTTATGGCACTAGCACATATCTGTATGGCAGCATAACTTGTCAGCAGGTATCTTTTCATCTATAATGTACTTCATTTCCCTAATGCTGCACAGATATGCCCTGAGGAATCTCTACATCTTTGTAGTGGAGATTGCATAGGCCCCCAGATCCCTCCAACAGACTCTCAAATACTTTCAACAAGGGGCGGACTGACAACTCATGGGGCCCCCAGGCAACAGAAAATCATGGGGCCCCCTGTGTCTCTGCCCACACTCAAGTGACACCCACACAGAGAGAAATTACTGGAACCGAGCTTTTGTGGCTCTCACTGCAGCAAGTACAGCAGGATATATTGGCTTTCAGCCGTTGCAGCGAGAGCCACAAAAGATTAATTTCAGTTATTTCCCCCTACCACTGGTTTAATCACCTGCTCTATCCGCACATAATTCCCTCCTGTTGGGGGAGGGCAGCAGGTGTGATCCTGTTTGGGGGGGGGGACTGCAGGTGTGGAAAGACAGGGCTAGGATTTCCACATTTTCTTCAAGCCAAACCTGCACACTTTAGTGGTGCATTTAAAAACCTGGGGCACCTGCGAGCGCAGTGGGTGTGGCTAAATTGCATTTACAGATGGGATGGGCTTATGGAGCATAGTTAAACAAAACCCAGTCTTACCTGTACCTATATAATGTGCTTTGTTTGCTGTGTCACAATCAAGAGTCCCACAGACACATATAAACCTCAGCACAATCAAAAATTTAAAAAAAGAGACTCTTCCATTAAATATGATTTTGTGCACACTGAAAATAGAGAGCTACCATTTTATTTGAACATATCTTAAAGAAGAACTTCATTAAAATAGTCAGGGACTGCTGAGCAACCAGCAATTGCTGAGACAATAAACACTTTGGTGAGGAGTATAGTTCATATAGTGCAGGAGTCTATATGTCAGAGTGCAGAGGGCAGGGTGCAAGAGCCAGGAGTATGTGACGTACTGAGTGCTGCAGTCAGTGTCAGGTTTAGGAGTACATAATGCACAGAGAGCAGGGTCAGGTGTATATAATGCACACTAGAGGTTGGGAGTACACAAGAAAAAGTGTGCAGGAGTGAGAGTTGTGTAAGACACAGTGTAGGGGGTGGAAGAGTACAAAATACTCCCCTCAAGCAATACTCTTCCCCACTTTACCCTTTCAGCAAAGTTCCCACTCCTTCCCCTCCAAAAAAAAAATTCCAGCACAATTCTGCACTCTCATCCCTCCCAGCACAAATCCTCCCCCCCCACAATTTCCCCTCCTAAAAGAAATTTCCCCAAAAAACACTCCAAATCCTCCTTCTAGTACAAATTATCTTCCCCTCCAAATATCCCCCAACAAAAATCATCCTTCCCTCAATATCTCCCAGAAAAAATGATCTTCATCCCAATCCCCCCCTTCCAGCACAAATCCTTCCATCCACCCCAAATTTGTCATCCCAGCACACATCATTTTCTGCTCCCCAAATCTCTCCTCCCAGCAATGTAAATCCACCCAGTGTATTCCCCCCTCCATGTAAATCCCCCCAGTGTATCCCCCCTGTGTAAATCCCCCCAGTGTACTCCCAGCAGTGTAGGGGGTGGAAGAGTACAAAACACTCCCCTCAAGCAATACTCTTCCCCTCTTTACCCTTTCAGCAAAGTTCCCACTCCTTCCCCTCCAAACAAAAAATTTCAGCACAATTCTGCACTCTCATCCCTCCCAGCACAAATCCTCCCCCCCCCCACAATTTCCCCTCCTAACACAAATTACCCCCAAAACCACTCCAAATCCTCCTTCTAGTACAAATTATCTTCCCCTCCAAATATCCCCGAAACAAAAATCATCCTTCCCCCAATATCTCCCAGAAAAAATGATCTTCATCCCAATCCCCCCCCCCTTCCAGCAAAAATCTTTCCATCCACCCCAAATTTGTCATCCCAGCACACATCCTTTTCCGCTCCCCAAATCTCTCCTCCCAGCAATGTAAATCCATCCAGTGTATTCCCCCCTCCATGTAAATCCCCCCCAGTGTATCCCCCCTGTGTAAATCCCCCCAGTGTACTCCCAGCAGTGTAATTCCCCAAGTGTAAATCCCCCCAGGGAAATCCCCCCAGAGTAATCCCCTGCAATATACTCTCCCCTGCAGTGGGAGGTGAATTAGTGGAGCAAAGTGTTAGAACTTGTTCCGGCACTGGGCTCCTGGACTCCAGCCTGGTTCTGCAGGATGCCAGGAATGAGGCCCCCTACTGGCCCCAGACCCTTGGGCAGTGCCCAAATGGTCAGTCTGCCTCTGCCCCCAGCCTGTTCTGTTCCCCCTCTCCCCAGTATAATCTCATTATCCACTGACTGATGCTATTAAACCCATCATTATCACAGCAGGTAGGTAGCTCAGTGGGTAGATCAGTGGGTGTATTCACTGGCTTTGCCCGCCTTGGATCTCTGCAGCAGATTCAGCATCATGCCAAGGTCTTCAGCCTTGACAGCATGGAGCAGCTTCTGGTCCTTCCCAATCTTCAGTGCTGCACCTTGGGGGGGGGGACAATCTTGAGCACTGGAGAGGAAGGGCAGGTTCTGGCAGAGCTCTCTTGGTCCTCAAATCCCAAGAATTATTCCCTGAAGAGGAGGATGAGGAGATGGGAACACTGGTGCTGCTGGAGGGAGAGCACATCTGGGGATGATCACCATCCTTGGTAGCCTGCTGGGTCAGGGGGAGCAGCGGGGTGAGTCCAGGGGAGAAGCACTGGGTGTGAGAATACACTGAGCAGCCAGGAAGGGGAGGGAGAGAAAGTGGAGGGATCATCTTTCCACTGGTCTCATGATCTTGCCTCCCCTCCCTGAGCCACATGATGTGCTGCACTAACTCCAAGCTGCACACTCTGCACTTGCACCGGAGTTTATTGTCACACACTTATAAATAGTATGCTACACTGAAATAAATAAATATATATATATATATATAGCAGTGCCTGATTTGCCAAATGGTCAACCCACCCCTGATCTTTACACTGAGTTGCACTCAGTGAGTGTACAGATATCAGTGTTATATATAGGTAATAGCACTCATTGTACAGATATCAGTGTTATATATAGGTAACAGCACTCACTAAGTGCTATTCCCTATATATTACACTGGTCTCTGTACACAGTGCTAGTACCTAATTACTTATATATAACACTGATATCTGTACACTGACTGCTATTACCTATATATAACATTTATAGTTATACACTGAGTGGTACTAGGATATGGGGAGAAGCACCTGGTGCATGGGCACTGGACAGACTGGCAGAGCAGAGTGACACTAACTGCTGGTCTGGTGATCACTGTGCTGTCAATGTCACTGACCTGCTGCAGGCTGACATAATACAGGTTTCTCCGAGTGACCAGTCCAGCTGGTGCTGTGCAGTACACTCTGCCCTCTCCAACTAAGTCCAACTAACTAGGACTCATTGACTTGACATCCCCTGTGGCAGGAATTGTGGCCCCTGCCCCTTTGCTGAGCTCTCCAGGTGGGGAAGTGGCCAGAGCAGCTGCTGCTGCCCTCATCCTCATGGCTCCACCATCCCTCTGAGCTGGCACCTGAGTCCTCTCCCAGCGCTGTATCAACCGCTGGTAGGGATCTCATTGTTCCTTGCCTCTTTTGGGCTTAACCTCCTATTTTCTGTATCATAATCCATTGGCACCTCCAAGGGAAGACTGAACCTCTCATGGGGCCCCCTTCTGTTCCCGGGCCCTCGGGCAGTGCCCGAATGTCTGAATAGTCAGTCCACCCCTGCTTTCAACAGTACAATTCCAAAGACCTTAGCAGGGGAACAGCAGGCTCAGGCATTTTCACAGAGGGTATTTTCTTAGGTTTATGTACATAGCACCTATCAACAGGTATCAATTTTGGCACTCCTGGTTGGCGAGGCTGTGGATGGTTTGGGGAAGAACAGGCGCTGTGAAGAAAGACACACATTTAAGCTAACACTACTGTGATTAGATTTTGCTCCAACTTTCAGTGCGATTATGTAGTGCAGCTTAAATGCTACTTGAATGTGGTGTGCATATTCTATGAGGCCAAAATCTAAAGTAGTACAGGAACCTTTTCCAAAATTGCACCATGCTGGGTACCATTGAAAACATTATGATTTCCATTGTTATGCGATTCTGTGGGACTCAAGTTGCATTTGAAATCACACTAGTGTGAAAAGAGTCCTAGATGTATTTTATTATGAATAGAAAATATATTTCATTGTTTGCAACTGCACCAATGGATACAGTTATAGTAAATGGGATGACTTGCTTTTAATAAACGCCTTGTGCTATAAGTTATTCAGAATGGACTGTTCTTCATATATTCATTGGTTCATATATTCACATATTTATTGATCACCCACAGTATGCTACATTAAAGAGATTGACCACCCTAAAGGTCGTCTTTGCCATGCAAATAAGATTCTCAGTGTTCAGCATCTTTTTTCTGGACAGAAAATGTGACACTGCTTACTGCCACAGGACCTTGGTTTATTTGAAAAAGACTAAATATCACACATATCAAATATATTTCCTGACATCCTCCTTTATCTGCACAGTCTGCACTTAGTTTTAGAATAACTGCTTTACTGTCATCTTACAGTACAATTTAAAAAGCATAAAGCAAAAACTAAGCCAACCATTTTACTATGTACATAGAGAGGGCCTTACTGAGGCTGTATTTATTCCTAATATCAGTCATAATCAGCAGTATAAGTTCTTATACTTTTAAGAATGCTATTTACATTCACTGCCCTCTCTAACTGTCTGCTTTGAATGCCAGGGACCTTGGTGACACTCAGTACTTCTAAACATGGGACGACATATGACACTGCTAGGATTTTGAAAGTCTTGGGGCACCCCTGGGCACTTCAAGCACAAGGACAATGAGGCATATGTTGCATGCTGCAGCAAACACCCGGTGTGGCCTCACTGCACTGACAGTTAAAGAGACATACTTAAATATAACCTGAGACTATTGATATGCACATGATATGCACAACACACATATGCCACAGTCCTTATACCCAGACAATGTCCTTTATTACTGTGCCACAAGTTCACAGACATATTGCATATGCTTTTCTGTACACAAAATATAGACATAGAACTAAAACTCTGAGTTTACCATTAAGAAGCACTTTGTTAAAATCATTAGGCATAACCAGGGGCAGACTGACAACTCATGGGGCCCCCGGGCAATAGGGGATCATGGGGCCCCCGTGTCCTTGCCCAAACTCAAAAAAGCTTATGAAAAAGGTACCTGGGGCATCTCATGGGGGCCCCTACTGACACCTGGCCCTCGGGCAGTGCCCGAGTTTCCAAATGGTCAGTCCGCCCCTCGGCATAACAACTTGAAAATGTTGAGACAATGTACAATTTGATCAGGAGTATGTAAATACGATCTAACATGTAGAGTGCAGTGCTTAGGAGTTTATGATAAACAGAGTGCAGCTATCATATGTATGCCATATACAGCCTAGCATACATAGTGCAGTGGTTAGGAGTATGTAATGTAAAGCCCAGCACGCAGAGTTCAGCAGTCAGGGTTATGTAATGTACAATCCAGAGTACCAAGTGCAGAGGCCATAAGTACAGTATATAAGATACAACAGAAAATGTTATTTACCGCACAACATACATAGTATGGTTGGGATATGCAATGCACACTGTAGATTACATAATGCTGACTGCTGCATTAGTATGCTGTCATGCATGGTATACTCCTGACCACTACCCCTATATGCTGTGCTATACAGTATATAATCATGATGCCTGCTGTCTTTACACAGGGCTGTATATTACATATTCCTAACCACTGCACTCTGTCAGCTGTACATTACATACTTCTGACTGCTGAACTCCCAACAAACAGCATGGTCCGGATTATGTAATGTATAGCCCAGTGTACGGAGTGAAATGGTCAGGAGAATGTAACACATAGTTCAGAATACAGAGTGCTGTGGCAAAGAGTATATAATTGTGCAGCCCGTCATTCAGAGTGCAGGGCTCAGGAATATGTAAAGTACAACCCATCATACAGACTGCAGTATTCAGGGGTAGAGCCCAGTGGCCATTAAAATGTAACATTTGACAGCATACAGTGCAACATACAGAACAGCTCTTCCAAGTATGTAATGTACAAAGTACATTACAAAATCATGACCACTTCATGTTGTATGCCTTGCCATACATTACATATTCTTGACCACTAAACTCTGTATGCTATGATGTCCTCCAGTAAATTTACCTCCCCCAAGCAAAAACCCCCTCTCCCTCAAGTAATCCCCTGTCCACATCTCACCTCTGCACCCCTTTCCATATCTTACTTCTGTGCCCTTTTAATTAAAACCCATCTCCATGCTTTTGCTCACATCTGCACTCCTACAGGTCACAACTGCAACCCTTGTCTACAGCTCACCCATATCCAAAGCTTTAACCTCAGCCACCCAGCACCAATAGCTCTTACCTTTGATATATCTTCCTCTTCATCCACAATGTTTACCACTGTACCCAACCCTCTGCCTCCTCACACAACTCTAGCCTCTGTACGCTCTAATCCATAGCATTCCCGTCTGCACCACCTTTCTTCATCCACAGCTCTCACACCCATTTTATTCACAGTTGCCGCTTCTGCAGTCAATCAGTATATACAAAATTGTTAAAATCCTCAATCGCTTTGTCCACAGCTCTCCTCTATCCATCCAATTGACCCACCTCAACAGCTTTCACCTGTGCACCCGGCACATCGCCATCGACAGCTGTCACCTCAGCACACCCAACCTCCTCCCTTCCTAAAATCCTGGGCTCACTACCTCTTGTTCCATAGAGAGGTCCAACAATTGCAGCACCTTTCTTATTGGGCAGTGACACCTGTCAGGCCTATTGAACATAGCTGAGGATGACGTTTGAGCACTTCACTTGGCCTTGTGCTACAGGTCAGGCTGTGGGCAGACTGGCAGATGGTGAAAGTAGCCTGCAATTGCCAAAGCAACACAAAAATTAAAGAATAAATTGTAGACAGTGGCAGCATCAGGACCTGGGGCACTCACCAACAGATGTGAAATGTGAGCTCTGGGTACAAGAACTAACGATGGCCTGCCTAAGCTTCCAAATGCCAGACCTGAGCATCGTTATGTGGGGAATGTCATTAGCCCTGTGTACACAGACCAATAGTTAGCTTTCAAAGAACATTCTACCTAGGGCTCCATCAGAAGAACAGGTCATCTGGGGACCACATGGAAAGGAATAATAATTGGGAGGAAAGGCTATGAAGTGGACTTGAATAAGCAGGTTTACTTTAAAGAAAACATGTATGAAGAAAAATACCTAGGATACCATCATGAACCTCTCCTTTTTAAAATGCAGTTTATCTATCTGTTGTTACTGATCCTTTGGCCCCAGTTCTGTCTATATCTATTACATAAAATCCTGCACAGTGTGCCTTATCATTTTTTCTGCGTTAGTGACTCAAATAGCCTTGAGGTCAGAGACAGCCAGGCAGCCAGCATTTTATAACAGATCAAAACAAATCATCAATTAATATTTTTCTCAATACAGATATAACTCGGAAATAGGTCATTTTACCTTACCCTGTGCTTCAAGTGCTCAATCAGGTTGTAAGGAATTGTTTGAATCCCCAAGACACCCCCCCCCCACACACACACACACAGACACACACAAACACGTTGGGGGAGATAGGTCAAACAATATACAATTTTTGTAATTCAATGTCCTTTAAATTTACATCAGAGCCTGCCTGATTGCACACAAATTGAAAGTGTTTAGGTTTGAACTCATATTATATTGTTTTGGTAAATCTAAAGGAAAATTGTACAATAAAATTATGTAATGTATGGCCAACCAAAGGCCTCTTTCAGATGGACGTTCCGATTGGGTCTGCCTGCTTTTCAGGGGGACCTGATTGGAACCTCCATTCTCTATGGAGTGGTGTGTGTAAACGGACATGTGTCCATTTACACCAGCCAACATCCAGTCTGACCTGATCTGCAAAAAAGGGACAGATGGGGAACTAATTCACCTTCTGTCCGTCGGATCGGGTCAGATGGAAACAGATAGGTGGTCCATTTTCATCCAACCACCCATTGAGGAGATCGAGCTGCTCTGTGTCTGCTCTGCAGCAGTGGAGCAGGCACAGAACTGTTATCAGTGGGGATCAGCAGAGAGATCCCCCTCTGAGCAAAGGGATCCGCTAAACGAGTCAGCCCCATCTGACCTTTACTAAAATGGATGCACACAGAATCTGGTGCAGCTGTGCATAGTAACCAATCAGGATCAGGTCAGATGAAAACAGATAGGTGGTCCATTTTCATCCAACCACCCATTGAGGAAATCGAGCTGCCCTGTGTCTGCTCTGCAGCAGTGGAGCAGACACAGACCTGTTATCAGTGGGGATCAGCAGAGAGATCCCCCTCTGAGCAAAGGGATCCACTAAATGGGTCTGCCCCATCTGACCTTTACTAAAATGGGTGCACACAGAATCTGGTGCAGCTGTGCATAGTAACCAATCAGCTTCCAGGTTTTATTGTCAAAGCTTAATTGAACAAGCTGAAGTTAGAAGCTGATTGGTTACTCTTCACAGCTGCACCAGATTCTGAGTGCTCCAGTTTTATCACCCAATATCACCCAATAAATGGCAATTTTGTAGTGAGCACAAGCCAGGGTGAAAATGACTCCAATTAGTAAATTGTCCCCATTATGCAAAGATGATAATAATAATCTGATTATAATATTTGTGCCATAAATGTAGTCACTATCACTGCAAGTAAGTAGCTCCGTATATAACAATAATAATCATAATAACAATCATAAAAAAAATAAACAAATAAAACCAGTTACAGCTTTGCTACTATTGTGTCGGTATCATGCACAGATAATGGTGTTTATTGGATTCACACATCTAACCCTCCTGATTTCTAAAAGAATGCTTGTTGTTCTAAGCCAGTCAATGTAGCTAAGAACTGATACCTTATCCTATGCTGATATTTAGTACCCACTGAGTAATTTTATCAGATTTTTTTTATATATATATATCTTTGCTGATTTCTTATCGATCTCCCTGAAGGATATTTGCTGAGTGTAAGGCTTGTTAGCTAAGTAGAAAGACAATACTGCAAGGTGTTAACCCCTTCGCCGCCAGGGGGCACAGCAACGTCTTCTCCGCAATGCATTGATACACTCAGCTGTAAATATTAAAGGCAAAGAATAAGAAAACATATTCTTCCCCTGAAAACAGGGATCGGTTGCTTATGCCAATGACAACCGTCCACACTGACAGCTGCAGGTGTAATATTCCACCGTCCAGATCAGCCTTGCAGTGCTCTATTTTACCCTGGATTGCTGTATTAAAGGATTGCTTCCATCAATGAAAAGACAAACACGAATGCAGCTTAAATACCATGTCCACGCTAAAGGTCTCAATTCACCAAGCTTTAACACAAGGAGCCATGTGACTGCCATTTCCCAATCTCAGCCGAAAATGACTGTCTTTTTTTTTTAATAATTAAATTCGTCTCCTCGTGTTAGCTTGGTGCATCAGCCCATGTACTTAGTATGGCTGCAGTGGAGGAGGGAGCGAGGGGGTTAATCCAGATGACTAAGTGGTGCCATGGCAGTCTTTGCATTGGTTGAATGCCGGGTGGCCTTGAGCTATTATTCCAGGAAAAGGAGGGGGGGGGGAAACAAAGGCGCATAGAAGGGGAAAAAAGGACATTTAACCCTTCGCTAAAGGATTGTGTTCAAACGATTTCATCAAAAGCTTCAAGGCTTTTTTTGTTGCCATCTCCCTCTGCATTTGTAGCCTAAATCGTCTCCGTCTTGCTCCCCTCCTCCCCTCCAGAGGTAAGGCGCAGGCAGTGTGGAGCAATCCGATGCTGCCCGTTTCCAGGGTGAAATCCATTCCACCCCCCCTTCTCCCTCCCTCCCTCTCTCCTCTTTCCGCCACCTCTCACATTCAGCCGCTTTTTAATTAATACAGCTAGAAAGGATTGAGGATTTAAGGGAAAGGGAAAAAAACTAAGAATACCGAGCTAAATAAAATACGTAGTGTTAAGTGAGGCTGAGGGTGCAGCAGGCATTGAGCAAGGAATAAACAGCTCCATATTTCTCAGTGCTATGAAACCAATGCTGCTGCTGCTGCTACTGCTGGAGGATTGTGCGGCTGCTGCTGGAGAGGGGCTGGCCAGAGCTGCGTTCAGCACCAGAGCGGGTGGACAGCTCCCTGCCCGCAGCCCCAGCACTGGAGCCCCTTCCTACACCAGCGACTAGACGTCGTCTCTGTGCTGGAAGAAGTAAACGCTGCTCTCCATTAGGCTGCGGCTTTCCCTTTTTTTTTTTTTTTTTACAATCGTGTCCTCCTTTTTATTTTTTTTTAATTAATCATCCAAGGATTAAGCTATTATCCTTTTTTTTTCTTTTCACAGGAACGACTCTTTGGGAACCTGGTCCACCCAGGGATGTAAAACTGTGCTCACCGATGCATCCCATACGAAATGCTTATGTGATCGTCTATCTACCTTCGCCATTTTGGCTCAGCAACCTAGAGAAATAGTAAGTAACAAAGGAGGGAGAGTGACTTTTAGGATGCGGCTGGGACATGTTAGGTGGGGAAGGGCTCCTTTTTTTTTTTTTGTAGGAAGAGGCTTTTTGTAACACAACATGCAACACGGATTTGTACACGTAGAGGATGGAGGAGATGTTTCCATGTTCAATTAGGGATGGTGTCTAGTGTGTGCTGCAATTCTTGGAGGTCTACATGGACCCAGATTGTAGGAGAACTGCTCACATGGGCTGGAGAAGTGGATGGCTGGCTGAAATGCATGGCTTTTGGTTTAATAGTCAGTATGGTAATGTGGTTTTGCCCGCACAGAGAAATACTATGTGAGGATAAGAACACACTGTATCCTGGCTATTGGAATGGGGAGCCTAGATTGCTTAATAGATTGCAGATATTCACTGGGCATCCTAGAGTGTGATTGTCTTACGTTTAATGACCGCTACCATTTAACCAGTGGAGCCACGACCATTTTTGTAATATATTTTACACTTAAAACTATGTAGTTATGTAACCTTTGGAGTCACACTCAATTTTGCAATATATTTTACACTTAAAACTATGTAGTTATGTAACCTTTGGAGTCACACTCAATTTTGCAATATATTTTACATTTAAAAGATATATTTCAAAAATGAGCGTGACTCAACTGGTTACATAGTTACATGTAGCTATATAACTATGTAACCAGTAGAGTCACGCTCATTTTTGGAATATATTGTACACTTAAAACTATATAGTTATGTAACCTTTGGAGTCACGCTCAATTTTACAATATATTTTACACTTAAAACTATGTAGTTATGTAACCTTTGGAGTCACACTCAATTTTGTAATATATTTTACACTTAAAAGATATATTTAAAAAATGAGCGTGACTCAACTGGTTACATAGTTACATGTAGCTATATAACTATGTAACCAGTAGAGTCACGCTTATTTTTGTAATATATTTTACACTTAAAACTATGTGGTTATGTAACCTTTGGAGTCACACTCAATTTTGCAATATATTTTACACTTAAAAGATATATTTCAAAAATGAGCGTGACTCAACTGGTTACATAGTTACATGTAGCTATATAACTATGTAACCAGTAGAGTCACGCTCATTTTTGTAATATATTGTACACTTAAAACTATGTAGTTATGTAACCTTTGGAGTCACGCTCATTTTTGCAATATATTTTACACTTAAAAGATATATTTCAAAAATGAGCGTGACTCGACTGGTTACATAGTTACATGTAGCTATATAACTATGTAACCAGTAGAGTCACGCTTATTTTTGTAATATATTTTACACTTAAAACTATGTGGTTATGTAACCTTTGGAGTCACACTCGTTTTTGTAATATATTTTACACTTAAAACTATGCGGCTATGTAATCGTGGGAGCCACGCTTGTTTTTGCAATATATTATACACTGAAAACTATGTGGCTATGTAAAAAGTGGAGTCACTCTCATTTTTGCAATATATTTTACACTTAAAAGATATATTGCAAAAATGAGAGTGGCACTACCGGTTACATAGTTACATGTAACTATTTAACTATGTAACCAGTGGAGTCACATTCTTTTTTGTAATATATTTTACGCTTAAAACTATGTGGCAATGTAACCAGTGGAGTCACATTCATTTTTACAATATATTTTACACTTAAAACTATGTGGCTACATAACTAGTGGAGTCACTCTCGTGTTTATAATACATTTTACACTTAAAAGATATATTGCAAAAATGAGTGAGACACTTCAGGTTACATAGTTACATGCAACTATGTAACTATGTAACCAGTGGAGTCACACTCATTTTTGTAATATTTTACACTTAAAACTATTAAAACTATGTTGCTATGAAAATATTGGAGCCACGCTCGTTTTTGCAATATATTTTACACTTAGAACTATGTGGCTATGTAACCATTGCAGCCACGCTCGTTTTTGCAATATATTTTACACTTAGAACTATGTGGCTATGTAACCATTGAAGCCACGCTCGTTTTTGCAATATATTTTACACATAAAAGATATATTGCAAAAACAAGCGTGACACTACTTGTTACATACTTACATGTAACGATGTAACTATTAGAGTCACACTTGTTTTTGCAATATATTTTACACTTAAAAGATATATTGCAAAAATGAGCATGGCACTACTGGTTACATAGTTACATGTAACTATGTAATCCGTGGAGTCACACTCATTTTTGCATTATATTTTATACCTAAAACGATGTGGCTATGTAACCATCGGAGTCACGCTAGTTTTTGCAATATATTTTACACTTAAAATGATGTGGCTAAGTAGCCAGTGGAGTTACACTCATTTGTGCAATATATTTTATGGTTAAAAAATATATTGCAAAAACCAGCATGACTCCATTGCCTACATGTAAATATATTACCAGTAGAGTCATGCTCATTTTTGCAATATTCACTTAAAATACATATTGGAAAAACGAGCATGATTCCACTGGTTGCATTGTTACATGTAACTATGTAACCAGTGGAGTCACGCTTGTGTCTTATTTATTTTACTTTTGATCATTTTTAAGAACAATTGCAGTGATTGTATAGAGCATTTTTTGTGGACAGTTTCACTATGAGTTTTATTCCATCTTCTGCTGTCACGTAAAATTCAGCATGCAAACTAATAACAGTACTCAGTGTGGCCTACAGTTTGTGGGCATAAGTGGCCTTAAGAATACCTAAAGGCACAACTTTTATTTTTAGATTAGGATAGAGCAATTTGGGATTAGAATATTTGTCTGGATATTATTGCTGTCCGTGTCCCTATCCTGACCATCATTATTAATCAGGAATGAAAGAGAGGTAATTCCAAAACTGTGAGTTGCTACCAAAACAGAAATAGCAGGAAAATCTTCCAATGGGAACACTTGTTTCTTTGACAGCTATCTAAGAGGAAGTTTCTCTTACTTTGGAAAGATAAACACTCACTTCCTGTTGAGTCTATAGGACAGGAAGTGAGGGGAAAATCTCCCTAATGAGACACAGATGACAAAAAAAATGACAGAGGGTTTAACCCTCCAATGCTTTATCCCCCCCAAAAAAAGTTATGGATTTAGAGGTACTTCAACCAACAACTGTAAAACATATACTTGTTGTTACTTGTTTTTGGTCTATGAAGACTGCAGAGACATTTGCCAATAGCTAAGTACTTGTTCTAACTTCTAGTAACTCGTTCTAATTTCTCAGCATTTTAATAAAGGGCATGGCAGGTCAATTCCGTCTACTCATGAAAGTTTAGTTCTGTCTCAGAGTTGCATTCATATTCTGTAACTTTAAATGGGCAACACTGAACATTACCTTTGGAAAAAAAGGAAAAAAATATATATGTTATACATATATCTTCAGTAACCATTATCAATCTAGTAATTAGTTACCTAAAACCATCTTTTCCTGCTTAGAGTGCTCTAAACATCTAACAGGTGAAATCTAGTTGGCTACTATGGGTTATGGCAGTTATTATCACTTCTCTTTGCATGCTTTACCAAATAGACTGCTTCCTATACAAATGAATAACAAATGGTGGACAATGCCAATTAACATTTTGCTTTACGTATGCTTCAATCTACAGATCATGGACTATTCAGGTACTCCTTCTGTCACCCTGATAATCGGCTGTGGTCTATCTTGTTTGGCCTTGATTACACTTGCAGTAGTGTATGCAGCATTATGGAGGTATATATCTGGTCTATTAGAATTTGATAAAGTAGATGTTTAAAGTTTAAAATCAATTATGAAAAAAACATGTTTTAGAAACAGGTATTGATTTCCTTTACGCAATACAGACATTTGCGCTACATCTACAAGTTGTAGAGTGTTTCTTTTAGAAATATTTTATAGGTACAATGTATACATAACATTTGATCAAAGTGATGTTACCTAAGCTCACTGGCTTTGATGTAGTGAAAAAAAAGAAACTGAGTTCTGTTACTTGAGACTAAACTGCCAAGGTAAGCAATACAAAAAGGTCTTTTGCATAGTTTTGCACAACCAGTTTCTGAGACAGTGACTTACTAGAGGTAAATTGGCTGTTCACTTTGCAAAAAATGCCCAGTCACATGCAAGGGACATTACAAAAAAAACAGCATTTTTGCTTGTACATCATTGAAGTCAGCAGAGCTTTCTCTCATTCACTAAACTGTCTGGTAGATTCCTTTGCAAAGTTCATCATCCCTTCCAAAGTGAACAGTTTCTTTGCTCTTAGAAAATAAGCATCACTATGTAATTTTTGCAGTATTGTCTAAATAAAGTATGCAGGACACTCTCTTTATTTATATTGGTCACTTAGCAAAATAAATATTTGCTTCCCAAATTACCACATAGAAGCAAAATCTTTTTTTCATTTTAAATTTCCATTACATATAATTGGGTGTTTAAAGGGAACACAGCCTTGCTTTACTTACTAAGCTTAGTGAACAAACATTTTTCAAAATCTCTACTTCTTTAGTAAATCAACCCTATTAAATGTGTTTTCAAGCATATTGGACCTAAGGAGGATGATTTACTAAAGAAAAACAGACTATGCACTTTGTAAGTGCAGTTGCTCCAGAGCTTAGCAAATGATGTGCAAGCAATTGTTGTTTTTTGGTTTCTTTCCATGTGATTGGGTAATCTTTGCAAAGGGAAGCTTTGACTAAGCTATGAATCAACTGCACTTGCAAAGTGCACTGTCTGTTTGCCTTTAGTAAATCAACCCCATGGTCTCAAGCATCACCGATAAAATTACATTTTAATAACAAAAAGCTTGCATATGAGTGGACTGCAGAAACAATATTGGAGTGTAACATTCTAAAACTATGAATGGTAATATTTGTAGTAGTTTTGAAAATTGTTAAGACAAAAACATTACTGTTGTTCCAAAAACAACATTGGGCTATAACATTTAAGTAATTACATATTCAAAACAAGTAGTAAATGAGTTCTTTTAAAGCCCTTACTGACTTCAGTAGATGCAGGCACTATGGAGCAATAACCTTTTTAGGTTTACAGCAGAAGCACTGGTTTTGAAGTCCTCTCAGCAGCTTAGTTAACCCTACTTGCCACTCTTAGAGCACCTGCTCTGTTCTTACGTCATCTGGAAGGTTAAGAATATGTAATATCCGGCTTCGCTTTAAGATCTGCTATTATTTCCTCACAGCCTCATGAGAGATTCACACTTGCATTGAAAAATGTCAAAGTCTGAAAGTTTAATTTTTTTGGTGAGTGTGTGAAAATAACATACGGAAAAATCACGGGTGGAAATAACAGCAGTTCTTAGCAAAGATACCTTGATGCATGATCAGATCTATGAAGGGGGACATAGAGCTTTGCTGATTGCACAGTTGTAACTGTGACTTGGGAGGTGCAGTGTTGAACAGCTTCAGAGAGGACAAAGCTTACATACATATACCAGTGGTCCTCTGCAGCCAGAGTATGAAGTTTTTTGCTGCTGCTGCAGATGAAAATATTATCAAAGGACAATTACACATTTAATAATTTATGTTTGATGGCCCCCCTTATTTATCTGTAGGATATAACAGTCAACATCACCTGAAATATACTGGGGTTGATTTGCTAAACCCGAAGAGTGCAAAATCTGGTGCATATATGCATAGAAACCAATCAGCTAACATGTTTTGTTGTCAAAGCTTAATTAAGCAAGCTGAAGTTTGAAGCTGATTGGCTACCATGCACAGCTGTACTATATTTTGCACTCTTCAGTTTTAGTAAATCAACCCCACTGTGTACCTTTAGGCCTGTTTTACATGGGCTTCAACTTGTATAATAGCAGTGTGAACAGCAAGCTTTGTTGAAGCTCTTAATGTACCATTCACATCCAGTTTGTAAACGCTGAACACAGAACCTAAAGGGAGTTTTGATTGCCACTTTAAACAAGCTACTAACAGGCTTCAGCACTTCAAGTGTTACTAATCCCACAACAGTAATATCAGTCTATATATGAAGTAAACCATGATTGTTATACTCACTGTGGAACCTAAGAGGTTAGTCCTCTGCATTGTGTAAAAAGGCTGTTTGACCATTTCTTCTCCGCCCCTCCTCTTGTTGAAATGACCACCTGATACAGACTGAATCCGTAGTCACAAGCACATGCTCAGTTTGGTGTGTATTGCTAGAGAGGTTTTTTTTTTCTTGGGAGAGTGCATGTGATCAGCACAGGGCCAATCAGCACTGTCCAGACAGAGGGTCAGGTCTTTCACATCCTCTTAGAGCAGAAAGAAAACTCCTCCTACAAACTTTAACCAGTGCTCTGTTGAAGTTACAATACTGCTCTAACTGCTGATGAGTAAAGGTATTTATCAGTTTATATTTACTAAAATAATTGTATTTCCATGTTGTGTGTACTGTGGGAGACCAGATATAGTGATTGCAGGGTCCTGGGTTTAGTATCACTTTTATGAAGCTTTATGAATACTTGCTGAAGCCTGCTAGTAGGTTGCTTAAAGTGGCAGTCAGCACTCCTATTAGGATCCGTATTTAACATTTGCAAACTGGAGTTAAATGGTACTTTAAACGTTTCAACAAAGATTGCTAAAAGCTCTGCATATGCTTTGTCAAAACTTGATTTTCACACTGCTGTTACACTATATTGAGCCTGTGTGAAACAGGCCTTACAAAGCAAAAGATGATATTATTCAATGTATATGTTTAGAGGGTACATTTAGGCACAAGCTTGAAGATGTTGTTGTTTATGAAGAACATTGGTTTGAACTATATGTTGCAGTTTGGGAAATAGCATTGTTCTGCCAGCTGTTTCCATCCACTATTGTTTCTATGTAAAGAATGATGTGTTTGGAAGACCTTGTCACACCATTCAGCTGTGAACCCACTGCACTATTTTGTTTCTTTTAAATGAGTTCCATCTAACTGGCTTGTGTAATCCCTTTTGAAATACAAACCAGCAATTACAACAGAAAAGAGAAAGCAGCTTTCTTATGGAACTTTAATATGCCAGAACAGCATGCTTTACTATGTACAGCTTCCTCAGGTTGCAGGAACTAATGTGACACAACACAATTATAATGCAGTGGTGAGTGACATTTGAACTAGAAAACAGTTCCACTTTTGTTTCAGAGGTCACCACTATACATTTGATGTTCTATTTTGCAAATATTATAATCAGTAAACTAAGAAAGTTGAAAAAAGGGAAATTTGGTTTTGATAGAAAGTTATGTTCTCATAATCATTATCAAATGTGCCCTGTGAATCCAGCCTGAATGACGTGTTAATATTCCTACTGCATTATTCATTTTTATTACATTTTGTTGCATTATTGTTACTTAGCCATATAAATAACCAGAAGGATAGCAAAATGTTTTTTTTAAACCAAGCTAAACCATAGCCAATGTATAATCCAGAATTCAGTATGCATCTGTAATATTTTCCATTTTATCCATTATTTTTTATGATGCACACAACTCAAAGTCCTGGCATAAAACTGAGGCTATTCTGTGTTTAGAAACCATTGTTGCAGAATGATAATATCTTTCAACCTTGATGTGATTGTGTGAAAAATATAATCAGTGGAGATAACGCCTGGCAGAAAGATTAATTTAATGCATTACTCTATATGTTGCCTATTTTATCTGATATATATATATATATATATATATATATATATATATATAGGCTTTACAAATATATATCAGATTTGTATTCTACACAGTTCTATTTGTAGGTCAAAACTATAGAGGAGTTATCTAATGAGTAAATACTGTACCATGATGATGTTTACACTGTGTTAAAATGATCTTCATAGAGTATGTGTTGCGTATATTTAACATAATTGAGTTCTGAGCCTCCACTGGCCATTGAAGCTTTGGTATTGATGACTGTTCAGTTGTGGTGATGGGGCGTATATGTATTTGGGAAGATGCTTTTCTCAAAATCTGAAAGAGATACTATTGTGTTGTAATTTCTTATATCCTACAAAAATTATATTTGAGGCTGAAAGTGAGCAAATATGGAATCTTATGGGATAGTTATGTAGTAAAAAATAAATGTTCAGCACAGGGGAAGCTTAGTTTAGCTGTGTGAATTCAAAACAAAGTGAACCCCAAATGTTGTTAAACCATAAATACAATGTGCGTATACTATAAGCACATTCTCATAGTGCACAACTCTAAAATATCACTTCCTCCCCAGGAAGTCGAAAATAAAACTGTTCCTCAGCATCCAAATTAAATCAATGTCCTCAATTTATATCCGCAAGTGACCTCTTATTTCTTCATGGCTCACTATGTGCTCATTTTCTTGGTCTTCAAAGTGATGTCATCCTCTTCCTCTTTAACCCTCAAAAAATGTATATAGACCGCACATAGTTCATTACCTTTATCACATGAGAAATAACTATACTAGTCCCGGCTAGGATTGCAAAATATACCCCTTGTTACTCCCCAAACTGCTTTCGGGGCTGTGCGATGACAGGAATGTTTCTCCACATTTGGTGGTCCTGCCCAGTTGTCCATACTCTCTGGGATGGTGTCTTCCACATTTTTTATACCCTCTTTCAAAAGCCACTGTCACCTTCTCCAAATACCGCTCTACTCAATCTGCGACCCCCCTCGATCTCTAAACTCCAGTTTAGGCTTTTTCTACAGATCACAACCACAGCTAAACAAATTATAGAAAAATCTTGGAAATCTCCATCACTTTGCACATTGGCAGTTCGGAATAAGGTGACACAGGCCATGATACATGCCAAAGTGGAGGCTACTATCACAGACGCAATTCCCAAATTTCTGTCAATCTGGTCCCCTTGGATTGATCACTTTCTTCCACGGGGGTTCGATGAATCGTTGCTCCTTCCCTAATACCCTTCTTTCCCAGAAGGTTACCCTGTACCTTGGTCCAGTCCCATGTCCCCCTTTTCTCTCTTGGAAGTCAAACACTGCTTCTTTCTTACCCTCCTCCTCTACTCCTCTCTTTCCCCCCTCCTCTTCTCCCTACCCCTACATGGTTTTATTTTACATACATTTGCAATATTCGTACTACCTCTATGGGCCCTTTGGCCGTCAGTCCTTATTTGTTATCTATATTGTGAATGGCTTGTGTACTTTGTTGTATACCCTATACCCTTAAAATCTAATAAAGTGTCTGAACAAGAGAAATAACTATACTAAATTACACTCAAATAAAAGTGCCCAAAACATGCCAAAAACTCCACCAAGTGCCAACATGTGATATATGCGTAAATCCTACTCTTACTCTCTGGGTATAAATTGCTTGCTTTAAAATGAATTTTCAACACGTGAATTCTTCCTCAAAAATCCTCCTCGTGGATGATCATACCCTGGAAATTCAGCTAGATGATCAGCCAGTCAATGATGATTTTCACACTTCTTCCCTCCAAGATTATGATCCAGGCAGTAGTAAGTCTGATCAGAGCACACATCCGATAATTTTGCAGATCAAAGGATTAGATTTAGAATGGGGAAGTGCCAGGGAAAGCTCAGAAAGTCTAGCAGTCCTGTCCTTTAAATGTGATCATTATCCTGATATAAAGTATAATCTTAGTATAGGTTGAGCTTTTTTCACCTTTAATTGTGTGAAATTGAATAAACATATCTTCTAGACCAATTAACGTAATATATTTTAATTATACCCAAGTCCAGATGTAGTAATGTATGAAATAGGCCATGACTGGCATGTACAGTATGTGTAGCTTATATTGTCCTTGAAACTGTAGTTGAAAGGTCAATACCAATTAGTCAAGCTAACTAAATATATAGGGTTTCTTAATCTGAAAAAAAAAACTATCATTATGCTTTATTTGACAGTACTAATGCTTTTTGTCTATGTTATTTTTGACTATATTAGATGATAGGTTCTTTAAACAGTGTTGGGTTATTTACTGTAAATGAAAATCAACATCTCCATAATCTGATATTTAAACTCTTATAGAGCCCACAAATAACAGAGGTGGCCAAAATACCAAACAGTCCACACAGTATCTGTTAATGTAGCAATGTATGAATTTTACTTATGAATTGTGTTCCATTTGCATTTTTCACAGCACGTAGTTGTGCTGTATTACAGTGATACTAGAAAATGGGATTGTGCTGTTTCCCATTTGTATTGTGATATTATAGTTTTCATTAAACTACAAATGAAACAGTGACACTGCATGACATTACAGTTTTAGAAAGTGCTGCTCTTAAATAAATGTGGGTTGCTATGACAGCGAATTATAATTAGAATGTGTTTTTAACACAGGAAACAAGTGCATAGAAGCTTTTTGAAGCAGATATACTTGTGTTTTATGTGAAAGAATAGTTGAAATATAGTTTGTGCATGGTTTTTAAATGTCGCAGAATATTCTTATTATTGTGTTTGCTATTGGCTTGAAAGCTATAGCAAAAGGCACTGCATTGGCATTGAAATGAATACTGAATAATGTACATGCTGGCATTTAGGTTGGTTTGATGGACAGCATTTTCTAATTTCATTTGGATGCAAATCTATTCAAATAATGTTGGAAATGACACTCAATTATACTGTGAATTGGATATTCTGATTATTTGGTAGTAAACCAAATGAATTGTCCATGCTGCCTTGTTCTTCCACAGGAGGTGCACTTTTCCATTGTTTTATGTCACACTGACTGGATAGTGTATCATCAGTATGGAGGCATCACAGCTGCTGTGTAGCCTAGACCTTCAGTTGCCGTGTCACTGAGCCCATTATCTGCATGTTTTGGATGTAATAGCCAGCACTAATCAGTTGTCTGTTGTTTCTGCGTTTGGAAACCATAGATTTCCCATTGGTATTTGTTTAAAAGTGTGCAGGCCTACATGTGTGTCCTGCTTGCTGTGACGGTGCTGACAGCAACAACTATAACAGAGATTACCAATGAATATTGCAAAGCCAGATTGCTGCCATTTAGGATTAGTAGTTAGCACTTTTACCATGCAGCACTGAGGTTCTAGATTAGTCTGCATATTGTTTGTGTTTTCTGCCCATGTGCGTGTGGTTATCCTCCGGGTCTCTAGTTTGCTTCTGCAATCCAAATGCATGCAAGTAGGTTCATTGGCTTCAAAACAAAGAGTCCCTAGGCTCTGTGTCTGATGAGTTTGGCGGAGACATAAGTTTGTGAGCTCTTTCTGGGCAGCAACTGGTTCTATGAAATTGCCAAAGCACTGCCAATTTTGACGGTGATGCATACGTAAATAGATAAAAATGTATAAGGACAGATGTGGAAAAGGTTTTCTTTTCAGCTTTATTGCACACGGCCAGATAGTATGGAACACAGAAATCAGTCATCCAGTGACCACATAAAAAGAGAAATGAAGCCATGTTTGTCTGCATGCACTATGTTAGCCAATACTGCTTGGAAATGTGTATACATTAGGAACTGTTTTTTTCTTATGTTTGGTGTCATTTTATGTAAGTTAGTTCCTTGTAGTCATACATGGTGATCATAGTTACCCATTTTTACTGGTAGAAATACTATTCATACAGAATATATTAGTAATACAGTTGATCTGTGTAAAAATGTAGACATATCCAACCTTACATACTACCAATGCAATGCTTTTTTTCAAAATATTCATTTTAGCAATATATTCTACCCATTTGCAAAGACATGTTTTTGTACATGTACAAAGTCTGTCTTTAGTTTTCACTTGTGTTCAGTTTTAGTGGTGTAAACTACTAAATATCTGTTTGGAAAGACTGTTAGAAATTTAGAAATCCTAAAAATAGATTAAAATGTTATTCCTAAAATGGAACTACACTGCATCTGAGCAACACAACCGAAAACGCTATTTAATTAATTTGTAATGTGCAAAGCAAACTCACCCATCCATTCATGTCTCAATGCTCTATTTTGCTGAGAAATCACTTTGAAAAACACCCTTTTTCTTGACATGGCCATTTTGAGTAAGGGCAGATGATTCATGTAGCATTTATTTCCATGAATCCAACTGCCTTTAGTTCAGGCATGCAGGCAGGAGGGTTTGCTTAGCTGAGAAAACCCCTCCTCCACTCCTAAAGACTCCTGGGATGTATGATAATATTTGCCTAGGCATAGAAACCAAGAAGAAATGTAAAAATAACTGTTTAAATATGATATACTTCCCTATCTATTTGCTACGCTAGTAGCATAAGGATTATAAATAGTCAATGTTGATTGTGAGAGTGAAGTTCTGCTTTAATTTGAAAGAAATACTGTGTATTTCTTTTAGCACTTTGAGAACAATGCTCTTTCAGAGCATACCTTTTAACATCAATCATTAGCCATTTTACATATTATTTACAGTAATAACACATAATATGTTATCGTGTAAATATGATATCTGATACTGATATCTCCTTCAAATAATTTTTGGTCTTCTTTATTATCATTTATTTAAACAGATACATCAAATCTGAGAGATCGATCATTCTGATAAACTTTTGTCTATCCATCATCTCATCTAATATTCTTATTTTGGTGGGCCAGACACAAATACAAAATAAGGTAAGACAAATTCTAAGTAACCAGATGGTATAAAAGAATTTGAATGAATTCAATGTGTGAAGCTATGCCACAAATTATGATGACCTTTATAGCTGACAGTTTGTAATTGCGTTTGTATATGGTTATGTTTTACAACTCCGAATGCATAATATCTTAAGTTGTATTTTATGTATTTGTCCAAAACTGGCTTCATTTTTCACTTGTTGTATTTGAAGTGTAGGGAAAAAAGGAGTGATATTCAATATTTCAATGGTTGCTAGGTGACTGGTTATATTCTCTTTAGGATCAGTGAGGCATTGGCTCTCTTAGTCTCATGGACATTTGTGTTTATTTTTAGATGAAGAAGTAAAAAAAAAAAAAGGAGCTGTTTCATAGCATGCTATTGTCATTGATGGTGACCAGCCATGTGAAAGGACGCCTTGTGTAAAAAAAAAATACTGTAAATTTAGGCAACATAAGGCATCAGTACATTGGACCACCAAAAATACAGATATATAGAACATCTTTTGAATTTGATTATAAGGGTAGGATGTGAAGTACTTTATATGCCAAGCTTGGGGGCTCCTAAGGGATCCTGAAGGCAGTTATGAAGTGATCTAGTATTGTACTAGCTACTTATGGTCTTATCACACTTTTTTATTCCTCTCACACCTTTACATTAAAGCTGTCTCTGTCCAGGGATCCACCGCAACTACATTTTACACTTCCCTAATCTCCATCTACTCCCCCCTAGATAGTGGGAGGGTCCTTCTTCTGGTATCCACGTCACAGCCTGGTGATAGTGGGGGAGGCAATATTTGCTCAGAGATGGTATTTAAAGCTGAGTAGGGATAGATTTCTTTGTATAAAAAGCTCTGTCTTCTAGAATCTATGGACAATGTTTTTTTTGCTTGTTTTGCATTGATGGTATACTATAAATAATAGTTTATATATAATAATAAAAAGTAATATCCTGTAAGGATGTACTAGGAATAATGTTGAGGAAGTACTATCAGACAGTTTGCTGGACAGTGTATAAATCCAGTTACTTTGTTGATGCCTTTGGCTTTCTTTTATGTCACTTCTGATTCAGTTCAAGAATATCCATGAATATCTATAGATGACTGTGATTCTTTCTTATGTTTAAGCAGAATGTTTTTCTTATCTTACAATTACACATGATAACAGATAATTAAGAATGCAGGGGTTTGATCAGCATCATGCAGACCTGACTAGTGTATTTTTGAATATTCATAGCTGCTGACAGGTATAGGGTAAAGGATAAAATAGTGTATTTGAGATTCTAGCAGAATTTTCTTCTTCTTGTGTGCCATAGTTGACAAGAGTTGCCCACAGCTTTGGCTTCTGGATCAGAGTTTCCCACAGTTTTGCCTTCTTCTGGATCAAAACGTAAGGGGTTGTAAGAGATTGATGGACATTAGTCATACTCAACTTAATTATCTTATTAATTATCTTGCTATGTAACATATCCAAGGTTAACAAATACCTTTGTAGATACTGTATAAACACTTACATCTGCCTACTATGTCCCTATACTTTGAAAGCAATTATGAAAGGTCATGGCTAGTGTATATAGTGTTTGGTTTGAATTTAGTCACTCTGCGCTGTATATTGTAGAGATCCTCTTGACCAAGGGCAACGGGAATCTAGATCCCTGCATGAGAATCTTATTATTATTAGTAGACTGTGTGAAAAGCCATGGGGTAGGAAAAATGGTTGGGCTCCTTCCACCTGTGATTTGCTCTAGCCTTGATATTATGAGTGCAATGTAGTGTATAAATAATTATATATGGCTCTTGCCCCTTTGAATCAAGCAGCTATGTGGAGCAGATGCCCTGTCAGTTCTCAGTCCTTGTTACATGTTTCTTTCTGTGCTGTAAACTGCAGACTGCAAAGAAGCTGGATGTAAACAGAGGTATGTTTGCACTAGCTTTGGCATTTGTTGACAGCTCTGCACAAGTACAGAGAAAGAAAAGGCATAAGTTGGTGGTTATATTTTGGCAGGTAGATCTTATCCCTAGATAAATCACAAAATGTATTTGTTTTAAAAGTACAGTTTTCCCTCAATGCACAATTATGTATATAAAATACTAGTTCCCTTAGTATGTCTGTGACATAAGCTTTTGGTTGAAGGGAATACAAGCTGAGAGCAGTAAAAGCAGAATTCACTTGAATGTCCACATTTACTGCTCTGTTTTATAACATGCAATAATTTTGCTTGGCCATACAAAATAAATTAATGTGAGCCATTTATTCTGTCAGTGAAACCCGTACTCCATTTCCAAGAAATGTTCCCATTTGTCATCCACAATGTGGTAAAATGTAGTTGATATAATGATTTGGTATCATGGAGCGATAACTTCATATATTATATTTATGTATACTTCACAGCACTTACACAGCCTGTGAGTTACTATCTGCATATAGTGTGGGAAAAAAGGCTTGTTACACAAAGGGATAGAGCTTTGCTCTGCAATAACTCTCAGCATATTATGTTCATGTCTCTTCTTGAAGTTTAACAGGGTATTAATAATGATTGTGTGCCTGCATTAGTAGCTCAGGTGTTTAATGACTGCTTATTGTTTTAGTTTTCTAATCAGCTTTTATACATGTACATCATTTTAAAGAGATTCATTAAATGGCTATCACAAATCAGAAACATTGTGTTGCAGTTGTATCACTTTCAAAGATACTTTGGCATGATGAAAAATCTTTTCACTTCTATGTTTCACAATGCTTTCACTATATACATGCATAAACTACAATGCTGTAAATACTGCAAAAGGTGGAACAAAAATTTGCTGATCAATGACCACCAATAGGATAAACATACAGTATCTGTCATTGCTCAGCAATGGCAAGAGTTTTAAGCTGTTTCTAACGTTCTGGTTAATGGTATTTTAATATGGCAGGCAATACATTATACTTTTTTTTTAACAAAATAAAATGTGTCGATTCCCCCATCCACACATTCAATGTGCATGGGGGAATTACTCTCACAGTGCTATTGGGTTCTGCAGGTGGGGAGCCTTCCCCATTTGCAGAATACAATGAGCAGTGTTGTTGGTCTATAGCCGGAGGCACTGTACTTTCAGGAAAAGCCTAACAGTCAGGTTGTACACAATTGATAGATTGACTTCTATAAAACCAGCTATTCCATACATAGATCAAAATTTTTCTGGTCTTTGCTGAACTGGCTGAATTTTAATCTTTGTATGGTTGGCTTCTGTCTTTCATCATGTTATATTTTTGTGATACAGTGGTGTAGTTCAGTCCTGAATATGTTTTTTTACATCAGTGGATAGATTGCAGACCTTTCTGTTTCTAAATGCTGTGGACAATTATGGTACATAATAGAACAAGTTTACATCCAAAGAATCTTAAATTGTTTCTTCTGCAAAGTGATGTATTAAAGTGTAACCTATGGCAAAACTTTCTTTTTTCATTTTGTTTAGAGTAACCCTGGGTTCACACTAGCCCGCAGGCTGTGGGCTGGATGCCAGTGCAGGAATTGCACCTGTTCCACCACCCACAACCACCCCCACTCCTGTCTTGCAAGACATTCAGGATTGCCATTCATTCTGAATGGCACCCCCATGCATCGCAGCCCACATTGTGATCATGTGTGTCAAAAAGACCATGTGGTTACCCTGCAAATGTGTTTTTGAAAAGGGGCATACACCTTTTTTTGTGCAGGACACGTGGCACAGCAGTCCATTCAAATGAACAGGCTGCCGTGCCCAAGCAAATGTGGGTTGCATGGTCCGCACTAGTGTGAACTGGACCTAAGGGTTGTAACCCCTGCTAGTTTTTTTTTTTGCCCCATTGGGGAAATTTCCCTTCACTTTCTGTCCCATAGTCAAAACAGGAAGTGAGAGAAAATCCCTCCAAAGTGAGGGAATCCCAGTGTGTCAGTAGGGTAACCAGGAATAGTGACCTCAGAAGATTTTCCCTCTATTACTGTTCTGTGAACAACCCAAAATTTGGGATTTTCATGTACTTTCACTTTCCATAATAACAGTAAACAGGACAAATAGAGAGAGTGAATATCCCTAACACAGGCACAGATGGCAATAAAACTGGTAGGTGCTCTAATCCCTCTCAGCTCTATCGAAAACTTAAAATGTTTTGCCTTTAATTACACTTTAACATTGATATTGCATACTAACTGGTGTATGATTGATTGTGAGAACAATACCTTTTCATGATTATCATAGACTATAGGATGTACATTTGAATAGGTATCATAGCTCAAAAACCTAGTGTCATCACTAAATACTAGTAGTGAGAGTCTTGAATAAATGAGATTAAGACCTGCCAAACATTGAACGGTGACTCCCTAAAATGGCCAGGGAGATTTCTGTCCATCATCCGAATTGCTTGAGCCTGTCACTGTTTCTTATGTTTGAATAGGTGTCATAACTCCAAAATTTAGTATCATCAATAGATACTAGTAGTAAGAGTCTTGGGTCAATGAGATTAAGGCCTGCCATACTTAGAAAGATGAAAATGTCCAGGGAGACATATGTCTATCATAGTATTGCTTGAGCCTGTCACTATTTCTTATGTTCTCCAAAGGTACAGATGTGGTTAGGACATATATACCAAAGTATTCTTTCTTATTGGCTATTTGTTTACTCTTGCTAACTACAACCTGGTTTGCTTCACATTACATGGACCTTTGTACTTCCACATAAGCATATATGTCTGATTTTGAAACTAGTATTAAGCACGTTCTGTTCTTGTCATATAGTATTTGGTAAGCTTTACATTGGTCTATCCATGTATATTTTAATCTTATGGTGTATATATAGTATCTGTGCGTGACCTAAATACCTTTGCAGTAAAAATGGATTTTATGTATGATTATAATGTTGGATGTTCACTGTTATTAAAATCGAGCTTGCAAGCTCAACTCTATTAATTTTTTGGGGTTTTTAATATGGTGTGGAAGGTGTTAACTCTGTTACTTTTATAATATTGCCTCTGTGTGCATTTCTTCTCACTTTCTGTCTATGTCAAATGAAACATGAAGTAAGGGACCATCAATGGGGACACTGACAGCTATTAAAAACAATATTACAGTGAAATGTGGAAAGTTTAGTTACCGACTGTTGTCCTCTCTACACTGAAGTCCATACTATAAACTCTTTGAGCTTATGCCAGGCCAGGCAATAGTGGCTGCACTTGTATATAGTTTATTACATTAGTCTTATAAAAAAACATTGCTTTACAGATGTCATAGTACAGGAAACCTCCAAATGTAAATACTGACTATCCTTGGCAGGCCATGGCTGAAAAAAGTACATTTGTCTGCATCTAAATCCTATAATGTCAGCTTTAATTAGTAAGGTTATGGCTGGTAGCTTATGGACTTTTAATTATAAATGCAGTTGCACTTGGAGTTATGTTAATAACTATTGGTTGTTGGCATTTTATATTACTAAACCATAAATTATTGGTTAAAATAATAATGTCTAATAATGAATGGAAAAAAAGTGTTAGGTAGTTTGTTCATATTTTTAGTAAAAAAAAGAAGAGCAACATGTTGATGTGTGAGCTGACCCGCATAACATATGTCTTTCCTATTTGTCCAGTCTTGTGCCTCATTGC